>NC_088839.1:1768263-3138836 GCF_904066995.2 Poecilia reticulata
CACACTCGCACACGCATGCACACACCGACACACACACCACACATACACACACATTGGTTACTGAGATGGAAACAGTCTTACAGCCTTAGACTAATCACAGTCTGTATTCAAAGGGATTAGAGGCAGATAGCTCTAGCTGGACAGTTCAGATTTTAGCCCTTAGACACACATACACAACAAGAGGATTAAGGTTTTAGAAAACATGCATTTGCTGAATAGAGCCCTTACAACCATAAAAAAACACGCAAAAACAACCCCCCCAAAAAAACATATGGAGCTGAGAAAACATAATGGGTTGAAAGCTTACATTGGGGCGGAGAAGCTGGACTGGACTCTGTTTCTGCTAACTGCGTTCTTCTCTTCTTCCTGACAAAAGGTCATTTTCACCAAGAATTCAGGGAGTAAAAAGCCTCACATATAATTACTTGACATGAAAGAGCCAAAATCAGGTTTCCAGTTCTCCATGTACCCAGCTTTTCACACAGCACAAAAGGCTTGAAGAATGGCTGAGAAGGCCCAGCGTCCAGGCAGGTTGGTCATCCAACACTGCTTAGTTTCTGGTTGAATTTAAAGGTTGAGGAGAGGGAGGTTCTCTTCAACAACGCCTGGAGCATCAGCTAACCTGAGGTAGAGTCCAGTTCTGCTCACTATACTGAGTCCCAGCAAAACCTAGATAATACCAGAAGTGATAGTGCTATAATCTGCAGTCATGTCCGTTCTTATATTTGCCTCACTTTGTGTTTTTAAAGAATCCAATCTTGGTTAGAATTACTTTACAATCCTTTGGAGCTACTTTAAATAACCAGGGACCTCATGTGTCTCTGCTAATGGTGCCTTTAAACAATTTATTAATATTATTTTTATTATAGTTATCTTCTTCTTCTTTATTATTATTATTATTATTATTATTATTATTATTATTATTATTATTATTATTATTATTATTATTATTATTATTATTATTAGTACAATTGGAAACAAAATTCAAGCAGGAGCCATTATCATGGTTATCTGGACATAAGATGATTTAAGTAACTAAAGCAAAATTTAGCTCTAAGATATGAAGCAAACTTTAGATGGATAAACATGAAAGTGATGTAACTTCAATCTATGCAGCACCACGAGATAGGATAGATGAATGGATGAATGGATGAATGGATAGGTTGTTTCATTAGAACATTAGTTTTGGACACAGCAATATGAAAATTCAGTTAATTTCAATTCTGACAGCCAGTTTATCTGAAATTAGGCCCATAAACTCCTGTTAATCCCAAACTCAATGTTAAGTAACATAAAGCTTTTTTTTTCGTTGCTGACAATTATTTTGATTGAAAAAAATCTGTTCTGTATCTCACTAACATATTGCTTTAATTTAATGTTTATAAGGTTTAAGTCTTTAAAGTTTTTTGTTCTTCCAACAGAAAGAATTTGCACTGCTGTGCTGAACTAAATGGCTCCTTATGTGGCTGTTATGCATAAAACTGCTGCATTGGTCTGTAAAGTTAAATGTCTAGAAAGACAAAAAGGAAGGACATCATTATACATGTGGGATACTTTAGCACAATCAATGGCTCTTGTTCTCTGTCTGCATAGAAGCTGAGTTTTTTAAAATCATTGTGTGGGAAGTTTTGACCTTAACCTCTCTGAGATACAAACCTCTGACCCGAGCAAAGAGATCAGCTGTGGTTACACATATGCCTGTGTTTCATCTCTCTATTATATCCCAGTCTTATGTAACTTTACACTCGCTTGTCCTCCTTTCTGTGCTTCAATCTGCAGGTGCTGATCTGTTTTCTAACTGCACAGAAGAGTGTAAGGCCCTGGGCCACTCTGATCGCTGCTGGATGCCCAGCTTTGTCCCTTCTGATGGGCGCCAGGGTCTAGACTACCGCAGCAACCTCCATGTGCCCGGCATGGACTCAGTCCCAGATTCAGAGGTATTTGAAAGCCAGGAGCAAATGACAGACAGGTCATTCTCCACGTTTGGTAAAGCGACGCCTGTTCATCACCAACAGCTTCTCCATCCCCTAAATCACCACCACTTTCTCCAAAACCATCAACTCAGCCCCCACCAAGGCTCACTAGAGCGGGAAATGTTGGAAGTATTTCTGCATAGCTCCAGAGCTCCTTATTACGCAGCTTATTTAAGTAAGTATTCTGTTTTTTAAAAAAGAGCCATTCTCTGATCTTGCAAGCATAGAAAAAGCTCAAACTGAGTTTTAGACTGATGATAGAAATTCATTTCAGATCTGGACCCTGTCCTCGGTGTTCAGCTAACTCTTGATTTTTTCTCAACTTTTGCTCTACGTTTGACTGTGATGACCAACTATTTACGTTCTTTGTAGCACAATCATGCAAATGATTGCTGCTGAATGTGTAGATGCACACTCACTGTTGAAAATTTCTGTTTATTTGCGATATAAAAATAATTTCCAACATTTCCCCTCTTTAATGTGAAAGGTCTCACTTGCAGTTCATCTAAAAAACAATCAAATCTTTCAGAAGAGAAAATGAAGAAAAGGATCTGCAGCTATTTGGCTGAAAATGTTTGCAGTTTCATAAACTAATGCAGTATTTAAACACTACTTGATACCACATTAGCATTCAGTCTTCTTGGGTTCACATTAGCCAGAAATGATAGAAAATCTCACAGAACAGCAGTAAGTTCAGCTGTACAGGTAGGATTTTCCTGACAGTTAATAATTTGCATCCTTTGCTAAATACTTGGTTTGCAAAGAGGTCAGAAAGTATCACAAAAAAGCCCAACAATTACATTTAATTCAACCCATAATTATTCATACCCTCAGTAAATGTATTATTAACCACAAAGTTTATTTCTGCTTGGAAATGAGGCAATTCATGAGGAATATCATTTTAAAAATGTATTTTTTCCCTTACATTAAAACATGTACAGTGTTATTTATAGCCCTTCTTAACAATGAATGGAAAACTATTTTTGGCATTAGTTCATTTAGTTCAAAACTCTTATAATTTGTATGCAGTTTTGTGTTTTCTTTCAGGACCTCCTGCTGTTAGGTTGTTTTCTAGTTTTATTATTATTTGGTTAAATCTGCTTTATTCCTGTCTCTTTTATTTCAGTTCCTTCTTAGTGATTCTAATTAGGTTTATTTCTTGTGTCAAGTCCTTTTTCAGTTATTCTAGTTTGAATACTCTGTTCCTCAGTCTTTATTAGATCAGTCTGGTTTCTGTTTTATTTCTGTTCAGTTCTTTTTACTATTTATTTTTTTCTGTCCATTTCCTTTTCTCTAGTTTATCGTGTTTCTTTAGTCTATTTATTCTTTAGTTCTTTAGTTCACACATTTTTTCTTTAAAATGTATTTTAAAGTTTTGTGAGGTGACCTCATGTGCCCTGAAAGCACCTTTTAAATAAAATATATATTAACTATTGCTATAAATACTTCTACTGATAAAGCAAAGAACCTTGCCATGGTTATTGCTTCATGTGGCTGCAGCCGTTTTATATTCATTTACATCTGTAGTCTGGGTGGCGACAGGAGAACCAGCAGCTGTGCTCCATTTTCCACAGATTGGGATGTATAAAGGAAAGGTGGCATGTATGTGCGTGAGCACGGATTTATACATCACAAGTCTTTTGTATGCTGCACTTTTCTAAATTTGTCTGTAGGCCAAGTGTTGGTTTGAAAACTGCGCAGTCTTTTATACGTGAGGCTTTTTGTTCAGCTACCTCAGGATTTGCCAGATCCTTTTGTTTACTCCAGTCACTTCCTTGTGCTGCCCTGGTTCTCCTTGTGTCCCCCTTCCCGGTTTTCCTTCCATGGATTTTTGGTTTTTGTATTTTTGCCATGGCTCCCTTTGAGTTTTGTAAGTTTGTTTTTCCATATTATTAAATCTTCACTAGCCACCTCCGTCTACACATCAGGACATTTTCTCTACTGCTTTGCTCCTCCCATATTCTGGTGTCAAAAACAACGCAGCACAGCAATAATAGAATAGAAACTCATTCTAGCAGTGAAATAATTGGTGACAGTAGCATCATAATCTGGGCTTCATTTTCTTCAGATTGAAAAAACCTCTTATATATAACATTAGATTGTCAGAACTATCAAAGTTCTAAGAACCCCAAACCTTCAGATGAAGATGAAGATTGATTTAATTTTTCAGGATCTCAATGAGTTGAAACATACATTTAAATTAACAAAAGAATAAGTGTAAGAAGAAAATAAAAATAGAAATGAGACTTTGTTCATAAAGAATCACTAGGATGGAGGATGCAGATCAATTCCTATTGAAGAAGATTTAATGCTGAAATAGAATCAAAAGGTGGTTAGCAAAGCATGCGTTTCAGGGAAATCAAACTTATGGAACTTTATTGTATTTTTATTTTTAAAATGTGTCTATCTAAACCTACTCCAGTGCCTCCCAGTCAGACGTTCCCCCAGCAACAGCCTCATGCTGTCTGCTAAAGCCCAGGTCTGGATGGTCTCCCTTCTGTACATTTGCAATTTTTGAAATAATTCTCAAACTTCCTCTGTGTTCAGCTTAGTTCCACCCTTACAGATTGCTTTAAACAAATATTCCTCCCTCAGTCATTTTACACAGCCTGTATCACTCTTATTGCACAAAAGGGGAAAAATCCAATGGAATGCACCTCATACAGATTTATTTCTTTCCTAAACACAGATATCAAAATTTTAGCCAAAATTCTTGCGCTTAGTGTTTTGGTATTTTTGCCATCACTCATGTTAAATCCTGACTGGGTGACTATGGAATTACATTTCTCTTTATTTTATATCTGTTCTGGCTGTGCTCTGCTCCCATCTAACCCCATTTTAAATCCTGTAGTGAAGTTTTCACTGAACATATGGGGCCAGTTTAGTGAAAACTTTAAACTCCATGATTTTTCCCTAGTTAAGTCTGATTGCACTTAACTGTGTCTTTAAACCATCTGTTGAAGACGGGATGTTCCTAGGTTTGGACAGGAGGGGTTTACTCATTTGAAAGACTTTTTCAAAGAGAAGAAATTAGCAACATTTGAACAATTTAGCAATTAATTTAATTTACCATTTTTTAAATTAATTAATTTATTTTTAGATATTTGCAAACCAAAACCTTTATTCAATCCCATCTTTCAGACTCTTTTTTTGCCAGAGTATACACTGTTGGAAACCATCATATTATTAAAGGGCCGATTTAGTGGCTTTACAATAAATTGTTGAATATGACAGAGATCTCCTCACCTACAACATGATGAGACCTGGACCTCTACGCTTAATCTTATTAATACAGCATCTCTGTGTGTGAACCACTGAACTGAATGTAGCATTCAGTTCAAAGTGCTACATAGAGCTGGTCTCATTTCTATCTAGAATTCACTCCACACTGTGACAAATGCAAAACTGCTGAAGCCACATGGATTCATATGTACTGGTCCTGTCCCAGTCTTGACTGGTTCTGGACAGACGTTTCTCATACTCTGTCCAGGTTCCTCTGAGTGGCTTTAACACCTGAAACTGTGTTGGCTCTCTTTGGCTTCAGTGGTCAGGATTTACCTTGACCAGCCTCTAAGACCCAGGAAGGATTCTGCTGCTGCTGGTTATCTGACTTTATGTCATGTTTGAAATGAGATGTTCTCTTCAGCACTCAACTGAAAAATCGGTCTTTCTTGACAAAATTGAAAATGTACAATAATATTTCATATTAATTAATTTTTACTAAAACATGCTCTGCTCTCACTCTCCTGATACCACTAAGGGACAAGGGTGTACAGAAAATGGATGGATGGATGGATGGATGGATGGATGGATGGATGGATGGATGGATGGATGGATGGATGGATGGATGGATGGATGGATGGATGGATGGATGGATGGATGGATGGATGGATGGATGGATGGATGGATGGATGGATGGCTGCAGTGTGACCTGGGTAGAAGTGAATAGGAATATTTTGTAGGGATTTTTTCCTGCATTATTTTACTGTTTTTGCTCTGGTTGTATAAATAGACCACATATCTGATTCCTTTGTATCCACAGACTCTCACCTTCATGTATAAAAGAAAAAACTTCACTAAAAGGCAATGATTAATAAAAAATGTCTATCTATATGTGTTTACTTTTCAGTGAGATTGTAAATTTGTACATAAATTAAAGATTAAAATCAAAATCACTTTTTATATCAGAGAAATATCTGCAGCATGCGCAAACTGCTCATGAGCAAGCTTGATATTGAGGAGGATGTTAACAATTAAAAAGCTCTGATTGTGAAAAATAGCTTCAGCAGTTTAAAAGCTCTTGTAATTTCAAGAAAATATAATTTTTTTAATCAGGGAAGAAAAAAGCAGCAGGCAGTGAGCTGAACATCTTATTCAGAAGATGTAATTGTATTGGAGCTGAGGATAAAAACAACTTTATATAATTAGATAATCGAGAACAAAATGTAGAGAGAGAGAAAACGAGGAAGAGAAGGATAAGAAGTGAGCTTGTCTAAACTCAATTCAAAGGCCATGAAGAGATACATTCTCAATCACTGCAATTTGGTGATAATACTTAATTATAATTTTGTCAAGCAGCGTCTGAAGAGGGCTTCTTCTCTCATCAGCCAAACAAGTCGATGGAACGATCAGCCAGTCAGAACCCTGCTGCTTCCTGAGCACCATCATCTAAAAGGAACAGCAGGCAGACATTTCTCTTTATTTTATTCTTCTATTCTGCCTTTGTGCTGGATTAAAACATTGTGTTAATTAAAAACAGACTGCTCTTTTTTCCTGTTTCAGTTTTTATTACAGATTACAGCTGAAGGGCTCAAAGGTTTTTTCTGACTCTAAAAGGCTTTTGTAACATACATTTTATAGCTTACTTAGCACTTTTTAGTAGTGATATAATTTACCAGTGAAAACATCTAAATAAAACAACATATTATGTGATGCAGATTGTGTCTTTTGAACTAAACAACCTTTTCTAAAGACTTTGTAGAGAAGTTAACTGACAGCTTTCCTGAGAGTTCCTGGTTTTATTAACCAGTTGAAGGACATTGATTGACCACTTTTACACTAACAACTTCAAAGCCACATGAAATGTTACAGTAATGATAAAAGTACATCCCATGACTCATTAGTGTGTAGAACTACTTTCAGCAGCAACAACCTGCAGCAATCATGTTTTTTCTGACTTGGTTAGCTGTTTTATTGTTAGGGAGAAATTCTGGCCCACTCTTGTTTCTACAAGTCTTATAGGTTGGATGACTCAAATTTGGCTAAGCTTTAGTTGCTGTACTCCACGGGTTCCTTGTTATTTGGAGAAGTTCATCCAACACTGTGATGTTTGTGCTAACATGCTGCATATAGTGCTTGCCAACTTTGTGAGCCATGCTTCCCCTGTTGCTGTAGAAAGAAGGGACAGCTGTGAACAAGTTTCTTTTTGACAATCCTGTCATGTACCCCAACATTTACTCTGGTGACTGGACTGTACAGTTATCAGGTAACAGACCTTAAGAGTCTGTTAGGACTCGGGCTGTAACGATTCCCTGAATGATTCAAGTTCCTCGATTGTTAAAATTCCTTGAGGCTAATTATCTGCCTGGAAGCTTTGTTAAATTGTTTTATTATTTATCGCACCACGTTCCGGCGACGCTCTCATTTCTCCCTCTGAGTTATTACTAAGTGCTAAGATCCAAGTTTTAAGTTTGTTCCAGTGGGGATTTTATTGAATGATTATAATGTCCAAGTTTTTATCGTTTTTCGGGAGACCAATATGCATCCTTAAAATGCCTGGCGCGATGCTTGGAGTACGACAGCCTTTCTCCTCTCAGAGCTGCTGGCTGGTTCAAAGCAAACGTCGTGGAAGAGCGGATAGACTGAACACAGCAGGCTGCTGGAGGTGATGTTTAGTGTAAATGTAGCTTTATGGATGAACTGGAAAATATATTTATCACCATTCTGGTCACAACAAATGGGTGGCAGCGCGAACTGTGGCGGTACAGCTGTCATTTGTATTTTTATGTATAATGGAGCCAAGTCCTGTGGCTGACATGGACAAAAAAAGCTATAAATGTTTGGACAAAGTGACAGTTTATCTATTAAATTGACTGAAGATGAAGACATTAACCAAAAAACTGGTTTATAGACATTTTGTCTTCGTGAGTCTGCTGTTTTATCATTAAATTAAATATTTCATACTTTTGTATAATTTTTATCCAGGTTAACTTAAAAATTGAGCTATTATTGTTACAGGTTAATTTCTATACTACAGAAAAGTAATTGTTAGGGATGTGAAAATATGAAAAATTGGGCCTATCTTGATATCCAATACTGCTATTATTTACCATTATTCTACTTTATCACATTTTTTTATTCAATTACTTGATTAATTATAAGAATAATTGATAGAATACTCGATTTCTAAAATAATCATTCTCAACAGCTGCAGTTAAGACCCTTAACAGACGGGCACTCTCTCTGTCTCTCTCTCTGTCTCTCTCTCTCTGTCTCTCTCTCTGTCTCTCTCTCTCTGTCTCTCTCTCTGTCTTTGTCTCTCTGTCTCTCTCTCTCTCTCTGTCTCTCTCTCTCTGTCTCTCTCTCTGTCTGTCCCTCTGTCTCTCTCTCTCTCTCTGTCGCTCTCTCTCTCTCTCTCTCTCTCTCTCTCTCTCTGTCTCTCTGTCTCTGTCTCTCTCTCTCTCTCTCTCTCTCTCTCTCTTTGTCTCTCTCTCTCTCTCTGTCTCTCTCTCTCTGTCTCTCTCTCTGTCTCTCTCTCTCTGTCTCTCTCTCTGTCTCTCTCTCTCTCTCTCTCTCTCTCTCTCTCTCTCTCTCTCTCTCTCTCTCTCTCTCTCTCTCTCTCTCTCTGTCTCTCTCTCTCTCTGTCTCTCTCTCTCTCTGTCTCTCTCTCTCTCTCTCTCTCTCTCTCTCTCTCTCTCTCTCTCTCTCTCTCTCTCTCTCTTTCTCTCCGCCTCGGCCAGATTCATTTTCCATTAGCTAATCCGACGTAGCTCAGCCTTTAGTACTTCAGGGGTAGTTTTATCAGGACCAATCAGGGTACAGCACTGAAACCAATTTATTGACAGCTGACTGCATTCATTGATTGGCTTATGATTTATGTTACATCTCCAAAACAAGCGTTCAGAATTGAACTTTAACTGTGGAGGCCGGACATGCCCTCTGCTATCAGAGCTGTGTGGAGGAGTTTAATTAAGACATTAATCAAGAGCAGCGGCAGGAACACATGCGGTAACTTTTGCATCAGAATGATTGTGAATTAGCAGCAGCTCAACTTCTCTGAAATACGGAGTGAAGAAGAGAGAAACGGTGCAGCTGCGGTCAGCTTTCTGACGGAGCTGCTCTTTTGCATCCACAGTGTGAAACAGCGGAAATACATAATATTAACTTGTGAGTGAATTTTATGTTTCATTTGGTTTAAAAAATAATAATAATAAAACTTATGCATGGCTATTGGTTTACATCTTTTGACTCCATTGCCTAAATTAAAAAGGTTGTAATTATGTTCATATGCATAGGAAAATAATCAATATACAAGACAAAATTAAATATCTGGGTTTATTTTAGTCCATCAGAACCAGAACCTCAAGGTTCTCCAATACTGGAGAGACGGCAGGCTCAAATTGTGGTAGTGGCAGCTATAGCGGTGACTGCTGCCATAAGATGCCGCGGCCTGTCAGTCACCTGCTGGTGCCACAGGCTGCAACCGTGACCTGCCATAGATTAATAACGGCATCTTTTAGCTTCGGTGACGTATGCCATAGCTTTTGTGTGAGACTGAATACGAATTATTTTATTTTGAATCAAAAAAGAAAAACATACGTCTGTCACTGATTCTGTGACATATACCGCAGCTTCTGTGTCAGGTTGAATTTGAATGATTAAAAAAAAACAACCGGTGGATTTGGCACAGCCTGCTACGGACATGGGGAACATTTTTGTTTTGCATTTAGTCTTAATAAGTGTTGCGTTCCCTCGTGAATGTGAATCAAACTTACGGTGGTAGAGCGCCACACTGGGTTAAACTCAGGGAATCTCTTCTGTCTTTCAATCAACTCAAGGCCACTTCTTTGTTCCATCAGTTATCAGTTTATTCCATTCTAGACTGTCATGCTTCAAACTTTGTGAGGACTGAGACACAGACTGAACTGGTCAAACGTGCCAATGATCAACGGCCCCACAACACAGTCAACAGAAATTATGACCTGCACTCTGTGCCAGGTTGTGGCAGGTCACTGGCAGCTGGCACCAGAAGTGACGCTATAGGTGCCACTGCTGTCATTTGAGCTCGGTCCTGCTGCAATACTTAGTGTTGCTGCAGAGAGTTGACCACAGCTGCTGGGCTCACGTCCCGCCCACAATAGCGAGGAACAGAGTGTATAATGGAGAAGCTCACTACCTGGGGTCGAACCGAATCACACATTAACCAGTTAGTGCACAAATTACCTGTGGAAAAGCACCTTAAAGCACTTTCTCAAACTTTTTCAGTATTTGTTAACCTATTTAACAAACTCAAACCACCTAACTTGAAACTGCCCTGCAACAACACAACATCTTACAACTTGAAATTAAAATATTAATCCCTTAATGTGCTAACTGTTGTTTTCTTCGTTCATCCTAGTGACATCAAACACATGGTTGTCAAAAAATACGTTTTTTACTACCAAGTCTTGTGTGCATTAATAACATTTGGGGCTGTTTGTAATAACTGCAGCCCAGATGTGCTGAGGACGCTACAGCAAGTCTTTTCTGCCGAGGCTATCAGACTTTATAATACATAGAGAGTCTCTAGAGCTGTGCGTTTTAAATGTTCAATATATATCTAACAATATGTTAAGCAATATGTGTGTGTCCTTAAGACTATCGCTGCTCATTATTTATCGTTGTATGCTTATTATTATTATTATTATTATTATTATTATTATTATTATTATTATTTCTTATTTATTTACTTATTTTAACTTATATTGTGTCCTTTGCCTGGACAAACAAAATTCAGAATAAAATTTACAATAAAATAATTCTAGACTTGAGTTGCTTTGACAGAAACAAAAATCAGCTTCTGTACCATTAAATATAAAAATGATAATTTTTTTTGAAGATGTGATCAAAAGAATCATATCGCTCGTGAATCAATACTCTCAGCAACAGATATGGCTTGGCTTCCTCTGATCATATCAATAATTCTGTCATTTTCTTTCCACCAATATCTTCAGTTTTCTTTTGAGTGACCTGGTTTTAAGTCATTTGTCCGTTATTATTGATATATTATTATAAGCATAATGCTCTGGTAAGCTAGCTGATGCGTCACAGTCACTGTAAATAAACAGTCATTTTCATGCAGTAACATGTCGACCATTAGGAGGCGCCCTCGGTGTGAGAAAGATTGCTCTAAGGTCATTTGTTGACCTCATTGTTGGTTTTCTCATTTGTAAGCACACTCCAGAGCAGCAAACTATTCCTACTGGCAGTGAGTCATCAGGTGCATTTGACTAGCAGAGCCTGATTTCTTTACCTGGCTGTTGCCTTCCTATGTAACTTTGCTTGATTCTAATCTGATCCTCACAGCTCAGTCTGGTGTTCTCTCATTCACTTTGATCGCTCTGGTAGATTTTCTACCAGGTCAGTCAGCCGGTCAACAGAAGGAGCGGTTGTGAACTATGACGTTGATTTTCTTTGCTGTTTTAGAACTGTAGTCTGCCTGTAGCAGAAAAAGTGAACAAAGTTGTTCAGTTCTTGAATTAACATTAACAGCCACCTCGTTCAATTCAGCACTTCTCTCTTCACAGTTGAACGATGGTTTTTACTGTTGTACTCGTGCATTGCATATGCCAACAACATTTAGCTATTGGGTAAAATGTAAAACCTCAACACAATCCCAGAGAGACGTCTGGGATCTGAGTCTTCCTGCTTTAGGCTGTTGTCTGTGTGACCCGACCTCAGATAAGCAGAAGATAATAAATATCACAATCTTTCCATGTTGGCTTAATTTTGGTAGAATCTGTCACATATTTTAGAGAGTTGGATGTGCTTTCTTTTACCATGACTATATATAATAAATGGGTTATACATAGATCAAAGACTATTATTTTGCTAAAGCATATCCCTGGACACCTAGCCTGGCAGAAACAATCAGACATACAAGAGAAACATTGTAAAGTTTTCCAGCCCCTCCTGTTCTAGGCACTGCTAGAGACTACAGCTCCATTCTGGTAACAAACTTCACATTATTGTCATTTCCTTTCTCCTCCCTTGTGGTAGTCTGCTTTGATGTGATGCCTGCTGCACTTGCTACCTGTCGCTGTGGCTCTAGTTACCATAGATCTGGTAGATCTATCTACCATAGATCTGCTTAATTGTGATGTACTTCTCCAAGTTAAGAGATTCCGCCATTGGTACGTTTCCCACAGGCATCACTGCTCACTTCTCTCACAAACTGCATTAGCATTGCTCACGTGATAATGAGTGAAGGGTTGGCTCCCACTCTGGGAGCAAGCGGCTGGCAGAAAAAAAAACAGTTAGGGAGATAATAGATTTGGAAGGGATGGGGTTGGGGGGCTGATTTGGTATGGAGGAGTGGATAAAGAGAAGCTACTAAGAGTCTGAAACCCTAATCTGTTTAAGTCAGCCAATGACACAGATGTAGCCTTTTGTCTTTTTAGGCCTGAGTTTGGAAAGAAGTTGGGGTGGGCTGATAAATCACAGGTGGGGGACAGAGAAGTGACAGCAATAAGTGTTTAGGTTCTTCACTGTTGGGCTCAGCGTCCTGTGACTATTGTTGTCTCCTAAAAAAAGCACAATTTTCAATAGTTCATTCTTCCAATGCCACTATTGTCTACTGTGGCTCTCCCATATAATCTGTGCTGTTCCACAGGAGTAATGTCAGCATTGTGACACTTCCCACCCTGTTTGTGTGTGTGATGAACCTCCAATTCTGTGAGAATGAGGCCATTTAAATGCTGTTTTGTTTTCTTTGCCCCATCATCTCACCCCTTTGCATACTACCTCTGAATGCGTGCACACACACACACACACGCACACACACACACACACACACACGCACGCACGCACGCACGCACACACGCACGCACACACACACACACACACTTTCTTGAATATTCATTTTCTCACCAGGCCTTTTGTTTTTCTGTCTATACAGCGAGGAAGAGGGTTTGCTAGCTCCTTCCGTGTGGACATACCAGAGACTGCATGACTTTGCACAATCTCTCCATGACAACTGGCTATAAAAATGCATCAAGACTGAACGCATTTTGTTCTCCGCTGCTCTTCTCCTTTGTTACCCATTGAAAAGGAAGCATACATTTGCCTACGACTGCACACAGGATGAGGAACAAAAGGTTTAATATTTGCTCTCTTCTGGAGCTGCTTTCCCAGGTTTTGGAAGCTTCCAGAATCTTGGTATTTAGTGCCAGTCGGACATGGAGCAGGAGGAAGAAGAGAAGGAGGTGAAATGGATGCAGGGACACTAATATATGTATAGCCTTACTGGGTGGACTCATTTTCTCAGCCGGACTGAGAAACTCCTAAAAAAACAAAACACAATAAAAGACCCATAAAAATCAGAGAAGACTTGCAGTGGTGTAGAGAAAAACTGGATTTTTATTCTTCAAGCTGTGTGCCTGTTTACAGCACTGATGTATACGTTGATGTGGAAAATCGCACCAGATGAGGACTTCATAGAAACAACGTAAGTGACAGCCAATGAGAGAAACAGCCCTTTAGGTGTGCTCACACAGTGAAGCACCAAACTGTACAGGAAAATCATTGTGCATTTCTAAATGCAATACCACTGTTTGAGATCTTTCTATTCTGTTGTGTGGTCAGGTGTCTCTGGTACAATCTACTTTTAACTCGGTAAGAAAAGATGTGTGCAGGATATTTGATTTTCAGTTATTTTTATGTCACTTCTTTTACATTTATTTGATATTTGATTTTGATTTTCCTATGGCTTACATATTTCTGATTCTGAGCCATCGGGTACTTTCTATCATGTCTGAGAAGTGTTTATTGTACTCTTTTAAAAAGCTTAATATAAAACTATATAAATTGATCTATATCTTCTTGTTCTGAAGGCGTGCTGTTTGTTACTGAGTTTTCCTTTTCAGAGGTGTGACTCTAGTTTAAGTGACCATGTAGAAAGATTATTTTCTTCCGCTGGACACATAAGACACACATTCCAGCCTTAGCAGATGGAAAACTTCGGTTCTCATTTTATATTTTTTCCCCACTTTGAATAACGATAAAGATCATTTCTATAAATAAAGAGTTAATAATTTAGACAGAAATTTGTGGTAATTTTGTGTCACAGTAACCAACACTTTAAGGATAAGTTCCTAAACGAATGAAATGATCAGATGCAGCGTGTTGTTCACAATGCCGTTGAAATCTGGTTTACATATTTGTTTCTCACACATTGCGAACACCAGTAAGCCAACAATAAATGGAACATAATGAAAATGTATGTCTTGTCTTTTTTTTATAACAAAGTTTTAAAAAAGGATGTTACTCTTTTTATGCTTTACTGCATAACAAATTCTTTTTTTCTGGTTTTCAAAATAGGTCACGCACTCTTGTGTTAGAGGGGCTGCTGGTCTCCAGAACCAGTAATCAGTTGTATTTTGTTTATCATTATGAGTAATTTATTTGATTTTGTGGCATATTCTTATTGAATAATTGATTGATTTGTCTTGTTTATTCAGTATTCACAGCTACTAACTATTTGAAAGATGAACTGATTTGGATTTGATTCTTTATTTATCTGGAAAGACGTGTTCTGGCAGTGAACAAATAAAAAAATGATTTAAGTTTAATATTAAAATATTTGTTCTCCACACATACCTGGATTAGAACACATTAACACATTCATTTAGAATGAAAGTCAGAATTGAAATATTTGACATTACTCCCATGTCTCATTAAGATCAGTGCAGCCGTATGAACAGTGGCAGCTTCATCCTGCCGCAGTTGTTCTTCAACACATAACCGATGCAGGAGCAGATTTGTTTGGTTATTTGAGAGACGCTGAATGTCGTTAACCTCATGAACTTGACTGATCATAAAATAGACATAGCTTTGTTACTTCCCCAAACACCTGGTAAGACAGTACCGTCATGTTTAGGGAGTGAAATGAACCAGTCAAGAGAAAAGTGTTGATCACTGTGTGTCCTCTGCTGTAGTGACCTGACACACATTCTGTAATCCGCGCTTTTCTCTTTATGTCGATGAGATTTTATCTCTCTGAAGTCGATGTTTCAGTTATAATCCTAAATAGATTATAGCTTTTACAAACTGTTTCACCAAAACTGAGGCAGAATTCAGAAATACACACACACACCCCCACACGCGCACACACACACACACACACACACACACACACACACACACACACACACACACACACACACACACACACACACACACACACGCACACACACACACACACTTGTACTTCTGAGAACTTTTATTGACTTCCATTCTTTTTATTGACTGCATTTATGCCTAACCCAGACAGTTTCCCTAAACTACATCGCTAGTATATTTCTATCCTAAGATTAGATTAGCCTAATCTAATCTTAACCTAAACTTAGTTCACACTACAGTCCTAAACTTAAACCCTAGCAGCTAAACAACACTTCTTCTTGTGGGACCTGGGCTTTGGGGCTCTCAGCCGATGTTAGGAAAATGGTCCTTACACTGCATCAAATACAAGGCACACATACACACACTAATCCTCTCTCCTGGTACATGGTAGAAAATCTAATCATTTTTAAGCTATTTTAGATGCAAAACTAAAAGAGCTTTTTAATGTAAAGGTTGCATTTAACAAGCAGGAATGCTAAATACCAACAAGATCATTTCTTAGTCTTCATAATTTCTTCAGTGTGGATTTAGAATTTAAATAGAGGTCTGCAAATAACATGAGGTGGTGGTGCAAATAGGAATTCTGGTTCTTTTGTTGCTGTGTAATGAGGACAGAGCTTTCAAAGCTGCACCATTTAGATTGAGGACAAATGTTACACCAAGAGCAAGTGTAGTTTAATCATATCTACTTTCCGTTAAATTGAAGTTATTGTGTTTGACCTCCATTCAATACTAATCTCACACAAACCAAAAACTTTCATTTTCATGTGCATTTATGCACCCAAGCTCCTAATGGGAAAAACCATTAGAGTATAATGAAAGATAAATTAAAAAGGAAAAAAAGACACTTGTAATTCCCCCAGTAAGTATGTTGGGAAAGAGGCAGATGCTGAAATAAAGAATGTCTTTGCTCTATTTTCAGTGAGTTGCAGATTGAGGAATGTGATAACAACTTTCAAAGTCATTCACTTTCCAAAGGCAGAGAGGATTATAACAGCAGGCTAAACTTTTTCATGCTAATCCACTCTTTTTTTTTTTTTACAAATGACTTGACACATAAGCCAGTGAAGTGGTCAGTAAACGATGTGCTTTGTAAAACGAGACGTTTATAATGTTTTATATGAAGGCTTACCTGTCAAGTTTAGGACTTGAGAATACGAGAAATGGTCATCCGCCGCTGCTGCCGTCAGAGCGGAGAGGGAGGAGGCTGAGGTTGTAGGTGTGAAGAAAACTACAGTAAGAGACTTTTTTCTTCTGGTAAATCCTGCCATTTTGGTAGTTTTCAGAGGACTCCTTCCTAAACGTATCTATGCAAATTGTGACTTTCTTTTGCAATATTCCAGGAACATTGCAAGCAAAATAAAGTCATCCATGTCTGTTCTCCATGGACACATGCAGCCGATAACAAAACGTTTTCTTTTTCCAGCAGCTATTACGCAGCACGGGTCGCCTGCAGGATGCTATTGGAGGGTACGCACAATATTATCACTGCACCTGACCCACAAGAGCACAACCACATCTCTCATGTCATCACGTATGTGTTGCACAAAACAGAACAAACCTAAACCACACAAACACAGGGCATATGCACGTATTTTGAATGGGCAGTTTTTACAAAATCTACTAACTAATAATGATAGGAAAACAAAGTCCACAATGTGGTCCATGAGAGGAGGAGGATGAAGATTCCCAGGTTCAGGTGGTGTGTCAGACTTCCAGAGGAGGAGGAGGTGGAGCAATGACAACTTCTACTCTTTTTGGCAAAGTTTCAACTAGATTTAACTGTTGAACTTTCTCGCAGCCTCAGCACGATGCTCAGGAAGAGTGCAATAGATGACACGGTCAACCGGGTGACCTTTTCATTTTGCATGAAAAAAAAAAGCTGTTAAACCAGCAATCCCACCAGAACTGTGCAGAAGGTAAAAAGCTCATGTGAGGTTCACTCAACCACACTTAGGACTACGGGAGTGAAGCATTTTTAACTAGCTTCACTGCATAGTGACGTTTAGCTTACAGAAAGAGCACCACGCTGCCAAATAAACAAAAATGAAGCTGACCGATATGGATTAGGTTAGACTTGAATAAAGCTCCACCTGGGTTGCCAGGCGAGTGACTGGAATTGGCTCGAGGTTGATGGGTAACAAATAGTTTCTGAATCAATTTAGAGGTTTTTGAAACAGACTGTTTGCCACGACTGTTGGCACCAGCAGAACATTTACTTATTCCCAAAAGCAATTCAGTGCTTTTATTTTTGCTCTCAAGCTGTTTTTAGCATAGAAAAAATAAAGAGTAAACTCTGCATTGGCTACTTGGGTGCAGGAAATACAGCGGCCATCTTGGAACGGTCATCCCTTCTACTTGGCTAAAACAAAACAACAGAAGAAGTTTCAGCACTGCGGGATATTTTTATTCAAATTGACAGACTATTTACGTGAAGGGATAACTTTTCACAAGTAAGATGGACAAATTATTATTTATGTTTTGTGATTAGAATATTACTATACTGCATTTATGCCCACCAGCGAAATGCCAGCATCTAATATTAGTACTTGGTGTAATACTAGGGTTCAGATAACTGATAACCAGGTTCAGATAACCAGTTAATGGTGAAATAACATTCACCAGTTAACACAGGTGGAAATGACTATTATTTACATGTAATCCATCCATTTTCTAACACTCTTGTCCCTTAGTGGGGTCAGGAGGGGTGCTGGTGCCCATCTCCAGCTAACGTTCCAGGTGAGGTCACCCTGGACAGGTCGCCAGTCTGTCACAGGGCAACACAGAGACAGACAGGACAAACAACCACGCACACACACACACACACACACACACACACACACACACACACACACACACACACACACCCCTAGGGAGATTTTAGACAGACCCGGAGAGAACCCACAATGCACAAGGAGAACATGCAAACTATATGCAGAAAGACTGGAGCTGGGAATTGAACCCAGAACCTTCTTGCTGCAAGGCAACAGCTCTACCAACTGCACCACAGCCCGCTTTATAGATATATTATGCAAATATACATGTGTATACAAATATGCACAAAACATTTGTATTATTTTGTGTTTGTATATTTTTAAAAATATGTATATTACTAAATAAATGTAAAAAAAAAGAGTGGTTGTGTGCTTTGTGAAATGTAAAATCACACATCAAATCGGAATATTCTATTCCCATTTTATTCTGTTTTCTCCACTAAGAATATTTAAGTATGCTGAACCATGTATCAGCATCCTGATGTATGCATCAGTATGCATACTGAACCAGTACACAGCAAATTCAGAAGTGTCCGATTTCCAGTACAAGTGTGGAATGTTAAGAATACAGTGTTAATCCAACAAAAACGAAACTTTTGTTCCGTTTTTGTTGGATCGTTTACACGATAACGTTTTAATTACGATCTGTGTTTACACAGTAACAGTACACATTGAAAACGTGTAATGCTCTCGCTGCGCCTAGTTGGTGCTAGGTTCTATGAAACTTCGAAAGTGAGTATGTGTTTAAAAAAAAGTTGTACCTGAAGGCATGTGGATTTCCGTGAGAAAACGCGCATTGTGTGCGTCTGATTAGGGCTCATGCAGTTGGAAAAAGTGGGATAACTTTGGTGAAACACCTTGTTTGAGCTTTCACGGTGTCCGTAGCGAGCCCCGGACTGGAAGCTGTTTATTGTGTTTACCTTGGAATGGCCAACAGTCTGTTATTCCTATATCAATTTGATAAAATAGGAGTTCCCGCACTTCCCATATCCGTGTCCCCTGTTACCTTTTTCAGCAGTGAAAACAGTTTAATCCGTTGTTAACAAGTTGTAACCTGTTTTTCCGAGCCGTAACACCAGCATTGTGAGTAGTTTCTTCTTCTTCTGTGGATTGTAGGAAGCAGCTATGTTTTGCATCATACTATGCATGAGCTCGGGATTCTCTGGAAGAAAATATCCGTTTTCTAGGTTTACACAACAACGGAAAACGGTACGTTTCAGAAACATCACACTCTGGAACCCGTTTTCAATCTGTGCCGTGGTCAGAGAAAACATTCGGTGGTTTCGTGTAAATGCAAACTACAAACGCAACAAAACTCTTCCGTTTCCCCCCCGAAATCGTTGCTGTGTAAACGGGGCCTTAAGATTCCCTAAGGTGTTCCACAGAGTTAGTCCAGTCCAGTGTTGATTTCTAACTCAACACTCAGTCTGGTGTTGATTTAGATAGCTTATATAGTAGGGTGCCCCATTGTTGACTCATGGTTGCTAAAAACTTTACCAGACTGACTGATTTTAGTGACATAGTGAGTGTAAAATATTGAATAAAATGTTGTGCCACATGACTGGCTTTATTTTCACTCTTATATTTGACTTTATGATACACAAAACTACAAATTAATCGTTCTTATTGTCACCAGGTGCATTCTGGGTAAAGCTTGTCACAAACGTCATCATCAGTCACTTGGCAACAAATAGCAAACTAGCTAGAGCTACGGAACGTTAACATGTTTTGAATTTGTGTTGTTTCATCCTTAGTGACCAGCAGCCTCTTGTTTCTGTTGTTCTCTTGGTTTGTTGTTCTTCATGTCAGATGGATTTCAAAATGACAGTCGCTCTCTGTGGTGGTGAAACTTGTTAGCTCCGCTGTTGCGGGCATGTCTATGTTGTAAAGTTAAATTATCATGAGCTTTATTATTTGGGCCCGGTCATTAGCCCCGCCCCCCGGTCATTAGCCCCGCCCCCCGGTCATTAGCCCCGCCCCCCGGTCATTAGCCCCGCCCCCCGGTCATTAGCCCCGCCCCCCGGTCATTAGCCCCGCCCCCGGACATTAGCCCCGCCCCCGGCCCACGCCGTCTTGTTCCGCTACTGCGTCACATGTTTGCCTGAGGAGCGGAGGCAGCAGTATGGCGTCTTGTCTGGAGCTTATTGTAACAAGGTAAGTTCCATGTTAAAATGATCATGTTTTTGACTATTTCTTATGGAGGCATTATTTTTCCGTTTACACGAGTATTGATTCATATACACAGTTCGCTTAACGTACATTTATTTGTTTGGACTGTTTATTATCTTAACCTAACATTGAAACTGTCAGGAAAATCTGGAGGCCATTTGAGTTAACATTATTTAGCTGCATGTCGTTTTCTTTAAGTTTTTGGCTGTAGACTGCAAAACAGGGGCGTGGCTGTGCTGGACGGTTGGCTTGATCTAAGCCACAGGTGTCAAACTCCAGTCCTGGAGGACCACTGTCCTGCAACAGTTAGATGTGCCGCTGCTGCAGGACTAGCAGGACTCTGGAGAACGTATCTACACAGTGAGGAGGCAATTGAGCCATTTGACTCTGATGTTTTGTACCTGTGGCACATCTAAAAACTGCCAAAATGTTTTTTCTTTGTCAGTGTGTCATGGTGGTGACTGACGCCTGTTATGAAGACTTCATCACATTTCTTCAGACAAGTTGGTACGACTTTTAATGCTGTCCACATTTTTTTCTATAAGCTGTCTAATTTCTTTAGTAATTATTTCTGACTTTTTTATGCTTTGTCTTGTAAACCAGGTGGGCAGATTAATTTGAATGACTATGACGGTGACACACCGGTGAGTCTGATTAGTTTTGCTCACTCTACTTTTTAAAATATTTATTATCCTAATGTTTCTGCTATATTTCTTGTTTTTCCTTCCAGACTGGAAGTCTTCCTTCAATAAATTTGGAGATTATTGATGGCCAGTAGTTTCTGGGGAAACAAAGGTTTTATTTGCTCTAGTGGCTTTTATTTTGGAGTGAATTGACAGAAAAGTGGGTAATGAGAGAAGGGGAAGTGAACCCACGACAGCCGCTAGAGCCTTCATATGTGGGTTGTGCTTAACATCTGCGCCACCACAGCACCCCCTACCAATATTATTTTAAAACTCAGATTTCTATGTTCTATTCTTTCACTGTTCTGTGTTAGATTAACACATTTATAGTGTTAACTTTTGACAATATACACTAGTTTTTGGATAAATTAACACTGAAGTGTATTAGATTTAAACTACTGTGAGTGTTGATTCAACTCTATCACAAATACTTTAAAAAGTGTAACTTCTACACCATCCAGTGTGGACGTATATAGACACCTTAAAAGTGTAAAATTTATCTCTGTAGGAGTTGATGGAACACTTACAAATTTGCTGTTTATCAGTATGCTGGTTCAGTATCAGTATACTGAAACTAAAAAAAACAAACCTAAAAACCTACATTTTTAGTTTTTTTTTTACCTACATTTTTTTGGTATTTTTAGGTTAAAAAAATACCTAAAAAAATAAATGTCCTTGTACAAGTAAAGGCCATTTACCATTTTGTCCTGTAGATCAGGGTAAAACGGAGTCCAGCCCTCAGAGTCAGAAAACTCTTCTCCTCTAAACCAGATCTCAACTTCCTGATTTCTTCCTGCTTCCACAAAGATTCTTTGTTCCTGTTTCAATCCTCGTCTTGACACCATCTTTTGGCCGCCAGTGAAACATCTTCTTGTTGTGGAATAATTCAAATTTTTTTGCTTCCCATTTGATGAAAACAGCTTCAGAAATCCTTGGCGACAGTTCAATATAGGGACATTTCCTCTGAGAAGGAAAGAAGAATCACCTAGCTTCAGAAAACTTTAGCTGTGATGCTCATAGGCTCAATAGAGTCAGTCTTTTATCAGCTGCAAGTTAATCGTTTTTGCAGCAGAGAATGCTGTCTGGCATATGAAGCCTTTGTGCTGCAGGCGCTGCAACCCTGCAGGCCGTCTGTGATGCAACGTCCCAGACTGAAGAGCCAGAGGTAAATTTAGAGAAAGGAGCCAAATACTCTCCTCTCTGTAACTGAATGACAGTCTGTTTTTTCCAGACTGAAGAACATCCAGTGGATGGATTTTAGTTGGGAAGAAACACTGAAGGACCCTCAATGCTGCTGCTGTTAAATGGATCAGCAGGTTCTGTCTGAAATGTGACCACGACAAAACCATGAAAAAGTCGAAGGCGTTTTGAGTTTATAATTTGTGAAAGTGTAGATTGTAATGCATGGAAATTAAAAAATAAGTTGTTCTTCACTACAACACTTGTAGTCATTTTAGGGTTATTTGTAATTTAGAAGCACAATAAAAGAAAAATAGGCAAGAGTTGCTTTTGGCAGAAACAAAAATACTCTTCTGGCATCATTAAATCTAAAAATTATGTTTATTTATTTCAAACATGATAGCAGTATAAAATGACACACATGAACAAGGAATGCAAAAGACATATTTTGTACCACAATAATCTTAACCTACTTGAAAAGGAGTAGGAAGAGGTAAGAAACTTATAAACTCATACAATACTTTCAGATGGACCCTCATTAAATCAAATAAAAAAATAAAATATAAACATAGGTTAATTAATTCATATGGGTTTACATATGTCCAGGGGTGAAAGTAAGGGGGTACGGCAGGGCACTGCGTACCCCTAAAAGATTTAGTGGAGGTATCAGTACCTGCAAGAGAGAGCAGCGACTGTCTGCTGTAAAAAATCAACGGGTTCACTGATCAGCTGTGACTGATTAGTTTTTCAAGAACGATATAAAACACGACTTAATCAGTTAATAAATAACTTTTTTCCCATTTCATATTGTTTCTGAACTGTTCGTGCTTTGCTAGAGCAGCGGTGCAACACGACGATCTCGGAAGGTTTTGAGTCGATCTCAGCATCAGGTGACAAACTGAACGCAGCCAGGAGGCTGAGAGCAGCACGACCTCCTCTGATTGGCTTAAAACGTTAGTAACTTTATTAAAGAACAACAACAAATAAACACGACAATCCAACAACAATAATAATCTCAGTATTTATTATTTCAACAAGGTGTTGCGCAATTCTGTGCGTTTCGGTTCCATAACCAAAATAACTAGCAGAGCAGTTTAAAATTAACTCATCAACCACCGATGTGTTCAGGGAGCTTATTAATGATCGCAAAATAAATATCAAGCCTGCAAACCTAATATCGTAACGGACTGAATGTTTTAACGTAATCTGTGCTTGGCTGAAGAGTGCGGGTGGTTGCCGCAGCAACGTGTGCTTAAATGACAGAGAGATGGAGAATAAAAATGTGCGAGTGGTTTAGAGTTAATCGCCTGTTCAGGTTGTTTTACCTTTCTTTACCTTTGTCTTGGCTCTTTACAGCCGCTGTAGTTTCTGAACGTTCAATAAACGACAAACTTGGACTAATTACGTCGATCTGTGTGAGAACAAGTCATTTACAACAAACATCAAACACGTTAAATATGTTTCATTAAGTATTTAACAAATGGCTTCTACCGCGATAATTATTTGGGGTGTAGCGATACAATAGTTTTTACGATACGATATGCGATATTCTGGTCACAATACAATATTTGTTTAGCGATACAATTCGATACTTGCGCAACTTTACTTCGTTCGTTAGCAACAAAATACAGCCCATCGTTATTTATTCAAGATTTTACATTATCAAAAACACAGGAATCTAATGTTTCGTTTCGTTTTGTACGTTTGGAAGCTCATTCCCTCTCACATAATCGGAAAAGCCGGGAATGGCGGCGCTTTTGACATTTCTCTGACATTCGGAAAAATATGGTTTACTAATTTTAGCATAACTCCGGTTATACTTGGCCTATTAACACAATTTAAAAACTGGTGTGTAGTTTATAATGTGCACTTTAAGCTCAAGTTGAAAGTGAGACTGAAGGAGGCGGAGCCTTGCTGCTACTCCGTAACAAACTAGACGTTAAAAAGAGCTATAAGCTATGGACCCCTATGGTTTAACGGATCGATACTCGGGGATTAAAAATCGATACTTTCCAAGGGCGGAAAATATCGATATATATTGCTGAATCGATTTATTTATACAGCTCTAATAATTATGTGAAATTAAATTGTCTAATTAAAAGAAGTTTTATTGCTCTCTGGCATCTCGCTTTGAGCTCAGAGTCCGAGAGGCTTTTCATCTATCAAACTATATTTTTGCATCTTTAGTGGAAATATTGATGTTGATGAGACTTTCTCCAAAATGATAACTTTTTTCAACCTTTATAGCTCCACTGTTGAAAATGAGGCTCCAACAAAATGACATAGAAATAAAATCCAGTCCAACATCTGGTTTGAGTTGATTCCTCTGGAACCTTTTTCCTCTGGGATTGTGGTGAGGTGCGGTGTGGGCCATGTGTCTCGTTGGATTTTTACCCCGGAAGCACATTGGCTAAACCGTGAGTCAAACACCACTGGGATTGACTACTATATATTCCATTGAGGGACAGTAACTTTAACATTACCAGTGGTGGGAAGTAATGAAGTACAAGTACGTCGTTACTGTACTTAAGTACAGTTTCCGTGTATCTGTACTTTACTTAAGTAGATTTAATAATGGCTACTTTCTACTTTTACTCCACTACATTTTACAGTAAGTATATGTACTTTCTACTTCACTACATTTCTACAAAAGTGTTGCGTTACTCGTTACATCCAAGTCTCGTTGCGCTTTTTGTCCATTAAAATGTGAAGTTCAGGGATTTAAGGTGGAGCCGTAAAATCCCAGCAATAACGTGACGTAGTGTCTGTTGTCACCCATCGGCTCCACCTTTACTCGCACGCGGAGCTCCAGACATGCGCAGTGGTTTCCTCTGAGCAGGAGAAGATGTCTGTCTAATGTCAGTAATATAATAGCTGCATAAATCATAGATATGGCGACATGTAAAATCAGCAGCACTTCGCTTTCACAGACGGTGGAACTTCGTCCAACTTTTAGCGTCACCTTGAAGGAAAGCTTAAAGAAAGGTAAGATCTGTGGACGTGATGCTAGCTAAGCTAGCTGTACAGAGACACATGTTGCATCTAAGATGAAAAACAGTTGTCACTCATGCGCTGAATTATTGTGTGGAGGTTTTGACTGAGGTGTTGCGTATATGGGACAACGCTGTGACCAAAGTGCAATATAATAATATGACATTCAACAATCCGATTCTTCTGGACGGATCTTGACTAAGTCCTATAGTGCTGAAGCCTCACTGAGAGCCGTTCTTTGTTCTTGTAATGCTCTGCATACACTGCAGTAGCTATTTCATTAAAATATCTTTATATTTAATTGGTGAATAAATAAAACAAGAACATAAGAACGCAGAGCATGATCATTGCTCTTTGTTTTCATCTCCTGTCATGGTGGCAGACGTTGCAGCAGGAGGGAGGATGAGAACAGTCACGGTGCTCCTCCTGCTTGGTTACTTGTTGCTTATTGGGCCTTGGACAGTGTTCATAGTTGAGCGTTGTTAATTGCTATGTTTAATGGTGCAGACAATTATTATTTCTGACATTGGCAATATGGGCAACCGCACAGGGCGTTATTTCTTTAGGGATGGCAGGAGACCTCTGTGTATTGTGGCACAGAGATGAAAGCAAAACAGAATGAAGAAGAGTTTGAATTGATACTGGTTAAATTTATTTCAGCTCTAAGTATTTAATATCTAGGTGTTTTTATGGGAAAGTGGATCTTTCAGATCAATTTGAGAAGCAGTTTTGATAGGTGCACTAAATTTTATTGTCATGTAGCACGGGGTGCTGGTTTTGATTTGGTCTTGGTTTCAGTGGTCCAGACTAAAACTCTGCTACGAGGCTCCTTGGTTCCATGTCCTACTCTGCCAGTTGGATTTCTTTCAAAATAAATGTGTGGAAAAAAAGTGAAGTTCATGTTATGTTAGGACAGGAGACGAGATGTTTCCATCCCTGAAATTATGATGCATAGAATCACATATCTAAGCCTAAACTATGTTACAGAATAAACGCAATAAAAACATGTTTTATCTGTGACATATGATCATATGATCGGTACACTTAATGATATTAGTGATTAGGTAATCCATTCAGCAAGTACTTTTACTTTTAATACTTAAGTATTTTTAAAAGCCAGTACTTTTTTACTTTAACTTAAGTAAAATGTTAATGTGGTACTTTGACTTTTACTTAAGTACATTTTTTGAGTACTTTCTCCACCACTGAACATTACATACACCTCTCTGAACAGGCAAGGGCGCACTTTCTCCGTTTATAATTAGACATTAAAGCGACTTAAAACCATTCCTCCCTCCCTGGCACCTCCCTGGCCCCCATGGGCACCCATCTGGGCCCGGGCCGGGCTTCCCCCAGCTCCCCCCATGGTTCCGCGCCTGAGAACCAGCTTAAAAGCTAAAATGAATGGTTATATGCCAGACATGGAAAACTGGGATGCACTCCATACATGATGTTCAGGATTTAGGTCTCATGGCATCTCAAGGTGTCAACATTGCAGCCAGTGGGCTGAAGTAGGAAATACAGCTTCATTCTGTAACAATGCAAGAGCTATCCAGCTTTTAGCGCTTCGCAAAAAAATTAATCAGCACAGAAACCTTTTTGTCATAGTACCCCAATTTAAAACTACTTTCAGCCCTGCATATGTCTAAATATACACATCCGTACATCCATACCCACACACACTCAAATGCATTAGCCTAATTTTACATGTACACATTAGTGCTAACTCTGACCTATATTTTTCAGGTAGCAGCTTATTTGATGCCTTTAACATAATTTGAGCAATTTTAAATTCCACCAGATCTTCAAATTTAATCCATCCAAAAACAAATAATTTTTAACTCAATAAAAATAAGATCTGTTGACGTGTGAGCAGAGCATTATATAATAAAACAAACATTTTTCACAAACAGAGACTTGTTCAAAGCATAGAGCCGATGAACTTGGACAGGTATAACTTGGCTTCCTCCTATCATATAAGTAATCCTGATGTTGTTTTCTTGTTTTCTTGTGAGCGACCTGGTTTTAAGCCACTTATCCATTATTACCTTTAACCACAATCCTTTGGTAAACTAACTGTCCAAAAAAAACAGTCGCTTACATGCTTATATGGACCATTAGGGGACGCCCGCTGACCACAGTTTAAGAAAGACTGCCATAATCAATGCATATAAATTTGTTGGTATTGATTGCTTAATCTCTGCTTGCCACTGTCTCTGAAACTATGGATGTGTGTCCCTATGTGTCTGGCAAGTTTTCTGTCAGGTTGAACAGAAATATGAAACCAGTTGTTAACTACTCTGCCAGTAGCATTTCACTAGAGATTCAACGGAGCAGATGGTTTGAATAAAATAGTTCATCTTTGTGGCTGTCCCTTATTTAGTTTTCTTATTAAAAGTTAATGAAGCAGCCTACATTCTAAAGTCACGTCAGATGCCATTTGGCATACAGTGTAGTTATGGTGCCTCCAAAAACATTAAATTCACAAACTATCTTTGTAAAATCAGAGACAAAACTACAGTTGAAACCAGAAGTTTACATATATCGACTAAAAAGACAAATACAACTATTTTATCACTGTCTGTAATTAAATCACATATCATTTACATGTAACTTGATCTTTTGTGTTAGGTGAATTAGAATAACAAGAATATTTCTATTTATCATAATAGTGAGGGAGAGAAGGTCAGAAAGTCATTTTTGCCTGTTGCCCAAGTCTGTGCTAATTGAGTCCATTTTTTTCCTGTGCTCATTTATAGGTTATTTATTGATTAATATACTGCATGTGATTGCTTGTTACTTATTTACTTATTTGTTTATATCTAGTCATTCTGAAGGCTGGGGAGAGGGAAGTCTGGGCCTCCCTTCTGAAGCTGCTGCCTCCGCGACCCGACCCTGGATAAGCGGAAGAAAATAGATGGATGGATATATTACAAACTTTGTATTTATTACCGGAGATGGAGTAGTTTTCAACAAATAAGCAATTTCCCTTGGGGATCAATAAAGTATATTCTATTCTATACTAAATGTATTTATTAATGTCTTGAAAATCAGAAGTTCACGTACATTTTCTCAATATTTGGTTGAATTGTCTTTGAAATATTTGACTTGACTCAATATTTTGGGTTTTCTTCCAGAAGCTTCTCACAAGAGTTTGCTAGATTTCTGGTCCATTCCTCTTATCTGCCCCCAAATTCTCTATAGGATTGAAATCAGGACTTTGTGATGGCCACAACAAATGGTAAATGACTTTGTACTTGCATAGCATCTGAACAAAGTCCAGAGGACCACAAGGCACTTTACACGACACTCATTCACATGCTGATGGTGGCATGTTAGCCACAGTAGCCACAGCTGCCCTGGGGTGGTTTGACA
The DNA here is from genome assembly GCF_904066995.2 of Poecilia reticulata. NCBI lineage: Eukaryota > Metazoa > Chordata > Actinopteri > Cyprinodontiformes > Poeciliidae > Poecilia > Poecilia reticulata. The sequence continues at coordinate 1,796,785 of NC_088839.1, forward strand.
ATAGTGAGGGTGTCATACACCTGCAGCACCGGTCCCTCTGACCCCCACAAGCAGGCAAGGTGGGTGAAGTATCTTGTCCAAGGTTGCAGCAACAAAGGCAGGTGGAGCGGGGATCGAACCAGCAGTCCACTGAATGCAATGCAAACTCCTACCACTATCTTCACCATCACCCAAACAAAATATTGACTTTGTTGTCCATAAGTCACTTTGTAACAACTTTGAATGTGTTTTGAGGGCTATTGTCAATTTAGAAGATTCATTTGCAACTGAGTATTTACTCACTGGCTGATGTCTTTAATTGCTTCAATATTTCCACAAATGTTGTTTCTTCATGATGCTATCTATTTAATGAAGTGTACTGGTTCCTCCTGGAGCAAAACAGCCCTACAACATGATTCTGCACAGATGTAATGATGGTGATCATGGTCAAACAGTTTCAATACTTTCATCAAAATACTGGACATGTCCTCAAAATAAAGATCTTGAAAAAGCAATCTGGCTTTTACATGTTTCTTGCAGAAACATGAATGGCATCCTCCTTTCTGAGAAGCCTGTCAGCCTATGTCAATTCAAGATATGTTTTACTGTGGATAATGACATTCTTAGCAGTTTCAGCCAGCATCTTCAATAAAAAATGTTTCATGCTGAAACACGCTTTATGGGATCAATTTTCTTGTAGAAAACATGCTCTATTACTATGGTTTTGCAATTAAACATTTCCAACTGGACAACACAGGCCTGTTCATTTGACCTTACCTGACCACTGATCTCACATATATGTTCCAATTGTTTTAGGACTTTGAGCAGTTGACAACTTATATAATTAATAAAAAATAAAATCATTTTTGGTGATGGGATGGTCACCAACTTGCTATTCCTTTTGCCTCTTAGCAGCTTTGGTCCCCTGTTCTGTCCGTACCAGTGATTAGGAGACCTACCCTGACTTATCCAAGGTACCCGCTGTTTACCATAACCTCAGGGGGGTCTCTAACAAGCATCAAGCCACTTCACTTTCACCTCATTGGCCCTGTGATTGTGCCGTCCATCTGGTTCCTGGTACTTGTTCTCCCAGGGGTTTTCTGTTCCCTCTTTCTGGCCCACAACCTCTGGCCCAGAGGACAAGGCCCTGAGGGATTATATAAGTGATGCACTCAAGGTAGGTACCATCCACCATTCTTCCACTCCAGTGGGAGCAGTCTTCTTTGTGGGCAAAAAAGATGGTTCCTTAAGACCCTGTATCAACTACTGAGGGCTGAATGGCATCACAGTCAAAAATTGTTACCCACTTCCCCTAATCAACACTGCCTTCGACCTGATCCAGGGATCCACAGTTTTTACCAAGCTTGATCTTAGAAGTGCCTACCATCTGGTCTGTATCAAGGAGGGGGATGAGTGGAAGATGGCCTTTAACACTCCAACAGATCATTATGAATACCTCGTAAAGCCTTTTGGCCTGACCGATGTTCCAGGCACTCATCAATGACGTCCTCTGGGACATGGTTATATGATGTGCTTGCGTTTACCTGGATGACATTTTGATTTTCTCTAAGGATCTCACAGCCCATCAAGCTCATGTTTGTTCCGTCATTCTCCATTTGCTGCAGAACAACTTGTTTATTTCTGCAGAGAAGTCCGAGTTTCACAAACATTCTTCTTCAGCCTTGGGTTTCATCATCTCTAACAAGATCTCCGTGGACCTCAGCAAGACGGATGCTGTCAAGAACTGGCCCCTCCCACAAGATCATAGGCAACTATAAAGATTTCTAGAATTTCCAAACTTTCATCTCTGGTTCATCCAAAAATCAGGTTAAAAATCTGCAGTATCTCAAGTCAGCAAAGAGACTCAACCCCAGGCAAGCCAGGAAGTAAGAATGCAAAGCCTGACACACTTTCCAGGCTTCACGAAACTACTGAGTAGGTGCAGGAGGCAAGGCAGGTGGACTATGTGCTTCCCAGGTCAGTACGGCTAGCAGTTATCAAGCTTGAGCTGGAGCAGAAAATAAGAAAGGCCTATCAGCAAAACCCCATCCCAGAAAGTTGTCCAAAGGATCAACTATTTGTCCCTGATCATCTAATACCAGAGGAACTCTCATTTTGTCATGAATCTAGACTTTTTTGTCATCCTGGAGTCACTAAGACCCTATCGATGATCAAAAGTTGTTTCTGGTGGGGAATTATGCTTCAAGATGTTACAGAGTTCATCACAGCTTGCCGAGTTTGCAGTCAGGCTAAACCATCCCATCAGAGAACCACAAACTAGCTCTGCATATTTAGTGATCTCTTCCTGATCACTAAATATCTGCCTCCCTAGGACCATCAGAGTCTGTCCCAACTTTCATGTGTTCCATGTCAAACCTTTCTTCTCATCACAGCGTGCTCCTCCAGACTCCCTCCTCCTGCCTGAATTGTCGCTGTGTGTCTTGCTCATACTATGAGCCGTGTCTTTCAAACCAGATATTGGGGTCATGTCATCTATTAGCTGGTGGACTGGGAGAGATGCGGGCCAGAGGAGTGCTCCTGGGTGCCAGCCTTTCTAAGGAACTTTCATCACTGTAATCCTGACCAGCCAGGCGGTCCTTCTGTTGCCAGACAATAAGGAGGGGATTCAGTCATGATTCATGTTCTATGTCATGACAATGCTGTGTTTAGCCATTCATTCAGCTCACCTGTCATGCCTGATTGCTTACTTGTCTCACCTGGATCTCACTCTACTTAAATACCTCTCAGTCTCTGCCTTCTTGCCAGATTATCAATCGCCTCAAACCAGTAGAGATCCAACGTTTTCTTCCAAGCCTTCAGCGTATTAACAACCTTTTCTGTCCACTTATTTATCTTTTCTGACAGTGTGGTTACTTGCACCTCTCTATCGTCAAACCCTCTGAAGTCACCGCAGTTCTTCTGCTCCACCTGTCCACTGCTCTACAGGTTAGTGAAACCCCTCCTTCATCTGTGCATCACCAGGTTCTCCCCTCAGAGCTGTGTTTGATGACCTCCTTCCTCAGCATCAACCAGAGTTAGAAACTAAAACCATTTGTGTTTTCCTTTTGAGAAATTCTACTGTATGTGTGGTTAAATTACTGGGTCCCCACTATTTGAATCATCCAGTGAGTCAACAAATGATTTCTGCTCTACTTGAGGATATCCCATTGGGGATAAAGAGGAAAATGATGTGTGGTGTAAAACAGGGCTATTTAAATTGTTCTACTACATAATTTAATTTAAAAGTCAATCTCATATATTTCATCAATAATTAAAAAATCTAATGACCAATCTGAGTTAAATTGGAGTTCATTATCATTCTGCTATCAATTTTATACATTCAAAAAGACCAGGAGTTAATTTGTTTCTTAACTCTGGTAACTTGTTTCTACCTCATACAAGTTCAAAGAGAGAAATTGCCGCAAGCTTTTGATTAGTTCAAAGGATACATTTACAGTGAATCCCACCGATCTATTTTTATAGATCGGTTTCTGATGAGAAGCAAAAGTACCAAACTGGACAAAGAAAAACAATGAAAAAAATAACTGAACCTTTGACTATTTAGCAGTTAACAAGTTCAAGCACCTCACCAAAAAACCTTTCCAGATTTTAAGTGACTCATCCCATGCCAAGCAAACTGCTTTCTTGCAGCATTTGATGAGTTATTCAAAAGACATTTTGTGCTATGTCTGTTATGACCCTGCATTAATAAATTGTATACATTTTTGCATTGTATAACATTGATGTTGGCAAAATGAAGGAATCACCTGGAGTGGGGGACTTGAGAGCAAGATGAGCGATATATTTTTAGTTGACAATCACTTTTTCCTGTTACCTAAACAGCTATTTACAGAGACTTTTGTTCATTTTCATGCTTTCAGGGTTTTTTTTATAGTGAAAGATATCGTCTGAAAATCCCAGATCTAAACTTTTATAAGCCTTTTGATATTCAAAACTCGTATGGAATGCTAATGAATGTTGTTCACTGTACAACAGTTTAAAATGTTGGAAACACAGCTGCATAAATAAAACAATTGTTTAAAATTGATTTATTTGTTTTAGTTTTACTTTATTATAATTAATTTTGACCAGAATCATAAAGTAACACATTTTGGAGTAAATTACTAACACTTGAAAGTGTTAAATTAACACAAAAAATAGTTCATTTTTGTTATATCAGTGTTAACCATTGCATCCCAAACAGAGTTAATTTTACTCTGTTTTGTGAGTTAAAAATTAACTCTGATCCAGTGTTAAAAATGTAACTATTTTGAAAGTGTTAATTTAACTCTGAAGAGTGTGGACTATATAAACACTGAAAAGTGTTAATATCAACTCTGTGGGAGTTAAATCAACACTGGGCTTTTTGCTGTGTACTGTAGTGTAGTTATGCATGTAATGTACAAAATAGGAAAGTAGGAATAAAGACTTTTATGAGTAATTAAAATTTTACTTTATTAGCAATAGCAGTAAATCAAAACTAAAGTGTAATTTAATAAAGTGTAATTTAAATACATTACTAATATATTAGTAGTATATTTAAAATATATGTAAAGTATATTAAAAGTATATTTTTAATATAATTCTATGACAGAATTAGTACACTCAAAATATGGAATATTTTGGAATATTTCTCTTGAATACTACATTTAAAAAGTATACTAAGTACTACTTGAAGTTGTTCCAAAAACGTATGTTTAAGTATACTAAAAGTTGTAATTTAATACTATTTAAATACTACTAAAGTATACTAAGCACAAAAAAGTTGTTCCAGTTTAAGTACATTGATCAAAGTATGCTAAAGCATGTTAAAATTTAGTATAATAAAGTATACTTTTTTTTTTACTTGGGTGGAATCGAACCTACAATCTTCCAATCACAAGACAACTACTTTATCCACAGAGTCACAGTCACCCCTTAGTCTAAGATTTACTTTGTTTTACAGTAAAGGATTTACTTTAGTCTAAGATTAGTAAGCTTCAAGCAAAAGTGAGAGTTAGCAGGATTGATAACAGGATCCAAATAACTTAGCTTTGATCATTACTTGAGAGCCAAAGAGTTTGTATGGCATACTTCCACATGATCATTTTAACAAGCCAAAAGAATGAGGAGTATAAAAATGTGGAAATGTTTTTTTTACATTGTTTTATTAAAAAGCTCAACATCAGAATGTGTCTTTAAACTGTCGCAGCCCTAACAAGATGTGTTTGATAAAATGTCCTACACCCTGAACCAGAGGGAGCCCCGATCGAGCCCAGAGAGATCGAGCCCAGAGAGATCGAGCCCAGAGAGAACCCAAAATGCCAGCGTTTGTGTAGCGGCTCGTGTCAATCATTTTTTGATGCACTGTAAAGTCATGAGGTGTATCATGTTTTACTATCTATTTTGTGCAGAAAGTGTAGACCAGCACTATTGTTCTTTCTCCTTTAAAAGTCTGACAAAATCAGCAAGCAGCTTCTTTTGTTGTCTTTGGTAGTGTGGGTGAGTGGACTAAGGTTCTGGATTTAGGTTCTGCTTCCACCACCAGGGTGAGATCTTTCACCAATCAGTTTCTTTCTGAAGAATTCAAAAAATCAAGAAGTAAAGGTGTAACTCTTCATTTTGGAAACTGGGGTGTTCAACAGTTTTTCCTCTGCTAGAAAGTGACTTTTTATCTTTGGAATGAACACAACAACGTTGACTGTTTGTGTTCAATTAAACCACTTCCTTTTCCGGGGATATGTACACATAAGACTAGAAATTACATGGCCGTTTTTAATAATAAATGAAACACTTATGTAGTGTCGTCATATTTTCACATCATTGTACACAAACTTTATTCTTTCAAAGCTATTATTATTCAATGTTAGCCACTCCACTAAAAACCCTTTTGATTGTTCAGTAATACCAGTGTCAGCCAAATCCCATCAGATTCTTATTATCAACTACTTTTGCATATGTAAATTTTATGAGTGCAAACTACTAACCACAAGGCCCCTCACAAAGCTTAGATTGATTTGCTTCAGAGGAGACTATTATGGAAAGAACAATTGACATGTCAGTTTCTGAGGAGCGCTTCATCCATCACTGTCCAACGGCCTTATTAGTTCTTCACTACAAAGGAATTCCTAATTCACCTCTGAGGTTATTAAGCTGCTGCTAACACCTCTCTTTTATGGAAATTCCTATCAATGCACTCTTTATTCATTTCTCTCATTTATGCACAAGATAAACACAGTGAATCCACATAAATTGATGCAAACAGAAACATAACTGATAAGAACATCTTTCACAACATCTCCAATAATTGTGCAAACTGATGGAAACATTTAATCAACAGCTTGCCCAGCTGCTCATTACTTGTACATTGTAGAACGAAAAAGAATACAAAACACTTTGCGTGAGAGTGAGAGAGCTTTTCCATTTTTTCCTCACAAACACATTCATGAAAATAAATGGTGGCTGATGGACAGCTATTAAAACTCAGCTCCTCTCTGCAAAATGCAGCTGTTAAATCAAGGTGTGACCACTAATTAGCATCACAGGTGTGTCTACAATCTTGTAATCAGTCAGTGGACCTACAGATGGGCCTACAGGTAGTTTCTGTGCTGTTTGTTGACATGATGTGTGCCACACTCAACATGGACCAGAGGAAGCAAAGAAAGAGTTGAGAGTAGAAAGACAACTATAGACAAGCATGTTAAAGGTAAAGGTTATAAGTCCATCTCCAAGCAGCTTGATGTTCCTCTGACTACATTTGCACATTTTATTCAGAAATGTAAGATCCATGGGACTGTAGCCGACCTCCCTGGACATGGCTGCAGGAGGAAAATTGATGACCAAACAAAGACAGATAAGGTCATGGGTCCTTGCAACAGGATGGTAACCTAAAACACACAGCTAAAAGCAATAAGAGGAAAACATTGGACTATTCTGAAGTGGCCTTTTATGAGCCCTGACCTGAATCCTATTCAGCATCTTTGGAAGGAGCTGAAACATGCCGTCTGGAAAAGGCTTCAAACCTGAGACAACTGAAGCAGTTTGCTCATGAAGAGTGGGCCAAATACCTGCAGAGAGGTGCTGAAGTCTCATGGACAGTTATAGGAATCGTTTGATTGCAGTGATTGCCTCAAAAGGTTGTGCAACAAAATATTAAGTAATTATATTATTATTAGTAAAAATATTATTAATCAAACTAATCCCAATAGCAGTTAGTACATGAAGAAGTGTTAATCCAAACCATTCCACTTTATAAATCGAATTTTGAGAAAACATGAAGCTGCCAAATTCTCTCTTTCCATCGATTGTTTGCATCAAACAATGAAGCATGAAGGATAAACCAAATCTCATATTTCTCCTTGGAGGTTCTTGTTCCTTCTTGAGTCTTCATGTTAAAAGTGCAAGGAGTAAAGTACATATGGCATGAAACATAAAACCTTCAGTCATATGTTTATTACTGAATTTGTTAATGCATGAAATTATATCTTCAAGACATGTTGGACAGTTTTCAAAAATGTAATCAAAGAAGCCTAAGGAACAAATATTAACTATGTATGCATTGCTTGTAGTTTGAATTAACCTAAAAATTTTGCGTAAAATTGTTTGATTGCATTAAAATCCCACAAACCTTGCTGGTCCACCAGACTCACAAACATTAACCAAATGATAAAAACATAAAAGCGTTGGCTCAGAAGGTGAAAAAAAGGCTGGCACTGGTTGTTGTTGCCATGAAAGAAAAGAAGTTCAGGGTTATGATTTCAGCACATGGTCTTTCTGCATTGAGTTTGCATGTTTCCACATGCATGTTCTACCTGACCTTGTGATTGATTAGTGACCTGGCCAGGATGTTCCCCTTGGACCTCTGGAAATAGGCACCATCCTTCCTGTGATCAAGCATCACATAGATGGTTAAAAAAACTCTCTTTCAGACTACCTACATGTTTCAACTTCCAACCCTCACTTTGCAATCCTACAATGTTGTTTAGTACACACACATGACCTCGCTGCCATGAAAACTGTGTCATAAACTGCGGGTGGGGGCTCACTAAAAGTAATCACTTCTAATACCTGAGCGATGTTTTCCTTTCTCTCACTTGCAGAATTTTATATCACTGTATTAAACACACCAATAGCCTATCTTCATTCAAAAGAAATAGCTTTTCAAAGATTCATAAATAGTTGTTTGAAATCTGTGTTGATCCTATCTGGCATCAGAACACAAGTGTGCATCATCTTTTGCAGCATGTTGCATCAGTGCACTTTAACACACACCAAAGCAGGCAGAGAGAAAAGTTGGGCATTGCTGCTTGTCACAAACACGCCGCATGGCCCTGGGAGTCCTTCATCCCTTGGGTTGGGGTTACCTAGACCTGATCGTCATCACACCTGATGCTTGTAACTGCTGGCACTCCCTCAGAGCCTGTTTTCCATTCTCAGACTGTAGTGTCTGACTCAGAGATGTCGGAGCCAGATGTAAATCTTGCAGGGACTCTTGAAACAAGATAATACTTTACTGAGAATATAGAGCAGTGGTTCTTAACCTTTTTTGAGGTACCGAACCCCCCAGTTGCATATGCGCATTCACCGAACCCTTCTTATTCCAACTCCCCCACCCCCGACACACAAAATACTTTGCGGTATTCTGATTTAGTAATGTAATTATATTAGCCGTGTTGCCACCCCCACACCACTAGAGGCAGTACCAACCCCGAAAAGATGCGACTAAGGAGCAGATTTAGACTATAGAATTTGGTAAAAACTGTGAGCTTTGCTGAAGTAATTAAAGACACAAGTTCAAATCCATGCTGAGAGTGGAGCTCCTTCAATCAGGGCTCCTCCGCAGCTCTGATTGGCTAAGCAATGTAACGTGATCCTCTGATTGGCTAAGCAATGTAACGTGATCCTCTGATTGGCTAAGCAATGTAACGTGATCCTCTGATTGGCTAAGCAATGTAACGTGATCCTCTGATTGGCTAAGCAATGTAACGTGATCCTCTGATTGGCTAAGCAATGTAACGTGATCCTCTGATTGGCTAAGCAATGTAACGTGATCCTCTGATTGGCTAAGCAATGTAACGTGATCCTCTGATTGGCTAAGCAATGTAACGTGATCCTCTGCAGCAAGTGATGGCAAAGCGGGGCGTCATCACGACTTTACACAAGTGTGTCTTTACCTCCGCAGCAGAGGCTCCAACGAACCCCTGAGACCGACTCATCGAACCCCTGGGGTTCGATTGAACCCAGGTTAAGAACCACTGCTGTAGAGGAATATAATTATATTAATTGTTAAAAGTCATGTTGCTGGTTGATTCACATTAAGATATGCTTTGACTGAAAAGAAATGTACTGGGTCAATCTAACCTAGAAGTCAGAAAGGAATTCAGATCGGAGAGATGTGGAATAAACTATCAGCAAAGAGGGAAAGGTTAGGCGCTAGTGTGCAGTAATGGAGTAGACGTGTTTTGTAGAGCTCCGTGTCACTGCCTTCATTTAACATTTAATTTCTGCACCAAAGCTCTACATTTTTTTCACTGAAGGACTAGTTGGCATCTGTTTTTTTTGGCATTTTACATTATGCCGAGGAAGGACGAAGACCAGAAGTCGTCTGCTCAGGCGGGTTCCACTGTTAGCAACAAGGCTATCTTAGCCGCCGTTAATAGCCACAAAGACGATCTTTCTAAAGTCTACACACTCATGGATACTCTCAAAAAATCATTGGAAGGACGTCTGGACTCCATTGAAGCTCGGTTAACAACCCTACAGACAGAGCACAGTGAGGTCCGGCACCGTTTGGATGACATGGATGCGGCTCTGACCTCTACCGATGCCCGTGTTTCGGCCCTGGAGTCATCCTTCAGTGAGCTAGCAGCGGCTAACGGGCTACTTAAAAAAAGGTGGATGATTTGGAGGGGCGCTCGCGCAGACAAAACATCCGGATTGTTGGTGTCAAGGAAGGAGTAGAGGGTGGTCGCGCTGAAGGAGTAGAGGGTGGTCGCGCTGAAGGAGTAGAGGGTGGTCGCCCTGAAGGAGTAGAGGGTGGCCGCCCTGAAGGAGTAGAGGGTGGCCGCCCTGAAGGAGTAGAGGGTGGCCGCCCTGCAGAATTTGTCTCAAAATTTATCTCGGAGTTGCTGGGACAGGACAACTTTCCCAAGCCCATAAAAATTGATAGGGTGCATCGTGCCCTGAGACCGAAGCCTCTTCCCAATGAACGTCCTCGCCAGAGTGCACAATGACCACGACGTGATGAATATTCTGCGGTTGAGTCGGCAGCAAGCCCCGCTGATGTACCAAGGCCAGAAAGTTTTCATATTCCCAGACTACACAGCTGTCATGAAATCTGGAATAAGCATGTGAGATCTGTCCAGGTACACGCAGAAAACGGGATAAAGGCCTGGGAAATAACAGTAAACCTTGTATGATGATTTAATGATGATTATGGTTTGTAACAGGTTTAATGTAATAATACACATGCCAATGAAGAAATGTCTGTAATGTATGATCTGTATTTTTAATCAGTTGAATGTTATAATAATATATGTTCTGTACTCTTAATCAGTTGATTTTATTACATTATCGAAATTGAGGTTTGAACAACTTGATTGTTGTATAATAATCATTGATTATTAAAGATTAAGGATAATGAGTGAGGAAGAAACATACTGAAGTAAAATGTCGACAAAGTAAAACATTCCTGAGCGGGGGCGATGGGTGCGGCAGAATCAGAAACAGATGGTCAACGGTAAACAAGGGAAGTACAGACGATGGGGTAATGAGGAAGGAATGTGTCACGAGGGAGTTGGGGAAGGTTGGGACTTTCCACAGACAGTGAGAAGTGGTGGGGAGGTTCTAAAGTGATGCAGCCCTGCCCCGAAGACTGCCCTACGTTGAGAGGGCTTAAAAGGTGGAGCTCAGGAGAAGAACGGGGTTCTTCGTCCACGGCGCAGAAGAGGAGCCAACAAGAGGAAGCAGGCTAAAGACCAGCAGAGGACCACACCCCGGGACCAAGGGAAGCTCAAAGACTTCACGCCACCGAGAAGGGACGAGTTCCACCAGCCACCGACCCTGGTTCCAGATCCGACCAACTCCTCTGCCTCTACCCAACGCTCTCAACTCAGTTGCAGCCGACTTGGAAAAGAGACGGAGGTCATTTGAAGACAAAGATTCTGCATGTTATAAGGACAACGTACGGTTTTGCTCCGCTTCTCTTCAGAAAAGAGGACTTTGCTCCAGCTGGACAAAGACTCTGACCAAGGACATCTAAAGATTACAGCTGCCGAGACCAAGAACCATCGGGTATGAGTTGACCTGCTTCCCCCAAAGCCTCGCTCAGTGAATTTAGTGATACAGGTTAGAGATAAGAACAAGGATAGGATGGGATTGATTTTAAATTGATTTTATTATATTTTTATCTCTTTTATAACTTTTGGGAATTTAACCTGTTGTCATATGCCCCTGCTAAAGCTTGCTTAATAAAATTGTAATTCTAAAATTCTAATGAGAATTGTGAACAGTGAGTTTAATTGTGTCAGTCTTAATTATTGTTGGTTCTCCTAAATATGGTAAAGTTAACATACATGATTCTAGAGACAGGGTGGCTTTGTGTTTTCCTCTGATGAGTGTTGAAATAATGACCCTGGGACTTGAATCTAAGTCACTGAACCTAATCTAGCCGTTAACAAGTGCCGTTATTTTAGGAGAGGAGCTACCGTTAACAGGAGTGGTTGTAGGGGTTATGCAGCTGTGAGGGCTACTCAGCTGATTGTTCCTCAACTGTAAAGGGTCATAACTTCTGGATCGAAGGTAGTCAGAGCTAGACGAGTCCTCTCAGACCCCAGTTTAAACAGATAATTCTCCACAAACTATCTCTAGGGTAAGACCCGAGTTTCTGGGGATTTTCCGGACCTGTTGGACAGAGAACTGGGCAGTAGTGAGTCCAAAGAGTTGTGAGGGGTAGGCGGGACTTACTATTGGGTAGTAACAAACACAGCGGAGGTTTCAGCGCAGCGCCAGGCATTCAACACCGTGAGGAAAAGGCTGGTGGAGGCTGGAGCCAAGTGCTCCCTGCGTTTTCCTGCCAAGCTGCAAGTGTCTTTAAATGACACTGTGAAATCCTTCACTTCACCTACTGAAGCAGAGCGGTTTGCCAATTCATTGACTAAGTGACTTTGTTAATCATTCTATGCTAAAGTTAGTCTGCAAGTTCAATTAAGCTTTGGTGCACATTAACATTCATAGTTTCTGGAGGTAAGCACGACTCGTTGGGTTTAGATTACCTATGTTGGGTTTTTTCTCTCTGTTATCCGGCAGCCTCCACTCTAGATTGAGGGATATGCCGCTTAGTTCTTGTTGCAGCCAGGGTGAGTTTTGGGGTTTTTGTTTTTGCTTTGTTGTTAAACTTTCTGTGTTCTGTCTTGTTTCTGTTGTCAGCTGCTTTATTTATGTTGTGATAAATGCAGGATAATAGAACTTTTAAGTCGGGCATGAGTCCTATTAATCTTGTTTCCTGGAACTGTAGAGGCCTTGGTAAAGCACTTAAAAGAGCAAAGGTGTTTTCACATTTAAAATCACTTTCATCTGATATTGTCTTTCTTCAGGAGACTCATATTCATCCAACTGAGCAGAGACGGTTGAGATCTTCATGGGTGTCACAGGTTTACCAGGCAAGTCTTTCCTCCAAGGCTAGAGGGGTTGCAATCCTTATCCGCAAGTCTATTCCATTTATTTTTAACTCCATGTCTGCTGATCCAGGGGGGAGATATGTGCTTGTCACTGGCGAAATCAATTCCATTCCTGTTGCTCTTTTGAATATTTATGCCCCAAATTGCGACTGCCCCGAATTTTTCTGCAAGATATTTGACATGATTGCACAATTTAATAATAGGGACATGATTATAGGAGGCGACTTCAATTGTTATCTCGATCCATTGCTGGATAGGTCCTCCAGTAAGGTTGCTTCTTCTTTGAAATCGGTGTCTGTTATAAATAATCTCATTAAGTCACTAAACTTAGTGGATATTTGGAGGCTTCAGCATCCTTCCGATCGTAAATACTCTTTTTTTCCCCCCTCCCATGGTAGTTTTACCAGAATTGACCACTTTTTAATTGATTCTAAATTAATTTCAAGTACAGTCAGCTCATCGTACCACTCTCTTAATCTCAGATCACGCCCCTCTTTTACTACAGATCCACTTTAATCTTTATGCTCCATCGTTTAACTGGAAGTTTATTCCCCCATCAATTCTGATCAAGCATTTAAGGGCTACATTTCAGCTAAAATCTCAGATTTCCTTCTTTTTAATGACAACGGTGATGTGTCTGATTCAGTTTTGTGGGAGGCATTTAAAGTAGTGTTGAGGGGCAACATTATCTCTTATCAGTCTTCAATCAAGAGGGCCAGATCACAGCGTCTTGCAGATATTCAGGCTAAATTGGCTGTTTTGGAGGACAGGTACCAGTATTCAAATGATGAAAATATACTTAGTGAAATTCTGAAGATAAAATCTGAATATAACCACATGCTTGGGGAACAAGTCGGTAATTGCATTCGCAAACTTAAACAAAAGCATTTTGAACTTGGGGACAAGCCTGACAGATTGCTTTCCAGACAAATAAAAGGCACACTGGCAGATCGAGCTATTCATAAAATTTCTTCTCCCTCTGGCCAACTGTTAACTGACCCTAAACTCATAAATGATGCCTTTTTTAATTATTACAGTACTTTATACACCTCCAAGAGTAGTGCAACCAGCACGGAGACTAAAGCCTTTCTAAACAATTTAAATGTACCTGTCCTGGATGATTCCACCAGGGCCGACTTGGACTCTAGTTTTACTATTGAAGAAATCAAATCTGCGATACGTTCATTATCTTCTAGTAAGGCTTGTGGTCCGGATGGGTTTGGAATAGATTTCTATAATGTTATTTAGATCTGGTTGCCCCTCTTCTTTTGCGTATGGTGAACTCTTCAGTAGAGGAGGGAGTGTTTCCCCAGAGTTTGTATGATGCTCATATCTGTCTTCTCCTGAAGAAGGGAAGGGATGGCTCTAACGTTGCCTCATACCGTCCTTTAAGCTTACTAAATGGTGACCAAAAAATAGTAGCCAAAGTATTAGCTACTCGTTTAAATAAACACATAGCTCATCTGATCCATCCCGACCAGACTGGCTTTATCCCCAACAGGTATTCTTTTTCCAACACTCGTCGACTCTTAAATGTTATGTACCAGACCAACCTTCCTGCCTCTGCAGTTATTTCATTAGATGCTCAGCAGGCATTCGACCAAATTGAATGGGACTATTTGTTTTTGGTTCTCCAAAAATTTGGCTTTGGCGATAAATTTATGACATTACTAAAAATGCTTTATGCTCAGCCCAAATCCTCAGTTTTGACTAATCACGACAGGTCAGCTTCTTTTTTATTACATCGCGGAACCAGACAGGGGTGTTGTCTTTCACCGTTGCTATTTGCACTGGCCATGGAACCCCTTGCTATTTCCATCAGGACCCATCCATTGCTCACTGGCATTTAAGAGTATGCTACAGATTGGCCTGTATGCAGATGATGTTATCCTGACCCTTTCAGATGTTACAGTCTCTCTTTCTCCACTTCTTACTCTTATAAATAAATTTGGCAAGTTTTCCGGTTTCACTATTAATTGGGATAAAAGTCTTTTTATGCCTCTTTCAGATGGTCTGGATGCTGCTTTTCTTAGCAACCTGCCATTCAAAGTTTCCACTAGTTATTTTGAGTATCTGGGGATAAATATCACAAGGGACCCTAAACTCCTTTTTAAACATAATTTTCTGGATTTAATCAACAAACTTAAATCTATGGTCGACATGTGGAGGCTCCTTCCTCTTTCATTGATTGGCCGTGTTAATGTTGTCAAGATGGTGGTCCTCCCGAAATTTACCTATCTTTTTCAGAATATACCCATTTATCTCACTGCTTCCTCTTTTAAGATGATAGATTTCATTATAATCCCATTTTGTCTGGGCCGGTAAACATCCTCGAATATCAAAGTTCCACCTACAGAAACCTACTGCTGAGGGTGGTCTAGGCCTTCCTGTTTTTCGATATTATTACTGGGCGTGTAATGCCAGATCCTGGGTTTTCTGGACTCATCTCCATTCGAGAGGTGAGGTGGTTGACTCGCTATTGCCCAAATGGCCGTTGAATGAAAACCTTGCGTCCTTACAACTTACTACTTCCTCTCTAGCTGCAGTATTGTTTTCCAATCTTTCTTTGTCTTTTCAGTTGCTGAAGGATAATTTTATACTAAAAAATTCATTCAGGATTTTGAAGCAGATTAAGAATGTCCTGAATCTCCCTGGTCTCCTGTCTCATCTATGCTCCGATTTGTCAGAACTCAGCATTTAAGTCATATGGATGTAGTTTTTAATCACTGGTTAAATAAGGGCATAGCTGCTTTTAAGGATTTATACATCAATAATAACTTTGCTTCCTTCACACAACTCCAGTCAAAATTCAGTCTTCCTTCTAGCCATTTTTTCAGGTACTTGCAAGTTCGAAATTTTGTCAGGCAACACTTTCCCCACTATGACTCCATACCGGTGCAGCATAGTTTCTATGAGCTGATAAATAAGCCCCCTACCTCTAAAAAGCTAATTTCTCAGTTTGTTAATCTTTTCAGTTCATCCCCATCTACTAGGCATATAAAAGAGGCCTGGGCTTCTGATACACTAGGTGAGATTTCAGATGAGCAGTGGGATTTGAGTCTGTCGAGAATCAAAACCTGTTCTATTAATTCTAGACTGCAACTTATTCAATTCAAAGTTATCCATCGGCTGCACTTTTCTAAAACTAAACTTAATAAGCTTTTCCCCTGTGTCTCACCAAAATGTGACAAATGTAAAGTTGATGATGGGACTCTGGGTCATCTGTTTTGCTCCTGCCCTAAACTTCTGGACTTCTGGTGTAGGATATTTGGATTTTATAGCAATGCTTATGGCAAGCCTTTATGTCCGGATAGGCATTTAATAATTTTGGGTTGCTCTAAATCCTCTTTTACTTTTCCCATGTCTCTACAACAGTCTCTAATGTTTGGTTTAGTGGTAGCAAAGCGGGTTATTTTGCGGGAATGGAAATCCTCTACCCCACCCTGTTTTCAGAAATGCCTTAATGATATGGTGTCCTGTATCTATCTTGAGGAAATTCGATACTCTTTGTCTGACAATTATCAGAAGTTCCTTGATGTGTGGGGTCCTTTCAATAGATACATACAAAATAACGGGCTAAAATGACTGTTGTATTCATCTGGACCTGTATTTTTTTAATTTTTATGTATCTCTTCTTCGTTATTATTTTTACTGTGATTATAATTTATTGTTTTTATTTGTTATTGATATTCCATATTCCATGGTGAGCTATTTGATACAATGTCTCCAGAAATGTCTGTTGTTCGCTTGGACTCTGTCCCATGCTTAATTACCCTCTGCGGTCGGAAGTGCATATCCTCGTATCCTCTTTATCAGACCTTCAGTTAGCTGACAGTGTTTTGATTGTTTTGTTTTGTGGATTTTTGTTTTTGTTGCTTTTGTTTACTTTTTGTTGTTTTTCTTTGTTATGTTTCTTCTATATTGGCTGTTTAACCTTGAAAAATCATAAATAAATATAAAAAAAAAGAGGATAGAAAGGTGACTCTCTCCAGACTGGCTGCAAAACAGGAACCGGGCCCAGACACAGAAAAGAGGTAAGATTTTTTATCTCTTAATTATTAAATTGTAGAACGGTTTCCTGTCTCCTGGCCATCTGAAGAGCAAAAAAGAAATTAAGTTCTTTTCTGCTCATTGACAAACAGTACCTTGTGCAAGGTGGGGTTGTAATAAAACATTTAGATTCATAGTTATCTAGTACATTTTGGAAAGATAAACAACCCTAAAAATAAGCACCTTTGTCAGTCTGGCTTTACGCCCTTTTTGGCGATGGTAACACTTAGGAATTTTTATTTAGTGGCTAATTAGATCACAAGCAAACTACATTTTATATACTTTTTTCTATACTTTTTTATAAACAAGCATACTAGCTAATTGAATATTAACTAGTTCCCTGGGGAAGAAAGGAAGGAAGGGAGAGGCAGAAAACAATAAATGGCCTAAACTGCAGTGAATTCTGAGATCTCTGAGTTAGTTCAGATAAACAAAACTTGAAGTAATGATTTAATTATTTGTTCGGGTAAAAATAATAGCTAAAGTCAATAATGTACACAACGGTGTACATGCATAAATTAGGAAATTAACTAGATTACCATGAGACTCTAACTTGTCCTAAATACCCTGAAGAAGAGGTATGGAATGTGTGTGAGTAGGCCTTCTGGAATGATGTGGATCTGTGCGCAATGGGATATACAATAAATATTTGTGTGAAAAATATCTATGTATGGATGAGTGTGAAAGAAGTGGACGAGTAAAGTATGATAAAATGAATGAAAGTCGAATGAGAAGTGTTTGATGAAATGTGGATGCATATGATGGGCAGTTAAGTTTGCATGTTTTGGCTGTTCTCCACTGATATGTGACAGAGCTTCGCTTTGTCACATATCAGTGGAGAACAGGCTTGACTGACTGAAGGTGGTGAAGGTGGTGTGATCGCTTAGAGTTAGTGTGTGATGCATGAATATGGTAGAAGTGTGCATGCTTTGGCTTCGCTGCATGAATAGTGGGTTGTGAGACTCAATGATCTCAATGAAGGGTTAAACTAAACAGGGCATAGATAGGACAGGCAACGCACAAACTAAGACAGAACTGCACTGCCCTTTCTCCGTCTCCATCTCAGTTGAAAAAAAAAAGCAAGTATTGTAATGTAATACTTATTCCCTTTCAAAATAAAAGTTAATATGGTAATGGTAATTATTTTGCTATTGGGAGACCTCTGCAGTCTTGAACACAAAGACACAGACAATGCTACAATTATAATTGATCAAAATTGAGTGTGGCAGTGAATGGGATTTAAAAAAACAAATGATTTGTTTGCAGGTGAAATACAACAACTCAAATTGTCACAATATTACTCACTAAGAGGTGGATCTGTTGGCCATGATAGAGTTGCATATGACAACTTTGGCGCTAGAGGAGAAGTGCCTATGAAGCTGCTGGCTGGTGACGTTGTGTCCTCACAGCATGTCAACATGCAGAACCAAAACTCACCACACAGCAGAAACCTGCATGGACCATGGAGCACTGGCACAACGCCTGCTCAAGGAGTGATGCTCAGGCCAGCAACCACAACGGCTGAGCACAGGAAACGGTCTCCACTGGTTGGCGACAGCCTTGGACGAAGGAGCAGCAGCACAGGAACCGTCATGCAACCAAGGCCAACAGACTGTCCATCAGGAAGATTATAAGATGACCAATAGATTAAATAAGTCTTCATTAATACCCTCGGAACCTTTCTTAATCTTAATTTTGCAATCTGGAAGTTCATTTCATAAATTATAAATTTGAGCATTCAAATGATAAAAATAAATAAATAATTATTGAGAAGAAATTGAATCAATGAAACTGGACTTAAAATGGGTGTAAATGCTATTTTTATTCTAATTTTTTCTCTCAATTCTAGTTCAAAGGTTTGCTGGTTAACACCTCGTCTAAATTGTTTCTAAGATAAACTAACATATTCTGTCAAATAATGAAGGTAATGAGTTCTCCCATGACAAAATATTTCATAACACTATACACTGCTAAATATGAGACAGATATTGTTCCTTTAGGAGTGGAATAAAAATGAATGGAGAAATAAATGGATAAGTAAAGGGCTCAGATAATTAAAAGCTCAAGTGAACCTGACAAGGATAGTTATGAAGTTCCTATCCTAGAGACCAGGATTACTTTCAAGGGGGGTCAGCAGGTTAAAGGTTAGAACAAAAACTTTAGTTCTAAGAACTATGTCACAATAATGCTTTTACATTAAACAGTTGATGTTAAAAACAAAACAATTGGTAAAAACCCAACTAGATTCAGTCTTCAGTTTGGCAATACTACATAAACATCATCCTCAAAACAATGCTAAGAGATGCATAAATCAGAAATTGTCTTAGAAAAACTCATAAATTTCTTTGACTTCTGCAGTAGGTGTTTCATATGTACCCTTTCATCAACAGACAGAATGTACACTTCACTTTATTTTTCTCTCTGTATTTTTATTTAAACTCATGTAGAGGACTTGAAATTTTACACTAAGGTTAAAATATGGGTTTCTGTTTGGTCATCAATTTGTTTCTGTAACTAAGACTGGATAAGAATAAGTTTATCTCTGGCATCAATCTGAGTTTGTTATATTTGTCAAACACAACACATGCCGTCAGCAATACATTATGGAAGAAGAGATGTTTCATATTCTGACCAGGACACCAGATTCAGCCTTAGTATGACAGAGTAAAGACAGGACCAAGGTTTGATTGGATGCTTTGTCTAATCAAAAGCACTAATTGTTTCTGCTTTCAGATCTGTCTTTTCAGAAGCTGTAAATCTGTCCTATTCTAGCCGCCTTCTCCTGATGGAAGACACCTAAATATCTCCAGAACAGGAGGAGTGAAACCTGGAGAGACGGTATGATGAAACACAAGGTGAAAATATGGCTACTGCTAATTCTTGATTAAGGTCATCAGAACTGCAGGTAACTGGAATGGATCTCTACTGATATTTGGTCATTAAAACTCAATATAACAGCTTTCAGCTGAAATTATACTATTGGACCAAACAAACATTTTGGGGTCATTCCTGAAATACAGTGTATATTTAATATTATATACCTAGCCATTACATAAGAACTGTATGGTAGATCTGACTCAAATAGTGTGAATAGTTAAGCTTCACAGCACTGGATTGAACTAAAGGTTATCCAGCATATCTGACCAAACAATGCCTCTACATTCACACGAACAGAATTAGATGTTGCTAAATCTATTTTTGAGTGTAGATGAAAGTCTTCCAGAGGATAAGGGGGTTTCAGATTCTATTGCTGTTCACTTTTGCTTTTTTCCTTGTTCTTTCTCTTGCATGAAAACCCTGGTCAATAAATTTATATAATCCTAAATATAACTCAATCCCATTTAATGTATATTCCCATCAGAACTATGTTTCAGGAACTGCAATCAGGTAGAGCAGATTGCCCAGGAGAATGGCTGAATCTGAGTACTGGCTGAGTGAGCTAAAGCAACAATATCTTTTGAGTTGAGAATTGATAATTCATAATTGTTACATCCATCATGAAATGTTCTTTAAGGTTGTGATTGTTACTGTGACGTTGATTTGGAAGTTATTTTATTGAAGTGTTTATTTTTTGTTATTTTGCGTCTCGGGTGGAGTCGTGGTTCCTGGACAACCATGTGGACTGTTAACAAGTGGACTGTGATAACTGGGGGAACTGACACCATTAGGATGCAAAGGTGATGTCATTATTATGTATCTACATGGATAATTTGATTCTGTTGTGACATGTTCAGAACGGCCACATTGGATATTGTGTGAAATGTTCTTCTTTTCTTTTTTTTAAATCAAATTCCTTTATTGTATTGTCACAGGTTTTGTTCAATTCTGATTTACAATGTCCTTTCACTGAGCGATATTGGGAAGGCTAGCTTGTTTGGGCGTTATTTGTCTGTAAATTATTTGCCTGTGAATTCCTTGCATAAGTACGTATAGACTGAAGTGGCTGTGTAGCGGAGGATATGTAGAGGATGGTAATAATATGACATGGACAATGTTAAATGAAAAGTATACGGAAGATCCTCATGTGCAGGTCACATGTGAATTATTAATGGGACTTAAGAATCCAATAATGGACGTATCAAGGATTTCTCCATACAAGTAATGAAGACCTTTTAATTGGAACATGTTGTACTATAAGATACTGCTCAGTATTTTCTGTCTTCTCAGGACGACCTAGAGAGACTGGCAGTTCAGGGACCCTTTATGTGTTGGACTCAGAGACTCATGGACATGGAGAATGTGTTAGGGGCCCTGAACCTGGACAGTGAGAAGGCAAAGTAATAAAATCAAAGGAACATCAACCCCGAACAACAATTTGCTTCTGCGACCCGAGGACAGGAACTTTGCTAAACAACGCTACACTGAATTACTGCTGAGAACTCATTTAGTGTTATAATTCAAACCTTACTTCTACTTTGTTCAAACCGTGCTGATATGTCCTATGATGATGTTTGGGTAAAAATCATTGCGGGTACCATGGTCATCAGTTTCACTGGTGCCAGAGGGTGGTTGCCTAGTGGGCCATAGGATAATTTTTTCCCTCTAATAAAAGATTGACAGAGAGGGTTTTTGATCCTATAACTATGGAACTTATGACCATGGGAGAGCAATGCACTCCAAATTAACTAGAAAATAAGTTTACTTATTTTAGGGGGGATATGTAGAGGAATATAATTATATTAATAATCAAAAGTCATGTTGTTGGTTGATTCACATTAAGATATGCTTTGACTGAAAAGAAATGTACTGTGTCAAATGTACTGGGTCAATTTAACCTAGAAGTCAGAAAGGAATTCAGATCGGAGAGATGTGGAATAAACTATCACATCACCAAAGAGGGAAAGGTTAAGTTGTTGTGCAGGAAACCCTGGCAAACATCCTTTCCTGCTTGCGTGCGAGAAAGTCAGCCAGAAATGGGAAATACTCTTTGTTTGGACAGATAAGGAACCAACAACTTGACTAATAGTTCTTCTGATGGAGCAGATTTAATTTCCAGGAGGTCAACCCCTAATTCTCGGAACTTCCAGCACACATCCAGTGTAAGACGGAGCCAGAATTGCTATGCAAGCGAGGTTTTGTAACGCCATTGGTCAAAGCTTTCCAATACACAACAGTAGGGCAGGAATGGAAAAAAATGCTGATGTCAGAAGTAAGAGACAAGACATTTTGGATTTCTGAGATGATGAAAATGTGATGTGTGAATGCGCAGATGTGCATTAAATGTCTTCCTGTTTAACTATGAGCAGAGAGAATGGAGTTTGTGTATAATTTCTTATTTATGTATTCCATGAGGTTAGCACCTTTAAATTCCTCAATAAGACCAACTAAACAAAGATGAATGAATGCACTTACAGTAAAAAGAATTTCTCTGGATAAACATTTTATTACCCCTGTGTTTAAGGGGGCGCATTATACAAAATTCACATTTTGCAGGTTTTTGTACTTCCAGTAAGGTTTCTACTGATTCTAACAACAACCTACCGGCTTAAAAAATCCTGTTCATGTTTATAAAAAGTATAGAAAAAAGTATATAAAATGTAGTTTGCTTGTGATCTAATTAGTCACTGAATAAAAATTCCTAAGTGTTACCATCGCCAAAAACCGTTCAAAAAAAAAAAAGTTCATGTATTTTGGTGTATAGAAAACAAGCCATTTCAAAACCTGTGGAATGCAACGTTACAAATCAACAGGCATTGCCCCTCACCTAGCAACCCCAGCAAAGTCAAGAACATCACCAAGCAACTCAAGCCCAGCTGATTTTCCCACTAACTGCGCTGTGCAATGCCCCCTAGAAAAGATGCTATCCAAAAACCACTTGCTTCTCTTGTTGGTCGTGCAGGAGGCTCTACTTCTGCTTTTCAAAGATGTACAATTGTATAATTGCATTTGTGTTTGCAGCCAATTTCATGTGTGGGTGTAAACATTGAGTTGGATGGTGTGACCAGCAGCAACTTATTTAGATTTAAAGTGACAAGAGGCTCTAAAACAGCTCATTCTAAAAAGAGCTCAAAATAGGCATAACTGAACCAACTAAAATCTCATATTGTAAGAATAATTTTGTGCAAAACATGTAATGAACATGTTTCCATCGTCGATAGACCTATCCTTTTCGAGGAAGCACAATAGGTCACCTTTAATGACTGGAGACTCCAATTTTTACTGAAATAAACCGAAACTGACAAAAATAGTAATACATCAAATTTTATTTAAAATGTATCAATCAATCAATATAATTTTATTTGTATAGTACATTTCAGCAGCAAGGCATTTCAAGGTGCTTTCAATGAAAATTAGACATTGCTTTTGAATTGTGGTTAAAAAAAAAACAGGCCTGAGGGAAACTCATCGCTGATTAACATAGCGGGCTTTATAGGCTATTCACATACTTTTGTTTTGGTTTTGATCAATAAGTTGCAAGTTTTAAGAAAATACATGAATCATTAACATCTCCAACAGATCACTCAATACAAGCAGTAACAGGTGTTAGAAAAAAAAAGATACTTTGGTGATGATAACATCCACCACAAAGATACCAGTGAAAGGAAAATAACACCAGGACTACTTATTGAAGGAATTCATATCTGCATTAATATTTTTCAGGTTGGGTTGGAGAGCTTGAATAGTTTTTAGATCACTAATATTGTAAATAGTGTGCCTTCGGTTTGCCTGGCCTGATGCTGCACTGCTGCGGCTGTGCTGAGTATGATGTGATGGTGACGAGGCTGTGTGCCCCACATTTGGTCCGCTTCATGCTAACTAACTGTATTTAGTAACATAGTAACACAAAAAGGTCTGAATGCTAATTTATCCCTGTTAGTGTCAGCCTCATTAATAATTTGAGATAAGCCCAACAATCTGTGGTGGTATTGTTCTGGCAAAGCAAATTGCCCCTTCGGGACATTAAAGTTTATCTCATCTAATCAAGTAGCTGTAACACATAAAATAACAACAATTATTACATAATTAATGATATATTTTAAAATGTTTTATTTTATGAAATTTTTTTTCTGCAAGAATATACTGTGATTGTGAATTGCAATGTTTGGACAAATATTAATTTTACTTAATACAGGTGATTCTACTTGTTTGTGAATTTCATTTATAAAAACTCTATTAGGCATAAAATGAGTTAAAAATGTAAATATTCAGAAATGGATATTTTTAATGGCTCTTAGGCGTAAAATGATCCTGGACATTCGATTCCCTTCTAAGAGCCATAAGTCCCATCATCAATACTTGGATTATTACAAAGTAATGTAAATGAATATCCTTTGTTAACACCCCCAGGTTTCTCAGCAGATTTGGGACAGTTCTTGGGGAGAAACTTTAAATTTCCACACAGCAAATTCAAAAGTGTTAAATGTTTTAGTGTTAGTAGACTTTGTGCAAAAGCAGAGTTAATTTTACTCTAATAGAGTCACATTCTGTTTATGTAACTCTGGGGTGTATATTATTAGTAGTTAAAATCCAGTGTTAAAACAAAGTGTTTCCGTATCAAATCTAGAGCTGTTAAAATAGAATCAATAACTCTTTACTTCTGAACTCTGAACTCCACCAGCAGCTCTAACACTGAAGGAGTTAATTCACTGACTCCGCCCAGAATCACAGATTCCCACCAAAGCGACAGAAGCCAAGTCATTTCAGGACTATTTACTTTCCACATGTCTGAGTTATTTACTGCACTTGGTAAGTCTTTTTTTTCTGAGATGGTTTATAACTATTATTTTGAGTTGAGCTCAACCTGTATGCCTATATGTTCGCCACACGGCTCGGTGTTAGCATATTTAGCTTAGCATGCCGAATGTTAGCAGAGTATAAATGTTGGATAAAATCAAGCCGGTGAACATTTAATCAAATTATTGGTTAACTTGAACAGATCTTTTTTATGTTGAGAGCATTAATTCCGCTGTTGTGTCTTCTTATATACGTTTTGCAGCATGTTTTAATCCTTTTATTGCCTTTTTGTATATATTAGAACCAGTCTGGTTGAGGATGAATCTCCAGTCGTCAGCCTAACCTCTCCCTCCTGATCCCTCCATGGATTCTTCGAAGATTCAAGCTCCAAAAATGATTATAAGTGTTAATATCTCTGAAACTCTACATTTCTGTAATGGAGGCTTGTTGTTATGTTGTAGTAAAATGTATTCCTTCGTTCCATTCCTCATTGTTATGTTTTTTGTTCGTTATGATCCAGAGACCAACACTGACTGTCCTACTCAGAGACTGAAGACTGTCTGATGCAGTAGAGGAGCATGTTGGTGTCTCTGACCAAACGTCATGAACAGAACAACAACCTGAAGACAATCTGTTAGTGAGTGGACATCTCTCTGGTGGAGTCAGAGAGGAACTGTCTCTTATCAACAGAAACAGAAACTGGATAAGAAATGATGGATCTGAATATCAAGTTGGTCTGTTATGTAATGTACATATCTGGTAATCTACCTGTTAAAAGAAAATGTACTCTATCATATTACTGCATGCATTGATACAGGCTTTACTTTCTCCACCTTGTACTTTGAACAATTTCATGCATATTGTATTGAAGAAAAATGTATTAAGCATACTGCATTTTGTATCGCACAACTGATATGTTAACTTTTTAAAAAGCAATATGTGAATATTGAAATATGAAAGCGACATGTGAAACATGCACATTTTTTCATGTTGTAATGTTTTGTAATTATAGTGCACGTTTTGAAATAAATGCATTTGAGAAAATTATTGCCTCTTTATTAAATGTTTATTTTTCAAAGAATTTTTAAAAGTTCAAAACAATAAAGTACCATTTAACATTAATTACAAATAACTCTTAAGAAGTTAAAGAAGTACTCTGTGAGAGTTAATATTAAGATCTAACACTAACTTAGTGTTAGTAAGTGTTAAATGTCAACAGATTTGATATCTGACACTTTATAAGAGTTAAGGTACCAACTCTCCAAAAAGAGTTCAATTAACACTTTCTGCTGTGGACCCATATAGACACTTTAAAAGTGTTGAAATCAAATCTGACAGAGTTAATCTGGGCCTCCTGGATTTGCTGTGCACAATTATTTGTAGTTTGATCAGCAAAGATATATCAGGCTCACACATCAGAAACAGACTTAAAGCTACTGCAAGAGTAAAATTTTGTGTGCAGCTAAATACAAAGGATAAGAGCCAACTAGAAATTCAAGAAAAAGAACTTAGAAAAAGTTTAGTTTTTCAGGAAGCGAGTCAAAACACAAAGAATACTGTCAACAAATACTAAAATCCCAAGACATTAAAACATCAAATATTTTTATTGTCAAATCAGTCTATGACCTAAAAGAAAACACAACACAACTAATGACAGTCAACCAGGATTAGTTTGGCTACAAATCATTTTAATGACTAAAAAATATGACAGTTAAATAGGATTTAATTGACTCTCCTGTTACTAAACATGAGTTAGACAAAACCTTTGTGACAATAATTCATTTACTATTTTTTGAAGTATGATCAATCTGAGTGACGAGGTAGTTATAGTTTCAGCAGCAGATGTCACTAATGAGGAATGAATGAACCACAGACTAATGAACCTTTGGGCAGAGCAAAGGGTAAATGAAGCCTTCATTTGCTCATCACAACCTGAGACTCAGCAGCTTTAGATGTTTCAACACCAGCACAATGGAGTGAGAGTCTGGTAGTAGGACAGTAATTCTGTCCTACTAATCACATCATTGGTTCTGGTCACTGAGGTTTTCAAGCATTTGATAAAATGTCCATAGCCACATCATTTCAATAGAGTTGAGGTTCAGACATTTGACTGTCAATGTCAAAATCAGTGTCAGCCTATGAAGCCCAAAACTATGTTGAATGAGCAATAAATAATAATCCTAAAATACATTTGGCTGCAGAACAAACTGAAACCCAATATGTTCTTTAGCCAAATGTATTTGGCACAGCAACAACGTTCAAATGCCACAGCTGAGAGCACAGCTCTATACACTGATGGTACCGGGCAAAAAGGACTCTCTGAAATTAACCGTACATGTCTGTTTTAAATGACAAATATCCCACAGTTACAGACGATCAATTCCAGCTCTTTTTAAAAAGTTTAAAGAAAAAAAAACCCATTACATTTGAACATTTACAAGTGTAAAAAAAATCCTCCCCTCCACCTCCCTCTGGCAATTCTGGTGTAAAATGTCACATTGTGGATTCCTTTTACAACAACTGTATGTAACCTTCTTCTTCTGCTGGTTCAACTAACATGTGAGGAGTGCAAATTGTGAGCAGTCCTTTCAAATATAACATACTGGCCTGAGACTTCAGTTTTTCTATGATATTCTTGACCTTTCAGCGGCACACAGAGACCTTTTGTAACTGTACAGCCTCTCTGCACAGTATAAGAGCTGGAAGAAGTGAAAACATCACAGGACATTGAATCACAAATAGTCCTTAGAGACTGTTCTGTTTTTTTAAATCACAAAGCCTGTAGAGTGTGTTCAGTATCAAGGAGATCGTCTGTCATTATGAGCAATCAGTTATATATAATTGAATTTAATTGTTGGTAAACTTTGTGGAAAAAATGCATTTATATATATTACTGGAACAATTCAGTTGAATTCACATTCAAAAATACTTTATTGATCATAAAGGGAAATTAACTAATTTTGTAATTCATGTTTACTCAGTATTATTCCAAGAGTTACTACAGATGGTGATGGCTGTGGGCAGGAAAACACAGAAATGTTGGTACTGCTCTGGAAACTTCAGTCAAAAAAATCACCAGTGTGGCCTGTGAATGCCTGGCTGGTCATGTTGAAGCAGCTTTTGGCCAACTAAGTGACACATATGAACCACCCACACAGAAGGTTTGGGTCTAATGCAAATGTGTGCATACTCTGTAGGACATGCTGTCTAAACCCATTGGTTCTGTCCTGCTTTGTGGGAGCTTAGCTCGACATATAACCTACCTAGCAGCTGGTGGTACATCTGTTGCACTTAGTTACATCACATTTTGTATGTTTATGTCAGAAAAGCAGCACTGAGCATTGCTTTTACAGTTTAAACAAGTGTATAGCTTTCAGTGAAAATGTTTTGTTTGGAACATTTAGTCTAATCCACTGGACTGAACAGCACATGCATTAATAAAATACATGTTTACATTTATAAGATTATCATTTATGCATTTAATAATACTCTGATCCACAGCAGCACCTTCCTGATTGGAAAAAACAAACTGCCAAACTATCATGTATTTGTAAAGTGAAATGAAAAACTGACTGAATAACCAAAAAGGAACACAAACCATGAATGAATGAATGGCTTTACTTTAGGCTGACTTTTTTGAACATTTTGTAACTTTGCACTTGACATTCTTGAGTTGTCAGCAAAGTAAGCAAAGTGTCCTAAAACAAAGTGATAAAACATCGACTGGGAACAGAATGACTGGTTTCCCTCCTCTTCCCCTTTCTTATCTCCCCCCCCTCCCTCTTTGCTCCTACACTCACTCACAAGATCAGAGTTTCCCAGGAAGTCAATACTAAAGAGAGTCACGCTGCACCTGAGCCGCCTGAAGATGCTGGTGGAGGATCCGGGTCAGAGAGGAAGACGGACGGACTCCTCCTCCTCCCAGCAGGATAGTATGGATCAACAGGTTCGCCTCGGCACAGCTCTCCTTAGCGCTAACATAGCAGACTGAAGAACTTTCAGCCTCCGAGTCACTTAAACTGGCTCTTTTCAATACCAGATCTCTCTGTTCTAAAGCTCTATTAATTAATGATTTCATCACTGAGCATAATATTGATGTTTTATTTCTGACAGAAACATGGCTGAATAACAATAATGAAGCAATCGTACTAATTGAATCAGCGCCTCCTACGTACAATTTTTTACGTGAAAATAGAAATCACAAAAAAGGAGGAGGCGTGGCTTCAATATTTAAGAATACCATAAACTGTAGTAAAATCTCTCTGGGTAATTTTATGTCTTTTGAATATCTTGGAATCGAGGTAAAACGCCACAAACGAACTTTGACACTAACTCTATACAAAACACCAACATATGTGGAAAATTTCTTTACGGACTTGAATGAACTTCTATCTCTCATATGCATTGATTATGATTGTTTAATAATTGTCGGCAGTGGTGGAGAAAGTACTCAAAAAATGTACTTAAGTAAAAGTACAAATACACAGACAAAAATGTACTCAAGTAAAAGTCAAAGTACCACATTAACATTTTACTTAAGTAAAAGTAAAAAAGTCCTGGTTTTTGAAAATACTTAAGTATTAAAAGTAAAAGTACTTGCTGAATGCATTACCTAATCCCTAATTTCATTAAGTGTACCGATCATATGATCATATGCCACAGATAAAACATGTTTTTATTGCGTTTATTCTGTAACATAGTTTAGACTTAGATATATGATTCTATGCATCATAATTTCAGGGATGGAAACATCTCGTCTCCTGTCCTAACATAACATGAACCTCACTTTTTTTGCCACACATTTATTTTGAAAGAAATCCAACTGGCAGAGGAGGACATGGAACCAAGGAGCCTCGTAGCAGAGTTGTAGTCTGGACCACTGAACCCAAGACCAAATCAAAACCAGCACCCCGTGCTACATGACAATAAAATTTAGTGCACCTATCAAAACTGCTTCTCAAATTGATCTGAAAGATTCACTTTCCCACCCAGATATTAAATACTTAGAGCTGAAATAAATTTAACCAGTATCAATTCAAACTCTTCTTCATTCTGTTTTGCTTTCATCTCTGTGCCACAATACACAGAGGTCTCCTGCCATCCCTAAAGAAATAACGCCCTGTGCGGTTGCCCATATTGCCAATGTCAGAAATAATAATTGTCTGCACCATTAAACAGCAATTAACAACGCTAAACTATGAACACTGTCCAAGGCCCAATAAGCAACAAGTAACCAAGCAGGAGGAGCACCGTGACTGTTCTCATCCTCCCTCCTGCTGCAACGTCTGCCACCATGACAGGTGACGAAAACAAAGAGCAATGATCATGTTCTGTGTTCTTACGTTCTTGTTTTATTTATTCACCAATTAAATATAAAGATATTTTAATGAAATAAAATAGCTACTGCAGTCTACGCAGAGCATTACAAGAACAAAGAACGGCTCTCAGTGAGGCTTCAGCACTATAGGACTTAGTCAAGATCCGTCCAGAAGAATCGGATCGTCCATGAATGCCATATTACAATATTGCACTTTGGTCACAGCGTTGTCCCATATCTGCGACATGTCAGTCATCGCAGATGCAACATGTGTCTCAGTCAATACAGCTAGCTTTGCTAGCATCACGTCCACAGATCTTATCTTTCTTTAAGCTTTCCTTCCAAGTGACGTTAAAAATTGGACAAAGTCCCACCGTCTGAAAGCGAAACGCTGCTGATTTTACATGTCGCCATATCTTATTATTTATGCAGCGCTTCAGTACTATTATATTACTGACGCTTAGAGGAAACCACTGCGCATGTCTTGGAGCTCCGCGTGCGAGTAAAGGTGGAGCCGATGGGTGACAACAGACACTAAGTCACGTTATTGCTCGGATTTTTCTTAAATCCCTGAACTTCACATTTTAACGGAAAAAAAAACACAATGCGACTTGGATGTAACGAGTAACGCGACAGTTTTGTAGAAATGTAGTGAAGTAGAAAGTACAGATACTTACTGTAAAATGTAGTGGAGTAAAAGTAGAAAGTATCCATTATTAAATCTACTTAAGTAAAGTACATATACACGAAAATTGTACTTAAGTACAGTAACGACGTACTTGTACTTCGTTACTTCCCACCACTGATTGTCGGTGATTTCAACATTCATGTTGACAACCCCCAAGACCGAGGGGCTAAAAAGCTCTTTAATATATTAGAGAGTTTTGGTTTAACACAACATGTCAAACAAGCAACACACACTCAGGGACACACACTGGACCTGGTTATCAGTCAGGGTGTGAATATTTTCAATGTCTCTGTAACTGATATTGCCCTGTCAGATCATTTTGCTGTTTTCTTTGACAGTTTTTTATCTGTTAACAAACTTGGACAAAAAGCTACTATCACAAAACGTACTTTCACAGAAAACACAGCAGAAACATTTAATCAAATCTACTCTTCTTCCTCACTCTTAAGTTATAGTGACGTAGATAAGTTGGTGGATGATTTTCAGTGCAAACTTTCAGATATCATTGATTACATTTCCCCCACTAAAGTAAAGGTTGTGACTGGTAGGAAGAAATCTCCATGGAGACATGCACAAGTAGTTCAATCTGCATGACAACTCTGCCGCAGGGCCGAACGGAAATGGTGTAAAACTAAACTTTACGTTTAATATAAAATCTATAAAGAAAGACTACGTAACTATCATTCAACACTAAAACATGCATGAGAGGCTTTCTTTGCAGATGTCATAAACAAAAACATTAACAATACTTGAGCTTTATTTGCTACTGTTACAGGCTCACAAACCCTCCTATGACGTTGCCACCTGAACTTCAATCTAATGCCGCCTGCAACAAGTTTTCCAGTTTCTTTAAAAAAATTCAAAAGATCAGAGGATTAATCTGCACATCTACTCCAAAGTCAGTACCAATTCTGTGCGCAAATAAAACAAATGCAGGAAAAAATGACCCAATTTCAACTACTTAATTATAAAACCCTAGAAGAAATTATAAGTCAATTAAGCTCTAGTCTAGTGCTTCCTGTCTGGATGTCCTACCCACATGATCAGATAGTTTACTATCTGATCCAAATAGTAACTCATCGCTCTCTTCAGGTGTTTTCCCCCAGGCTTTGAAAACAGCAGTTTTCAAACCACTGATAAAAAAGAACAATCTAGACAAATCCCTACTGCAGAATTACAGGCCGATCTCCAACCTCCCATTCATCAGCAAAATTATTGAAAAAGCTGTTTTTAAACAACTAAATAACTTCCTAACAATAATGAATCGCTTTGACTCCTTCCAGTCTGGTTTCTGATCTCACCACAGCACGGAGACGGCCCTTGTAAAAGTGTTCAATGATATCCATATAAATACAGACTGTGGAAGAACCACAGCACTGGTTCTGTTGGACCTCAGTGCAGCTTTCGACACTGTTGACCTTTTGACATTTTACTGAATCGACTGGAAAGTTGGGTCGGACTCTCCGGTCCAGTGCTCAATGTTGAATGTACATAAGAACAGGGATTACTTTGTTTCAATCGGAAATTCTCATCAGAGGTCAAAGTCACATGTGGGGTACCCCAAGTTCAATCCTAGACCCTTTTTTCATATTTATATGCTCCCACTGCAGGTTATAACAGACAAGATCGGCTACCCAACTATGCGGATATACAAGCTCTACATCACGATGTCACCAGGTGACTCTGACCCATCCAATCACTGAATAGATGCTTAGAACAGATCATGTTGGATGGCCAAAACTTTTTCCAGCTGAACAGAAACAAAACTGAAGTTATTATCTTTGGACCTAAGATGAGCGAACCAGAATCAATGCACAGCTTCAGTTTATGACAACTGAAAACCAGGATCAGCCCGAACCTGGGAGTAGTGATGGACTCTGACCTGAACCTTCAGAGCCACATTAAGACAGTCACAAAGTCGGCCTTCTATCACCTGAAGAACATCTCCAGGATTAGAGGACTGATGTCTCAGCACGATCTAGAGAAACTCATCCATGCGTTATCTTTAGCGCATTAATTACTGCAACAGCGTCTTCACAGGTTGACTATAAATCAATCAAACAGCTGCAGCTGATCCAGATGCTGCTGCTGCTGTTCTGACTAAAACCAGGAAGATAGAGACATAACACCAGTTTTAAGTCCCTCTCTGGCTCCCTGTAGATCAGAGATAGACTTTAAATACTGATGTTAGTTTATAAATCACTGAACGGTTTGCATCACATACATTAAGATCTGTTATTACTGTACCACATCTAGACCCTCAGATCTTCTGGTTCTGCTCTGCATCCCCAGAACCAGAACCAAACGAGGAGAAGCAGCATTCAGTTTCTATGCACCACAGATTTGGAACAAACTACCAGAAAACTGTAAAACAGCTGAAACACTGAGTGCCTTTAAATCTCAACTTAAAACTCACCTGTTTAGAGTTGCTTATGGCTAAATTAGGTTAGAGTGCAGGTTTTGATGTCTTCCATGTTTTTAATGTTTTTATCTTTACTTTTTTCTTTTTCTCACTGTTAGTCCTGTTTTTATTTTAATTATGTAAAGCACTTTGAAATGCCTTGCTGCTGAAATGTGCTATACAAATAAAATTTGATTGATTCCTTACAAAAACACAACAAAGGTTTCATAGTAGTCATATTTAATGAATTAGAATGAGTTCCAAAGAGGCTTGTATGTTAGATTAAAAGTACTTTTAGAAAGTAACATTTGGCAGGTAAACATATTTTTCACTCCTGATGTAATATTCTAATCTTAAATGCCATGGTTTCATTAACTGTAACTAAGAAATCATCATTAAAATAAATAAGCTTTAAGACATCTGTGTAATTAATCTATAATGGGTTTATTTGTGAGCTGAGTTACTATATATATATATATATATATATATATCTCCCAAAGCTTCAATCGGAAGCCAACTTCAGCAGCTGCTTCGTAAAAACTATGAAAAACCGATGGTGAACCTCTGAGTCCATGAGAGCCGCCAAATGAAACACGTTCTGTCTGAACGTCCACACGAAAAATAATCACTGATAAGCTGGTAGTAGGTCGCCATCCTCTTGAACCAAAGTACAGTGTGATGCTAAACAACCAGCTTGGAGAAGTTGTAGCCTGAACACACCGCCCCTCATTATCATAATGAGGAGGAAAAATGAAAAAAGCGCAAATGAATATGGAAAAAGATAAACGAATAAGGAAATAAAAAAAGGACAGGCAGAAATAAATGTAGGAATAAATAAATTAAAGTAATAAATGTATATATGAATAAATATATGTGGGAATAAAGAAGTCAATTACTTATTTATTTCCTTATTTATTTTTTTAGTTTTGACTGAAATAGCTCTCCACAGGACAGGGGGATTTAAAATCCTGTATTTAATGTTATCTTGGTAATTTTATTAGTTTCCTGTTGTCAAGCTAATATATTTGTCATGATTCATGGTTGTTTGTGCTTTGGTTTTTTTATTTGTGTCTGTTTTCTGATCATGTCTTAGCTTTTAATTTTTTTCATTTGGGTTTTTCTGTTTCAGTTAATTCCTATGTGTTCTTTATTATGGTTAGTTCATGTATTTTCTTTATTCATGCCTTTGTGTTTAGCTTCTTATTCTTTAGTTTGATAGTAATCTGACAAGTAGGAGGCAGCGGGAAGTGGGAAAGACAAGGCTACAGAGGATGGGATTCGAACTCGGGACAGCTCCTTTACCCCCAGTTCTATAGCTTCCGTGTACAGGGTGCCCACTCTAGCCACTGTGCCATGCGTTGCTCCTGCTTCTGTGTTCTGATTGTATATTTTAGTTTTTTTCTCTGGTGTTATGCCTGTTCTTCTTTGTGTTTACTTCAGCAACCATTGTGTTTTCAGTCAGAGGTAGGGTAGTTATCCCAGTCCTCACCTGTCACAGCTGTTGAACACTCCCCTGATTAGACATACCTGCATGCACGTACACAAACACTGTTATTACACAGTAATCAGCCACGCCCCCAAAACCTCCCAACTCTAACGGACGGACTACTGACCAGCTCTCCACCTAACGGGTCCGAAAAGCCTCTAATTCCTGGGCATTACCACGGCTGAATGGTAGAGGACATTTTGTTTAAGCTGGCTGCGAGAGAGACACGTCTAAGCTCTAACTACCTTCAATCCGAACGTTATGACCCGCTACAGTTCCTGTATCAGACATCGGAGTAGCTCGCCGGTGCCCGAGAACAAAAACCACATTCGTTAACGGTAGCTCTCTCTCTCTATTAATAACATGCACTTGTTACAGCTTAGATCATTTTAGAGACTCGGCGTGAGTCCCAGGTTCATTATTCATCATAACCAAAGAAACGTCTGAAGCCCCCAATTTACTAGGATCATGAACATTGATTTTACATTAACCTGAAAAACTAGTTTCTAAGTGACTTAATTAATTTAACTGTCCACAGCATCAATTTAGACTTTATTATTTTATTAGCAAGCTTTAGCAGGGTAAAATGACATACAGCTTCTTCAATCAGAAAGAAAAAAATAAAAGATTAATATAAGTAAAATCTTTAGAAATCACACTCCCTACCAGTCCCTACTGTGTCACTAACTAAAAATGAGAGGCTTTGGGATGCAGCTCCACTCGACCCCCGATGATGAGGTTAAACTTGGCAGCAGAAAACTTTAACATCCATGGACAAGGTCCTGTCTTGAGAAGGCGGAATCCCATTTAGAATAAATCCAAAGTTGAACTGGTGAGAATCCTCCATGAAATCAGTTCTTCATCCATATGCGATCTTTGTTTATTCCCCATGTCTGCTGCTGCATCGTTGAGATGGTCTTGGGTTGAGTGTAGGGTGGTTGTCGAATCAGAACTCGGGTTGTGGGCAACTGGATCTTGTTCCTTTCTCGAGCGGCGCAAAGTCTTCGCCTCCCCATAGTCCCGTTGCATCGCCCTTGTCTTAATTCTGCATCTCCATGTGGTCTCGACTCAAACACCGAGGAACTAAGAACCCCATTTCCTCGCCTGCATATATTTTTATACCTTTTACATTTCGGGGGGGGGCACGTACACAGTTCTTTCACTTCCTACATCTCCGCGTACTTTCCCTGACGTCAGGTATCTTCAGAGTTAGCCACAACCTTTATTCCACTTAACTTTTAACCTTCCTTGTTCTTTGAAACTTCTTGCTGAAGTCCTCTTATCTGTATTCACACCTGATGCAGATATAGTCTAAAAATCTCACTTCCTCTCTTCTCTCTGCTATATTTGTAACACAGCATCAGACACTTTTTATCTATCTCTGGTCTTTTCATTTCTACTCTCCAACCTGTAACCTTTAAATAAAGGATTACATGTATTTTACTCATCTTTAAAACATAATAAATTCATTTTGCATATAAAAACAAAGATTACATGAGTTTCATTCAACATTAAATCATAATACAAGATTACTAGTAGCTCCAGGCCTTTGTGACCTGTTTTCTGTGTGTCCTGGAAAGATCTCCACCAGTTCCAGCCAGGTTTCACGACAACACATGCAGACAAAAACTGCAATTCTATACTATGCTGCAACAAAGACAGGAAAGCATCCAGTGACCTTTTTACTCACAAACTCTTACTATGCTCCTACTACCTGCATTATTGTCATGGTTTTGGGAAGCCGTTTAACCCACATGCAGAACCAAACCAAGACCACAGGACAAAGGTCAATATTTTATTACTGAATGTACAAGGAAGGGAAATGTGCGATTCAGGAGATGTGAACGGGAGCTGTATCTGTGGCTTCGAGAAGAAAGAGTGTTAGATATGGAAGGTCCTCACGTAAGTTCTTAAATGTAGTTCTGAGTGATCGATCTTACAATTTGCTGATGAAGTAGGAGCTTTGGGAGGAGACTTTGGGTTCTGCTGATAGATTGGATTTATTGTTCGATGAGGTGAGGCCAGCATGGATCAGAGACCAGGGAGGTAATATAGGAATTAACCACAAAGCAGTAAAGTCTTGGAGATCAGGCAGGCAGGTGGGTATGAAGACATAAACAGCTTGGAGCTGATGCTGAGGACATCCACAGAACAAGTTACTGACAGAGTAAAAGGAGCGATTCAGACCACTTGGATCAAACCCAATGGGCTTTCATAATTTCAATCTTTTATTGTTAAAACTTAAATGATGAAACTGAACCACACCTATCCTCAGATAATAACATAAAACACATACAAAATAAATTAAATAAAAATAAAGGAAAACATCACTCCAATGCACATAGTAAATGTTCTCAGTTTTTGTCACATACAGATTTAACTGCGCCTCGGTCTGTGTGACAAAACGCATGAAATGCATGTTATCTGTGGGACACTTTCATTCTCACTGAAAACAGTCGGAGCTGCAGTTTAATTCCAAATAGGCCAGCTTTGATTATTTTAATGTGATCAAGGTGTGTAGACATTCACACATATATAAGCAGCAACAAAGTTGTGCCGTGTAATTGTGGAATGCTTTAGAACTGATTGAGAACATCGCCAATAGAAGTATTCAAAGGAAGCGTGTATTCAGAGGCCACATAGATCTGCTGGAACATGTTAATAGTTGAATATCCTTCAGATTGCCAGAAGGAGCTGTGCATTACCGGTGCCATTGTTCTGACCATCTGTCCATCAACAGGGCTGACCCAAGCCTCTGTGGCCACTAGGGGACCCCCAAGAGCAATTTATTTATTTTTTGCCTATATAAACAATGATTTCTACATTGTTTATATAAGCAAAATCTAATATTATTGTAAAAGAAAATCACAACTTTGCAACTGTGAGGGATTTACCCCCTCCGTAACAGGTGCTGTTTTTTTGTGTGTACTTTATATATTCAAATTTATTTGGTAAATGTATTTTGTGTTTCGGGGAAGTAACTTGATTTATTTACTTGTTTTAATCATCTTCTCATTTTTTTGAGGTCACCTGGTCATGTGTTGCCATGGAAACATGCCCATGAGCAGTGCTGACAAGGACCTGGTGTTTTCAATCAGCCTCATTGGGAAAATCCACTGTCTGAGAGGGAGGAGAGATGTAGTTTTAATTTTGTTTGGATCCAGATTGTTTTTGTTTTTAGCTTTGTTGAGTTAATGGTAATTGTGTAAACATTTTTTTTAGGAATATAGTTTAGTACAAATGTTTGTTCTTTCTTTCTGGAAATGTAATGTCTCCGCCCCTTTAATTAGTCCTGGTGGGAGCCAGTCCCCTAAAAGCCAGGTGGTTCAGATGAGAGGGAGATTCTCCCTCCTCTTGTTTGACTGCATGACATGCTGTAAAATGGACTGAAGTGTGTGAAGCTGGAGATAAAGAAAAATATTGAGAGCTCTAAAACTGCTGGCCCCAGTTTGGTCTTTGGTCGCAAACTAACAGCAACGAAATTGTGTGTTTTTGTTAATATAATCACACAGAGATTGTTACTTAAAAATTTGCCCCCTACTGGCCTTGTTGCCCTTAACAACTACTTACTTTGCTTATGCATTGGGCTGGCCCTGCCCATCTATCCGATAGACATAGCTATATAGATGAGCTATGGTAGGAAAATCTGACAAAGTAGCACAGATCGTTAAAACACAGGTGCAGCTGGAGCTGCTGACAGGTCAATTCTTTAATTGAGCTTTGTGAATGCACCTTTATGAATAGAAAGATTCTCCAAATATGAACAAAAGTGCCGCAAAGGACTCTGGCAAGGTATTTCCCTTACCCGATTAAACACTGTCTCACTATTTGTTAACAGTATCTTAGGACAAATGCTGTTGACAAGTTCACAGATTTTGTAGTGGCAAATGAAAGTAAATACGTCTTCAGCCATTTGAAATAGAGGGACTGATGGTAGATCTTTCATGAGAAAGCATAACCCTGTTGACTGCCATTTTGACCAAGATTTGTAATATTTTATGATTTTTTTATGAAAAAGTCTTTGTGACACCAACAAGGAACATGCATG
This sequence comes from Poecilia reticulata, assembly GCF_904066995.2. Classification (NCBI taxonomy): domain Eukaryota; kingdom Metazoa; phylum Chordata; class Actinopteri; order Cyprinodontiformes; family Poeciliidae; genus Poecilia; species Poecilia reticulata. The sequence goes on from NC_088839.1 coordinate 1,835,084, forward strand.
GCCATGAATGAACTCTCCTGCTTAAGGCTTCTGTTGTTTACCACCAGGCTGCTCAGCTCCTCTCTCCCACATTAACCTCGGGGTCTAGCTAACGAGCTTCTGCAGCTTTGGTCTCCACCATCATTAAGGGAACACTAACCACAGCGGGACGGCACCGGAAACTGATAATCAGCTCTGCCTGCCTACCTACTGCCATGCATACAGACAGCTTATACAGACACACACACACGCAGTCTCACACACTCAGACATGGAATTCTTTTCTGTTTTTTTCACTTAAGACAGTGTCCAAAGGTAAAAAGGAGACCTCGTGCCCCTCTGGAGCAGGAGTTTAGAGTACAGCACCTTTGCTGAAGCGGTCTGCTCAGCAGAGCTTGTGATTTTACCTGGTTAATGCTGTTGTGTTCCACACTGTTATACTCCTACTGAAGCCAGAACATTTCACAGCTAACAACCTTTTCTTACCTTCAGCTCAAGCAGCTAACTTGTTATACCCTCCTCTAGTTGAGTCTATAGTTTTTATAGCCACACATCTACAACAGCATTTGATGTACTGCTGCAATAAAAAAGGACTTCCGTATTTTCACTAGATTCCTGCTAACAACGCTCTTGAGATAAGCTAAGCTATATTGGCTGACCATTAACACTGTGTGCTATGTTAATCTTTCAAGCCTTTTTAACAGACAGAATCAAACTAAGTGGCCTTGGAGATGTTAAAAATGAGCCTGGTGCTCCTAATGGCATATACTTCAGAGGTAATGTGTTTGGTAGTTAAGTCAGCGACAGTGACTTATTCCCCTCTGTCTTCAATGAGCTAAGGCATCTTTCCACATAGCAAATGGACCATCTGGACTGCCTTTTATAGCTCCCAAGCAATACAGCCTGACTTTCATGTTTTAGGGCTTATATATTTCTAAATGCAGAGAAAGGAAATTGTTCATTAGGACTAGCTGACACAAATTAAGTAAGAGGATATAAGCAGACATAATGGTCAGATTGTAATGAACCCAGGATTTCAAAAAGATAGAAAACTTATGGCCAGGAAGGTCCAGGAGGACAAGCAATGAAGTTTGCCAGAGTTGTATCACCCTGTCTAGAGAAATCACACAGAAGTTAGATGTCATATAAATTCTGACAGCCTCGTTGTAAAATATAGATTAGGTAGTTTGGGTCTCTCTCTTTTTTTATATTTCTCTTGACATTTCTTAGGACTGCAGAAAGATATGTGTTCTCTCGCTGCCTGATTCCAATTTTGTGCCATCTAAAATTAGTATTTGTATTAATTATCTTAAATTAGCTGTCAGAGTGGTTAATTAGCATTAATAATGTTGTGTGACAAAAGCGTTTAATGGTAGCTGAAAAATGAGACAAAACAGTGCATATTTATCATCTTCCGAATGAAATAATTACACTAATTAATAAAGCTTTGTGGTAAAAACTCATTTGGGATAGATAAAGGGGAAGGCATGAGGTTGGGACTATTATCTGAAATATCTTGCATGTTGAACTGAAAAGATGTCTAATTAGTAGTGTTGTTAATTCAAACTTGGAAGTAGAAAGGTAGGAACCGTCCTGTGACGTCCAACTGCTGTGTAAATGGGGACCATGAAGGTGATGCACAACTCTTGAGGTATGGAAGACCCTGTTCCAGTACTCACACTGTATCCTATGTCCCTCTCTGAAGCGTGAACTCAAAGTATACATAAAGGTTTGAGTGTGCCAGACACAAGCATTCAAATATTTGCGTTGTAACTTTGACATCCAAAATTTGCAAACCAGTCCCTGTTTAGGGATTTGTGCTGCTAAAAAGTACAAATACAACAAGCATCCATCCATCCACACAATCTTCTTCTGCTTATCTCAGGTCGGGTCGCGGTAGCAGCAGCCTAAGAAGGGAGGCCCAGACTTCCATCTCCCCAGTCACCTGGGCCAGCTCCTCTGGGGGGACCCAAAGACATTCCCAGGCCAGGAAACATAGTCCCTCCAGTGTGTCCTGGGTCATCCCCGATGCCTCCTCCCGGTGGGATGTGCCCAAAATACCTCACCAGGGAGGTGTCCAGGAGGCATCCTGACCAGATGCCCGAGCCACCTCAACTGGCTCCTCTCAACGTGAAGGAGCAGCGGCTTTACTTTGAGCCATTCCTCCCAACTACTCTCCTCCAGGTCTCCCACTGTCATTGCCCACATGAGCGTTGAAGTCCCCCAGCAGAACAAGGGAGTCTCCAGGACCCCCTCCAAGGACTCCAAAAAGGGTGAGTAATCTGAACTATTTTTTGGTGCGTAAACACAAACAGTCAGAACCCATCCTCCCACTCGTAAGCAGAGGGAGGCTACCCTCTCGTTCACCGGGGTAAACCCCAACATACAGGCACCAAGACGGGGGGCAAAAAGTATGCCCACTCCTGCTTGGTTGCAGAAGCAGAACTTATTTTAATAAACTGAATTATACTGAATTACTGCAGTTTGTACAACTGCAGTAATTCAGAGTATATTAATTATGATAGAAACCAAACACTTAGGACAGCAGAGCTAAAAGTTAGAATTATCAAGATGCCATTTTAGCAGGACACTTGATGGCAGAAGTCCAAAGGAAGTAAGTTCCCTATGACTCATGAGACTTGATGCCACAACAATCTGAAACACACAAAAACCTGGTTACACAAAAGTAAAACAAATTAAAACATATGCACAAGTTTAAAACTAATTACAAAACAGTTTAAAAGCAATGAGACTGATAGACTCAAGTTGCATATTTTTAAATACCACCCAAAAAATGACCAATGACTGTCAGTATGTCTGTGTTAGTGAAAGTGCTATCAACACTGTGTGCTATGTTAATCTTTCAATTAACATAGCACTACCAACTGGTAGTGTTAACATGCTAGTTGCTCTATGCACTAGTGATAACCCTCATGCTAACATTAGCCTTATAGCTAAAATAAGACTTTTAACTCATAGTTTCATATATTAGTCACATTGAGCATAATGAAGTATATCAATACTTCTTCAGTACTGACAGCTACCCTCACTAGGTTAGCGTAAATGCTTTCAGGAGTATGGGGTATCACTAGCATGTGATACACCATACTCCTGAAAGCATTTACGCTAACCTTGGCAAGGTTGATCATTTTTAGCATCAGAACACTGGATTCCAACTTACACACACACACTTTGGCAAGTCCCTTTTTAATATATATAAATAATAATACATATTATAATAATATTTACCATGCATGGAGGATTCCACCCCAAATCCAGCACCCTGAGACTGTACACGAGCTGCAAGGAAGGAGGCAGAGGACTAGCAAGTGTGAGAGCCACTGTCCAGGATGAAACATCCAAGATCCATAAATGTATCAAGGACAAAGCCTCAACAGACGATGTGCTCAGCGAATGTCTCAGACAATGGGGAACAGAAGACAAGGTGCTGGAGGGACCATCATGGGAGGACAAGCCCCTACATGGCTGATATTAGGAAATCCTACCAATGGCAGGAGAAAGCTGGACTCAAGGACAGCACAGAGGCTCTCATCCTGGCTGCACAGGAACAGGCCCTAAACACCAGAGAGGCTCAGATCTACCAGACCAGACAAGACCCAAGGTGTAGGTTGTGCAAGGAGGCCCCGGAGACAGTCCAGCACATAACAGCAGGGTGCAAGATGCTAGCAGGGAAAGCGTACATGGAACGACATAACCAAGTGGTGGGCATAGTGTACAGGAACATCTGTATGGACTGGAAGCCCAGAGATCAATGTGGGGAACACCCCCAAAGGTGGTGGAGAATGACCGAGCTAAGATCCTGTGGAACTTCCAGATCCAGACAGACAAGATGGTAATGGTGAACCAACAGGACATTGTGGTGGTGGATAAAGAACAGAGGAAAGCCGTTGTGGTGGATGTAGCAATACCAAGTGATTACAACATCAGGAAAAAGGAGCAGGAGAAACTGGAGAAATACCAGGGCCTCAGAGAGGAACTGGAAAAGACCTGGAAGGTGAAGACCACAGTGGTGCCTGTGGTCATCGGGGCCCTCGGGGCAGTCACCCCCAAACTGGAGCAGTGGCTAAAATGGGAACATCAGACATCTCAGTCCAGAAATGTGCAGTTCTAGGCACAACCAAGATACTGGAGGAGAGAGAGAGAGGTTTAAATTTCCTTTATTTTACATTCCTTATGTCAAACAACAGACAAAAAACAATCATAAAAACAAACTCAAACAAAAGAAAAAACTAAAGAAACCTCATCCAATGTACACAGAACATTGTTAATTCCCCATTTGTTTACAAATCCATCAATGTTCTTTGTCAACTTAAAAAACTCAAACTACACGAATTCTAGCGATTATCAGTCTCTGAAATAAAACACAAGCATCATCCGTTTGATGACCGTTCTTTTTGTTCCTCCTTGATAGCCATATTGCTAGTTTTGCAGTCCCAGAAATAAAATTCAAAAGAGTGTGTATAGATTTCTTTCCTACACTGTACCTTGGACCATAAATAAAAACACAGTTAGAAAACTTTTCACCAAACCCACCAAACAAACGACCCAAAAGAACAAAAAGAGACTTCAATCTTAAACACTCGATAAATAAATGAGACAAAGTTTCGTCTTGAGAACAGTAACCACAGAAAACACTAACCCCAGGATCAAGGTGTGCCAGATACCTGTTTGTAGCTATGGCCCCATGCACAACCCTCCACTGGAGGTCACCCACCCGCTTCTCAACAGGGGGTTTGTACAGGGACCGCCAACAGCCTCTTGGGGAAGAGCTGGAGCCAAAAAACTCAAGCCACCTCGAAACTCTCACCTCTGCCAGTGAGCGTAAATTCAGCACCTTCACACAGATGTGGTACAAAACCTTCTTCTCCAGGCCATCAAAACGACCCAAAGGAGAATCTTGTAGAGACAGCAAGAGCTCTGGTTCATCCTGCCACTGATCTACTGCAGGAGAGACGATCAGGGAAGGAAACATGTACTCACATTCATCATCCCATTGGTCAGACAGAGTACTGTTTACAGCAAACGCTCTGATGGAAACTGGCAGAGGGGCACATGCTTCTTCTTTCAGCCTCGATGCGAGTCTGTTGGATCGTATCTGTAGACTCTCCATAAGACTGTCCACAGACAGCTTCATCAAGTGACCCAGCTTCACACAGCCTGCTTCCCTCATCCTAGATCTCAGCGTACCAGATGAGAGGAGCTGTGACGAGAGGAAACTGTTTTCAAACAGAGGCTCTTCAAAAACCCACATTCCAGGTGTTGTCTCAGTCTCTCTCTCAAAGGTGAGGATCTTCCAAGCGTTTAGCACAGACTGGTAGAACGGGGTGAGACCAGACAGATCCAGAGATCCTTGTCTCAGCAAAAAGAGGTGTTTGTCGTACCCCATACGACCTGCTGTCCTCAGCAGAAGACGCGCCGTGTCCAGCCATGGCAGTTCAACCCCATATAACAGCTTCTGCAGAGTTTGAAGCCTGAAGGCCGCGATCCGGGACATGATGTCAATAAGTCCTTGTCCTCCCTCCTCCACAGGTAGATACAAGGCAGCGGCTCTCACCCAGTGACATCCGGTCCAGAAAAAGTCCACTAGAGTCTTTTGGAGACGTTGTATAAGAGAGGATGGAGGCGTCAACACAGTCAGTTTATGGCAGAGAGCCGAAGCGACCAAGTTATTAGCTACCAAGACTCTTCCCCTGTAAGATAGCTTAGGTAGCAACCATTTCCATTTAGATAATCTGGCACACACTCTCTCCATGACACCCTCCCAATTTTTCCTCAAAAACGCCTCAGTGCCCAAATAAACCCCCAAGAATTTTAAACCCTGATCAACCCAATGAATGTTACCTGGCAATACGGGGAGGTTATTGTTCTTCCATTGGCCGACTTTTAAAGCAGAACTTTTCTCCCAGTTAACTTTAGCTGAAGAGGCTTTTTCATAAAGCTCCAGACAGTGCTGAAGACCCGTAACATCATTCTGGTTCTTGATAAAGATATTGATGTCGTCAGCATATGCAGAAACTATTAAATTTGGATTGCTAGTCAAACCTGGAAAAACAAGACCAGTGAGGGTGGAGCGAACTTTGTGTAACAGCGGCTCAACTACAATAGAATACAGCTGTCCAGATATGGGACAGCCTTGTCTAATTCCTCTCTGGACTTTAACAGGACGACTCAATCCTCCCCCAACTTTTATAACACAAAACACTTCATTATATAATAAACCCAATAAAGAAATAAAACCGTCACCAAATCCAAATGCTCTCAATGTAGAAAAAAGAAAACAATGATCGACTCGATCAAAGCTTTTTCCTGATCTAAAGAAATAATTCCAACATCCATTTCATATTGCTTACAAATGTCAAACAGATCTCTTAAAGAAAAAGATTGTCCTTGATGGATCTCCCAGGAACACAATATGCTTGATCTCTGTGTATAATAAGTTCAAGAACATTTTTCAGCCTGTTAGAAAGCACTTTAGAAAATAGCTTGTAGTCCACACAGAGGAGAGAGACAGGCCTCCAGTTCTTCAAAGAGTCAAATCTCCTTTCTTTGGAAGCAGGGAAAGAACAGCTTGACGACAAGACGATGGTAATATTCCTGTTAAAATGCACTCCTGAAGTACCTCCCACAAGTCCTCCCCAACAGCCTCCAGAAGTGTTTGTAGAAGTCGGCAGGTAGACCATCTAAGCCTGGACTCTTTCCAGAAACCATCTGTCAAACCGCAGCCGTCAGTTCTTCTATTGAAACTCCAGCTTCCAGAATGTCCCGATCTGCAGCGGTGAGCTGAGGAAGACCATCCAACAAAGTCTCCCTGGAGCTTCTGCTACAGGTCTGCTTCCTGTAGAGGTCACTGTAAAAGGCTGCAGCATGTTCCTTCATAGCGCCAGGATCAGCAGTCAGCGCTCCATCAGGGAGTCGGAGACAAACCAGCTGCTTCGCCCGGCTGACGCTCCTCTCCAGATCGAAAAAGAAAGATGTCGGGGCGTCCATGTCCTTCACCGAGGTGAACCTGGACCGAACTAAAGCCCCTTTTGCCCTCTCATGTAAAAACCTACTTAACTGATCCTTCTTAAGTTTGTGCTGATTACCAGCGTCAGATGACAAATTCTCTTCAAAATCTTTAATTTCTCTTTCTAAGCTCTGAATCACTTTTTTAATTTTAACTGTAGAAAAACTCGTATATTGTTGGCAAAAGACTCTTGTCTGAGCCTTTCCGACCTCCCACCACTCAATTAAAGACATAAATTCCGATTTCTTTGTTTTCCAAACTTGCCAAAAGTTACTAAAACTCTGACAAAAGAGAATGTCTTTAAGCAATTTCGTATTGAAATGCCAGTAAGATCCACCTCTAATATTACTCGGAAAAAGAAAATCCAAATATATCAAATGATGATCCGAAAAACCAACTGGAGAAATTAGACAGTTGGCCAAATTATTTCTAAATTGTCTGAAATATAAAGCCTGTCCAACCGGGCCCCACTCACTGTCCCACCCTTCATTTTTACCCAGGTATACTGCCTGTCCTGGGGGTGTTTAGTTCTCCAAGCATCAACCAGGCCCAGCTTTGCTGTCACCTCGGCTAATTTGGAGGATGATGGAGGATGCGGTTCTTCCCCAGTTCTGTCAGTTAAAAAATTTTCAGTACAGTTCCAATCACCCCTCATTACAACACACTCATTATGATTGGACTGTTGCAAAAAAATATACATGTCCTGAAACATTTTAATTCTTTGATCCCCTTGATTAGGCGCATAGACATTCATAAAACAGAATTGGATCTTTCCTATTTCCCCTCTAACCACCAGGAATCTTCCTGGGACCAACTCAGAACTAGAAACAACCTTAATATCCAAGACTGGCGAGAATAAAATTGCTACACCAGCAGATGACCTGGTCCCATGAGACAGAAAATATTTCCCTTTCCAACTCAAACCCCACTCCACCTCATTTTCATGATCTGTGTGTGTCTCCTGTAAAAACACATCAAGTTTCTTCAGCCTAATCATATCTAAGCTGATCATCCTTTTATGAGGATCCCTCCCACCATTGATGTTTAAAGTCCCAACCCTGATGTTACTCATAGAAGTGAAAAGGAGAAGGAAGACAGAGACAGTAGAGAGAAAACCACCCAGTGCACTTTAGTCATTGTCTTATTTCTGAGTTTTCAACCGTTTCAAACCCTTTTTTTTTAGTTACAGACAAATGTCTTCAGACATTTGTCATGTGCTTTTTAACCGGAAACGTTTCTTCTCATCCAACATTTCAAACCCAACTATTTTCTGTACCATTAACACGCTTCTGATAAACTTTTCAGCATCAGGAAAATAATCAAGAACTTTAACTTGCTTTCCAAACGTTTCATCCAGAAAATCATTAATTTCCTCCAGTGTGTACAACTCATCACTAGATATTTGCGAATCTGTAATGGAAACACTGTCCGAGTCACTGTCATCCTCCATGTCCTCCACCTGTACAGGTGGAGCTACGGACCGATCCTCTGCAGCGCCACCCGAAGGTGGCGCTGCCGCCTCGGCAGCAGCACAAACAGCAGTCCGATCGGTTACTGTATCCAAATCGTTCCCATCTGATGGGTCCTTTGGAACATCAGGTCCGGTTTCCTCAGTCTCCCCTTTTGCAGCGCGTTTATCCTGTCCTCTGCTTCCCTCCCCGGCATCAGAACCAGCTTCTGCCGAGGAAGGATCTCCAACCACCGGAGGCTCCTCTGCTCCTCCTCCCCCCTCAGCCTGATCCTCCTGCTGCTTGTGTGGACAGGAGGCCCGTTTGTGCCCAACATCTCCACACTCAAAACATTTCATGCTCCCAGTGCTCGCATAAACCATGTAGGATCCTTCTTCATATTTTACTCTAAAAGAGACTTCTAACGTGGCAGCGTTTAAGAACATGAAAACTTGCCTCCTGAAGGACTGAACGTGTTTCAGTTTGTCATGTTTGCATCCCAAACCAATGGTTTTAAAACCACTCACAAGTTTCCCAAAACGCTGAAGCTCTTTCTCCAACAAAGAGTTTGGGATGAACGGCGGGACGCCGGAGACAATGACCCGGGTGGAAGGAACCGCAAGCGGCGACACCTGCAGATACTCTCCGCTTATTGTCACCCCGCTGGCAATCAGCTGGTTCACCAGGCGCTGCTCTTTTAGAAATACGACGACTCCCTTATTCATCCTAGAGGCATAACTTAAGTTACTGTGACCAACTAGATCACCAACCGTCAACAGAACCTTTTCAACTGGAATTGTCGGATCAGGTTGGATCCGAAACCCATTTCTCAAAGAGAGGGGCGGCGGCTCCGAAGACGCCATACCGCAAACAAAACAGCGCTACAAGCGCTGAAACTCACGAAAACAACCAAGACTTGGAACCAAAACAAAGTCAAGACTATTAGAAAACACTTACATGAGAAAAAAAAATAAAATAAAGAAAGACAATAACCACCGTTTAGGTCACTTTCACTCTCTCGAACTCACCACCTGCAAACTCACCACCACCACTCAGAGAGAGAGAGAGAGAGAGAGAGGTTTAAAATTTCCTTTATTTTACACTCCTTATGTCAGACAACAAAAAACAATCATAAATACAAACTCAAACAAAAGGAAAAACTAAAGATGCCTCATCCAATGTACACAAAACATCATTAATACCCCACTTGCATACAAAACCATAAATATTCTTTGTCAACTTAAAAAACTCAAACTCCACACGAATTCTAGCGATTATCAGTCTCTGAAATAAAACACAAGCATCATCTGTTTGATGACCGTTCTTTTTGTTTCTCCTCGACAACCATATTGCCAGTTTCGCAGTCCCAGAAATAAAATTCAAAAGAATGTGAATAGATCTCTTTCTTGCACTGTACCGTGGACCATAAATAAAAACACAATTAGAAAACTGTTCACCAAACCCACCAAACAAACGACCTAAGAGAACAAAAAGAGGCTTCAATCTTGAACATTCAACAAATAAATGAGATAAAGTTTCATCTTTAGAGCAAAAACAACAGGAAACACTAACGCCAGGATTAAGGTGTGCAAGATACCTGTTTGTAGCTATGGCCCCATGCACAACCCTCCACTGGAGGTCACCCACCCGTTTCTCAACGGGGGGTTTGTACAGGGACCGCCAACAGCCTTGGGGTAGAACTGGAGTCAAAAAACTCAAGCCACTTCGAAACCGTCACATCTGCCAGGGAGCATAAATTCAGCACCTTCACACAGACATGATACTAATTTTTTTTCCCCAGGCCTTCAAAACAGCCCAAAGGAGTATCTTGGAGAGACAACAACCATTTTCAAACAGAGGCTCCTCAAAAACCCACATTCCAGGTGTTGACTCAGTCTCTCTCTCAAAGGTGAGGATTTTCCAAGAGATTGATAGAACGGGGTGAGACCAGACAAATCCATAGATCCTTTTCTCAGCAGAAAGAGATGTTTATCGTATCCCATACGTCCTGCTTTCCTCAGCAGAAGACGCGCCGTATCCAACCATGGCAGTTCAACCCCATATAACAGCTTCTGCAGTGTTTGAAGCCTGAAAGCAGCGATCCGTGACATGATGTCAATAAGTCCTTGTCCTCCCTCCTCCACAGGTAGATACAAGGCAGCAGCTCTCACCCAGTGACATCCGGTCCAGAAAAAGTCCACTAGTCTTCTGGAGACGTTGTATAAGAGAGGATGGCGGCGATAACACAGTCAGTTTATGGCAGAGAGCCGAAGCAACCAAGTTATTAACTACCAAGGCTCTTCCCCTGTAAGATAGCTGAGGTAGCAACCATTTCCATTTAGATAATCTGGCACACACTCTCTCCATGACACCCTCCCAATTTTTCCTCAAAAACGCCTCCGTTCCCAAATAAACCCCCAAGAATTTTAAGCCGTGATCAACCCAATGAATATTACCTGGTAATACGGGGAGATTATTATTCTTCCATGGGCCGACTTTCAAAGCAGAGCTTTTCTCCCAGTTTACTTTAGCAGAAGAAGCTTTTTCATAAAGCTCCAAACAATACTGAAGGCCCATAACGTCATTCTGGTTCTTAATAAAAATGTTTATGTCATCAACATAAGCAGAGACTATTAAACTTGAATGGTTAGGCAAACCTGGAAGAATAAGGCCAGTAAGGGTGGAACGAACTTTGTGTAAAAAAGGTTCAACTACAATAGAATACAACTGCCCAGATATGGGACAGCCTTGTCTAATACCTCTTTGAACTTTAACAGGACGACTCAATCCTCCCCCGACTTTAACAACACAAAACACTTCATTATATAATAAACCCAATAAAGAAATAAAACCTTCACCAAATCCAAACGCTCTTAATGTAGAAAAAAGAAAACAATGATCGACTCTATCAAAGGCTTTTTCCTGATCTAAAGAAATAATTCCAACATCCATTTCATATTGCTTACAAATGTCAAACAAGTCTCTTAAAAGAAAAAGATTGTCCTTGATAGATCTTTCAGGTACACAATATGATTGATCTCTATGTATAATAAGTTCAAGAATATTCTTCAGCTTGTTAGAAAATACTTTAGAAAATAATTTGTAGTCCACACAAAGGAGAGAAACAGGCCTCCAGTTCTTCAAAAGAGTCAAATCTCCTTTCTTTGGAAGCAGGGAAAGAACAGCTTGTCGACAGGACGATGGTAAGATGCCTGTTAATGTCCTGAAGTACCTCCCACAAGACCTCCCCCAACAGCCTCCAAAAATGTTTGTAGAAGTCCACAGGTAAACCATCTAAGCCTGGACTCTTTCCAGAAACCATCTGTTCAACTGCAGCCGTCAGTTCTTCCATTGAAACTCCAGCATCCAGAATGTCCCGATCTACAGCGGTAAGCTGAGGAAGATCGTCCAACAAAGATTTCATGGAGCTTCTGCTACAGGTCTGCTTCTTGTAGAGGTCACTGTAAAAGGCCACAGCATGTTCCTTCATAGTGCTGCGATCAGCAGTCAGCGCTCCATCAGGAAGTCGGAGGCAAATCAGCTGCTTTGCCCGGCTGACACTCCTCTCCAAATTAAAAAAGAAACATGTCGGGGCGTCCATGTCCTTCACTGTAGTAAACCTCGACCGAACTAAAGCCCCTTTAGCCCTCTCATGTAAAAAACTACTTAACTGATCTTTCTTAAGTTTGAGTTGATTATTAGCATCAGTTGACAAGTTATTTTCCAATTCTTTAATCTCATTTTCTAAATTTTGAATTACTTTTTTAATTTTAGCTGTAGAAAAACTTGTATATTGTTGGCAAAAAACTCTTATCTGAGCCTATCGTATTAAAATGCCAATACAATCTGTATCTAATATTACTTGAACAAAGAAAATCCAAGTAAACCAGGTGATGATCAGAAAACCCAACTGGAGAAATTAAACAGTTGGACAATCTATTTCTATAAGTATCTGAGATATAAAATCTGTCCAACAGGGCTCCACTCACTATCCCATCCTTCATTTTTACCCAGGTTTACTGTCTATCCTGAGGGTGTTTAGTCCTCCAAGCATCAACCAGGCCCAGCTCTGCTGTCACCTCAGTTAGTTTAGAAGATGATGGAGGATGAGGTTCTTCCCCAGTTCTGTCAGTTAGAAAACTAGCAGTGCAGTTCCAATCACCCCCCAACACAACACACTCATTTTGAGTGTGTTGTGTTGTTTTGCAGCAGTTTTTTGACTGCTGCAAAAAACTATACATGTCTTGAAAAATGTTAATTCTTTGATCCCCTTGGTTGGGTGCAAAAATATTCATAAAACAGAAAAGGGTTTTTTCTATTTCCACCCTAACCACCAGGACCCTTCATGGGACTAACTCCTTCATGGGACTAACTCAGTATAAGAAACAACATTAATGTCTAAACCTGGTGAGAATAAAACTGCTACACCAGCAGATGACCTGGTCCCATGAGACAGAAAATATTTCCCTTTCCAACTCAAACCCCACTCCACCTCATTTTCATGGTCTGTGTGTGTCTCTTGTAAAAACACAACATCAAGTTTCTTTTGCCTAATCATCTCTAAACTGACCTTCTTTTTATGCTGATCCCTCCCACCATTGATATTTAAAGTCCCACCCTGATGTTACTCATAGAGGTTAAAAACAGAAGGAAGACAGACAGAGACAGTGGAGAGAAAATCACCCAGTGCACTTTAATCATCATCTTATTTCTGAGTTTTCAGTCGTTTTGAACCTTTTGCTTCCGGACGTTTGTCGTGTTTTTTTCAACCGGAACCATTTCTTTTCACCCAACATCTCAAAACCAACTATTTTCTGTACCGTTAATACACTCTTGATAAATTTTTCAGCATCAGGAAAATAATCAAGGACTTTAACTTGTTTTCCAAACGTTTCATCCAGAAAATCATTAATTTCCTCCAGAGTGTACAAATCACCACTAGGTATTTGTGAATCTGCGATTGAAACGCAGTCTGAGTTGCTGTCATACTCCATGTCCTCTACCTGTGCAGGTGAAGCTGCAGACTGATCCTCTGCAGCGCCACCTTCAGGTAACGCTGCAGCCTCGGCAACAGCACAACCAACCTTCTGATCTGTTTCTATAACCAGATTGCTCCCATCTGAGGAGACCTTTGGAACATCAGTTCCAGTTTTCTCAGTATCCTCCCGTGCACCGTGTTTATCCAGACCACTGCTTCCCTCCCCGGCATCAGAGCCAACTGACGGAGGACGAAACACTCCCTCCTCCGCCGGGGGAGAAGCTCCAACCACCGGCGACTCCTCTGCTCTTCCACTCATCTCAACCTGAGCTTCCTGAAGAAGCCCGCTTATGTCCAACATCCCCACATTCAAAACATTTCATACTCCCAGGACTCGCATAAACCATGTAAGATCCTTCTTCATATTTCACTCTGAACGAAACTTCTAGCGTCTGTGTAGCACAGTTTAAGAACATGAAAACCTGCCTCCTGAAAGATTGAACGTGTTTCAGCTTGTCATGTTTACATCCCAAACCAACAGTTTTAAAACCATTCGCAAAGTTTCCCAAAGCGCTGGAGCTCTTTCTCCAACAAAACATTTGGAATGAACGGCGGCAAGCCCGAGATAATAACCCGGGTGGAGGGCACCGCAAGCGGCGACACCTGCAGTACTCTCCGCTTATTGTCACCCCACTGACAACCAGCTGGTTCACAAAGCGCTCCTCTTTTAAAAATATCACTACTCCCTTATTCATTCTGGAAGCATAAATTAAATTGCCGTGACCAATTAGATCACCAACTGCCAACAGAACCGTTTCAACTGGGATTGTCGGATCAGGTTGGGTGAGAAGCTCGGTCATCCGGGAGGGACTCAGAGTAGAGCCGCTGCTCCTCCACGTCGAGAGGAGCCAGTTGAGGCTCGGGCATCTGGTAAGGATGCCTCCTGGACGCCTCCCTGGTGAGGTGTTCCGGGCACGTCCCACCGGGAGGAGGCCTCGGGGAAGACCCAGGACACGCTGGAGGGATTACGTCTCTCGGCTGGCCTGGAAACACCTTGGGATTCCCCCGGAGGAGCATTTTGCGAAGTGATAAACGCTGGTAGCTCTTGAACTGCTACAAAATAAAGCTGTATTTCCTCCTTCAGCCCACTGGCTGCAATGTTGACACCTTGAGATGCCATGAGGCCTAAATCCTGAACATCACGGCATGGAGTGCATCCCAGTTTTCCATGTCTGGCATATAACCATTCATTTTAGCTTTTAAACTGGTTCTATTGATCCTGTGTCCAGACAGAGGGATAATCAGTAGCCCAGCATCATGACCTGTTTGTTCTGAAGATCCTCCAGCTTCCACTTCTCTTCCTAACATGGCGCCTCCTCACCCTGACTCCCATACTGAGGAACCACAGAGCTATGTTAGGTTAAAGCTCATCTTCTGAAGTTGGGATATTTTTCCTCCAACAGGTTCTAGAGGAATCAAACCAGATGTTGGACTGGATTTTATTTCAATGTCATTTGTGAATGTTAGAGCCTCATTTTCAACAGTGGAGCTATAAAGATTGAAAAAGGTTATTATTTTGGAGGAAGTCTCATTAACATCAATATTTCCACTAAATAAGAGGCAAAAAATTTGATTGATAAAGGAAAACAGGGTTTCCCCCAGAAAACTTGCTAAGCCCGGTGGTCAGGGCGCCGAGGCGGTCCACCGGCGGTCCACCGTTTTTTTGTATTAAAAGATGTTAAGTAGACAATAAAAGTAAAAATATCACTGGGTAAGTATATGTTATGGGAAAACATCGTCAGTGAACTGCTATATAAACCCACAACTAGTCTTAAAAACTAATCAAAAAATACAATTAAAATAAATATCAATTATGTTTACTTCTGTTAAATCCAAATAAAGTCAGCGGCTCCATCAGGCCCCCCAGAGCTTCAGGGGCCCCATAAATGCTAATATCTTAACATAGACCCCAGATATATAAATATAACATTTGTTTATTGAGATTATCATTGCTGCTAAATTTGACATAATGGTTTCAGCATATATAAATTAAAATACTTTAAATTATTTAACATTTAAATGTAAGATTTTAAGGAGCTGGCAAGTTTACTTTGTAGAAGTTCAAAGAACAATATTAATAGTCGGTGTGCTATGGTGGCGCAGGGGCTAAGCACAACCCACATATGGAGGCCTTAGTCCTCGATGCAGCTGTCGCAGGTTCACTTCCCAGCCTTGGCAACCCTTGCTACATGTCTTCCCTCTTCTCTCATTACCCACTTTCCTGTCAATTAACTATCAAATAAAGGCCACTGGAGCCAAAAAAATCTTTAAAAAAAAAGAACAATATTCGTAGTCAGATTGTTTTGTTACCACAGCTACAATCTGATGCTGTGAGTTTAATATTTGAGTTTCAGCTCCGTTTGTTCACAAATACAAATTAGTAAGCTGCAGTTATAATTTATTGCTTTTTAGGTTTGCCAGTTAAACTACCCCCTTCTCCCATATTTCACTAAATCTAACACAGAAGCTGTTAGAGGTGCTCATGTTTTTAGCAGGAAGAGGGGCCCCTAAGTCATATTCTGCTCCAGGCCTCATACACCCTTGGACCGGCCCTGCATGATGTGGTAATCTGCTGCACTGCGCAGAGATGCTGCTAATGTAACTTTAGTAGCTCTTTCATTTCGTGTCTGTTGAGTTTTTAATCGTCACAGAAACTATTCTGGTTGGTCGAGTATATGGGACGAGTTACTCAGATCTCCGGTGGCCTCGCGCATTAACTCTGTCTGACTATATGTGGACAAAACATTTGATACGGTTTGGTGCTTAATGTAACCGGAAAAGTAATAGTAATAATAATAATATAAAATCAGCGTGATGCGTGACTGCGAGGAGAGCGCGGAAGTTCCTCACCGGGTTAAACCTGCATGATGACTGATTAGTATGAGGGGCCATTTAGGACAAAATCTATGTTTTGTCTCTCACACACTACAAGAAACTCACGCACACTCAAAAAATACTCAAATTGCGTATACACACTAGTAAAATGTCACACACGCACACACATTTTATCTTTCTCGTGTGTGTGTACAGAAATGTCGTACACACACACAAATGCTATCTTTCTCGCACACATACACTGTACTAACTCGCACACATACACAAATGCCGGGAGTTGTGGAGAACCCCCGGCCGACATTAGCGTTCATAAATCGGATCAACCTTGAGCTAAACGCCGCTACTCCCCGGAGCTCGAATATTGAATATCCAACTTGAAACTAACTTCACTGCGGAGTGAAGTTAGTTTCAATACCGCCTCGTTTTGAACTAGAGTTAGCCATGTTCGGTATAGCAGACTTTCTTCTTCGGCACTAGTTGGCGCCGGTTAATAATTCCTGTAATGCTGGCACCCAGTGGACAGATTGTACTACAGCAATTTTGCTATTTCTAAACAATCAATCAGATGTATTTATTTCTATAGTACATTTAAGTTACAAGAAAGTTTAAAGTTCTATATATATTTAAAAGCACAAATATACTAATAGAACATACAGTGAGTCAACAATCGAAGCTTATAGTTTAGGATCAACGCATGCGCAGTTGATAAAAAAAATTATGTCCTGCCTCTTCCGTGACAATTCTCACATTCAAAAAACGCGCAACTTTAGTCATGTGTATGTGAGAAACATTTGTGTGCGTGTGCGAGTTGTTAGTACACTGTATGTGTGCGAGAAAGATAAAATGTGTGCGTGTGTGACATTTTAGTAGTGTGTATATGTAATTTTAGTATTTTTTGAGTGCGTGATGTTTTTTTGAGTGTGTGAGAGAGAAAACATAGATTTTGTCCTAAACGGCCCCTCATAGATTAGCACTGGGTCGTTAGCCACTAACGCACCGGCTAACAGGGAACACAGACCTAAACTTTTCAGGGAAGACAGGACCAAACGCTGGGCAGGTGTTGAGATGTAAACACTGCATAATGTTTTGTTCACAAATATACATCATTCTCACCTCAAAGCTCCTCTGAAAGCGCGACTACATGTTATTCCTGCGGTTCACGTAGAGCTGCGCAACCAGAGCTAACCGGAGCTAACGCGGTGGGTTTAAACTCTTACCTTAATCAATAACTCCTCGTAACTAATCATAATTCCTCACAGGGGGTTGATGTAAATATCCATAGCGGTCAGCCTGTGTCCAGTTCGAGTGAAAGGAGGAGCGGGATCCGCGCTGAGGTCAACTTTAGACATCCAGCTGCTGCAGCGCGAGGCAACGAGCAGAGACCAGCGCTGTGATTGGTCCGGCTTTAAATGCATAAACTATAAACATATCTTCTATAAACACATCTTTTAGGAATAAATCTGCTCTGATAGTGAAACGCTCGGAGCAACAGAAACACTTGCAATCTGGCTTAAAACCCCCCAAAAATGTTCAAGTTTTTCATGTTTACCAAAGGTGCGATAAACTGCAGTGTGCTTTATCAGCCTGCAGATCGGGTCAGTGTTTGTTTTTTTTGTTTTGTGGATTGAATTGATAAGTAAGGGATGGAAAAATATGTAAAGCACCCCGTTTAACTACACAATGTGGTGTTTTTGAAGCAGATCAGAATAATAGGCTTACATGCTTTAAGCCCATGTCAAATAGATTTAGGTCTACACCTTTGGGACAGCTGATGCTTTAACAAAGTCCCAACTCATCTAATTCCGGATTGCATAAGCTTTTTATGGCAGAACTAAATGAAAAATAATTTTCTGTTACCCACTCTGTGTAAACACCTTTCTGCATTGTGATGTCAGTACACAATGCCAAAAATGTAAATGTTCAACTGATATTTTGAAAAAGTAATGGAATGTTTCACTACTAACATATTAGGGGCAGCGTCTTGACCCCAATGTGGTATTAAAATGTTATCCAAGGGAAATATCTACAATGAAGCCAAAACTCTTCCATACGCCTGGCAGATTTAGATTTAAAATAATTTCCATTCTCAAGGAATTTCAATTCTAAAAGAAAATGAGGAGTACTTACATTTTATTAAAACTAGTATGTCATGAATTAACTATACCCTTCTCACTAACTAGAAGAAAAATCTTAATTTTGTTGTTTTGTATTTGCTTATGAGTTCCAAGTCATTAAAGTCAGAAGGCCTCTGCCCTTGCTCTAAGCCCAGCTTAACAGATATAAAGTGGAATTCTGACACTCCAAATGTGAAAAGATTACTTTAAACCCAAATCTTTGAATACCCAAGTAAAAAAAAAAAGTATGCTTTAGTATACTAAATTTTAACATACTTTAGCATACTTTGATTGATGTATGTAAACTGTACTATTTTGGAACAACTTTTTTGTGCTTAGTATACTTTAGTAGCATTTAAATAGTATTAAATTACAACTTTTTGTATACTTTAGTATACTCAACGTACTTTTTTGGAACAACTTAAAGTTGTACTTAGTCTACTTTAAGTATACTTTTTTATGTAATATTCAAGAGAAATATTCAAAAAATATTCCATATTAAGTGTACTAATTCTATCATAGAATTATATTAAAAACATACTTTTAATATATTTTAAATATACTAATAGTACCCCGCCTCTCGCCCGTAACGTTAGCTGGAGATAGGTGCCAGCACCCCTCCCGACTCCACTGGGGACAAGGGTGTAAAGAAAATGGATTAATGGATATACTAATAATATATAAGTAATGTATTTAAATGACACTTAATTTTTATTTTTGATTTACTGCTATTGCTAATAAAGTACAATTTTAATTACCCATAAGTCTTCGTACATTACATGCATAACTACACTACAGTACTTACATTGTTTTAGGCTACAATTACATGGAAAGATTAATTACACAAGATGTTCAAAGTAATTCAAATATTTTCTTTTATTATCAACATTTTAAAATTGTCCAATTTTACTCACAACTTTATGAACTTTACATAAATTATCAGTTTACACATCAAAAGTGAACACATGAACATGAACATTTAAGTGTGACAATAAAACATGAAAGTGAGGATCAACGACAGAACATTCTTGTTCACTGCACCTTACAGAAACCTACCAAAAAGAACAATAGAGCAATTAAACAGAGAAAGCATTTGTATTTAAAGAGAACAGAAAAATGGCAAATAAAAAAATACTTGCAATTTTAAGACGTTGTGGACTCGCCATGTATGTGGCATCATCAGAACTGATGATGATTGGGACCAGATGCCTGGGGTGGAAAAACATTTCTGGGTTTCTTCTTTGCCTGTTTATGTTAGAAGAAGCAAAAAATAGTCAGCAATATGATAAAATCAGTTGATATTGGCATTAACTATGAAGCTGTTTTAAGTGTGGACTTAAGGAGACAAACTACCTTAAAATCTTTCCATCCATGATCTGAACACACTGATCCTTGCAGGATGGTAAGGGGGGCTGGTGGTGCCCATCTCCAGCAGCCATCAGATGAGAGGCTGGGTTCACCCTGGACAGGTCACCAGTCCATCACAGGGCCCTGAAAGCCAACGACAAATAAAATGTATCAAAGAGAAATGTTAGATTAACAAGGAGAACAAATTCTGTCCAGTTACCTTTAAATCAAATCATGTTTATTAAGCACATGGTGTTGGTAACACAGCAGTTTTTGTTGTTGAAAATGTAGCTAGCTGCTCAGTAAAAAACAAACTTACATCATGAAGACGATGTGGAGGTTCATCCTCAGAGCTGGTTGGTGATCTGGTGGAGTCAGAGCTTCTTCTGAGACAGAAAGTCTTTAGGTTTTCTAACACCTGATTTCTCTGGCTTCCTCTTTCATCTTCATTTGCTTAGACTGCAAACATATGTTGAAGATAAAATCATTGATGAACGAGTTAGAACAACAACCTCACAATATCAAAGTCTCTCTGTCTTATGGAGCTTAATTAAAACCAGGTTAGTTTATGAATTAAAGTATATATCGCAACAAACAACCTCCATGCAGTTATAACACGAAGCTGAATTATTCCTATTGTAATCATACAAGTCACAATAAAATTGATGAAATAATTATTTATGAAACCAACGTAAGATGTATATCTTTACTCCACTGTTTATAATAAAATAAAGATAATAATAAGCAAACTTACCACCAGCTAGCAACACTTAGCAGCCTTCGTCCCTCCGGGCTCCTTTTGTTACACACATTTCATTTCCATCGGTTGTTGTCCCGTTGTGTTGTCGTCTAACTCGGACTAGAACGTCACCAGCTTGAATTTACCAAAATTACTAACTATGGACCTTACCACAGGGGCCGCGTTTCATTGGCTAATGCCCATTTCATGTCACAGCGCAGCTATCACGTGCCTTACCGTCTCACAAACTCATGCTAATGTACATTGTGGACTAGCAGACCAGCAGAAAGTTTTTGCGTCAGGACTCGAAAAAGAATGGTTCTCCACCGTCAGTGGGGTATCTGTACAGGCGATGTCAGGTATCCTGATCGTGTTTGTGGAACTAAAATTCACAGATTTCGGCGGACTTCCGGAAGCAAATGGAGTAGACGGCTGCGTCAGAGCCTCTCTCCCACCTTAATTGTTGAAAACTCCCGTTCAAAACCTGTTAATATGCGCAACGTCTCGATAATATTATCTATGAACGGGAGGAGAAACACAATGAGCCAAGAAAAACTGATAAAGATGCCTAAAACTCAGGATAAAGGTGCCTTGGTCGCTAAAGCTAACACGCGCTTGAATCAAGCTAACAACATTGTGGCTAGTGCGGGAGCTAACAGCGCTGGAACGAACATGGACTCGGAAGAAATACTTAAGGCTATTGACGATTTGAAGACTGTCTTCCAAGGTGGATAATGCAAAGCTACAACAGAACATCGACCATTTGAGACACGAGATCAACGGTAAACTGGACAGTATTGCCACTGATGTGCAGGGCCTAGCTGAGCGGATTGACGAGGCCCGCGTTCATCAAGTGGAGAAATGGGCAAAGGAGGCAACCGAGGCGCTATGCCTCTGCATCGAGCAACAGAGAAAAACACAGCTTAAGGTGCTTGATTTAGAGTCCCGTTCCAGAAGAAACAATGTGCGTGTATTTGGGGTGCCAGAAGGTCAGGAGGGGAACTCCACCACACAGTATATGGAGACGCTTCTGAGAAGCCAGCTACAACTACCGGAGGACCTTGACTTGAAAATACAGCGCGCACATCGCACTCTGGCAAGTAAACCCCCACCCGACTCACCACCAAGGGTTATTCTTGTCAACTTTCTGGAATCTTCTACAAAAGAAAAGATCTTAAGAGAAGTGTGGAAAAAAGGCAAGATCCAGGTGGGCTCTTCAATTATGTACTTCGACAACGATTATGCACCTGAGATTGTGAAGAAGCGCAGAGAGTATCTCGCCATCAAGAAAGTGCTCAAGGTAAAAGGCATACGCTTTCAAACACCGTTTACCAACATAAGGATTCACTGGGATTCAGGCACCCGCACATATTCCAGCGCTCGGGAAGCCTACAACGAGCTGAAGAGACGCGGAATCCAGGTTGAGGAACCGTCGACAACTGACCGTGGCTCCAGGGCGGAGTCGTGTCTTTGTGAGCTGCTGCGCTGGGAATCGGCGAGTAACACCGGCGCTGTGGTGGCGCTGAGAGCGAAGAACAAGCTGCAGGACTTCCAGCGGAACTTGCGGGAGTGAAAATAGACAGATCATGGCATAATGCAACATTATTTTGACTGGGCTCTGGATCTTCCTTTTTTGGGTGTGAGAGGTCACTGTTGTTTTTTCTTCATTTTCACGTGTTCTTTCCAAAAGGCGCTAATACTGTCCTTTTCGGGCCCTCTCATTTTGAGAGGTTTAACCCTCGACTTGCCAACGGGGTCATGAGTGAGCAGAGGGAGTTTCTCCTCACCTTGGAAGTCAGTTTGATATTGTTTTGCATTGTTACTGTTCGCTTTCTGGTTTTAGGGGCCAAATCAGTCAAGGTAACTTTTTATATAAATGTCATATAATTTGTCATATAATCCTTAAATGTAAACGGATTGATTAGTCCAGTGAAAAGAAAAAGGGTCTTAGCCAAATTGAAGAAAGATGGGATACAAATTGCCCTTTGTATCCCATGACAAAGGGCAATTTGTCATGGGATACATGAAAAATTTAAGTCATTTGGTTACTCAAACACGTTTTATAGCTCTTGTAGAAATAGTAGAAAGAGGGGGGTGATCACCCTAATTTCAAACTCACTGAACTTTGAATTTATATCTGAGAAAGGCGACAAAGAGGGCAGATTCGTTATAAAGGAGAGGATTGATAATGTTGTTGTCACGATTGTTAATATATATGTACCACCAGAGAGTGACAGAACGTTCTTAAAATCGGCATTATCTCATTTAGTGAAGGAGTTCTAGTTTGCGCTTGAGATTGGAACACAATCCCCAATTATGCTCTAGATACAACAAACTATAAGAGACAAAAAACTGGAAGGTCAAAAGATCTAAATATCCTGATCAGGGAGATGGGCATGTTTGATGTATGGAGGAATCTCCATATTAAAGAAAAAAAAATTACTCATTACTCTTCTACACACAAAGTCCACTCCAGGATTGACCTGTTCCTGATGAACATCATTGATAGATCTAAAGTGAAGGAATGCTTAATTGGAACATCTGATATTTCAGACCATAACATTATCTATTTATCCATCGGTTTGACTAATAGGCATAAAACAACATTATGGCGCTTAAATATAGGTATCCTTAATAATGAAGCCACAACAAAGGAGATTAGAAAAGAAATAACGGAATGTATAGAAGAAAATAATAATGGGCATGTAAATCCCACCTTGGTTTGGGACACGGTCAAGGCGGTAATGAGAGGGAGATTAATTTCTAGAACTGCTTATCTTAAAAAAGTAAAACGGTTAAAATATGAGGTATTGGAAAACACATTGAGGAAATTAGAATTAAAACAGCAAATGACTTACAATGGAGAATTATCAGAACAAATAATGAAAACTAAAAACAATATAAATGATATGATCCTTCAGGAACTTGAGGAAAAATTGCGCTTCTCTAAACAAACATTTTACGAATCAGGTCCAAAAGCCACAAAAATCTTAGCTAGAGAATCCTCATTTGGTAATTTTACCTATGATACAGATAAAATACATAAGACCTTTGAGGATTACTTTAAAACACTATACTCTGACCCAGGAACAGTTAACATAACTGCTATTGATGACTATCTGGCAGCTGTGGACCTACCTTTGCTTGGACTAATCCAAAATGAAGCTCTATTGGCTCCCATTACCCAGAAAGAACTGGATACAGTTATTGGTCTCTTGAAAAGTAACAAGAGCTCAGGTAGCGATGGGTTTCCAAATGAATGGTACAAGATGTTTAAGGAAGAGCTTTCTCCGGCTCTGCTCGAATCCTTTAACTGGACTTTGAGTAGGGCAGAGATACTATATACTATATCTTGGAGAGAGGCTGTTATATCTGTCCTCCCTAAAGAAGGGAAAAATATTGAATACTGCGAATCATATCGCCCAATCTCAATTCTAAATGTTGATTATAAAATTTTTACATCAATAATCTTTCGGAGAATGGAGTATTACTTGTCAGACCTTATACATGAGGATCAGACGGGATTCATTAAAGGCCGGCAAACTCATGACAGTATAAGACGAACATTACATGTATTAGCTCAAGGTAAAAAGCAGAATCTCAGCATCGCATTAGTTAGCCTAGACGCAGAAAAGGCTTTTGACCGGGTTAACTGGACTTTTCTATACAAGGTACTAGCGCGCCTGGGCTTTAATAATCAGTTTATTAGTTGCCTGCGGTCTCTTTATGATGAACCTCGGGCCAGGGTAAAAATCAATGGGCACCTAACAAATAGCTTTACACTCCCCAGAGGAACCCGCCAGGGATGTTGTCTAAGTCCATCGCTTTTTGCAATATTCATTGAACCCTTGGCACAGGCCATTAGAGAGGATGATGGGATAAAGGGTGTTAGTTTTGCAAATATAGAACACAAGATTCAGATACCTCCAAAATCCAAATATAACGCTCCCTAAACTTATGTCAGCTCTAACTGAGTTTAGTCAACTGTCAGGCTACAGTCTAAACATCACAAAAACTCAGGTTTTGACAATTAACTACTCCCCTAGTAAATTTATAAGAAAAACCTATGGACTTAATTGGGATGCTAAAAACTAAAATACCTGGGAGTGTTTATATCCTGAGATTTGGACGAGTTATTTAATTTGAACTTTGGTAAACTTATTGAAATCATACAAAAAGATTTGGCAGCCTGAACAAGGCTACTGTTAGATTTCACAGCTAGAATGGAAATTGTGAGGATGAATCTGCTTCCTCGATTCTTATATCTTTTTATGTCACTGCCTATTAGAATATCAAACACACACTTCCATGCCTGGGATAGGGTGATCTCAAGATTTATTTGGTCAGGGTCCAGACCAAGAATAAAATTTAAAACACTCCTGTGTGTCCTGTGTGTATAGTTGAAGACACGTTGTTAATCTGGAAAGAAGTAGTTGTCAAGTACAAATTGGTAGATGTCATTGGACTCCTGATGTGGCCCTCTTGTAACCTAAACTTTCGGCCAGGAGAACTAGATTCTTCCTTTTTAGACTGGAAAGATAGAGGCCTTGTAGTTTTGAACCAATTTGTAGAGGGTAACACCTTTAAAACATTTGAACAACTGAAAAGGGAATTTAATCTCGAGAACAGAGACTTATTTAAATACTTTCAGGTTAGACATTTCTATAACACCAAATTGAAAAAAGGTGTCCCCCAGAAGGTAATATTATAGTGCAAACTTTCACAAATGCCTATACTCACCTCCCATGTAAAACCGTTTCCAAATTATATAAGGGGTTGCAGAAGCAGAATGGAAATAACACCTTGAATATTAAGTCAAAATGGGAGAAGGAACTGGGAGTAAGGATTACATACGGTGATTGGCTTTCAATGTGTGTGACTCATCAGACATCTACCAGCTCTAAGAGATGGAAGGACTTTGGATGGAAGTGCTTAATTAGATACTTTATTACACCTGAAATTACTAGTAGATATAGAGAAGTACAGCAATGTTTGAGACAATGCGGCCACCAGAATGTCAATCACTCACATGTATTTTGGTCCTGCCCTAAGATGGCATCCTATTGGGATGGAATCTGCTGGACTATCGGGATAATTTTGGGGTATGCCATCCCCAAAGACCCCAGAATCTTTATGCTGGGGCTGATATGTGGAGAAGTGTTTCAAAAAGAAGATGAATACCTTTTTAAAATTTTATCAATTGCAGGCAAAAAAGCTATTGCACAGTCTTGGCTAAAGAAACTCCCTCCCCAGCAGGTCCATTGGCGGGAAGCCGTGGAAGAGATCCACTCTATGGAGAAACTGACATATCTTTTACATACAAAAGGTCATGTGTACAACAAACGCTGGTCTAAATGGCTGGCATATAAGAGCAAGGAAGCGTAACTATGTGCAACATCTGATAATGTTTTCTTTTACTCAACTGTAAATCAGCGCCCCAAGTTCTGTGTGTTGTATGTTCCATTGTAATAAAGAAAAATGTTAAATAAAGAGTATTTAAAAAAAAAAAAATTCACAGATTTCCAAATTCTGAAATGGAAAGCCTTGCTTGGATCAAAGCTTGTGCACGACCACATTTGCAGCTCAACCGTCGTAGAATCAATAAGAACAAAGTGTCTGCTGGGGTAAGTATTATTGCTTTGCTTTCTTTGTGTTTAGTGAATGAAAAAAAGAAAGTTAATAATAAACACATTCATTATGAAAACCTTTTAGCCAAGTACAGCATAATGGCAGTACCGATACAACTTCTACATCCTGAAGCCTGTTTGTTACAGCCTTACGTTAGCTGAACAGATCAATATGCAATGTGTACCGTATCTGACATACATTAAAGATTTTATTTTACCTGAAAAGGCTTTTTACTAAATTGCAATCGTGTTAGCCACACTAGCACCGAGTTCCGTGTATAAGTACTAGGCACATTCGAACCCTCTAAACCAGTGGTCCCCAACCTTTTTATTACCGCAGACCGGTCGAGACTTAGACATTTTGCTACGGCCCGGGGGGGCGGGGCGTGAACCATCAGATAAGGTTTCTGCATGTTGGTGTTCCTGCTAAATCCTGAATATACCCAATTTGGTTGTCTTGGCTTTTTTATCGCAGCCTGTGGGGTTTTCCCTGACTTTAAACGAGAATACAACCTGCAGAATGTGACAGGTAGCCAATCAGAAAGCGCAGTGACGTAAGAACAGAGGGGAATCCCAAACGGCTGACATATCGCTCAACTGTGAGTCCGATGGACATCGGAGATGATATGTGGAAATGTTTATTATATGCAAAGGTCATTATTATATATGTTTATTATGTTTATTCAATTAAAAATGTTAACTATGAAAAAACATTCACCTTCAAATCATAGTGCAGCAAATAGAGCGGCTGCTCTCGTCGTCTTTTATCCACTGCCTTTTCTTTTTGTTACGTCTTTTATCTCTTAAAATGACTCCACAAACTATCACTATTGTTTCTACATAGTCATCCATGTTTGGTTATTCTAAATTCCCGTATGCTATGTTGGGAGTTTTGTGGATTTTCTTCTGGAATCGCGATGTTCGTGACTGGAATCGGTTCGTGTTGCTCCTGCCATGTAGCTGGACACACGAACCGATCGAACCTGTTGGACTTTTATCAGCTCTGTGGTCACAGAGGTTTGGAGAATCGGCCGACAATTCTTAAATCTTGCCGTTTAAACCAGACTTAAGACTCACAAGCTCTACTCATCTCCTCTCGACCACTGCTGTAACGCTCTGACTGGTCGCTATGGTAACGTTTACATATCCCTTCAAAATAAGATACAGATGCGCCACAAAAACGAACATTTTACTTTCGTGAAAATTTTAACTCACGATACTGACTAACGGGAGCCCTGAGCTTGTTTCTCTGCAACGAGACGGTCCCATCTGGGAGTGACGAGAGACGATGACACCCGAGGTGTGTTGCTTGAGCACAGCCTGCTTGGTCTCTACGTGGCGAAGCAGTTTGAAGCTTCATTACCTCATTAGCAGCCGGTCACCGCATGTTACGTAGAGCGGGCTTGTAATGTGGGACTAACCTACCGGTCCGGGATAAATCCATTCTCCTGTCTCTTCTCTGGGCCTTTTCCCCTTTGCAAAGAAACTTTCCAAAGACATCTGATCTGTTTCTACTCATTTTGCTGTTTGTGGCCTCAGTGTTGGCGTGCAAGTAACCGAGAGAATCCGGTTAAAGGTTTTTCAAAATAAAAGATCCATCCATCCATTTTCTTACACCCTTGTCCCCTAATGGGGTCGGGAGGGTTGCTGGTGCCGATCTCCAGCTAGCGTACCGGGAGAGAGGCGGGGTACACACTGGACAGGTCGCCAGTCTGTCACAGGGCAACACAGAGACACACAGGACAAACATCCATGCACACACACACACACACACACTCACACCTAGGGGCAATTTGGAGAGGCCAATTAACCTGACAGTCATGTTTTTGGACTGTGGGAGGAAACCGGAGTACCCGGAGAAAACCCACGCACGCACAGGGAGAACATGGAAACTCCATGCAGAAAGACCGGGGCTGGGAATCAAACCCAGAACCTTCTTGCTGCAAGGCAACAGCTCTAAATAAAAGATCCTCCAGACTCAAATAATACATAAAACGGAAATATTTAATTATTTCTTGTGCGGCCCGGTACCAATTGGTCCACGGACCGGGGGTTGGGGACCACTGCTCTAAACCATGAATGCCCGACTTACCCAGCCTTGCAAGAACAACAGCCATCAGCTATCTTGTCCACAGCTATATTTATGCTGAGGGTCTGAGGATCTGCTGTTTTCCTCACCGACTGGTAGCATTTAGCTGCAACTCGCACAATGTTAAAGGCATCGCGTGGCTAAAACACCTTGATGTTGTCCAAAAAAGATGACATGAACTTCTTGGTTCCCTTGTCGTGGCTGATATTTTGTGAAAATCCGGCAGAAATGCTAAACTAATCAACTCAGAAATACTCTGCAGAGTCAGTCAAAATGAAAAATGCCATGTTTACACATAGAAGCTAAGCACCGCGAGGCTTTGCTTGTGAGACATGTAGCCACGTGGGACTTTCGAGGGACGTTTCTGGGCGGAGCTTGGTAAGCTCCATCGTCAAGGCCCTCTCTACTTTTAAGGCAATATTATGCGAGTAAAAATGGCCATTTTGAACAGCGTCTGTTATCTTCCCTGCGTTCTTGTTTTTTCTTCCCTTTATGGCGTTTAAAAAAAATGAAAGTGTGCAATACCGCCACCATTTGGTCTGGAGTGTGAACTGGAGCTAATGCCATTGATTATATGGTTTTACATCACACATCTGAAAATGGATTGGGTACTTTTTTTAAACATTACATAATGATTCTAATTTTTTATTGTATGAAATTTTAATAGATAGTAAAAGGCACTTAAAAATTCATACTTTTTAGATACTTAAAAAAGAAGGGTTCGGTGAATGTTCGGTTAAATTTAACTTTATTCAATAAAAAATTCTTTTGAGTTATTTAGTTATTTGATACATATGCATAGTATTTTTATAACAACTGAAAGTAAGACAGTTTCTTAATTGTGTTATAAAATGACCCTGTGCATGGAAAATACATAATACAGCCCCTTTAACAAACAAGTTTGCCAAGAACTCCAATACACGATATAATTTTGGTCAGAATACATGCAGAGAAGCTGCAAAGACTGTTTCTGTATCCTAACATTCACACACGCATGAATACACACAGACAGAATCCCACACATATCTACATCCATAGAAACACACAGCTGAAGGTTTTGTATGTGTTAGTGAATATTCAGCAGAGGGCTAAAAGGACCAGAACCTATTTGCAAGGTAAATACAGTCTCATTACACGGAGAAGCATAAAAAGAAAAGTCTCTGCTGCACATAACATGAAAAGACTATTGTTCTGCCAATACATGAAGACGCTCTTTCTTTCCATTGTGAAAATAATAATGCGTAGACCCCTTGTTCTGTGAGCCTTTCATTTCAACAAAAGACTGTGTGTGATTCTGTCTTATTTATCTGAGCCTAGCACCCACTGTGGTGAAGAAGAATGAGAGAACGCCATCACTGGTTGAAATAGCTGCTGCAACTTTGAACTGATCAGGTGTAAGGAATATTTTGGATTTTGATTTTTTTTCTTCTCTTGCGAGGAGCTTTTTCTATTTCCTATAAGTGAGATGAATTCAGACAGCAGACAAATACAGTGAATATAATAATGATGGGATGTCTGTATTATTTTAATATTTTGTTTTCACTGCTCAGGTAATTACTTACAAAATTCAGTTGGTTTCTGTTTCTGTGTCACAAATGCTTGATCTGCCTTTACAGAATGTGTCATTACAAGCAGCCACCTTTTGCCAGTTCAGAAAGTTGAGCTAAAAAATGTGTTGCCAACACAAGTTTTCTCTCTTTTGTGGTGTCCTGGATTGGTGTATAACATGTCTAATCCAAATATTCTTGGACTGTCTGGCATGAAGAAATGAAAGCCAACCCTACCCCAAAACAAGCAAACAAAAAAAAAACTGAAACCAATGTTGTATCCAATAGAATTTATCTAATGCTTATGATGATGTCAGAATCTAATTCTGATAGGACATTGGGTTGCTTTTCAGTTATTGGTTTGATTGCTCTTGCTATTCCTAATTTGTAATTCGGCGTGTGAATTGGGCTTATGATATCCAGTGATTCTTGAGAAGAAGGACAAAATGGGTTTAAATTTTCCCCCCAAAATGTTTTATTATTCCTCAAGCACATACGCGTATACAAATATGACAAATAATGTTTTGGAAATGTAAAGATGCTAACTAAGGTACAGGCTCCCAGTTGCAACATTTTAAAAAAATTAAATTTTTAATCGACCTGACCCAGAACTTTGTTGTCACCATCTGACAAAAATAAATATAAAATTATTTTTTAGTGACCACATTAGTGATATTTTTACTCAGTTTTACAGACAAATGCTTCCCAAGAAACAAAAGAAATATTATTTCAAACAAAAAAACAACATAAAGTCCATCTGACAGAGTTGACACTGAACTGAAGGTGGTGACAAACTAGTGAGTAAAATTAAATACTTGGTCCATGTGAAGTAATGCAATTTATGTAAAATACATTAAAATGAATTAATTGCACGTTTAAGTGAGATTTGTCAACAATTTCACTGAAAGAGTCACAAAAACTCTGATGGAGTTGACAAAAAGCCAAACTACCTCAATTTATATGATGTTATTCTGAAGGAGGCCATATTGTAGCTCATCTGGTCCATGAAATCTTTACATTGTACCAAAATTAAGCTTTTATTTCACAAAATTTCATAAAAATTTTGTAGATCGTCAGTTATGGTGTTGCACATCATGGTTGTGATGAACAACTTAGGAATAAAAAGAAGAAAAAACTAAAGAATAACATAAGCTAACCAGAGCTAACTAGCCCTCTTAGCAAATGAGGCGGTCATGGGGTCCTCAGAAGTTCTGGTGCCCCCAATAATGCCTGATTTTTTTTTTTTACATTCTTTTTATGTCTGACGGTGTTGACAAAAACTAGGGACACATTTCGATGGAGTTGGAAAATATATAAAAAAGATTTTTAATTCAATTTATTGATACTTTTATAATTATTTATTTGAATATTCATCCATCCATTTTCTTACACCCTTGACCCTTAGTGGGGTCAGGAGGGCTGCTGGTGCCTCTCCAGCGAACGTTCCAGGAGAGAGGCGGGGTCACCCTGGACAGGTCACCAGTCTGTTGCAGTGAACCCAGAACCTTCTTGCCACAAGGCAACACATCTACCAACTGCACCACTGTGCAGGCAGCCCTTTATTTGAATACTTATACTTAATTGTCATAATATATTATCTTAGTATTCCTCTGTTTTAAACTATTATAACGTAGTTCTGCTCCAGGTCAAGGGACTTTACAGACACCAGTCACCTACTACAAAGTTTAAAATAAAAAATATTCAGCAAAAACCAGGAAAACATACATTGTTGTGCTGACATGACCCAGGTTAGTTTAGTCAGATATTTGAAAAAATTATATTTTGTGTATATTTTATTCAAATTTTGTGTTTTATGCAGCCTCCCCCCACAGTCCAACAACATGACTGTCAGGTTAAATGGTTTCTCTAAATTCTCCTTTGGTGAGTGTGTGTGTGAATGGTTGTTTGTCCTGTGTGTCTCTGTGTTGCCCTGCGATGTGACTAGCGACCTGTCCAGGGTGACCCTGCCTCTCGCCGATTGGCTATTGAAAATAGGCACCAAACCCCCTGATGACCCCACTGGGGTCATGGACGATAGTGGATGGATGGATGTGAATGTGTCATGGGCAGAACTTTGTATACAAACATTGAGGTGCAGCCGCGATTTATAAAGAGGAGATAGCTGTCTGATGTGTATGCACATGGTTTTATAAATCTGGATTTTTTTTATGCCATACACTGTTTTCAGCCTCTGCGTGCAAGTAGACTTCATACATCCTGTGATATATTCCTTCTGGAGTCTCATTTGATAAATGATAAATACATTTTATACATGAGACTCCAGATATCTTCTCATGGGGAAATCTTTATTTTTATTCATTTATTTATTTAATAATTTTTCAAAAATAATTAAATTTTGCTTTCCAAAGCTACTTGTGATGCAGTTTTCTTTCTTTTGTTGAGAAATTGTATTGTTTTATTTATAATCTGAAAAATTATCATCTTGAAAACATTCTGCTATGATACACATGACTTTATGTTAGTCGGAATACTTTGATTATTCCATAAGCGTAGTTGAGATGAACATGCACAGACATCTTGTTTTGCAAGTCAGTTGATGGTTGATGAAAATGACTCCTAACAGACTGCAGTATGCACCAACATGCAGACAGACAGACAGACAGACAGACAGACATATTGGTTGAAGACAAACAGAAGTACTGCAGAACAGATGCTGGCCGATCTTTTCTCATCCCTAGGGCAATGGACAGATTGGTTACCATGGTTACAGGATTAAGTCAGCATAAGGCCATCAGAGCTATAAGAGGATGCATATGTATTTACAAAATGATTCTATGATTATGATGTGTGTGTGGTTGTGACTGTATTTATCAGACAGCTTCACAGTAACGTTTGGCTGTGGTCAACATGGCAGGAGATGATAGTGAGAACTGACCTGAGGAACGTTAGAGATTAGTAGGTCAGGGGAAAATATTCTAGATTAGTAATACAATTCTACCCATCCTCCAAAAAATAAAAACACACTGATGGGAAATAAATAATTTCTCTTATGCTGGGCAGACCCAGTGTTCTTCATATGAGGATTTAAAGCCTCTTTCTCACATGTTTTGCAACAACATTAAGCTTGGCAGCATGGTACTGTGTTTTGACTAAGCAAAGATAAATCCAGGAAGGAATATTGTCTGCCTATTCCAAGGATCCATATCTGTATTTTAGGAGAAGTGTAGAGAGAGCTGGTGGACCTGCCTCCATGGTGTGGTACGGTCATAAGTGTGAACACATCAAAAATGATCATGATTGTTTTCATAAAATGAAAAGCATTACATGAAACCCTGAGCACGACCTTCATGTGACAGCAATGCAACATACTGTTTGCGAGTGAGCTTAATTCTATATAAAGTAATGCTCACTCAGAAACAATAAGTATTTTGTAAGCAATTACTTCATAAATATAAGCCACAAGTACATTTTGTTGGTATTTTAGTAAGGTTAACTAATTTTTGTAAGTCGGGTAGCCAATGGATTCTACAGTGAACCTCTACAGATGAACATTCTCAAAATAGGAGATATAGATCTGATATAAATCAGAATCAAAATGCGGTTAGCGTAGCGTCGGTTTTGTTCTGTGTTGTGATTGAGGGCGATGATGGTTCTGTTCCAAACATTTTTGCAGCAGTGGATGTGGTGTTGAACTGGAGTCACAGAGAGTCACTATTTTTCATCTGAGGGGAAAAGTGGTGGTTGACAGCCTAGGGAAACTAAAAAAGGGAGAAAAACCAGAAGCTGCAGAGATGAGAGAATTATGCACATACTCAACCCAGGGGAGATACTGACTCCAATCTGATAGATTAGTGAAAGTGAAACAGCTGAGGGTGGATTCGAGTTCTTAGTTCATGCGTTCTGATTGTCCATTTGGGGTGATAACCAGATGTGAGGGTGACCTTACCTTCTAAAGCTGAAAAGAAACGTTTCCAAACCTGGGTGGTGAATTGTTGACCACGGTCAGAGAGGATTTCTTGAGGAATACCATGTAAGTGGAAAACATGTTTATCAAGGAGTAGTGCAATCTGGAAGGCTGTAGGAAGTTTTCTGAGTGGAATGAGATGACATGATTTAGAAAAACTGTTTCTATGGACATGCGTTGAATAAAAGCAGAGTCAATGAGGTTCTGTTCGCAACCAGAATCAATCATAACGTTCAGAGCAAGAAAATAACTATTGTGGAACAGTGTAGCAGGTAGCAGTAGGCAAGGAGATTTCTTTTCACATAGATGGTCCGCTAGTCTCCTTGCATCTACTGGCGGACCCGGGCTTTTGGTTAAACTGGACAGATGGACATTAAATGACCGGGGGATCCACAATAGAGACAGAGTTGGGAGGTCATTCTGTTCTCCTCAGGAGTCAACTGAGTGTGACCAATCTGCATGGGTTCTGATGCAACCTGGTTCTGCGGAGGAGACGGAGGTTGAGTAGGTGTAGTGGGAGAAGACAATCTGACAGATGTGCTCTTTTATTTCTTTCCTTGGTTCTATCACGTATCCTGTTATCTAGCTGAATAGTTAAACTAATTAATTCTTCCAGTGTTGCGGGTTCATCCAAAGTTGCTGGTTAATCTTTTAAAAGTTCATTGAGTGCATGAAAATATGCACTCTTTAAAGCAGATGCACTCCAGCCTGAAGCTGACACTATAATTCTAAAATCTATGGCAAAATCTGCCACTGATCTCTGCCGATTATCCATAATCTATGGGAATTGGACGTTTTGTCGGGTTCTTGGTTAAACATCTATTAAACTCCTTCAGAAATTATCAAAAGTGCAACTGAAATTAGATGGAGTAGGGAATCTTGCTTCTGCCCAATCTAAAGTTCTGCCAGAAATTACATATGCAATCTTAGCACCATCATGAGAGAAGCTTCTTGGGAAATGATTGGATACTAGAGAGCATTGAAGAAGAAAACCACCACATTGATTAATATCACCAGAGAACTTTTCTGGAGTAGGTGGACGGATATGTGAAGATGTGGAGTGGACTGGTGGCTCTGCAGTGGAAGGGGGAGCTGAATCTGGAGTGAAGGTCTGTTGGAGAATTATTTGTAAAAAAAACAAAATAGACAGTTCTTCAAGACATTGATTTGTTTCGGTATGGCGGTCACACAGGGCTCGTAAAGCAGTATCATGGGATTGGATTAGTGAGTGTTGTTCTGCCATAGTCCTCCTGAGGGTTTCTGTGAGTTCATGTCTTTTGACCCACATTCTGGAGTCTTGGAAATCAGATAAATAAAATGTATTTTGAGATGTGTGGTTCTTGTCCTGTGGGTGGGAAGCTGGGGTCACCAGAACCCTGAGGGCAGTTGGAGAGAAAAGGTAAGTTGACGGTAAACTAGACAGATTGAATTCTGAGAAATGGAATGACCCTACTTGGTTGGAGGATGAATTTCCGCCAGGGGGAGAAATACTGTGATCGCCGGGGATTTGGTCTCTTTGCAGGGAGTTCTTGAGATGATCCAGGTTCCAGTGTTTGGTCTTGACGGAGAGTTCATTGGAGATGGATAGACAAGGCTTGCGATGGAGGGCGGACAGGTAATTCTAGTGACGAGGAGCGAGGAGCGGTCCGATAGCCAGTCGTAAAATGAGGAGCTGTCAGAGAATCTTCAGCCAAGAAGGAGATGGACTCGGGCAGCCAGTGGGTAAGATCCACAGCATCACGAGAGGAAACCAGAATGCAAGAAACTCAGGCTACACAGTGGGTAAAATCCAAGGTGCCACAAAGAAACAACAGAGAGAAGAGCAACATTACTCTCTGATTACTTGAGATAAAGTAGAAAACTCAGAGGGGCACAGAGTACAGAATACTCTGACAGGAAACTGAGTGTTTGCCAGTTTCCCGTAACTGGCAAACACTCAGGCGTCAAAGTGCTCTCAGCCCGCTCCTCATATACACCAAGATGACGAGGTAAATTGGTCGCAGGTGTGCTGAATCCAGACAGGCGGCACCCATCCAGGTAGGAGCAGCTTCTTGGCTGAAACAACAGAGACTCCCCACAAAGATCCAAAAACCCCACGTCTCTCCAGGTACTCCGGTTTCCTCCCACAGTCCACAAACATGACTGTCAGATTTATTGGCCTCTCTCAATTGCCCCTAGGTGTGAGTTTGTGTGTGTGTG
Organism: Poecilia reticulata; assembly: GCF_904066995.2. Taxonomy (NCBI): domain Eukaryota; kingdom Metazoa; phylum Chordata; class Actinopteri; order Cyprinodontiformes; family Poeciliidae; genus Poecilia; species Poecilia reticulata. Next base: position 1,870,997 of record NC_088839.1, read on the forward strand.
TGCGTGCATGGTTGTTTGTCCTGTGTGTCTCTGTGTTGCCCTGCGACAGACTGGCGACCTGTCCAGGTGACCCCGCCTCTCACCCGGAACGTTAGCTGGAGATGGGCACCAGAAACCCTCCTGACCCCACTGAGGGACAAGGGTGTTAGAAAATGGATGGATATTGTGTTAAAATGTATGAAGCACTTCCTACAAGTTGTGAAACAAGAAGGCCTTTTTCTCACAAGTCTGAAACAAAAATTAAACAACTATTTTATCACTGTAAACAAATTATTCACTCAATCATTACTCAAAGCTGCCATTTATTAATGTGCATGGATGGCAGACTAGATGTAAAATTATAATCACACTTTCAAATTGTTTCTCTGACAGAATCACACAAATGCAGCAACAGACACATATTAATGTACTCCTGTGGTGTCATAGATCAATAATGTTTAAAGCATTGCTGTGCAGCCACAGGAGGTTGAGGTGAGTGCTCTGAGAGTGTGCTATAAAATGCCATTGGCCTAATTAAGGATTACTCTGGATGAAGTACTTTGGTTTAAGAAGGCTGAGAAATGGGCCCCATGAGGTCTCTCTGACAAAGTGGTTTCATACTGGATATCTAGCTAACTTAAAAGAAAAGAAATGCAACTAATATCACATGGTTAAAATACAACACTTGACAGTAGAAACTATCAAATACATTTTAGAAGCTTCATTGTATATCTCATCATTTGGAAATCAATTCCCATAACAATTATGCTTTATTATCCTGAGGAAGACTAAACAAACATAACTATGGAACTGTTAAGGAAGAATTATTTTATTTATGTGATTAAATTTAGAAAAGAATCTGGCTCTCCTTCTTCCTGTTTGGATCCCGGGTTCTCTTGACGGTGGAGCGTTTGGGACAAAACACAACGATGAGTGTTGACGTCACAGAATTTCAGAATTTAATCCAAATCGGAACAAAGTGAGAAGATACAACAGAAAACTACAAAATAATAGAGACACACATTCATTACCTGAGACAAGAGATATGGACAGCAAAGATATCTTTGGAGAAATTGCAAAGGCAAGATCTGATCTGTTACTCTGTGTGGAAAGTTTTATCTTCTTGTATTTAATTTATTCAGATAAGGCGTATCTTTTCTCATCCAACCAGGTCCTGTCTCTGACCCTTTTAAAAGTTAGAAACTCCCTGCAATTTGTTCACAACATCAAACACCAGTTGTCTAAATAAGTGAAAACAGGGACTCCTGAAGTCCTGCTGCTTCATGGCTTTAACAGATCAGGGTGAAAAGCTGGAACTTCCTACTGAGGGCAGATCAAAGATCTTAGCAGACAATCTGCCTTAACTACAGGTAAAATAAAGGTCAAGAGGCCAGAATAAGTTATAAATTTTAAAACTATAATTAGGCTATTTCAATCAAGTCATGTTAAATTTTAAAACTTGCTTATTTTAAATATATTTTCTTAACTCAAACATGAGTTTCAGTATTTCCCACCTGACAGCAAAGTTTCTGGTGAGCTTTTAGAGCATGGAGTTGTTGTTTTGTTGAAAATAGATTTAATTGATCCAGAAACTGACATTTCATGCAGAGATATGAAGAAGTATATATTTGATGGTGTTGCTAAAGCTGTCAGGTTGTGTGTTATATGAAATACTAAATAGAGTTTTCCCCAACTGTTTTTAGTTTTAGGCGGTGTCTCTCAGTTTGACCTTTCTGCTGATAGTGGTGGTGGGGTTTGCCTTCCCAAGTGTGGGTAAATCAGTCATGTCCAGATTAAACTATCAGGCAGTCAGATACCAAAGAAAACGATAAGACATCATAATTAGTTCTAGTAATGTAAAAAAGCCATTAGTAAAATTTCCATATTGTTCACCTTCTCCTGGCCTCATCTTTCAGTAACAGAAAATCCACATGAGCAATATCTTGAAGCTAAAAGCTCTTTTCTAAACTTTGGTTATCTATAAAATAGTACAGTGCTCCCTTCAGACTATTGTATTCAACAAGCCTTGGTGGAACAGGATGCACTATGGGAACCATTTGTCCCTCCGGGCCGTCTGTTCCCGCACATAAATCCCACACAGCTGTACCAACTGCATGCTGTTTCTTTACTAGATTTTTCATGAAACTGTGATTCTCAAACTTAGTATTATAAGTATCCTCTCAGCAAATTTTATGCCCTGTATGCACCACAGAAACTTCAATGACAGAAAAAACATCAGTATAAGCTCACATACCAAGAAGTTGTCTCATCTTACTGGATGGAAAAGTGCAACTGTGTGCGTGTTGTTTTTAGGGTTTTATTGGCTCTAGTGGCCTTTATTTGATAGTGAGTTAACAGGATAGTGGGTATTGAGAGAAGGGTGAAGACGTGGCAAAGGTCACCAAGCCAGGAATCAAACTGCGATTGAAGGACTAAGGCCTCCATATGTGGGTTGTGCTTAACCCCTTGCCACCACAGCACACCTGACTGTGCTTTCAGTATCATAAAGTCTCTTTAAGAAATCTTGTCATGGCAAAGAAACCTGTGTCATGTGCACAGATTTCTTTCCTGCGCACATGGCAGGTTGCTCTTTAGTTACTATTGTTACATTTCCAAGACAGTGTAGGATCACAACATCAGAAGACGTAACTGAATGTAGCTTAAATAAGAGCTTAAAATTAAAATCTTGAAAGCAGGAGAAAATGTGAGAGAAATATTTCTTCTGTTTCATCAGGTATGAATGTGAAATGTAAAAGATCAAGCAGGAGAGAACAACTGTTTTAACTGTTGTGTGAATCACACGTTGCGTTTGCACTGCACAATGTTGCCACTGATGCCAAAACAAATAGAAAGAATACAACCAGGTGACAAGCAAAGAGCCTTTTCTTTACAGGATTATATGATGGCTTATGCTGGCTGGAGGTAATGATGAGTGGGAGGTTTATTTTTAACCAAAGTATAACGTGAGTGGAGGTGTCTCCCTAAAATTAGGGACAACCTGTCAAAATAATAATTCTTGAGGTGGGAATAACTGGCCACAATGTTTCCGGTCCACCAACAGGTGCTGTTCTTATAAGAATTGAAAAGACTGAAAACAGTCGGGAAAAATAGAGACCAAGGTGGCAGTAATGCACCAATTTTGGTGTTTGCCAATTGCCAGAAAACATCAAAGAAGAAAAAGAAGATTTTTTTTAATTTTTAACAAAACATTTATTTACAATAAACAATAAACTTTACACAATCAGGTCAAAGAATAAAAAAAAACAATACATTTTTACATCAGCAGCTTGTTATATATATATATATATATTATTTTTTTTAATCAGAAATGGTGCACAATACATTCTACATTGTACAAAACTATTTAAATTCCCAGTGGCTCTGTGGAAACAAAACTCCAACCTCAACCTGGCCTTGATGTTACACGTCCACAGAGCCGCGGCATCAAGTTGAGGTCCCGCCTGCATTTTGTCACATTGAGTTAAATAGTCATTTTGGCTTCTGCAATTAAATAATTTTAAATCCGGGATTTAAAACTAGTGGCTCGACTGTAATGTACACCATAGATAAAAACAGAATTGGTAAAAACTACGCCAAAAAGACAAAAAATTCTCAATAAAATTTTTTTAAAAACAGTCAACCGTACACAATCCATAAAAACATGATAAACACTCTCGGACTGATGACCGATAAAAACAAGTTTGTTGCCATGGCGCCAGTCCTTTTCTTTATTGGAGGCTTGTACAAAGTCCTCCACTGCGGTTTTTGTCCTTCGAGTTTATTAGTCCATACACTGATGGGCCTTTTGTTGAGAGTTCTCCTGTTAAGGATCTTTGTACAACATTTGTACAGTACTTTCGGACTAGTTTTACATAAGTCCATTCCTGGAACCACACTCCGCAGGAGGGGACCACTGTCCTCCTCAAAATCCGGCTCCAGGAATATATCCGGGAACGGGTCAGTCGGGTCAGGCAGGCACTCTTTTGTGACGTACTGCTGCAGGAGCCGCCTCTCCCCAGCTGTCATCTGTTCATTCACCTGATCCAAGAAGCGCCACACTAGTCTGGTGAACTGGACTCCAAGTAACGAGCCAACCTCCTGGACGTTAGAGAAGTCGGGTCCAGTCACCTGCACCAGTCGCCGCAGGGTTACCGTCCCGGATCTGGACAAAGCCTCAGAAAGGCCTGGCACGCTGCTGTCACTGACGTCCAGTCTCGCTCCACACACCAACGGTTCTTCTAAAAGCCAATGCAGAGAATTAGCGTTTTCGCCCTGAGAAGTTTAAAAAGAGCACCGGTTTTAAAAACACCCTGATAAAACTGAGGCAACCCTTTTAACTTTAAAACATTAAAATCGGTTAAAAACAGAGCAGCATTCAGGCCCAGAAAATGTACACATCTGAAAATGCAACTGGCCACATCCTTCCACACAGGAGATCCTGTCAAATACTTCTCTTGTGATTGTGGCACATAATGTAGACAATTCCAGAAAAAGTTTACCATCTCTGGTTGTATTTTTACAAGTAAACCAGATGGAGGATCTAAAACGGAGAGCTGGTGCCACAGCTGTGATGCTACGAGGTTGTTTTACCCTTGTGCATTCAAGGACTGAGGCAAATGATACACGTTTTGTGTGTGGGGTCGGTTGGACACAAGGGTTAAAGCCAGCACTCTGCTCCGGTAGAACATCTGGAAGTGGAGCCACTTCCACTTTGACAACTTATAGTTCATTTTTTGCTCGACATTTTCCCAGTTTTTATTTACAATATCTTTATTGCCTAAAAACACACCAAGATATTTAAAACCGTCTTTCTTCCACACAAGACCCTGAAGGAGAACCGGGAACCCAACAGACCAGTTCACCCTCGCAGCAGATAAGACAGAAAACTTCTTTGTGATCTTGGTTAAAATACTGACATCATGTTGGTCTTTAATACTGACAACAGGCCTACGCTGATGAGGCCTACGCTGATGAGGCCTACGCTGATGAGGCCTGGCCCTATGGCAAGACAAGGGGAGTGAACCAGTGACAGACTTTCATTGTAGACGTAGAGCAGGTCTGTGGCCAGAATGTCCCAGTAGGCCTGTTACGGTCACTGACCTCTAGGGGCTCTCTTTCTGAGAGAGCTCTGTGTTTTCTGTTTCAGTTCTACCTGATTGCTGCAGGTGAAGTGTATTGGGGCTCGTCAGCCCCCCTATAAGAAGCAGCAAGCTGGAGATGCCAGACCCCCTTCTGTTTGACTTGTGATCCTGTTGAGAGCTGACTGTGTGTGTGAAGTGAACTGAACTTGCTGTGAGCATCTTTGTGAACAATTGTCCAAGACGTGGTTTTGTTCAGAGGTGGAAGCTGGTAGGGGTTCTCTGCCATTTTTGTTGTGAACAGTTTTCTCCTATTTTTTGGTTAGTAAGGGAGTTTAGGTTTTGTATTTTCTTTTAGTTCTTCTTTAGAAAGTGGTTGTTTTATTTTATAGTTATAAGGGGGTGTTTTGTTTATTATTTTGGCCTTGGAGACCCTGAAGCTTAAAGCTCCCCTGTGGGTTTTTTTTTTTCCAGTACTTGTTTCAGCAGAATTGTAAAATAAATTATATTTTTGTTACTCAACTGTTCGGATTATTTTTTGTTTTATGTTAAAGCACAGTACCACAATTTCCTTTAGGGATTTTAGGGTGGAGTTCTACAAGGCCTTGTAACAAGGCCTTGTAGAACTCCACCGTAAGCCCGTCAACGCCCGCGGACTTCTGGCTCTGCATGCTGAGAAGGGCTGTGTGGAGTTCCTGAACCAGAGGGTTCTCCAGTTCGGAGTTGGTCTCCTCAGAGACCTGGGGTAGTTCGTTGCAGAACACCCGGAACAGTTCCTCGTTCTCTTTGCATTCACTGTGGAATAGAGAACGGTAAAACTCCACAGCCCTCCTCCTGATCTGCCCTGGTTCACTCCGTTGCTGCCCTGTGTCCGACAGCAAAGATTGGATCAGCTTCCTCTGCCCGTACTTCCTCTCCAAGCTGAAGAAAAAGCTAGAGGGAGCATCCATCTCTGTGATGTTCTGAACCCAGGACCTGACCAATATGCCTTGTTTTTTTTTTTCCAGCAGGCTTGCTAAAGTTAGCCTTTTAGATTTGAGAACTTCGGTTCCGCTTCCAGTATATCTGAGTAAAGATGCTTGCAGACTGCGATCTGACCGAGATAACTCTTAACTTGCCTGCTGTAAGAATATAAATTCACCCATATACCCAGAAAGCACTATTATAATGACTTCGTCACAAAAGACTACAAGAAGAGAACCGAAGACGGGGAACCGAAGACGGGGAAAGGCGATGATACAAAGTTGACACAAAAGCAGCTAACGCTAGATGCTAGCTTAGCTCATCGGACGCGAGATGTTAATGCCAACAGAGCTCCGCAAATTTCAAGAAGAGTCTGGAGTTGCACGAGAGATTTTAGAGTCTCAAACTTGGATGGAGGCGTCAATTGGAGAAATAAAGAGAATCGACACATTGGAGGTGAGACTGAACACAGCGAAAAAGAGAGAGAGTAAAAGAAGATCGAGGCATACAGCAAGAAAGAGTGTTAGCATACTTACTCAAAAAAGACGCCAGACTAACTGCTAAACTGGATGATTTAGAGAATAGAATGCGCAGGAACAATATAAGGGTATATGGGATAAAGGAAGATTCAGAAGGAAAAGAGATGATCCCGTTTATTACAGATTTTTTAAAAGCTGCCTGAAGGCTCGGACATTTGCATTGAGAGCTCACAGAGCTACAGCTTCGAAGCCGAAACCAGAAACACCACCGAGATCCATAATAGTTCGCTTTATGGATTTCAATGTGAAACAGAGGATACTGCAACATGCATGGAAGCAGTGGGACGTGGAGTTTCTGGGAAATAAAGTTTACTTTGATCAGGACTACTCCACCGAGGTGCAGAGAAAACAAAAACAAGTGCGTGAAGTGATTAAAAAACTGAAGGAGCGCAACATTAAGGCACAATCGCCATACCCAGCTCAACTTAGACTGTTTTTGGATAAGGGTATCAAGACCTTCCCCTCTTTACTGGAGGCCCAATCCACTCTGAAGGAACTCGGGATCCCTTTAGAAGTGGACGAATGGGACATTTTGGAGAGAGAATTACTACGCAACAAGTGGCAGACCCGGGGGACACGTGAGAAGGACATCAGGGCCATATTAAACTCAGTGGATCAACACAAGGAGGATTGAGGCGGTGACGTTCACACGGCTCTACCCCGGTTTAGCCGTCCTTGTAACCAAAGGTGGAATATCTAAAAATATACATAAGGACATGTAGGCATAATAATAATAATATTAATATTTCTAAAGTATCGGTTGGAGTGTTTTATGTTATTTATTTCTTCTTTTCTTTCTTTTTTTACTAGGCATTTAACGCAGCAGAATAGGGGTCTATGTGGACTGCTGCCTACACACTATGCGTACCCCGCCCAGGGAGATCACCCTCCCTGTCCACTTTACACCAGGACTGTTGCCTGGTGTAAAGGCAACAGTCCTGGTGGCCAGGGCCTTGAATTGTACAATTGGGCTTTTGCAAGAAACTCACTTAAATGAGATAGAACATGGTAAATTAAAGAGAGAATGGGTGGGACAGATATTCAATGCATCCTATGAAAACTATAAAAAAGGGGAGTAGCAATACTGTGTCATAAATCTTTATGCTTTGTAGCAGAAAACGTACTCATGGATAAAGGAGACCGCTGGATAATGGTTGTCGGCTCGGTTGGAGGAACTACCCTAACAATTATGAATGTTTACGCCCCAAATGAGGATAATCCAGGCTTTTTTAAAGAGCTAGCCCAAATTTTAGCGGGACATTCAAAAGGAATAATTATTTTGGGTGGAGACTTCAATTGTGTTTTGAACCATTACCTGGACAAATTCCCATTAGAACAAAAATATCAATTATAAAAAACAAAGGCGATGAAGAATCTACTAGAGGAATTGGGGCTTGTTGATATTTGGCGTGCAAAGCATCCAAAGGTCAGAGATTATACTCACTTCTCAAAGGTTCACAAGAGCCATTCCAGGATAGACTTCTTTTGTGTTCCCAAACAAGAAGCCCACAGAGTCGTGGAGTGTCATATTGAACCTCAAACTATTTCAGATCATGGACCTGTGATAATGTCTTTAAATGTGGACCTGAGAAACCTTTAAAGTTATGGAGATTGAATGTATCACTTTTAAATTATCCAGAGACAATCCAATATATAAAGGACAAACTTAATTTCTTTTTAGATACTAATGATAAGGATGAGATTTCCCCTTCGGCAAAATGATTTCATTTTCTTCAAAAATTAAAAAAAATCGTGAGAAAAAACAAGAAAATTTACAAGAACAAATTGGGAAACTTGAAACTGAACATAAAAGAACAAACAAGGACAATGTATTACAGGAACTAAAAAAACGTAGGCAAGATTTGAATGAGTAACTAACTTATAAAGCAGAGGGCGCTTTACGTTTCGCCAACCAAAAATACTATGAACAAGGAAACAAAGCAAGTAGACTTTTAGCATTTCAGCTAAAGAAGTCGCAGGCAAGTCGAATCATGCAAAAAATTACATGTCCATTATCCAAAAAATTAATATACCAACCCAAAGAAATAGCAAATGCATTTACAAAATACTATAAACAATTATATGATTCTGTGACCACTCCCAACAAAGGAGATAAAATCAAGCAATTTTTACAACAAATTTATTTTAAACTTGACGATGAGGAAGCTAAAGCATTAGTGGCAACAATTACTGAAGAAGAAATTAAAGCCGTTATAGGAAAGCTTAAAAATAATAAATCACCCGGAGCAGATGGGTTCCCAGGAGAATTTTATAAATGCTTTCAGGCTGAGCTTTCCCCACTCTTATGCAGAGTGTGTAATTATGCTTTAGGATCTAAAGAACCACCTAAAACATGGTGTTACGGAATAATTTTTATACAATTAAATTTAGCAAAAAAATCTGGCTCTGATTCTTCCTGCTGATCCCGGGTTCTCTCGCGTGGCCACGTGTGGGGACAGAAACACAACAATGTGTGTTGACGTCACAGAGCTACAGAATTTTAATCCAATCAGAAGAACGTATAAAATAAAACAGGAAACTGAAGAAACACAGATACAAACATGGTTGCCTGAAGACAGAAAAATATCAAGGACGTCCTTGGAGAAAGAGCTGGTGCAGAAGTAAAATAAATCAGCTTTTTTCTAAATTGTTTCCCTTGTGCACAAACTTTTATACCTGTAGGTGTGTTTTCCTCTTTAATGTATTCAAATAAGGCGTATCTCTACTTGACCAACTGGAAGGCATCTCTGGCCCTTTTTGAATCTAGAAAGTCCCTGAAATTTGTTCACAAGATCAAACACCTTTTGTTAAATAAGGTGGAAGCAGACTCTCTGAATTCATGGTGGTTTATGGCTTTCACAGATCAGTGTGAAAAGCTAGAACTTCCTACTGATTGTTTCCCAACAGACAAAGAGCAGATCAGAAGATCTTGACAATCTGCTTTAACTACAAGTAAAATAAAGATCAATAGGTCAGAATATGTTATACATTTTAAAACTATAATTATGGTATTTCAATCAAGTCATGATAAATTCTAAAACTAACTTATTTTAAATGTATTTTCTTAACACTATCCGGCTCTACAGCCATCTGGACAAACATAAACAGATGAAGGAACCTCACAGGTAGCTGTGAAATTCTGGTTTATCTCCTGCTCTGCCAGGAACAAACCTTTAATTCTGTATTTTAATTCAATGAAAAGTTCTCCAAAAAACCAATTTGTTCTTCTGCACTCAGCATCTCCAAAGTTTAGTCCTGATATCAAACAAAAAGCAATAGACAATATCAACAGAAAATAATGAAGTACAATTCCTGTTTCTAACCTAATATAATATTCAAAATAAGAATTAAGACATTCATTCACCATAAACCTAAGTATTTTCTAATACTAAACAAAACATTTTCATTTGATTCTAATATAGTCAGAAATAATACAATTTCAAATACATCATTGACTAAATTAATTCTAAAACAGGATAATACAATTTTTAGTCAAAACATGTTATTAATAACTAAGAAAAATGTCTTACAAATTAAATGTTAGTGATTTAAAACATTTTATGTTATATTCTGTTTTTTTCACCATGTCAGATGTTAGTTCTGGAAGAATTCTCATCCTGGTTACGTGAACCGACCAAAGTTTCCTTTCTCACAGTAATTCAAGTGATGCTGTCCTCCACCTTCCTGCATGTGTTAATTTATGACCTGCTGTCTTTAATGATAAGACTCCAGGGGTCTGAGCAGAAGCTCTCCTGCAGATGTCTATTCAATACTTACCCAGCAATAGTTCTTCAGGTTTTAAATCACTAACACAAACCTGTTCAAGATTAAGAAATTCATTCTAAAAGGTTTAAAGACCCCACACAATGTGCTTCTTATAGACCAATAAGTTTGCTGTGTAATGATAAAGATTTTAAGTGCCATTTTGGCCAAAAGAATACAGAAGATTAATAAACTTATTAATCCCGATCAAATGGGCTTTATACCCAACAGACTCAGAATAAATATCAGACGTACCCTAAATAGAATTTCAATTGGCCAACAAAACCCACACCCATCAATGCTTCTCGGCCTAGAGTCAGAGAAGGCATTTGATCGGGTGGATTGGACGTTCCTGAAGCAGGTCTTATTAAAGATAGGTTTTAATGAAGATTTTATTAAGTGGTTTGAGGTGCTGTATTCCAATCCAACCTCTAGAGTACATGTTAACGGTTGTGTGTCAGGAAATTTTCCCTTAAAAAGAGTAACACGTCAGGGATGCTGCCTTTCACCGATCTCGTTTGCCATCAGTATAGAGCCTTTAGCAGAGCTAATCAGGACAGACTCATCAATCCTAGGTATATCAGATAAAATTAGGACCCACAAACTGTCACTGTATGCTGATGATGTCATACTGTATATTAGAGACCCAATAAGTTTTATACCAAATATTTTAAAATGCTTAAAAGACTTGTGTAGTCTCAGGATATAAAGTAAATGAATCAAAAGCGATGATAAAAGGGACTTGGCCCTCAGAATTATCCAAATTAGTGAGTTTCAATTGGTCACCTAATGGGTTTCTGTCATGTTGGTGCTCAATTTTCAAACCCACATGCAAGAACACAACCAGAAGAGACGGATAAATGTACAATGATGATTTATTGAAGTCAGGAAAGGGAATGAAAACTGGAATGGAGGACCGGGTCGTCTTACCGCCAACAAGAGACACAGGATCAGAAACAGCAAAGTGAATGTTTTCCAGGAACAAGGCAGGAAATGCTTACTTGGTAGGAAGGTGAGGAAGACTTGAGTAGAGCGTAGGTTTGTATGATTCTTGGAGAGCGGACAGGTTGTGAACGGTTGCAGGAGCGGCTTGACTTTGGTTCAGTAGTATTCTTTTCTCCGGTTGGGTTCGGGCTTGGGTCTCCAGACCCAGAACGCCCCGAAGGGGAATCCACCGGAGAAGGATCGACGAACGGAGTAGGTGAACACACGAGGAGTGGCGTCTGGCCGGTAACACCGACAGCGTCGAGGGAGGACACAGGAGGTAGGTGATCCACAGCAGCGGGGAAACAGACTCACTCAGAACCCGGGAAGGACTGAACACACAGGAACAACGAGGAGGTAGAGCAGAGCACAGAGGGCCTTTCTCTGGAACGATTAGTTACCGAGGTAAGCAAACACTCAGGCGATGAGAAGAAGAGGAGCTGCTGCTTATATCCACAATCCACGCCCTCCAAACGAGCTGCAGGTGTGAGCACGGGTTGAACCCAGCAGCTTCCCAGGGGCTCTGCATGTTGGTGACATCTGGTGGACGCCATGAGGAATGACGGTTCCAACAACAATAAAAACTCAAACCCAGAAACAAAGAAAACAAACTAACAAAATAAAAGAGGGAAAAACACAGACCCTGACAGTTTCGATATTTGGAAATTAATATTAACACGGATGTTTCCAAATTACAAAAGCGAATTATGGGAAATTTTACTGCTTTCCTTTTTTGGAAGGATTGAAACAGTCAAAATGAATATTCTCCCCAGATTGTTGTATTAATTTATGTCCCTTCCTATTCGAATTCCAACAAGATTTAAAAAAATGCAAAAAATTATTTCTACTTTTATCTGGCAGAAAAGAAAGGCCAGAATAAAAATTGTACACAGCTGACCAGCGGTAAGCCTTATGGAGGTCTTAACTTACCGAATTTAAAATTATATTATTGGGCAGCACAATTACATGCAACTGTAGATTGGCTAACAGAATAAAGAAACAACATGGCTGACACTGGAACAAAGCACATGCCCTAAAGTTTCATTACAGGCTCTTACATTTTGCTCAGCTGAAATCTGGAACAAGTACAAAATTACAAATACGTGGATGAGAAGTACACAAAAGACTTTAAATATGATTAGAAAAAGTATAAAAGCTCCTCAATCTATATCTAGGGCTTTAAAAATCGCAGATATAGTAGATTTTTTTACCAGGGCGACAGGATTCAGGATTTTGAATATGGCAAAATAAGAATCTAATTTTAATTGATGACTTGTTTGATGGGGAGATTCTGAAATCATTTAGTCAGATTAAGCAGAAATATGGGTTGACTACATCTGATTTTTACAGGTATTTGCAGTTGAGAAGTTACCTGATGTCCCATGCTGATTGGTCTCTTCTTAAATCATGACCTAATGATTTAGAAATGTTATTTATAAAGATCACCAAAGAGAAAAAATCTGTTAAAACTGTGTCGAATCTATACAAATGTTTACAGTCATGTACGTCGGATGGGCCTCCTGGGATAAAGGAAAGGTGGGAACTAGAAATGAATGTTGTGATTGAGGATGAAGAGTGGGAGCAAATGTGCGAAAATGGACATAAGCTGACTAATAGTCCAACATGGAAAGAATTTTACTGGAAAGTAAATGTTAGATATTTTAAAACACCATATTTTATTTTAAGATTTGATCAAGCTAAATCAAATTTGTGTTGGAGACAGTGTGGATTAGTTGGAGATCACACTCATATCTTTTGGGATTGTCCAAAGATTAAAACGTTCTGGGAAGGAATTAGAGAGGAAATGTCAAATATCTTACACATTCATGCTGAATGGAACCCCCTTTTCTTTGTTCTGGGAAAAACCCCAAGTAATTTATCAGGTAAAGAAAAACAGTACTTATTTGGAATCCTTGTAGCCAAAAAAATGATAACAGTACGTTGGTATAAATCTTTACCCCCTACTATAAATCAATGGAAAGAGAGACTAGTGAGTGTTTATACAATGGAGAAAATAACAGCAAAACTAAACATGTCCACTAATTTATTCAAGAAAAGGTGGAACCCTTTGATGACATACTTACAATTAACGTTGTAGCAAGTAAAATAACTGTAAATACACTGATATACTCTTTATATGTTCATTTAATAGATGTCTCTGTGATGATGCAGGCAAAAGTAATTTGAGGAAGATTTTACTTTTATTTCATATTTCATGTTTGTAATCCATTTGTAATCTGTCTCATATCCCATTGATTGATGGAGAAAAGACTCCCTGGAACTTCAGCTCGCCGAATCGTTCGGATGTTATTGTTGTTACCGACTTAATGTGTTAAACATTGTATATGAATGCAGAACTAAAAAAAAAAAAAAGATTTGAGAACTTCAATATGCTCTCGATTTCCTGTGGATTCACCAAGTTGTTCTAATTCCACAATATTCACCTCCAGATCTCTGATAGATCTGGTAATGTCACGGGTGACAGGGCTGTTGACTCAGCAGTTTTATCTGTACATCCATAGTCCCACCACTGTCTCAGACAAGTAAAATCAGACTTTCTCTGTCTAAATCCAGTCCAAAAATAACTTAAAGTCTCTTTAAAACCTTGATCATAAGTTAATGCTGAGTTAAAATGCCAGTAAGCGCTTCTAGGTAAAATGTTTCTGATAAAAACTCTATCTAAAAGCAACGAGTGATCTGTAAAAGCCACCGGTAAAATCTGGCATGTTTTAAACACATTAAAATTGTGTTTAAAACAATAAAAACGATCAAGACGAGCTAAAGAGATTCTGTTTTCTTTAATGTGGGACCATGTATCCTGCCTGGCGCCTGCATGCATCCTCCTCCATACATCCACCAGGCCGTGAGACGAGACCAGCTGCTGCAGAGCATGTTGGGCTGCTGGATGCGGCTCTGCATGATTACGGTCTAAAAACTCGTCTTCAGTGCAGTTAAAATCCCACCTATAAAAACATAATCCTCAGACCCACAATCACCCAACCGTTCCCCAATGTTTTAAAAAAAAATGCTTTTTCTCTGCCTTGGTGATAGGAGCATAAATATTAATAAAAACTATACTAAAATGATCAAACTTTGTCTTGACTAAAAGACCCCTCCCCTGAATGACATGTTCTACTTCTGTTGAGTTTGGGGTGAACGCTCTGGAGAAGAGGAAGCCCACCGCTGCACTCTGGGAGGTGCTGTGACTTAAAATGACCTCCCCCCTCCACTCTCCGCCCCAGTGACCTCCCCCCTCCACTCTCTGCTCCAGTGACCTCCCCCCTCCACTCTCTGCCCCAGTGACCTCCCCCCTCCACTCTCTGCCCCAGTGACCTCCCCCTTCCACTCTCTGCCCCAGTGACCTCCCCCCTCCACTCTCCGCCCCAGTGACCTCCCCCCTCCACTCTCTGCCCCAGTGACCCCCCCCCCTCCCCCCCCCCCCTCCACTCTCCGCCCCAGTGACCTCCCCCTTCCACTCTCTGCTCCAGTGACCTCCACTCTCTGCTCCAGTGACCTCCCCCCTCCACTCTCTGCTCCAGTGACCTCCCCCCTCCACTCTCTGCTCCAGTGACCTCCCCCTTCCACTCTCTGCTCCAGTGACCTCCCCCCCCTCCCCAGTGACCTCCCGCCTCCACTCTCTGCCCCAGTGACCTCCCCCCTCCACTCTCTGCTCCAGTCTGTCTCTATTAAATGGTCACTATGAGTTTCTTGTAAATAAATGACATCAATTTTCTTTTGGTTCAACGTTTGATAAATCAAAGTTCATTTTTCAGTCTCCCTCACCCCGTTAAGATTCAAAGATGCTATTTTAAAAGAATCAATGTCGGGTAAGAAGCTAAACACAAAATATCAAAAGACTATAAAAAATATTAAAGTGCTACTGTGCATCATTTTAATCAGAATTGTTTTCTAGCTTTGGTCATTATTGTCTGTAGTCTAAAAACGTCTGTATATGTAAAACTAAGGGCCGGCCCAAGGCATAAGCAAACTAAGCAGCCGCTTAGGGCCCCAGAGTGACCGAGGGGCCCCCTCAGAAAAGCTTTTTTTTTTTGGTACGATTTCTATGACATTATAATAACAAAACACACAATTTCACCATGACGTGATTTGTTTTTACAGATACATATTTGATAATGTATGTAGAAATAATTTTATGGATAAAAAGAAAAAATGTAATTGCTCTTGGGGGCCCTCTGGTAGCCGCAGTAGGTCACGCAAGCTTCACTGGTAACATGAGCTGCCGTGCAATGTGCAGAAAAACCAAACGTTAAAAGCTCCGGTAGAAGATAAGTTAACAAAACAATGTCTCAAAAAAGGACTTATCCTTCAGGGAAAAAGAAAAGAAGAATAGAAAAAAGCAAAGATAAATGTTTGTCTTAATATGTCTTTGTAATGTAATGTTCATTAAATGATTTGCGAAGCTGCTAATAGAAAATTAGCTTTATAGCGATCTTGAACGCAAAGCTAGGTCTTTGTGTGAAGCTCAGTTTTAACTTTAAATGAGTTGATTCTCCTGGTTGCCTCTGTATATTTCTGAGTTGCTGTTTTTTTTTTTTGCTTCAAAACGCCGTGTTTGATAACAATAATTAAAACTCAGTGTTTGACATTGTCTAGCAAAATGTTTTCCATCAGGCTACATGGCTGCTGCATTAACACATCAATGAGCTGCTCTAAGCTGGAGTTGGTGATATGTTGTTTGATGCTGATCATTTATGTGGCTAAATCAAACATTATTTTTATATCAACTTTTAAGTTATGTGAAAGTTCTGTTAAAATAATTTCAAGGCTCAGAATTAACCCAGTACCGAAACCAGTACTGGTCCACATTCTCAGGGGAAAAAAAACTCACCTGGTGTGAATGAAATTTTTAGCTATTGGGAGTTACACTTAAGAGAAATTAATTTAATCAAAGAATGTCATGAGTATGTGTAGAGCTGCACCGATTGCAGTTTTCTGGTTGGTTACCGATCTTTCAAGAGCCTGACCAGCCGATTTTGATTTTGGCTGAAATCAATTTTTCTGTCTGAAATGTCACTAAATGTAGCAAGAAAGTCACTGACTTGGCAACAGTGGGGTGAATATTGTTAACTGCAAACGCTCAGATCTGACCTGGTTGGTCTGTCAGTCAAACCTCTCACTGCAGAGCAGAAGCGGACAGAGGCTGATTTATAAACCTTTTCCGATGAAGGTTAGTGGATAAGATGGGCTTCACATGTAAGTATCGGCCAATCACGAGCCCTCAAAATTAACCCAGAAATCAACTGGCTGAGAAATGTATCCTGTGTTATACATGCATAGGGTGTAATGCAAACAGCACCATCAGAGCTGCAATAAGTTTATAGCAGGTGTCAATCATCTGTTGATTTCAGAAATCCACATTGTCAGCAGAAATAGAGGGCCTCATGGAGGCTTAGGCCAACCCTGGTAAAACCTGATACTTCTTTGTTCCTAATACGATACTTTGCTGAGAAATAAAACAATTTTAGGAAAATAACTTTAAATTTATATTCCTTTCAATTCTTTAGTTTCTTTTTAAAATATCTTAAAAGATTCTGCAGGGTATCTAGGTTCTTTACTGCTCGTTTGAGATACAGATATCTCACTGGTGTCAGAGAACCAGCTCTCAGCGTCGCTGCTGTCCGACACCTCCTTCCTCTCTGCAGCCTGCTTGCTGGCCTGTTTGCTGGGTTGAACACCAGTCACCACATTCTTCCTTTTGCTCCGCCTCTTTATCGGGGCTAAAGCCTTCAGTTCCATCGCCTCCTCTGCCTCACCTGTCTCTCCCTCTACCCCAGTTCCAAAAACCGACACTGCGCTGTTCTGTCCTTCGTTCTGTCCGTCCGCCTGCACCCTCTCTCCTATTCCCACTAATCATTCCTCAGTCCTCACTTTAAAGTCTCTGCCACACCTGAATAATTTCTAGCCTGGAACTGAATTACCATTTTCAGGTTTTTCTGTGCCATCTAAACTGCAGACGCCCTCAGACTGATTGACCCCTGCACTACTCCTGATCGCCTCTCGCTCCCTCCTGCTCTCCCTGCACACCGTTTCTCTCCCCTACTTCACTTTCACCCTCACCAACATTCACCCCATCACCACACAACACTATGCTCCCATCCTTTCCCACACATACACAAATTTTCAAAGTCTTTCCAATGTCTAACAGCACCTTCCGCCAGCTCCTCTGCAGCCGCGGGCCTCACCGCTGCTGCCACGGGTTCTCCTGCAACGGCAGCCTCACCAGGTGGGTTCCTACCTGCTCAGCAGCAGAAGGCTGCTGCTTCGCTAAACTCGACGGGGCCGGCCTGGCTGGTATATAAATTGCTCAATTAATGGTAAATTACATAAGATTGATCTACTTAATTATATTGAAATATAATTTATTTAATTAATGTTTTTCACCATCTTTAACGATATTAACTTGAGCTGCAGCTCATTGTTTTTTAAACATGATTCATCCTTGAAATAGGTTCTGCTTCCTCTACCCTTAATCCTGCTGCCGATATCAGAGACAAAATGTTTTACTGAATATATATAGGCTTCAGTTCTACAAGTCACTACCATTTTATCCTTGTTGTAAGGTCCTTAAAGACTCATTGTCTCTGGTCAGCCTTGGTATTTTACTTGCCACAGTAACAGCTTTTTTCTCTGGGGACCAATCAGCCAGACTCTTGGTCAATAAACGAAGCGGTACTTTCCAGGATGCCTTAACTGACCCACTGCAATTGCTGCTTGACCTATGTCACAGTGAAGACAAGAAAATAGACATCACTGCAGAAAGAGCTGCAGTTTGTTGAATGAGCTAGCATGAAGTGAGTTCAGATGCCAGATGTAGGGAGGAGGAAAAATAGAAGCAAAATTGGCTCTGTTGTTTTAACCTTCTTTTATGCAGGTTTGTGCTTTTCCAACGCAGCCAGCAGCTCCATATTGATTTGTGGTTAGGGTTGCCACCCGTCCCATAAAATACAGAATCGTCCCGTATTTGGCTGTTAAATGTTGGGACGCGATTTGTTCTGTATTTCTATAAATGTTCGATAGACACGCCTATCACACACATATCAACACGGAGTGTAACAATAATGACCAAAATAAAACACAGGAAATATTAAGGTCAGCTAAATTCTCGTTGTGGGCATAAACATCAATACGTAGACGCCTCATGGAGCGCTGAGTCGTACGTAACAGCGTCCGCCATCTTCTATGTGGCAGCAGGACGATCGGAGCTCCGTAAGTCCTGTGCTGTGTGTTTCAACCTTTTTACGAAACAAACTGGATTCATTGGCATCACACTTCACAGGTAAGGATGAAAGATCAGAATTACTTGACTTTGCAGCCAGAAATTTGCTTCTCAACAACCGAGAAATATTTCCTATGTAGCTAAATTGACCCGAAGTAACCACTGATTGTTAGCTTAGCAGCTCACGTTTTCATACTGTGTTTTCTAATGAGAGAGAGCTGATGAGAAACCGCTGTTAGAGGAGAAGTTCATTAAAAACCAGGGTTTTTTTTTAGGAAAGATCAGTCAGGATCAGAGCTGGAGCTGCTGGTCTTCAGTCTCTGTTTCACTGCTCAGCTTCACCGTGTCGTATTTAGCTATAAAGATGCAGCGCATCCCTCCTCAAGGGCTCGTCGGTTCACTTAGGACTCTACTCCGGCTTTAGAGCCGAAGTAAGCGGCCTTAGAACAGGAATAAGCCTTTGGTGAACCTCCAAGTGCTTTAGCGCTAGAGAACGGCTGGCCGAAATTATCGTTCATAAATCGGATCAACCTTGAGCTAAACGCCGCTTACACTGTGGAGCTCCAATATCTAACTTGAAGCTAACTTCACTGTCTCATAAGGCATGCGCGATCTGATCTCCAAAGTAGGCCCCGCCTCTTCCGTGACGCCTCTCACACACACACACACACACACACACACACACACACACACACACACACACACACACACACACACACACACACACACACACAGAGGAAGTGGACCAATAAACCTGTCAGGAATGGTGGGGTGGTTGGTGGTGAGGAGAGACGTGGGACCCAGGATTAAGATGAAATGATGAATTTATTGATAATAAAGCTCAGTAACAGTCCAGGACAGGCAGTACGGCAGGAAACAAGCCCACGGCTAAATGCTGGTAGTAACTGACTCGAAGGACATAAAGAGAGCTAACACAAACCAGGACTTAGCAGTTCTACTGGAGCGTGACGACAATAGACAAGGATCCAACGAGGAACACAGACAACAGGTGAGACTAAATCCACTGGGAGGGTAATCACAGGAACGAGACACAGCTGGGATCAATCAACGGGGAGGACAGGACAGAGACTCACAGGGAAATGGGACTAAACACAGAAAATCTCAAAATAAACACAGAAACACGGATCATGACAAAACCAACTGCATGTCAGCTGGGAAAGTGGAAACTTGAGGCCTCTCACAGGGTTCATCTGTGCACAACCACAGTGACAGTGATACAGAAGATGTCCCTGTGTTCCTTTAAAAAAAAACACAAAAAAGTAAACACACGTTACATCTGAAGGAATAAAATATGCACACATCATTCAGCACAAACTCCATGTGTACTGTCCAATTAACTGTCTCTGTGTATGAATGTGTCTGCATGTATCAGTTAACAGTTGAACGTATGTGTTGCACCTTCTTTGCCAATGTAAGTGAATTTATAAACTGTGGCATCTCTGCCTTACTTACGTTTTTTAGTGTTGCCTACATGCTAAAATAAACTGTTTTGCAGTTTATTTTAGCATAAACTGCAAAACAGTTTATGTTAAACTGTTGATCTGGCTGTCTACAGCCAGATCAGCTGTAGACATAGAACATATCAAAACGTTTAAATTCAATGCACGGAAGCTTAATTTAACACAGATATAAGCTCAATAACAATGTCAGTAGGTATGTTAAGCTGCTTTTAATCATAAGAGTCTAATGAAGAGAAACACAGCATGGAGACATTCACAGATGAGAAAACAAGAAGAGGTAGATGAATAGATAAAAGAAGACTTGTCACAGAGGAGCATTCAGTAGAAAGAAGAGAAAAAACTTCAACCTGTATGTGTATCACTAATAGGGGTGTGCCATATTATCTCGCGTATGTTATTAGTGGTGGATGTTTTGGGGTGGGTGGGAGGTTCAGCACACCCCCGGCCCGGACCCGTAAGAGAACCGGGTGGGAGGCAGAATAGGCCTTCAGGGATCCAAGCCTGTATCACGTTTGAGGAGACCTAGAGAAGCCCTCTGATGTTAATGTCCAGATTATGTGGGGGTTATATAGGCTGTCCAGTCAAGATTGACTCATGATTGCTAAAACCTTTACAAGACCAACTGATTTTAGTGATGTAGTAGGTGTGAAATATTGAATGGAACGTTGTCCTACATGACTGGCTTTATTTTCTCTTTATGACACTCAAATTTACAAGTGGATCACCAATATTGTCTCCAAGTGTATTTTGGGTAAAACTTGTCACCAACCATCCACCTCCGTCTTAATCAGTCACTTGTCAACAGATTGCAAACAAGTTGAAGCATTTTTACAGACTAAGTTAACATGAGTAGCTCTTCGTATTTGCATAAAAGTGGATCGACAAAACTGAAAGGAAAAAAAAGAGCAAGAGGCAAGTTACAAAAACTGGACACATATTTTGTTTGTCTGATGAACCTGACTTGATTGTTAGCAGCGATTCAAGCACAGCAACACTGTCAGCACAGCCATTGAGTCAAGTTAAGTAATAGCAATCATTATTCACATTGTGTGAGTTAGCTGTAAACTGTTGGTGATTATAAATTCCAGTAGCTTATGTCTCCTTTCTTCTCCCTTGGCGATACAGCAGTGATATCAGGGACTGAAGTCCGAGTTATAGTTGCACTTTTGAAGTTTGTGTTGAGTGTGTGTGAACCAAGAGAGCGGAATAGCGTATATAGTTAAGGCTTATGTTAGTTGGAACCACCAACATAAGCCTTGGTGGTTTATGCTGGTAAACCACCAAGGCTTTGATCTTCCAAATCGTCCTGTTTTGTGAACGGTGATGATCCGCGCTGAGCTGCAAAGGTCCAGAGGTGCATGAGGCTGGGACAAACTGCATATGCAGCAGGGTTGGCGTGCCCTGACTCAATGCCTCAACTATAAACCCAGCTTCAGCAGTTGCTAGCTGCTCCAGCCTCTGAGTTAAAATAGATAAAATGGGTGTCAAAATGATTCATTCGCTATCCGCTATCACAAAAGTGGTGCTTGATGACAGGTAGGGATCAGGTGACTACAGGGTTCTAAAAAGAAGATCCACCTTTACCAGCTTTGCTCACATCAGTCCGTTCAGGTCATGAGCTCCAGTATCCTCTGATCTTCAGTCTTTCCTCACTTTAGGTGGCATAAGTGCTCCCTCTTTTCTCTGTCCCATCCAAGTTACTTCAATCAGTCTGTAACATTGATTCTTTTCTCAATTTGCTGTTAGCACTCCAGGTGTTCCTGGAGCAAAATGCATTCTTCTTTCTAGACATTGCCAGCTCATTACTGCATTTGTGTCTAGACAGGTTGCAACATGAACTTCTCTGTCAGTAATATGTGCGTCTCCCCCCTGCACTGACACATGGAATATAACGGTTGTTTTTCAAAATAGAAACATAAACTCTGGTTGTGTCTTTGGCCAGAATACATGTTGATCTGTTTTTTAAAAGTGTTTATGGATGCTCAATTTTCATCTCCATTTACAGGTAGAGATGGTCATTGTTAAAATCAGTTCAATTCAGTTTTATATATTGTAGAACCAATTCACAACACAAGGAAAATTGAAAAAAAAAAGAGAGTAAATTCAGGCCAATCAGATTCAAAGTGAAACACATTCTGACTGATCTTATCTAGTGTTCAAATGATTTCTGATCATTGTGTTGACTGTGGAACTAGAGTATTTTACTTGTGCAACAATAATTTGATTTGGTTATCAACAACTATTAATAAGGGCCAAGTGTAACCTTTAATAGAGTTTGTAATTTTAATCAAAATTAGCAAGTTGGGAGTTCACCAGGATTTTATAGACATACAGCTCACAAGCTGTCAGTTATTTTATGAATACCAGCCTGGTGAGGTGTGGTGCTGTTCAACAACAGACTTAGCAAGTTCACACACCAGCATCCTCAAACAGAAAGCAATACACACATACACAAACAACTTCCTATTTCCACAACAGAATTTAAGTAAACTCTTCAACTTCCAGTTGAAATACTTGTGAATAAACTCCTTAACTAGGCCAGTAATATTCACGTAAGATATAAAGTAAAAGTGAAAAAAGATTAATAAGAAAAATGTATAAATTATGAAATAATTATAGTAAAAGAAGAAAATAAAACTTTAGGAGACAATGTATTTCTAATGCTCTGTTAACCAGCCATCACAGTGACAGGTAGAAAGGAGCTAATGTACATTGAATCCACATCATGTCTTCACACTACGATGACAAAATCCACTGACTGTAACCCCAGTAATTACATGCAATAGAAACAATGAAATTAAAGGATTGCACTTAAAATATGAGCTTTCTCCTGGTCTACAAGGACCTTACTGTGCACTGGAGTATGAATGAGAGTAATTCTGCAATGTCTGTAAGAATCCTGTCTGATTACCTGCATGGTTTCTCCCTGAAACTCAGTGAGTTGCAAGGAATAAGTTCAAACTTACTTTGACACACAGACATGGATTAATTAGTAATTATCTGCATGCAGCAGCATTTTTTTTAACTTACTTGGTTTGTTTGGAAGAAAACATTTTTCCTTTCGGCTCTGGCTAGTTGCTGAACATGACAAGGTCGTTCAGCTCAGCAAGCAGCAGATCTTCCTTCGTTAATCAGATCAGACGGTGCAACCAGCATTAGCATTCAGTGTGATGGCTCCCATAGCATGGGATTAGCTCCAGTCTGAACTCAAGATGTCGGATCTTATTTCATTGGAATTTTTTCAAGTGGGTCCTTAAAACATCCAATGTTATTCTATCAATCAGGTGGTTCCTGAGTCAATTCCACCCATGGGAATCCCCCCTCATCATGGTCTGATTGCTGGGACTTATATTTTAAGTCTCATTTATTTTCAGTTCTGTATTAACTCCACCTCTATCATATTTAGTATCTTATTATGACAAACATAAATAGTTTAATGATTTTCTCTTTGCTTTATAAGTCAGTAAAAATTGTACAAGAAAACATTAAAACCTTCAAAATTACCTATAAGCTTAATGTGGAGGTTTTTGGACTCCACATTTGGCCGGAATATCTGAAGTAGTTCCATGTAAGCACAGGGGGAACATGCACAGTCCAAATGGAAAGACCCCCTCAAGGTTTGGACACACAATCTTCTCTAACTGCTGCAGCTGTACCAGCCTTAATCCTAGACTCACAAATGTCTCATTAGAGCTAACTTATCATTTCTAGAAGGCCTAGTGGTCCCAACAAGAACACCTGCCTACACATTGACATATAGCACACCTGTCACCATTAAGGGCTCACAGAAAATGTTGTAAGTTGCACAGAATTAAACAAAGTAACATGACTTGTGTTTCTGACATGTTAAAATTAACTGAGAAAAATGTTTGATAGGAGTGTCACTTGCTTATAAAATCTAACTGCTAACTGGAGAACACTGAAGAACTCTAAACGGAGATATTTTCTGTATCCAATTTTTTCTTGTTTACTGTTATGAGAAAGATGGATGACTTGGTGTCATGAATATTAAGCTTAGTCTATTTAGCTCTTAGTGACTGACAAACAGTCAGTTCTACAAGAAGAGAACCCCTAATGGGGTTACACAAGGGCGTAGGAACGAGTCTGTCATTGGGGGGGACGCATATCGGATAACTGACAGATCACTAAATAGCTTGAGCAGAAATATCATAAACTATTGTGCCATTAACACATCAGTAATGCGTTACTCCAGGGCTCAAAGAGCTCTGGCTGGTGGCCGGATTTCCGGCTTTTGACCAAACGGCCCGCCTCAACTAAACTGTAGATAATAGACAAAGATGTCTGCCAATCATAGTTCTAGCTCCCGTGTTTCAATGACTGTAAAACGGTTTGTAGAAAAGAAGCGCATGTGTTCGGTTCGGTGGTGAAATAAAAAGCAATATGAAAGAAGATGGAGGTGGTCTCACCCGGTAAAGAAACACGTTTAGTTGAGAAAGGAATTAAAAACAAGTGGCGCTGGTCATGGCTAGAGGACAGGGGACAGGAAGCTGACAGAAATTTTTCCAAAAGGGGGGCGCTGGGATTCCTTTGGGGGGTGTTTGGTCGAAGGGAAACTTTACATCTTACAATCACAACAACTGTATAAATAAATCGATTCAGCAATATATATCGATATTTTCTGCCCTCGGAAAGTATCGATTTTTTATCCGCGAGTATCGATCCGTTAAACCATAGGGGTCCACAACCTTATAGCTCTTTTTAACGTCTAGTTTGTTACGGCGTAGCAGCAAGGCTCCGCCTCCCTCAGTCTCACTTTCAACTTGAGCTTAAAGTGCACATTATAAACTACACACCAGTTTTTAAATTGTGTTAATGGACCAAGTATAACCGGAGTTATGCTAAAATTAGTAAACCATATTTTTCCGAATGTCAGAGAAATGTCAAAAGCGAAACGAAACATTAGATTCCTGTGTTTTTGGAAATGTAAAATCTTCAATAAATAACGATGGGCTGTATTTTGTTCCTGAGAAACGAAGTAAAGCTGCGCAAGTAACCGTGAAAGAGAAACGGAACGGAGTAGCAGCAAAAGCAGTGAGATCGCAAAATTAATGCACATTTCGACTGGTAGCATCAGGCACGTGCAGAGGGGGGAGCAAGGGGGGCTTGAGCACCTGCCCTTTTTGCTCCTTGCCCCAAAGTGCCCTTTTGGTCAATTTTTTTAAATTATTTTTTTGATATTATTATTTCCTAAGCCCTCTTCTGACACATAAAAACATGTGCTAAAATTCTTTGCTTTTTTGTTTCTTTTTTGTACAACCTAATAAGCCGGTCACCTTGTTACCTTTGACCTTTTGCCCGTGACGCATGACGCAGTTGCCTCTCTCACAGTGAGATAAGGCGGCTAACTGGAGCTCAACGTAGCGAACGTTCCAGATCACAGAACAGTTTTTGGTGAATAAAGTGGAGACTTGCTACTTGTCAGATTATGGAAAACGTTGAAGTATCGTTTCTGCTTCAGCTCGGAGTCGCGGTTTAAGCAGAGAGGTAATGAAATACAACAGACACTGACAGAACTACTAAGCGGGAGGAGACAGGCAGGTGAGGAGAAACTGTTCTTATCTATCCATCCAGTATTTCTCCATCCATCCATCCATTTTCTTCCGCCTATCCGGGGTCGGGTCGCGGGGGCAGCAGCTTCAGAAGGGAGGCCCAGACTTCCCTCTCCCCAGCCACTTCTTCCAGCTCCTCCCTGGAATCCCAAGGCGTTCCCAGGCCAGCCGAGAGACATAGTCCCTCCAGCATGTCCTGGGTCTTCCCCGAGGCCTCCTCCCGGTGGGTCGTGCCCGGAACACCAGTATTTCTATAATACAGATATTAGGCTGTTGTTGTTGTGCTATTAGCTAGCTGCTAGCTAATAGCAAGATAAGATAACTAAAAAGGCCCTGCGACAGACACTGGTACCTGTCCAGGGTGTACCCCGCCCTTGTTTATATTTTTAATAGTGTAATTCAGTAAAGACAAAATATGTCTGGTGGTCCAGCTCTGATTTACATATCTTGCTGAATTGCGGGTTTGAATATTGCAATATTTTCCTATAACAAAATAGACCTGCAGAAAGAAATTACTAATAAAATATCTTACATAGGCATAGTGTTATGCTCTATATGGAGATGTTCGATTGTATATCTCACATTTTTGTAATTTATCATTGTTTATTAAACTCTGAAAGCTGAGTGGCTTTGTTAATATTCTGTCCTAAAATGCGGTTAGATGGGCCCTTTTTTTGTTGTTGAGCACCTGCCCCTTTAGTGGTCTCTGCACGGCCCTGGGTAGCATTCACTTCGTAATTAGTTTTTAGCTTAGCGGTTTCTGTTCTGTATGTAAAGGATTACCTGAAGAATGAACATAGGTTGATAATATCTGAAGCGGGCGCGCAGCGGCGCTGTGTTATTAGCAGCAGACAAAAGATTATCAGAGACTGAGAGTACGATGAGATCCTGGCAGTCTGAGAGGCAGCTACTCAGAGATCCAAGCAGGGGAATAGCGGCGCTGCGTAGCTGCAGGGAGTCGATCACTACGGGGTGAGGTGGAGCCACGACTATAGCAGTTAGAAGAAAGCAGCTTACAGCCACAGCTAACTCCGGGAACCAAGGTAGAAAAACCTTTTACCTTATAGTCCAAAAGACTGGATTCGTGGCTGCATTTTTACTCCAAAATGCAGTCAGTGTCCAAAAGAAAAAACATAAGTGATATCATTTGCATATTGAGATTATACAGAGGTGATAATCTCCCCACTCTGCTCCTGGATTACCGTTTACATTTTTGAGTTTTATGTCAAATCCACATGAATTAAATGACAGAAACTAATTCTCTCACTGCATCTTTGATTCATTTTGTCCAGCTGCAGACTGTTAGACTGTTCAATCAGAGTCAGGTATTGTGGAGTTGGTGCTTTTAATCAGTTTTCAGTTAACTAAATTCAAGTCTATGGAACACAAAATGTCACTAAAATTACTCTGTCCTTCTAAAATCTTTCAGAAAATCGTAAAAATGCACTGATTCGTATCGAATTGTATCGCTCAACAAATATTGTGATACATATTGTATCGTGACCAGAATATTGTATATCGTATTGTGAAATTATTGTATCACTACACCCCTAGTTTAGACTTTGAGCAACTTGATGAAACTATTGTGTAACAATAAATCATGCTTTGCTGCAACTGTATCGATGGCAGCTCTTCTTCTATTCAGTGTTTGTAGCTCTTGGCGCAGCTCCTCTCCTGCTAGTAGCTTCACTGCATCAGGTCAGCGTTACACCGGCTGATGACGTTGCTGTGATTCACTTTGTCTGGTGTCTGATTTTCTAATATTTTATGTTTTATTGAGGATTTTTGTACATATGTTTTGGCAGTTCTGTGATCATGTCAAAGCAGCAACTTATATTAAAAAGTGTTTTATTTCCATTTGAAAGCTGCCTGCTTCCATGGAAGGACAACAGAAAATCGCTCTTATAAAGATGTAAATACTAAAATCACGATACCTTCACTTTGTATCCCTCTGAAAAATGAACCCATTTAAATAAAGAAATCCCTCTATGGGTGATACCACGATAGAGAGCGTTCATTTTATAGCGTTAACACGGAGCTTTAAGTGGTCCGGTATGAAACGGGGGTGATAGAACAACGGTACTATCACACCCGTTTCATAGATGTAACCCCTATGGGGTTACATAGAGCACATATGCTCATTCAAAGAGCATATGTTATCGGCTGTGTGTTTCCCCTCCCTAAAGCAGCAAGGAGTAAAATACTCAAAATACTCTGTAAACAAGCTGAATTCAAACACAAAGTTTGATTAATTAATCTGATTCATGTCTGTTGGACCAGAGACATACCTAAAGGCTGGAGAACACTGGTTCTCGACACCTAGAGTTGGAGACTCCTTTGGCCTATTACGCCCAAACCTTTTGTCCGTGATGCCATATAATGTGGTGCACATCGCTGCAAAAACAACATGCTGATAATGAAAGATGGTTGTAGTTGAATCTGCTCTGAATTATTTCTCTTCTTGTAGAATTGGCCGTTTGTCAATCACTAAAAATCTCAGTCAGTTCTTTGGTCCCAAACCTCGAGTATTTATTCCTCCTGAGACCCAAACCTTTGCTTAGTTTGCATTTTTTTATTCTCCAAGTTATATGGGATTTGTTGGAGCTTATAAGTTTAATAACAAAACCCTGTTATGATACAGGAAGTAGTTTTTTTTTTTTTGAAAGGACATCCCCATATGAGGACAGTCGGTTTATCTTTGCATCTACAAAAATTCTTTGCGATTTGAAATTCCAAGGTCCCAATTAGCCAGATTTCAGCTTTCCACAATTAGCAAGTCTCTAAAAAAGCAATGAAGTCTACATATGAGGACACTGGGACCAGGGCATATATCAGGGAACTATTGTAGCTCCCCAAAGATCTAAGTAGCAGGAAATCACAGGATTTCCCGGGGCAGCCCTGTCCTCTGCAATGCATTAGATTTTTTAGGTCCGCCATCCCTGGGAGATGAACAGCAAAGCATTTGTAAACAGAAACATGTGGGATCTGTGTGACCCAAGATCCTTTCCTTCACTGTGGAGGGTGTGCATTCTCAGGGTCGCAACTACATATTATTTAGGTGGATACGAAAACATAAATCGCCGCCCTCCCCCGAGACGAAGACATGTGAAAGCTAAAAATTGCTACATTTACCCCGTTATATGCGCGAGGTAGAGGAGCGTAAGGGCACGCTGAAGTGTATGCGAAGACATCGCCTCGCCGCCCACTCCAAATGGGGTTTTGACGCCCCTTCTGGTTCAGCGCCCCTATGCGTTGCATGCGCTGCATACCCACTTTTTGCGCCACTGTGCATTCTCTCCCTCTGCATCATGAGATCTTTGTTCAGGACATTGTGCTTGTTGAGGGATACTGGAGCTATCACCATGTGAAACTCGAGAAATGTCATGATCGTCTTTCTTGGGATGCCATTTTCCTGGTTGTGTTGGCAA
Organism: Poecilia reticulata; assembly: GCF_904066995.2. Classification (NCBI taxonomy): domain Eukaryota; kingdom Metazoa; phylum Chordata; class Actinopteri; order Cyprinodontiformes; family Poeciliidae; genus Poecilia; species Poecilia reticulata. The sequence continues at coordinate 1,900,018 of NC_088839.1, forward strand.
TACAGCAGTAAAATATTAATAAGAGCAAGGTCAGTAAAATGTGTAAGTGTGCATTGTCCACTTCTAGTCCAGACACTCATTCAGTTGTAGCTTATTCTGTCTGACATTTTGATCCACCCATCTTGGGGGTGTACTCATGCACAATGCCCAACCTGGTTTTTGACCATTGCCAAAAGACACATTGGTAAGATTTGATTTGATTACAATACACTTTTGTACCATTTAGCAACGTTTCAAACAAATGTTTCAAACAGGAATGAACTTTGGTTCATTACTGTAACCAAAGTTACAGGAATTAACTTTGGTTGGGAGATCAGTGTACCAAGCACTTTGGTAGGCTTCAATTTCCAGCACAATTCATTCCAATGTAAAACAAAAAAAAAAAGTAAAAACAAAGATCTTTATTCAAACTTTATTGTGTGGTATATGCTGTTGGGATGGGCAGGTACCAGTGAATAGGATGGTTTACTTATCTACTGAGAGACATTCCAGTGGAATGGCAGGTGGCAGCCATTGAGTACAAAATTCATTCAATATTTTACTTTCCAGAACTTGTCATTTTGTATTGCATGTATTTTCTATTTGTCTAGCCAGAATCTGTTCAGGTTCTCCATGTTTGGTGTTTTAAAATGCTTCCCTGGAAAAATTTACCACTTGCATCAATTATTTATGCTTGTAAGCTGTTTTCAATGATCACAGATATAACTAACCAAAATGTGTGACCAAATATCACTTATAATAAATATTTACATTTGTAAAAACTTACAAATATTTTCAGGTTAATCCAAAGTCATGGCACAATTAATAGGGAAATATAGTCCCAAAGTCCCCAAATGAGTACTTCACCTTTACTGACATTGAACTTTACTGCAATTGCAAAATGTATCAAATGTGCATAAATTATGAAACTAAATCCACGACTGTACATGAGTACACTAGTTTCAAGTGTGATATATGATTTGGCTTTTAATATCTGCCATTTTCTGCAAGAGTTGTCTTTTCGGTGGGATCACCATCATCTTGTTTTCACTAAAATGCATGTTACATTGTCATGGTACCACTAGAGGATGCTGGTAGTGTCTACTAATGAGCCAATGGGTCCGACTTCAAAAAGGTGAAGTATCATGGTCAGAAAGGCAAAAATGTAACGTCCGCATATGAGGACACATGGACATGAAGATGTTTTTATTTCAGCGTCAGCTAGTTCAGGTATATATACAAAAAGACAAAAGAATGACTTTGTGAAGAAAAGTAATGCTTTTAAATTGCAGAGTTGATTTTTTTAATACAGAAAATAGAAAAAATATTGGTAATCATAAGTGTTCTAAAAGAGGAAATGTTTAGTCAAACAGTGTTCTTAGGTCTGTTTAAGCAGCATACGTATCTGGTACAATCTAGTTTCAGACAGTCATTTCTACATGATGATTTGCAGCAGTTTTGTGGAAGCCTCTCTGGCCAAGTGACAAAGAGCTTTTCTATATTACTCTTTTAATTATGCACATTGATTGCCCCCAGCAGCAGTTGCCTTGTTTCGTTCCTGACTGTAAATGCATTTGTGTCTTCTGCATTGATGAATGTATCGTAATTTTAATCTATGCAAGGCAACATCCATCTAACTAATGCAGACCTCTGAGATAAATCACTACAGTCCTGCCCTGAGAGCTACCAGCCATTTCTCTCTCCCTTTCTCTGGTACTGTCAGTACTTGGTCTATTGAGTCCATTCTTCTTTATCCACTTTGCTTTCTTTCATTTTCTACAAGACTTCACTCAAGTTTTGACCCTCTCATTTGATTTGCTGTGTTGTAGCTCTCCCATGTGTTATGTTTTTCCTGTTCAATTGAATCATGTGTTAAAGGAATAAAATGTTTTCCAGGAGAACGACATCCTAGTTCTAGTAGAGTTTTTTTGTCGCCTTCTGTAGTCTCACATCTTGGTCAAATGTTTCCAAAAACTGTAAGAATTCTTTAAGGCAAAAACTGCAGTTAACTCCCCCGATCACAAAGTTTCCTCCACTTATGAATGCCTTTTATGTGCCAGAACAGTGTGTTCCTCTCACGAACCTGGGTTGGTTGTTCCAGTGTATGTTCCCCATGTAGCTGTTAAATGTTCGCTGCTTCTGCTGTGCCTGGCACGTAGAGCAACAGATGATAAAGATACTCACTTCCAGAGTCATCAGGGGAATGTGCAATGTTTCAATAAAAGTTTCTTTGTGCAGCATCACCTAAACAAAACTCTTTAAAGTAAAAGTGCCGTCCAGTGCAATTCCACTCGAATAAATTCTCATTTCCAGCTCAGTCTGGGGTTTCTTCCCTTGCCTTGGATTGTCTCCATTACATTTTTTAACCGATCAGTCCGAGCACAGAAGGAGAGGTTGTGAACAATGATAATTTTCTGTGTTGCTTACAATAAATATAAGCAATACATAAAACGAGTCTGCCTGTAGTTTTAACAATGGCAGCAGAGGAACGAGGAGTGAAGGAAACTGTTCAGTCAGGGTTGGTCACGCTTACAAATATTCAATATAAAACATCTGCCTCATTCAGATCAGGCGGACGAAGAGAAGTGAAGTACGCTGGCTGCCAGTTGTAAATTATTTCATGAACCTAATTTTAAATAGTTATAATAATGCATTCTGAAGGGAACATGCGCCCTAGAGTGGCTGCTGACAGAACGTGACATCGATTGATGTCACGTTCAACATCAATCGAACATCAATCCAACAGTTGTGTCTGAATTCAGGGGCTGCATCTTTCGAAGGCCGGATTTGTAGACCGCTTATGTCAAAGCCTATCCTCCAAATGCGGCCAACAGGTACGTACTTCTTTCCCCCAGATTTGAAGGATGGGTCTGGTGTATCCTTCATGTCCCACCCTATCCCATAATTCATTGCGGGTCCAAACTGGGTGTTCAGGCGAAGCGCCAATAGCGGTGAAGAGCGGCAAATTATTTAGCTACATTTAGAGACACAACATGACTTTTTACAATGTTTTTTGGTGAGAGTGAAGCTGTGTAAGTCTCTTGGTCAATGCTGGACACTGTACATTAGCAGCCTGTCTATAGACCTCATGCATTTCTCATTCAACGGAATAATCAGAATTCCTTTCTTTTTCCTGAATATTTAAATCATCAAATTTCTATTAAAGAAACTTGAACTGTATTTTCATTAGACCTCCTTTTCCTTCTAGGAAGATTCAGCAGGGACCTCAGTTAGATTTTAGTGAGCAGTGTAACATCAATTTGTCTGGCTGCATTTTCCCTAGAGGACCTATTTCATTATGGCTTTAGCTGCCTTATTTCCGCTTAAAACTGCCTCTCTCACAACAATCATCTCTGAATTTCTCAGAGGAACACACCATGATCTGTGTGTATATATCCTTTCTGTTAGTGTGTGTGGTAAAGGGAATTCCCAAGAAAGTGGTATTTCTCCACCTCACTGAACAAGAATAATGAGTTACTGGTCCATTGAGGGTGGGACGATTCCGTGCTTCTCTTCTCTCTTCTGCCGTTATTGCCAATTACTAGCAAGTAAAATGAATTTAATGTATCCTTTAAAGCAACAATACTCAAAATAACTTTGTAATTAACTTATTCAGTTAGAGGATCTAAGTTATAATTTTAAGTGCTACTACAAGTCAGTGGATTTCAGTAGGATGGACTGACTGAATAACCTTTTCAAACAAAATACAAAAAAATGTTTTACTCCATGTTGATGTTCTAAGTTTCCATATATATATTTTCTCGCATTACATTTCATTGGTCAGTGTTTTATCATGGAGGCTCTGAACAAAGGAATGAAACAAACAAACCAACAAAAAAGCCACAGCTCTACTTGCCTTTCTGGAGCAGCAGTTTGCAGACCTCTGCTCTAGCAGCTTAATTTGTATTTCTTTATTATCATTATTATCATAATTATTATTATTCCACTGTTATTACTTTGTGATGGTAAAACGGTGATGGGATGAACTGTCTAGAATGATCCATGGTCCCTTCCACTTTAAATTAGGTTCTTACTGCATATTGTAACATAAATTGTGTAACAGATTTATTTCTTCAATTTTAGTTGGGGCAGAAATATTACAAAAACTTTACATGTGGGAAGTTCAGCTCCACGTTGACAGCGATTTTTCATGGCTCCTACATCAGCCAGCTTGGTCGATGTAACTAATCAGGACAGTCAAAAAGATCAATAAACTCAGTTATGTTATGTTGCAAGTCTTAACCCTTGTGTTTACAAATGGGACCCCACACATGTAAAACTTATATCATTTGCCACAGTCCTCCACGTTTCCCTCAGTCCTCACACAAACTAGGGTTAAATACATATCATAAAACATTCTTTAGTACTACTATATGTATTTTAATAGTGTTCTAAAACAATTGAAGTAAGTCTTGACACTCATCCCAAGACGGGAAACTGAAAGTATTGTGACCTCCAGCCTGAATCTTACTGCAGGGTGGTCAGTACTCCTGGAGACTGCAGCGCCTCCTGCAGTCCTGCCACGTTTTCTTCTGTGTCCTTCTGAAAAACGTTGTGTCTGAAGCAAGGACTGCATGCCTCTTAGCTTCAAGATGTCCTGCTGCTCTCCTTCTGCTGTATAATAATCCATCAGTACTTTGTACATGAACTCTGGGGAATGTTTGCAGCTGCAGGGCAGTGTCCCAAGTGGAAAACTCTTTTTTTTTCTTGTTGCATTTACAGTCAAAGTTATGCATCCTCCATGTCGGGTTCTTCAAATGTTGATTGCGATAGCTTCTGATATGTTGCATTGCAGCGCCTCTGAGCAATGCACTATGAAAGCCAGTATTCAATTTGTGATCAAGGTGTTAAACTTGGTTTATCTTTGATCAATAACAGAAACCAAACTGCTTAAATAGGTAGCCATGCTTTACCCAACTGATTGGCTGAAATCCACAACAACAAATGTGCTCATTCAAAGAGCATATGTTATCGGCTGTGTGTTTCCCCTCCCTAAAGCAGCAAGGAGTAAAATACTCAAAATACTCTGTAAACAAGCTGAATTCAAACACAAAGTTTGTTATTTTAAAACCTCCAAAACCTCTATTTAAAGTATGGGATTACCTGTTTATAACTTCAATTTACTATTTTCTCAGAAATTTGTGTTTTTTCTGTTGACATGTTTATACATTTCCCTTGACCAGTCACTATTAGTAATACTAATATTAATTGTATCTAATTACATAATAGTATCTAAACAAATTACCCCAAGTGTACAAAATAGGGTTTTTTAAATTGTTTATTCCAACTTAACTTTTGTAAATTATGCATAGAAACATACAATAACAACATCTTAACCAAAGTTGTACTAAGCATCAGTGCATAATGTGATAATCTTAATGCAACACATTTATTACCTGGACATCTTTCAATATAAAACAAGATAAAAAAAAAAACCTTCCTTGTTATAGGTCCTCTAGTCAATACTTTCTTCAACAATGAACTTTTCTACAGTATGAAGTTGTCTTTGAAGCTGATTAACTGCCCCTAGTGGTCATGAGATGCACACTCACCCCAAGACAAGGGGTGAGTCTTTACTTGGGACTCAACTCTTGAGAATCACAAATTTGATAATTTGTCATTATTTTCACAAATTTGAATATGAATATGTTGCACATAAACAATCCTATATTAGTTTCATTGACTCGTCTATTGATGTGTTAAACATTTCATCTAAACTAAACTGACTGCAGTCCAAACTAAGTCATTTTTATAATATGGAGAAAGAAAAATTAATGAAGCCATGCCAAGAGCAGTTGGTTACTTTTTCTTCACGCTGACTTGTTGTGAGAGCATCAGCACTCGATTGAACACATTTACTAGACTGTTGACTTTGTCAGCCAAACAATCAGTCATCCATAACAGACATAATCCATTGTGGTTACATCTCTTTGAATCACTCTGTTCCCCGACCACTTCTGGTTGCAGAAGTGGTATTTACATAGTTGAAATACCTCTTTCAACTATGTACGAAAGCGGTATTTCTGTGTCCGTGTGTGTGTGTGCGTGAGAGAGAGAGATATATAGTGAGAGAGTATTTGTGAAACTTTAACTAGATCCTCTTATCAAGCTGAATAGATTAATTGCATGTTCAAGCCCAGAGAATGGCATTTGGAGAGGCCACTGCTGGATGAAAAGAGAGTCACATACACACTCTCACAGGACTCAACATGCACCAAGGCTCCTTCCACAGCCACCAATTCAGATTCAATACAAGAGGAAAATCACTGCTACAGCACAAGCACATACATAAACACTCTCACACAAAGTGTAATGCCTGGCAACTGCAGAACTGAGAGCTTTGGAGAGGAAGAATAAAAGGAGCCACCTGCCTCAATTAGCTTGAGGGTGTAAGGGGAAGAGGACAGAGAGAGGCTGAGGGATGCAAAAGGAGTGAGTGGGTGAAGAGAAGTAGAAACTGTAAGCTGGAGTTTCAGTGGAACAGAACAAGCTGTGGAGGATTTGGACATTACCCCTACACCCGACATGGTCCTGAGGTTTCAATAATGTCTCCTTAGATCTTTTCAGACTGACATTTCTACTAACTCTCAGTACAGCTGGCCCCTTGCAGTGGTTTAAAAAAAAATACAGTTCAAAAACTGTGGCTGCCTAACAGTCCATTGACTGTCAGTATGGCTGCATCACTGCTAAGTGCAATATCAACCAAAAATATTGGTTGATATTGCAACCAATATTTGCAGAAAGCTGTCCACTAGAGACAGCTTTCTGTCTCTAGTGGATCCAGAGTGGTATGATTACAGATGATGTGTTATGATGCTTGAATGGTCTTCCAGTGTCAGTTACAGGTGGTACCAAAACACCTACAATTCTTGCTGAAGTGGTCCATGATTCCTGGTGACTTGCTTCATGTTTGTCAGTGCTCTGCAGACCTTTCCTTTTGATATTTCCTTGAGACTTTGTTTGAATCGGCAGCTCTGGTCAGCCACCCAACACATGCTTCTGGACGAGGCCACTGTCCCTTGAACCACCCTCAGTGCTTACAGTACTTATCACCTTGCCTGAAGGATAATCTGTATCGGCCTCCTCTTGGCCTATGAACCAATAAGCCTCTCCTCAGAAGAGCCACAGTTCCTGAAGGAATAAATACATGAAATACATGTAACCAGCACAAAATAATCAACCCATATTTTATTTTGACGGGTCCAAGTGACGACACACTTTAAGTTCCGGGTCACAGGTCAACTCGGATCTCCTCCATTGATGTTGCTGCTGTTGCTTTGGCTAGCTGCTCGTCTTGGCGTCTTCCAAACGTAAGGAAGAACACGGCTGGATCGAGGCTTATTAACACAACCGAATTATTACATTGGGTGTTTTCTGTCTACCGCTCGACGGTCAGGATTTTTTTCCACCCCTTGTGTCAACCTAAGATGGCGAGCTAACCGGATCACCGCAGCTTTGCGGTAGGATTTAAATCTACCTTTCTCATTCTGGACCCATTTCCATTGGATCATGGACTAAAAACAGTCAGCTTATTGATTGATGGACCATGAATCACCCTGGATTCACAAATGGACTCAAAATAGAAAAAACTCTTGGATGTCATCAGGGTTTATTGTTTTTGTTGCTTTTTTCTTGTTGTGTCTTTTGGTTATATTAATAGAAAATCACTGTTATTATAAATATCATTATTATTATTTCATATCTTCTTAAATATATGAAAAAAACAAGCATGCATACAGTAACTTCAATTTACTTTGTCTGATTGTGTTTTATTCACATACACGGGCTCCATAGCTGAACCTATCCGAGTGCCTGTTGTTATACTTGGCTGTAGTCAGGCGCCTAGCTTCAGTTAGCGTTACATACAGAAATTGTATTAAAGTTATAAGTTAAATTTTGGTTAACTATCATATTTATTTATAACTGATTCTGTTTGGTAAATTTCCATTGTCCATAACCTTTTCATCAACTGTGCAAAAACAAAAAAATCCTCATAATTAACAGAAATGCAAAACTTCAAACATCCATCTGTGTGTAGTTAAGTCATAAGGTTTCTTATAGGAATACATTTTCTGAATGAATGGACTTTTCAATAATAATTCTAATTTCTTGAATGGGGCTGTAGATATAATCTAAGATTCTTTGTGTAAAGAGGCTACGTTATTCTTTTTCATTACCATACACAGTCAGGGAGTACATGGTATCATTCCAAAGAATAACCCACATGGCACATGGAAGACCTCATCAAACAGTACATTCTGTTGTTCATTCATTCACACGCTGATGATTGAAAGATGCATTGTAGCAACAACTCAGACAGATGGAAATGTGGTTCAAACCAGCAACCCACCAGTTGCAGAACAAACTCTTGCTTCTTGAGTCATTGTCACCTCCACCGCTTATTCTGTTTCTTTTCAGATTGAGGGGAGAACATATGAAACATATTAGTATCACAAATACTGCCTGAATTTAGGATCTTAAAATGTTCAGTCATTTGACTGTTAAATAAAAATTAACAGTAAACTCAGTGTTACGGCTTCAGTGGGTCTCTGCCCTTTTTTCCTTGTAGGGTTCTGAAGACAGGTCCCTGCAGGTGATATGTGTTGCCCTGATTGGTGCTCTGCGGCTTTAAACCTGCCATGCATGCAGCAGTCAGGAGGCTTTTCTCTCTCCCTCCTCAGAACCACGTTTGGTTTGGTTTGTATCTTATGGTTGAGTTTTGTTAGGTTTCTTTTGCATTTGCTTATTTCTGGTTAACTATAGGTTCTGCATTGATCTATTTTGGTTTCTCATTTCAGGCATTCCCTTTTTTCAGGTTTATTTCTTTAATATAATTTAATAAATTTGAAGTTAATGTGTTAACTTAATTTCGGGAGCAGGGCCACGCCCAAACCACACCTCTAACTCTTTAAGTTGCCTATTTATACTCGGCTCATCCACTCAACTCAGTCTGTCGTGTTTCGTCAAACCCACCCTCCCTTACCCTTTACCTCTTTCATTTGAGACTTCTTTATTCATAACTGTGCTTTGTTTTTCTTTTTGCTGTAGGTTTTGTCTGGAGGGTCCTATGTTGGCTCGGGAATAAATAAGAGGAACCGCCTCCCGTATACATACCCCCACTCAGAGTCCTCACATCCCAAGCCCTCTGCCATTCTCCCAGACGACCAAATCAAGATCCTTCATCCCTTCCTCCCTCTCCCCTTCATCCCTAATGCATTCATCAATAAATCTTTAAATGCATATGTTTGTGCCGTGGTCCTTGCTAGTGAATTCCATTTTCATTAAGTCATAAAATCCTTGTGTGGTCTCCTTTAATGTTACCCCACCAAACGAGTCTGGTGGACCTAAGGCGGAGAAAAATATTTGTGAGGAAAAGCAAATGACCAGAAAAGTCCTACAGCCAAAGTTTGTGTTTGGGTACTTGTTTTTTTTTACCATGAAGGGTCCGAACTAAGGAAGCCCACCAACAAAGAGTGGCCCTGTGTCTTTGCGGGCCCCAAAATCCTGGATCCCCCATGGGAAACCACTCTGAAGCAGTTTGAGATGCCCTTCTAACATGCCTCATGCTTTTTTTTCACTTGTCCTTCTTGGTAGCAATAATTGGAAATGCGTGTGTGTGTGTGCAACAATGGAGGTTCCCAGGCTTTACTGGCCAGCTGCTGTGCAGAAGAGAACAGGAGGCCTGTGTTCAGCTTTTGCCCATAAACCCCTCTGGCCCATCAAGAGGATGGACACCTGAAACCTGAAGTCACACAAAGAGCACTCTGGTAACAAGCTGAACTTACACAACGGATGTAGACTCGCCACCTTTTTTTAAATTGAGATATATTGCCTTGTATTCCAACATTTAGAGATGCCAGAGGACACACACCACTAACTTGATTGGGCAACATATCCTTAGCAGATCCCTGAAAGTGTAGGAGAGTCCAGGATGAAAACAAAAAGTGGCTCTGGTGATTACTGGGCTAAAACATGAACTTTATTCTTCCAGGTTTTATTATGTACAGAAAATATTCAGACCCCTTTAACCCTTGTGCGTGTGAGGACTGACGTGTGTGGGCTCAGTTGGACCCCATTTCTAGACACAAGGGTTAAATTTTTCACACTTTTTCATTGCAGCCATTTACTAAAATAAAAAAGTTAATGAAGGTAAACTCAGCAGTCCATCTTGACATAAGAAAAACAAATTTTTTTTTTTACAAATTTATTAAAAAAGAAGAACTGAAATATCACATGGTCATAAGTATTCAAGCCCTTTGCTGTGACACTCATATTTAACTCGCATGCTGTCCATTTCTTCTTATCCTCATTGAGATGGCTCTACTCCTTCATTGGAGTCCAGCTGTGTTTACTTAAACTGACTGGACTTGATTAGGAAAGGGACACACCTGTCTATTTAAGAGCTCACAGTGCAGGTCAGAGCAAATGAGAATCCTGAGGTGGAAGGAACTGGCCAATGAGCTCAGAGACAGAACTGTGGCAAGGCACAGGTCAGGCCAAGGTTCCAAAGAATTTCATAAGGACTCAAGGTTCCAGTGGCCTCCATAATCTGTAAATGGAAGAAGTTTGGGATAACCAGGACTCTTCCTAGACCTGACTGTCCAGCCAAAAGGAGCAATTGTGGGAGAAGAGCCTTGGAGAGAGGGGTAAAGAAGAACCCAAAGATCACTGTGGCTGAGCTCCAGAGATGCAGAGATGGGAGAAAGTTCCACTTGAGTAATTTTATTATAAAGTATCACTACACTTACTTGAGTAAAAGTTTTGGATACTATACCCAGTGAATGAAAAACAAACATGTTAAATTCACCAGACAATACCTGCAATTTTTGTTAAAGTTTCATAAATTTCTTATCAAGAGGAACTGATTTGTAGGAGGTTAAATGACGGTGCTAAAATACTCCTTCTGGTTCCGATTGACTGTTTTTGACTGGGGGTGATGTATTTCTGCAGATAGCAATCACAGCACAGGGAGAAGGTGGATGAGCTTGATCTTTTCACACATTTTGTCTTATATCATACTTGCAACCTGACAGTTTTAACAAACATGAAAAATATTTTTGTAAAAGTAATATACTGCAGCTTTAAGTATAAATTGCATTTATATTTGATATAACCATTTTCAAATTTTATGCAAATGATCACCTGCAGTATGTCGCTTACCTTTCAATGACAATAAGAAAAATCTGAATAGATACATTGAAAACACTATAATGTAAAATTTACTAATTTGATCTTGGTGTTATTTTCTCATCTAAAGCATACTTTTAGTGTTGCTTTGACTCTTTCATTCATGCTTCAGAAATCCTTTATACATCTCATATATCAATGAAAAAACATTGTTAAATGATTGATAGAGGAATGCTGTTCTGATGACATACTGAGGGCAGAGTTGGAAATGGCAAGAGCTTCCTTAAGAATCAGAAGCCAATTTAAAGTGTTCATGTGTTTCATGCAAACATGTTTGCATAAAATTACCATGAAATAAATACACTGTACAAAAGTTGTTCATCTTTTCTCATCAATTTTCCAAAAGAAGAACTAAATTTTGAATTGGCCTCTCAATAATTGAAGGTTTAGAAGAAGAATTTGACTTTCGTTCACCGACTTGAACTTTGGCTCTACGGACCAATCCATCACTGCCTTGAACAGTGTCAACCACTTGTCCTAGTTGCCACTGATTTCTTGGAAGGCTATCGTCTTTGATAATGACAATGTCCTCCTTCTTGAGATTGCGTTGAGCTGAGTGCCATTTCTGTCTCATGGAAATGTTCATCAAATATTCCTTTTTCCAGCGACTCCAGAATTGTTCAATGAGATACTGCACTCTCCTCCACCTCTTTGTGGCATATAGGTCCTCTACAGGTCCTCAACCTTACATTTCATCATAATGAGATGGTTTGGTGTTATGGGCTCCAATGCTTGAGGATCATTGATTCCATCCACTGTTAATGGGCGGCTATTGACAATAGGCATGGCTTCATATAACAATGTCTTGAGGGATGCATCATCAAGTCGGTCTGAGCACTGTGCGAAGGTAGCATTCAATACATTTCTGATGGTTCTTATTTGCCTTTCCCATACACCACCTGCATGACTGGCAGAGGGGGAATTGAAAACAAATTCACTGTTTATCCGCCAAGAAAACTTCCAGTAACTTAGTGTCACATTGTTTCAGTGCTTGTGTGAACTCGTTCCTGCCACCAACAAAATTAGTGCCTTGATCACAGTACAGGTGTCTTACAGCTCCTCTAATACTAATCAAGCATCTCGGTGCATTTATGAATGAGTCAGATGACAAATCTTCGAGCATTTCGATATGGACAGCTCTAGAGTAGAGACATGTGAAAATTAGGCCATATCTTTTGTACTCTTTGCAGGCTTTCTTCACAATGAAATGGCCAAAACAGTCCATGCCACTATATGTGAAGGGTGCAGAGGATTCAACACGTTCTTTAGGAAGGTCAGCCATTCTCTGCTTTTCCGTTGGCCGCCTAAGTTTTCTGCAAAACACACAATCAGCTTGGCTACCAACTTGCTCCCACCAATGACCCAGAATCCATTGATCCTAAGCTCCATTTGTGTCTGGCCTCGACCCTGATGGCATGTCTGAGCATGGTAGTGTGACACAATCAGCTTAGTAATATGACTGTTATTTGGTAGTATTACTGGGTGTTTGACTTTAAAACAGAGAGATGACTGCTTCAATCTCCCACCCACGCAGAGAAGTTCTTCAGACCAGATGGGATCAAGTCTAAAAAGGGTGCTGGTGTTTGGAATGTTCTTTTCACCTTCTAGTATCTTTACCTCATTTGGGAAGGTTTGTTGTTGAACAATCTTAATCACAGTTTCAGCTGCTCTTTGTACTTCTTCAACAGTCACATGTTCGCTATGTTGTTGCTTTGAGCCTAGTCTCTTGATTCTTGCAATCTCCTTGAGAAGTGTTGTCCAAGAGGAAAACCGATTCAGGCGTTCGAGGATCTTATTACTGCTTTTGACTTCAGTTACAAGTACCTGAATTGTCTTTACTTCAGGATCACCGACAAGCAATTCTGTTAGAGTGTTGAGTGTTAAGTGTAACTCATGCTGCCAAAGAAATTTTGGTCCTTGCAACCAGTTTGTTGAATGAATATCTGAAGCGCATAGACCTCTGGATGCATAATCGGCTGGATTTTCTGAGGTTTCAACATAATGCTACTGATTAGGATTACTGTTATCTCTAATCAGTTGAACACTGTTGGCAATGTGGAACCTGCGAGCGTCATTATTGATGTACCCTTAGTACAACTCGTGAGTCAGTCCAGAAAAATTCTTGATCAATCTTCATATCAAGTTCACATCTTAGCATAACACTGACTTGTAGAAACCACTGCTGCTGCAAGTTCTAATCTTGGGATACTTGTGATCTTTGAAGGAGCAACTCTTGCCTTTGCTATCACAAGACTGCAGTGGACTTCACCCTTGTCATTTATGCACCTCAGGTAAGAACATGCAGGATGTTCTGCATTCTCCGTAGACAGCGTGTGGTGTAGATGGTACAGATCTCTGGGAGAGGTTCTCCAGTGATTTTCCCCGCTGTTTTCACCACACACTGCAGTGCCTGCTTTGGAGGAGCTAGAGAACCACACCAGGAACTCATATGTCAGAACGCTACAGATAGCGCAGTTGTAGAAGTTCACCAACAGTGGTCTGGGGATGTGGTAGCTCCTCATCTTCCTCTGGTAGAAAAGGCATTGCTGGACCTTTCTAACTGCGGAAGCAATGCGAGTGCCCCAGGACAGGTCCTCAGCTTTCGTCGCTGTTGGTGATGAGGCCGAGAACAGTGGTGTCATCTGCAAACTTGACGATCAGGTTTGAGGGAGAAGAGGCAGAGCAGTCATGGGTGAACAGGGTGTAGAGCAGAGGGCTTAACACACACCCCTGAGGCGCGCCGGTGTTAATGGAAAGAGTGGAGGAGATGTAGCTGCCCACTCTGACCCTCTGTATACGTTTGGTTAGGAAGTCCAAAATCCAATTGCACAGGGTGGAGTTTGCTGTAATGACACTTGTTCAGTTTACCACAAAGTCGTGGTGTAATAACTGGTGAGTAGTTAGTTGAGTGCTAATTAGCTTGCTTTATGTGCAAATATTTCTGATAGGTTTACTGAAAAAGAGGATAAACTACCGCTTCTCCTACCATGTCCAGTGTTTTGTTTCTTTAGTTTTACACATGACTTGAGAATTTACTGACAAAATAATGCAAACTCATGGTCCAGAGGGACTTTTGTTTTTTCTTCTTCTTCAGCATTAACTGCCAAAGTGTGACCCTGGTCAGTTTTGCTTGTCAAAATAAATTAATTTGTTTCAATCACTTTGTAAAAATTAGACTCTGTCTGATGCCTGACCATGAATGTCCATGTGAAAGGACACGGTGTCCTCCAGTGTTTTTCAGTTATTATAGATTCTATCCTTAAAAAAAAGAAAAACTGTTTTCTTTGATATGTTTTTTCTATATATTAGCTGGTTTAAATCACTCAAATAATACACAAACACATGTTTAATGTTAAAATGTCAAGTTTAAATTATGGCCTGTTTTTGGCTTTTGGCCATCCATTAATTAGTGAAACTTCCACCTGGAGTAATAACGTTATTACATTAACTAATCCATTAACTAACCCTAACGAGATACTATCTCTTTATAATGAGACTGTAGGAAATGTTTAGAAGTTCACAGGCAGAACAAACAAAAATAGAAACTGTTTATTGTAACGTTTTATGAGACACAACTGTGTTGACAGTTGTACTCGTTACATTGGATCCATATTCATAAAATTATCTGAATTTTTTTGCACATTGAATATCTTTTGTGGAAGGTTATAAAAAGGGTCTTTTTGTTTTACTGGGCACAACTTGGTATTTTCCTTTATCTTAAGCTTATCAAATGAGTGCACTACGCAACAAGGGAAGTTTTTTAAGCACTTGTGAGTTATTTGTGTGAATGCCAAAATAATGGATTGTTCTTTGTTGGCAGAATGCAAAAATAAATCCATTCTGAATAAAGTGTACAGTCTGTTTATGATTTGCTGTTGCACTGTAAATAAATTGATTGGCAATAATAGTGAAAAACACTGAAATATACATGTCAAGAGTATTGACAACATTTGTACTCTTATTAAATTAATAACTGCAAACAATAGTATATTATTAGGAAAACTGTCAAATGGTTATATTTTAGTAATAACATGATTAAAACTTTGCTTGTACATGTAACACTCCTGTCCATATATCAACAGTTTCCCTGAACAAGTAAGTCTAAGAAAATGTAGAACCTGAAAATGTTTACACTATTCAGTGATGTTTTGAACAAGACGCTACTATTGTGCAATAATAAATAACTTTAAATACATAGAAATTAATAGATTGACCATAGAAATGGATAGACTGAAGGAAACTAAAATGTATTAATGTTTTAAAGTATACCATAGAAACAAATAATAAGTAACTCATGTATTTAGTTTTACAATCACACAGTGTTTACAATGACATACTAAAATAATATCTGACTTGTCAGATGTTTTATGGACCTGGATGATTTACAGAAACTATTCCCCCACCACTGGTCATTTGATGGAGTCTTACTTAAAGATGAATAATTTCATAGGTAACACTTTATTGACAGGGTGTGCATAAGACTGAGGTGTTATGTCATAAACATGACATAACACCTGTCATGAACATAAAGGAGTCTTTATGAATGTCTATAACTGTTGTCATGAAGTGTCATTTGGTAAATAATGATACTTTTAATGCAAAGTTGCTCTAAAAATTGCATCCAAAGTCCATTAAATGTGGCAACTTTACATCAAAGAGTCATTACTTACAAAATAATTATCATCATTTTGAGATGCTAGTATCTCATTATTTAGATGTGTGTATATATATATAATTTTTTTTAACAGAGTGGTGGAAACGGACTTTCATAGATATGGACACTAAACTGAGGATAAAAACTGAATTTTTACATTTCCTCACAAGACCATTGATCATTTCATACACAAATACTGGTGCAGGTAGTTAGAAATGTTTGATATGATATAAAACAATGTAATATGCACATGTTGGCAGACACAATGAATGAATTAGTAACTGTGGATTTCAAAGACTCCTCCTGGTGTCCAGGAGAGTGAAGGCAAACTGTCAGTAAGAAACACAAACCAACAGCAGAGTCTTACAGAAAAAAACACTCAAGCTCCACAGAAAGAGCTTCCAAGTTGGCTTTCTTTTCTTGATAACTAAAATCAATTTGTGGTTGGCTTGTCCATCTTAAATTGGCCACAAAATGTGCAGTTCATTTTCAGGGGCCTCCAGCACCCAAGAATACCCAGCCTGTCTTTCTGTTACCTTGTCCTCCTCTTGTTATACCTCTGTGTGACACCCTTAAATATTTGTCGTATTCGGTTGTAAGTATTTCTTTGTATTGGTTGGTTTAGCACGTCTTAAGTACAATATGTGACAACGCTGGTACCAAAGTCTGCGTTGATATGATATTCAGGAACGATCCAATTCTTCTGGACGGGTCTTTACTGATTAAATTTATTTCAGCTCTAAGTATTTAATATCTAGGTGTTTTATGGGAATGTGGATCTTTCAGATCAATGGACCTTACCAAGCTCCACCCAGAAACGCCCCTCGAAAGTCCCACGTGACTACATGTCTCACATTAACAGCTTAGCTCCAATGTCTAAACATGGACTTTTTCGTTCTCTGCAGAGTATTTCTGAGTCTATTAGTTTAGCATTTCTGCCGGATTTTCACAAAATATCAGCCACGACAATGGAACCAACAAGTTCATGTCATCTTTTTTGGACGACATCAAGGTGTTTTAGCCACGCGAAGCCTCCAACATTGTGCGCGTCACAGCTAAATGCTACCAGTCGATGAGGAAAACAGCAGATCCTCACACCCTCAGCATAAATATAGCTGTGGACAAGATCACTGATGGCTGTTCTTGCAAGGCTGGGTAAGTCGGGCATTCATGGTTTAGAGGGTTCAAATGTGCCTAGTACTTATACACGGTACTCGGTGCTAGCATGGCTAACACGATTTCAGTTTAGTAAAAAGCCTTTTCAGGTGAAATAAAATCTTTAATGTATGTCAGATACGGTACACATTGCATATTGATCTGTTCAGCTAACGTAAGACTGTAACAGACAGGCTTCAAGGTGGAGAAGTTGTATCGGTACTGACATTATGCTGTACTTGGCTAAAAGGTTTTCATAATGGATGTATTTATTATTGACTATTTTATTTCATTCACTAAACACAAAGAAAGCAAAGCAATAATACTTACCCCAGCAGACACTTTGTTCTTATTGATCCTACGACGGTTGAGCTGCAAATGTGGTCGTGAGCAAGCTTTGATCCAAGCAAGGCTTTCCGTTTCAGATTTTGGAAATCTGTGAATTTTAGTTCCACAAACACGATCAGGATACCTGACATCACCTGTACAGATACCCCACTGATGGTGGAGAATCTTTTTTTTTCGAGTCCTGACGCAAAAACTTTCTGTCGGTCTGGTAGTCCACAATGTACATTAGCATGAGTTTGTGAGACGGTAACCCACGTGATAGCTGCGCTGTGACGTAAAATGGGCATTAGCCAATGAAAGGCGGACCCTGTGGTAAGGTCCATTGAGAAGCAATTTTAATAAGTAAAATTAAATTTTTTTGTGTCGCGTTGCACGGGATGCTGGTCTTGACTTGGTCTTGAGTTAGGTGGTCTTGACTACAACTCTGCTACTGGCTCCTTGGTTGCATGTCCTCCCCCACCCACCTGCTTTCACCCTTTCTATTGGATTTCTTTCAAAATAAAAGCCACTAGTGGCAAAAAAAGTGAAGTTCATGCTATGTTAGGACAGGAGACAAGATGTTTCCATCCCTGAAATTATGATGCATAGATTAATATAATCGGTTCACTTAATGATATTGTATTAGGGATTAGGTAATGCATTCAGCAAGTACTTTTAATACTTAAGTATTTTTAAAAGCCCTTACTTTTTTACTTAAGTACAAATGTTAATGTGGTAGTTTTACTTTTACTTGAGTACATTTTTGTCTGTGTATTTGTACTTTTACTTAAGTACATTTTTTGAGTACTTTCCCACCACTGCTAAAGTAGATAATAAGCTGAACTACTGTGAGAATTTCCAGTAGAAAAAGTAAGACAATATTTGTTGTAATACCAAATGTTACTGCAGGGGGGCATCACGCCGGTGCAGTCAGCTGTGTCTTTCGGCTATCTTATCCAACCTTGCTCATATAATCATTACAGGCTTGGTTTTTATGTGTTTTTAAGGGGGCAGTATCATTAAGGGGAGATTGGAGTCAATTTATCTAGCAAATTTTGTATTTCTTTTATCTATTAACATGTTTTACATCCGTCCATCCAACCATCCATCCATTTTCTGCCGCTTATCTGGGGTCGGGTCGCGGGGGCAGCAGCTTCAGAAGGGAGGCCCAGACTTCCCTCTCCCCAGCCACTTCTTCCAGCTCCTCCGGGGGAACCCCAAGGCGTTCCCAGGCCAGCCAAGAGACGTAATCCCTCCAGCGTGTCCTGGGTCTTCCCCGAGGCCTCCTCCTGGTGGGACGTGCCCGGAACACCTCACCAGGGAGGCGTCCAGGAGGCATCCTGACCAGATGCCCGAGCCTCAACTGGCTCCTCTCGACGTGGAGGAGCAGCGGCTCTACTCTGAGTCCCTCCCGGATGACCGAGCTTCTCTCTCTAAGGGAGAGCCCAGCCACCCTGCGGAGGAAACCCATTTCGGCCGCTTGTATCCATAATCTCGTTCTTTCGGTCATGACCCAAAGCTCATGACCATAGATGAGGGTGGGAACGTAGATCGACCGGTAAATCGAGAGCTTCGCTTTTTGACTCAGTTCTCTCTTCACCACGACGGACCGGTACAGCGCCCGCTTCACGGCAGACGCTGCCCCAATCCGGCTGTCGATCTCCCGCTCCCTTCTTCCCTCATTCGTGAACAAGATCCCCAGATACTTGAACTCCTCCACTTCACTTGAGGCAGGACGACCCCCCTGACCCGAAGAAGGCACTCTACCCTTTTCCGGCTCAAGACCATGGCCTCGGATTTGGAGGCACTGAGCCTCATCAGAATCGCCTCGAAGCCGTACGGAAGTCTGTCTCTATGGCCTCTCCAAACTCCTCCCACGCCCGAGTTTTTGCCTCAGCAACCACCCGAGCCGCATGCCGCTTCGCCCGCCAGTACCCTATATTAAATATATCATGGTTATAATTTTTAATATTGACAGATAAAAATAGATTCACTGGACTTTTTGGCCCAATCAAAATGCCAGACAATGCTTTTCATTGTGTGATAAATATCGTTCCTTAGTGACACAACAACACTGTCGTCATGTACTGGTCCAGAATCAGAGTCAATGACTTGATGCAATGTGCTGGTTTTCCATAGAAGCATTTTATACTAAGATTTAATTGCACTTACTGCACTGATTGATAACGAGGATCAAATGGATTAATTGTAATTATTTTTTGCAAAGTGCCTTGAGATGACATTTGTTGTAAGTCCTGCAATTGGTGGGTTACTGGTTCAATCCCTGCTCCACCGGCCTCTGTCTTGTGTCTGTTACACCCCCACCACAAGATGGCAAAGGATAACGTAAGGCACTGGGTGCAACACAAAAACTATTAACCACTAAGAAGTTGATGTCAGTAGAAAAGAAAAACAAACACAGTGAAGGTACAGGGACTTTGAGGCCAAAATAAACAAACACACCCTTCTAACCAGGGGCGGATCTACTGGGGGGGCAGTTGCCACCCCAAATGAGAGCCTCGCCACCCCTGTTGCCACCCCAGCTGGCGACTATGAATTCAATAAATAGTTATGGGAAATCGGACATCAAGTGCATGAATCTCTTTTTTCTGATAACATTGAATGCAACACAATATAACCTGACACCTACTGCTAAGTAGCGTGAAGTGCGAGAGAAGGACAGAGCGCGAGGCAGCAGCATTGATGGATATATTACTGGACTGGACATTAGTGACTTATTGTGCGCCACACATGCGCCATTGAGTCAGGAATATCGATGGTCAGGAAAATACCACACTTACGCAAAGAATCTGAAAAAACGACGCAATGTTTAGCGGTTAATTCAACCCTATGACAGTCATAGATAACAAGGTTGAAGGGTTTCACATTCAACAGGTGAGGAAAAAGTTTTAATTTAGAGAAAATATTGAGAAAGTGAGCAGTGAGTTAGTTACGCTAGCCTAACTGTTGCTGGCCTGGTATTGACTTTAATAGTCTTGTGCTGCGCAGTTCGGTGTGTTTTGGTTCCGTTAGCACTAAACTAAGACAACTTGCACACCAAGTCATCAGTAGAGTAGGTGTTTAAATCAGTTCATCAACCACCCGCGGTGGTCAGGCAAAAACTTAATAATCACAATATAGACATTAAGCCTGACAGCATAATGTAACAGACTGGATGTTCTGTTTTAGTGTTTTTGCTACTTTTTTGTGTGGGAAATGTTTGTTTTTTGGTGTTGATTCCCCTGATCGGTAATCTCTGCTCCATCTGCTCGTTGAGAAGTTGTCTGTCGGTTGCCATGGCAACGGGTCTGCTTGTAGGGTAAAGCCCACACAGAGAGCGAGAAAAGGCTAAATAGAAGTGGTTTTGTCTAGTTTTTTTCTTCACCTGTTTATCAGCTTTATTGCTGCGCACTGCAGCCGCTGCAATTCCTTAAAGTTAAACAAGTGACTGAGGGGGCGTTTACACGACAACGATCCAACAAAAACGAAACTTTTGTTCCGTTTTTGTTTGATCGTTTACACGAAAACGTTTTAATTACGATCTGTGTTTACACAGTAACGGTACACATCGAAAACGTGTAATGCTCTCGCTGCGCCTAGTTGGTGCTAGGTTCTTTGAAACTTTGAAAGTGAGTATGTGTTTAAAAAAAAGTTCAACTTGAAGGCATGTGGATTCGCGTTTCCCTATCAGGTACCGTTCTCCCATAGATTGGGAGAAAACACGCATTGTGTGCGTCTGATTAGGGCGCATGCAGTTGGAAAAAGTGGGATAACTTTGCTGAAACACCTTGTTTGAGCTTTCACGGTGTCTGTAGCGAGCGCCGGACTGGAAGCTGTTTATTGTTTTTACCTTGGAATGGCCAACAGTCTGTTATTCCTATATCAATTTGATAATAGGAGTTCCCGCACTTCCCATATCCGTGTCCCCTGTCACCTTTTTCAGCAGTGAAAACAGTTTAATCCGTTGTTAACAAGTTGTAACCTGTTTTTCCGAGCCGCCTTCAAACGCAACATGAACGCTGAGACGCTAGCACTGGGTTTACAGCTGAGGGGCAGCGAAGGAGACCTGATGCTGCTGCTGCTGCTGCACATCTGTGTTAGAATCATGGCAGCAAAACAGAAAAACGTAAATAACTGCAGTTTTTTCCCCGAACTAACCGACTGAGTTGAGTAAAGCTGTTGGATGCAGGTGATAATAGCTAGAAGATGACTAGCTAATATCAATACAGCACGTTAAGCTTGTTAACAAGTAGCCTGTAGGCTACTGATGTTGTCTATGTTGTAGTCTAATTTGGTCCCCCCAAAATAAGTCGATGCCCCTCCTGTTAAACTCGTCTGGAGCCGGGCTGGTCCTGGTCCTGGTTCTGGTCCTGGTCCTGGTCCTGGTTCTGGTCCGTAGTTCTCTAGATAACAGCGCTGAACAAGCAGCCTGTATTTTGCCACCTGGGCGGTGCGGAGCGGTGAAGAGACGCTGAGGGAACCGAATCTGATGGGGAAACAGTAACACCAGCATTGTGAGTAGTTTCTTCTTCTTCTGTGGATTGTAGGAAGCAGCTATGTTTTGCATCATATTGAAGAAAAGATCAGTTTTCTAGGTTTACACAACAACAGAAAACGGTACGTTTCAGAAACATCACACTCTGGAACCCGTTTTCAATCTGTGCTGTGGTGAGAGAAAACATTCGGTGGTTTCGTGTAAATGCACACTACAAACGCAACAAAACTCTTCCGTTTCCCCCCGAAATCGTTGCCGTGTAAACGGGGCCTAAAACTGAACTAATCCCCTCTGTTCGTAAAACTTGGCGATATTTATAGAGCTTCGGAGCGTGACGTCACTGCTCTAGTCGGAGGGGTATCAGCACCATCTTTGGTGTACAGAAACATAACCGACAAAAACAACAGTCTCGCAAATTTTTTAAAATCCAAGTTACTTAAAATAATTTGATTAGGGCGCATGCAGTTGGAAAAAGTGGGATA
Source organism: Poecilia reticulata (assembly GCF_904066995.2). Taxonomy (NCBI): domain Eukaryota; kingdom Metazoa; phylum Chordata; class Actinopteri; order Cyprinodontiformes; family Poeciliidae; genus Poecilia; species Poecilia reticulata. The sequence continues at coordinate 1,922,297 of NC_088839.1, forward strand.
ACTTTGCTGAAACACCTTGTTTGAGCTTTCACGGTGTCTGTAGCGAGCGCCGGACTGGAAGCTGTTTATTGTTTTTACCTTGGAATGGCCAACAGTCTGTTATTCCTATATCAATTTGATAAAATGCTGCTGTGTTATTGTCTATAATGTCCGATCACACGACTGAAACGGTAAAAAGATGGAAAACGGACTTTCGTTTCACTACTTTCCTGCCTGGAAACAACGCGAGGAGGCTAAGCTAACGGAGCTAACGAGAAGAAGACGAATGTCCTGGTATCAGCGGTGAGACGCTGGTGTTACGTTCTCCAACATCCCCAGATACCTACAGGTTTGCTCCAGACATTTCATTCTGGTGAGTGTCTACATTTGCTTTGTTAGTGTGTCATAATTTATTTTGCTATGATTTTGTCAGGGTGTACGCATGTTCACTTTCTGTTGAGTTCATTTAGGTCGGGCTAATATTGTTTATGTAGCATAGTCCGAGTTTTGTCAGTGGACATCGAGGTTATTACATTATTGTGAAGTAAACTATTTTACTAGTGTTATCAAATTTACAGCTTTAATACTGATGTGTTCTGATATGTCCTCTTAAAGGCAAACCGACGTCTCAATCCTGACTGGGGTCCAGCGCTGAATATGGGTCACTGCTAGGTCAACCCCACAACATCGGACAGACATTGGCGTCAATTAAAGAGGCGATACAGCAAAACCATGATGGATCAACAAGTTACTGACTAAATAATGAAAACACAGTAGAGGCAACAGAAGAGGAGCAAGTTGGAGAGGCTGAGGAGGAAGAAACCCAGGAGAGGAGCTCAGCAAGGCTGCAGACTCTGAACAGGAACCATTTGTGTTGAAATACAGTAGGAAGTGGCTGTTTTCTCTCATTTAATAATTTAATGTATTAAACATTCATGAATCGTTTGATTCAAGCACTTCAAGTTGCATGTAAACAGGTGAAGAAATGAATCACATTTTAATTCAAAATTTGATATTTAAATGTTTCAGGTAATAAACATACATGTAATGAAAGATTATATTTTTAAATAAATATTCTATGTGATTAAAATAAACCATTATATAATCAGACATCTGTCAGGTCACTGGGTTTTTGGGTTTGTTTTGCTTTTCATTTTATTTAGCTTCATGTTTTAATTCACTTTACTTTAGCCCTTCATGGTCCTTTTGATATTATTAGAGGTATTTAGTGTAGTTATTAGAATTATATTATTGCTTTTCCTTGTTTGTCTGAGTCCATGTCAAGCCATTTTAATGACTATAGTTTAATTCTATTTTATCCTTCTAGTTATTATTTCAGCCTCCCTGCAGGGTTTCTAGTAATGTTTATTTCTTAATTTGATCATAGGTTCAGTTATTCTTCCATGTCTGAGTCTGTGTCTTTCTTTAGTAATTCTAGTTGGGTTATTTCTTTGTTTAGATCTTCTAGTTTCTCTAGCTCTGTGTTCCTTCGTTCTTATTGTTAGATCAGCCTTGTTTCTGGGTTCTGTTCTGGTTTCCCTCATATCTTTCTCTCCTAGTTCATCAGGTTTTCTTTACTCTTAGTGTCTTTTGTATTACAAGTATTTTTCAGTTCCCTGTTTCCTCCAGTTTCTGTTCCCAGCAGATCTTAGTTTCAGGTAAGTGAACATGTAATGAAATAGATCCTGTCCTAGAATTTTATGCAATTGGACATTATGGGTCGCAAGTGATGATCATCTAAGGTAATACATTTTATAAATTTTTAAAAATATTTTTAAAAATATAATTTTGGTTAAAAAATAAAAAAAGGGGTCAAAATGGAATAAAAATATGCCTAATCTATATAGTTTAGTAGAATAATTTCACACAGATTTGAGTTAATAGGTCACATGACCTACAAGCTATTTAAGAAAAATACAAAGTTTTGACTACAGAAATAGCTAAAAAATATAAAAACTGTTAAAATGTAATAAAGGTGAGTGTGCCTCATTTACATATACAGTCTAGTAGAACAATTTCACACATTTTGAGTTAATGGGACACGATTTGGAAGCTACTGAAGAAAACATTTAATATTAAAATTATTTAAATTATTGAATATGACTTAAAATTTTAATAGAGGATAGTGTGCCTCGTGTAATAGCATGAATTGCCACTTTTTTGTATCAGTTGGTCACAAGACAAGGCATTTATTTACAGGAGTGTTCAGAAATTGCCGGTCCCGATGTGAAACTCCGAGCGCTTGAGGAGGGACCAGTAAAGAACAGCTGGCCGAAATTAGCGTTTATAAATCGGATCAACCTTGAGCTGAACGTCCCTTACTCCTCGGAGCGCGAACATCCAGTATCCAACTTGAAAACAACTTCACTGAGGTCGGTAACACAATGAAAACACCGGAGTTCTGACTAGCTTGTTTTGGTCTGTGGACACCAAAAATGGCGGCGAGTGACGTAAACGTCATGCGCTGTGACGTCAGCTCCAAAGCTCTATAGAAAATGGATGGATGGGTAGTTTGGGCATCTTGCTTTGAGCTGAGAGGAGTTTCCTCTATCAAACTATTTTTTTGCCTCTTATTTAGTGGAAATGTTGATGATACTTTCTCCAAAATGATAACCTTTTTCAACCTTTATAGCTCCACTGTTGAAAATGAGGCTCTAACATTCACAAATCCAGTGTTTCTCAACCTTTTTCGGGCCAGCGCCCCCCTAGCCTTTAACCAGGTCCTTTGCACTGACAATTATTTTATTAATAATGTTACTATTGTTATTGTAGATGTTTTTAATAGGCGTAACGATTATGTTTTCCCGTACACTTCAGCGCACCTTACGCTCCTTCACCTCGCACAAATAACGGGGTAAATGTAGCGAGTTTTGCCCTAAACGTATCGGCGTCTGGAGGAGGGGGGTTGGGGGGAGGCAAGCGTATGTTTCTACGCTCCTTCGTGGGGGGTGCCGATTTATGTTTTCGCATCCACCTGAATAATGTGTAGTTGCGCTCCTGCCCATGACACTTCAACAATATTATTTTACCTTTTATCTGGAAATAGTGTCTATTTATTCTTGCCATACAGTCTCTGTATTAATTATTGCTCGAAAGGTCTTGCCATACCAGTTTATTCCTCCGTATTTACTTTAGTTTCTTAGTTTATTCTTGCATTTTGTTCTTCATTCATTTCCATTTAGTTTCCTTTGATTAGTATTATCCTCTCTTGGTTTATTGCTATGTCCACTTTAGTTTCTGTCCTGTTGCCAGATTTATTTTATCGTTTATTGACCATCAGTAATCTTCACTCATCACCTGCTGCGCCGCCTAATTGTTATGTGTTTCACATCATGTGTTGATTTTTCACTGTTCAGCGTCGGATTCTCTGTTTTTGTGCCATAATTCACATCTAGTTCGTCGCTCCGTTTTGCCCGCTTCTCATGTTTCAGAATTTTGCGCAATGTGCGCTGCGTTTTTTTTTTAAACTCCCTAAGTTGCAGGGCAGTCGGGAAGCGTATCGATGGGGAAAAGGCAGACTGACATAAACCTTTTAAAACAACGGAAACAATTTCTGCATTCTGATTATTGAAATGTAAAAGTGCTGTGGTACCGTTGTTCTATCCAAACCCGTTTCATGTCGGACCACTTGCAGCACCGGTGTCAACGCTATAAAATGAACGATCTGTATCGTGGTATCACCCATGGAGGGATTTCTTTATTTAAATGAGTTCATTTTTCAGAGGGATACAAATGAGGGCATCGTGATTTTAGTAATTACATGTTTATAAGAGCGATTTTCTGTTGTCCTTCCATGGAAGCGGGCAGCTTTCAAATGGAAATAAAACACTTTTTAATATAAATTGCTACTTTGACATAATCACAGAACTGCCAAAACGTAGCCTACATAAGCGTCATCAGCCGGTGTAATGCTGAACTGATGTGGAGCGGAGCTGCGCCATGAAGCTACAAACACTGAATAGAAGAAGAGCTGCCATCGATACAGTTGCAGCCAAGCATGATTTAATGTTACACAATACAGTTTTACCAAGTTGTTCAAAGTCTAAACTGGTGTTGTTGTGGATTTAAGGTGTAAAGTTTACCTTCGACCAAAGGCATCCCAGCACCTCCCTTTAGTAAAAATGTCAGCCAGCGCCCCCTGCTGTCCTCTCAACGCCCCCTGGGGGGCGGTACCGCCCACGTTGAGAACCGCTAATCCAAGACCTTTTCTTGAAGACGACAATGAGTTCACTGAACTTGAATGGCTTCCACCGTCACCAGATCTCAATCCAATGGAGCACCTTTGGGATTTGGTGGAACAGGAAATGTGCATTATGGATGTGTAACTGAAAAATCTGCAGCAGCTGCCTGATGCTATCATGTCAATATGGACCAGACTCTCTGAGGAATGTTTCCAGTTAATGTCATGTGACCTTGAATTGGTGCTACTTAAAAAAATTATTTGATCAGAACATTTCTTCTTCTTATAAGAATCCATAAAATAAAAACTAAACAAACAAAAAAAAACGTCCAACCCTCATCACATCTTCCAGAGAAAAGTCACAACATACAATACCTATCTATAGAGTTTTCATCTGTATATAACTAAAAGAAGTGCTTTTCAGTGCTCCTTAAACTGAAAAAAATCAGTAATGTAAATACTAAAATTGTCAATGCTCTTCTATGCTTTGGAAATTTAATACATTTGAGTTTTTAGCCCCTTAAAACAATGGTCCCTAACCCCCGGTCCGTGGACCAATTGGTACCGGGCCGCGCAAGAAATAATTAAATATTTCTGTTTTATGTATTATTTGAGTCTGTAGAATCTTTTATTTTGAAAAACCTTTAACCGGATTCTCTTGGTTACTTGCGCGCCAACACTGAGGCCACAAACAGCAAAATGAGTAGAAACAGATCAAATGTCTTTGGAAAGTTTCTTTGCAAAGGGGAAAAGGCCCAGAGAAGAGACAGGAGAATGGATTTATCCCGGACCAGTAGGTTAGTCCCACATTACAACCCGCTCTGCGTAACATGCGGCGACCGGCTGCTAATGAGGCAACGAAGCTTCAAGCTGCTTCGCCACGTAGAGACTAAGCAGGCTGTGGATATAAGCAACACATCGGGTGTCATTGTCTCATCACTCCCAGATGGGACCGTCTCGTTGCAGAGAAACAAGGTCAGGGCTCCCACTAGTCATTATTGTGAGTTAAAATTTTCACGAAAGTAAAATGTTCGTTTTTGTGGCGCATCTGTATCTTATTTTGAAGGGAAAACATATGTAAACGTTACCATAGCGACCAGTCAGAGCGTTTGGGCAGTGGTCGAGAGGAGATGAGTAGAGCTTGTGAGTCTTAAGTCTGGTTTAAACGGCAAGATTTAAGAATTGTCGGCCGATTCTCCAAACCTCTGTGACCACAGAGCTGATAAAAGTCCAACAGGTTCGATCGGTTCGTGTGTCCAGCTACATGGCAGGAGCAACAAGAACCGATTCCAGTCACGAACATCGCGATTCCAGAAGAAAATCCACAAAACTCCCAACATAGCATACGGGAATTTAGAATAACCAAACATGGATGACTATGTAGAAACAATAGTGATAGTTTGTGGAGTCATTTTAAGAGATAAAAGACGTAACAAAAAGAAAAGGCGGTGGATAAAAGACGACGGGAGCAGCCGCTCTATTTGCTGCACTATGATTTGGAGGTGAATGTTTTTTCATAGTTAACATTTTTAACTGAATAAACATAATAATATATAATAATGACCTTTACACATTATAATAAATATTTCCACATATCATCTCCGATGTCCATCGGACTCACAGTTGAGCGATATGTCAGCTGTTTGGGATTCCCCTCTGTTCTTACGTCACTGCGCTTTTTGATTGGCTACCTGTCACATTCAGCAGGTTGTATTCTCGTTTAAAGTCAGGGAAAACCCCACAGGCTGCGATAAAAGGGCCAAGACAACCAAATTGGGTATATTCAGGATTTAGCAGGAACTCCAACATGCAGAAACCTTATCTGACGGTTCACACCCCGCCTTCCACCGGGCCGTAGCAAAATTTCCAAGTCTTGACCGGTCCGCAGTAATAAAAAGGTTGGGGACCACTGCCTTAAAACAATTCTTTTGGCAAAATAAAATTAAGAAATTAATAGATATTACAGCAGACCGTTTAGTGTTGTACTCTAGACAAACAACGATGGAAATAACACATACGATGTGTACCTAAAAAAATAAACCCTTATTATTAATTATTAGTTTTGTATAAGTATTTAGGACATAAAAAGGTTTAGACAACTTGTCACTTGAAGTGTTTGTTTTTGAGATCCATCTTCTTCAGTTTGAATGTCCATGTAAAAGCAAAAATGCTGCAGTACTGCATCATCAGGCGGTGTACCATTTTATCAGACTGCTCTGTATGCATGACAACTCCTTTAGAGCAACATAGTGGATCCTATAATTCACCTGTCTGTGCTTTTAGAGACCTGGGAAAATACATCCATTTACAGACTAAAAGCCAATGTCTGCATTTCCATTTAGATATATGGCTCATTCTGAATGATCAATGTAGTTTACTACTGCACTTTTGAATAAGAAAACAAAAAAAAATAAGGAAGTCGAATCACAATGTCTGAGCAACAGACACAATCAGAGAAAGAGACATAAGAATAAATGTAAAGAAAAATTCCAAGCAAACAATATTGTTTTTAGTTGAAAATGGTATGGCTTTACATTGTTACACAGGGTACTTTGATGTCTGGTTGTCTTAATGTTGTGGATATCTGCACCAACTGAGCAAAAGTACTGTGAAAATATCAGAATGAGAATCACGTTATTTCCATCGGCAGTAAACAAGTTCACAGGCTAACGAATTGTTTTGATGAGAAATGATGCAAAAATAAACAAATGAATAAATAATGAAATAAACATGAATATGAAAAAGAAAAAATATGTATGCATGTGCAGAGTAGCAGGTGGATAAAGTGGCTATATCATACCGGAGTCAGTTAACTATAGAAGTAGACAAGCATTTTGTGCTGTAATCTTTTTTTTTTTTTTAAACTGAAGTTTTTTTTTTATTTATAGATGCACCTCCCCACCTCTCCTCCCTCCTTGTAGGATTCTGCATTCGACTGCGACCGACGAAACTGCGCTGCCCCGCCAACTGTCGATTGCTGTCGATATCTGTCGCTGACTAGCTGCATTCGCGTCAGAATACAGGGTCAATAATCCCACTTTTCGTCCAGCTCAACATATCCCCAACTACAGCATAGAGCAGCTCATTGATGTAGCAGATGTGTAGCCTGACGTAGAAACATTTTACTAGACAATGTCAAACATTGTGAAGTTTTAATTATTATCAGTGTGTTATCAGTGTGCTGTGGTGGTGCAGGGGTTAAGTACAACCCACATATGGAGGCCTCAGTCCTTGACGTGGCTGTCGCAGGTTGGATTCCCGACCTGGTGACCTTTGATGCATGTCTTCCACTTTCCTGTCAATTAACTATCAAATAAAGGCCACTAGAGCCAATAAAACCTTTAAAAAAATGTATCAAACTCGGCATTTTGAAGCCAGAAATACCTCAGAAATATACAGAGCCACCATGAGAATCAACTCATTTAAAGTTTAAACTCAGTTTCACACAAAGACCCTAGCATAAATGTTTGCCTGTTGAACTGGACCAGGTCGCTATCCAACTAGCAGCTTTACTAATCTTCTACATTACATTAAAACAAACCTTTATCTTGGCTTTTTTCTATTCTTCCTCTTTCTTTTCTACCTCCCTGAAAGATGAGTCCTTTTTTGAGACATTGTTTTGTTAACTTAACTTCTGACCGGAGCTTCAGACGTTTGGATGCTCTGCTCACTGCAGCTCATGTTACCGGCGAAGCGTGCGGTACCTACCGCGACCACCAGGGACCCCCAAGAAAATACTTTTTTAAATTTGTATCCATGAAATAATGATTTTTACATACATTATCAAATATATATTATTATAAAAACAAATCACTTCTTGGTGAAATTGTGTGTTTTTTATATTATAATGACAGAGAAATTATTACTAAATAAATAAATAAATCAGCTCTACTGATGGGGCCCCTTAGTAGCCCTGGGGCCCGAAGTGCCTGCTTAGTTTGCTTATGCCTTGGCCTGGCCCTGATGGAGGCCTTAGTCCTCGACGCGGCTGTCAAAAGTTTGAGTCCCAGCCTGATGTCTTCCCCCTCACTCATTTTCCACTTGCTTGTCAATTCACTATCAAATAAAGGCCACTGGAGCCAATAAAACATTTATAAAAAAAAGAATTGTACGTTTTTAAATGTTTACTTCAATAATAACTTTCTCAAAGAACCACCTTTATATACTGCTGACTTTTTTCTTTTAGAGCTAAACAGCAATACTTTCTCATAGTCATATCAACATGAATCACAAAGGGAATATTATAATATTATTCTCCATAGAAATGAATTGTGGCAATGAGTCGGGCAAAGGGTGGGGATGGGAGCTCACTCCTGTTTCAGCCCATAACCCTGATGCACACCATTTTGAAGGAGATTTCATTAATATGCTCAGAGTCAGAGTGGCTGGTTGGCACAGTGTAGGACCTGATTTGCATGTTTTTATAGACACCAGCTAAATTTGAAGCAGAGGTTAGAACCTTGATAGTGAAGAAGCCTAATCTAACGAGTTAGCGAAGAGATTGCAGAATAAATATTTCCAGAATCACAGGCTCTAACTGATTGAAAAGGTTCTAAGACTGCTTTGTTTGCTACATGACTTTTGGAACAAAAAAAAAAAAATCTTGTTTATGTCAGTCTTGTGAAAAATATACTACCCAATATACTACTGTTACTACCCAATAGTAAGTCCCGCCTACCCCTCACAACTCTTTGGACTCACTACTGCCCAGTTCTCTGTCTAACAGGTCAGGAAAATCCCCAGAACTCGGGTCTTACCCTAGAGATAGTTTGTGGAGAATTATCTGTTTAAACTGGGGTCGGAGAGGACTCGTCTAGCTCTGACTACCTTCGATCCAGAAGTTATGACCCTTTACAGTTGAGGAACAATCAGCTGAGTAGCCCTCACAGCTGCATAACCCCTACAACCACTCCTGTTAACGGTAGCTCCTCTCCTAAAATAACGGCACTTGTTAAAGGCTAGATTAAGTTTAGTGACTTAGATTCAAGTCCCAGGGTCATTATTTTAACACTCACCAGAGGAAAACACAAAGCCACCCTGTTTTTAGGATCATGTATGTTAACTTTACCATATCTAGGAGAACCAACAATAATTAAGACTGACACAATTAAACTCACTGTTCACAATTCTCATTAGAATTTTAGAATACAATTTTATTAAGCAAGCATTAGCAGGGGCATATGACAACAGGTTAAATTCCCAAGAGTTATCAAAGAGGCAAAAATATGATAAAATCACTAGGATCAATCCCATCCTATCCTTGTTCTTATCCCTAACCTGTATCACTAAGTTCACTGAGCGAGGCTTTGGGGGAAGCAGGTCAACTCATACCCGATGGTTCTTGGTCTCGGCAGCTGTAATCTTTAGATGTCCTTGGTCAGAGTCTTTGTCCAGCTGGAGCAAAGTCCTCTTTTCTGAAGAGAAGCGGAGCAAAACCGTACGTTGTCCTTATAACGTGCAGAATCTTTGTCTTCAAATGACCTCCGTCTCTTTTCCAAGTCGGCTGCAACTGGGTTGAGAGCGTTGGGTAGAGGCAGAAGAGTTGGTCGGATCTGGAACCAGGGTCGGTGGCTGGTGGAACTCGTCCCTTCTCGGTGGCGTGAAGTCTTTGAGCTTCCCTTGGTCCCGGGGTGTAGTCCTCTGCTGGTCTTTAGCCTGCTTCCTCTGGTGGCTCCTCTTCTGCGCCGCGGACGAAGAACCCCGTTCTTCTCCTGAGCTCCACCTTTTAAGCCCTCTCAACGTAGGGCAGTCTTCGGGGCAGGGCTGCATCACTTTAGAACCTCCCCACCACTTCTCACTGTTTGTGGAAAGTCCCTACCTTCCCCAACTCCCTCGTGACACATTCCTTGTTTACCGGTGACCATCTGTTTCTAGTTATGCTGCACCCATCGCCCCCGCTCAGGAATGTTGTACTTTGTCGACATTTTACTTCAGTATGTTTCTTCCTCACTCATCATCCTTAAGCTTTAATAAACAATGATTATTATACAACAATCAAGTTGTTCAAACCTCAATTCCCATAATGTATTATAACATTCAGCTGATTAAAAGTACAGAACATATATTTTTGATTATACATCACAGACATTCCTTCATTGACATGTGTATTATTATTTTAAACCTGTTACAAACCATAATCATCATTAAATCATTATACAAGGTTTACTGTTATTTCTCAGGCTTTTATTCCGTTTTCTGCGTGTACCTGGACAGATCTCACATGCTTATTCCAGGTTTCATGACAATACATTGCTCTGACTGGAACTCAATATGTGGATATTTTTCAATGTCAAAACTTTGGATTCCACATTATTTTACCTTTGTAAATTAACACATTAGTGTTGCTTCTGTGCTTTTGTTATATGAGCAAATATGAATAAATTCCACAGGCATTATTAGCTATTCAGCCGAGAGGCGTTTGATCCTTTCTCCTGTTTCAGCATTTTCCATTTGTGTCTTTAAATATCACTCTATACGTTTATAGAAGTGTTTCTCAACCTTTTTTGGCCCAGCGCCCCCCCAGCCTTTATCCAGGTCCCTCACCGCCCCCCACCACAGAATTTGTAGGCTACTTTGCACTGACAATTATTTTATTATTAATGTTACTATCATTATTGTATAATCGGCGCACCGATTATGTTTTCCCGGACACTTCAGCGCACCTTACGCTCCTTCACCTCACACACATAACGGGGTAAATGTAGCGAGTTTTGCCCTAAACGTATAGGCGTCTGGAGGAGGGGGGTTGGGGGGAGGTCAGCGTATGTTTCTACGCTCCTTCGTGGGGGGGCGCCGATTTATGTTTTCGCATCCACCTGAATAATGTGTAGTTGCGCCCCTAACCATGGCACTTCAACAATATTATTTTACCTTTTATCTGGAAATATTGTCTGTTTATTCTTGCCATACAGTCTCTGTATTAATTATTGCTCTAAAGGTCTTGCCATACCAGTTTATTCCTCTGTATTTACTTTAGTTTCTTAGTTTATTCTTGCATTTTGTTCTTCATTCATTTCCATTTAGTTTCCTTTGATTAGTATTATCCTCTCTTGGTTTATTGCTATGTCCACTTTAGTTTTTTTCCTGTTGCTACATTTATTTTAGCGTTTATTGACCATCAGTAATCTTCACTCATCACCTGCTGCGCCGCCTAATCGTCATGTTTCACATCATGTGTTGATTTTTCAATGTTCAGCGTCGGATTCTCTGTTTTTATGCCATAATTCACATCTAGTTCGTCGCTCCGTTTTGCCCGCTTCTCATGTTTCAGAGTTTTGCGCAGCGTTTTTTTCTTTTTTTTTTTTTAACTCCCTAAGTTGCAGGGCGGTCGGGAAGCGTATCGATGGGGAAAAGGCAGACTGACATAAACCTTTTAAAACAATGGAAACAATTTCTGCATTCTGAATATTGAAATTTAAAAGTGCTGTGTTGTTCTATCACCCCCGTTTCATACCGGACCACTTACAGCTCCGTGTTAACGCTATAAAATGAACGCTGTCTATCGTGGTATCACCATGGAGGGATTTCTTTATGTAAATGGGTTCATTTTTCAGAGGGATACAAAGTGAGGGTATCGTGATTTTAGTATTTACATGTTTATAAGAGCCATTTTCTGTTGTCCTTCCATGGAAGCGGGCAGCTTTCAAATGGAAATAAAACACTTTTTAATATAAATTGCTGCTTTGACATGATCACAGAACTGCCAAAAAATATGTAGCTTACATAAATACCAGACAAAGTGAATCACAGCAGCGTCATCAGCCGGTGTAACGCTGAACTGATGCGGAGCGGAGCCATGAAGCTAACAGAAGCTAACAAACTCTGAATAGAAGAAGAGCTGCCATTGATACAGTTGCAGCCAGGCATGATTTAATGTTGCACAATACAGTTTTACCAAGTTGCTCAAAGTCTTAACTGGTATTGTTGTGGATTTAAGGTGTAAAGTTTACCTTCGACCCCCAAAGGCATCCGAGCGCCCCCCTTTTGTAAAAATGTCCGCCAGCGCCCCCTGCCATCCTCTGAACGCCCACGTTGAGAACCGCTAGTTTATAGCGTTCTGGACGAGTGTATACATTTGTTTTCCCTCCCTGTACACTCACCTGTATATTTATTTTTACTAAAAACACAAATTCATTATTCTTATATGTAAATAATAATTAAATTGGATTTGTTGTTTTTTTGTTTTGTTTTTTTTACAAATTTGTAAAGTTTAATCAGATTTATTAGTATTTTTGTTAATTTTCATTGTTGTCTCAACATATATAGTTAATGAAAATTGTTAATAGTTCATAGAGCTTCTGCAGGACAAAGTGCACCTCTGTTTTTTATATGTATTTATTAGGTTATTAATTTGGAGAGTTTATACATTGTAATTGAATAATTGAGGACAGTTATAGTTTTTTTCCTTTCTCCTATCGGTTTTCTCTGAACTATGTTCTGGGTGTCTGCCGTTTCTGACACTACACTCTGACACATGAGAGCTGACTTTGAACTGTGTATGATCAGCCACTCTTCACTCTTTTAACAACACTCCTTCCATATATCTGCTCCTCTCTGTCACCATGCATATTTTTCAGCTCCTTCTCACTTCCCTTCAATCCTTCTCATCTCTCTTTCTCTTCATCTTTTTTTCTCCTTCTCTCATTCCCTTTCGTTTTGCTCCTTTCTCTACTGTGGTCCTCCCTCATTCTCTATGCTTTTTATCATGCATCAGTTGCTGCATTTGATAAGCACATCAGTCAAGGTCTGCCTAATGAAGTCCTCCTCAGCCATTAGAGTGAAATATCTCATTTTTTTTCTCAGTCATCTAACTGAACCTCATGTCTTTCATTCCTCACCTTCCCTATGATCTGTTTTTACTCGTTTTATATATATATATTTTCTCCATTCTCCATGTTAAACTTATATTGACATTGGACATACAAGCAAGTTGAGTAGGACAAACACAGAACATCCAATTAGTCATATGATAACAGAGAAACTGAATGCAAAACTGAAAAACAGTAAGCTAAACAAGGTTCAAGAAGGGTATAGAGTTATTTTGCTTAAGTGAAGTCTAGCTACATAAATCTTTATAGATGTTGCTTTGACCTTGTAACTGTGTGGATCGAAACAAGATGATAAAGAGGAATGAACAGAAATTCATTAGTTCCATGACTTGATTTTAAGTCTTATCTGCAGACAGAGCAGGTGAAATGAGTATTGAATATATTTACGTTTTCTGTCACAATATTTTTATATTCACACAAGATGTTGGAAAGAACATAACCCAAATAGACAAAGACAAAACATACACAAATATTTCACATAATAATTAATGAGAAAAAAAATTGTCACCAGAAACAAGTCTTAATTAAATGAATATAGGAATAAGTAAAGGGTCACAGAGACCAAGAAACCCTGTGTCACTTTTGTGAATGAGTGCCTCATCAATTGTTGTTCTTTCTCCTTGCAGTTGATTGGCTGGAATGGGTTTAAAAGGAAGAAGCCCCACCCACCAGGTGAATGAGGGAGTTCAGATGAGCAACTTGCTTGTTCACGTCACTGAGCCTCGCTCCTGCTCCTGTTCTAATAGATGTCATCTTCTGTTCTTAAACCACCTACCTGTTAAACTGTTTGGTCTGGGAATTGTAGGCTAAGCTGGGTTTTCTGGTTTTTGGTTGTAGGGCAGTGGTACGCAGCGTTATGTGTTTAGCAGCACAATGACATATCAGCACATTTAATCAATCATAACACGCTTTTTTGTTACAGGAAACCATATTCAAACATCTATCAAAGCTACATTTATAAACAATTGTATTTTTTAATTGCAGTGATACATAGTTCAGCATATTTAAATACGCTTAGTACGGAAAACCATAGAATAGGAATAGAATATTCTGATATTGATGTATGATGAGCATTTTACAAACCACACAGCCGTTCATAATTTATTTAATAAATTATTTTGTAATATCAATACATATTTATATACAAACACAAATAAGTAATGATTAATACTGAATAATATATATTAGATACATCTTTATATGTATGCATACATATAAACATCCATCCATTTTCTTTACACCCTTGTCCCTTGGTGGGGTTGGTGCCTCTCCAGCTAACGTTTTGGGCGAGACCTGACAGTCATGTTTTTGGACTGTGGGAGGAAACCGGAGTACCTGGAGAAAACCCACCATGCACAGGGAGAACATGCAAACTCCATGCAGAAAGACCGGGGCCGGGAATCGAACCCAGAACCTTCTTTCTGCAAGGCAACAGCTCTACCAACTGCGCCACTGTGCAGTCCACATATAAACATGTATAACCTAATATATATTATCTGTCGGTTGTTTTCCAGCCGACGAGTTCTAGCTTCAGAGAGATTCCGCACCTGAGATTGAGTCCAAAACCCGATGTGAGATTCATCCGTGCTGCAGTGAATCCGTCTCTCTTTATAGATTCTCCCTCTTCTTCCTCACATCGTGCCTTTATGAAACCTTCAATACAAAAACGGAAGATTTGGGCTGTATCTTACTTTTGACAGAGTGAAAGAATTACATATAAATAATAGTCTTTACCACCTGTATAAACTTTGCTGATGAATGTTATAAAAGTAATATAAGTTTTATAATATATGTTATATTGTCACATTTCTAATATAGGCTCTTGTGTCAGATAATCTAAGTCAATGTTAGAGAATAATCTTTTTAAATTTACAGAATCTCAGTTATCCTTCATAGCGGCTGAACCCGTATTACACCAAGCACTGTAGCTAATATTAGCTGGTATCTCGCTGGTGGACATAAATATACAGTAAAGTAATATTCTAATCACAATATATACACAATAATATGTCCATCTTACTTGTGAAATGTTGTCTGTGGAGCCTCACATCAATAGTCCATAGATCAGAACAACAATATCCCTCAGTGCTGAGGCATCTTCTGCTGTTTTGATTGAACAAAGTAGGAGGGACGACCCATCCAAGATGGCCGCCGTATTTCCTGTGCCGGAGCAGCCAATTTGGGGTCTACTCTTATATTATGTCTATGGTTACATTAATCTGAGCTGAAAAACAGGAAAGGAGGCGAAGGTTGCTGAAAATGGACATCATCAAACTGATGAAGGAAATTCAGGCCTGGAACACTTTGCCCAAGTATAGGTCTCTATCATCTAACATGTTCAGTTAGCATGTCTCCTAAATTTTTCTTTCTCCAATTCTCCAGTGTCTCCTGGCTTGGTCCCTTTTGAATTGTGTACAAATATAGATTAGTTTAGAAATTCATTAGCCTAGTCGTTATCTGGCATTGGCGTATGCCACAGCATAACAAGCTCCAAGGGAAAGGTTGATGAAGGGGTGGGAGTAGGTTGAGGATGTTCAAGATAAGAGCTCCCTTTTCAGCATGTCAAAGGCAGAAAAATGGGAGAGGAAGACATTTAATAAATAGTGAGGGAGAGTGAAGGAAAGAGCAACAAAAGCAAAGATAGAGATGACAAAAATAGATGAAGACAGATGTATGTGGAAGGGGCAGAGGAATCCTGAGGTTAGTAAAGCAGAAGGAGAATCCAATATCACTTTGAGCATCTCTTTACACCTTTTACATTAGCTAGCATACACTGACTCTGGACACTATTTCCCAACATGCTACAGTCTCCCTTGTAGCTGAGTTTTTCAGAAGACCACCTGCTCCTTTATTGATTTATTTGGTTGTCTGTTATTTATTGGAGGATTTCTGAGGGAGCATCGTCTGTTAACATTGGACACCAAGACAGGGAAAAAGAAAAAGCACTTGAACCAAAAGTTGTTCTTTATTACAGTTTTCATCAGGAAGGGGAGTTTGATCTTGACTTGTTAGGACAGATTGTTCAATAGCCTTGCTACAATGTCAGTGACTCATACAAACTAATAACACAATATGTCTGTGTACATGTTTGTGTGTATGTGTGTGTGTGTGTGTGTGTGTTTAACCTGCACCCACATGTGCAGACGATTCTTGTGGTTTAGCTCAGCAATACTGTCAGGAAGGAAATGGATGAGATGTCACCATGACATCTTCTTTGTATTACAGCAAAGGGCCCAAGTCCAGTTCTCAAGAGCTACCGTCCGCAAGAGTGGCAGGCCCGGCGGCATGGGGAAGGAGTTTGGGGGAAATTGCCAACCCACAGAGTCAGTTGTGCCCCTCCCACCTCCTGGACTGGAAGCAGGTTTTATTTTTTTACCTCAGATTGACCTGTTTTCTATCATTCATATTGATTTGAAACAGTCAGGGCTACCACACTTCCTGTATTTATGCCCGTTGTCCCATCTACTTTTTTCTATCTTGTACAACTGTTTAATCCATTGCTAACATGTCGTAATGTGTTTTTTCCAAGCCGCCTTTAAACACACCATGAGCCCTGAGATGCTGGCGCTGGTTTAAACACCTGTGCAGTAGCAATGGAGACCTGCTGCTGTGCAGAGCTGCCAGGTGAGTTAGAATCATGGCAGCAAAAGGCAAAGAACTTTGTAGTTTTTCCCCCAAACAAACTAAGTAAACTGAGTAATTCTGTTGGATGCAGATAATGTTAGCTAACCAATTCCAATAAATCACGTTAAGCTGGTTAACAAGAATAGGCTACTAACTTTGATATCTATGTTCGAAAGTGGGTAGTAATGATTTCATTTAATTGGGTAACTTTTTGGGAAAACAGGTACTTTTTCCCAAAAAAAGTACCTGTAGTAACAGATACTACTATAAGGGTAATTTTCCTGTTCTGTACTTTTGTCTTTTATTTGAGTAATATTATTATGGCTACTCTTACTCAAGTACACTTTGCATTTAAATACATAGATTTCAGAGATTGGAAACATTTTATTCTTAGATTTCAGAAAAATATGAGCTAATGTTTATGCAATTTTGAGGATAAGTACTCACCATTTTATAGATGTTGCTGTTTACATCCTTATTGTTTATTTTGTATAAATAAACATGGTTATTTAATTTGAAATGTTACATAAAGATTTGTTTATGTATTTATTAAAGGGCATAAGCCGAAATTCTTCTGGAGCCAAGGCTGCTTAGTGGCCCTCAAATGGTGGCCGGCCTGTGGCCCACATTTTTTTTCATATATGTTAAAACTGTCACCAAGTCAGTAACAGTATGAGATAGATAATCAGTATTTTTAGACTTAAACTTGTTGCACAAAGACACAACAGTGAAATTGGCAATGAAATGTCTTTGCTTTCCCACCAGAGCACACACATGCACACAGTATATAACTTAGCTTAGCATTCTCAGACAGTCTTAGTGATGGGATTGTTGAGCAATGCCCCCCATTGGACTGGCCAATAGGAGGCACCTATTTCTGAGTCTGGGTGGAATCGGAGGATCTGGTTTGCTCTGGCTAAGCAGCATCTGTGTGCAATGTTTTGGATGGGGGGAGTGGAGTTCCAGTGATCCTGTCTGCTGTCTTTACCACTTTTCACAAAGACTTCCAGCCTGAGGCCTAACAGTTAAGTTAAGCTGAGTAACGGACATTTTGTTCTCTGTGAACCTTGTTGTCAGATCTCAGTTACTGTTTGACATTAAAGAAGGAACTTATTTTACCTCAGCCTGGATTTGAATCATGCTGCTCTTCCTCAACACCTCAAAGCATGTTGCAATAAATTGTCATGACTCAAACAAGATTGTTGACAAGGAGATAAACATGCTGGTTTGGGAAAGATTTTTTGACTTGTCCCAGATAGGGAAATCAGCTTTATATTCCAGGTTACTAAGAAAGTGGATTTTTAGAATCTTCAGATTTTAAGAAATGAAATATGTTAAAATCAATAGTACAGTACTAATACTACTATGACTTCTGTGTGGAGATATCTTAGGACTGCTCAGATTTTATAATCTCATTCTCGAGGCCATCTGCAAAGATTTGCTCTAATAATTAAGCAGCTATTCCTAATACCTTTTCCACCAAGCTTGGGGCGTCTTCTTTTAAGTGTACCATTCTTTTTATCTGTGCCTTATTCTGTCTGAGTTGAGGTTTGTCTTATTCCAATTCTAGCTGTCAAACTGAAAGATATATTAACATGACTGAGTTTAGGTTAAGGACTGTCAGTTATTCACAGAAAGCTCACATTTTGGGTCTGGCAATGATTGTTTAATCATAAAAAACTACATCGAAAATTGATTGATGGTCAGTTAACGTCATGAAGTGGTTTGAATATATTGACACGGTCAGACCAAGGGTGAAGTGAGAAATAATTTTAATGGTTACCAAAAATGAACACAATGCCAGGAACCTCAGTAGAGTTATGTTTCAGTTACCTAAAACATAACTCAGTTAAGAAACAGTGACATGAAACTGTAAAGGACTGTAAAGGATCCAGAGGGGAGCAGGTGGCCAGCGAGGCCCACAAAGATGTTGGGGGCACTGAGGAAACACTGTTAGGTTCAGGAAGCTCACTTACAGGCTCGTTTACCGAGGCTGGACTGTGTAACTCTGGCCAGAGCCAATTTTTCATTAGTAATCATAGTAGTAGTTCAATCATAATTAAATTGCTCAATTTCACCAAATTACTGCAACAATCTTAGCTTGTTTGAATGAAACAGAAAATGTCCATCCATCCTCTTACACCCTTATCCCATTGGGATCAGGAGGGGTGCTGGTGAGAGGCGGGGTACACCCTGCCCCATCGCAGGGCAACACAGAGACAGACAACCATGCACACTCACACCTATGGAGAAATTAGAGAGACCAATTAACCTAACAGCAGGCACGTGCAGAGAGGGGTGGGGGGGGGGCTGGGGGTACTTGAGCACTGGTCAATTTTTATTTTATTTTAATTTTTTTTGTATTATTATTTTCTAAGCCCTCTTATGACACATAACATGTACTGAAATTATTATATTATTATAAAATTTTTTTTGTACAACATAATAAGCCCTCCGGTCACCTTGTTACCTTTGACCTTTAGCCCGTGACGCATGATGCAGATGCCTCTCACACAGTGAGATAAAGCGGCTAACTGGAGCTCAACGTAGCGAACGTTCCAGATTACAGAACAGTTTTTGGTGAATTAAAAAAAAAACGTTTTTGGTGAATAAAGTGGAGACTTGCTGCTTGTCAGATGACAGAAAACGTTGAAGTATCGTTTCTGCTTCAGCTCGGAGTCGCGGTTTAAGCAGAGAGGTAATGAAATACAACAGACACTGACAGGCCTCTGCGTCTGCCTTTCTCTGAAGAACTACTGAGGGGAGGAGACAGCCAGGTGAGGAGAAACTGTTCTTATCTATTGATTCAGTATTTTTATCATACAGACATTAGGCTGTTGTTGTGCTATAAGCTAGCTGATAGCTAACGACTTTGCTAGCAAAGCTAGATAACTAAAAGCTTCTTCCGTGTGATATCAGTAATTCTTTAGTATTTATTATGCAATAAGGGCAAATCGCCCGTCCAAATCCGATCATCTCCATAATGGATAAATGTCCGATCTTCTAATTTCCTTTGCTGCATAATGTACATTTCATTTATTCTGGCGTTAGGTAAATTTATCTTGAAGGACAATAACACTTAAATAAAAGTCCAACAAGGATATTCATTTAGAATTAAAAATAACTCACCCTGAATTACCATGATAGATATAATGAATGTAATAAAAGTGACATTAATGAAGGGAAAAAACTCAACCCAGACTTTAAGTTTAGAGTCTGGTTCACAGAGTATGAAGTTACATTTTTTTTCCCCAATTATTCAATGGGGGGGAAAAAAACTAACCTCAGTTAAGTAAAATAAAATTGTAATCAAAACTTTTGGAATTGTAATGATTCCTTTTTTAAAAAACAAATCGTTTTGTTTAAAAAACTTTTTAATTAAATAACTAATTTTTGTCTTGTGTCTCATGAAGTTAAAAAAAAATTCACTTCATGAGACAAATGTGTGATTTAAATGTTTAAAGAAGTTTTTAAAGTTTTTTACATGCACAGGGAGAACATGCAAACTCCATGCAGAAAGACCGGGGCTGGGAATCGAACCCAGAACCTTCTTGCTGCAAGGCAGCAGCTCTACCAACTGCGCCACTGTGCAGCCCTAAACATTTAGAATCAGCATACTTTTTCAGTTTATTGTATAGTAACAAGTCTCAAGTCAAAAATGTCAAAATAAAATAGAAACATTCATCAATAATACAAAGTAGATTTTTCTACATCAGGGCGACTTTGACCTGCTAGCATTAGCATTGTGTTTGACTTTTCTCCTGTAGTCCAGCTCACTGGACTAAGAGAAACAGAAACAGCTGTAGTCATAGTAGATAAAATAGAGATGTATGTGTGAGTGTGAAGGGCTGCACAGTGGCGCAGTTGGTAGAGCTGTTGCCTTGCAGCAAGAAGGTTCTGGGTTCGATTCCCAGCCTGGGGTCTTTCTGCATGGAGTCTCCATGTTCTCCCTGTGCATGGTGGGTTTTCTCCAGGTACTCCGGTTTCCTCCCACAGTCCAAAAACATGATTGTCAGGTTAATTGGTCTCTCTAAATTGTCCCTAGGTGTGTGTGTGTGTGTGTGTGTCCTGTGTGTCTCTGTGTTGCTCTGCGACAGACCGGCGACCTGTTCAGGGTGACCCCGCCTCTCGCCCGGAACGTTAGCTGGAGATGCACCAGCAACCCTCCCGATACCTCCATGGGTATAAAGAAAATGAATGGATGGATGTGTGAGTGTGAACAACTGGGCAGACTGACACCCCTGCGCACACACACACATGGGACATTCTCCTCTCTGCCTCCTCTACACACATCTTTTTTAGTTCTCGCCAGTCTCTTCATGGTTTTCACGCTTTCACTTACTCAGACGGTGACCTGTGAATTAAGACCAACCAACAGAGATTTATATGTAATTTCAACAGATCAATACTTGCTGTTCTTCTGGAGGCCTCCAAGGTTTCATATCACCATGGAAACATAGAACAAAACTGGTTGTGATGACATGTGTTGCAGTGACCAAATGAAATAGCATTTGGCTGTTTTTACATACGGTATCATGGAGTATTCCTAGTCTGTTCTCTTAACCTCATACATTTTATTTAGAATTTTGAATTCTATATAAAACGCGTTTTGTCTGACAATCCACATGAAAGCATACCATTATTTTCCAGTGAAAGTGCTATGAGTTTCCACTCTGATAAACTGGTGGTAAGTTGCCTTCTTTGTTGAAGCCAGCAGAGTAGATTCAAGCTTTGCATGGTGTATTGCTGGCCAACCAATAGGCAGAAGTTGAAGGCTTAAGACACTGCCCTGTTCATTTGCATAATGAGGCAGAAATGCATAAGATAAAGTCAAAATAGGAGACAAGGAAATGTAAAATCAAAAATGCATGTATTAGTAAAATACAAAACAAAATATATTTCTGCTTTTATTCTTAATTATGTTAGTTTTGGTCCTGCATAGATTGGGTCTGGATAGTATCTATGAATCAACCCAAGAAGTTGAGTCAGTTTTTAAAAAACTAAGAGGGCAGATGAGAGGATTGTCGCTATCAGCTTCACACCCATCACTGCCACGCTGTGCAGTCTGACTAAGCCCAGATAGCACAGAATACAGGAGTGAACTCACTCAAGCATTGCAGGATGGATTCTTTCAGACTGAATTCCTTTAGCAGCGTGATTGCTGTGGTCCCATGGCGTTTGACTGGTTTTGTGTGAGTTCTGTGTTCTGGTTGTGGTTTGTTCAGGTGTCACTGATGATGTTTTGTAATGGTCACTGGCCATTAAATTCAACCAGTATTTAAGATGAATGTCTTATGTTAGATGTTTCTCTCCACTTGTGTTATGATAATGCCTAAATTGCAATATCACCAATTATTATTAATTATTGTCCCCTCTAAGGAAATCATTATTTTCCAAATAAATGCTTTTATTTGGGTGCGCTGTCAGCTCCAGCCACTGCCCACGGCCAGATTAGCATTTAATGTAATTAATCTGTGTTGGGCTGTTTACAAGGTAGTACTTATCTTAGTATACTAATCTTTGAGTGCATGTGTCAATGTATGTCTGTTGCTGTTACTCCTGCTCATCTTTTTTTATAATTTTTTTCAGTTTATTATATTACTACATTGATTCCCTTTTGTACTTTAATAGAATCCAATTTTCAGCAATATTGCTGAAGAGTCAAAATCTTTTTCTTCAGCGTTTCATCCAGAGCAGGAGGTTGTTTTTGTTTTGAGGGATTCTCATTGGCTTTGCAGTACACTGCCCTATTTCGCAAGTTTGTTTCAAGGAAAACTTAAAAAAAAAAAAAAAAAAGCCATGTCATAGATCTTCAATTTTATGAAGATCCAGCTATGTGTGTATACAATCCTGGGTGTAATACAGTAAAAGCCCACAGATTTGAAATGGCATAAACACAGATGTAATCGTTGTTGTAACAGGCCTCTACACTCCTTATAAATGATTTTTGTTAGACAGATGAAAGCTTCATGAAGCAGCCATGTGTCGCTGTGTCCATTCCCAATTTCACAAACAAAAGGAGCAAAGAAGATTTTTTTGTATCCCCACAGAGCCACTGCTGAGCCATGTCAAAAATCTCTTTCAATACTGCTGGACTCTGACCTTTATAGGGGACCGGAGTCTGAATTGTCTCAACTGACAAAGCAAAAACAAACAGACATAAAGAACCAGACAAGGCATAATCATTAAGGGAGAGGAAAAAAAACAAAGAATCAAGTTAATGGCAGAGAAGAGGAAAGACTGTCCGCCTGATGGAGGCCTGCTGTGGTCAGAGGGCTGTTGGTCTCTATATAATCCTAAAACAGAAACACTTGATTGTGATTACATGGAAGGCTGAAGGATTAAAGCCCTGATGGTTCTTATATTCTTATTAGTAATACACAAATCACTTAATGACTAAGTAAGGGAAATGGAAAGATACTAAATATGTGGAAATTTAACATCTGATGATGATTTTCATTGAAACTCACTATAGCAGTAACTTTAATTTTAAACTACCCATCAACTAGGCAAATCTACATTTAGGTGACAAAACAAAATCTATTCCCTTGTAGCAGCAGGAGCATTATTAGATGCAGAATCAATAATGTGCTAAACTTTAAAAGGAAATTTCTCCCGTTAGGTCTGCTTTATAAAACGTCTGCAGATTTAGAACCCAAAGAATTGAAAAAGTAGTGAAAGTTACGTCAGTGAGAGGATGTTAACTGATTCAATTCAAATTTGACAAAAATATCTTCACAGGTGCACACTTCTTCATGTGAAAGTAAAAGAACAGATGCAAAGCAAAAATGATGACTGGTTACATGTAATTAAACTGAGTAAGGGTAGTGAAAAGATGAATACTGAGCAGGTCTGAGAAACATATCCACTCCTCTGAGGCATTAGGGAGCCTCCTGAACAGAACAAATCCAGGACAATGGATCAATGGAGGATAAACCCGGTCACACATGAGCAATTTGTCTGCTCCCACTAATGAGAAGTCCTGAGTACTGTCTTAATTTGGGTCAAACTGCAGACTTTAGAATGGCATGTTGTGTTGGGTTGAGCAGATTGGGTTTGGCAATACAAAGATCTCACCAGAGTAGAAACGAGCCACTTAAGCTCAGCAAAAACCAGATTCTGCAGTGATGCTGCCACTTTTATCTCTAATAACTGCTATTCTGAGCTTGGAAAGTATGTGCAGCAGGCCTATAACAGCTCCTGCTTCCTTAGTTATTGTTGAGTATGCTGCCCTCACCCAAGAAAGGTCTTGAAATAAGCTGTTTCCAAAGGACAAACTAAAAGCATGACAGCTTTTAGAATTCAAATTGACAAACTGGTGATGGAAAGGCCTTTAGAACCAGCGTTATTTCCTCTTTTGCTTATTAAAGAGTTTTGTTTGAATGCAGTGGAGCAGCTCCTCTTGGTTTTCCATCTCAATTTTGGCTTTTGGAAGTTATTTTAAATTCCACATTTAGTACTTTTATGTGATTTGCTCTCTTAATGAGATCACTATGAAGAACTTTGCGTCTCCTCTGTTGCCCCTTTTCACCATTTTTCTTTTTTGTTTGATAGCATAATTTTTGTTGACTCACTTTGCCAAAGAGATATTGCAAAATAAAAGCACAGCTGAAACTTTAAAGCAACTCAAGTCTATTTTTCTTTAATTGCGCTTCTAAATGACAAATATCCCTAAATGTTATTAATACATTTAGGGATATTTGATTTGGTAGTAAAGAACAACTTCCTTTTTTAATTCCATGTGTTTGATATCACTGGAAAACTTAGACACTTTCACAATCTGTAAATAACTCAAAATGCCCAAGTAGCCATATTCATGGCTTTGTCATGGCCAGTCACATTTACCAAACAGCACCACTCTTCTCACGAGGACGAAGAAAGAAAACATCAATAAGCAAGTTAAGAGATTAATATTTTCATTTCAGGTTGAATCATATATTAAGATGTGTTTCAGGTTAGGTGGTCCTATCCTTCAGGGATTTCAGTGTTTGTTAAATGAGTTCAGAATTCCTCAACCTGAAAAAGTCTGAGAAACACTGATTTAGGCTAAATACAGCCCAACTTAAACAAGCTTATACCAAATTGTCACCGTTCACACTGTAACATAAAGATAGCACTCTTAAATGGAAGGTTGGGATCAGTCTATAATTCATTTGTTCTTTTTTTTATAAGTGGTTTGATAACTACTGATTTTAAAGCTTGAGGGAATATTTGATAAGAGCAATGAGTTTACTATCCAAATCCAATTTGACACAATGACAGCCATTATCATTGTCAATAATTTAGCACACTGCTGTGTTTATGACTGAGTTGGTAGAATTGTGTCATTTTCTCTTCACAAGCATCGTTATTGTTATTCTTGATTTCAGTAAAGAATTTTTCATTTGCATTTACAGTGTTGAGTCACATCTATTCAGTCTGTCTTTGTAGTGAATCTGGAGTTGGGTTTTCCTCCCTTTTGATTCGACCTTTTGACAATGACATTTTTCACATCTTACCAGTGGAGCACTTCTTTACAGAGACATAACCTTCACTTAAATGGGAGCAATGGAATGACTGATGTAGAAAGTTTTAGAATAGAAGTTATCTAACCAACTCATCTACTGGGTTACATGATGAAAGTTGTATAAAGGTGTCAACTTGATTTAACAGAAACAAAAAATCCTTTCTGCACCATTAAATATAAAAATAATTAACCCATTTCTATCAATGACGTTTATTGTGTTTAATTATATAATTCCATAATTTTTAATAAAAAAAAAATAGGTAGCACTATTTGATGGGGTGTGAATAAAACTGACATGAAACTGTCATAAACATGAATAAGCCTTCATGAATATTTATGACTGTTGTCATAAAGTGTCATTCGGTAAATCATGGCACTGTTAATACAAAGTTGACATTATTCAAAATGCCTTTGTTTTGACAACTTGACATTAACCAAGAATCATATGTCATAATAGTAGTCATGATTCAATTGTTATCACACTATCAAAAGCGTTAACAAAACAGCGTTTCGCTTTATTTCACTACCTGAAATAAAGCGAAACAAGTAGGACCAACAATAAAAATTTCATTAAGCTTTATTACACTGTTAAATGATTTAATAACAGAGTAAATAACATTTTTTTACATCAAGTAAAGTGGAACAAGTAGCACCAGTTATGAATATGTCATCAAGTGTCATTACAGTGTCATTAATATTATCTCTTACCTGAAATAAAGCGAAACAAGTAGGACCAACAATAAAAATTTCATTAAGCTTTATTACACTGTTAAATGATTTAATAACAGAGTAAATAACATTTTTTTACATCAAGTAAAGTGGAACAAGTAGCACCAGTTATGAATATGTCATCAAGTGTCATTACAGTGTCATTAATATTATCTCTTACCTGAAGTAAAGTGAAACAAGTAGTGACACTTATGAAAATGTCGTTATGTGTTGTAACGTACTATACTGTACTGTTACATGCAGTACCTCACGGACAACTACAGAGGTCCGGGGACCACAGTTTGACAAGGACTGGCCTAAACCCTTAGTGTTTCCCTCTTTGGGTTGAAGGGAATTTCAGTATGATTTTCCTATTGGTTACGAATGGTGCAGCTCGGTTGATGTCAACATTACAGCCCTATTTTTGGGGATAAAGCTACACAGGAAAA
This sequence comes from Poecilia reticulata, assembly GCF_904066995.2. Taxonomy (NCBI): domain Eukaryota; kingdom Metazoa; phylum Chordata; class Actinopteri; order Cyprinodontiformes; family Poeciliidae; genus Poecilia; species Poecilia reticulata. Next base: position 1,948,571 of record NC_088839.1, read on the forward strand.
CTTTATTCTGACTTAATGTCGAAATGTCAGAAAAATGACATTTGTTAAAGGAAGAAAAAATAGTTTAGACTATTACACAGTAATAAAAGCAAATTAGTGCTTTTAAACTGTGCACACCAGCCATCGCAGTTTAGCAACAAAGTGAATTTGCCCAAAACTTATTTAATACATTTTGGATTACTGCCTGAAATGATATACAATACACAAAAAAATCGGTAACACTTTATTTGAAGAGGTACATAAGACTGACATGACACTGTCATAAACATGACATAACACCTGTCAGCAACATAATGAAGTCTTTATGAATGTTTATGACTGTTGTCATGAAGTGTCATTTGGTAAATGACACTTTTAATGCAAAGTTGCTCTAAAAGTTGCATTAAAAGTCCATTAAAAGTGCCAACTTTGCATGATTTTGTAAATTATAATTAAAAAGAAAATTGTAAAAAAAAAATGCTCAAAATATACACAGTAAAAGTCACTTTTAAAAACGCAAACATTTCTAGAGCAAAGATCTACATTTGATCATATTTTTTTGAAAGTCAGAAAAAAAAGATGCTCATGGAAAGTTTTGCAATTTCTAGAAATTGAGATTTTAAGATTATTTGTTAAAAGCAATTGAAAAATATTCAGCAACCAAATTGTTTTCCACTACAAACATTTTTGGGCTTTAACAAGCACAAAATATAAATCCAAATAATAATAATAGATTCTGAGATTCTGGAAACGTTCTCAAGATTGTAAAAGGTGTAAATGACCAAATGTACTGGTTTGTCAGCTTGTTAAAATGTGTTCTAATTTCAAAGATAGGTGTTGATAGTTAACACCCGAAATTACATTAAGTTAAGGTTCTGTTATTTATAATTATTTTATTTATAACTTCTTATTACACTGCTCTTTGTAGTGGAATTTAGATTTCAAATATCTTTTGATCTCAAATATCAAAAGATATGTAAGATCTTTTGAATATAGATCTTAAATATCTATTTAATAAGCGACCAATCTTCAATAATAAACTTTAGTTTATTATTCTTTAGAAGGCTTTTGGAAAAGTGATTTAACATCTTTAAAAAATAGTTATTCAACAAATATGTAAAAAAAATATATTTTATAAGTATAAGACATACTGCAGCTTTAAGGGTTTGGGATTGTCATCACCTGGATTTTGGTCTAAATATGAGGATGAAAAATAAGACAGTAGAAATTTACCATTCATTTGTATTTCTGAGGTTGTCAGTCATCTATAGTTTTACAATCTTATGATCCCTTGATGTTGCTATTCATGGTCCTTGTTAAACATACTTAAAAAGCAGTTGATAGATTCTCATCTTCATGTTAATTTCATTTAATCAGAAACAAACAACAAAGATCCACAAAATGGAAATATTATTAAAGAAAATGTGTTCAAATATTGTTAAGTAACATACGTATTTGATCCCCAATGCATAAATGACTTGATGGGAAAACCTTTGCTTCTAATCACACCAGGCTGGCTACACTATGTGCTCCATTTATCAAGCAATCACACTTTTCAAATCCCACGTGAAAACTTACTCAGAGTTGGAAAGGAGACAGTAGCCATTTGTTGAACCTTGGATTAAGGGGAAGCAGTTTGGCTTTCATCCTGACCAGAGGATATTTGTGTTTTATGCATCACACTCATGTTTGCATGTGCAGATGATGTGGTTCTGTTTGGGTCGTCAAGTCATGACCATCAGACTGAGCTGGAGTGGTTCAGAGCTGAGTATGAGGTGACACTAAGTGATTCATGATAGATGTTGTGGAAGGACCTGACATTCAGGTAAGAGAGTGTAAACTCAAAAGGTCACTTTATGAATGTAGTGTATCAGTACTATATGTATTCAGAAGGTGTGAAACAATCAGTCTGTCACTCTGTGTTATGCACCTGATGAGTTGTGCCCTGAAAGATGTGTGGGAGAGCAAAGAGACGTTTCTGACAGAGAACTTTGACTGCAAGTACAGGTAATCAGAAACCACTTCACACAAATCTGGATTAGTTGACTGGTAGAGCAGCAAGAGGTGACTTTAATGTTGTATAGTAAAAGTCGTGATGAAATACTCAGCCAGCCAAAAGTGCATGAAATTTAAACAAACATGCAGAATGTTTTCAGTGGACAAAACACTTATGTTTGTGAAATTAGATATTGATTACAGTGCATTATAATCATAATGCTGTGTCATACTTTGTAAGACTGATTATCACTTTGGCAGATGGGATATGAAATGGGTTAGAAGTCATTTCATTAACACATTTAAATGAAACAGCTCACCAGTTGAATTGAGGCTGTGTGCTCATTAGTCTGTACATAGATGCTTTGCAATGATATAAGTATTTAAAATTAACTCTAATATAGGAGGATGGAAAGGAGCAAACAGTTGACAGCTCAGAAGAAGGAGGCAACTGACAAAACCAAAAATGAATTATCATTTGAACTTAGGAAAAGAAATAGAAGAAAAAAAAATCCAACTTAGGGTAGCCTCCTGTGTCGTCTGAGCCTGTGTCCCAATATCTACAAGAATTTACTCCCTACATTTGCAAAAGATAGCACAAAGAAGATGTTATATACAACCAAATATGGAACTTGTCAAGATTTTTCTTTATTAAGATATTTATAATGGTCCAATAACATAACATCCTCAGCAGAAAGAGACCCAGAATTGCTAGGAATACTGACAACTTAATTCCAAAGAGACCCAATTACACCACACTGAGTGTTTTAGAAAGGTCTGATGGAAAAGTTGATAAAGCTGAAAGGAAGTATGTGAGCTAAAAGGCCAACAAACCTGATTCACTTACAGCAGTTCTGCCTGGAGAATTAGATCATTCTTCCAGCAAACTATTGTGAGAAATTTTTGGAATGATACCCAAAGAGTTTGGGGCAAGTTTAAGTTAAAGGGAAATGTACAAAATATTGACAAAATGTGGGTATGTTGCCAAGTTTGAAAAACTTAAAAAAATATATTGTGGGATTCAGTTGATTAAAAACTGAACCCCAGCCTTTAACCAGCTGGAATATCCTTGGGTTTGGGTTAAATTCAAGGATAACCTTATAATTTGGGTTATCCTAACTGACCTACAACATAAAATGTTTGAATTTATGCTGCTTAATCCCATATTAAGTGGGATTGCTAATATACCTGCTACGGTCCACACAGGACACACAACATAAGGAGTCCAGACCAAATTGCATTAAAAAAAAAAGGTTTTATTCAATCTGAGGCTGGACATAGAGGTCTGGGGAATCGTGGCAAAATAAACAAAAGTGTGGGAGCATTCATGAACCAGCCAGCAGTTGACCGTTGGATTCGGGCCGCTCCCCTCACCCTGCCTCACCGGATCACTCACCCTACAACCAAAAACCAGAAAACCTCAGCTTGGCCAACGATCCCCAGAACAACACAAGAGGGAGGTTAGCAAGCAGAAAATGACATCAATGTAGCGAGGCTCGGAGACACGCCACCAACCAGGTGCTCGTCCAAACTTCCTCTTGTAATACACGTAAAGAAGGAAAACAATAAGTCTAAAGTATAAAGAAAGGTGTAGAACTGTGTGCTGAACATTTTTTTTAATGAATGAAAGTTAAGAAAAACAGCATGGGATTCATAACCTCAGTTTATAAGTATTGTCAGGTGAGTGGCTTAATATGTGGATACTGGGATGTGTTGGTACTACCTGGACCCACGTGCAATAAAAAACTTATGGAAGAAATGAAGAAGCATAGAATTTTATATTAAAAGGGCCAGCATTACAGAGAGAAGAGAAGCACTGAAGGTAATGATGGTGATTGGCGGGTAGCAAACGACGTCTGAGCAGAGAACAGGTGGCTGCATCTCCCTTTGAGAGCCAGAGCCTGTGGTCACCTGACCTCTACCTGGCAAATATGACCATTTATCACCGAGCAATAGATATGCTATACAGGGATTAAAGGCACTACAGCTCATAATCCTTAAACCAGCTATTGTGCTATTTGAAGTGAACCTATATATTTTCAGTGTCAATACTTTTACCAGATCATTTTAATCTGTGGTTGTCTCGTAGAAATGCAAGAACAAGATCCACTTATTCCACATTTAAATCAGTAATTTGGATGATCAAGCATCATATTTCGGTCACCTCTCTCTTTTCTTGTTGTTTCCTGCATATCTCTGTCTCACACACTTCTCCATCCTTCTCTCCTCTTCCTCCTCCGCTCCCTGATGGCAGTATCCTACATACAAGCTGTGGTGCTCCACTCATTTCTATATTTTCATTGGTTGATGTAGGAAAGGATTTGGGTACCACAGAATGTTTTAAATTATAATGACGGATATGATGTTTTATTTCATGGTTTAAGTGTTTAGATGTGTTCTGAAGAAGTGATTGCACGTGATATAATTTATTTTGGTGCTGTTTTTCTGAAGAAACAATGTATTTAGACTATTCCTAATTTATCAGGATATGGTCTTAGCATCAGTTGGAAAAGCTTATCCTCTGAGTAGGGACTGTAGGGGCTCCTTTAATGAATCTATAGTGGCCACCTAATCATTTTAAGACTGAAGCTGGTCTGTCTCACCTGCCCTTACTCTCACCTCTCAATCATCTCTCATCTCCAGTTTCCCTTTTCTCATTAGTCTGAGCCAAAGTGTCAGGAGTTTCTTAGGTTGAGAGTAAATGGTAGTAATATTCAGAGTGAAACTAAAACACACTTAATATCTTCTCCATATGCAGCGATTAAGAATATGGTACATCATTCACATTATCTCTCAATGATAGAAACCCTCTCACCATTCTTTACTTTATCAGCTCAGAAAAGAGCTAAAGGAGAGGAAATGGAGACATATTTCCAAACAGAGCAAATATTGACTTCTCCTCACACTATAAAGCAAACAATTTTAATTGGATTGCTGCAGATTCAATTAAACGCTTACTGTTAATATATTTCTCTGTTAGTGTTCAAAAGGTTATTTCCCAGAAGTTGAATGTGCTGAGATTGTGATATTGTGTTATCTTTACTGAAAAAACAGAACTGTCATGAAAAAGGAAATGGCTCCATTTCATGGTCAGGTCATCGTATCTGATCTGGCAGCTGAAGGAGGAACAGCTTATCCTGCTCTCTCCCGTCCTTACTGATAACTTTGCTTGTGAATTATTTTTAAAGTCACAATTTTTATGGTTTTATTCACATTATCGACACCATAACTGGATTACTTCAAACCTAAAGACCGGGAGATTTTCTCACTTTTATTTTTACCTCACTTTTCTTCACCTCCAAGTTGAACTACGGCTGGAGGTGAACTTTGAGATCAACGCTACCTGTGGATATGAAACAACTCTTCCTCAAATCAGCGGAGAGGTCGTACACCCCGCACCAAGCAGGTCACCCTGGATCGTTCAGGGCGCCAAGCCGAAACAAAAGTCTCACACTGCAGATCCCGTGAGACGACTAACGGGGAGAACCCCTCACCTGGATGAATCGGCGTGGCCGGCTCTGAGCCGAAACCCACCTTCAACCTCAACACCTGCTCTGCCAAAGAATAGCAAACAAGCAGCTGGAGCTTCAGCTTCAAGGACAAAGCGACCAGCCCCAGCCTCAAAACATCCTGACTCCGTGGGAATCCCACTGAAAAACAGATTTTCTGCACTTCAGCACGAGCCTCTGAGTGAAAACCCACCTTCAAACATCAGCAGTGAGGTTAAACCAACGCATCCACTGCACAAAGCTCCGAAGGACAAAGTGACCACCAGGAAAACGAAAGGTATGCCAAGATTGCTTATTGTTGGAGATGAGGCAGTAAATGGAATCAGTCATGTTTGCAATCTCAAGAAAACGAGAGGGGTTTCTTTTCTTGGTGACACTGTATCTGATTTGACCCGCAAAGTGCTCTCTCTAACCACTGATCAGCCAAACATGGAGACTTTAGCTGTGCATGTTGGAGCCAACGATCTGGCAAAGCAAAAATTCGAGATTCTGAAAAAGGACTTTAATATTCTTCTGGACACTATGGGAAAATTAAAAACGAAGTTATTTCTCAGTGGTCCAATTCCATCGCCTCAATGGGGAGACGAAAAACATTCCAGGCTGCTTATGATAAACAAATGGCTGATTAAAACCTGCTGCTCTGCCAGCTCAGTGACCTTCATCCATAACCTCTGGATCTACTGGCAGCGCTTTCACCTCTTTGGAAGAGGAGGACGCAATCTTAACAAACACGGAATAAGGCTGCTCACTGCAAACATTTTTCATTTTATCAACAAGAACAACAATGTGACCATCGCTTCAGAAGAACAGGCTCAAGGATGTCTGACTAGGATGGAGCCCTCCGCATATCAAGAACAAACTATTCCAATACAAACTGATAAAACATCGGCTGTGAACAGAACGACTGGTTCCCCTCCTCCTTCCCCCATACTTCCTCCTTCCCCCCTCCCTCTCTGCTCCTACACTCACTCACAAGATCAGAGTTTCTCAGGAAGTGAATCACTAAAGAGAGTCGGGCTGCACCTGAGCCGCCTGAAAATGCTGGTGGAGAATTCAGGTCAGAAAGAAAGACGGACAGACTCTTTCTCCTTCCAGCTGGATAGTATGGATCAACAGGTTCGCCTCGGCACAACTCTCACTTCATCTAAGCCACCTGCCTCTGACCTCCCTGAGGATCCAGCACTCCACATTTCTGAGGTCTGAGACCAGGGTCCAGATATTATCTTTACACCCGTCTTCCTCCAGAATGTGTCTGGCCCCCCAACATTTCATAGCAGGACAATACCTGTCTGGATCACTACAAGAAAAGTTACAAAAAACAGAAATACAAAAAACAGTGGTCTTAATTCAAACCTCAGACTGATCCACTGTCTAAAGGAACCTCAGACTGAAGAGCTTTCAGCCTCCGAGTCACTTAAACTGGCTCTTTTAAATACCAGATCTCTCTGTTCTAAAGCTCTATTAATTAATGATTTCATCACTGAGCATAATATTGATGTTTTATTTCTGACAGAAACATGGCTGAATGACAATAATGAAGCAATCGTACTAATTGAATCAGCGCCTCCTACGTACAATTTTTTATGTGAAAATAGAAAACACAAAAAAGGAGGAGGCGTGGCTTCAATATTTAAGAATACCATAAACTGTAGTAAAATCTCTCTGGGTAATTTTATGTCTTTTGAATATCTTGGAATCGAGGTAAAAGGCCACAAACGAACTTTGACACTAACTCTATACAAAACACCAACATATGTGGAAAATTTCTTTACGGACTTGAATGAACTTCTATCTCTCATATGCATTGATTATGATTGTTTAATAATTGTCAGTGATTTCAACATTCATGTTGACAACCTGAAGACCGAGGGGCTAAAAAGCTCTTTAATATATTAGAGAGTTTTGGTTTAACACAACAAACAAGCAACACACACTCAGGGACACACACTGGACCTGGTTATCAGTAAGGGTGTGAATATTTCCAATGTCTCTGTAACTGATATTGCCCTGTCTGATCATTTTGCTGTTTTCTTTGACAGTTTTTTATCTGTTAACCCACTTAGACAAAAAGCTACTATCACAAAACGTACTTTCACAGAAAACACAGCAGAAACATTTAATCAAATCTACTCTTCTTCCTCACTCTTAAGTTATAGTGACGTAGATAAGTTGGTGGATGATTTTCAGTGTAAACTTTCAGATATCATTGATTACATTGCCCCCACTAAAGTAAAGGTTGTGACTGGTAGGAAGAAATCTCCATGGAGAAATGCACAAACAGTTCAATCTGCAAGACAACTCTGCCGTAGGGCCGAACGGAAATGGCGTAAAACTCAACTGCACGTTTATTGTGACATCTACAGGGAAAGACTACGTAACTATCATTCAACACTAAAACATGCATGAGAGGCTTTCTTTGCAGATGTCATAAACAAAAACACTAACAACACTCGAGCTTTATTTGCCACTGTTGACAGGCTCACAATCCCTCCTATGACGTTACCACCTGAACTTCAATCTAATGCCGCCTGCAACAAGTTTTCAAGTTTCTTTTTAGAGAAAATTCAAAAGATCAGAGGATTAATCTGCACATCTACTCCAAAGTCAGTACCAATGCAGGGCCCAAACAAAACAAATGCAGGAAAAAATGACCCAATTTCAACTACTTAATTATAAAACCCTAGAAGAAATGATAAGTCAATTTAACTCTAGTTCTTCCTGTCTGGATGTCCTACCCACACATTTCTTTAAGAAAGTCCTGCCAGTTGTTGCTATTGATCTGATCCAAATAGTAAACTCATCACTCTCTTCAGGTGTTTTCCCCCAGGCTTTGAAAACAGCAGTTATCAAACCACTGATAAAAAAGAACAATCTAGACCAGTGGTTCTTAACCTTTTTTGAGGTACCAAACCCACCAGTTTCATATGCGCATTCATATGAACCCTTCTGTATTGATAAATAAAATCTGATTCCCCCAGCCCCCAATTCAAGACATAGGAGTGACCCAACTAGAGCCTAGTTGGGTCACCCCAAGATCACTAAGTCTTCCTAAAAGGTAGAGTCTCTGAGAATAGTTCTTCAACATATAGTCAGTGTTTTCAGCAAAGTTGAGCTGACTGTCCAGGAACGACCCAAGGTATTTAAAATTTGCCACAGTTTCAACAGGTTGGCCATTGAGAGAAACTGGAACTACTTTAAGGTCTTGTTTAGATTATATAATTAGCTCTACATAATTAAGAAAATGAAAAATTAATAATAAATAATAAAGACTTAGCCATATTCTGATTTAGTAATGTATTAATATTAGTTGTGTTACCACCCTCACGCCACTAGAGGCAGTAGCAACCCCGAAAAGATGCGACTAAGGAGCAGATTTAGAAGTATACCGAAAGCTACGGTGAGATTTGCTGAAGTAATGGACCTTACCACAGGGGCCGCATTTCATTGGCTAATGCCCATTTTACGTCACAGCGCAGCTATCACGTGGGTTACCGGCTCACAAACTCATGCTAATGTACATTGTGGACTAGCAGACCGACAGAAAGTTTTTGCGTCAGGACTCGAAAAAAAAACGTTCTCCACCATCAGTGGGGTTTCTGTACAAGTGATGTCAGGTATCCTGATCGTGTTTGTGGAACTAAAATTCACAGATTTCCAAAATCTGAAACGGAAAGCCTTGCTTGGATCAAAGCTTGTGCACGACCACATTTGCAGCTCAACCGTCGTAGGATCAATAAGAACAAAGTGTCTGCTGGGGTAAGTATTATTGCTTTGCTTTCTTTGTGGTTAGTGACTGAAAAGAATAAAGTCAATAATGGTGGGAAGTAACAAAGTACAAGTACTTCGTTACTGTACTTAAGTACATAAATACATCCATTATGAAAACCTTTTAGCCAAGTACAGCATAATGGAAGTACCGATACAACTTCTCCAACTTGAAGCCTGTTTGTTACAGCCTTACATTACTGAACAGATCAATATGCTGTGTACCATATCTGACATACATTAAAGATTTTATTTCACCTGAAAAGGCTTTTTACTAAACTGTAATCGTGTTAGCCACGCTAGCACCAAGTATCAGGCCTAGGCACATTCGAATCCTCTAAACCATGAATGCCCGACTTACCCAGCCTTGCAAGAACAACAGGCATCAGTGATCTTGTCCACAGCTATATTTATGCTGAGGGTGTGAGGATCTGCTGTTTTCCTCATCGACTGGTAGCATTTAGCTGTGACTCGCACAATGTTGGAGGCATCTCGTGGCTAAAACACCTTGATGTCGTCCAAAAAAGATGACATGAACTTGTTGGTTCCCTTGTCCATTGTCGTGGCTGATATTTTGTGAAAATCCGGCAGAAATGCTAAACTGCTAAACTAATCGACTCAGAAATACTCTGCAGAGAGTCAGTCGAAATGAAAAATGCCATAGAAGCTATTAGCTCTGCGAGGAGGTTAATGTGAGACATGAAGTCACGTGGGACTTTCGAAGGACGTTTCTGGGCGGAGCTTGGTAAGGTCCATTAAAGACACAAGTTCAAATCCATGCTGAAACTGTAACTTCTTCAATCAGTGCTCCTCCGCAGCACTGATTGGCTAAGCAATGTAACGTGATCCTCTGCAGCAAGTGATGGCAAAGCGGGGCGTCATCATGACTTTACACAAGTGTGTCTTTACCTTCGCGGCAGAGGCTCCGTCGAAACCCTGAGACTGACTCATCGAACCCCTGGGGTTCGATCGGACCCAGGTTAAGAACCACTGATCTAGACAAATCACTACTGCAGAATTACAGGCCGATCTCCAACCTACCATTCATCAGCAAAATTATTGAAAAAGCAGTTTTAAACAATTAAATAACTTCCTAACAATAATGAATCGCTTTGACTCCTTCCAGTCTGGTTTCCAGTCTCACCACAGCACGGAGACGGCCTAGTCAAAGTGTTTAATGACATCCGTATAAATACAGACTGTGGGAGAACCACAGTGCTGGTTCTGTTGGACCTCAGTGCAGCTTTCGACACTGTTGACCACAACATTTTACTGAACCGACTGGAAAGTTGGGTCGGACTCTCCGGTCCAGTTCTCAACTGGTTTGAATGTTACATAAAGAACAGAGATTTCTTTGTTTCAATCGGAAACTTCTCATCAGAAAGGTCAAAGGTCACATGTGGGGTACCCCAAGGTTCAATCCTAGGACCCCTTCTCTTCAATATTTATATGCTCCCACTGGCTCAGGCTATAACAGGACATAGGATTATCTACCACAATTATGCGGATGATACACAGCTCTACATCACGATGTCACCAGGTGACTCTGAACCCATCCAATCACTGAATAGATGCTTAGAACAGATAAATGTGTGGATGTGCCAAAACTTTCTCCAGCTGAACAGAAACAAAACTGAAGTTATTATCTTTGGACCTAAAGAGGAGCGAACTAGAATCAATGACAACTAATAATAACTAATAATGACAACTGAAAACCAGCAATCAGCCCGAAACCTGGGAGTAGTGATTAACTCTGACCTGAACCTTCAGAGCCACATTAAGACAGTCACAAAGTCGGCCTTCTATCACCTGAAGAACATCTCCAGGATTAGAGGACTAATGTCTCAGCGAGATCTAGAGAAACTCATCCAGGCATTTATCTTTAGCTGCATTGATTACTGCAACAGCGTCTTCACAGGTCTGACTAACAAATCAATCAAACAGCTGCAGCTGATCCAGAATGCTGCTGCTCGTGTTCTCACTAAAACCAGGAAGATAGAGACATAACACCAGTTTTAAAGTCCCTACACTGGCTCCCTGTAGATCAGAGAATAGACTTTAAAATACTGTTAGTTTATAAATCACTGAATGGTTTAGCACCACAATACATTAAAGATCTGTTATTACTGTACCAACCGTCTAGACCCCTCAGATCTTCTGGTTCTGCTCTGCATCCCCAGAACCAGAACCAAACAAGGAGAAGCAGCATTCAGTTTCTATGCATCACAGATTTGGAACAAACTTCCAGAAAACTGTAAAACAGCTGAAACACTGAGTGCCTTTAAATCTCAACTTAAACCCACCTGTTTAGAGTTGCTTATGGCTAAATTAGGGTTAGAGTGCCGGTTTTGATGTCTTCCATGTTTTTATTTCTTTAATGTTTTTAATTTCTTCTTCTTTCTTTTCTACGTTTTAATGATGTAAAGCCCCCCGGAAAACGTCCCAGTTAAATGACGTTTAACTAAAGTTCTACGGGGTTTAGAGTCCCAGTTGACGGCGTTCAACTAAAAACCTAGAGGTTGGAGTCCTTGTCAAACATCCCTGAGGGTTAGAATCCCAGTTAAAAGACGTTTAACTGAAGTCCTAAAGGGGTTTTAATGTTTTTATCTTTTTTTTTAAATCTCTTTCTCAGTGTTTATTCAATGTCACATGCTGTTTTTATTTTAATTATGTAAAGCACTTTGAAATGCCTTGCTGCTGAAATGTGCTATACAAATAAAATTTGATTGATTGATGTGGTATGGAAATTTTATGTTTTCATCATTATTCTGCTCTCATGCTGCCTCTGAAAAGGTGTAACGTCATCTGTGTTTTCATGGCCACCATACATTATTTCCTTTTAGCAATCCTAAAAGGTGTTTCCAACTCAATAAGTGCTTCAATACATCACTGTGGTTGGAGGCAATGTTCCCTTTCAATTTTTATGGAAATTTAATTTAGTCTGCAAACCTTCAGGAGAAAAGTAGATGTGCATATGCTTAAAAGTCAAGTGCATTGAATGGGTGACTGGCATAGTGTGTATCACCAAGCAGCATTTTAAATGTTATTTTACAAGGGCAAACATAGGCTCAGACTGATTCCACTGCTGGTACGATACAAAACAGCCCCTTTACTTTAAAAATGCAGCTACATTTTAGAAAGCTATATATTCAAGACATAAACACTGCTATGATGATTAAACCCATACCAGGCTAGTAGAGACAGTTCTACATGATTATTCAGACTGTTCAATTCTGTAAAAGAGCCATCTGAAAACAAACCGCTTCAAAGTTTATTGTGGCATAAGACAACAATCTCTTCCAACCTGTATTGTCATTCAGTAGCTACATGATAGCCCCCTGCAAATAAATACACCACAAAAACTTAGAACCCATTTGTGTTATGTCCTGGGTTGTTTTGGGGCTTATTACTCTTTAGTCTCTTTCTTTGATCAGATCAGACTTGTTTCTTTTACTTTCAGACCTGCTTAGTGTTCCTCCTTGTGTTTATTTCTTGTCTAACGATTCCTTGTTACTATAGTTTTGTTATGAAGAATATTCATGTGTGAATGCTGCTTCTCAGTATTCAACATAATCATCCTTAAACCAGCTATTGTGCTAGTTTAAGTGTGAATAAAGCAGACTGTGAAAAAAGAGTCTTTTTCACAGTCATTGTGAAAAAGACACTGACTGTGGCCCCAATAGCTACATAATTATAAACACTGAAATTAAACAACTACACTGAAATTATGAACACTTCACCCGAATGCGCAGCCTCACAATTTCCTCCTGGTCCATATATGGAGGAAAAATCTGTGCTATTAGATCGAGCCTAAAAAAATCCAACCTGACATGAAGCGCCAGCTTCATTTTGTTGTTTGTTGTAACTGCAGGGTGAGTCAGGTGAGAATCATCTGGGTTGGGTGAGTAATAGAAGCAGAGCAGAGCAGGACTACATATGCATTTAGTGGCACTTTGCACTGCAGTTGTTACAGTTTAACTACGCACCATTCTTTCTTTCCTTTGTCAACATGGTAAACTATCTACTCCTCTGTTTAGATTATAAACACAACCTAGCATTCTCATTTAGTTTTCTCTGTTCTGCATGTACTGTTGGCTTGTTAAACGTGTCACTTCAGCCAAAGTTTTGAATCTGCTTCTGAATCTGACGTGCTCCACAGTGTCCTGACCATAACTGGTCCACACACCTTGTTGAGCTCAACAAGGTGTACTTAGTTTAGTTTCCAGGTAAGACATGATATTCAGACAAGAGCTTGATTGATTGGTCCAGTTATACTCTGTGCATAAAGTTGAATGTTTGAGTGTCTGTAGAAAGTAGTCAGATGTGTGAACTGTGATCCGTCAAAATGACAAATGACCTTCAGATTTTCTGTTGTTTTTATTAAAATAAAAAAAGGTTAAAAGTATTCCGATAACACAACCCTTTGTTCAGATAGAATATCTTATCATTTTGCCTCAATCATTATAAATTTGAGAGCAAGGTTTTAAAATATTAGATGCAAATCTAACATTGAAATCAAATATTTACATAACCAAACATAATCTCAGTGTGTATTGTATTATGATGGAGAACTTGGGACAAGTTTTTTAGTTTGAAATGATAAAAGTCATGTCTCATAAACTCATACATTTCACTGTAATTCAACTATAATGGAAATCAAACAACTAACATGAGATTGTCATGATATACAGCAGATCTGGTTCTGGAACCAAAGTAGTAAACCAGTCATGGACAGCCAACCAATCTGAATCTGTGGTTATAGACAAAGTACAATAAACGTAATGATAGACATATCAATTACAAGCAATATACAGTTTATATTGAGAGAAAGAAATGTAAAATGCTTGGGAAATACCAAACTCTCCATGAAGAAATCTAGAAGAGGTCCAATGGTCATGGCCTGAGTGGTGTCAGAGTGGGTCAGCATGGCACTGAGGACTCTGACCTCCAAACTCAAAGAGTAGCTCCAACAGTTTCCAGGACAACCTCTAGCATGTCTGAAACTGCACAAGTACAAAAGTACTCTGATAGTGATGCATAGCGATTATAAGTGCATTTTATCAATGCAGTTATGCTGCAATAACCACAGAGTGGATATCTGAGGTTTTAAACTTTTTGAACATCATAATGAGATAAGTAGTTTATATAATGAGAAGAGTGGAAGATTTTAATAAATCAGAACAAGTGAGAGTATTATTAGACTACTATGCTAACATGGCAATTGCATTAAGTCAAATGTCTTCCCATGGGCAAAAACACAATTCAATAAATACTCTTAAATTAGAAACATGGTATGTGTAACACATCACTGCTTATGATACTAAGCCCTACATTGTGAATAAAGCAGTTAATATCCCATCAAATTGTATTGGCAGCTAAAAAATGTGATGTAAAACCTGCCAAGGGACTGGATGACTCATAGCGAGCCTCGATGTTGGTAGGTTCATTATTCTGATCTGTTAGTATTTCAGTGTTGTGGGAGTGAGCCTGCATTTGATGCTGAGGAGCTGTGACTGATGGGGCGATTATAAGGCAGGTGATCACTATGGAAGGTAGCGTCCCTGTCAACAGATGGCAGAGACACACTCATACAAACACACCGACACAAACAACAGTCAGGTGAAGCAGTCAGTTTTGTCCCTTTTTCATAATCATTTAGTGAGCAGAGTTTTCCCACTGCTTGTTTTCACTGCTACCTCAAAATCAAGCTCCAGAACATGAGTTACATTCAGCAATGACTTTCATGAGATGAGCATTTAAAATCACAGATTATTACTTTATTAAATGTTTGTAAAATATTGGGCATGTATATCAAGTTTTATTAGCAAAGTTTATTTTAAACTTACATACTACATGATAGCTTATATTATTGCACAAGTTTCTTGATGAAAAGCAACTTAAATCAGTTCAGTGTACTTTAATAACACAACTCCAAGTTAAACAAACATAATCTGGAGGCAGTTTAAAAGTCTCTTTAACAAAAGCTTCCAATGTAGTAAAAATGTGCCTAGTGACAGAGTGGAGAAGAATTGCCCTTAAAATGCTTAAAGCAAAGGGCTGTTGTGGTTGACACACTTCGCTCTGAATCTTTCTTTTTTTCTACATATCATGTTTTTTTCATAATCTGCAGTGTTTCAGCAATTTCAGGCCAGCGTTGCACATGAGAAATTGTTCTTAAAGTGTTTCGTGGTGAAACAAAGGTCTGTCTAAAGTTTTCACCTTGCACTGGAATGGTTTGAAGTTACATCTGTGTCCATATTTATTCATAGTCCTGGTAGATTTGAAATCTGTTTTATTCAACCAAACAGTTTGTGTGTGATGAGACTGGTGGAATTGTTTTTATTTAAATATTAATAAAATATGGCATGTCAATAAGGATTTATGTCGTTCAAAAGAATCAAGAATTTTCTCAGATGTTTCTACTAGTACTTTTGATAATTGATCTGTTGGAATGATTCCTGGTCATTGCCATCATCCTAACCTTTAGCTCTTAAGTTTTTTTGTATAGTGCATTTCAGCAACAAGGAATTGGAAGGCACTCTGCATTAGACCTGGGTGATCTGCTCTGTCTCATGTTATGGATTGTGACTGAAAGAGCAAGACCTAAAAGCAGAGCCACGCCTGAACTGATTATAAAATATTTCTTTTAAAGGTTTTCCTCCAGTAGAAAGATAACTTGTCCTGGATAAGCTGAAAACAATAAGAGCTATGCTACAATTAAATTATTTTAATTCATTAGATCTGATGACAAATTAGCATAAAACAAGTAGTTCAGCAAATAAAATTCAAAGTTTTGGAAAACAGCTCTGACTCTGAAGCAGCCATTCCACTCATATGGCAGCATTTGCCCTGAAGGATGTGACATTTGATCACTAAGTCCCACAGAACTTCGTGTTATGACTGTAGTTGTGCCTCTTGTTGCTTTCTTTGTTTCTTTGTTTCTTTTTTTTTTCAAAGAAAGGTTTCTTTATTTTTCTATTGGAGGAATTGAATATATCCAGGTCCTCAAAATGCCCTCATTGACTTCGAGGGCCAGTGTTCTAACTATCTGTGCTACCTATCAATCCTTCCTACTTTGTAGTAATGCGCATATTAATATTGCATCACCTACTGCTTACTCAGCAGATTTCTTATCCATATGTCCTACCTGTGGAAGTTTCGCTTTGTCTATTTTATTTCGTCGAAGATTAAGGTAAGCTTTACCATTAAGCTGTTGTATTACTTCATGTTTTAAGTTTGCATAACAGGCAGCTTGCAACTATATTTGTAAATGGCTTTAGTTTGCTGTCTGCGATGTTGTTACTATCTTGTGCAGGGCCGTGCAGAGACCACTAAAGGGGCAGGTGCTCAAAAACAAAAGGGCCCATCTAACCTCATTCTAGGACAGAATATTAACAGCCACTCAGCTTTCAGAGTTTAATAAACAATGATAAATTACAAAAATGTGACATATACAATCAAAGCTAAGGAACATCTCCATATAGAGCATAACACTATGCCTATGTAAGACATTTTATTAGTAATTTCTTTCTGCAGGTCTATTTTGTTATAGGAAAGTTTTGCAATATTCAAACCCGCAATTCAGCAAGATATGTAAATCAGAGCTGGACCACCAGACATATTTTGTCTTTACAGAATTACACTATTAAAATATAAACAAGGGCACAATGCAACCTTTTAGTGACTGTAATCTATAAAACAAAGATCTGCCTGTTTGCTGCAGTGGAGATGAAGACGGTCCATTCAGGAAAGCAGAGCTGCATCAAACTTTAAGGTGGAACTGCAGACAAACGAAAAAAACAAAAGCAAAAGCAAAAATTGAATTGTTAATGCATGTCACCATGAGAAAAACCTACTGAGTTTTCACAACACAACAAAAGATTTCTGATGTGTGCAAATAAATGTTTATGTTTGGTAAAAATGAGTTATTTAATTTAAAAAAGTCTTTTAAACAAAACTTTTTTTAAAGGAATCATTACAATTCCAAAAGTTTTGATTACAATTTTATTTTACTTAATGCCACTTTTATTACATTCATTATATCTATCATGGTAATTCAGGGTGAGTTATTTTTAATTCTAAATGAATATCCTTGTTGGACTTTTATTTAAGTGTTATTGTCCTTCAAGATACATTTACCTAACGCCAGAATAAATGAAATGTACATTATGCAGCAAAGGAAATAAGAAGATCGGACATTTATCCATTATGGAGATGATCGGATTTGGACGGATGATGTTCCCTTATTGCATAATAAATACTAAAGAATGACTGATATCATTAACGGTACACAGGGAAGAAGCTTTAAGTTATCTTGCTTTGCTAGCAAAGTCGTTAGCTAGCAGCTAGCTTATAGCACAACAACAGCAGCCTAATGTCTGTCTGATAAAAATACTGAATCAATAGATAAGAACAGTTTCTCCTCACCTGGCTGTCTCCTCCCCTCAGTAGTTCTTCAGAGAAAGGCAGACGCAGAGGCCTGTCAGTGTCTGTTGTATTTCATTACCTCTCTGCTTAAACCGCGACTCCGAGCTGAAGCAGAAACGATACTTCAACGTTTTCCATAATCTGACAAGCAGCAAGTCTCCACTTTATTCACCAAAAACGTTTTTTTTTTTAATTCACCAAAAACTGTTCTGTAATCTGGAACGTTCGCTACGTTGAGCTCCAGTTAGCCGCTTTATTTCACTGTGTGAGAGGCAACTGCATCATGCGTCACGGGCTAAAGGTCAAAGGTAACAAGGTGACCGGAGGGCTTATTATGTTGTACAAAAAAAGAAACAAAAAAGCAAAGAATTTTAGCACGTTTTATGTGTCAGAAGAGGCCTTAACAGGGTGTTAACAGATTAATGACTCTACTTAACATGTGAATAGCAACATGAAAAAATGACATCACAATTCATTACTGACACGTGATTGGTTGGTAGATATCTCCCTATTGGACACACTAGACCTTTATAATTACAGGCCTGGTTAAGCCCCTCCCTAATAAATTATAAATAATAACCCAGAAATAAAAATACACCCAGCACAAGGCATAAGTTTATATTTTTAATTTTTGTTGAAAAAGAAATATGTACATACATGCATATAAAACATCTACAAATAAAGAAACCACACATATATATAAAAGACACATCTACAAATAAAGAAACCACACATAATAACATCTATAAATAAATAAAAACTTCAGTTAAAAAAAATAATTAAATAGATTACAGCACAAAATGCTTGTCGACTTCTGGGCCGTGTGGTGGTGGCGTTCTTTCTGAGCATGATCCAACATACAAATGCTTATGATGCAACATGCTGTATTTAGGGTTGGCTTCAAGTCTCTCCTGTAGTTTGGAGCAGAGGTTGTCGAGCTCCTGGCTCCTAATGTTATTTTTCTTTTCACTGCTGATTGCATTCATACACACACATACAAACATGCATGCAAAACTAATGCATTTGATGCAATTGTGACATCTCTAGTAATAAATCTTACCTGCTTCTTTCTTTAGCTACATCTGGATGACTGGCTGTAGGTCCTGGATGCAGCTGGAAAACATTTTTGTGCATTGTCAATACATAGAATAATTACATTATGTACATAAACAATGTTGAAGCATAAAATATCATCAACATTCTAAAATAGTAGATACTCACACACAGTTGCATCTCTGTCCTCATCACAGACATCAGAACGTTCCTGAAGAGTCTGATTGATACAAATGTGACTCTCATTCTGTGGAGTCTGTGGAAATAAATGTAAAATTAAAAAAATATTGTAGCAAATATATCACTTTCTCAAAAATACGTAAGTAAATAAGTTAAAATTATTCTCAACCAACCATTATACAGTCGGGAATCAACGCAGTGATTATACATACCGGCTTCATGACTTCGTCCTCAGATCCGTCCTCCATCCGCCATTTTGTAGATCTTTACTGCTTACCACACTCTGCCTTGCTGTACTGAGTTACAACAAAATAAATAAAATAACGGGAAGATCAGTTTTTCTTACAAATATGCGAGTGTTCACTATTCACTAAATGTGAAATCATAACTTACTGAATTTCTCTTGGTCCTGGTGGACTCCGTAAGAGCTCCTCTACACCGTGGTCTGAGGTCTGGCTGGTAGGCTTGGCCATTTTTCAGGTCTGAAAAAATCAAAGAAGATGCGAGTATTTCTAAGAGTTCAGAACATCACATGTAATATATATTTTAATAGATAAGATAGATTGTTGTAATATTTTTTCTCCAAACATACTTCTTTATGGTGAACAGAAATTAAAAAGGATTAGCTCCAAAATGAATAAGAGTCAAAAGGTTGATTTGCATTTGCATGGCACTCAGCAACTTCATTTAAATACTAAAACCTCTGCTATGCACAAGGGGAGGGGGTTGATAGGGGAACACGGACACACAGCGTTTTTGACCATTTTTGGCAGTGTTCGACTCTGACAAAAACCTCTTATCATTTCAAATGCACAGTGACCTGTGCAGTTTGGTAGACATAATTTGACTGCGCTTCATTTGGTAAAAACTGCCATACAATGTATCAATGCGCTAAAAAGAGTTTGCAGTGTTTTGTATTTGGAGACATCTGTGTTTAATTTAATTTTGAAAAAAAACTTTTTTTTTCCTATCTGATATTTCATTCTTACAAACACTTCTTACAAAAACTTCTGTATTTAAAATATTTTTTAAAAGGTAGGATATTCTGATGCAGGGTCTTAATGCACCGATATGAGCAACCCACATATTTACTAGATAGGATATTCTGATGAGTTTTAGTGCATCAACATGTGCTACTTCTATGTTTTGTAATAATATTCAAATGAAGACTTCTGGTGTAGCAAAATGTGCAACCCACGTATTTTGTGGGTACTTATCTGGTATTTACCAGGTAGAATATTTTGATGGCATTTTGGTAGATCAACATGTGCTACCATGTGTATTTCATGAAGGTAGAGTTCTAATATGGGGTTTTAGTGCGTCTAAATGTACCAGCTTTAGTGCTTTTACACAAGCAGGTATTGTCAAACAGGGATTCAGGTGCTTTCAGACAAGTTTTTGTCATTCACATACTTTTTTTCAACTGCTATGTATCACTGCTAAGTACCACTTAATACCCGTCACTTAAACATAATAATTGGAAATCAGTATTAACATTGACACTAATTGCTATGGTCTTTGGTATGTAAACATGACGCTTTTCGAAAGGTAGCGCAGACAGACTAGCTATCTGTAGTGCATCTAACTATCTAGATGCACTAAGGTAGGAAAATCTGACGAGATAGCACAGATAGTCAAAACACTGGTTTAATAATCCAGATGTGTCTCTGCTTCAGAACACCTGAATCAAATAATCAGATTATTAGCAGGACTCTGGAGAAGCTGAGGACACTGAGGGGGTATTCAGTCATTTCACTGACGTGTGTTGAACCAGGCACTCGTCTAGTTGCAGGAGCAGTCGCTCAGCGAAGTCTGGATTTGTTATATCTTATGTCAGACCTGATGTTATAAAAAAAAAGACTTTTCCTGTACCCTGATGGTCCTTTATAAGTATAATTATTATTTTTTTGCTGTATTTTTTTCTGAACAGTATAAAAGTACAATGTTTTCTATCCATTGGCCAGTTTCCTCCATGGTACACATTTTATTTTGTTGTAACATTCACTGACTTCCACAGTTGCTCCTCCAGTTTCTTGTCCTCCAAATATAATTGCATCTTTCTGAGAATTCTCCTTAGAAGCTGTTAATTTTAAATCAGAAGAAGAAGAATTAAAATCTTTTGACTCGTTTTATTCTCTCTTCTGCCTGGATTCCTTGATGTGGTGATTGTGTCAGCTGAGTCACAAAGACAAGACCAATGCTTTCCAAGTACAATCATAAGAACATTTATTAGACAAACAATGAATGAAGCTGACAAAACTCATAATAAAATCACAAATCAGCATCCAATTCAATATTTACCTCACTCCACAGACATCCACACACCAAGACAAACTTACGGGGAACTATTTCACCGACGCACCGTTCCCCGGGGACAGCATCACGGATAACCCCGGAGCGATCTGAGGTTAAGGTTCCATCCATCCATTCATTTTCTTTATACCCTTGTCCCCTAATGGGGTCGGGAGGGTTGCTGGTTCCTCTCCAGCTAACATTCCGGGCGAGAGGCGGGGTCACCCTGGACAGGTCGCCAGTCTGTCGCAGGGCAACACAGAGACACACAGGACAAACAACCATGCACACACACACACACACACACACACACACACACACACACACGCACACACACACACACACACACACACACACACGCACACACACACACACACACACACACACACACACACACACACACTCACACTCACATTTCTTTGTGTTAGTGACTGAAAAGATAAAGTCAATAATGGTGGGAAGTAACGAAGTACAAGTACTTCGTTACTGTACTTAAGTACATAAATACATCCATTATGAAAACCTTTTAGCCAAGTACAGCATAATGGAAGTACCGATACAACTTCTCCACTTGAAGCTGTCTGTTACAGCCTTACATTACTGAACAGATCATATGCGTGTACCATATCTGACATACATTAAGATTTTATTTCACCTGAAAAGGCTTTTTACTAAACTGTAATCGTGTTAGCCACGCTAGCACCAAGTATCAGGCCTAGGCACATTCGATCTCAAAACCATGAATGCCTGACTCACCAGCCTTGCAAGAACAATAGGCATCAGTGATCTTGTCACAGATATATTTATGCTGAGGGTTGAGGATTGCTGTTTCCTCATCGACTGGTAGCATTTAGCTGTGACTCGCACAATGTTAGAGGCATCTCGTGGCTAAAACCTTGATGTCGTCCAAAAAAGATGACATGAACTTGTTGGTTCCCTTGTCCATTGTCGTGGCTGATATTTTGTGAAATCCGGCAGATGCTAAACTGCTAAACTAATCGACTCAGAATACTCTGCAGAGAGTCAGTCGAAATGAAAATGCCATAGAAGCTATTAGCTCTGCGAGGAGGTTAATGTGAGACATGAAGTCCGTGGGACTTTCGAAGGACGTTTTGGCGGAGCTTGGTAAGGTCCATTAAGACACAAGTTCAAATCCATGCTGAAACTGTAACTTCTTCAATCAGTGCTCCTCCGCAGCACTGATTGGCTAGCATGTAACGTGATCTCTGCAGCAAGTGATGGCAAAGCGGGGCGTCATCATGACTTTCACAGTGTGTCTTTACCTTCGCGGCAGAGCTCCGTCGAACCTGAGACTGACTCATCGACCCCTGGGGTTCGATCGACTCAGGTTAAGAACCACTGATCTAGACAAATCACTACTGCAGAATTACAGGCCGATCTCCAACCTACCATTCATCAGCAAAATTATTGAAAAGCAGTTTTAAACAATTAATAACTTCCTAACAATAATGAATCGCTTTGACTCCTTCCAGTCTGGTTTCCAGTTCACCAAGCACGGAGACGGCCTAGTCAAAGTGTTTAATGAATCATATAAATACAGACTGTGGGAACACAGTGCTGGTTCTGTTGGACCTCAGTGCAGCTTTCGACCTGTTGACCACAACATTTTACTGAACGACTGGAGAGTTGGGTCGGACTCTCGGTCCAGTGCTCAACTGGTTTGAATGTTACATAAGAACAGGATTACTTTGTTTCAATCGGAACTTATCAGAAAGGTCAAAGGTCACATGTGGGTACCCCAAGGTTCATCCTAGACCCCTTCTCTTCAATATTATATGCTCCCACTGGCTCAGGCTATAACAGGACATAGGATTATTACCACATTATGCGGATGATACACAGCTCTACATCACGATGTCACCAGGTGATCTGAACCCATCCAATCACTGAATAGATGCTTAGAACAGATCAATGTGTGGATGTGCCAAACTTTTTCCAGCTGAACAGAAACAAAACTGAAGTTATTATCTTTGGACCTAAAGAGGAGCGAACTAGAATCACTGACAACTAATAATAACTAATAATGACAACTGAAAACCAGCAATCAGCCCGAAACCTGGGAGTAGTGATGGACTCTGACCTGAACCTTCAGAGCCACATTAAGACAGTCACAAAGTCGGCCTTCTATCACCTGAAGAACATCTCCAGGATTAGAGGACTGATGTCTCAGCACGATCTAGAGAAGCTCATCCATGCTTTTATCTTTAGCCGCATTGATTACTGCAACAGTGTCTTCACAGGTCTGACTAACAAATCAATCAACAGCTGCAGCTGATCCAGATGCTGCTGTGCTGTTCTCACTAAACCACGAAGATAGAGACATAACACCAGTTTTAAAGTCCCTCCTCTGGCTCACTGTAGATCAGAGAATAGACTTTATAATACTGATGTTAGTTTATAAATCACTGAACGGTTTAGCACCACAATACCTTAAAGATCTGTTATTACTGTACCAACCGTCTAGACCCCTCAGATCTTCTGGTTCTGCTCTGCATCCCCAGAACCAGAACCAAACAAGGAGAAGCAGCATTCAGTTTCTATGCATCACAGATTTGGAACAAACTTCCAGAAAACTGTAAAACAGCTGAAACACTGAGTGCCTTTAAAAATCACCTTAAAACCCACCTGTTTAGAGTTGCTTATGGCTAAATTAGGGTTAGAGTGCAGGTTTTTGATGTCTTCCATGTTTTATTTCTTTAATGTTTTTAATTTCTTTTTCTTCTTTTCTACGTTTTAAAGATGTAAGCCCCCCGGAAAACGTCCCAGTTAAACGACGTTTAACTAAAGTTCTACGGGGTTTAGAGTCCCAGTTGACGGCGTTCAACTAAAAACCTAGAGGTTGGAGTCCTTGTCAAACATCCCTGAGGGTTAGAATCCCAGTTAAAAGACGTTTAACTGAAGTCCTAAAGGGGTTTTAATGTTTTTATCTTTTTTTTTAAATCTCTTTCTCTTTCTCAGTGTTTATTCAATGTCACATGCTGTTTTTATTTTAATTATGTAAAGCACTTTGAAATGCCTTGCTGCTGAAATGTGCTATACAAATAAAATTTGATTGATTGATTGATTGATGTGGTATGGAAATTTTATGTTTTCATCATTATTCTGCTCTCATGCTGCCTCTGAAAAGGTGTAACGTCATCTGTGTTTCATGGCCACCATACATTATTTCCTTTAGCAATCCTAAAAGGTGTTTCAAATCAATAAGTGCTTCAATACATCACTGTGGTTGGAGGCAATGTTCCCTTTCAAATTTTATGGAAATTTAATTTAGTCTGCAAACCTTCAGGAGAAAGTAGATGTGCATATGCTTAAAAGTCAAGTGCATTGAATGGGTGACTGGCATAGTGTGTATCACCAAGCAGCATTTTAAATGTTATTTTACAAGGGCAAACATAGGCTCAGACTGATTCCACTGCTGGTACGATACAAAACAGCCCCTTTACTTTAAAATGCAGCTACATTTTAGAAAGCTATATATTCAAGACATAAACACTGCTATGATGATTAAACCCATACCAGGCTAGTAGAGACAGTTCTACATGATTATTCAGACTGTTCAATTCTGTAAAAGAGCCATCTGAAAACAAACCGCTTCAAAGTTTATTGTGGCATAAGACAACAATCTCTTCCAACCTGTATTGTCATTCAGTAGCTACATGATAGCCCCCTGCAAATAAATACACCACAAAAATATATATTTTATATATTTACATAACCAAACATAATCTCAGTGTGTATTGTATTATGATGGAGAACTTGGGACAAGTTTTTTAGTTTGAAATGATAAAAGTCATGTCTCATAAACTCATTCATTTCACTGTAATTCAACTATAATGGAAATCAAACAACTAACATGAGATTGTCATGATATACAGCAGATCTGGTTCTGGAACCAAAGTAGTAAACCAGTCATGGACAGCCAACCAATCTGAATCTGTGGTTATAGACAAAGTACAATAAACGTAATGATAGACATATCAATTACAGCAATATACAGTTTATATTGAGAGAAAGAAATGTAAAATGCTTGGGAAATACCAAACTCTCCATGAAGAAATCTAGAAGAGGTCCAATGGTCATGGCCTGAGTGGTGTCAGAGTGGGTCAGCATGGCACTGAGGACTCTGACCTCCAAACTCAAAGAGTAGCTCCAACAGTTTCCAGGACAACCTCTAGCATGTCTGAAACTGCACAAGTACAAAAGTACTCTGATAGTGATGCATAGCGATTATAAGTGCATTTTATCAATGCAGTTATGCTGCAATAACCACAGAGTGGATATCTGAGGTTTTAAACTTTTGACCATCATAATGAGATAAGTAGTTTATATAATGAGAAGAGTGGAAGATTTTAATAAATCAGAACAAGTGAGAGTATTATTAGACTACTATGCTAACATGGCAATTGCATTACGTCAAATGTCTTCCATGGGCAAAAACACAATTCAATAAATACTCTTAAATTAGAAACATGGTATGTGTAACACATCACTGCTTATGATACTAAGCCCTACATTGTGAATAAAGCAGTTAATATCCCATCAATTGTATTGGCAGCTAAAAATGTGATGTAAAACCTGCAAGGGACTGGATGACTCATAGCGAGCCTCGATGTTGGTAGGTTCATTATTCTGATCTGTTAGTATTTCAGTGTTGTGGGAGTGAGCCTGCATTTGATGCTGAGGAGCTGTGACTGATGGGGCGATTATAAGGCAGGTGATCACTATGGAAGGTAGCGTCCCTGTCAACAGATGGCAGAGACACACTCATACAAACACACCGACACAAACAACAGTCAGGTGAAGCAGTCAGTTTTGTCCCTTTTTCATAATCATTTAGTGAGCAGAGTTTTCCCACTGCTTGTTTTCACTGCTACCTCAAAATCAAGCTCCAGAACATGAGTTACATTCAGCAATGACTTTCATGAGATGAGCATTTAAAATCACAGATTATTACTTTATTAAATGTTTGTAAAATATTGGGCATGTATATCAAGTTTTATTAGCAAGTTTATTTTAAACTTACATACTACATGATAGCTTATATTATTGCACAAGTTTCTTGATGAAAAGCAACTTAAATCAGTTCAGTGTACTTTAATAACACAGCTCCAAGTTAAACAAACATAATCTGGAGGCAGTTTAAAAGTCTCTTTCACAAAGCTTCCAATGTAGTAAAAATGTGCCTAGTGACAGAGTGGAGAGAATTGCCCTTAAAATGCTTAAAGCAAAGGGCTGTTGTGGTTGACACACTTCGCTCTGAATCTTTCTTTTTTTCTGCATATCATGTTTTTTTCATAATCTGCAGTGTTTCAGCAATTTCAGGCCAGCGTTGCACATGAGAAATTGTTCTTAAAGTGTTTCGTGGTGAAACAAAGGTCTGTCTAAAGTTTTCACCTTGCACTGGAATGGTTTGAAGTTACATCTGTGTCCATATTTATTCACAGTCCTGGTAGATTTGAAATCTGTTTTATTCAACCAAACAGTTTGTGTGTGATGAGACTGGTGGAATTGTTTTTATTTAAATATTAATAAAATATGGCATGTCAATAAGGATTTATATCGTTCAAAAGAATCAAGAATTTTCTCAGATGTTTCTACTAGTACTTTTGATAATTGATCTGTTGGAATGATTCCTGGTCATTGCCATCATCCTAACCTTTAGCTCTTAAGTTTTTTTGTATAGTGCATTTCAGCAACAAGGAATTGGAAGGCACTCTGCATTAGACCTGGGTGATCTGCTCTGTCTCATGTTATGGATTGTGACTGAAAGAGCAAGACCTAAAAGCAGAGCCACGCCTGAACTGATTATAAAATATTTCTTTTAAAGGTTTTCCTCCAGTAGAAGGATAACTTGTCCTGGATAAGCTGAAAACAATAAGAGCTATGCTACAATTAAATTATTTTAATTCATTAGATCTGATGACAAATTAGCATAATAGGATAAAGGGTTGCAACTATATTTGTAAATGGCTTTAGTTTGCTGACTGCGATGTTGTTACTATCTTGTGCAGGGCCGTGCAGAGACCACTAAAGGGGCAGGTGCTCAAAAACAAAAGGGCTCATCTAACCTCATTCTAGGACAGAATATTAATATTAAGCCTCTCAGCTTTCAGAGTTTAATAAACAATGATAAATTACAAAATTGTGACATATACAATCAAAGCTAAGGAACATCTCCATATAGAGCATAACACTATGCCTATGTAAGATATTTTATTAGTCATTTCTTTCTGCAGGTCTATGTTGTTATAGGAAAGTTTTGCAATATTCAAACCCGCAATTCAGCAAGATATGTAAATCAGAGCTGGACCACCAGACATATTTTGTCTTTACAGAATTACACTATTAAAATATAATCATGGGCACAATCAATCAATCAATCAATCAAATTTTATTTGTATAGCACATTTCAGCAGCAAGGCATTTCAAAGTGCTTTACATAATTAAAATAAAAACAGAAATAAACAGTGAGAAAGAGAGAAATTTAAAAAATAAAAATAAAAAAAACAAACTCCCGTTGTCCTTTGCGGAATTTAACTATTTCATAGAGGACTCCGCCGTCCTTTAGCAGGGGACGCCGCCGTCCCACACAGAATTTAACTAACTTAGAGTTAGGGGAGTCTGCCCTCCCGCGGACTTTAACTGGTTTTATTTTATTTTAATTTTTATCGTTTTTTATTTTTATTTTTTATTTTCTTAAGACATTAAAACCGGCACTCTAACCCTAATTTAGCCATAAGCAACTCTAAACAGGTGGGTTTTAAGTTGAGATTTAAAGGCACTCAGTGTTTCAGCTGTTTTACAGTTTTCTGGAAGTTTGTTCCAAATCTGTGGTGCATAGAAACTGAATGCTGCTTCTCCTCGTTTGGTTCTGGTTCTGGGGATGCAGAGCAGAACCAGAACCAGAAGATCTGAGGGGTCTAGACGGTTGGTACAGTAATAACAGATCTTTAAGGTATTGTGGTGCTAAACCGTTCAGAGATTTATAAACTAACATCAGTATTTTAAAGTCTATTCTCTGAGCTACAGGGAGCCAGAGGAGGGACTTTAAAACTGGTGTTATGTCTCTATCTTCCTGGTTTTAGTGAGAACAGCAGCAGCAGCATCTGGATCAGCTGCAGCTGTTTGATTGATTTATTAGTCAGACCTGTGAAGACGCTGTTGCAGTAATCAATGCGGCTAAAGATAAATGCATGGATGAGTTTCTCTAGATCGTGCTGAGACATAAGTCCTCTAATCCTAGAGATGTTCTTCAGGTGATAGAAGGCCGACTTTGTGACTGTCTTAATGTGGCTCTGAAGGTTCAGGTCAGAGTCCATCACTACTCCCAGGTTTCGGGCTGATTGCTGGTTTTTAGTTGTAATAACTGAAGCTGTGCATTGATTCTAGTTCGCTCCTCTTTAGGTCCAAAGATAATAACTTCAGTTTTGTTTCTGTTTAGCTGGAGAAAGTTTTGGCACATCCACACATTGATCTGTTCTAAGCATCTATTCAGTGATTGGATGGGTTCAGAGTCACCTGGTGACATCGTGATGTAGAGCTGTGTATCATCCGCATAATTGTGGTAGCTAATCCTATGTCCTGTTATAACCTGAGCCAGTGGAGCATATAAATATTGAAAAGAAGGGGTCCTAGGATTGAACCTTGGGGTACCCCACATGTGACCTTTGACCTCTCTGATGAGAAGTTTCCAATTGAAACAAAGAAATCCCTGTTCTTTATGTAAGATTCAAACCAGTTGAGCACTGGACCGGAGAGTCCGGTCCAATGCAACCTTTTAGTGACTGTAATCTATAAAACAAAGATCTGCCTGTTTGCTGCAGTGGAGATGAAGACGGTCCATTCAGGAAAGCAGAGCTGCATCAAACTTTAACGTGGAACTGCAGAAAAAAGAAAAAAACAAAAGCAAAAATTGAATTGTTAATGCATGTCACCATGAGAAAACCCTACTGAGTTTTCACAACACAACAAAAGATTTCTGATGTGTGCAAATAAATGTTTATGTTTGGTAAAAATGAGTTATTTAATTTAAAAAAGTCTTTTAAACAAAACTTTTTTAAAGGAATCATTACAATTCCAAAAGTTTTGATTACAATTTTATTTTACTTAATGTCACTTTTATTACATTCATTATATCTATCATGGTAATTCAGGGTGAGTTATTTTTAATTCTAAATTAATATCCTTGTTGGACTTTTATTTAAGTGTTATTTTCCTTCAAGATACATTTACCTAACGCCAGAATAAATGAAATGTACATTATGCAGCAAAGAAAATTAGAAGATCTGACATATATTCATTATGGAGATGATCGGTTTTGGACGGGCGATTTGCCCTTATTGCATAATAAATACTAAAGAATTACTGATATCATTAACGGTACACAGGGAAGAAGCTTTAAGTTATCTTGCTTTGCTAGCAAAGTCGTTAGCTAGCAGCTAGCTTATAGCACAACAACAGCAGCCTAATGTCTGTCTGATAAAAATACTGAATCAATAGATAAGAACAGTTTCTCCTCACCTGGCTGTCTTCTCCCCTCAGTAGTTCTTCAGAGAAAGTCAGACACAGAGGCCTGTCAGTGTCTGTTGTATTTCATTACCTCTCTGCTTAAACCGCGACTCCGAGCTGAAGCAGAAACGATACTTCAACGTTTTCCGTCATCTGACAAGCAGCAAGTCTCCACTTTATTCACCAAAAACGTTTTTATT
Source organism: Poecilia reticulata (assembly GCF_904066995.2). NCBI lineage: Eukaryota > Metazoa > Chordata > Actinopteri > Cyprinodontiformes > Poeciliidae > Poecilia > Poecilia reticulata. Next base: position 1,978,500 of record NC_088839.1, read on the forward strand.
TTTAATTCACCAAACACTGTTCTGTAATCTGGAACGTTCGCTACGTGGAGCTCCAGTTAGCCGCTTTATCTCACTGTGAGAGAGGCATCTGGGTCATGCGTCACGGGCTAAAGGTCAAAGGTAACAAGGTGACCGGAGGGCTTATTATGTTGTACAAAAAAAGAAACAAAAAAGCAAAGAATTTTAGCACGTTTTATGTGTCAGAAGAGGGCTTAACAGGGTGTTAACAGCTTAACGACTCTACTTAACATGTGAATAGCAACAGGAGACCCATGTGAATTGTCAGTCATTGGATGAAAAAATGACATCACAATTCATTACTGACACGTGATTGGTTGGTAGATATCTCCCTATTGGACACACTAGACCTTTATAATTACAGGCCTGGTTAAGCCCCTCCCTAATAAATTATAAATAATAACCCAGAAATAAAAATACACCAAGCACAAGGCATAAGTTTATATTTTTAATTTTTGTTGAAAAAGAAATATGTACATACATGCATATAAAACATCTACAAATAAAGAAACCACACATATATAAAATAAAACACATCTACAAGAAACCACACATATATATAAAAGACACATCTACAAATAAAGAAACCACACATAATAACATCTATAAATAAATAAAAACTTCAGTTAAAAAAAATAATTAAATAGATTACAGCACAAAATGCTTGTCGACTTCTGGGCCGTGTGGTGGTGGCGTTCTTTCTGAGCATGATCCAACATACAAATGCTTATGATGCAACATGCTGTATTTAGGGTTAGCTTCAAGTCTCTCCTGTAGTTTGGAGCAGAGGTTGCCGAGCTCCTGGCTCCTAATGTTATTTTTCTTTTCACTGCTGATTGCATTCATACACACACATACAAACATGCATGCAAAACTAATGCATTTGATGCAATTGTGACATCTCTAGTAATAAATGTGACCTGCTTCTTTCTTTAGCTACATCTGGATGACTGGCTGTAGGTCCTGGATGCAGCTGGAAAACATTTTTGTGCATTGTCAATACATAGCATGATTACATTATGTACATAAACAATGTTGAAGAATAAAATATCATCAACATTCTAAAATAGTAGATACTCACACACAGTTGCATCTCTGTCCTCATCACGGACATCAGAACGTTCCTGAAGAGTCTGATTGATACAAATGTGACTCTCATTCTGTGGAGTCTGTGGAAATAAATGTAAAATAAAAAAATATTGTAGCAAATATATCGCTTTCTCAAAAATACGTAAGTAAATAAGTTAAAATTATTCTCAACCAACCATTATACAGTCGGGAATCAACGCAGTGATTATACATACCGGCTTCATGACTTCGTCCTCAGATCCGTCCTCCATCCGCCATTTTGTAGATCTTTACTGCTTACCACACTCTGCCTTGCTGTACTGAGTAACAAAATAAATAAAATAACCGGAGTTTTCCTTACAAATATGCGAGTGTTCACTATTCACTAAATGTGAAATCATAACTTACTGAATTTCTCTTGGTCCTGGTGGACTCAGAGCTCCTCTGCACCGTGGTCTGAGGTCTGGCTGTTCAGGTTTGGCCATTTTTCAGGTCTGAAAAAATAAAAGAAGATGCGAGTATTTCTAAGAGTTCAGAACATCACATGTAATAGAGATTACAATACGAAATCTCACCGTACACTTGTTTCGGCATTAAGAAAACGACAGACCACTTTCTGTAAGAAACAAACAAAGCAACTGGCCTCGCTCCACATGCTACTCATAAAAGCTTTCTTACCGTGAGTTCGGTCTTGTTGGACCGCCGCGGTGTCATCTGTTGTTTTCCGCCGGATCATTGCTTAATATCAAAACGATACTGAAAAGGTAACTCCGTGAAATAGGACTTTTTCCACCATTTCACACAACGCGCGGGTATTTTCGTTCATGTTGGGTGTAGCAGTAGCATCCGTTAGCGTGGGTGCAAATCTTCCTCTGGAGTTTAATGGCGGCTGCTTGACCGACTATGAAAGCGCATTACTGCCACCAACTGGACTGGAGTGTTAAATGAAAGTTGACAAAAAAATATATATTCTAAAAGTTATTTTTTCAAAAGTTACGTGACAGTATATTTTATTTTTATTATAATTAATTGCTAAAATGTTTTTAGCAATTAATTATGTTTATTTACTCAATTCTACTTTGAGCTGTCTCCTTTTTAGTTTATACAGAATATGATTCATAATCCGTGAGTTATATTTAATGCTTAACTAACAAAACTTAGAGTATAATTATACTCTATCAGAAGGTATCACAAACTTTCAACCATTTTGTTCTTCAATTTAAACTCGAGAGTTAAGCAACTGAATACTGAAAAATCTGTAGTTTCTTAAGTCCAGTATTGTGATGTGGAATGACCACTACCACTCCTATATAGCATGACTCTGGGTCTTTAAAGCAATCACTGAACATTAACATTAGTTTGAATATTATTCACAAAAATACTTTATGTACAATCTACCACTCTGGAACATGGTTTTTATTATTATTATTATTGATTAAGTTACGCAATTCCTCCCATCACAAGATAAATCTTCAGATAGGAGGAATGTCAAAGTAAGATCACGTTTCACAAAAGTCTATTGTATGTAATCATGCATATTCTTCTTTTATATCATCAATTCAACCAAAACTAAGTTTTTCAGTGCTCCTAACACACATGTAATATATATTTTAATGGATAAGATAGATTGTTTTGTCCAAACATACTTCTTTATGGTGAACAGAAATTAAAAAGGATTAGCTACAAAATGAATAAGAGTCAAAAGGCGGTGCTCAACAGTTGATTTGCATTTGCATGGCACTCAGCAACTTCATTTAAATACTAAAACCTCTGCTATACACAAGGGGAGGGGGGTGATAGGGGAACACGGACACACAGCTTTTTGACCATTTTTGGCAGTGTTCGACTCTGACAAAAACCTCTTATCATTTCAAATGCACAGTGACCTGTGCAGTTTGGTAGACATAATTTGACTGCGCTTCATTTGACAAAAACTGCCATACAATGTATCAATGCGCTAAAAAGAGTTTGCAGTGTTTTGTATTTGGAAACATCTGTGTTTAATTTAATTTTGATAAAAAACTTTTTTTTTCCTATCTGATATTTCATTCTTACAAACACTTCTTACAAAAACTTCTGTATTTAAAATATTTTTTAAAAGGTAGGATATTCTGATGCAGGGTCTTAATGCACCGATATGAGCAACCCACATATTTACTAGATAGGATATTCTGATGAGTTTTAGTGCATCAACATGTGCTACTTCTATGTTTTGTAATGATATTCAAATGAAGACTTTTGGTGTAGCAAAATGTGCAACCCACGTATTTTGTGGGTACTTATCTGGTATTTACCAGGTAGAATATTTTGATGGCATTTTGGTAGATCAACATGTGCTACCATGTGTATTTCATGAAGGTAGAGTTCTAATATGGGGTTTTAGTGCGTCTAAATGTACCAGCTTTAGTGCTTTTACACAAGCAGGTATTGTCAAACAGGGATTCAGGTGCTTTCAGACAAGTTTTGTCATTCACATACTTTTTTTCAACTGCTATGTATCACTGCTAAGTACCACTTAATACCCGTCACTTAAACATAATAATTGGAAATCAGTATTAACATTGACACTAATTGCTATGGTCTTTGGTATGTAAACATGACGCTTTTCGAAAGGTAGCGCAGACAGACTAGCTATCTGTAGTGCATCTAACTATCTAGATGCACTAAGGTAGGAAAATCTGACGAGATAGCACAGATAGTCAAAACACTGGTTTAATAATCCAGATGTGTCTCTGCTTCAGAACACCTGAATCAAATAATCAGATTATTAGCAGGACTCTGGAGAAGCTGAGGACACTGAGGGGGTATTCAGTCATTTCACTGACGTGTGTTGAACCAGGCACTCGTCTAGTTGCAGGAGCAGTCGCTCAGCGAAGTCTGGATTTGTTATATCTTATGTCAGACCCGATGTTATAAAAAACAAGGCTTTTCCTGTACCCTGATGGTCCTTTATAAGTATAATTATTATTTTTTTGCTGTATTTTTTTCTGAACAGTATAAAAGTACAATGTTTTCTATCCATTGGCCAGTTTCCTCCATGGTACACATTTTATTTTGTTGTAACATTCACTGACTTCCACAGTTGCTCCTCCAGTTTCTTGTCCTTCAAATATAATTGCATCTTTCTGAGAATTCTCCTTAGAAGCTGTTAATTTTAAATCAGAAGAAGAAGAATTAAAATCTTTTGACTCGTTTTATTCTCTCTTCTGCCTGGATTCCTTGATGTGGTGATTGTGTCAGCTGAGTCACAAAGACAAGACCAATGCTTTCCAAGTACAATCATAAGAACATTTATTAGACAAACAATGAATGAAGCTGACAAAACTCATAATAAAATCACAAATCAGCATCCAATTCAATATTTACCTCACTCCACAGACATCCACACACCAAGACAAACTTACGGGGAACTATTTCACCGACGCACCGTTCCCCGGGGACAGCATCACGGATAACCCCGGAGCGATCTGAGGTTAAGGTTCCATCCATCCATCCATCCATCCATCCATTTTCTTTATACCTTTGTCCCTCAGTGGGGTCAGGAGGGTTGCTGGTTCCTCTCCAGCTAACGTTCCGGGTGAGAGGCGGGGTCACCCTGGACAGGTCGCCAGTCTGTCTCAGGGCAACACAGAGACACACAGGACAAACAACCATGCACACACACACACACACACACACCCACACTCACACTCACAACTAGGAGCAATTTGGAGAGGCCAATTAACCTGACTGTCATGTTTTTGGATTGTGGGAGGAAACCGGAGTACCCGGAGAAAACCCACAGATGCACAGGGAGAACATGCAAACTCCATGCAGAAAGACCGGGGCCGGGAATTGAACCCAGAAACTTCTTGCTGCAAGGCAACAGCTCGAGCAACTGCGCCACTGTGCAGCCCGAATCAAAAATCCAAATATGAATATAATAGTAAGATTTGATGAAGGAAAAGGGGTAAAGAAAATTGAGTCACTTAAGTTAACAAAAGCACTTAAAACTCATGGAGAAATTAAACATACCAAGATATTGATTCGGGCTGCACAGTGGGACAGTTGGTAGAGCTTTTGCCTTGCAGCAAGAAGGTCCTGGGTTCGATTCCCAGCCTGGGGTCTTTCTGCATGGAGTTTGCATGTTCTCCCTCTGTGCCTGGTGGGTTCTCTCCAGGTACTCTGGCTTCCTCTCACCTAACATGACTGTTGGGTTAATGGTCTCTCCAAATTCTCCTCGTGTGTGTGTGTGTGTGTGCATGGTTGTTTGTCCTGTTACTACCACCCTGGTGATAGTAACCTTTTCAGCATGTCAATGTTCTTAGACCTTCTAATGAGCCATCATTGGATCCAGGTGCATTAAACCAGTTAGAGAACATGTGGGTCAGAAGGTTAAATCTGAATGTCATAAACCAGTAAGATGTTTGCAAAAATGTGTAAAGAAAAAAGGAGATGTGCCCAATGTTCAGAAGATCATGAATATGGAAAATGTGAAGTTGGAGTAAAACCAAAGTGTTGTTGTTGTGGAGGAGAGCAGTGTTGCTTTTTGGGGATCTGAAGTGATGAAACAGAAAACAAAAGTTATACAGAGGCATGTAAAATGGTTGAAAAAGAGAAACAAAATGGCAAATCTTTGACATGAGAAAAACATGTAATCCAAAAGGTTATGGAAATGGTTGAAAGGAAAATGGAAGAAAAATGAAAATTGTGACTTATTGCACTTTCTGGACTTCAGAGAACATGGGTATATTGCAGAAAGATATGGTATTCTATATAAAATAATTGAAAGGAAATGAGATTTGGAGTATGTAGCAACTGAAATATGGGTAGAAGAGAAGGTAATATTGATTATAAATTTTTGCAACCATTGAAAGAAGATTGAAATAAGTAAACCTGAGGAGAGATATGAAAGGAAATATTATTTGGCGTGGAGGTTTTAATGCACACCGTTCATTATGGGGGTGTGAAAAAGTCGATTATAATGATATAATGAGCTTTAGAAGATTTTTTTAGATAATCTTACATGTTTCAATAATAGATGAATTATCCCTTCTCTATTGGACAAGAATTGATATTAATTCTGGTAAGGAATAAGTATAAAGTTTTTCAGCTCCATCATGTGATTGGCAGGTTAAAAATAAGTCTTGGTAGTGATCATTACATTATGACCAGTAATATAAGGATGTCCTGAAATGTTTAGGAAGAAAGTGGATATTTGGGAAAGCAAATTGGGAAAAATGTAATAACTTAAGTGAACATACGGTTTTAAAAGTTCAAAATGATTTGAGTATTGAAAGAATGAGTCAAGAGAGAGAGGGAGAACTAAGTTTTAAGGAAGGAGAGTAATATTGATGATTTGATGAATTATCTCTTCTCTATTGGAGAACAAAAAGAGCTTTGGGTAGAACTAGGAATCATGCTTCAGGTAAAGATGAAATGTGTTATATTATGTTGAGACATGTAAATGATGAAGTGTTAAATACATTATTAATCTTATGTAATACAGGACACGCAACCATGCACACACACACTCACACCTAGGGGCAATATGGAGAGGCCAATTAACCTGACAGTCATGTTTTTGGACTGTGGGAGGAAACCAGAGTACCTGGAGAAAACCCACCATGCACAGGGAGAACATGGAGACTCCATGCAGAAGGACCGGGGCCGGGAATCGAACCCAGAACCTTCTTGCTGCAAGGCAACAGCTCTACCAACTGCGCCACTGTGCAGCCCCTTAAGGTTCCGAGTCCTATACTTTTAAAGGGAGGGCGTGTTTTCCTCCTCTGCTGTATTCAAATTAGGGGAGTTTCTTTAGCTAAATTCATTAAAATCTAGTTGAATATGTTCCAGTAAAAACCTGTTTTTAAGATCAAAGAAGTGTTATTTTCTTTTGAATGAAGACAGATGTTTTCATGACCCTGTCCCAAGAGGAAGCTCTACTCCGTTGGCCGGACCAGATTGTTTTTCACCAGCTGTTAAATCTTATCAAAGTGGTCAAAAGGTTAAACTCACACACAGAGCCATGACCCCCTGTGAATGCCTGCTCAGTCCACAGAGAGACTAGCTGTGTTTTAAATGATAGAGAACTACAAGCTAAGTTATTTTAATTCAACTTAGTGTAATATGTTTCAATAAAACTATCCTACATTAGGAATTATGCTGATTAAAACATGGATATAATTTGGAGATAATTTTCTTATTTAAAACACTATTAATTTTATCTAATATTGTACATGTCATGATTTGTGGAGGAGGTGGTGAAGGAAGACGCAGGCAGACCCAGGATGAAGGTGATGATGATGGTTTTAATGATGAAAGCACAGGTAAACAGGAACACAAGAAGCTGGCAGAACGACAGAACGCACAAGGGAGAGGGAAGTCTGGGCCTCCCTTCTGAAGCTGCTGCCCCCGCGACCCGACCCCGGATAAGCGGAAGAAAATGGATGGATGGATGGATGGATGGTCGCAGACTGGGTTGATAGGATACACTTCAGGACGGTGACTGCGTCTTCAGATACACGTTTTGAAACAGAGCAGCCTTTGAGAAAGTTGTGGAACTGAACTGAACTTCTGGTGATAAATGCGACTTAAATCGGAACATGACAACGTTGGATTTAGAAAGAAGTGACTGTAATCGTATGGATTGTAGTGAAGAGGAAGGAAGGAGTGGTCAGAATGAAGATAAAGAGTGGGAATTGGTGGGAAAAGGTCAAAAGAAGCAGCGAGCTGCTGAAAGAAAGGAGAAAAGGAAATGAGGAGAGCACTGAAGACAACGATAATGAAGGAATTTAGGAAGGAGAAGAAGCACCAAAAGGACAAAACCTGAACATTATAATAAGATTTGATGAAGGAGAAGGAGTCAAGAAGATTGATCCAATTAAACTAACAAAAGCACTTTAAACACATGTTGGGAAAATTAAACATGCTAAAACACTGAAAGACGGAAATCTTTTGATTGGATGTAATTCGGAAGGGCAAGTTGAAAAGGTGAAAAAGCTTGGATGGGTATAAAGTTAAAGTCAGAGCAGTTGTTAATGTGGGTGAAAAAAGAATTATCACAGGAGTATCGTTGAGTGTTAACATGAAGGACTTAGTTGAGAATTTGAAAGAAAGAAACAAGGAAATGAAAGGAGCACGAAGAATGACAAGGGGTACAGAGAAGGTTGAAACAGAAACTGTGTTGTTGGAGTTTGAAACAAAAGAAATGCCAAAGGAGGTTTTCTATGGCTTGATAAGATTTAGTGTCAGAGAATACGTGCCCAAACCAGTGAGGTGCTTCAACTGTCAGGAATTTGGCCATGTTGCAAAAATGTGTAAAGGAAAAAGGAGATGTGCCCGATGTTCTGGAGACCATGAATATGGTAAATGTGGAGTTGGAGTTAAACCAAAGTGCTGTAGTTGTGGAGGAGAGCATAGTGTTGCTTTTTGGGGATGCGAAGTAATGAAACGACAAACAACTATACAGAAAACGAAAGTTACGCAGAAATTAACATATGCAGAAGCGTGTAAAGTAGTTGAGAAAGAGAAGCAAAATGGGAAATCTTTAACAGGAGAAAAGCAAGTCATCTAAAAAAATTATGGAAATGGTTGAAAAGAAAATAGAAGAGGAAAAAAAGAAAATCGTGACTTTTATTGCAGGAGTTATAAATGCAACATTGGACGTGGAATTAAAAACGTAAAGGATTCAGATTATTGTGAAGGCAGCATGCCATAGCTTAGACTTAAAGAATATTCGGTGGGAAGACATAAGGGGAGAGCTGGGTAGTCAAGAAGGATAGTCTCAAGGAGAGGAGACTAAAAGAGGAGTCTTTGGTCAAATGGGCAAGATTTTAAACAGTTTATGAATTAAAAGAGAAACCTGATATAATTTGTATACAGGAAACTTGGCTGAGGCCTTTTTTGGATTTCAAAATAGATGGATATATTGCAGTTAGATATGATAGAGAAGAAGGAAATGGGGGAGGATGTCTTTCTCTGATTAAGGAAGGTATTCCGTATAAAATTATTGGAAGGAAAGGAGACTTGGAGTATGTTGCAACTGAAATATGGGTGGAAGAGAAGATAATGTTGATTTAAAATTTTTACAATCCTTGTAAAAAAGCATAAGTAAACTTGAAGAGATGGATATGAAAGGAAATGTTATTTGGTGTGGAGATTTTAAAGCACATCATTCATTATGGGGTAGTAGAAAAGTAGATTATAATGGGAACATTTTAGAAGAATTTCTAGATAGTAATAATCTGGTTTGCTTGAATAATGGTTAGAAGACGAGAATTGATATAAATTCAGGTAAGGAATCTGTATTAGATTTAACATTTGTTTCTAGCTGTTTAGCTCCATTATGTGATTGGCAAGTTAAAAATAAGTTGTTTGGTAGTGATCACTACAAACAACTTATTTGTTTGGCCCATGAGGCCCATAAGGATGCACAGACCTGAAATGATAGGAGGAAAGTGGATATTTGAGAAAGCAAATTGGGAGGAATTCTATAACTTATGTGATAGGAAAATTTTAAATCAGAGTATTGAAAGTATGAACCAAGAGATTAGTCAGTGTATTTTAGCTGCTGCTGAGGAGTCTATTCCAAAAACATCAGGGAAAAATAGGAGAATGTTAGTTTCATGGTGGAATGAAGAGTGTAGAAAAGCAGTTAGAGAAATAAATAAAGCATTTAAATTGGTTTTAAGGTCTCATAATTTTCAACATTTAATTGAGTATAAAAAGTCACAAGCAAAAGTCAGGAGAACTATAAGGAGCACAAAAAGAGAATTCTGGAGAGGTTTCTGTGGCACAATTGGCAGTGGAACAAAACTAGGGGATGTTTGGGGGATGATCAAAAAAATGGGAGGAGATGGAAGGGAATGGAGTTATCCTATACTAAATAAAAATGATATAGTAGCTGTAACTGACAAGGAAAAGGCTGATATGTTAGTAAGCACTTATGTGGAGATTCATAGTGGGGAAAATTGATCAGATAATGAAATAGAGGGAAGGGAGAGAACTAAAAAGGAAAATGATGGAATCTTAAGAAGAAAGGAGAATAATAATGATCTGATGAATTATCCTTTCTCTATTGGAGAGCTGAAAAGAGCTTTGGATAGAACTAGGAATCGTGCTCCAGGTAAAGATGAAGTGTGTTATATTATGTTAAGACATGTAAGTGAGGAAGTTTTAAATAAATTACTAATTTTGTACAATAAGATTTGGAAGGAGGGGAAACTGCCTTGTAAGTGGAAATAAGCTATTGTTATTCCGTCGAAGAAACCTGGGAAAGATCATAGTAACCCTGGAAACTACAGACCAATAGCTTTAACATCTAATCTGTGTAAACTGATGGAAAGGATGGTGAATGAGAGATGGATACAATATATGGAGCCAAAACATTTAATTATTCCTTATCAGAGTGGCTTTCGTAGAGGAAGAGGATCAATAGATCCTATTTTATGTTTAGAGGATGATATTAGAAAAGCTCAGATTAATAAGGAAACTGTTGTGTTTTTTGATGTGGAAAAAGCATATGATATGTTATGGAGGGAAGGGTTAATGATTAAATTACATCAGATAGGTATGGCAATATGTTTAATTGGATATGGGATTTTTTATGGGATAGAAATATTCAAGTTAAAATAGGATATCATGTTTCTAAATTATGTAAAATAGTAAATGGAACCCCTCAAGGAAGTGTGGTAAGTCCAACATTATTTTCAGTTATGATTAATGACATTTTTAAAGAATTATCTTGTTGGGATCTGGAGGTTTGTCAGCCTTTTTTCCACTAGAGGGAGCCTGTGACCTTCTTCCTGAGGGCGTGGGCCGGGGTCTGCACACCTGTTCTCCATATACCATTTGGAGGCGTATAAGTGGAGGAGGATACAGACACTTCTCTGCCAGAGTGTTAGCCAGTAACGGTACAGGCTTACCTTGAGCTTCTTCTGCCTCGATCTGTTCCCTGATTCTGACCCTTCTTGTCTCTGCATTCACAGCTACCCTGGTCCTGGATTATCGGCTCTACCACCAGTCCTGGAGACGGAACCCTCACCGTCTAGAGACTACCTGTCCATCCTCCGCCGCCGCCTCTGATCTCGCCCATCCTCTGCCGCCACCACTGACCTCAGCCCGCAACTTGATCAACCTCTAGATTCTCAAGACCCTCCCCAAGCAGGTATAGTCACCAACATCCACCCAAACAGTAAATTCCCTGGATCTGGACTATTCATCCCTGTCCTCCCCTAGTTACCCTGAGAACCGCCAGACGAACCTTGACTTCCATTTGTTTGTATTCACTGTAAATAAATCACACCACTGTATCCCTCGTCTCTGGAGTGTTTCTGCATGTGGGTTAGGAAACTCGACACAAACATGACATATCCATCAGTTTTGGTAAGTCACTTTTTGCTGATGGTGGAGCATTATGGAAAAGGGGAAGAAATGTGGAACATCTTATTGTTGAACTTAAGGAAGGTATAAATAAAGTGGGAAAGTGGGGGGTAAAGTGGGGTTTTACATTTTCAATTGAAAAGACAAAAGTAATGTTTTTCACTAATAAGAAAATAGGGGTTGATAAAAAGTTGTATTTATATGGGAAAGAGTTAGAAAGGGTTGATTGGTTTTGGTTTTTGGATGAAGTTTTTGATAAGAAATTAACTTGGGAAAATCACATAGAACATGTTATGGAGAAAAGTAAAAAGGTTTTTAACATTATGAGGTGTTTAGTTGACATGGGATGCAAGTTTCGATCCATCCATCCATCCATTTTCTTCCGCTTATCCGGGGTCGGGTCGCGGGGGCAGCAGCTTCAGAAGGGAGGCCCAGACTTCCCTCTCCCCAGCCACTTCTTCCAGCTCCTCCGGGGGAATACCAAGGCGTTCCCAGACCAGCCGAGAGACGTAATCCCTCCAGCGTGTCCTGGGTCTTCCCCGAGGCCTCCTCCCGGTGGGACGTGCCCGGAACACCTCACCAGGGAGGCGTCCAGGAGGTATCCTTACCAGATGCCCGAGCCACCTCAACTGGCTCCTCTCGACGTGGAGGAGCAGCGGCTCTACTCTGAGTCCCTACTGGATGATCAAGCTTCTCACCCTATGTCTAAGGGAGAGCCCAGCCGCCCTGCGGAGGAAGCCCATTTCGGCCGCTTGTACCCGTGACCTCGTTCTAGCGGTCATGACCCAAAGCTCATGACCATAGATGAGGGTGGGAACGTAGATCGACCGGTAAATCGAGAACTTCACTTTTTGGCTCAGCTCTCTCTTCACCACGACGGACCGGTACAGCGCCCACTTCACAGTAGACGCTGCACCAATTCGCCTGTCGATCTCCCGCTCCCTTCTTCCCTCATTCGTGATCAAGATCCCCAGATACTTAAACTCCTCCACTTGAGGCAGGACGACCCTCCTGATCCGGAGAAGGCACTCTACCCTTTTCCGGCTCAAGACCATGGCCTCGGATTTGGAGGTACTGAGCCTCATCCCGGTCGCTTCACACTTGGCTGCGAACCGCTCCAGTGAGAGCTGCAGATCACGTTCCGATGAAGCCAACAGGACCACATCATCCGCAAAAAGCAGAGATGCGATCCTAAGGTCACCAAAACGGATCCCCTCAACACCTCGGCTGCGCCTAGAAATTCTGTCCATAAAAGTAATGAACAGAATCGGTGACAAAGGGCAGCCTTGGCGGAGTCCAACTCTCACTGGAAACGAGTCCGACTTACTGCCGGCAATGCGGACCAGACTCTGACACTGGTCATACAGGGACCTGACAGCCCGTATCAAAGGGCCCGGTACCCCATACTCCCGGAGTACCCCCAACAGGGCCCCCCAAGGGACACGGTTGAACGCCTTCTCCAAGTCCACAAAACACATGTAGACTGGTTGGGCGAACTCCCATGCACCCTCCAGGACCCTGCTGAGGGTGTAGAGCTGGTCCAGTGTTCCACGACCAGGACGAAAACCACACTGCTCTTCCTGAATCCGAGGTTCGACTATCCGACGGACCCTCCTCTCCAGGACCCCCGAATAGACCTTACCAGGGAGGCTTAAGAGTGTGATCCCCCTGTAATTGGAGCACACCCTCCGGTCCCCCTTTTTAAACAGGGGGACCACCACCCCAGTCTGCCAATCCAGGGGAACTGCCCCCGATGTCCATGCGATATTGCAGAGTCGTGTAAGCCAACACAACCCTGCAACATCCAGAGCCTTAAGGAACTCCGGGCGGATCTCATCCACCCCCGGGGCCCTGCCACCGAGGAGCTTTTTGACCACCTCGGCGACCTCGTTCCCAGAGATTGGAGAGCCCAACCCAGAGTCCCCATGCTTAGCTTCCTCAACAGAAGGCATGTTGGTAGGATTGAGGAGGTCTTCGAAGTATTCCGCCCACCGGCCCACAACGTCCCGAGTTGAGCTCAGCAGCACACCATCCCCACTATAAACAGTGTTGGTGCTGCTCTGCTTCCCCCTCCCGAGACGCCGGATGGTGGACCAGAATCGCCTCGAAGCCGTACGGAAGTCTGTCTCCATGGCCTCTCCAAACTCCTCCCACGCCCGGGTTTTTGCCTCAGCGACAACCCGAGCCACATGCCCTTTCGCCCGCCGGTACCCATCAGCTGCTTCAGGAGTCCCACAGGCCAAAAAGGCCCGGTAGGACTCTTCTTCAGCTTGACAGCATCCCTCACCGAAGGTGTCCACCAACGGGTTCGAGGGTTGCCGCCACGACAGGCACCAACAACCTTGCCGCCGCAGCTCCGATAGGCCGCCTCGGCAATTGAGGTACGGAACATGGTCCACTCAGACTCAATGTCCCCCACCTCCCACGGAACGTGTTCGAAGTTCTGCCGGAGATGAGAGTTGAAGCTCCGTCTCACAGGGGACTCTGCCAGACGTTCCCAGCAGACCCTCACTACACGTTTGGGCCTGCCAGGTCTGACCGGCTTCCTCCCCCACCACCGGAGCCAACTCGTCACCAGGTAGTGGTCAGTGGACAGCTCCGCACCTCTCTTCACCCGAGTGTCCAAGACACACGGCCGCAAATCCGATGAGACGATGACAAAGTCAATCATCGAACTGCGGCCTAGGGCATCCTGGTGCCAAGTGCACATATGGACGCCCTTATGCCTGAACATGGTGTTCGTGATGGACGATCCGTGACGAGCACAGAAGTCCAACAACAGAACACCACTTGGGTTCAGATCGGGGGGGCCGTTCCTCCCAACCACGCCTCTCCAGGTCTCACTGTCATTGCCCACATGAGCGTTGAAGTCCCCCAGTAGAACAAGGGAGTCCCCAGGAGGGGCACTCTCCAGTATCCCCTCTAAGGACTCCAAGAAGGGTGGGTAATCTGAACTGCCGTTTGGCCCGTAAGCACAAACAACAGTCAGAACCCGTCCCCCCACCCGTAGGCGGAGGGAGGCTACCCTCTCGTTCACCGGGGTAAACCCCAACGTACAGGCGCCAAGATGGGGGGCAACAAGTAAGCCCACTCCAGCCCGGCGCCTCTCACCGTGGGCAACTCCAGAGTGGAAGTACGTCCAGCCCCTCTCAAGGAGACTGGTTCCAGAACCAGAGCCATGTGTCGAGGTGAGGCCAACTATTTCTAGCCGGAACCTCTCAGCCTCGCACACTAGCTCCGGTTCCTTCCCCACCAGAGAGGTGACGTTCATTGTGCTATGGGTGGCAGCCGAGGGAGGGGACCCTGGCGGTCTGATCATCGACTGCAGAAGCTGGCTCTTGGGACGTGGAACGCAAGTTTCGAATCACTTTAAAATGTTTATGTGTCACTAATTAGATCAAGAATAGATTATGGGAGTGTGGTGTATGGATCAGCGGCTAAAACTAGGTTAAAAAAATTAGATGTTATTCAAGATAGAGCAATGAGAATTTGTTTAGGGGCAGTTAAATCAACGCCAATATGTGCTTTGCAAGTAGAGTCAGGAGAAATGCCATTATGCATTAAGACAGCAGCTAATGGTCAATTATTGGATAAGTTTAAAAGGACATAATGCAGATCACCCATTTAAGAAAATATTAGAAAAGTGTTGGGAAAGAGGAAAGAAACAAATTGATAGTTTTGGGTGGGTTGGGGATGACAGAGCAAAAAATATTTCATATATATAATAAAGAATTTTAGTCCATCTGTATTGTGGCCTGTGAGACCTACATGGACTTGGGAATATATTAATGTAGACAGAACACTATCAAATATTAAGAAAAGAAATATAATCAAATACAGAATAAATAATGTAATGATCATTTGATATACGGATAGTTCATAAGACCCCAAAAATGAAGCAACGGTGTAGCAGTAGTGATTCCTGATTTAAAGATTAATATTTCAAAAAGAACATCTAATTATTTGAGTATATATATGCAGTAGAATTATGTGCTATTTTAGTAGCTTTGGAATGGGTGGAGGAAACTAATAAGTAAAATAATATTTTGTAGTGACTCATTATCTGCATTGTTGAATATTGAAAAGGGACGTACAAAAAAAATCATCAAAATATTTTATACGAGATTATGGCTGTTCATCATAGGATATGTGAAGAAAATAAAAATATAATATTATTCTGGACTCCTGCTCATGTAGGTATTATGGGGAATGGAAGAGCAGGTAGGCTGGCTAAGGAGGCAATTAAAACAGAAGATATTGATATGGCAATAAAGTTATCTAAATATGAAGGCAAAAGTATAGTTTGGAGAGAAAGCAAGAAGATGTGGAAAATTAGGTGGGTTAATGAAATAAATGGAAGACATTTATATAGGATACAAAATACAGTTGATGTAGTAAGGATCAGAGGAATAAACAGGAGGGAGGAGATAATTATCATTAAACAGAATAAGAACCGGGGATAGTTTCCTAAATGGAACTCTGTTTAAGATGGGAAACATCTTACTGGTTTATGTAGATTAGCGGTTCTCAACGTGGGCGGTACCGCCCCCCAGGGGGCGTTCAGAAGACGGCAGGGGGCGCTGGCGGACATTTTTACAAAAGGGGGGCTCTGGGATGCCTTTGGGGGGCGTTTGGTCGAAGGTAAACTTTACACCTCAAATGCACAACAATGCCAGTTTAGACTTTGAACAACTTGGTAAAACTGTATTGGGTAACATTAAAACATGCTTTGCTGCAACTGTATCGATGGCAGCTCTTCTTCTATTCAGTGTTTGTTAGCTTCTGTTAGCTTCTTGGCGCAGCTCCGTTCTCCTGCTACTGGTAGCTTCACTGCATCAGTTCAGCGTTACACGCTGTGATTCACTTTGTCTGGTATTTATATGTTTTCGGACGTGATCATGTCTAAGCAGCAACTTATTTTCAAAAGTGTTTTATTTCCGTTTGAAAGCTGCCCGCTTCCATGTAAGGACAACAGAAAATCGCTCTTATAAACATGTAATTACTAAAACGATACCCTCACTATGTATCCCTCTGAAAAATGAACCCATTTCAATAAAGAAATCCCTCCATGGGTGATACCACGATAGAGAGCGTTCATTTTATAGTGTTAACACGGTGCTGTAAGTGGTCCGGTATGAAACGAGGTGATAGAACAACACAGCACTTTTAAATTTCAAAAATCAGAATGCAGAAATTGTTTCCGTTGTTTTAAAAGGTTTATGTCAGTCTGCCTTTTCCCCATCGATACGCTTCCCGACCACCCTGCACCTTAGGGGGTTAAAAAAAAAAAAGACGAGCACATTGCGCAAAACGCTGAAACAGGAAAAGCGGGACATAAAATGGAGCGACGAAATAGATGTGAATTATGACATAAAAACTGAGGATCCGACGCTGAACAGTGAAAAATCAACACATGATGATAAGGCGGCGCAGCAGGTGATGAGTGAAGATTACTGATGGTCAATAAATGATAAAATAAATGTAGCAACAGGAAGAAACTAAAGTGGACATAGCAATAAACCAAGAGATGATAATACTAATGAAATGAAACTAAATGGAAATGAATGAAGAACAAAATGCAAGAATAAACTAAGAAACTAAAGCAGTGGTTCTTAACCTTTTTTGAGGTACTGAACCCCCCAGTTGCATATGCGCATTCACCAAACCCTTCTTATGCCCCCCGCCCACCACCCGACACACAAAATACTTTGCGGTATTCTGATTTAGTAATATAATTATATTAGCCGTGTTACCACCCCCACACCACTAGAGGCAGTACCAACCCCGAAAAGATGCGACTAAGTAGCAGATTTAGACTATAGAATTTGGTAAAAACTGTGAGCTTTCAGGGCTCCTCCGCAGCTCTGATTGGCTAAGCAATGTAACATGATCCTCTGCAGCAAGTGATGGCAAAGCGGGGCGTCATCACGACTTTACACAAGTGTGTCTTTACCTCCATGGCAAAGGCTACGCCGAACCCCTGAGACCGACTCATCAAACCCCTGGGGTTCGATCGAACCCAGGTTAAGAACCACTGGACTAAAGTAAATACAGAGGAATAAACTTGTATGGCAAGGCCTTTTGATCAATAATGAATACAGAAACTGTATGGCAAGAATAAACAGACACTATTTCCAGATAAAAGGTCAAATAATATTGTTGAAGTGCCATGGGTCTGTTGAGACCACATCTAGTACTGAGAATAAATATATCTTACAGACCATAACAGTAAAGCAGTAAAGAACTGATCACTTATTTATTTATGTTGTTAATTAGATTTGATATATTTATTTCTTCAATATTATTTTTCATGTCAGTGTTAATGTCATGAGGCTGATGACTCCATGACACTTTCAATTTGACTCATTAGGATTTGATTAAGAACCAGATTTGTTCTTTGTAATTTCTGTCCAGTAAAACTATTAATCTATAATCAATAGACAGGTCTATATAAAGATATAATCCATGTTTCTGTTTCATATTTGTATGGCATTAAAAGGACCTGGAACTTTTGTTTTTCCACTGAAAGCTCTGGTTTGCACAATAAATGCCATGTGGGTGAAGTTTTATGGATGATACTCTGATGTCCCATTCTCCTGAAGGCAGCACAGAGCTGCACCACCAGAAACTGACAAACACTGAAGAGAAGAATAACTATGATTAATGTAGTTACAGTTCTATCCATGTTTTAATGTTGCAGAGCTCAGTCGGTTTGCAAATAGTTCAAAGTTTAAACTGGCATGTTGAACATCTTTTATCTGGTCATTTTGTGGAATATTTAACAACTAGAAAATGGCAATGAATAAGAATATTTTTTTTCCACTGACTGGCTGCTGTTTAAGCTGAATGTCCATCCATTGCATTTTTCATAGACGCCTGTGAAAATAATTTCTATTCCCATGACTTTTTTGTTTTGGAAATTCTTTTTGATGATAAAAACAGAAACAAGCATAAAAATCAAAACATCTACAATAGTGATAGTAATATTAATAATAAAATAATAGTCAGTGCAAAGTAGCCTACAAATTCTTTGGTGGGGGGCGGTGAGGGACCTGGATGAAGGCTGGGGGGGCGCTGGGCTGAAAAAGGTTGAGAAACACTGATGTAGTTGGTGTGATGCTGAAGAAACAAAAGAACATGTTTTTATAAGACTTTTCGTTTTTTAAAAAACATCTTTAAGAGAATTTGAGGTATAGATGGTAGGAGCCAATAGAGGGCAGTAGTGCAACGTAAATAGATGCAAGCTGCCGTTAAAACCTAAAGAAGAAGAAGAAAGAAACTCAAAACACAGAAACACACAGAACCTAACACATGTGGTTAAGTTTTTAAAACTAGCATATTTTACATTTATTTTCTTAACAGCTTGTCACTAGGGTCTTCCTCAAAATCCAGGAACTCTTTCATAATATTTAGTTACGCTAACACTACTTAGTGCTTTCCACTTATGCACTGTCAAAAGCGGACTGGATAACCTTTTATAAAACAGTTGAAAACGGTATATGCAAAATGTTAGGTGCTTTTCCAATGGCAAGTTGTGCACTAACTGGTTAATGTGTGGTTTGGTTTTGCAGCAGGTAGTGAGCTTTTCCATGATACTCTCTGTTTCTCACTATTGTGGGCGAGTTGTGAGCAGCAGTTGTTTTCAACTCTCTGCTGTTGTTTGCAGCGACACTCAGCTATGGAGAACCTCGAGGTTCTGGTTCTGGAGGACTAAAATAAACCCAGATATTTCATTTTGGCTGCAAAGTTGGTAGCACCGTTGCCTTGCAGCAAGAAGGTTCTGGGTCCGATTCCCGGCCCGGGGTCTTTTTGGATGGAGTTTGCATGTTTTCCCTGTGCATGCGTGGGTTTTCTACGGGTACTCCGGTTTCCTCCCACAGTCCAAAAACATGACTGTTGAGTTAATTGGTCTCTCTAAATTCTCCTCAGGTGTGAGTGTTTGTCCTGTTTGTCTCTCTGTTGCCCTGCAATGGGCTGGTGACCTGTCCAGGGTGAACCCTGCCTCTCACCTGAAATGTCTCACTGGACATAGGCACCAGCACCTCTCCTGACCCCACTAGGGACAAGGGCATAAGAAAATGGATGGATATTTCATTTTGTCTTGTAGAACTTCATTGCTGGACCAAACATAATGATAAAGACTCAGATCAGCTGATTATTTTGCTTTGCATATAATTAAATTCTGGCTTTTTTTTTAAAGTGCAACTTTTTGGATTTCTGTTATTCAGTCAAAAGATGTAAATCAATAGCCACACATAAATGTTATTATTATTTTTAATACCAATGAAACATAAAATTCACATCACAAGTTAATAATATGTAGCTCCAGTTTTTCACACTGTGGGCACAAAACTGCAGCTCCGTCAGAAAGCTGACCATGGCTCCACCGTTTCTCTTTTCTTTATTATTGTCTGTAGAGAGACGAGCTGCTAGCAGTGCTGCTAATTCACGGTCATTCTACTCCAAATGTTACTCTGGTATGTTCTCAGATTATTACTGTTCAACAGCAATATTGTGTCTGCTGTTAACATTCTGTTTAATCCTCTGGGTTCTATTCCATTGGACCTTTTAAAGCAGGTATCCAGAGCTGTTAGTCATTAGCCTCAGGTATGGGCAAGTCATGCTACTTTTTCACACTGTCAATCTCTATTTGTTTAGCTTAATCTGAGCTTCTACTCTCCTCAGTTATGAAAGCTTGTACTCCATGTACTGCTGTTGCAGAGCTTACCTTCGTACTGCCATGTTCCCAGTTTAGAGCACAATGCTATATTCATATCTTCTTCAGAGCTTCAGAAATGCAAATGAACTAAAAGTTAGATAATCTGTAAAACGTTAAAGATGTTAGTAACTTTGTTTTTACATCTCTCTTTCTAATGCACCTTAATCATTATGAATAAAATGGTTCACTTTAGTAAGAAGCATTGCGTCACATATATTTTTTAAATGTATGAATGAATCAATTTATTGTGACTACACAGCAAATTCAAAAGTGTTAAATGTTTTGGTGTTAGTAGACTTTGTGCAAAAGCAGAGTTAATTTTACTCTAATAGAGTCACATTCTGTTCATGTAACTCTGGGGTGTATATTATTAGTAGTTAAAATCCAGTGTTAAAACAAAGTGTTTCCGTATCAAATCTAGAGCTGTTAAAATAGAATCAATAACTCTTTACTTCTGAACTCTGAACTCCACCAGCGGCTCTAACACTGAAGGAGTTAATTCACTGACTCCGCCCAGAATCACAGATTCCCACCAAAGCGACAGAAGCCAAGTCATTTCAGGACTATTTACTTTCCACATGTCTGAGTTATTTACTGCACTTGGTAAGTCATTTTTTTCTGTGATGGTTTATAACTATTATTTTGAGTTGAGCTCAACCTGTATGCCTATATGTTCGCCACACGGCTCGGTGTTAGCATATTTAGCTTAGCATGCCGAATGTTAGCAGAGTATAAATGTTGGATAAAATCAAGCCGGTGAACATTTAATCAAATTATTGGTTAACTTGAACAGATCTTTTTTATGTTGAGAGCATTATTCTCGCTGTTGTGTCTTCTTATATACGTTTTGCAGCATGTTTTAATCCTTTTATTGCCTTTTTGTATATATTAGAACCAGTCTGGTTGAGGATGAATCTCCAGTCGTCAGCCTAACCTCTCCCTCCTGATCCCTCCATGGATTCTTCGAAGATTCAAGCTCCAAAAATGATTATAAGTGTTAATATCTCTGAAACTCTACATTTCTGTAATGGAGGCTTGTTGTTATGTTGTAGTAAAATGTATTCCTTCGTTCCATTCCTCATTGTTATGTTTTTTGTTTGCTATGATCCAGAGACCAACACTGACTGTCCTACTCAGAGACTGAAGACTGTCTGATGCAGTAGAGGAGCATGTTGGTGTCTCTGACCAAACGTCATGAACAGAACAACAACCTGAAGACAATCTGTTAGTGAGTGGACATCTCTCTGGTGGAGTCAGAGAGGAACTGTCTCTTATCAACAGAAACAGAAACTGGATAAGAAATGATGGATCTGAATATCAAGTTGGTCTGTTATGTAATGTACATATCTGGTAATCTACCTGTTAAAAGAAAATGTACTCTATCATATTACTGCATGCATTGATACAGGCTTTACTTTCTCCACCTTGTACTTTGAACAATTTCATGCATATTGTATTGAAGAAAAATGTATTAAGCATACTGCATTTTGTATCGCACAACTGATATGTTAACTTTTTAAAAAGCAATATGTGAATATTGAAATATGAAAGCGACATGTGAAACATGCACATTTTTTCATGTTGTAATGTTTTGTAATTATAGTGCACGTTTTGAAATAAATGCATTTGAGAAAATTATTGCCTCTTTATTAAATGTTTATTTTTCAAAGAATTTTTAAAAGTTCAAAACAATAAAGTACCATTTAACATTAATTACAAATAACTCTTAAGAAGTTAAAGAAGTACTCTGTGAGAGTTAATATTAAGATCTAACACTAACTTAGTGTTAGTAAGTGTTAAATGTCAACAGATTTGATATCTGACACTTTATAAGAGTTAAGGTACCAACTCTCCAAAAAGAGTTCAATTAACACTTTCTGCTGTGGACCCATATAGACACTTTAACCTGCTGTTGTCCTCATTTTCTGTGTATAGGGAAAACACATACAAATCTCACTCATTTTGACCCGAGGACAACAGGAAATCAAAAAGTGCTGAAATCAAATCTGACGGTGTTAATCTGGGCCTCCTGGATTTGCTGTATACTTATGTACAATGAGATTAAAGCAAAAAGAGACTCCAAAAAGAGTGCAGTGTAAGAAATGTATCCAATGTTAACATAAAAATGGTGATATGTAATATAAATGTATGCTTTTATCTGGAGGATGAAATTTGTTGTTGTCATATATGTGCATCCAAAATCATTACATACACATAAAAAAATAAGGCATTAATCAGAAATTCTTTGTCTCTTGTCATCTGTGAATTCTGATCTGTCGGAAGGTTCTTGGTAAACATGAACCAGCAGTAAGTCACTGCATGATGTAGCATTGTTAAACATAAAGATGTTTCATTATCATCAACAGCTGCCAACTCTGGTTGAATGGACACTGAGGCTCTCCAACTGGAATTTTAACTAAGCCATTTTTTTTCTGAAAAATAAAAATAAAACCCTGTTATCTGTTTTCTCTTTAATTGGCTACTTGAGTATAAATTGAATCCACAGCAGATGAACCACAAACTCAGGAGGACATGAGTCAATGTGAGTCAGAAGTGGTCAGTTGTGATGATGCAGATCATTTCACATCTCTTGTTCATTCTCTTGGTTAGTCAGACTAAAGTCCTGGAACTTTGATTTGTCACATAAATAAAGAGTATTTTAGAACAAACTGTCAGATAAATTGACTTTCCAAAGCCTCCAAATCTCTTTTAAAAATGCCAGTTTATATAATGTTAAAATAGGACCAAAATTAATATTTTAAAAAAGTTATTTCACATATTTTAGATGCTTTTTATTCTATGCACTTCAATGAAGCGTAAAAGTGTGGATACCTGTAAACTAAGACTTTGTTAAAGTAGCTTTGGAATCTAATTCTAATGTTAAATCTCCTTTGATAGGAGGACATCACCATTCCTGACCTGAACTTGGTAATGTTTTGCCAAACAACTTTGCAAAACATAATATATCAAAATTGGAGATAACCTGATTTTAATCAGGCGTTAGCTATTAGACAGCTAAAGCCTGATTTTATTATATATTTAGAATTCCACTGACATAGAGATAAGTTTATGCTAAGTCAATATTCCAGGGTGCCAAGGACCTGCAGTGGGGAAATCTGTGGAAAACTGAATTTGAACACTGTTTTCTATGTGTGTGAATATACAGTTATGAGTTAATCAAAGAGGAAAAAAATCATGCTTTCAATTTTTTTTCATTCTTTCGACTCTTTTCCCTTTCCTAAGTTTGACTTTGATGATTTTTTAAAATATGTATTTAACATGTTAATGTTACTTAACCAACACAAAACCCAATACAATAAATATACAGTATTTCATCAGTGTGATATCCATTAGGTTGTTGTTTTTTTTACCTTATTTCACATAATAGGTATGTGACATAAGTGACAGGATGCAGTGGAGTGACATCTATGGCATATTAAAATGTTCTGTATCTCCTTTGGTGAATCTTAAAATATTAGTGCTTCCTCTCTCTGAGTTAGAACTCCGTGTCTAGTTAATTATAAAATTTAAACCAAGTTGATCCTAACAATTAGTAGTTATTTAAAAAGTATATTTTATTGATCTTAACCATCAATTACAATCCCTTTTCAAAACACTCAGGTGTTGTTCACTCTTGTATAACCTTTATGTGTTGGAACTGGAGTTTTGGGTCCTTTTCTGCTGAATTCTCTCAGTTGGCCATCGACTGGAGACTGCAATCACCTGCAGGGCGGGTCCCACTCCTGGGTTTCACACACACCTGCAAACTATTTACCGTCATCAGTGTGGAGTATAAGAGGAGTAGGTCGCCATTTGGTCCCTGAGTCCTAATCTGTTCTGATACTCTGAGCCTCTCAAAGCTACAACTCTGACTTCCTAGTAGTGATGGGTAGATGAGGCGTCATGTATCGTTTCGACACATAGCAAAACTGTCGATTCTGTCACTCAATACTGACACCTGCTGGACATTAAAAATTCCTACAGGCAACGTAGTGATTTGATGACCAAGTCTGTACAATAAGATTTAAGTCTTTGTATTTATTGAATATTATATGTTGTATTATGTCATATCTTCAGTTACATTTAAAATATATTTGATATACAGTCAATAAAGAATGTGAACATGAACCATAAAGAGAAAGTGAATGTGTTTGGAATGAGGATGCTTGGACTGTTTTTTCTCACACATTTTTATTTAAAAAAAGTTTTTACAACCTTTTGAAATTAAGCCTGTTATGCTTTTTTGACAAAACTTCTGCTGTAGAAAAAAATAAAGTAAACTCTACATTTACAGCGAACCTTAAGGGTTGCGTTCCGAAAATAACCCGTGAGGCGAAATCCGTGAAGTAGTTACCTTTATTTTTTACAGTTATTACACAGCATAATTAAATACATTGAAACCAAAGAACAAAACCTGTTTTCAGGTCAGTGGATGTGCGTGAGCATCAATCGGGCATTAATGTGATCCGGAGTCATGTCATCTCATCAACGAGCCTCCGGTCGGGTTCTGCTGCCTCTGGACACAGTTTTTGTTTTCCAGCAGACATTCAAAGTTTCAGTTTCCATCTCCTGAGTGACCAATCTGTATTCAACACCGTAACGTTATTGGCACTCAGGTAGAGAAGAAGCGCGGAGACTGTTTTTACCAATCATATGGTCAATCAGGACGAAGAACACTGTGGGAAAAAACTGCACAAAAAAATCTGCGAAGCAGCGAAACCGTGAAAGATGAACCGCGTTACAGCGAGGGTTCACTGTATATGAAACAATTTATAAAAAGCAACTGAGTCATTTGTAGAATGGCTGCATATCTGAGTTTATAGGTGAATCTGGGACTTCATTCTCATGCCTCATAATGCCTCAGCATTGAAAAGGTGGATTTATTTAAATAAGACAGTTTAGTTAAACATATGCGACACTTAACCTGCAGAACATGATATGAAAGTAAACTAAAAGTCAGTTTCAGCTGAATTTGGGTTCAGATAGATTAAGTAGAAACTGATGAGAACCGGATGAAATGACAAAAATGAAAACAAATATATTTTCCAATATAAGATCAAAATGGTCCCACAGAGGAAACATTTCCTTTGAAGCTGCTCCATAGATGACAATGTAAAAGATCAAGAATTTGTTTGGCAAATGCTTTTGACAGATTCACTTCCTTATAAACACAGTTTGGCATCCAGTGTCATTTCGAAACAGTTCCTGTATTGGTCACGTGATTTGCTGAAACCAATGTTGGTCTATGGGCCTGATGCATGCGCCGGCGCCTCGGTGTTGCTGGACCCATCACTAGTGTGGATGTTACTCTCTGTGTTGCCTGACTTGCCTCCTCAAGTGACAGTCTCTCTGAAAGATACTCTGGTTTCTCATCCAACATTGGTGATGAACCACTCCTCACCCATGTGTACCTGTTTGCCCTCCAAAGCACATCCGAAACGTCAGACTCATCAACGCTCCATCTCCAACCGAACCAGCAGACAAACCCATATGGGACCCTGTAACAAGGCGGCCTTTTGCGGTTGGATTTTACAGTGAGGAAGACTATGTGAGGCAGAGTCAGGTGGAAACAGCAGTTTATTCTTCTCACAGCATCAAAACACAAACTCTTTCTATACTTTCACAGGTGAAACTGCAGGCTGGGTCTGTCAGCTGTGACAGACCCAACCACCTCCAATTCACAGGGGATCTTATTTAACAAATCTCCACCTATTTAAATAAAATACATTTTACTAAATATAAACATTTAAATTGACTATTTATAAATATTTTATATTTTATCTTACACCAAATGAAACACCACAAAAAACCCATAAACAATTCTCTCCCCACACTTTTCAATGGCCTCTCCCAGAACCTATAAATGGTGTCTGGACCCCTGGGGTAGTATTTGTCCAAACACCCTGGAGAGGACACAGAAAAGACAGGTGAGTCACTCAATATCAGCACTCCACACCCAACAGATTATGAACAAACATTTGCTCAGTTTGAGCCACCAGTAGCTCATTGCTGAGTAACAATTATCCTCCCTCCACAGGCAACCAGCTCACTTATCAATGAGGAGCAGCTGTGCAGAGCCCAGAACAAAAGGCTACATACTAATTACTAAAATACTCAATAAATACAATTAAAATTTCTCGTGTGCAAATTATTTATGTGCAAATCTCAGCTTAAAGGGCAGTGCTAAATAAAGTGCTTAATAAAGTGCAAAAAGTGCTTTTAAGGTGCTATACAGTGACTTAAGTAAAACTAGTCCCAGTAATGAAGCTCTCTCGATTACAGACCCATATATCAGCCCTCCTTTCCCCAACATGGGGCCCACCGATGTATGCTGGCAGGGAACCAATCAGAACCAGGAAGAGGGTTTTAGTGCTGTCAATCAATCTCATTCACTACCTCCTAAATGTGCTAATAGTGGAGAAACAACTTATCGTTACAGGAAAATAGTTTATCTGCCATCATTGGTAGCTATGCTAACTAAACTGAGCATTCACAACAGGCTATGCTAGCTACAGTGTAGCACAGAGCAATGGGCAGGGAGGATGAGCAGCCACATGAGATTGTGATTGACGGTGCTAAAACCTGCCTCTTATTGGTTGTTTCTGGATGGCACTGGGAGAAGGCAGTTACGTGTAGACAGACTGAAACTGATTAGACTACCCTTTAGGGAGGGTAAGGATTGCAGAGAAGAATAAAAGCTAAACTTGCGCTCCAATCTTTGCCTCTTGTTGTCATCCCCAGGTTGAGGTCGGTGTGGCCCAGCGCTGGACAGTGAATGTAACTATCTGTCCCATTTGTATGACATGTATCGCTTATAACATTTGATAATTTTTTGACATTAAAGCCTGTTTTTATATAACCAATCTCTATTTCTCTAGACAATAACACTGAGGGCTTCTGGTCGGGTCCTGAAACTGGTTAACGAACCTGGGAGGTGCACAGAGACAAAAATGAATGAACTCTAACATTCATCAGGGTGTTTTTTTAAAAGCAAATTCTATTATATTCAATTATATTAAAATTGACGCAAGTTTCATGTTTCCGTTTTTATCTTTGTATTTGATCATTGAAGCCAAGCATTTCTGTTAGTTTGCATTTCTTCCGTCTTCTCAACACCCAGCTGGTCAAGGCAGATGGCAGCTCATACTGATCCTGGTTCTGCTGGAGGTTTGTTCCTGTTAAAAGGGAGTCGTTTCTCACCATCATCATCATCATCATCACCCTGTGCTTGTCAAGTTGTTGGATTGTACTAAATGGTTGATGCACTCCATAATCCTTTTAAGAAAACAATTCTACTAATTTTCAAAGATTGTGTTGATTTGAGTTGTGATAAAATGAAATAGTTTGTACTGGATTAAATGTAATCGATTTGACTTTGACTATTGTTTGGTGCTGTAAATGACGGACCTCGCTCCTGCCACAAGTCACTTAACTCTGATTGAGTGAAGGGCAGAAAGGGGTTGTAGTGTAAAGACCAATGATTGGTCAGCGAGTCTTGAAAAGTGCTATAAAAATTAAATCAATTTATCATTTAGTAAAAAAATTACAAAATTTTTTGGAGCTCATAACATGTAAATGTTATGAGCATCAATGCTGCAAATTTTCAGTGGCCTATATATGGAGAACCAAAACTGACAGTAAAAAAAAAAAAGCAGGAATATATAAATGATCCAATGAATAAATCAACACACTTGAAATGGACCAGTTCATTAAAAAATACAAGAACTGCTGTGCTGCAGGGGTTAGGGTAAAGCACAACCCATGTATGGAGGCCTTAGTTCTCGACTCGGCTGTCACAAATTCGAGTCCCAGCCTGTTTACCTGAGATGCATGTCTTCCTCCTCTCATTAGGGTGGTCCTCTGTCTGACCACTCTCTAATAAAGGCCACTAGAGCCAATAAAACAAGAGAACTTTACCTCATGTTTAATAATATAGTTGAAATTCATATTTATTTTTCAGCTTAGTTCCAGTACATTATATGCCTAAGCACATAATACCAATTTTGTTTTTAAAATTACTTTTTTGTTCCTTTTACTTATAGATACATTTATATCTGTTTTTCTATTAAACTGTTCATTTCCATGTGCTCCTTTTACATTTTTCTGTCTCCTGTTTTTACTTTATCATATGCATTATGCAAATGAGGAGGGACTTGGACAGAAAGCTGAAGTATGTAACTTAAATTTTTTTTTTTTTACATATTTGTTAAAACTTTCACCATGTCGTGACAATATGTGAGACAGATAAACTGTGAAAAGATCCATTTCCTCCTCCATGAGTGACTATTCCTGTCTGCAGAAATCCGGACCAAAAAACAATCAGAGCCAGGAGGAGGGTCTTAGCGCTGTCAATCAACTTTATGTACTCACTGTTATCAGTGGCTATGCTAATTGGTTTCAGGCATAACAGGGTCTATTGATGGGGAAAAGCTGTAGCAGTAGCAGAGAGCACCAGGGTGGAGGTGTGGGTTAGGAGCATGAGCCGCACTACACAAGTATGATTGACAGCACTTAGATCCGCCTCTAGGCTCTGATTGTTTGCTTCTATTTAGCACTGGGAGTAGGTGGAGTTTTCACAGATGTTTTTTTACAGGTTACCTGTGTCATGACATTTTGCTACGACACAATGACAATTCAATCTGGAGAGACTCAGATGGAGAAAAAACGGTGAGAAAAAGGGTTTATTGACATGAATTAAAGTTCTTTGGCGCTCGGGCCCCAGCGGAAGACTTTGTGTTGTGACATGCAATGAGCTTGGATGAGCATTGCTTAGGGATGTCTTCCCCCTGGGCCCGTACACTGGTGGTGGAGGTCGGAGAAGGATGGAGCACTGGAGAGCCAAGAGCGTGGAGGTGGAGAAGTGGCAGAAGTGGGTTGAGTGCGGGTGTCGTCCCCCCCTGGAGGGGTGCGGGTGTCGTCCCCCCCGGAGATGTGTGGGTACCGTCCCCCTTTCTTAGAAGTCTAAAGGGGTGCAGGTGTCGTCCCCCCCAGTTGAAAAGGGCTGCGGGTTTTAATAATTTTATCTTTATTTTTTATTTATTAACTTTTATTTTTTTAATCTCTTTTTCTTTCTTAATGTTTATTCAATGTTACATGATGCTGTGTTTCTGTTTTTAATAATGGAAAAGCACTTTGAAATGCCTTGCTGCTGAAATGTGCTATACAAATAAAATTTGATTTGATTTGAGCACGGCTGGAGTGGATGCTACCATTGATGAAGGTCCTTATAAGCTTGATCGGTAATTGGTAAAAACGGGGCATGGTCCGCTGCTGACAGGCAGATGACGCGGTGATTGGACGATGCAGGTGAGGCTGAAGAGTCTTCCAGTTTGAATTTACGCCAAGGCTTCCTTTTCAACACATATGTAAAAAATATGTTTATAAAAGTTAGATACAGAGGCTTTGAGGAGTTGGTTATAATTACATTGCATGGTTTGAATCTACATGGGACTGGTGGCCACAGTCATAACAAAAATGGCAATATGTGTGAAGTCAAATCAGAGAAAAGGGTAAAAGAAAAAAAAAAGTCATGCGCTTCCACACGGACCTAAAAGGGGGACGGACATTCAGACAGGAGCTGCATTATTATGAGATCGGACCGTAAGGTTGTCTACGTTCCTCCAGCCAGACTTCCGGTTTGGCCGACCGGATCATTGACACCTAATAGTGAAGCTGAACTGAAGTGGCGGTGACGCTTGTCTGTCATTGATTGATGGACTTTTATGATCGTATTGATTATTGTATTGATGAAATGGATTTGGGTACCAAGTTCAATTGTTAATTAATTTATCATCAACTTGAAAGAATAATTTAAAGCTAAATGTATAAATATTTATTATTAATGTTGAGAAGCAGATGTTTGTATGTTAAGAAATGTAAATATAAATAAATTTGAAATGCACTTTAAAGTTTAAAGTTAACATAAGTTTAGTTACTTGTGCATTTAATTTTGATTACTTTGTGGGTTTAATTCGTAATGGGTTGCTTGGTTTTATCTTTATAATTTACCATTTCCTTTGTAATTGAGTGAAATTAATTTATACAGATTAGTAATTATTATTTTTTGGGTTTGTTTAAAGGTTTTTACCTGCATCTTCTGGATCAACAGTGAACGTGTCCATACACTGAAATAAATGGAAGTAAAAGCAAGAAAAACTGTTTGTTCCTTTGAGTAAAATCCTTATCATTAAGAGTCTGCATGGGGTCGTCCATCCCTTCTCAAGTGGGGAAGTTGCACAGTTTAAAAAGAACTTGACAATATGTATATATAATTTATTGAAACTAAGCTGAAAAAATAAATATAAAATTATTGGTTGATTAAATTATTAAACATGACAAAATATTTTTTTAATTTATTTGATACATTTTAAGTAGTGATGGGTAGATGAGGCGTCATGTATCGTTTCGACACATAGCAAAACTGTCGATTCTATGTTGATACTGTCACTCAATACTGACACCTGCTGGACATTAAAAATTCCTACAGGCAACGTAGTGATTTCATGACCAAGTCCAGTGGTTCTTAACCTGGGTCCGATCGAACCCCAGGGGTTCGATGAGTCGGTCTCAGGGGTTCGTTGGAGCCTCTGCCGCGGAGGTAAAGACACACTTGTGTAAAGTCGTGATGACGCCCCGCTTTGCCATCACTTGCTGCAGAGGATCACGTTACATTGCTTAGCCAATCAGAGGATCACGTTACATTGCTTAGCCAATCAGAGGATCACGTTACATTGCTTAGCCAATCAGAGGATCACGTTACATTGCTTAGCCAATCAGAGGATCACGTTACATTGCTTAGCCAATCAGAGGATCACGTTACATTGCTTAGCCAATCAGAGCTGCAGAGGAGCCCTGATTGAAGGAGCTCCACTCTCAGCATGGATTTGAACTTTTGTCTTTAATTACTTCAGCAAAGCTCACAGTTTTTATCAAATTCTATAGTCTAAATCTGCTCCTTAGTCGCATCTTTTCGGGGTTGGTACTGCCTCTAGTGGTGTGGGGGTGGTAACACAGCTAATATAATTACATTACTAAATCAGAATACCGCAAAGTATTTTGTGTGTCGGGGGTGCGGGGTTGGAGTTGCGTTCCGAAAATAACCCGTGAGGCAAAATCCGTGAAGTAGTTACCTTTATTTTTTACAATTATTACACAGCATAAATAAATACATTGAAACCAAAGAACAAAACCTGTTTTCAGGTCAGTGGATGTGTGTGAGCATCAATTGGGCATTAATGTGATCTGGAGTCATGTCATTAAAGCGTCTCCTCCAAGCTGCTTTGCGATATTCACAGCTGTATCTACGGCAGAGCGACGGATCTCATCAACGAGCCTCCGGTCGGGTTCTGCTGTCTCTGGACACAGTTTTTGTTTTCCAGCAGACATTCAAAGTTTCTATTTCCATCTCCTGAGTGACCAATCTGTATTAAACACCGTAACGTTATTGGCACTCAGGTAGAGAAGAAGCGCGGAGACTGTTTTTACCAATCATATGGTCAATCAGGACGAAGAACACTGTGGGAAAAAACTGCACAAAAAAATCTGCGAAGCAGCGAAACCGTGAAAGATGAACCGCGTTACAGCGAGGGTTATATCACTGTATATGAAACAATTTATAAAAAGCAACTGAGTCATTTATAGAATGGCTGCATATCTGAGTTTATCTAGTCCAGTGGTTCTTAACCTGGGTTCAATCGAACCCCAGGGGTTTGGTGAGTCGGTCTCAGGGGTTCAGCGGAGCCTCTGCCGTGGAGGTAAAGACACACTTGTGTAAAGTCGTGATGATGCGCTGCTTTGCCATCACTTGCTGCAGAGGATCACGTTACATTGCTTAGCCAATCAGAGGATCACGTTACATTGCTTAGCCAATCAGAGGATCACGTTACATTGCTTAGCCAATCAGAGCTGCGGAGGAGCAGGAATAAGAAGGGTTCGGTGAATGCCCATATGCAACTGGGGGGTTCAGTACCTCATAAAAGGTTGAGAACCACTGCTCTAGATGTATCTGGAACTTCATTCTCATGAGTGACCTGATAATCCCTGAACATTGAAAAGGTGGATTTATTTAAATAAGACAATTTAGTCAAATATATGCGACACTTAACCTGTAGAACATAACATGACAGTAAACTAAAAGTCAGTTTCAGCTGAATTTGGATTCAGATGGATCAAGTAGAGACTGACAAGAACCAGATGAAACAACAAAATGAAAAGAAGTTTATTTTCCAATATAAAATCAAAATGGTCCCACACTGCGGAAACCTTTCTTTGAAGCTGCTGCATAGTCGACGCTGTAAAAGATCAAGAATTTGTTTGGCAAATGCTTTTGACAGATTTGCTTCCTTATAAACACAGTTTGGCGCGTTAATGTAATTTCAAAACAGTTCCTGTATTGGTCACGTGACTTGCTGAAACCAATACGTGCACCGACACGGGTTTTGGTCTGTGGGCTTGACACATGCGCCGACGCATCGGTGTTGCCGGACCCATCACTCCTCCTATTATGTTCGTTTCTGAGGTACAGCAATAATGTTCGTGGGTCAATTTGACCCGGGGAGTGTTTAGTCATGCTATAGTGTCAGAAACCAAAAAATTCCTCCAAAACTTTTTTGTATCTGATTATTATCTCCAATACTAACCATTTTAATCAATATTTGTGCAATGATGTTTTTTTATTTCTCACAAATAAAGGATCAATGATGACAATTTACTCATTTGGACATAAAAAATATGATTTACATTTTTTATGCCCACTGAAAAAACCTAAATACAAAATGACACTAACTATCCTTGAAAGTGATTTTTTGTAAAAAATTTTCATAATACATTTAGATTATTTTTTTGAAGGGGTGATGTTTATAATTGAACTTGAGACATTATTCTGCTCTGGGTCAAATTGACCCACTGATTAAAATCAAGACAAATGAGTCCAGAAGATGATCCTCCAGCTGGTTTTCCAGTTTAAACCTGCATGTTCAAAACAAAACTGGGTTTTTCATCACATGCTGCCCAGATTTTTATGCCATGTTTAGCTGTGTGGAAGGCATATATTGCCTAAATTAGTAGGGTCGCTTCTCATTCTCTGCATCCCTTAGACTGGCTGTTGACTCATCCTTTGACTTATAAAGTCTGGTCAGAATGAGGACCTTCAAATATGCATGTAAATGCATTTGGTCCAGCTCCTTCCAGGTCTCTCCCAAAACTCTCCTTCCTTTTAGATTTGTCATTTCAACAATGATTTTCTGTGTTGCACTAGGCCTGAGTGCAATACTGACTTGATGTCTATAATGTGAGTTTCTGCCATCCTAGTCAACCCTGGAATGATCAACAAGAAGTTCCAGAGCTTCCAGGGTTTTTATCTTTTTATTTCCCTGTGGCTCATTTCCTGATCTCTGACAGTGACGATATCACATGTACCTTCAGTGTGTAATGTGTTTAGGACTCTCTTGCAGAGAGTATTTATGTTCCCCCCCCCCACTTCTACTGAGTGTCCACTCAGTGTGGGTGGAGTTTGTCCAGGGGAACAGAAAAGGTTCCTGTCAAATGTTGTATGAACACCTGCTTTCTGGCAGCTTCCTAGAGAAGTAAAGAGAATAGTGAAAGAGTGGTTTTGCGTGCGTGTTTAGGTGTGTGTGTGTGGTGTGTGTGGTGTGTGCATGCATGTGTGATGTGGTGTGGTGTGTGTGTAGTGAAATATGTCTCATAGGTGCAAAGAAACAAATAAAATTGGATTTTTTTTTTAACCTTTTTACCCTTCAACTTGACTGCCGGGTCAAATTGACCCAAACAGTATCGATGTAACAAATAGACCCAGGGGGGCTGCAAAGGTGTAAAATGAACCATTTTCATTTTATACATAGAGTGCACCTATTAGGACAAATAGAAAAAGTTTCATGCAGAAAAAATATTTCTAAATGTTTAAAAAAAATAAATAAACTTTGAAACGGATCAAATTGACCCGCAACATAACAGGAGGGTTAAGTGTATTGATTTATTTTTTCGGCCATTCATAGATTTCTGCTTTTTGCTCATTATGTCAGCTTTGGTCCTCCATACATATTTAGAATGACTCTAATGCAGTGGTTCTTAACCTTTTTTGAGGTACCGAACCCCCCAGTTGCATATGCGCATTCACCAAACCTTTCTTATTCCTGCTCCTCCGCAGCACTGATTGGCTAAGCTTCCATATGTTTCAGTTACTGCATTCATGCCTACCCATAACCAAGGGGTTCCACTATATTAGGACTGGGCTTTGGTCTCTATAAGGCTCATCAGTCTTCAGATGACAATATATTTTGGCAACTTGTCATATTGGTACTTAAAACCCACACACAACTGCTATGTTGCCTCAGCTGGACCCGAGAACACCGGGTCAAGGGTCTGGTGGCAGTTCCTCGTTAGTATAGTGGCAAGTATCCCCGCCTGTCATGTGGGAGACCAGGGTTCAATGGGGTATATGCCACGAGAGGTGGTGACGTATTTCCGTTTGAATTTATGCCACATAGATTGGTTCCGGGTCCTGCTTGCTCCTATTGTTTTCAGCCAAAGCTGCAAGATCTGTACCATGAAAAAGACGCAAAACTTAAAATATCTGTGAGCCACTGGTACAACAATCGAGTTTTGTGGTGTGCCGTTGTGTCCAGTAATTAGCCAGTACCATCCAGTACTTAGTTTTTTTCATTTTCCTGCTGATATCGAGGCAACAGCAGACGTGATGTGTTTCTGAGCCTTGATTGAGCCTCTGTGCCGATTACCTTTCCACTGGATCCAAACACCTGGACCAGCTGACCGGTACGGCGTCCATCAGTCCACGGTCTGCCGGATCATCACAACGTGGATTAACTTTTTATTTACAGTACTTGGTTAAACTATGATCTTGAAACAGGAGCACCAAATATGCAAAAATCTACCTGCAGACTTTGTTGGCTACCCTGACCCTGCAGTCATCCTGGACGGGGCTGAGCCGGACTTCCTCTCCTCCAGAGTGGCGAGTTTTCATCACCAGTAAAGGCAAAACAAGTCTGATGTCTGATTAGCTGCCAGGAAGTATATCATATATTCACTGTTCATTTTGCTATCCTGTTTGTTCCTACAATAAAATGTATAATACTCTACATTTCACAAACCTTTTTCCCCCTTTTCTCTGTGTTTACATTATATCAAGTATTTGCATGTAGATCAGGAATTCAAGTGAGATGTTAAATAATACCAGCAAAGAAATGTGAATATTAGATAATATGCAGTTAGTCATATAATTTAATATACTGAATAAGGCTGGATGATATGACTTACAAGAGTTTTATTCATACCAGATTTGATTTTAATCGATTCCTCTCATCCTCAATTTCTATAATAAAATCACAGAAAATACTTTCAAAAAATGTCTTTATTTCAATCATCTGTTCTGTGAGTTGTATAAGGGAGCATTACGGTCAGGATACAAGACATTTTAAATACAAGAATGCAGTCATCGTTACAGCAGAATAAAGATGACATTTTATGACAATGTCTTAAAATTACAAGAAGTCGTTTTAATGAGAAATAAAGATTCAGATTGATCTGATGTAACCAGCTCAGTCCATGTGGTTCTGACATTTGTCAGTAATCAAGAGGATGTACATTTCCACCTCACCTGACCAGGTAAGCATTAAGGTAAAAATAAAAAATATAGCAAAATGGAAACAGAGCAACTGATAGAAATACTTTATATAAAGAAAAGCAGAAAAGTTAATAGCAGGAGAAAAGTTGTTGGTAACATTAGCTCAGCTGATCTCTCCCTCCAGGAAGCCACCAAACAGAACTCCTGTCCAACTCCAACTATAATAAAGATTAAAAAAAGAAAGAAAACGAAGTTAAAATAATAATGCCAAATTAATAATTCAGATCTAATGTGTTCTGGAATCTATTGACATTTTACAAATTTCACTTATTCTGCTGTTAGTACCGAATAATCTAGTTAGGTTTGAAATGTCTAGGTGTTGGTTTTAAAGTACAACACATTAAAAAAGCTCAAGATAGTGAAGAATTAAGTGTAATCGCCCTTTAGCTATTTTCCGAATTAGATGCTACATTCGGAAGCTAACTTCAGCTTCGACTGATAGCACAATATAGACAGATCTATATATGTTTATATAGATATATATATTTATCTATAAAGCATAGATATGTAGTTTGCACAATGCACAGATGATCAAAACACTTAACATTTACATAACACCTTTGTAAGCTTGTCCCTGTTAGCTACCCCGAAAAGATGCAACTAAGTAGCAGATTTAGACTATAGAACTTGATAAAAACTGTGAGCTTTGCTGAAGTAATTAAAGACAAAAGTTTAAATCCATGCTGAGAGTGGAGCTCCTTCAATCAGGGCTCCTCTGCAGCTCTGATTGGCTAAGCAATGTAACGTGATCCTCTGATTGGCTAAGCAATGTAACGTGATCCTCTGATTGGCTAAGCAATGTAACGTGATCCTCTGATTGGCTAAGCAATGTAACGTGATCCTCTGCAGCAAGTGATGGCAAAGCGGGGCGTCATCACGACTTTACACAAGTGTGTCTTTACCTCCGCGGCAGAGGCTCCAACGAACCCCTGGGGTTCGATCGGACCCAGGTTAAGAACCACTGGACTAATGATAATAAAGGGAATGTTTGTAAGGACTTTCAGTTTCAAAACTAAAAATGAAAAAGTACCCAGTGTAAATATACCACACATTTCTCTCTTTTCCATATGAACCTCATTAATACTATGATTAAACCTAGAATAAGTCCGAGAACTACTGTAATCATTCCTGTCCATATAAGCATGCAGTATTTGTGGAATATGCAGCATGACATTCTCCCCATGTGTCTTCTAGCAGTGCTGGGTTGTCAGTCAGGGGAATCTTCTATTACGGTAAGAGGCTCAGCTTAGATGCTGCATCCACAAGCAAAGAATAAAGGAATGGAGCCGACTGATTAACAAGCATCAAAGGCTTTTTATCCTCCGCTGTATTTGTACTCACTTTTGATGGATAGTTGTGTTAACTGCTTCTCCTTAAGTACAGAAGCTGGTAAGGCTGCCAGGAGCCGTATTGATGACTTGTAGCACACACACACACACACACACACACACACACACAGGGACTTTGCATCAACTTTCACACACACACACACGTTTCCATTTTCTTGCACCCTTTTTCCCTCAGTGGGGTCGGGGGTGCTGGTGTCCATCTCCAGCCAACGTTTCGGGCGAGA
The DNA here is from genome assembly GCF_904066995.2 of Poecilia reticulata. Classification (NCBI taxonomy): domain Eukaryota; kingdom Metazoa; phylum Chordata; class Actinopteri; order Cyprinodontiformes; family Poeciliidae; genus Poecilia; species Poecilia reticulata. The sequence continues at coordinate 2,015,898 of NC_088839.1, forward strand.
GGCGGGGTCACCCTGGACAGGTCGCCAGTCTGTCGCAGGGCAACACAGAGACACACAGGACACACAACCATGCACACACACACTCACACCTAGGGGCAATTTAGAGAGACCAATTAACCTGACAGTCATGTTTTTGGACTGTGGGAGGAAACCAGAGTACCTGGAGAAAACCCACCATGCACAGGGAGAACATGGAGACTCCATGCAGAAAGACCCCAGGCTGGGAATCGAACCCAGAACCTTCTTGCTGCAAGGCAACAGCTCTACCAACTGCGCACCGTGCAGCCCTTCAACTTTCATCCATCCATCCATTTTCTTACACCCTTGTCCCTCAGTGGGGTCGGGAGGGTTGCTGGTGTCCATCTCCAGCTAACGTTCCGGGCGAGAGGCGGGGTCACCTGGACAGGTCACCAGTCTGTTGCAGGGCCAACTTTCATTAATTTTTAATATATTTATATATCCTTGTAAGATTTTGTTTTTTTTCTCTGTGTTTATTTAGATTTTTGTCGTTTTAGGTTAACTGAGTCTCCGTGTTGTCCTGTAATTGTCCCCAGCTGTCCCTTGTTTCTCCTGATTGTCTCCCTGTGTGAGTTCCTTGTTCTTTGTCGGGTTCTCGTCTTGTCGCATCAGATCTGTTGACACGTCTATTTGGTTATCAGTTGCTACCAGTTTTGAACTTTTAGCCTCCTGCTCATTCTGTGTTGCCTGGATTTTGGACTTTGGATTTGTAATTCATGTCGTCATGAAAACATCATTCTTTCACTCCAACCTGGGTCCTCAGTGTCATCCTCACCACCTCTTCACCACACGTAATGACGATCCTAACCTGATCCTTCCCTTAACCTAACCATTACCAATACATGTGTAATCCTAACTGTTCTGCCCTTTAATTTATTGTAAAATAGGTTCTTAGTTTTAATTTTTGTGACAGTGCAGTGAGTCTTTTATTTTGAAGGTCATGTCAGGCATGGGACAGGAAATCAACCACTTCTGTTGTAGTCAGCTTTTCATTTATGCCAACAACATCACCGCCTAAGTTTTCTTCTATATTCTTGAGTAGATTTTATTTAACATCTTATTTGTTAAGAATGTGTTAAGTAAATGTGGAATTTGATAGCTGCATAGTGCTTATGGGTTCATGTTGATTTATTTGGGCATGGCATTATAATTTTCTTAGTTTAACTTTTTCTAATGATAATAAATTAAACACAGCTTTTATTTCTATGTGTTATGGTTTACTCCATGTTACACGTGTTACCAAAATAAAGTGGAGGCTAAGAATCTACATCCTGACTCAAGCATTGATTCAATGGGAGTTAGGTTTACTGCTAGGTTGTGTTAAGAAACACATAAGGAAAGCAGAAAACTAACCTAAACTAAATTCACAACTTAGTCCTAAATCTAACCTGCTCCAGCTTCAGTTGGTTTCTGCACACAGAGGTGAGCGATGACACGGGCGAAGTGTAAGAACTGCTGCCAGCACCGCTCTATGAGACTGGGTGTGCATCTGGAAGCCAGGCATGGTGTAAAGAACCAGGCGGCTCCTGCTGGCATTCGCTGTGTTAAAAATGATTAGAAGAGGAATAATTTAAAACGTTTGACTCGTTTTATTTCCTCTTCTGCCCGGATTCATTGAAGTCGTCATTATATCAGCTGAGCCATTGTGACAAGACAACGCGGTTTTCCACGTCCAAAGCATAACGACATTTATTAGACAAACAACAAATGAAACTGACAGAACTGAATAAAACCAAAATATTTACCTCACACGACAGACATCCACACACACGACGAAACATTATGAAGAAAACATCCCACCGCTATAGATGTTTTCTTCGGAGATCAGGTCACAAAGGAAACCTCATGATGCTAAGCTCCGTGGTAGCTAGTTTTATAGGTGGGGCGTGTTTTCCTTCGACGCTGTATTGAACTTCGGGACAGTGTCCTTAGCGAGTTTCATTTTACCTTCTTAATTTTGTTCCAGTAAAAATCTGTTTCTAAAATCAAAGAAGTGTTATTTTAATTCAACTTAGTGTATAATGTTTTTGATAGAAAAATCCTAGATAAAACATTATGCTAATTGAACTATGGATATAATTTGAAATTAATTTCCTTATTTGAAACACCATTAATTTTACCTAATTATTGAAGATATAGTTAAGTTTTTATTTTTTCTTAACAGCTGCCAGAAGGGTGAGTGTCAAGGGCGTGCTCTGCCCTGTTTAACGCTGCACTTACTCTGGAAACAAAGTCGACCGGCATCTGAAGGAGACACATGATGACCTGGAAGAAGCCGTGGAACACCTGAGGCAGCTTCAGTGGAGGCGGACGCTGCAGTTAGTGGCCGAACTGAGGGTGTCCAACCCCCAGCTGCCTCTGGTGACAATGCTGGACCAAGGTCAGCCTGGTTCTCCTCCACCCTCTATTCCTAGCCCAGAGAAAGACAGAGCATCTAACAGCCCTGGCCCTCCATTGCCAGTCCCAGGATCACCAGTGGGGCCCAGCCCTCCCTCTCCACCACAGCCTGGTTCTGGTTCTCCCTGCTCCAGCGCCGTCTCCACACCTCCATGGACCCCCTTGATGGAGAGCAGCGAGAAGGAGACCCAGGACTCTGCTGTGCCTCCAGGCAGGGTGTTTAGAATCCATTTGTTTCCACCAGGCATTTGCAGTTACCTGTAAGAATATCATGTCCACCTGCTTGGTGCCCTACCAAAGGCCAAGCAAGCAATGACCCGCTTGAAGAAGTTCCTGTCCTTTCTCAGTCGGGGGAAGGCTGGGCTTCGCTCGTGGCAGTTTATGGATGACCTGCGGAAGATCATGGCCTGGCCTGGCCATCTGAAGGACCATGGAAAGACCATCACTACCATCAAAGTCTACCTGGTGAATGTGGCACAGTTCCTGGCGTACTTCGCCGACACACCCCCTCTGGAGTCCAGGCCCTCCAGGACGCAGTCTCCGAAACTTTGATGTTCTCTTTGATAGCTCCTTGTCCTTGGACAATCATTGTAAATTGTTAGTTCGCAACTGTTTTTTTTTTATCATTTAAGAAATATTTTGAAGTTGAGAACTAATTTATCACATAATGAGTTAGAAATGATTATTCATGCTTTTATTTCTTCTCATTTAGATTACTGTAATGGCCTTTTAGTGGGCCTAAGTAAATGTTCTATTGCTCGCCTGCAGGCTGTTCAAAACACTGCAGCCAGGCCTTGAACTAAAACTCGCAGAACAGCTCATATAATTCCTATCCTGGCCTCACTGTATTGGCTTCCAGTGTATTTTAGGGCCCATTTTAAAATTTTTGTCTTAACTTTTAAGGCTCTACATGGTGAGGCCCCTAAATATATACTGAATTTTTTGAAGCCTCTCTGTCCATCAAGGACTCTGAGGTCTTCTCACCAGATGCTGCTGACGGTACCAAGAACTTATTTTAAAACACGTGGTGATAGAGCATTTCAGGTACTGGCCCCCAGGCTTTGGAATGCTCTCCCTCTAGCATTACGCTGTTCTGTTTCAACCGATGTATTAAAAAAATTCTCAAGACATACTTTTTTAGGCAGGCCTTTGGCTAACATTTTGGCTTCTTGTTTTTAGTTTGTCTTTGTTTTCTTATGTTTACCCTCTTTGTAAAGCACTTTGTGACTTCTCATGTCTGTGAAAGGTGCTATATAAATAAAGTTTACTTATTTTTCTTTTGGGAAAGTAAGTATCTTTCCCTGTCGAATCTTCATAGTAACAATTACATCAAAAGTCAGATTTTTTTTATTGCATTTATTTAATTTTATCAGTGCAACAAAGCATAATACGTTAATAATATTGTAACAGAAGGTAAACTTAAAGCACCACAACAGAGTAGTCACAGGGTGCGTCATTCCTTCCAGGACGCACGGCAGGGAAAATAAACATTTAATCATGAATGCTAATTATGCATACACTTAGTCAATTAGATGATAGGCTAATATAAACACTTAAAGCCTGTGATGCCTTCATTATAAGCCCTATAGTGACCCTGACTGCACCAGGGTGTTCTCCAGAGTCTCACGAATCCGGCTATCAGTGGTGGGAAGTAATGAAGTACAAGTACGTCGTTACTGTACTTAAGTACAATTTTCGTGTATCTGTACTTTACTTAAGTAGATTTAATAATGGATACTTTCTACTTTTACTCCACTACATTTCTACAAAAGTGTCGCGTTACTCGTTACATCCAAATCGCGTTGAGCTTTTTTCTGTTAAAATGTGAAGTTCAGGGATTTAAGGTGGCGCCGTAAAATCCGAGCAATAACGTGACTTAGTGTCTGTTGTCACCCATCGGCTCCACCTTTACTCGCACGCGGAGCTCCAAGACATGCGCAGTGGTTTCCTCTGAGCGGCAGTAATATAATAGCGCTGCATAAATCATACAATAAAATAAGCAGCGCTTCGCTTTCACAGACGGTGGGACTTCGTCCAACTTTTAGCGTCACTTGGAAGGAAAGCTTAAAAAAAGATAAGCTCCGTGGACGTGATGCTAGCAAAACTAGCTGTATTGACTGAGACCTGTTGCATCTGCGATGAAAAACAGTTGTCACTCATGCGCTGAATTACTGTGTGGAGGTGTTGACTGAGGTGTTGTAATATGACATTCATGGACGATCCGATTCTTCTGGACGGATCTTGACCAAGTCCTATAGTGCTGAAGCTTCACTGAGAGCCGTTCTTTGTTCTTGTAATGCTCTGCGTACACTGCAGTAGCTATTTTATTTCATTAAAATATCTTTATATTTAATTGGCGAACGCAGAGCATGCTCATTGCTCTTTGTTTTCGTCACCTGGCATGGTGGCAGACGTTGCAGCAGGAGGGAGGATGAGAACAGTCACGGTGCTGGTACAGACAATTATTATTTCTGACATTGGCAATATGGGCAACCGCCGAGGGTGTTATTTTTTTAGGGATGGCAGGAGACCTCTGTGTATTGTGGCACAGAGATGAAAGCAAAACAGAATGAAGAAGAGTTTTAATTGTCACTGGTTAAATTTATTTCAGCTCTGAGTATTTAATATCTAGGTGTTTTTATGGGAAAGTGAATCTTTCAGATCAATTTGAGAAGCAATTTTGATAGGTGCACTTAATTTTATTGTCATGTAGCGCGGGGTGCTGGTTCTGATTTGGTCTTGGGTTCGGTGGTCTAGACTACAACTCTGCTACGTGGCTCCTTGGTTCCATGTCCTCCTCTGCCAGTTGGATTTCTTTCTAAATAAATGTGTGGCAAAAAAAAGTGAAGTTCATGTTATGTTAGGACAGGAGACGAGATGTTTCCATCCCTGAAATTATGATGCATAGAATCACATATCTAAGTCTAAACTATGTTACAGAGTAAACTCAATAAAAACATGCTTTATCTGTGGCTTTGTTCATGAAAATGGCACATTACTGACGTATTAAAATTAAATACGATCAGTACACTTAATGATATTAGTGATTAGGTAATGCATTCAGCAAGTACTTTTACTTTTAATACTTAAGTATTTTTAAAAGCCAGTACTGTTTTACTTTTACTTAAGTAAAATGTTAATGTGGTACTTTGACTTTTACTTAAGTAAATTTTTTGAGTACTTTCTCCACGACTGCCGGCTATATATAGCTTCCCTGGTGGAATGCGATTTTAAAGATTTTTAAGGAAGTGGAAGAGGACTGGGGATTCCCCGGAAATCATGCCCAGAGACAGGCCACTGCATGCGGCCTTAATCTGCAGCAGGACACCGGTATGTCTCCCCCTCCTGGAAGTCTTTTTCTTTTTCTTCCCCAGGCTTCTGGGAGTTATACAAGTTTAATCAGGGGGATATTTGGGTCCTAATAAATCCACCTTTGTATGTCTCTGACCCAGAAAAAGTGCATTTTTGAACCCTGCCCTAATCCCAAAGCAGTGCATCTTCTTATGGGGCCCAGACTTTGACACAATTATTGTGACAGGTTAATTTTCTAAACCACAGAAAAGTAATTGTTAGGGATGCACAAAAATGAAAATTGGGGCTGACATCGATATCTGATATCAATACTCCTGTTATCGCAAGACTTACTAATATTTTATTTTTACCAAAATTTTAATTGATTACTTGTCAGAATATGCTATAAATTACTCAATTACTAAAATAGTAAAAAAAATTTACTAAAATAAGGGTTAGGGTTAGGGTCATGCGCTGAATTGTTGTGTGGAGGTGTTGACTGAGGTGTCGCAAATATGGGACAACGCTGGTACCAAAGTCTGCATTGACATGATATTCAGGAACGATCCGATTCTTCAGGACGGATCTTTACTGATTAAATTTATTTCAGCTCTAAGTATTTAATATCTAGACCAGTGGTTCTTATCCTTTTTTGAGGTACCGAACCCACCAGTTTCATATGCGCATTCACTGAACCCTTCTGCAGTGATAAATAATAAATGATTTTTTTTCCCCCCAAAAAATCACCTGGGTTCGATCAAACCCAGGTTAAGAACCACTGGTTTACAGTGATGAACTTTCCAGTCACGTCGACAGCACTGTTGCATGAGAATTGATATATGCGCATTCACTGAACCCTTCTGTAGTGACAAATAATATATGATGTTTTTTTTCCCCAAATTCAAGACATAGGGGTGACCCAACTAGAGTCTACCTGGGTCACCCCGTGACCCAGGTAGACTATATTTCTTCAACATATAGTCAGTGTTTTCAGCAAAGTTGAGCTGACTGTCCAGGAACGACCCAAGGTATTTAAAATTTGCCACAGTTTCAACAGGTTGGCCATTGAGAGAAACTGGAACTACTTTAAGGTCTTTTAATTAGCTCTACATGCTTAAGAGAATGAAAAATGTATAATAAATAATAAAGACTTTGCGGTATTCTGATTTAGTAATGTAATTATATTAGCCGTGTTACCACCCCCACACCACTAGAGGCAGTACCAACCCCGAAAAGATGTGACTAAGGAGCAGATTTAGACTATAGAATTTGGTAAAAACTGTGAGCTTTGCTGAAGTAATTAAAGACAAAAGTTCAAATCCATGCTGAGAGTGGAGCTCCTTCAATCAGGGCTCCTCTGCAGCTCTGATTGGCTAAGCAATGTAACGTGATCCTCTGATTGGCTAAGCAATGTAACGTGATCCTCTGATTTGCTAAGCAATGAAACGTGATCCTCTGATTGGCTAAGCAATGTAACGTGATCCTCTGATTGGCTAAGCAATGTAACGTGATCCTCTGCAGCAAGTGATGGCAAAGCGGGGCGTCATCACAAGTGTGTCTTTACCTCTGCAGCAGAGGCTCCGCCGAATCCCTGAGACCGACTCACCGAACCCCTGGGGTTTGATCGAACCCAGGTTAAGAACCACTGAACTAGGTGTTTTATGGGATTGTGGATCTTTCAGATCAATTTGAGAAGCAATTTTGACAGGTAAAACTTCATTTTTTGTGTCACGTAGCTGGTCTTGGATGCTGGTCTTGGGTAGGTGGTCTTGACTACAACTCTGCTACGTAGCTCCTCAGTTGCATGTCCTCCTCCAACCCCCTTCTTTCCATCCCCTTTCAGTTGGATTTCTTAAAAATAATAGCCACTAGTGGCAAAAAAATGAAGTTCATGTTAGGACAGGAGACAAGATGTTTCCATCCCTGAAATTATGATGCATAGAATCGCATATCTAAGTCTAAACTATGTTACAGAGAAAACACAACATGCTTCATCTGTGGCATTGTTCATTAAAATGGCACATTTCTAATGTATTAAAATTAAATATAATCGGTTCACTTAATGATATTGTATTAGGGATTAGGCAACGCATTCAGCAAGTACTTTTACTTGTAATACTTAAGTACTGGCTTTAAAAATACTTTTTTTACTTTTACTTAAGTACAAATGTTATTGTGGTAGTTTTACTTTTACTTAAGTACATTTTTGTCTTTGTATTTGTACTGGCCCAAGAGAAGATATTTGTTGGTGCATTTTTCTAAATGTCACTGCTTATTTACATATATTCAAATAGCTGACACAAGCAGCTGTGGAGTGACACAGTCCTAGGAGGATCCGGGGCATGCTCCCCCAAAAATGAAAATAAAATCTACTCATTTCCTGTCATTTGATTTCAGGCCTGATAAGTAGTTTCTAGTCGAAATACCTCAAGCTGAAATAAATTACACTGAATAGAATTTAATCACTTTTCCATTGCTTAGTAAAAAAGATTACCAACTGAACATGTCTTTAAAGAGCGGAAATTGTATTTAGGTGTGCTGATTTTATTTTTTTTTGTATGTGACTGTAAACTGTTGAAGTGTGACAAGGATCAAAGCTTAAAAATGTGTTGTCATTATTTATTGTGCTGTGAGTGTGGCTGCTGTGGTAAAGCAGTATAATAAGGGGTATATTTGGTGGCTGGCACTGGTGAATTTGAGCTTGCAAGACTGCACGACAATTATCCCACACAAATGCACATATGATCACAGCGAAGTGGATGCCAGTGCCCACAGGGACACAACTAATCCTCAACATTTTCATTTATCAGCGGTGGGCAGAGGCTGCTCTTGGCGGATCACAGCCCATCACTTCTAACAGTGTTTGAAAGGCTGTCACCCAATTTCCCGACGGAACAAAACCCTCTCATTCACGCCCTCTTCCTCCTTTAATAGAAACTTATACGGCCACAGGCCAGCATTGAATATGTCCTAAATATTTAAAATGTTATAATTAAAATGTTATCTGTGAAAGAAATGTTATCAATAATCATTTCATGCATTTTTGCATACAGGTATCAATCGCTCTCTCCGGTACTACACTAAATCATTAACAGCCAGTCATCATCAAGTTGCAGTCAATCTCAAAAAATCTTGACACAAACTTGTTCATTTTAAAAATCAAGCGGCTTAGGTCGTTATTTGCATACGTGGTTCTTACATCTCCTGCGTCACGAGTTTGAACAAGATTTCATGAGCAGAGTCTTGTAAACAGTGAGGAGTATCGCATAGTCCTAGTGGATTGAGATAACAGCCAGGATTTTTTCTTTCCACAACTTACATCTAGATCTAGAGTAGAGATTCTAAATAAGGAAGTAATGTTTAAATAATAAACAGACATGATGTCAAGTCCTTGGCCGGAACAGGTCCATCTTAGAACATTTGTTGTACTACAAGACATTTACTTTTTAGATCATAAATGTAGGTTTGAGTCACTTTCACTCTAGATCAGTGTTTCTCCACCCTGGTCCTCACCGCCCCCTGTCCTGCATGTTTTAGGTGAATCCCTTCTGCCACACCTGAACTGTATCTCTGGGTGGTTAACAGGCTTCTGCAGTACTTGATGGTCATGCAATCATTTGAATCAGCTGCTCTGGAAAAGAGGCTCATCTAAAACATGCAGAGCAGGAGGGCGGTGAGGACCAGGGTGGAGAAACACTGGTATAGATACTTGATGGCTTGATGAAATGATGACTTGTATAATTGAAGGAACATTACTTTTCTTCTATCCTAGAAAGCATGCATTAAAGACAAGACAAGATAACTGTACCACTTTAACCGGTCAGTGGAATTATATGGGGGAATTTTACTGCCATAAGTCAAGAGCACACATTTTCAGTTTAAAAGAAGGACTTTATGTCTTTCTTCTCAAAACTTGTAATATTCACTGTGTTTTCTCAATTATTTCTCCTTGTGCTCAAAACTTGTCTGTGCTCGGATCAAAGCTACGCTGTCAAACCGTTCTGCTCACTTGCTAATTCTTCTCTGCTCTCTCTCGAAACAAAAAGTACCGTTGTCTGGCAACCTCTCAGCCAATAGAATGAATGTGTTATACTGGGTGCACCTGTGTGGCTACTAAATATCTGTTAGCAGTGCCCTACTGATCGATCGCTAACATTGATCAGTAGGTTCACCCAACCAAAGAAAACGGGTCCAAAGAACCAACTGTGTTACAACTTAGTCATGACATGCTATCTATCCATCCAGGATAGGTTTATAGATATGTATGTTTTCTGCTATCTATCTATCTATCTATCTATCTATCTATCTATCTATCTATCTATCTATCTATCTATCTATCTATCTATCTATCTATCTATCTATCTATCTATCTATCTATCTATCTATCTATCTATCTATCTATCTGACAGATATATGTAAATATAGGCATGTTATTGTTTACCTACTTAAATTTCGCCCATATATATATATATATATATATATATATATATATATATATACACACATAAGCAGTGACATTTTACACACACACAATCCAACTTTGTTCACTACCTGGTCCAATCAGATTTTCTACACCTGATTGTTTGAAATTGGATAGTAACAGAACTTCATTCTATTGTGTCAACAGTCTTGTGTCATAAGCACATTGGATTTAATGGAACTTAATTTGACTTGTTTGATTTACTCCTGGGATATAATTTGGCTCATAAACAGTTATTTTAAATGACTTTTAATTGGGTGTAACCTGCAGAAACCACTAGGTGTCCAAATCATTAGCAAAGACTAATGAAAACATCCAACAAACAAAAGCAAGAATAACTTTAGATGTAAAAATGCAGCACTTAACTCTGAGGACATTCTTTTCATGTTTCCCTGTATTTCTGCTGGAGCCAGGATAGTGTAGGTAATGAGCAGCAGCATGATGGATGGATGCATTGATTGAGTGAGCTGTGGGACCCACTGTTTAATGTCTTATGAAAGCTAATAATACCAAAATCAATATATGCTGTAAGGCTAAGCAGACAGTGCTTGTGGAAACACAGTTAACTCAAGGACAACTTTGAAGGAAGGTCTTTGGAGATATTTTCTCTCTCCATTCCTTTTCAACCTCTGTACAGCAGCAGACTGCTGCTGTTTGTATTTGTCCATCCTTTGTGGTGGTGAGGATCTGCAGGCTCTACAGCAATCTAATTGCCTGTCACATGAAAAGCTTTGTCTTTTGTCACCACAGATCAACAAGAGATCAATATTGCCAACACTATGAGGTGTGTGTGTGTGGTGTGTGTGTGCGTGCGTGGGTGTGTGTGTGTGTGTGTGTGTGTGTGTGTGTGTGTGTGTGTGTGTGTGTGTGTGTGGTTGTGTGTGTGCGTGTGTGTGTGGGTGCGTGCGCGTGTGTGTGTGTGGTGTGTGTGTGCGCGTGTGTGTGTGTGTGTGTGTGTGTGTGTGTGTGTGTGTGTGTGTGTGCGGGAGGGGAGACAAATGAGTATGAATACCTGTGAGGAAAAGGAAGCTTTGAAGAATAGCAGCATTACTGTCATCATGTCGCTAGGTGTGCATGGGGATAATGCACGAATGTGCTCTGAATTTCTCAACACAGATACACTCTGACTTAAGGTGTACACACTGTGACACACAGAACTGCCAAGTGCGCTGTTTAAAAGTGGGCGGACTCTAACTGGAAAACCTAATTAAGTTTTACTTCCTTTCTGTATCCTATTTCTATAATGGACAATTGATTTTTACTTAGTGCACTGAACCAAAAATAATTCTATTTAACTCATTTTATTCACCTGTCTTTGTCTTTGCATGTGCGCGTGTGTGCGTGTGAGTGTGTGTATGTGCGTGTGTGTGTTCCCCCGTGTCAGTTGTGTGATTATCTGCCTCAACTCAGCAGAAATGTGTTTGATTTTCCTTAATCTGCATGAAACATGAAAAAAAAGTGCAATGTTGCCTCAACATTCACTGTTAAACATTTTAGTTTCTTATTGCACACGAAGAACACTAACCATTATTTCAGATATTAAAATGTCTTGATTATTTTTGAAGAAATAATGTTTTAAAATAGTCACACTTTGGTGTATCTCAGATGGTCTTTCTTAATTCAGCATGTAATTTATAATTACCTTCAACTCTTGAGATTATATCCATTCAGTGTCAAAGAGAAGATTAGTAAGAATTTGTATCGTCATGAGTTTCTCTTGTTACATTTAGCTTCTATTTGGTGCTTATTTATATTCAACATCTATTAGTCCTGAATCCATTCAGGACCTTGCAGTGGGTCTATCCTTCTATAGACCCACTGCATGCTTTAGTCAGCTCTGTCTTCAGAATGGCTTTTATTCACCTGAATTCAAACACTTTTGAAATTTTGACTCATTATGTGGGGCTGCACAGTGGCGCAGTTGGTAGAGCTGTTGCCTTGCAGCGAGAAGGTTCTCGGTTCGATTCCCGGCCCCGGTCTTTCTGCATGGAGTCTCCATGTTCTCCCTGTGCATGGTGGGTTTTCTCCGGGTACTCCGGTTTCCTCCCACAGTCCAAAAACATGACTGTCAGGTTAATTGGCCTCTCCAAATTGCCCCTAGGTATGAGTGTGTGTGTGCATGGTTGTGTGTCCTGTGTGTCTCTGTGTTGCCCTGCGACAGACTGGCAACCTGTCCAGGGTGACCCCACCTCTCGCCCGAAACGTTGGCTGGAGATGGACACCAGCACCCCTCCCGACCCCACTGAGGGAAAAAGGGTGCAAGAAAATGGATGGATGGATGGATGGACTCATTATGTGCTGCTGGACAGAAAATATAAAGACAGACTATCACAAAGTCATATAAATCTAACATATAGTAATCATCATCTGTGCTACTTGATCATACTCAAATATGATCGAGGAGACCAACTATATTTGAATCTTGTCCAAAATAGAGTTTAGAACAGTGTTTCTCAACCTTTTTCAGCCCAGCGCCCCCCCAGCCTTCATCCAGGTCCCTCACCGCCCCACCAAAGAATTTGTAGGCTACTTTGCACTGACTATTATTTTATTATTAATATTACTATCACTATTGTAGATGTTTTGATTTTTATGCTTGTTTCTGTATTTATTGTCAAAAATAATACATATAATAATATAGAAATAATACAATGAACATTCAAGTTAAAATCTGTAGGCCTAACAGCAGCCAATCAGAGTGGAAAAAAATACTCTTGTGCCATTTTCTAGTTGTTAAATATTCCACAAATGACCAGATAAACGATGTTCAACATGCCAGTTTAAACTTTGAACTATTTGCAAAACGACTGAGCTCTGCAACATTAAAACATGGATAGAACTGTAACTACATTAATCATAACTCTTCTTCTCTTCAGTGTTTGTCAGTTTCTGGTGGTGCAGCTCTGTGCTGCCTTCAGGAGAATGGGACATCAGAGTATCATCCATAAAACTTCACCCACATGGCATTTATTGTGCAAACCAGAGCTTTCAGTGGAAAAACAAAAGTTCCAGATCCTTTTAATGCCATACAAATATGAGACAGAAACATGGATTATATCTTTATATAGACCTGTCTATTGATTATAGATTAATAGTTTTACTGGACAGAAATTACAAAGAACAAATCTGGTTCTTAATCAAATCCTAATGAGTCAAATTGAAAGTGTCATGGAGTCATCAGCCTCATGACATTAACACTGACATGAAAAATAATATTGAAGAAATAAATATATCAAATCTAATTAAAACACAAATAAGTGATCAGTTCTTTACTGTTATGGTCTGTAAGATATATTTATTCTCAGTACTAGATGTGGTCTCAACAAACCCATGGCACTTCAACAATATTATTTTACCTTTTATCTGGAAATATTGTCTGTTTATTCTTGCCATACAGTCTCTGTATTAATTATTGCTCTAAAGGTCTTGCCATACCAGTTTATTCCTCTGTATTTACTTTAGTTTCTTAGTTTATTCTTGCATTTTGTTCTTCATTCATTTTTATTTAGTTTCATTTGATTAATATTATCCTCTCTTGGTTTATTGCTATGTCCACTTTAGTTTTTTTTCCTGTTGCTAAATTTATTTTAGCGTTTATTGACCATCAGTAATCTTCACTCATCACCTGCTGTGCCGCCTAATCGTCATGTGTTTCACATCATGTGTTGATTTTTCACTGTTCAGCGTCGGATTCTCTGTTTTCATGCCATAATTCACATCTAGTTCGTCGCTCGGTTTTAAGTCCCGCTTCTCCTGTTTCAGAGTTTTGCGCAATGTGCTCGTCTTTTTTTTTTTTTTTTTTTTAACTCCCTAAGGTGCAGGGCGGTCGGGAAGCGTATCAATGGGGAAAAGGCAGACTGACATAAACCTTTTAAAACAATGGAAACAATTTCTGCACTCTGAATATTGAAATTTAAAAGTGCTGTGTTGTTCTATCACCTCGTTTCATACCGGACCACTTACGGCACCGTGTTAACGCTATAAAATGAACGCTCTCTATCGAGGTATCACCCATGGAGGGATTTCTTTATTTAAATGGGTTCATTTTTCAGAGGGATACACAGTGAGGGTATCATGATTTTAGCTACCAGTAGCAGGAGAACGGAGCTGCGCCAAGAAGCTAACAGAAGCTACAAACACTGAATAGAAGAAGAAGAAGAGCTGCTATCTATATCATTGCAGCCAAGCATGATTTAATGTTACACAATACAGTTTTACCAAGTTGCTCAAAGTCTAAACTGGCATTGTTGTGCATTTAAGGTGTAAACTTTACCTTCGACCAAACGCCCCCCAAAGGCATCCCAGCGCCCCCCTTTTGTAAAAATGTCCACCAGCGCCCCTTGCCGTCCTCTGAACGCCCCCTGGGGGGCGGTACCACCCACGTTGAGAACCGCTAGTTTAGAATGTAAGTTTTAAATGACATTTAGTAATCAGATTATGTTAGAGGAATACTTAGACTCTAAATATTCTTCTATGCATTCTTTATTGTCATCTGATTTTGAAATGCCTCAGAGGGTTTCTGTTGGCGACAAGATTCTATGGTCTTCAGCTTCTACAATGTCCTATAAAGTGCTGTGACAGACAGACAGACAGACAGATAGATAGATAGATAGATAGATAGATGGCCTGTAATGTATAGAACTTTATCAAGTACTGACTAGCCCAACGTGCTTTACATTACATTCAGGCACACATTCACAATGATTTTATTTTTTTCTTTACATTTCTGATTAAAATATTTATATTTCATCTTTTGGTAACATATTTTTCAACATCCCCTCATATTTGTAAAGTTACTGTTAAGTAAGTCAAAATGAGAAGAAAATGACACAAATAGCAAATTAAACATAAAATTGAAGTAGAAAAGTTTGACCTTTTAACGTAAAGCTTACTACTATGCGAGACAAATAATATATTCTAAATCATTTCAACTTGCACTGTAAATGTAAATTGTCCATTCATAAAACCTTTATGAACAAAAATAGCAAACAGTACTGTTACCTAAAACTACTTAAAATCAAACTACTGTCAATTTCAATATTTTCAAAAGGCTAATGGATCACAACAAGACATCAAAAATTGCACTCATATTCCCAATGACCAGGAAAACATTTGCCAGAAACAATTCAGGGAGTGTTATGCTATTCTGGAGGCAGAGTTCAAACTTTGCAATCTGAATCTCCTGTTGGTTTTATGTTTTTACAATCTCCTTGTCCTATATTATTATATTCCAAAGCAAATTGTGAACATACAACTTTTGCTCTACAACAGCAAACCTGACTCATCAATACAGTTTAAAACTTAGTGTATATTTGACGGTCTGCTCTTTCAATATAACTTGAAACGGCATCTTATTCAGGTTGTGTCTTGCTGCTACATTATAGATCAGACATGTAAAAAAACTCACTTCCATGTCTCAACTCAGTAAAGTATATGCAAAGTTGTTTCAAATCATTATCAGCATCAATTATTATCTGCATCAGACTCTGTTCATCTCATATTTCTCAAATCAAATGGACTGTAGAAGGTCCTAATTCATCAGCTGCTGCTCTCTTTACTCCTCAGAGCATTTTATTTCACTTATATTGTAGTCTTGTGTTACTGCTTGTGACAAAGATTATTGATTGATTATTATTTTTAAGGTGATCAAGGTGTGTAGACAATCACATTTATATAAGTAGCTGAGCAAAGGTGAGCCGCATAATTGTAGGCGCATTTGTCCCCCCCGAAAAATTTCACCTTAGTTGCGAAAAACGTTTGATTTTGAAATTTTCACTTTACTTTAAAGGTGAGACCTCCCCTAATAAGTTTTTTACACATAAAACTATGTGTCAATCTGCCCCAGTGAATTATATAGTAGGCTGCCCCAGACATTGTTGACTCATGGTGGCTTTTAAAGCTTCATAAGCCCGACTGATTTTAGTGACATTGTCGGTGTAAAATATTGAATAAAATGTTGTGCTTACATGACTGGCATTATTTTTACTCTTACATTTCACTATATGCCACACAAAATTACAAGAGGATCACCTATATTGTCTCCAAGTGTATTCTGGGTAAAACTTGTCACCAGCCGTCCACCAACGTCATCATCAGTCTCTTGGCAACAGATGGAAAACTAGCTAGAACATTTTTACGGACTAAGTTAACATGAGTGCAGCTCCATGGAGCGGCAAAGTGAAAAGGATGGAAAGAAGAGAGCAAGGAAAAGCCAAAAACTGGACGCATATTTTGTTCGTTGTCTTGGAGATGAAGCGGAGTTTTTTGTTGGCAGCGATTCAGACCCGCCAAAACTGCCAGGATAGTTACAGGAACAACTCTAATGTTATTCACAAAGTGTGACTTAACTATACTGATTATAAACTGTATCAGCCCAGCCGCCGAGCTCACATATCCTTTTTTCTCTCTGGAAGGCTGAGTTATAGTCGCGGTTTGAGCCGAACAGTTCGGGTTGAGCGCGTTTTTGAGCCCAGACAGCGGAATGGCGTTTATAGTTACATTGGAGCCGCCTGGGAGAGCGGCGCGCGCGACACGCACCGAGTTGCAAAGATCCAGAGGTGCACGAGGCGCTGCGACACGCTGCGTGTCCGCTTTAACGCGCACAATGAACCGAGCTCCGTGCTCATGAATTAAAACAAATTCAATATTTCCATTGGCATGATTTATTGTTTCTCTTTTTATTTCTCTCTCTTTCTTCCAAAAACTGTATGATAAAAGCTTTCAGGTTGGTGCTTTGGTCTCAACTAAACCTTTTTTGGAGGACAATTTTTTTTATAAAGACTTCAAAATTCATTTTATTTGTCGTTTTGTTTATTTATTTTGGATATTTGAAATATCTTCCAGTTGCACTGTTCATTATAATTTAAAGTTTACTGATCTTTCAGATTGTGCTCTTGCATTAATATTTTGCCATTAACATTTTATTACTTAAAAATGGTCTCAAAACAACAATAATATTGTTTATCAAAAATCTAAATTTGTTATTGTGACAGGTCTACACACATATGATATATAGTGTAGTTAATTACCAGGGATTGCATAGTTACCTTGAAAGAGTAATTTGATTACCGAATGAAAAATGTATCAGCTAGAAAATGTGCATCTTTTCTCTCCATCGTTTACGCTTGTGTCGCTGGTGTTACACATGAAACGTATCTCCCCAAGGAAAAAGCAACAATATGTGTTTGCAAAAAAAAAATTACAAATATAGTAACACAAAGTGACTTGGATACGTAACTTTAATCTGATTATTGGATTGTAAATAGTAACACATTAGATTACTCGTTACAAGGGGTCAGATTAGAGTAACGCGTTGATGACACCATTGTTTGACATTTTGCTCAAGGTATTTATGGATCTTTAAGGTTTTCTATATGTGTCCCCCAAAATGATAAATTTGTTCCTACGCCCTTGCGTATTGACAGTTGCTCGCTGCGACTGAGTAGTGTCTGTCTCTAGGCAACCATGACAACAGCTTCGGTCTGTAGCGTTCTGGGGTCCTGTGTAGGTCTGGCCACTACAATTTAGCTAACCTTAATATATTCTGCATTTTATTTTGGTCGTTATTGTTACACTTAGAGTTTATGTGTGTGATAGGCGTGTCTATTGGACATTTATAGAAATACTGATCAAATCGCGTCCTATATCGGTTCAATACTGTGCAATGCCAAGTTTTAGTGTGAAAACTGTGCACTCTTTTATACATGAGGCCCCAAAACTATTTAACACTAAAACTTGGCTTATGGGCAAATTTAGAAAAGTGTGACGCACAAAAAAATCTGGATGTATAAAGCCATGCGCACACACATAACTGCGCACCTTTCCTGTATACATCAAATTTGCGGGAAATAGAGCGCAGCTGCTGGTCCTCCCTGTCGCCACCCATAAATACATATCTCAATTAGTATAAATACATGGAAGTCTGCCATCACCATGGCAACGGTCCTTGCTTGTAGCAGTATAGGTATTTACAATATTAATAATTATATATAATTAAATATATTTATTTAAAATATGCTTTCAGGGCACATAAGGTCGCCGCACAAAAATAAAAATAATAAATTTAAAAGAAAAAAATGATTTGTGGGTGGATGTTGGTGAGGGAGGACGCAGGCAGACCCAGGTTGTAGAAGATAAATGAAGAATAATGGCTCAAACACAGTTCAGGAGACTGGCAGCACGGCAGAGCGGAAGGCTAGGGCTCAGCACCGGTAGCAACAGAACAAACGCGAGCTAGCCAACTCAGGACTTAACAGTTCAACTAAGACGATTGACCTAATTCAAACGACAATAGACAAGGACCCAACAAGAGACAAGGGCAACAGGTGGACTAAAATACACAGGAGGTAATCACAGGGAACGAGACACAACTGGGAACAATCAAGGGGGAAGACAGGACAAGACTCACTGGACAAGGAAACCAAAAATAAACACACAGAAAACTCAAATCCTCACAAAAATAAAGAAATTGTGCAAATGCCTGTTTGAACAGCAGAGCATTCAGCTGGCATTTAAAGACAGACAGCGTGTCAGAGTCATTTGAGTGGGAATGTGGACATTTATTTTAAGTAGAGAAATCATGTGCATAAGTTGTACACTTACAGAATAAAGATGCTTTATGTCCATAATTTGCATTCATAAAGCGGGCGGCTCAACTGAAGGATGACTACAGCAACGCACAGCTCCTTCTTTAAGTTTTGCTCAGAGATCCACGATGATCAGTCTGAACAATCTAGCGCTAATAAAACATCAACATTTCCCAGCAGATCAATATGATCTCTGAACACACGCTCCCTCTGAATCCTTCCATTGATGATGTTCTCCATCAGATTTAAAGCTCGCCACAATTTTGAGGCTCACCTTTGCGCAGCTACTTATATAAATGTGATTGTCTACACACCTTGATCACCTTAAAAATAATCAAACTTGTTTAGAGTTAATCTGCTGACCCAACCCTGTTTTCTTTTTTTTTAGTGAGAATGAAATGACCCTGCAGATGCTTGATGTTTGATGCTTCATGGTCTAAATAGCTGAGTGGAGTCAGGTTTCAGTGTATTTAGGTGAGTTTTGACGCTTTGTAGTTTGTTATTCTCCACAGAAAAAGTTTGTGACTGCCGCACATTCTCACAGCAGGTCAAAAGTTTGTGTGTATTTATGCAAACTTTCACGCCACTTTCATTTTTATACATGCCAACTTGTGCGTAAAATATGGCGCCGCATATTTTTTGTGTGTACGCATGCTTTATACATTACATGGTAATGTCACTTTTGTTTGTCCTTTGGATTAAAAAAAGTTCAGGCATGGATATTGGTTTACATCTTTTGACAGCATTACATAAATCCAAAAGGTTGAACATTAAGAAAATAAAGTGCCAGAATGTAATTATATTAACATGTACAAGAAAATAATCAACTGACCTGAGTCTTTATCATTATGTTTGGGCCAGCAATGTGTTTCTATTAGACAGAATTAATATCTGGATTTATTTGAGTCCAGAATTACAACCTTGAAATTCTGCTTTGAGTGTTGCTGCAAATATCAGCAGAGAATTGAACCCAGCTGCTGCGCTCACGGCTCACTCACAGCAACAAAGAACAGACCGTAGAAATGATAAAGCTAACTAACTGAACCACACCTAGGTGGACCGCAACCATACTGCGACCGTACCGTTAAGTCTAGTGGAAAAGAAGCCTATAGTATTCTGAGGATGCTTAGGGTGGGGAGTGTGAGGGTACTCTCCGGAGGTCCACCTTAATATCTTCTGCGGGTTAAGATCCAGGTGGTTCTGTCTCCAAGGCGACATTCCGGGTGGATGAACTTCCTTGTTTTATGACTCAAATGCATGATGATCTATCAGTTAATCAAATTTATTTGTATAGCACATTTCAGCAACAGGGCAGTTGAAAGTTCATCATAAAACACAGGAATACAAAGTCATAGGAAACACCACACAGTCAACAACTGAGAAAATCTGTATACATTACATATTGCCAATTGCCCAAGATTCACCCAGGGAGAATTCAGCACATGTCCAAAATAATGTTCATCAACCTCAATTATTTCCCTTCTCCAGCTTTCTCATTTTGCTCCATCCACCACTTACTAATGATTAGAAAAATACAGACCCACTCAATAAATTAAAATATTATTGAAAAGCCCATTTACTTTAGGGACTTGACCACTAAATGAAAAGCATCATATAGATTAAAAATGCACATATGGTTATTTGAAAGACTTTATTTCTCTTAATTATGATGATTTACCATTTACAGCTAATGGAAACATAACATTTAAAATTAGAATATTTCATCAGACCAATAAATAATATTTTATTGCAGAAATGTGTGTTTAATGAAAAGTATTTTTAATACCTGCTTAAAGGTTATTTCATGTATTTTTAATGTGACAAATGGGACTTATCGGTACAAATATTAAAATATACTTAATTTGAGTATGTGACATCAAAATGAAATAAAGTATCCTAAACAAAAAAAAAAAAAAAAAAGTTTACCTCCGAGAATAAAACATAGGGTAATGAAATGCACAGAATTTTTGTTGCATTTGTATGTACGCAAGGATGTCTTGTATGTATGTATTTTATTTGAAGAAGTCCACGAAGTAAAAATATATCTGGGTCACAACTTTTACCGGAACTGATAAAAGGAACAAGGGACACTCGGTTAAAGGGGGAAAAGGGGTGTGACAGCAGGCTGGAAAAAGGACCGGGGAGCTTAAAAGACGAGCCCGGAGATACCTGAGTTTTTGGACTAAAAGCGTTGCCAGATCAACTAACAAAGGAGTCAAAACTCTTCTGGAGGCAAGATAAAGCCACACGGAACGATGACCGGTCCCGATGCGCTCGCGATCCAGGCCTGACAAAGGGAACCGCCCGGGTACACAAACGCCGACCCGGTGAGACCCTTCCTTTTTTTTTTAGGCTTTTTTGTGTGCACGAAGACTGATAAATATTTTTGGGCCCCAATGTTGTTTTTTTTGCGCAACAAGAATTTTACTTTTTTGATCGCCTGATTATGGACTTTTCGATGGATTATTATTATTGATGAACGATTTATTTTTGTTTTGATTCATAGGCTGGGTTATAGATTTAGTTTTGAATGTGGGGTTGTTTAATTATAAAAAATTAAAGAGTGACTGGTATAATGGCATGATTCCAGGAAAACAGATGTGTGGTTATTAAATGTAGCGGGTCGTTCGTAGCCGCATCCGTTAGATGACGTGTCCCCTCTTTCTTTTTATTTGAACCAAATCGTTTTTATAGCGTTGATTAGTTAAAACTGCGGT
Organism: Poecilia reticulata; assembly: GCF_904066995.2. Lineage (NCBI taxonomy): Eukaryota > Metazoa > Chordata > Actinopteri > Cyprinodontiformes > Poeciliidae > Poecilia > Poecilia reticulata. Next base: position 2,037,386 of record NC_088839.1, read on the forward strand.
CATACTTATTCTAAATTTGTATAAAAACAAGTCAAAGGACTCTCTTGTGCGTGTACATTTCTCGTTTATACAAGGATTTGTTACAAGTATATGAATATATATGATATATGTGCTTTCATCTCACCATCCAGCAACAAAATACAATTGTATTAATGTGTTGTACAGAATAAATAATAAGAAAACCTATGGTGTGGTAGTAATCAACAGTGTTATTAAATGACTGAATCAAAAGTAGTCAAGGAACAAATGGAGAGATTTCTACCAACTGGAAAAAACAAATTCAGACTCAGTTTAGGATTATGAACACAACTCAATATACAATACATGGTTTATCATAATTGTGATAGTTCTTTGTGGAAATATGGTTTCTGGATACTTTCTGTGCGTTCTCAGCTCTCTGTAAGTGACATAGTATTGATAAGGCTTGCAGTATACAGTGGCACTGCTTACCGGTATGATAGAGAGGATCACTGACAAAAATCAATTGAGACAGAGTTAAGTAGACTTCCAGCTCCTCCTCAGACATATCCTCTCTGTGCGTGTGAGAGCCTCCTCTGGTGTACATTGACTTCACTTACTAACATGACAAATAGTCTGCTACTCCTGAACATCATATTATAATCGATTTTGATTTATTCAGTGCTGTTTTTCAAACTCTCAGTGATGATGCATTTCAAATGAGAAATATCTGCTACTATATTTCCCCTTAGACACAAATACCATTCTAGTTATTCTAAGTATCATAAATATATATTTTTTACATATATTTACTGATTCTTCCTTCTCATAACAACTTCCTATTCTTTCTGTGAGTCACTCCACTACCATCTCTCTCACCAACTCTTGCTCTCTTATTAAGAATGAACTCCTGTAAGGTTCCTGTTCCTCCTCTCTTTACTTTCACCTTTCCCTTATCAGCTACCTAAGCTTCCACCCAGCCTCCCACTTTCAGCAAGTTTGGTGAAGAGAGGCCTTTCTCTGGGGATCCCAAAGCAATATTGCGGCATCCGAGGCAAAGGCAATAATCAAATCTAATGCACTTTCACATCTGACTTCCATAACCCTCTTGATTCCTTAATTTATTAGACATGGGAGAAAGGAAAGGCTGGGAAAGTCAGTGTATGCATCATCCTCAAAAATACTTCAAGAGGATATACTGTTTATTACTTTAGGGTCTATATGTGGCATAAAGTCCCAAATCTGTATGACCAGTGGTCCCCAAACTACGGCCCGCGGGCCGAATCCGGCCCGCCTCCACATTTGGTCCGGCCCCCTGAACAATACCAGAGAGCATCAGATTTTTTTTCATATACCGTATTTTCCGGACTATAAGCCGTTTATATGTGGATTTTTCTTCAACCACCAGGGGGCTCTTTAGCAGGAAGTGAATCATTGGAAGTCAAAATTATAAATAAAAGAAGAAAGCGCCCATTGAAACGGAATGAGGTTTTAATAGGGAATTGAAACTTGAGAATGTTGTTGATCAGTTAAGTAGCATTGAGGGGAAAAAGAAGATTTTTCGGGTTTTTTTATAATACTGGGATCATTATGAGAATTTGAGGTATAGATATTAGGATCCAGTGGATGGCAGTAGTGCAACAATAATGGATGCAAGCTGCGGTTGAAATCTAAAGAAGAAGGAGAAGAAAAAACCCATTTTCATTTAGCACATGCTAGTAGCAGACAGTTCAGCACTTCACTTTTACTGTTACAGTTATCGTTCGGAAACTACCGTAATCAATTCAGTTAAATCTAATCTTGGCAACTTTTTCTTTTTCAACCATAATAAATGTTATATTCAATTGACCTGTTATATTCAATTGACTCAAATTTTGGGTGTCCGCCCCCCTCTGCTGCTGCTGCATCACTGTGGAAAACCTGGAGCGGAAGAGATATCTGTGACTTATATGCAGGGGTGAAAGTAAGGGGGTACGGCAGGGTACTGCATACCCCTAAAAGATTTAGTGGGGGTACGCAGTACCTGCAAGAGAGGGGAGCGGCTGTCTGATGTAAAACATGAATGGGTTCACTGTGCAGCTGTGAGTTGTCGAGAAATCTGGTATGGATATGTGAGATCGGTCCAGGTATACGCAGAAAAATGGAATAAAGGCCTGAGAAATAACAGTATACCCGATGAATGATTAAATGATGATTATAAGTGATAAGTGATTATAAAGTGATAGTATACAGGCCAATGAAGAAATGTCTGTAATGAATGATCAAAACATGTACTCTGTACTTTTAATTAAGTAAATGTTATAGCAATGTATACTCTGTACTTCTAATCAGTTGATGTTCTTTACTTATAATCAAGTGAATGATAATGGTTTACATTATGAAAGGCTGAAGGTTGTACTTTTGAGTTAACTACAAACAACATGATTATATAAAGTCAACATGTATTATTAAAAATCATAGATACTAAGGTAAGGGAAAAGAGTACTTCTCACTGAGCAAAAGGCTAGGGACCGAAGGGTGAGTCATCATATGAGGAAGGAGAGGCGAGGGTGCGGCAGGACTGGAAACAGATGGTCAAGGGGAAAAAGGGAACTGCCCCGATGGAAAAGGGAACTGCCCTGATGGAAAAGGGAACTGCCAGATGAAGCAGGGAGGCAGAAATGAGTCATTGGAAACTTGAGAAAGAGCCCGGTATTTTCTACAGGCAGCCCTGCCTTGCAGGACAGCGGGTAATGACATTACGATGGGCAGGTTCCGTGAAAACACAGCACATAAATACTGTGGTACGGGACAGAACGAGGGTTCTTCGTCGGCAGCGCAGAAGCGGAATCATCAGAGGGAGCTGACTAAAGACCAGCAGAGGATTACACCGAGGGACCAAGGGAAACTTATTCCACGACTTCACGCTGCCTAGAAGGGACGAGTTCCACCAGCCAACACCCCTGGTTCCAGATCCGACCGAATCCTCTGCCTCTACCCAACGCTCTCAACCCCGGTGCGGCTGACTTGGAGAAGAGACGGAGGTCCTACAAAGACAAGGAGTCTGCATGTTCAATGGAAAGCGTGAGCCTTCTCTCCGCTTCTCTTCAGTAAAGAGGACTTTGCTCCGGCTGGACAAAGACTCTGACCAAGGACCTCAAAAGATTACAGCTGCCGAGATCAATGACCATCGGGTATGAGTCGACCTGCTTTCCCCAAAAGCCTCGCTCAGTGAATTTAGTGAAACAGGTTAGGAATGAGAACAAGGAAAGGAGGTGATTAATCCTAGTTGATTTCATTATATTTTTGCTTCTTTTATAACTCTTGGAAATTATTTTGTTGTTATATGCCCCTGCTAAAGCTTGCTTAATAAACTTGTAATTCTAAAATTCTAATGAGGATTGTGAACAGTGAGTTTAATTGTGTCAGTCTTAATTATTGTTGGTTCTCCTAAATATAGTAAAACAACATATATGATGCTAGAGACAGGGTGGCTTTGTGTTTTCCTCTGGTGAATGTTAAAATAATGACCTTGGGACTTAAATCTAAGTCACTAAATTTAATCTAGCCGTTAACAAGTGCCGTTATTTTAGGAAGGGAGCTACCGTTAACAGGAGTGGTTGTAGGGGTTATGTCGCTGTGAGTGCTACTCAGCGGATTGCTCCTCAACTGTAAAAGGTCATAACTTTTGGATCGAAGGTAGTCAGAGCTAGACGAGTCCTTTCCGACCCCAGTTTAAACAGATGATTCTCCACAAACTATCGCTAGGGTAAGACCCGAGTTTCTGGGGGTTTTCCGGACCTGTTAGACAGAGAACTGGGCAGTAGTGAGTCCAAAGAGTTGTGAGGAGTGGGCGGGACTTACTATTGGGTAGTAACAGACAGAGTTCACCCACTAATCAGCTGTGACTGATTAGTTTTTCAAGAATGATCTAAAACACAACTTAATCAGTTAATAAATAACTTTTTGCCCATTTCATATTGTTTCTGAACTGTTCGTGCTTTGCTAGAGCAGCGGTGCAACACGACGATCTCGGAAGGTTTTGAGTCGATCTCGGCATCAGGTGACAAACTGAACGCAGCCAGGAGGCTGAGAGCAGCACGACCTCCTCTGATTGGCTTAAAACGTTCAGAACTTTATTAAAGAACAACAAAAAAATCAACAAAACACATTCAAATGAATGACCCAACAACAATAATAGTCTCAGTATTTATTGTTTCAACAAGGTGTTGCGCAATTCTGTGGTTTCTGTTCCATTATCAAAATAACTAGCAGAGCAGTTTAAGATTAACTCATCAACCACCGATGTGTTCAGGGAGCTTATTAATGATCGCAAAATAAATATCAAGCCTGAAAACCTAATATCGTAACGGACTGAATGTTATGTTTATAACGTAATCTCTGGTCGGCTTGTGGAGCGCAGGAGGTTGCCATGGCAATGGGTCTGCTTTAATGACAGAGAGAGACGGAGAGTAAAAAGGTGCGACTGGTTTAGTGTTGATCACCTGTTCAGGTTGTTTTACCTTCTTTTACCTTCGTCTTGGCTCTTCACAGCCGCTGTAGTTTCTGAACGTTCAATAAACGACAAACTTGGACTAATTACCTCGATCTGTGTGAGAACAAGTCATTTACAACAAACATCAAACACGGTAAATACGTTTCATTAAGTTTTTAACAAACAAATGGCTTCTACCGCAATAATTATGTGAAATTAATTAATTGTCTAATATAAAAAATTGTTTGTTGCTGTCGGGCTCAGAGTCTGAGAGGCTTTTCCTTTATCAAACAATTTATTTTTTGCCTCTTATTTAGTGGAAATATTGATGTTGATGAGATTTTCTCCAAAATAATAACCTTTTTCAACCTTTATAGCTCCACTGTTGAAAATGAGGCTCTAACATTCACAAATGACATTGAAATAAAATCCAGTCCAACATCTGGTTTGAGGCGATTCCTCTGGAATCTGTTGGAGGAAAAATATCCCAACTTCAGAAGATGAGCTTTTAACCTAACAGAGCTCTGTGGTTCCTCCTGTCAGTATGAGAGTCAGGGTGAGGAGGCGCCATGTTAGGAAGAGAAGTGGAAGCTGCAGGATCTTCAGAACAAACAGGTCATGATGCTGGGCTACTGATTATCCCTCTGTCTGGACACAGGATCAATAGAACCAGTTTAAAAGCTCAAATGAATGGTTATATGCCAGACATGGAAAACTGGGATGCACTCCATGCCATGATGTTCAGGATTTAGGTCTCATAGCATCTCCAGGTGTCAACATTGCAGCCATTGAGCTGCAGGAGGAAATACAGCTTTATTTTGTAGCAATTCAAGAGCTACACTACTTTTATCGCTTCGCAAAAAATTTATTCAACACAGAAACTCCAAAGCACATAAAGAAGCAATATTTTTTATTTTATTTTTTTTTGTCATAGTACCTCCAAGAATTTAAAACTGCTTTCACCCCTGCTTATATGTGCATGTTTACTGGTTTAAAAAACAAACTTTGGGGTTGTGGCTTATAGTCCGGTGCGGCTCATAGTTAGGAAAATACGGACTATAATATTTCCTGGATTTTTTCTGTGAAGAACCCAGAGAGGGTTATTTGGTTATTATTTATTTCATTAATAGTGTTATTATTTATTTCCTGACTTTTGCTCTGTGAAGGACCCAGAGAGGGTTATTTGATTGTGCTTTCTGGAAAACAATACATTTTTACATTTAGGCACTCCTGCAATCGTCTCACTTTTTGTGTTACAAACTGACTCGGCCCCCAGCAGAGAAGGGAAAAGTTATGTGGCTCTCACAGGAAAAAGCTTGGGGACCCCTATGTATGACTCTTGTCTTTTGTTCCCCAGATAGGATATTGCAGGCACCTGCAGAGGGGGGGTGCTTGAGCACCTGCCCCTTTTGCTGCTTGGCCCCAAGTGCCCTGTTGGTCTTTTTTTTTTTGGTATTATTATTTTCTAAGCCCTCTTCTGACACATAATAACATGTACTAAAATTATTATTATTATTTTTTTTGTAAAACATAATAAGCCCTCCGGTCACCTTGTTACCTTTTGCCCATGACGCAATTGCGATAAAGCGGCTAACTGGCACAGGACGAAAAATGGGATTTTCGTCAGCTATTGACACCTTGTTCTGCCGTGCGCATGGAGATTGAGGGCTTTGGGCAAGAGGTTTTTGTCAGAGTCGAACACTGCCAAAAATGGTCAAAAAGCTGTGTGTTCGTGTTCCCCTATCAACCCCCTCCCCTTGTGCCTAGCAGAGGTTTTAGTATTTAAATGAAGGTGCTGAGTGCCATGCAAATGCAAATCAACTGTTGAGCACCGCCTTTTGACTCTTATTCATTTTGTAGCTAATCCTTTTTAATTTCTGTTCACCATAAAGAAGTATGTTTGGAGAAAACAATCTATCATATCCATTAAAATATATAATACATGTGTGTTAGGAGCACTGAAAAACTTAGTTTTGGTTGAATTGATGATATAAAAGAAGAATATGCATGATTACATACAATAGACTTTTGTGAAACGTGATCTTACTTTGACATTCCTCCTATCTGAAGATTTATCTTGTGATGGGAGGAATTGCGTAACTTAATCAATAATAATAATAATAAAAACCATGTTCCAGAGTGGTAGATTGTACATAAAGTATTTTTGTGAATAATATTCAAACTAATGTTAATGTTCAGTGATTGCTTTAAAGACCCAGAGTCATGCTATATTGGAGTGGTAGTGGTCATTCCACATCACAATACTGGACTTAAGAAACTACAGATTTTTCAGTATTCAGTTGCTTAACTCTCAAGTTTAAAGTGAAGAACAAAATGGTTGAAAGTTTGTGATACCTTCTGATAGAGTATAATTATACTCTAAGTTTTGTTAGTTAAGCATTAAATATAACTCACGGATTATGAATCATATTCTGTATAAACTAAAAAGGAGACAGCTCAAAGTAGAATTGAGTAAATAAACATATAATTAATTGCTAAAAACATTTTAGCAATTAATTATAATAAAAATAAAATATACTGTCACGTAACTTTTGGAAAAATAACTTTTTAGAATATATATTTTTTTGTCAACTTTCATTTAACACTCCAGTCCAGTTGGTGGCAGTAATGCGCTTTCATAGTCGGTCAAGCAGCCGCCATTAAACTCAGACCACGGTGCAGAGGAGCTCTTACGGAGTCCACCAGGACGAACAGAAATTCAGTAAGTTATGATTTCACATTTAGTGAATAGTGAACACTCGCATATTTGTAAGGAAAACTCCCGTTATTTTATTTATTTTGTTGTAACTCAGTACAGCAAGGCAGAGTGTGGTAAGCAGTAAAGATCTACAAAATGGCGGATGGAGGACGGATCTGAGGACGAAGTCATGAAGCCGGTATGTATAATCACTGCGTTGATTCCCGACTGTATAATGGTTGGTTGAGAATAATTTTAACTTATTTACTTACGTATTTTTGAGAAAGTGATATATTTGCTACAATATTTTTTTAATTTTACATTTATTTCCACAGACTCCACAGAATGAGAGTCACATTTGTATCAATCAGACTCTTCAGGAACGTTCTGATGTCCGTGATGAGGACAGAGATGCAACTGTGTGTGAGTATCTACTATTTTAGAATGTTGATGATATTTTATTCTTCAACATTGTTTATGTACATAATGTAATCATGCTATGTATTGACAATGCACAAAAATGTTTTCCAGCTGCATCCAGGACCTACAGCCAGTCATCCAGATGTAGCTAAAGAAAGAAGCAGGTCACATTTATTACTAGAGATGTTACAATTGCATCAAATGCATTAGTTTTGCATGCATGTTTGTATGTGTGTGTATGAATGCAATCAGCAGTGAAAAGAAAAATAACATTAGGAGCCAGGAGCTTGGCAACCTCTGCTCCAAACTACAGGAGAGACTTGAAGCTAACCCTAAATACAGCATGTTGCATCATAAGCATTTGTATGTTGGATCATGCTCAGAAAGAAAGCCACCACCACACGGCCCAGAAGTCGACAAGCATTTTGTGCTGTAATCTATTTAATTATTTTTTTTAACTGAAGTTTTTATTTATTTATAGATGTTATTATGTGTGGTTTCTTTATTTGTAGATGTGTCTTTTATATATATGTGTGGTTTCTTGTAGATGTGTTTTATTTTATATATGTGTGGTTTCTTTATTTGTAGATGTTTTATATGCATGTATGTACATATTTCTTTTTCAACAAAAATTAAAAATATAAACTTATGCCTTGTGCTGGGTGTTTTTTTATTTCTGGGTTATTATTTATAATTTATTAGGGAGGGGCTTAACCAGGCCTGTAATTATAAAGGTCTAGTGTGTCCAATAGGGAGATATCTACCAACCAATCACGTGTCAGTAATGAATTGTGATGTCATTGTTTTTTCACCCAATGACTGACAATTCACATGGGTCTCCTGTTGCTATTCACATGTTAAGTAGAGTCGTTAAGCTGTTAACATCCCCCCCACCCCCCCGCACTTCCGCCGCACCTCCCCACCCCTCCTACCCCCTTTGTAGGATTCTGCATTCGACTGCGGCCGACGAAACTGCGCTGCCCCACCAACTGTCGATTTGCTGCCGATATCTGTCGCTGACTAGCTGCATTCGCGTCAGAATACAGGGTCAAAACTCCCACTTTTCGTCCAGTGTGGAGCTCAACGTAGCGAACGTTCCAGATTACGGAACAGTTTTTGGTGAATTAAAAATAAAAACGTTTTTGGTGAATAAAGTGGAGACTTGCTGCTTGTCAGATGACGGAAAAGGTTGAAGTATCGTTTCTGCTTCAGCTCAGAGTCGCGGTTTAAGCAGAGAGGTAATGAAATACAACAGACACTGACAGGCCTCTGCGTCTGCCTTTCTCTGAAGAACTACTGAGCGGGAGGAGACAGGCAGGTGAGGAGAAACTGTTCTTATCTATCGATTCAGTATTTTTATCATACAGATAATAGGCTGTTGTTGTTATGTTATTAGCTAGCTGCTAACTAACAACTTTGCTAGCAAAGCTAGATAACTAAAAAGCTTCTTCCCTATGTACGAGGCACATCGCCCGTCCTAAACTTATCATCTCCATAATGGACATATGTCTTCTAATTTCCTTTTCTGCATAATGTACATTGCATTTATTCTGGCGTTAGGTAAATGCATCTTGAAGGAGAATAGCACTTAAATAATAGTCTTAACAAGGATATTCATTTAGACTTAAAAATAACTCACCCTGAATTCCATGATAGATATAAAAGTGTGACATTAATGAAGGGGAAAAACCTCAACATAGACTTTAAGTTTAGGGTCTGGTTAGCAGAGTATGCAGTTAATTTTTTCCCAATTATTCAATGAGGGAAAAAAAACTCCATCCATCCATTTTCTTGCGCTTATCCGGGGTCGGGTCGCGGGGGCAGCAGCTTCAGAAGGGAGGCCCAGACTTTCCTCTCCCCAGCCACTTCTTCCAGCTCCTCCCTGGAATCCCAAGGTGTTCCCAGGCCAGCCGAGAGACATAGTCCCTCCAGCGTGTCCTGGGTCTTCCCCGAGGCCTTCTCCCAGTGGGACGTGCCTGGAACACTTCACCAGGGAGGCGTCCAAGAGGCATCCTGACCAGATGCCCGAGCCACCTCAACTGGCTCCTCTCGACGTGGAGGAGCAGCGGCTCTAGTCTGAGTCCCTCCTGCATGACCGAGCTTCTCACCCTGCGGAGGAAACCCATTTCGGCCGCTTGTACCCGTGATCTCGTTCTTTCGGTCATGACCCAAAGCTCATGACCATAAATGAGGGTGGGAACGTAGATCGACCGGTAAATCGAGAGCTTCGCTTTTTGGCTCAGCTCTCTCTTCACCATGACGGACCGGTACAGCGCCCGTTTCACGGCAGACGCTGCCCCAATCCGCCTGTCGATCTCCCGCTCCCTTCCCTCATTCGTGAACAAGATCCCCAGATCTCCTCCACTTGAGGCAGGACGACCCCCCTTACCTGGAGAAGGCACTCTACCCTTTTCCGGCTCAAGACCATGGCCTCGGATTTGGAGGTACTGAGCCTCATCCCGGCCACTTCACTCTCGGCTGCGAACCGCTCCAGTGAGAGCTGCAGATCACGTTCCGATTAAGCCAACAGGACCACATTATCAGCAAAAAGAAGAGATGCGATTTTAAGGCCACCAAAACGGATCCCCTCAACACCTCGGCTGCGCCTAGAAATTCTATCCATAGAAGTAATGAACAGAATCGGTGACAAAGGGCAGCCTTGGCGGAGTCCAACTCTCACCGGGAATGAGCCCGACTTACTGCCGGCAATGCGGACCAGACTCTGACACCGGTCATACAGGGACCTGACAGCCCGTATCAAAGGGCCCGGTACCCCATACTCCCGGAGTACCCCCCACAAGGCCTCCCGAGGGACATGGTCGAACGCCTTCTCCAAGTCCACAAAACACATGTAGACTGGTTGGGCGAACTCCCATGCACCCTCCAGGACCCTGCTGAGGGTGTAGAGCTGGTCCAGTGTTCCACGACCAGGACGAAAACCACACTGCTCTTCCTGAATCCGAGGTTCGACTATCCGACGGACCCTCCTCTCCAGGACCCCTGAATAGACCTTACCAGGGAGGCTTAAGAGTGTGACCCCCCTGTAATTGGAGCACACCCTCCGGTCCCCCTTTTTAAACAGGGGTACCACCACCCCAGTCTGCCAATCCAGGGGAACTGCCCCCCGATGTCCATGCGATATTGCAGAGTGCGTGAGCCAACACAACCCTGCAACGAGCCTTAAGGAAATCCGGGTGGACCTCATCCACCCACGGGACCCTGCCACCGAGGAGCTTTTTGACCACCTCGGCGACCTCGTCCCCAGAGATTGGAGAGCCCAACCCAGAGTCCCCAGGTTCAGCTTCCTCAACAGAAGGCATGTTTGTGGGATTGAGGAGGTCTTCGAAGTATTCCGCTCACCGGCCCACAACCTCCCGAGTTGAGGTCAGCAGCACACCATCCCCACTATAAACAGTGTTGGTGCTGCACTGCTTCCCCCTCCTGAGACGCTGGATGGTGGACCAGAATCGCCTCGAAGCCGTACGGAAGTCTGTCTCCATGGCCTCTCCAAACTCCTCCCATGCCCGAGTTTTTGCCTCAGCAACAACTGGTTCCTTCCCCACCAGAGAGGTGACGTTCCACGTTCCAAGAGCCAACTTCTGCAGCCGAGGATCAGACCGCCAGGGTCACCTTCCTCGGCTGCCGCCCATAGCACAATGCACCCGACCCCTTTGGCCCCTCCGACAGGTGGTGAGCCCATCGGAAAGGGGACCCACGTCTCCTCTTCGGGCTGAGCCCGGCTGGGCTCAGTGGGTAAAAGCCTGGCCACCAGGCGCTCGTCATCGTGCCCCATCTCCAGGCCTGGCTCCAGAGTGGGGCCCCGGTGACCCGCGTCCGGGCGAGGGAACGCCAGATCCAAAGTTTGTGTCCATCATAGGGGTCTTCAGGTTGCGCTTTGTCTGGTTCCTCACCTAGGACCTGTCTGCCTTGGGTGACCCTACCAGGGGCATAAAGCCCCAGACAGCATAGCTCCTAAAACCTCAGTTAAGTAAAATAAAATTGTAATCAAAACTTTTGGAATTGTAATGATTTTTTTAAAACAAATTGTTTTGTTTAAAAAACTTTAAAAAAATAAAATAACAAATTTTTGTCTTGTAAACTTAGAAAGTTATTTGCCAAACATAAACTTTTATTTGCACACATCAGAAATATTTTGTTGTGATTTTATGCCCTGCTCACGACTCATGTGAGAATCACAAGCAAAACTTTGAGTCACAAACAAAAACTTAGAATAACAAGAAAAGATTTATGACATGCACAAATAAGTTTGTTTTGCAAATAATTTTTTCACTTCATGAGACAAATGTGTGATTTAAATGTTTATAAAAGTTTTTAAGCAAAACTCAGTAGGCTTTTCTCATGGTGACATGCATTAACAATTCAATTTTTGCTTCTTTTTTTTTTCGTTTTTCTGCAGTTCCACCTTAAAGTCTGATGCAGCTCTGCTTTCCTGAATGGACCGTCTTCATCTCCACTGCAGCAAACAGGCAGATCTTTTATAGATTACAGTCACTAAAAGGTTGCATTGTGCCCTTGTTTATATTTTTAATAGTGTAATTCTGTAAAGACAAAATATGTCTGGTGGTCCAGCTCTGATTTACATATCTTGCTAAATTGAATATTGCAATACTTTCCTATAACATAATAGACCTGCAGAAAGAAATCACTAATAAAATATCTTACATAGGCATAGTTGTATGCTTTATATAAAGATTTCCCTTAGCTTTGATTGCATATCTCACAATTTTGTAATTTATCATTGATTATTAAACTCTGAAAGCTGAGTGGCTTTGTTAATGTGGATAGATGTGCCCTTTTTTTGAGCACCTCCCCCTTTAGTGGTCTCTGCACGGCCCTGGGATATTGATTTAAAGCAATGGTTGTCTGATTTAGTTGTTTGTCAAAGGTATTCACATTAGTGAATATTAGTGATATTTAATTAGTTAAATAATTAATTTGTATTATTGTTTATTTCAGATTAGTCAAAGGTGAGTTAAGTTTTCATAATTTTCACAAAAAACTAGAGACTCTCAAACTGACCCAGCTCATTAAATGAGTTTTGTCAATGTACACCATTGTGTATTTGAACCAATGGTGCAGATGTTATCCCATGGCAGGATCTACTGGTGTTTAGCTGATCCATGATGCAGCCAGAAGTCGTGGCTTCAGAAGGGCTGATTGTGCTGGTATGTATTATTGTCTGATGGGCCAGGACAGCATTGGATGCAGACATGAAGGTGGTATCAGGCAGAATACCTTAGAGCTTGGAACCATGATGCGCTTCAGAATACCTTTTTAATTACAACAGTTCAGACATGACTTCACCAGTGTATAGTTAATGTGTGTAGAAAAGACTTGATGCTGAGTGAAGGGTTTCTTTTTTCTGCGTGTGCTGTGTAACAACCAGTGTTTTGCTTGGCCAAGTTGTGTCTTTTACAAATACCTTTTGTATCCTAAGGAATGTCATGAAATCTGGTATGAGTATGTGAGATCTGTCCAGGCGCACGCAGAAAACGGAATAAAGGCCTGAAAAGTAACAGTATACCCTGTATAATGATTTGATAATGATTATAAGTGATAAGTGACTATGAAGTGATAACAAACATGCCAATGAAGAAATGTCTGTAATGTATGATCAAAACATATATTCTGTACTCTTAATCAGTTGATTTTATTACATTATGGAAGACTGAAAAGAAAAACACTCCTCACTGAGCGAGAAACAAGGGTGGGGCAGAATTGGAAACAGATGGTCAAACGAAAAATAAGGGAAGTGCCTCGATGGAGCAAGGAGGCAGAAATGAGTCATCAGAGGCTTGGGGAAGAGTTCGGTACTTTCCACAGGCAGCCCTGCCTTGCATGACATCAGGTAATGACATAATGCAATGGGCAGGCTCCATGGAAACACAACACAGTCCTGCCTTGCGAACCGCCCTGGGTTGGAAGGCATAAATACTGATGTACGAGGGAAAAAGAGCGTTCTTCGTCCCCGGCGCAGAAGAGGAGCCACCAGAGGAAGCAGGCTAAAGATCAGCAGAGGACTACACCCCGGGACCGAGGGAAACTCAAAGACTTCACGCCACCGAGAAGGGACGAGCTCCACCCGCCACCGACCCTGGTTCCAGATTCGACCAACTCCTCTGCCTCTACCCAACGCTCTCCAGATCACCGCAGCCGACTTGGAAAAGAGACGGAGGTCTTTTAAAGACAAAGAGTCTGCACGTTCAAAGGACAGCGTGAGTCTTCTCTCCGCTTCTCTTCAGTAAAGAGGACTTTGCTCCGGCTGGACAAAGACTCTGACCAAGGACATCTAAAGATTACAGCTGCCGAGACCAAGAACCATCGGGTATGAGTTGACCTGCCTCCCCCAAAGCCTCGCTCAGTGAATTTAGTGAAACAGGTTAGGGATGAGAACAAGGATAGGATGTGATTAATCCTAGTTGATTTCATTATATTTTTGCCTTTTTTATAACTCTTGGGAATTTAACCTGTTGCCATATGCCCCTGCTAGAGCTTGCTTAATAAAATTGTAATTCTAAAATTCTAATGAGAATTGTGAACAGTGAGTTTAATTGTGTCAGTCTTAATTATTGTTGGTTCTCCTAAATATGGTAAAGTTAACATACATGATCCTAAAAACAGGGTGGCTTTGTGTTTTCCTCTGGTGAGTGTTAAAATAATGACCCTGGGACTTGAATCTAAGTCACTAAACTTAATCTAGCCGTTAACAAGTGCCGTTATTTTAGGAGAGGAGCTACCGTTAACAGGAGTGGTTGTAGGGGTTATGCAGCTGTGAGGGCTACTCAGCGGATTGCTCTTCAACTGTAAAGGGTCATAACTTCTGGATCGAAGGTAGTCAGAGCTAGACGAGTCCTTTCCGACCCCAGTTTAAACAGATAATTCTCCACAAACTATCTCTAGGGTAAGACTCGAGTTTCTGGGGGTTTTCCGGACCTGTTAGACAGAGAACTGGACAGTAGTGAGTCCAAAGAGTTGTGAGGGGTAGGCGGGACTTACTATTGGGTAGTAACAGACAGGAAGAACGTGAAGCATTGTTCTCTGGTGGCAGCAAAGTCAACAAGCAATTAATTGTTGGCCTAATTGTCTGACATTTATTAAAAGCTAAAAGAACAAATGAACAAGATAGGTTCTGTCATTCACTCAGGCAGGCTGAGCACTTCTTGGTCTGTACAGATGACCAGGACAAACTGAAATCTACTGTCCACAAATCAAAATCTTCGTTCAAATATTCCAAAGCATAAAATCTGATAATCATTCTTAGAAACCAGTTTACCAGCGTAAACCAGCGTTTAAGTACAGATAAGGTATGAATTTATTAATTTATAATCCTGATAAACTAAAACATACAGGTAAAAAACAGGACTTGCATACTGCAAAACATTCTCAAATCAGAATTTTGATTTGATGCTATATAGACAAACATTGTTTTGACATATGTGAGTACCGGTATTAACAATTATTAATTGTTAATTATTATTAACAATTATTAATAATTCTTTGTTTTAGTTATTTCAAATATCTCTCAAAATTTGAGTGCTGAGCCACTGAGACATTTGCAACTACAAGTTAATTGGTGTTTGGATGAAGTTTATGTGTTTGAACATCCTCACCTTTGAGTTCTCATTTTCTAAGAATGCACTTGAAACCAGATATTTACATACACTGAACAAAAAGACACAAACAATTTTGTCACTGAAATTAAATCACATCAGGCCTCTCTTGCTTCAGCTCAGTAACAATGTCCTCAATCATTTCTATTTGCTACATGCCAGAAAACTTAGAACATTTTTAGCGATTTAATTTCCTTGAATTCAAAAGTTTACATACAATTTGGTCAGTATCAGGTTAACTGTGTTTTAAACTATGACCTGGGTCAACAGGAAATAACCATTATGAGCTTTGAAAAAACTCAAACTAAAAAATATTTCTTGATAGTCAAACTTACTCAGTCGTGTCTAAAGTGATTCTGCCTACCAACATGGCAGTCAACTACAAAGTTCCTGGATGTGTGATGTCAAATAAAAATGTACTGCTTTCAGTTAACACAGGACAATCTGGATTAAAGCTACAAATCCAGAATGCCAGAACACAAAGTAAATTTAGAAAACACAATAATTAACATGAGAGCTGTTTGTTACTACCCAATAGTAAGTCCCGCCTACCCCTCACAACTCTTCGGACTCACTACTGCCCAGTTCTCTGTCTAACAGGTCCGGAAAATCCCCAAAACTTGGGTCTTACCCTAGAGATAGTTTGTGGAGAATTATCTGTTTAAACTGGGGTCTGAGAGGACTCGTCTAGCTCTAACTACCTTCAATCCAGAAGTTATGACCCTTTACAGTTGAGGAACAATCAGCTGAGTAGCCCTCACAGCTGCATAACCCCTACAACCACTCCTGTTAACGGTAGCTCCTCTCCTAAAATAACGGCACTTGTTAACGGCTAGATTAAGTTCAGTGACTTAGATTTAAGTCCCAGGGTCATTATTTTAACACTCACCAGAGGAAAACACAAAGCCACCCTGTCTCTAGAATCATGTATGTTAACTTTACCATATTTAGGAGAACCAACAATAATTAAGACTGACACAATTAAACTCACTGTTCACAATTCTCATTGGAATTTTGGAATATAATTTTATTAAGCAAGCTTTAGCAGGGGCACATGACAACAGGTTAATTTCCTAAAGGTTATGAAATAGGTAAAAGTATAATAAAATCAATTTAAAATCAATCACATCCTATCCTTATTCTTATCTCTAACCTGTATCACTAAGTTCACTGAGCGAGGCTTTGGGGGAAGCAGGTCAACTCATACCCGATGGTTCTTGGTCTTTATTCAGCCGGAGCAAAGTCCTCTTTTCTGAAGAGAAGTGGAGCAAAACTGTATGTTGTCCTTATAACGTACAGAATCTTTGTCATTAAATGACCCCCGTCTCTTTTCCAAGTCGGCTGCGACAGAGTTGAGAGCGTTGGGTAGAGGCAGAAGAGTTGGTCGGATCTGGAACCAGGGTCGGTGGCTGGTGGAACTCGTCCCTTCTCGGTGGCGTGAAGTCTTTGAGCTTCCCTTGGTCCCGGGGTGTAGTCCTCTGCTGGTCTTTAGCCTGCTTCCTCTTGTTGGCTCCTCTTCTGCGCCGTGGACGAAGAACCCCTTTCCTCCCCTGTGCTCTAGTTTTTAAGCCCTCTCAACTCAGGGCGGTCTACGGGGCAGGGCTGCGTTACTTTAGAACCTTCCCACTGCGTCTCACTGTCTGTGGAAAGTCCTAACCTTCCCCAACTCTCTTATGACTCATTCATACCTCATTACCACATCTACGGTACCTCCCTTGTTTTCCGTTGACCATCTGTTTCTGATTCTGCCGCGCCCTCGCCCTCGCTCAGGAATGACTCATTCCTCACTGTTTTTCCTTCTAAGTCATTTTTGTCTTACAAAACATAATCAATGTTTTACTTTGTCGACATTTTACTTCAGTATGTTTCTTCCTCACCCATTATCTTTAATCTTTAATAATCAATGATTATTATACAACAATCAAGTTGTTCAAACCTCAATTTCCATAATGTATTATAACATTCAGCTGATTAAAAGTACAGAACATATATTTTTGATTATACATTACAGACATTCCTTCATTGACATGTGTATTATTATTTTAAACCTGTTACAAACCATAATCATCATTAAATCATTATACAAGGTTTACTGTTATTTCTCAAGCCTCTATTCCGTTTTCTGCGTGTACCTGGACAGATCTCACATGCTTATACCAGGTTTCACGACAGAGCAGACAAAGAGCAAAATAAATGTCCATGTCATTTCTCCTACCACTACAGGTAAGAGATGGAATATTAAAAACAGCTACAATTGTTTATTTTATTTTATTTTTGAGTGAAGCTGTAATTATTGTAAGATTCTGCTACAAATCTTAAGAGCTGCTGCTCCCATTTTGTTCTGAAAAATTTACAACTTCTGCTAGTTTTCCAGCAATCAGTTTTTTGGTATGGTTAGGTGCCTGAATGCATGCCAATCTCTACATGTAACCATTACAAGGGAAGTAATTATGGTTACATATTATTATGTGGTGATTGTAGTACTGATTACAATTTCAGTTGTTTGGTGACATTATTTGGTTGAAGCAGTGCCATAGCAGTGTGAAATGACTAAACAGGTGTGAGCATAAGATTGCAACCCTCCTTTTAAAGTCTTCAGTCTGGCCATGCCAGTGTGGTTGCACCACTTAGTTCATAAACTGCCAATAGACCTTTGGAGCTGATGTCACAGTGTATGACGTTTACGTCGCTCGGCGCCATGTTTGCAGCCCACAGACCAAAACAAACTAGTCAGAACACCGGTGTTGTCATTGTATTACCGACCGCATCGAAGTTGTTCTGCAAATTGGATACTGGATATGGAAACCATGGGTGTCCAAAGTCGGACCTCTAGCTCCGTCATTCTGCACGTTTTAGTTCTCTCCCTGGTGGTAGCAACAACCTTTTCAGCTTGTCAATGTTCCTTAGGTCTCTAACGAGCCATCATTTGATCCAAGTGTGTTAAACCAGGGAGAGACTAAAACATGCAGGACGCCAGGGAACCAGGACCCATTTTGGGCTCCCCTGGGCTAAAGTGAACTAAAACATAAAGCTAAATAAACTGAAAAGCAAAACAAACCCAAAAACCCAGTGTCCTGACAGATGTCTGATTATATAATTGTTTACTTAATCACATAAAATATTTATTTAAAAATATAACCTTTCATCACATGTATGTTTATTACCTGAAATATTTTAAATATCAAAGTTTTACTTTAAATATGATTCATTTCTTCACCTGTTTACATGCAACTTGAAGTGCTTGAATCAAACAATTCATGAATATTTAATACATTAAATTATTAAATGAGAGAAAACAGCCACTTCCTACTGTATTTCAACACAAATGGTTCCTGTTCAGAGTCTGCAGCCTTGCTGACCTCCTCTCCTGGGTTTCTTCCTCCTCAGCCTCTCCAACTTGCTCCTCTTCTGTTGCCTCTACTGTGTTTTCATTATTTACCTCTTCTGGGGTAAATAATATAAACAGTCTCTGTAACTTGCTCCCCCACTTGCTGATGGTCTTGTTGTATCGCCTCTTTAATTGACGCCCATGTCGTTTACCTCACAGTGACCCATATTCAGCACTGGAACCCAGCCTGGATTGAGCTCATCCATTTCATACGTCGGTTTACCTTCAAGAGGACATATCAGAACACACATCGATATTAATACTGTAAATTTGATAACACTAGTAAAATAGTTTACTTCACAATAATGTAATAACCTCGATGTCCACTGACAAAACTCGGACTATGCTACATAAACAATATTAGCCCGACCTAAATGAACTCAACATCAACGGAACATGAACACTCGGACAAAATCATAGCAAAATAAATTATGACACAAAACTAACAAAGCGAACTTAGACACTCACCAGAATGAAATGTCTGGAGCAAACCTGTAGGTATCTGGGGATGTTGGAGAACGTAATAGCTTAGCCTCCTCGCGTTGTTTCCAAGCAGGAAAATAGTGAAATGAAAGTCCGTTTTCCATCTTTTTACCGTTTTGGTCGTGTGATCGGACATTGCACCCAATAACGCAGCAAGTTCGTACCACAGCTAAAATATCTGTGAGACAGTCGTTTTTGTCGGTGGCAACAAAGATGGCGCTGATACCCCTCCGACTAGAGCAGTGACATCACGTTCTGAAGCTCTATACTGCAATCAGGCACTTTCACACAGACCCAGGACCCAGATATGCTGATTAGGAACCAGGATCTCACCTACTGAAGATTAGAGCATGTTTAATACGGTTTGGGAACGCTCAACCTGCACATTGAGTACAAACAAAATCTAAAGATTATCCAAAAGGTTACAATAATTAGTGCTTTCTAATGGTTAATCCCCACTATGATTTAGTGTTTAGTTCAAAATACAACTAGAAGAAACAAGAACAAGTGTAAAATAAAGGAGACAATCAAATTATAAAACTACTTTTAAACACAACAGGCTGTCAATCAGTTGATCAATGATTTATGAACACAGCCTTAAAAACTATGCACATAATCTTGATTATTCTTGAGTTTTCTGTCATAACTCTCCCAGATATGGTTACAAGACAACCCTGTCCTTAATGTGACAGGATTGCTCATTTGCACAAATAAGACCTCTTTCAAGGTTCCTTTGCTGTGAATGAGGAACACAGTAAGGAAGTGTTCCTTATTCACAGTAACACTTGCCAAACCTTATCTACCTTAATTAAGACCCTCTTGATGCAAGAAGAACTTAAAGAAAAAAACATCTTTAAAGCCCAGTTTTCCTCACACTGTTTTTCATGAGACACAGGTGGGTGGAAGCAACTTTTGTTTAAGGACAGGGAAAAAAACAGATCTGGATAGTCCTCATGTCTTCCTTTTTTACTGCCATGACAGGAAGGTCCTACTGGAGATGTTGTTTAAGCAGCACCAGAGATGATGCGCCATCGTAATCATGGGAACATTTTCCTTCAGTGGAATGGAGCTTCGGGTTGAGTGGAGACAAACAGTGAGCAGCAGACATTCTTCTTGACTGAAGCCCCTAGTCAGTGATTGATGAGTTGGTGTTAAAGAAGAACAATACTGCAGTTCACAAAGCCTGTCTCAGTACAATCTCTGACAGAGTAACTCTTGGATCATCTTACATGGGCTTTCTGATCTAAATCCTATACTTTTTATACTTAGGAGTGACAAAGTATCACTCAGCACTTTAGTATTTTACCAGTTAAAAACAACAGCTTACTTGATCAACTTTGTTGCTGATAATACCTAAATAACCTGTTTAAAAGGGTTATTTAGGCATTATCTTTATGTGTCTGTGCAAATTTTTTAGCACAGCATTATTTGGCCTAAAAATGTCTCACTACTGATCTCTTTTGTCAAATTGCTTTTGGGATATAGAATTGGTCCATTAGTTGGAGAGGTATGGGTTGGTACAACTACATCACTTCAGGGAATGAAAGCACAGCGCTCCTTCCGGCACTCCTGGTGGCGAATTAGGTGATGGAATAGCGAGCGCTGCTATGGCAACTGGCAAGCATTGATCAATAGCATTAAGTACTCAGCTTTATAAATGTGTGATATATTTGCAATGTGGACAGGGAGTGAAATGGGTCTGCTCTGCTCTGACTACTGGTAAAGGTTTGGTGTTGAATGGATGACTGGCTGCAGTGCTGAGGAAGTGAGAGAAGCTAATGGCTGCTCTCCCTGCTGACTGCAGAGCGTTGTCACCGTAAGTCTTCAACAACACGGAAAAACAGTCGCTGGGTTTATCACTAGTTCTGAAAAAAGTCACCAGAGTAATTTGAGAAATTGATAAATATAGCGACAAAGTGGATAAGTTGACCACAGTGGTCCTTTGATCCTGATCACAGCCCCACTCTCCCCCTCTGCTCGTAACCCTCACTGTGTCTCTTGACTCTGCTCACTATGCTAGAAACAGAAAAACCTCACAGACAGCTGGGAGGCTTGCTGATCAATTATTTAGCTCATCACTTGGGTTTCCTGGAATGGTTGTCTCATGTGAGTGTGGTCAGGGAGGTTGTGTTGGTGGAGCCCATTGTTCACCGAACCATGAACCATATTAAACACATGCTCTGTGTATTTGTGAATTGATGACCATGTAGATGTTGGTTTATCTACTTTATTGCTTTAGGAAACAGCAAAAACAAATAGAATCAACATGATTACAGATGCCTGGTTACACAACTTTTTTTATTTGATAAAAAAAACTTAAAGAACACTATTTTTGTGTTTTAACTCATTTGTGTTAACTTTACAGCCTTTTTATTTTAATAAAAGGACCATTTTTAGCAAAATTCTCATTTTGCAGAACAACTAAAAATGCCCACTAAGGATAATAAATAATTTAAATGACTTTTGTTGTTCTTTTTTCCTTGAATTGTCAGAGAATTTATTCATACATTTTTAAAACATCTCTTGAAGTTATGCAGAGCCAATGTTCCAGCTAAACAGTTAGGAATAGGCGTGTTTGTTGCTGTAGTTAAGCTATTTTTAAAAATCGTTCAATGTTTGAATTTATATTATAGAAAAGGAAAATAAGCACTAGAGACCCTTTTGAGCTTTCAATCAAGGTCCAAGAGGCAGTCAGGAACCAGACTAGTATGACTCATTAAATTTTAAAATGAGATTTAGCAAAAGGACACTCAGACAGGAAGGATGTCTTTACTTTTCTTAATTCTACAACAGATGGAGGCTTATGCTTTTGAACAGGCACAAGTCTGCTATTGATTTGTGAGAACGGCCAGGGAAAGTGCTCGGCAGTAATCCAGTCTGCACGAGACAGAGTCATGCATAAGCTTGTAAGACTTGACTGAGCAGGGTTCTGTCTGACCTGCAGGGCCTCTCAGGCTCACTAAACCAATGAGATCCAGTTCTAGGGAGGACGGTGAAGATTATTGAGACGCTTGGGACATCCAGAACAAAGTCCAACTGAAATGGCCCAATTTGCTCTTCATTTATCTTCCTGGAGTCTGAGCTTTTCAAAACAGTGTAATTCTCATTGACTTTTCAGTTGAGTTAAAGGGAGAATCTGCAAGTAGATTTTAGCCCTCTGCTAAAATCTACCAGGCAACTGAAAGATTAAACATGAAGTGTTCTAAAAGTGATTAGTGCACTCTAAAAGGCAAAACCTATTCCTACTTAAATTAGGTTTGTATGCTTTACTTAAATCTCACTAAATTGTTAATTCAACTCAAATAATGTGGGTAATGTTGTACGTGTTTGGCCTAAGAAAGGTACAAGACTAAGTTATTTTGAGTAAACTGGATTTGAATATTTTTATTACTGGAGCAAATGCTCCAGTAATGCGCTCAGCAGTGCGCATGCGCAGTAAAGTGCGGGAAGCTTCCAGAATGGACCTTACCACAGGGCCCGCCTTTCATTGGCTAATGCCCATTTTACGTCACAGCGCAGCTACCACGTGGGTTACCGGCTCACAAACTCATGCTAATGTACATTGTGGACTACCAGACCGACAGAAAGTTTTTGCGTCAGGACTCGAAAAAAAATGGTTCTCCACTGTCAGTGGGGTTTCTGTACAAGTGATGTCAGGTATCCTGATCGTGTTTGTGGAACTAAAATTCACAGATTTCCAAAATCTGAAACGGAAAGCCTTGCTTGGATCAAAGCTTGTGCACGACCACATTTGCAGCTCAACCGTCGTAGGATCAATAAGAACAAAGTGTCTGCTGGGGTAAGTATTATTGCTTTGCTTTCTTTGTGTTTAGTGACTGAAAAGAATAAAGTCAATAATAAATACATCCATTATGAAAACCTTTTAGCCAAGTACAGCATAATGGAAGTACCGATACAACTTCTACATCCTGAAGCCTGTTTGTTACAGCCTTACGTTAGCTGAACAGATCAATATGCAATGTGTATCTGACATACATTAAAGATTTTATTTCACCTGAAAAGGCTTTTTACTAAACTGTAATCGTGTTAGCCATGCTAGCTTTTACTAAACTGTAATCGTGTTAGCCACGCTAGCTTTTACTAAACTGTAATCATGTTAGCCACGCTAGCTTTTACTAAACTGTAATTGTGTTAGCCACGCTAGCTTTTACTAAACTGTAATCGTGTTAGCCACGTTAGCACCGAGTACCGTGTATAAGTCTTAGACACATTTGAACCCTCAAAGCCATGAATGCCCGACTCACCCAGCCTTGCAAGAACAACAGCCATCAGTGATCTTGTCCACAGATATATTTATGCTGAGGATGTGAGGATCTGCTGTTTTCCTCATCGACTGGTAGCATTTAGCTGCAACTCGCACAATGTTAAAGGCATCGCGTGGCTAAAACACCTTGATGTCGTCCAAAAAAGATGACATGAACTTGTTGGTTCCCTTGTCGTGGCTGATATTTTGTGAAAATCCGGCAGAAATGCTAAACTAATCGACTTAGAAATACTCTGCAGAGTCAGTCGAAACGGAAAAATCCCATAGAAGCTAAGCTCTGCGAGAAGGTTAATGTGAGACATGAAGTCACGTGGGACTTTCGAGGGGCTTTTCTGGGCGGAGCTTGGTAAGGTCCATGTTTGTGGACTTGCACATTAGAAGAAAGAGCTTCTTTAAAGGTGAGTTGTTCCTCTTCAGTATGTTTTCATGTGTCATGTAGGCCTTTACTACTTGTATATATGGTTACAGGTTTATTTGTTTTGTAAAAGATCATGCATAAAACTCCCTGCAGACTAATATACTAATGTTAGCATGGGCTCATGGGCCCAACATTAGCTAAAACTGCCATGCCTTTAACTTGGGAACCTTTAATGTTTTTGTCCATGTTAATGGACAAAAACATTTTAGTTTAGTGCTTAAACACTGTTTAAGTGTTTCGGTACAGAAACTCCTAAGAAACCCACTCAAATCATTTAGCCCACATTTCCTTTCATTGCTAACTATAACAGTTGGGTTTAATTTACACAGGGTGTTTACACCTCAGTGAAATAATTGAATATTTGATTGACAATATGTGCAGTAAACCCATAATTTGGTTCAGTAATTTTCCGAAGAGTAGATTTTTCTAAGATTTGAAATGGATTCAAATAAACTTAAATCATAACTTGAGATACTAGTCCTCATATTTGTAGCCACTGTAATTTGACCCAACTAGAACTTAGACTATCCTCTTTTGTATTTGAAGTGTGGCTGGTTGTGCTTTTGTAAATCAGGAAACTAACAATTTTATCCTTTTTCAATCGTTGTCATGCTGGAGGAGAAAAACACATTAGCCAGATGTTGGACAATCAGAGTTATAATCATTCAAAATATTTCTGTAAGCTGCAGAGGGTTCTAACACCTGCTGCCTCGGGCCTTCACTTGTACCGTTAAACTTATCCTGGGGGTCAGATAGCAGAGGTCAGAGTGCAAAGCAGTAGACCATGAATGTGCTGTAAATTAACTAAGGTGAGAAAAAGCGGCATCACACAATTCGATAATTCAAGAAAAACCATTAAAAAGTACCAAGTTTTGTTGGCAGCCATTTTGTCTCCAACCTGTAGACTGAGTGGAATCCCAGGGGCCCCGGAGCCCAGGTCACATGACCAGAGGCGAAGAACCCAGGACCAACCAGGGCAACAGACAAGCAGGACCACAGGACTACTAGATAAAACACAAAGTAAATTCAGAAAATAGAAGTGTATGCCACCTTTTGCTCACATAACTAAATGAACTGTCTTTTCTGTAGCTTGTGATGTAGATGAAGAGTTGCCTCTTTTTGTTGTTCCATCCAGGCTCAGGGTCACTGGAGCGGCTCAGGTAACGTCCACTGCCTCAGACCCTGAGCTCCAAAGAAAAGATCAAATAGAAATGCGTTAATATGATTCACCCTCAGATGTTTCAGAATTAACTGATTATGGAATCAACTCCTCTCAAAAATTAAACTCTATACAAAATTTAGTATTTCCAGCTTCATACACTTTTCATAAATTGGTTATTCAAATGCATATGTAAAATAATTAATTTAATAGTGTCCAATTTTACACAAAAGCATCTTTATGAAATTGCCACGCTTTAAGACAACCAGTTAAATTTCCTTAATAATTTAGGTCAAAAAGAAAACTGTAATCAAATATTATTTATACCATTAATGAAAATATTACCATTATCCCGATATCTTTCAAAACTGCTGAGTGTTGTATTTATGTATTATTATTTTTTTTAGAATTTAAAAAAATGTTCACATTTTATCTGAATTTTTCTCCATGTCCCCTTATGGGTTCCGTAGAAGTTTATAGTATTTTTAAGCAAAATGTTCTCATTGATAACAATTACATCCAACTGTAACTTTATACAATTAAAATTAGAGGTGATGCAGGAAATTCATCAATATGCAAATAAACATGGCATAGATATTGATTGAAGCTTTTCCATTTTAAATGACCAATTTTAATTTAGTAAGATCTTCTCTATAACTCTGTATTTCAGTCATGCAGGAAGGGACAGTATAACAGCTCATTAAATAAAGTCAATATACCAATGTCAAATGAATAAATTCATAATTAACCATATCTTTAAACCGACTAGTTAGGCCTGTCACGATAAACGATAAATCAATTAATCGGACGATAAAAAAACCTATCGAGATCATTTTAATTATCGTCTTTATCGTCTCTTCCTGCCTTTTTTTCTTTCTGTTGATGACGCTGCATGAAAAAAGGCTCAGCTCCGGTCTCTCCACTGACCCTGTCGCCCTCATTTCCTTCGTCTAATGTTCAGCGCACATTACACGACATTTTCAAAACCTGAGAGACACATTAGCCGACAGAAATCCTAGGTATAACGGTTCGATCGGTTCGTCGTGCCGTGTGGTGTCCAGCCACATGGGGACAAAATAACGACTGCAAGTCCAGTTAACTAATTTTAAAACCAGGCATTAATCAATGCTTTACTAGAATCTACCTGTGATGCATGTGGCTCAGTGTAAAGTCCTGACTGAATGAAAATCATTATAACGTATTTATGTCACGTTAATGAAGAACAGCTGAAAACTTACCGGGTTTATTAACTGTGGTAGCAATTTGGCTCCAACTCCTCTCCTTGTCATTTCTATATTCTTTGCACAAAACGTTAAATAAATATTAATGTTGTTTCCACATATCTCCAATGTCTGCTGGATTTCGGGTTGCGCGGTTTCAGCTGTTTGGGATTCCCCTCCTTAATTTCCCCTCAGAAAGCACAGAGGAGAATCCGTGCTTTCTGATTGGCTACCTGTCACATTCAGCGTTAAGCTCCCAGTCGGGGAAAACCCCTGATTTAGATCGGAGCGGCCACAACGATCTACCATAACACACCACACACTGCAGGATGATCGGTTAGATCTGCCAACGATCTAAGATTGTCATAAGGGGAAAATAGGGGCAAAAAATGGTGTAGTGTGAACTATTGCATTAGGTAGTTGGATGTTCCCGTTTTCTCTATTTAAATCTAGTGATTACTGAAGGGCAATACAGACTTCATAATCTGCACTCTTTTGGTTGAATGCAGTATTTATTTCCACTTTTGCTTTATGTTGTTTACTTTTTATTCAAGTAAGTTTTTTGTTAATGGAGACTGAGAATCCATTTTATTTTTGTTATTATTTTGGTTGTTTTGTTTATTTAGTTTATCAGTTCCAGTGTTACGTGTTATTTTGAAAATAAATATCAGGAAATCGCATGTATTATTAGTCATTTCCATTAAATCAGTGTCAAAAGGTCTTGAAACAATATTATCGTTTATCGCAATAATTTCTTTAGACAATTAATCGTCCAGCAAAATTTGTTAACGTGACAGGCCTACGACTAGTAATTAGAGTCTGTTTCTTCTTCACCCCCTGTTGATATAATTTAAAAATGTTGAAAGCAATTTTGAAGTTGTTACTGTTCTCCAAAACTAAAATTTTTCGGGTTGTGTCACAAGTTTTCCAAATCTAGAATTGAAAGTAGACTATGAGACGTTTTAGATGTAAAGTTTTATCAGAAATGTTTTATGTTTGTCATTTACCATTTCCCCCTTTTGTTTTCTTATGTAAATAGAAAACAAACATTTCTGACAACAACATTTCTATTGTTATCAGAAATATTTTCAGAGACTCTTTTTCTGTACATATTTCTAAAATGTCCAACTGAAACTGTACTGCAAAGGCCAAAAGTTTTATTTTAAAGAGTTCAGATCAGAATTTGGATTGCTTTCCTAAAAGGCCGTGTCAATGTTTATTTTGAACTGACAAAAGAAGAATTGATCAATTTAGGCAGAGGAGCAAAATATGTAGACAAAGATTATGCAGTACTGTAAGATGTCATTGCGTTTCAAATCAAATGTTCTGTTGGACTTGAATTTATGTATCAAATGAATTAAAATTTAAGACACACAAGTGTTGTGAGCCAGTTGTTGTCCAATCAGTTTGTTTTTTTACATAATCAATTACTATCATAGCCACTTTAAAAGTTAATCATGTCCAACTTGTGCCTTTCTACCAAGACACGCATGTGTTTCGAAAGCAGCAGTTTTCAGTTAGTAAGTTAGTTAGTTTGTTATTAGAAAAAAATAAAAACAACAATAATATTAATAAAAATGAAAATAAAATAAAACATGTCAAACTAAATGAAACAGTCTCACTGGATGAAAAATGGAATTTCCGTCAGCTATTGACACCTTGTTCTGCCGTGCGCATGGAGATTGAGGGCTTTGGGCAAGAGGTTTTTGTCAGAGTCGAACACTGCCAAAAATGGTCAAAAAGCTGTGTGTCCGTGTTCCCCTATCACCCCCCTCCCCTTGTGCCTAGCAGAGGTTTTAGTATTTAAATGAAGGTGCTGAGTGCCATGCAAATGCAAATCAACTGTTGAGCACCGCCTATTGACTCTTATTCATTTTGTAGCTAACCCTTTTTAATTTCTGTTCACCATAAAGAAGTATGTTTGGAGAAAAAAATATTATAACAATAATCTATCTTATCTATAAAATATATATTACATTTCAGGAGCACTGAAAAACTTAGTTTTGGTTGAATTGATTATATAAAAGAAGAATATGCATGATTACATACAATAGACTTTTGTGAAACGTGATCTTACTTTGACATTCCTCCTAACTGAAGATTTATCTTGTGATGGGAGGAATTGCACAACTTAATCAAAAATAATAATAAAAACCATGTTCCAGAGTGGTAGATTGTACCTAAAGTATTTTTGTGAATAATATTCAAACTAATGTTAATGTTCAGTGATTGCTTTAAAGACCCAGAGTCATGCTATATTGGAGTGGTAGTGGTCATTCCACATCACAATACTGGACTTAAGAAACTACAGATTTTTCAGTATTCAGTTGCTTAACTCTCGAGTTTAAATTGAAGAACAAAATGGTTGAAAGTTTGTGATACCTTCTGATAGAGTATAAACATTTGTATTCTTTTTTTAAAGTTTTATTAGTTAAGCACTAAATATAACTCACGGATTATGAATCATTATATTCTATATAAACTAAAAAGGAGACAGCTCAAAGTAGAATTGAGTAAATAAACATCTACATATTTAAAAACATTTTAGCAATTAATTATAATAAAATAAAATATACTCACATAACTTTTGAAAAAATAACTTTTTCCGTACCTCCATTGCCGAGGCGGCCTATCGGAGCTGCGGCCGCAAGGTTGTTGGTGCCTGTCGTGGCGGCAACCTTCGAACCCGTTGGTGGACACCTTCGGTGAGTGATGCTGTCAAGCTGAAGAAGGAGTCCTACCGGGCCTTTTTGGCCTGTGGGACTCCAGAAGCAGCTGATGGGTACCGGCGGGCGAAACGGCATGCGGCTCGGGAGGTCGCTGAGGCAAAAACTCGGGCGTGGGAGGAGTTTGGAGAGGCCATGGAGACAGACTTCCGTAGACCATCCGGCGTCTCAGGTGGGGGAAGCAGTGCAGCACCAACACTGTTTATAGTGGGGATGGTGTGCTGCTGACCTCGACTCAGGACGTTGTGGGCCGGTGGGCGGAATACTTCGAAGACCTCTTCAATCCCACCAACATGCCTTCTGTTGAGGAAGCTGAGCCTGGGGACTCTGGGTTGGGCTCTCCAGTCTCTGGGGACGAGGTCGCCGAGGTGGTCAAAAAGCTCCTCGGTGGCAGGGCCCCGGGGGTGGATGAGATCCACCTGGAGTTCCTTAAGGCTCTGGATGTTGCAGGGTTGTGTTGTCTCATGCGACTCTGCAATATCGCATGGACATCGGGGGCAGTTCCCCTGGATTGGCAGACTGGGGTGGTGGAAGAAGTGGCTGGGGAGAGGAAAGTCTGGGCCTCCATTCTGAAGCTGCTGCCCCCGCGACCCGACCCCGGATAAGTGGAAGAAAATGGATGGATGGATGGATGGACTTTTTAGAATATATATTTTTCTGTCAACTTTCATTTAACACTCCAGTCCAGTTGGTGGCAGTAATGCGCTTTCATCGTTGGTCAAGCAGCCAGAGGAAGATTTGCACTGGTGATTTGATGGATTTAGCTACTGCTAAACATGAACGAAAATGCCGGTGCGTTGTGTGAAGTGGTGGAAAAGGTGCTATTTCACAGAGTTACTTTTTCAGCATCTTTTTGATATTAATCAATGATCCGGCGGAAAACAACAGATGACACCGCGGCGGTCCAACAAGACCGAATTCACGGTAAGAAAGCTTTTATAAATAACACATGGAGCGAGGCCAGTTGCTTTGTTTGTTTCTTACAGAAAGCGGTCTGTCGTTTTCTTAATGCCGAAACAAGTGTAGGGTGAGATTTTGTATTGTATTTTTTTATTACATGTGATGTTCTGAACTCTTAAAAATACTCAAATCTTCTTTTATTTTTTTCAGACCTGAAAAATGGCCAAGCCTACCAGCCAGACCTCAGACCACGGTGCAGAGGAGCTCTGAGTCCACCAGGAAGAAGAGAAATTCAGTAAGTTATGATTTCACATTTGGTGAATAGTGAACACTCGCATATTTGTAAGAAAAACTGATCTTCCCGATATTTTATTTATTTTGTTATAACGCAGTACAGCAAGGCAGAGTGTGGTAAGCAGTAGAGATCTACAACATGGCGGATGGAGACGCATAACAGGACGAAGCCATGAAGCCGGTATGTATAATCACTGCGTTGATTCCCGACTGTACAATGGCTGGTTGAGATTAATTTTAACTCATTTACTTATGTATTTTTGAGAAAGACATTTGCTACAATGTTTTTTTAATTTTACATTTATTTCCACAGACTCCACAGAATGAGAGTCACATTTGTGTCAATCAGACTCTTCAGGAATGTTCTGATGTCCGTGATGAGGACAGAGATGCAACTGTGTGTGAGTATCTACTATTTTAGAATGTTGATGATATTTTATGCTTCAACATTGTTTATGTACATAATGTAATTATTCTATGTATTGACAATGCACAAAAATGTTTTCCAGCTGCATTCAGGACCTACAGCCAGTCATCCAGATGTAGCTAAAGAAAGAAGCAGGTAAGATTTATTACTAATCTAGAGATGTCACAATTCCTTGTATGATTAAAGTACTGTGATTTATTCAAATCCATCAAAGCAAATTATCTGTCTCAAAGTTTGTTGAATTATGTTTTACTATTTATTACCAACTGCTTTTAATTGTTTTTTCTTCCAATTGTTTCTTAGTGTTTTCTCTTTGTCATTAAAGTTTTTATTATTTGTAAGAATGCATTAATATTTTTTTTTATGTCTTATGTGTGCATACTAAGCTGGAAGTTGCCAAACAATTTCACTGTAGTTTCATAATGACTAATAAATGCCTGTAGCTCATAATGATTGTCTGTTCTGTGTTAACAGCTGATGGAGGAAGGCAGAGAGTACTGGCAGCAGAGGAGGTGGCATTCTGGGAGGATGGCAGCTATGAGCTGGTGTCAGGATGGACCCCAAGTTCCCCCAACTTGGGGTCCATCCTGACATCAGGACTACAAGACAGGAAGAAACGTCAGGTCTATGCTTCAGGAGAGACGCTGGGCCTGTCCTGAACGCAGCATGATGTTGGATCATGTTTGGACAAAAAAACACTTCCAGATGGTCCAGAAATGGACAAACATTTATGTCTTATTTTGTGTGCAAACAGTAGAAAAAATAAAATGAAATAAAGAAAAAAAACACTTCAGTGCCTCTTTTATGTTCCTCATATATGAACATGTTGCATATAAGTTAATATCAAATGAATATATTTTAATACAGCATTTATTTGTTATATAGATTTTTTAAAATACAGCATTAAAAATATTAAAGATTGGGGCGGGGTTAATGTATAAAGACATAAGTGCTATCCAATGGGCACACATCAACCAACCAATCACATGTCAATGATTAACTCTGATGTCATTGTTTTTCATCCAATGACTGAGAATCCACGTGGATCTGCTGAAGCGCCTTTGCATGAGGTAGGCTATTCGTATGCTAAGTAGAGTCGTTAACACCTCCTGCCCGCTTGCTCCCCCGTACCTCCACTCCCCGCCTCCTGGGATTCCGTAATCGACAGATTTC
This sequence comes from Poecilia reticulata, assembly GCF_904066995.2. Taxonomy (NCBI): domain Eukaryota; kingdom Metazoa; phylum Chordata; class Actinopteri; order Cyprinodontiformes; family Poeciliidae; genus Poecilia; species Poecilia reticulata. The sequence goes on from NC_088839.1 coordinate 2,069,040, forward strand.
GACTCCCGTGAGTCATGAGACACTGAAAATGCAGACTGTCGATGGCCGAGATGAAGTCTACAGTATTCTTGTGAGGGATGGTCAACAGAAATAATGACGAAGGACCCCCATAGTGCGGCTCACCCCAGGTTGACATGAGAACCGAGAAGAGTGAGCCCATTGATTAACTTTGGATGTGACTTTTTATGGGCTGAAAAGATGATCTGGTTCCTGCTCAGTAGCTCTTTGAGTTTCACAAGATCCCAGGTGAGACTTCCCACAGTATAAGATAGTGGAAGAATGAGTTGAGAAGTTTCTTCAACTTCCTCAGGAGAGTACTGTCGGGAAAGTGTATCTGATTTAATTTTTATGGAACCTGGATGGTGACGTTAAGATTCAACCTGGAGAAAAAAAGGGTCCAACGACATGTCTAGGGTTGAGTGTATTGGCGGTTTTGTAAAAGAACATGTAGCCAATGTCCCCATTCGTCTAGGGACAGTTTTATGGCCAGAAATTACTGGTCAGCGATATTATAATTTCTCTCTGGGGAGGTGAAACGTTTAGAAAATAATGCACATGGGTTTATTGTCCTCTGAGGACGTTTGGGAGAGAACTACTCCAATATCAAAGTCTGAAACATCAACATCAAGGATAAGTAGTCAGGATCTGGGTGAAAGAGAATAGGAACCTGTGAGAATCTTTGTTTGACAGCTCGATTGACATCACAGGTCTAAACAAATGTTTTCATGATGGAGGTGAGAACTGTAAGTGGAGAGGCAATGATGCTAAAGTTTCTGATGAACTGCAGGTAAAGGTTTACAAACCCTAGGAAGCATTGGATTTGCTTTATGGAGTTCAGAACTGGCCACTCTAGGACTGCTCAGACCTTTCCTGGATTGATCTTTACCTGTCCACCCTTGAAGATAAAACCTAGGATATAGAAGATACATGGGAGTCACGCTTTTAGTCCTTTACAAAAAGACAATTCTCCATTAGTCTTTGCAGGACATTTTCTAACATGGACCTATGTTCTCCTAGAACTTTGGGAGAAAATTAAGATGTCATCCAAGTAAACAAGGACAAACTACAATAAAGACAGCGACTACACAACAGGTGTCAAGTGGGTTCAGCTTATTTGCATGGGCTCATGTTGAGGAGGAGAAGTAGAATGGGGCTGAAGTGACAGAGCGGGGTTCTGAGTTTACCTGACTGGTTAAGATCGGGGAACTTTTTGCCTGTTTCTTTCGGCGAGTCTGTTGTCTAAACAAATGGCAAGATCGATAAGTTCATCTAAATCCCTTAATTCATCTGTATGCGCAAATTCATCCTTTATGTTTTCGTTGAGAGAATTTTGGAAGGCCCCCTTAATTTTACCCTGCAAAACTCAATCAAGAATTCAGCTACCGATTTGTTCCCGTTTCAAATTCCAAAGTCTTTGAGCTGTCTCTTCCACACAAACACCTGGATTAAATGATTGTTTGAATAAGCCAATGAACTTAGTGTAAGAAACATGGTGAATGGAATACTCATAAATCATGGCTTCTGCCCACCTCAGGGCCTTGTCTCTGAGGAGTCAAAGCTCCTGAGGAAGAAAGGATGCAAAAGGTAAGTTTATGGAAAAAATGCTTTAGGAGTTCACTAAATGCTTGCCAGTTATTGTGAATGTTAGCCATCGTTGTCTTTGGAAATCCACTCATTTAAATACTGCTCCTTAACTAGGTCTAATAAACACCAGCTGGATGCTGCACCTGACAATCACACCCTGCAGGGGAGGAAGGTGAGAGGACCCCAACAAAACAGCACAAAGGTCTTGTGAATGCGAAACATTTGTGTTCTAAGGTAAATAAAAAATGGTCTGAAGCTGCCATATTGAAGATCTAATGACATATTTTAGTGTTCATTTTAGGAGGATGACCCACCCTCAACTTTATCAAATGACTCCCTATTAAGCAGATTTTCTTCTGTATCTGCATGTAAATCAGCGAACACATTTCCAACTGACATCACTTCCTACATTTATCTTTTCATGACAGTTAAACCTCCTCTATCAGACAGAGGATATTTTCCCATCTAATTAGCTCATTCAAATGATATCATTTGTTAGATAATTTTCACCCTGAATCTAATTTTAAACTCCATTGCAAAGGAGCCAAATGGGAGTAATAAATATTAGAATAAAATAATTTCAAGTCCCCTTGCCAATTACTTATGTCTCTATAAAACTAGTAGTGTGTTACACTGGCAATTAGGATTTCATTAAAATCTATAAATGGAGTTTCATTTATATTGGAGGAATTATCAGAGACATCTTTATTCTCTGTCTCCAGGGCATTCTAGCAATGACGTGATTTCACACACATACACTTATCTCCCTTCCAAAGGTGATCTGTTTACTCCATAAAAACCAAACTCCACTGAGCCAAGTCTGTATCAGCTCCAGGTACTCACTGGAAGACCAGCTGCACCTTGCTGGATGAAAAAGGAAGCCATGCTGTAAATGCACTGCAAGATCTTTGAATTCAGTCATGCTCACAAAAACATGGGCACATATCTTTCAAAGATGGCTGGTTTTGAAAATGCACAGGCCAAAATCTATGGTAGGTATTAAATAAATATATAAAAAATGTTTTGTGATTCTTTTATTTTGCAACAAGATATGACTGAGCTGTTCTCACCTCATCACCATACGAACCATCCATCTAAATGCTCACTTCCCACATTGACCTTCAGTCACTATAAGACGTAGTGTATATTAAAAAGTGCATAATATATGTCAATAAAAAGGCCTTATTGTAAGTTGAAAGTCCAAAACATGACCAAATGAGACTTTGATGTGCAATAATGTTAACATTAGTACACACCTTCTGCTTTTGACTGCCTGGTTATCTGTCTCCTGACCTCAGAACAACACTGCAAATTGTCAGAGGCCCAGGTTGGTCTCATATCCCTACTTTACCCTGGTTAGGAGGGATGACTTGATGTGGTGATCCCTGCAAGGAGAAGACCAGAAGAAGAAGCAGACCTTCTTTCATGTAGATGTTCTTTGTTCTCATTTTAAGTCTATATCTAGTTCTGCTCCTCCTACCAATTCTTAGGCTTCTGCTCCCACTTTCAAATATCAGAAATGAAAGCATTTGAATGAACTCTTCAGAAATTACACTTTCCAGTCAAATAAAGTTTTGTCATTTGGATGTCATCTTTTAGCTTTGAACATGGAAATCCTCTCAGAAAATGTGGGTTCAAAAATGTTAGTGACAGTTGATACCCTGCTGTAATGCTGGAAAGTGTAGGAAGGTTTAGCTGCTGCTTGGAGGACGGGCATTTATTCACATGACAAATATGGTAATCTCTGTAATACGCTAAAGGGAGAATTAGATGCCAAGGAGATGGATTCCTTCTTGTCTGCCTCTCTACATTAAAACGATTTGGGAGAGTCTATACATGTGAGTGCAAAGGTTTAAACACAGTGTGTTGCAAAAGTTCAGTTTGTTTCCCTTTCAGTAAAAATGTAACTTTAAATCAGTATATGTTAGATCTACTAATAGCTAACTGTTTCATTAAATGCAAAAATACTTCAAAAAAATATAAAAATTTAAACACGACTGGCTATCATTTGCCATTTTCAACTTTTTAATAGGAAAACAAACTTTAAGGACAGTTTATTGAATTAGGTGTTTTAACTGTAAGCAGGGCCAGCCCAAGGCATAAGCAAACTAAGCAGCTGCGTAGGGCCCCAGGGCCACTAAGGGGCCCCTCCGTGGAGCCAAGTTTTTATTTTTAGTAATAATTTCTGTCATTATAATATCAAAAACACACAATTCCACTATGAAGTGATATGTTTTTACAATAATATATATTTGATGATGTATGTAGAAATTATTTAATGAATAAAAGGAAAAAATTAATTGCTCTTTGGGGTCCCTGGTGGTCGCGGTAGGTACCGCACGCTTCGCCGGTAACATGAGCTGCAGTGAGCAGAGCATCCAAACGTCTGAAGCTCCGGTCAGAAGTTAAGTTAACAAAACAATGTCTCAAAAAAGGACTCATCTTTCAGGGAGGTAGAAAAGAAAGAGGAAGAATAGAAAAAAGCCAAGATAAAGGTTTGTTTTAATGTAATGTAGAAGATTAGTAAAGCTGCTAGTTGGATAGCGACCTGGTCCAGTTCAACAGGCAAACATTTATGCTAGGGTCTTTGTGTGAAACTGAGTTTAAACTTTAAATGAGTTGATTCTCATGGTGGCTCTGTATATTTCTGAGGTATTTCTGGCTTCAAAACGCCGAGTTTGATAACGTTTGATAACAATAATTAAAACTTCTCAATGTTTGACATTGTCTAGCAAAATGTTTGTTAGGCTACATGGATGAGCTGCTCTATGCTGTAGTTGGGGATATGTTGTTTGCTGCTGAGCATAATCATTTTGTGGCTACAACAAACATTATTTTTACATCAACTTCTAAGTTATGTGAAACTTCTGTTATAATCATTTGAAGGCTCAGAATCAGTCCAGTACCGGTACTGAACTGATTCTCAGGGGAGAAAGACTGACCTGGTATACATATTTTTTTAGCTGTTAAAGTAAAGCTGAAGAGAAATTTATTTAATCAAAGAATGTCATGAGTATGTGTAGGGCTGCACTGATTGCAGTTTTCTAGCCGATCCCTGGTTACCGATCTTTAAAAAGCCTGACCTGCCCATTTTGATTTTGGCTGATATAAATTTTTTTTTGTCTGAAATGTCGCTAAATATAGTAAGAAAGTTACTGAGTAGCAACAATAGTGTGAATATTGTCAACTGTAAACGTTCAGATCTGACCTGGTGGGCTGGTCTGTCAGTCAAAACTCTTATTGCAGAGAAGAAGAGGACAAAGGCTGATTTATAAACCTTTTCTGATGAAGATAAGATGTGTTTCACATGTAAATATCGGCCAATCACGATACCCCAAAATTAAGGAAATCGGCACCCAGAAATCAACTGGTCAGTTGGCCAATAAATGTATCCTATTATACATGTGTATAATGTAAACAGCACTGCCAGAGATGCAATAAGTTTATAGCAGGAGTGTGAATGATATAATGATCGGACTGCTGATTGCAGCCAGCCCACATTGTTAGAACTAGAGGGCCCCATAACCAAATTTCGCTTAGGGCCCCATGGAGGCTTAGGCCAGTGTTGTCATACCTGTAAATCCAGCATACCTAACATTTCATTCTCCACTGTGTAACTGGCTGCTGGACTTCCTCACCGACAGAACTCAGTCTGTCCTTGTGGGTAATAACACCTCCAATGTCATTTGTTGAAACACTGGCTCCCCACAGGGCTGTGTCCTGAGCCCTCTGCCGTTTACCCTGATGACTCACGACTGTCGTCCCGGGTTTAATACCATCCACATCATGAAATATGCAGACGACACAACAATTATGGGACTCAGACGACAACGAAGTGAACTACAGAAAAGAGGTACAACATCTTGTGACTGGTGCAGAATAAACAACCTGCTCCTGAAGGTCGACAAGACAAAAGAGATAATTGACTTCAGGAGGTCACAACCCAAACAAACACATACCACTACTCATCAACGACAAAGCAGTGGAGATCGTCAGCAGCACACGGCAAAAAGCCCAGTGTTAATTTAACTCTTTCAGTGTTTATATAGTCCACACTCTTCAAAGTGTTATCAACTCTGTGGGAGTTAAATCAACACTGGGCTTATACTCCGAATTATGTTAATTTACTTTGTGGTTATATCATAAGTGTGCCAATATATATTTATAGGCACACGTGTTTTTGTGTGCGCTCCGGTGGCCAAGCGATGACATTTCATTGCCAACTTTACTTATGTTTCTTTGTGCAATGACAAAAAAAAAATAAGTCTACACCTTATGGTAATGCGCATGCACACATCAATTTTACACCACATACCGCTTACTCAGATTTCTTATAAATCCGTCATACATGTAGAAGTTTCATTTGTGTGTTTTTTTTCCCTCAGTTTACAGTAAATTTTATTTAAGCTGCTATGTTAATCAAACATAAATGACTTGCCGTTTCCAATATCGTTACCATACTGTAAATAAGACATTAGTCCCACTTAGCATCACTATTACTACAAATACTGTCATGTTGGTGCTCAATTTTCAAACCCACGAACAAGAACACAACCAGAAGAGACGGATAAATGTACAATGATGATTTATTGAAGTCAGGAAAGGGAATGAAAACTGGAATGGAGGACCGGGTCGTCTTACCGCCAACAGGAGACAAGATCAGAAACGGCAAGGTGAATGTTTTCCAGGAACAAGGCAGGAAATGCTTACTTGGTAGGAAGGTGAGGAAGACTTGAGTAGAGCGTAGGTTTGTATGATTCTTGGAGAGCGGACAGGTTGTGAACGGTTGCAGGAGCGGCTTGACTTTGGTTCAGTAGTATTCTTTTCTCCGGTTGGGTTCGGGCTTGGGTCTCCAGACCCGGAACGCCCCGAAGGGGAATCCACCGGAGAAGGATCGACGAACAGAGTAGGTGAACACACGAGGAGTGGCGTCTGGCCGGTAACACCGACAGCGTCGAGGGAGGACACAGGAGGTAGGTGATCCACAGCAGCAGGGAAACAGACTCACTCAGAACCCGGGAAGGACTGAACACACGGGAACAACGAGGAGGTAGAGCAGAGCACAGAGGGCCTTTCTCTGGAACGATTAGTTACCGAGGTAAGCAAACACTCAGGCGATGAGAAGAAGAGGAGCTGCTGCTTATATCCACAATCCACGCCCTCCAAACGAGCTGCAGGTGTGAGCACGGGTTGAACCCAGCAGCTTCCCAGGGGCTCTGCATGTTGGTGACATCTGGTGGACGCCATGAGGAATGACGGTTCCAACAACAATAAAAACTCAAACCCAGAAACAAAGAAAACAAACTAACAAAATAAAAGAGGGAAAAACACAGACCCTGACACATACTGTTTGACTACAAATTTGGTTGGGATATTTTGTCCCTACAGTTAATCTACCTTTTTAATATTTTAATACTTTAGAAAACTGCACGGAATATGTCCTAACAAAAGCTCATGAACACTGGATGCTGACCGAAGCTGTTAGGCTACAAGCGGAACAACACCTCTTTCTGGACACTGTGTGGAAATAACTACATTTTTCTTATTTAATTTTTTTTTTTTTTTAATTTACCGTAAACCTCTGAGAAATAAAACACACAAAATGAAACTTCTACAGGTATGATGAATTTATAAGAAACGTAACATCGATGTGTGCATGCGCATTACCACGAGATAGTCAGAACACCGGCCCTGGCTGTAAGGTTTGGGCTTTCATTAAGAAATTCAGTTGTGATTTAAAGAGAAGCTATTTTTGTTCATTATTTCTGTGTGATGGTCGCTGACTGAGAACACCGATGCTCAGATTGATATTTTTCATTCATTGCTCTGTAATTAGGATGATACCTGTAGAACAAATATCCAAGTAGACTGAAAGTGTTTGGCTATTGGTTCCTGATCATAAATCAATTAAATTTATTATTAAATATCATTAGGTACTTATCAATAACTACCGATATAAAGAAAAGGCCATTATGTCCCAACACTGATATTGTTTATTCATTTGAAACAATATCAGTGTTTCAAATGAAACACTGATGCACCCTTGATGCACCCTTATTATGTTGCATCATAAGGGTGCATCATAATATTTTGAAGAATTATGCAACAATATGGCATTAATTTGTTTGTAGATATGTGATGTTTGATGGTGTTTAATTGGAGTTTTTGTCTTGTAGTGTTCTCCTTTTTTCTTCAGGTAAATCTGCTAATAAACACTAATGGTATTTTGTTATTCCTTTTATCGCAGGTGCTTTTGCCCCTGTGGTAGGAAGGATAATTATTGGTTCACATATACCACCTCTACAGGTGATCTGTAATTGATCTCATATTTAAGCTAAGAATAACTTAGAAATCTAATTACCCATATGTTAGTTCTTTCTTCTAGTAGAATAGTTTTTTATAGTACATTTTTTCGGCCTGGGGCAGTCATTAAAGCATTCACACGAATTTAATCTTGAAGCTTGTTACCAGCTTCAAGATCAAAATGACTGTTTACAGCTTTATTATTGTTTAAGTTGTACATCTGGCTTGACCAAAGACAAGCTAGACAACCACAGCTTTGACACCAAAGGAAGTGAACAGCTAATTATTAGACTTGGTGTCTGTCTCAATTTAACTAATGAAGGACAGCAGAGAACAATGTAAAGGTTCAGCTTTCTGTTAGATCTGGAGATTGTTTTTGCTGTTTGAAAGTTGCACTGGTTTCAGACATCATTTGCAGTTAAACGGCAGGTAAGTTCAGAGAAAAGGACCAAGAAAACTCAGATAAACACACAGGTGGGTGTAAAAGCCCAAATTCAAGAGACACTGAAGAAGCCAGGACAGGTGATATGATGCAAAATATATATATATATATATATTTTAAACGAAGGCAAAAACTGAATCCTGAGAAAAATGTGAAAAAACATAAAATTAGTACAGTACTCCAACCCCAACTCCAAATTTCTTGTTCCCCCATACAATAACTTTGCCTTAAACTTGCACAAACAATGGTTAGAAATAGGAAAATTAGTTGCAATAATTAACACTTGAGCTATTGCAATAACACAATCGATTGTTCTAACTACAGGCCAGTTGACACGCAGGCACAAACAAAATCATTCTGCTTGTGAAATGGCCCAGTTTAAGATATGAAGCAGCATGAAAAATGTCATGACAAGACTTTGCTAAATGCTGCTTTCTGGAATCCCATTGTTGGCACAGGAATGGAGGGGGAGTATTAAGCCCCTTCCTTACTAGAGGCATGCTAACAGAGATCTGCTCCAGAATAAAACCCTTCTCTTTAAGGAAAATGAACAATGAAAACTGGACTGAGCATAGTTGGTGAGCGCTAATCTCAAGAGATTAGTTTGACTATCATTTTCAGGAGCAGGTTGTCAATCTTTTTTTATGACTACCAAGTAATAGCATCAGCAAAAATAATAATACTGTTGTTCTGAAATCCCTTCTTTATTGGTACCAAGCAAAGCAAACACACACACACACACACACACACACACACACGCACACACACACACACACACACACACACACACACACACACACACACACACACACACACACACACACACAACCATACAGAGAGATGTGAGATTACTTTAATCCATAATCCATAATCTGGTATGACTCAAGCTTGTGTCACTAAAATGTCATTTGAGTGAATTAAGATGTATTTCTCAATTCGAAGGCTGGGAAGCAATTTTAGTAATTGCAGCAGTGGAGCGGGATTTTTTCTCTGTTATTGTGTGAGTGAACATGTGTCTCACTGTGAGCTGCAGGGGCTTCAGGTCAGGCAATCAAGACAATGGACCTGCCATTACTAATATTAATGAGCTCCACTTAGAGACCGGATTTTTCCAGTCATATAAAAAAAGGATAGAAACAAAAAACACACATACGTACTCTGATCAAATACAAAATGAAAACAGCTTTATGAAAACCTTCTACAAGAAATGACTTTAATTGTTCCTGGGTTGGTACCAGTAGGGTTGGTGCAAAGAGATAAACATGTGGAACACTGGCCCCAGTTCATAGGAATGATTGTTACATTATTTTATTGTTACATTATTTTACCATTTTACTTGTCCAGTCCTGGCATGCCACGCCCCACATCACCACCACCACCACAGTAATGAGGAGAGAGACGAAGGGGCAACAGAAAGCCCCTCCATAATTTGCTTGACGTCATTGGCAGGTGTGGGTATCTACGCATTTGCCAATGTGAACTGTTGCTGTGGATCACCTTCCCTCCTCTGAAAACCAAAGTTTCTTATGATTAAAACTTTAGTTGGTTCAAATTCAGTTACACTGAAAAGTGATATTTTAAGCTAAAAAGGAAATCAGATGCTCTGATCCTGAGAAAACCTGACCGAAGATATTTTTTGCTGAATTATAATGAAGAGGTCTTCTGCACTGTTGGTTCAGCTCTAGTTTCCAGACCACTTCCTGGAACAGAACCAGACTTCTTCATCAGCTGGTTGACTTGTTTTTACTCTCTAGTTCTGATGCTGCTACATCAAGAGATGATAGCAGAAAAGATTACAACATATTTATAGATTAATATCTGCAGCATCTTGCTCCAAACAATGAATGACCTAATCTGAATTGTAATCAGTCTGTCAGGTGGTTATTGATTCAGGCAATTGTTAAGCTTCTACTTTTGTGTTCTGAAGCTATTCAAAAGCCTGACGGTGCTCCCTGCTTTCTCCAGATGACGGTGTATTGTCAATAAAACAAAAGAAATTGTTGATTTGAGGACCTGGACTTGGGGCAGGTCAGAAACATTAAATTCCGGGGGATACAGATCTCTGACACTTTGACCTGTTCTCTCCAAACCTCTGGCCTGGTGAAGAAAGCTCAGCAACGTCTTCACTTTTTATGTCGGATGAGAAGATCAAACCTTCTCCCTCCCATCCTCACCACTTTCTACAGAGGAACAACAGAGAGTATACTGTCCAGTAGCATCTCTGTATGGTTTGGAGCTTCTAACACCTCTGACTGGCAAAGTGTAGAGAGAGTGGTGAGGACGGCTGAGAGAATCATCAGGACTGAGCTTCCTTCCATCCTTCGCAGCGCTCACAGTCACTGCCTGTCCAGGGCTCAGATCCTTCCACCCTCAGCAGGATTTGTTCTCCCTGATGCTCTCTGGGAAAAAGTTCAGCAGCTTCAAAAGCAGATCAGATTCCACAACAGCTTCATCCCTCATGCCATAAGGATACTAAAGTCCCATAAAGCTTTTCATTGTATAGAAGTATATTGGTACTTTTTAGTGTTACTTCCTTGTTTTATTTTATTAGTGGAGCCTTGCAATGAAAATTCACTCAAATGTACAATTAAATGACAACCAAGTCTGTCTACAGTATGTCTATGTATTTGTTGAAGTTGTGTATAATGGTGTCTTCAACTCCCACATCTTAGTGATAAGACAAGTGGTCCTAAAAGGTGCTTGCTCACTTTCTTGGGGAGGCCTAAAGGAGTGTCTCCACTTCTTGATGTGGGATGTCAGGCAATTGTTAAGCCTCTACTTTCTACAACCATTGATATCTGATGGCTTAGCTTTCTTTGCAATACAAGAAGCTTCTCCTGGGTCAAGTTAAAGTTGAAGACGTGTTTCTGGCCACACAGGCATTCAGGACTGAGACTAACACTATTTGATCCTGCTGCTTTGTTCTGATTTAGTCACCTAACATCTAAAGAAAGACAAGTGAGAAGATAATATGGAAGGAGCAGCAGCTCCTAATTTTGTTGAGGACGGTAATGGAACAGCAGGAAGATCCATGACCAGGGATGAGGGCAAAACAGAAAAATGCTGCTTGTTTGAACTGAATGTGGTTATTTCACTGACTTCAATCTGATCCATCCTCTGCTTGCTTTAAATCTCTGCCTAACCGCAATAATAATAGTACTAGTAAAAATAATAATAATATGAATATTAACAAAGTTTGTTGAGTGAGTACTAATAACATTAGCTGTAGGGCAAGATGTTAACCAAGTGTTGTTTTCCCCACTGAGCCACCAAAAAAATAAAGGGTAAAAAAACAGATGGAACATGCATTCACATATGCTTAGACTTCTGATCACACCCACACACACACACAAACACACACACACACACACACGATTACAAATTACAATACCAGTGCATGTGCGTATGTCCTTTCTGTTGTAGGGCTGCAAAGCGGCACAAACACTCAGAAACATCCCATCTGATCCCCTGGTTACCTAATCCACCATTATCATAATGAAAACCCTTCTAATAGAATCATAAGAGCCTCTTCCTGACTGAATCAGGCATGAATGGCAGATTAATAAAGAAAGACATGAAGAGGAGGAACAGGAGCAGGTTTGCAATTTAAACAAAAATTGATTGCTGGGTTTATTTGGGTCACTGGAAATGATAAATCTGCTAATCATGGATCACAGTCTGGAACTGTCCACAGACTTTGTTTATTATTACCACGGTTGACACCATAACATCACAATAATCCTTGATTTGAGTGCAAAATGATGAAATGAATTGATACCTGAGCTCTTGTTTTTCTTTAGACATCTCCGTATTTTAGCCAGTTGACTGCATTGAGTCATTTCTATTTTTAAAATGAGTTTTTTTATTGGTCTGATCTGATATGTTAATTTGAAATGTGATATTTTCATCACATGTGAGTGGAAAAATCATCATGGTTAACAGAAATAAAGGGTTTCAAACAAGTATTCTATATTTTGTGTTTCACTTTGTGATAAAATTCCTTAAATAAATGTACTTAATAAATGTTCTAATTTTTTGAATGGATCTGTATATAAGCGATCACAGAACCATAAACAGTAACAGTGTATCTGACAAGGTCCATGAAAGTATAGAGAATGTTGAACCATATCTGCTTTTCTGTGTAGTAGCAGTTGTAGACATTTTTTCTATGTTGCACATTAAATAAAATCCATGATTTTTATTTAATTCTTTTGAATAACTTGTATTATTAAATGTTTGGGCATGAGGGAATTCTGTGATAGGATCTTTTTGAGCTGAGAGATTATCTTTTGAGTTTAATCTGCAGATTTATGAAACTAATCTTGAGCTGTAGCTTTAAATGCGAGAGGCCATGAATGACAACTTAATACTGTAGATCCTCATTTCATTTACATCATGACATGAATTATTTAATAATATCAGGATAAGCCCTGAGATGATTTTGATTACTATTTACATTGTGAATAAATATTTGTACTTTGTGTTTTTAGTAATGCTGATTTATGAAAAGTAAATAAAGTTCTGCACACAAAACAAAGAACCTCATAAGGGACTTCAGTGAACAAATGAATGTTTACTGAAAGCAAGAAGAACATTGTTTGAGCTGTCACTGTAATTCATTATATTAAAGTGATCCAGGATTAGTTGAACATGTTGGCCTAAATTTGTTGTAATTTTCCTATTAAAAAAATTGCTGTTTGTGATACGCCAAACTCATAATTACTTCAAAAATATATATCTTTTGTTTTATGTTTAACTGATGGAGGTCACCATTTTAAACCTGCTGGGTTGATGACATCATTAGGTCCATTCTGTACTGGAATCTACAGACACAGGAAGACTAACTTTACCTGAGTTGTTTATCACATTGTGATAGGTGAATCTGGATTGATCTGACCTGACTAAGACCAAACCCTATACAGCTGTTATCAGACCAAACACGGAGCTAAAGGGCCGTTTTAGCCCCGTGTTTACATTTATGAAGTTGTTTCATTTATGAAGCTGAAGGCAGCAGAAGCAGCAAACACCAGCTCCTACGGCCAACTCTGTCCTCTTCCTCCGTTTGGTCCTCATCTTCATCACCTCTTGTGATTTCTACATTCTAATCGATTTCAAAGAGCTCCAGTTCAAATGAAAAAAGCTAAATAATGTTATTCATTGTTTTGTACGGTGGCCGACAGGTGCAAACGCGCAGCAACAGAGAAAAGATGCAAACAAAAAGCAAATGCAGCAAACAAAAAAAGGGACGCAAACAAAAAGTGCTGAAAACGGAAGTGCTCCAGACCACTAGGGGGAGTCTAACAAAAAACAGCTGTGTCCGAATTTAGGCTCTGGATTCTTTGAAGGGCCCTGAGAAACTGATCCTTTGAAGCATAGACATAATAAAAGAGTAGACCCCCCGATCCGGCGGAAATGCGCTCTTGGAGCGGTCGTCCCTCCTGCTTTGCTCAACCGAAACAGCAGCAGATGTCTCAGCACTGCGGAATTTGTTGATCGGATCGACGGACTACTGACGTGAGGGCTCGACAGACTTTTCGCAAGTAAGATGGACATATTACTGTGTATTTTTTGTGATTAGAATATTACTATACTGTATTTATGTCCACTGGCGAAACACCAGCTAATGCTAGCTGTAGCGCTTGGTGTTCAGCCCCGCTCTGAAAGCTAACAGAGATTCTGTAAATCTTCAAATGTTTCAGTCATTCTCCAACATTTAGATTATCTGGTACAAGAGCCTACTATAGAAATTAAACAGTATTATAAAAATAATGTTCACATTCACCAGCAAAGTTTACACAGGTGGTAATGGCTATTATTTAATTATTTAACTCTGTCAACGTAAGATAACTCGAAAATCTCCCGTTTTTGTTTTGAAGGTTTCCTACGACGTGAGGAAGAAGAAGAAATGTCTTTAAGGAGAGAGACGGATTCACTGCAGCTGCTGAATCTCTCTGAAGCCAGAACTCGAAGGCTGGAAAACACACATATATATATATATATAAATAAAATAAAAATTCCCTTCTCACCCTCCTCGGGTGGTCTGTTTCATCCTCTGAGCTCGGGTCCTCTACCAGAGGCCTGGGAGCTTGAGGGTTCTGCGCAGTATCTTGGCTGTGCCTAGAACTGCACATTTCTGGACTGAGATGTCTGATGTTGTTCCTGGGATCTGTTGTAGCCACTGCTCCAGTTTGGGGGTGACTGCCCCGAGGGCCCCGATGACCACAGGCACCACTGTGGTCTTCACCTTCCAGGTCTTTTCCAGTTCCTCCCTGAGGCCCTGGTACTTCTCCAATTTCTCATGCTCCTTTTTCCTGATGTTGTAATCACTTGGTATTGCTACATCCACCACAACGGCTTTCCTCTGTTCTTTATCCACCACCACAATGTCCGGTTGGTTCATCATTACCATTTTGTCTGTCTGGATCTGGAAGTCCCACAGGATCTTAGCTCGGTCATTCTCCACCACTTTTGGGGGTGTTCCCCACTTTGATCTCGGGGCTTCCAGTCCATATTCTGCACAGATGTTCCTGTATACTATGCCTGCCACTTGGTTATGTCGTTCCATGTACGATTTCCCTGCCAGCATCTTGCACCCTGCTATTATGTGCTGGACTGTCTCAGGGGCCTCCTTGCACAACCTACACCTTGGGTCTTCTCTGGTGTGGTAGATCTGAGCCTCTATTGCTCTGGTGTTTAGGGCCTGTTCCTGGGCGGCCAGGATGAGAGCCTCTGTGCTGTCCTTGAGTCCAGCTTTCTCCAGCCATTGGTAGGTTTTCCTGACATCAGCCACTTCAGTTATTTGTCGGTGGTACATCCCATGTAGGGGCTTGTCCTCCCATGATGGTACTTCCAGCACCTTGTCTTCTGTTCCCCATTGCCTGAGACATTCGCTGAGCACATCGTCCGTTGAGGCTTTGTCCTTGATGTATTTATGGATCTTGGATGTTTCATCCTGGACAGTGGCTCTCACACTCACTAGTCCTCTGCCTCCTTCCTTACGGCTCGTGTACAGTCTCAGGGTGCTGGATTTGGGGTGGAATCCTCCATGCATGGTTAGTAGCTTCCTAGTCTTAACATCCGTGGCCTTCATCTCTTCCATTGGCCAGCTAATTATTCCGGCAGGGTATCTGATTACTGGTAAGGCATAGCTGTTTATTGCACGGATCTTGTTCTTGCCATTGAGCTGGCTTCTCAGGACTTGCCTTATTCGTTGGAGGTATTTGGCTGTGGCTCCTTTCCTTGTGACCTCATTGAGGTTGCCATTTGCTTGTGGTATTCCCAGGTACTTGTAGCTGTGCTCTATGTCTGCTATTGTTCCTTCTGGGAGTGAGACCCCTTCTGTGTGGGCGACCTTCCCTCTCTTTGTAACCATCCGACCACACTTCTCTAGTCCGAATGACATCCCAATGTCAGTGCTGTAGATCCTGGTGGTGTGGATCAGTGAGTCGATGTCTCGCTCTTGGCGTACAGCTTGATGTCATCCATGTAGAGGAGGTGACTGATGTAGCCAGTCTTGTTGATGATTTGGCTGAGAGGGTTCAGGCCTATGCAGAACAGCAGTGGGGACAGAGCATCTCCTTGGTATATGCCACATTTGATGGACACTTGTGCAAGTGGTTTGCAGTTGGCTTCAAGGGTGGTTTTCCACAGCCCCATCGAGTTTGCAATGAAGGCTCTTAGAGTCCTATTGATGTTGTACATCTCTAAGCATTCAATGATCCAAGTGTGTGGCATTGAGTCATAGGCTTTCTTGTAATCAATCCAAGCGGTACACAGGTTGGTGTGTCGGGTTTTGCAGTCTCGGGCGACTGTGTGGTCTACAAGGAGTTGGTGTTTGGCTCCTCTGCTATTTATGCCTATGCCCTTCTGTGCCTTGCTCATGTATTTATCCATGTGCCCGCTTATCTTAGCCGCTATGATGCCTGACATGAGCTTCCATGTTGTAGAGAGACAGGTTATTGGCCGATAGTTGGATGGGACTGAACCCTTCGAGGGATCCTTCTGTATCAGGATTGTGCGCCCTTCAGTTAACCATTCAGGGTGAGTCCCATTTTGTAGCAGCTGGTTCAGTTGAGCTGCCAGTCGCTCATGGAGGGCAGTGAGTTTCTTAAGCCAGTAGGCATGGATCATGTCAGGTCCTGGTGCTGTCCAGTTTTTCATACCCGAGACTCTGTCTTGGACATCTGCCACAGTGATGGTTACCGGGGCTTGTTCCGGGAGGTTGCTGTGGTCCTCTCGTAGAGAGGTTAGCCACTGTGCATTGCTGTTGTGGGACGCCTCCCTTTCCCATATGCCTTTCCAGTATTGTTCAGTCTCCAGCCTGGGTGGGTCTGCTCTGTTGTTATTACCCTGCCATTGAGAGTACACTTTGGCTGGTTGGGTGGCGAAGAGCCGGTTAATCCTCCTGGCTTCATTCTCTCTCGTGTATCTCTTTAGGCGGCTGGCCAAGGCTTGGAGCCTTTGTTTGGCAGTTTCGAGTGCTTCAGGTATGGGCATCTGGCTGTACTTCTTGGGTACTGATCTTTTCATTGCACCCCTTTGGAGCTCTGACAGTTGACTCACTTCCCTCCTTGTGATCTTGATCTTAGCCTCTAACCGTCTTTTCCATGGTGGGTATTGGGTGTCATGGTTGCTCTTATAACCAAGCATCTCAAGGATCACTGATGCTGAGTTGTATATCAGCTCATTGGTTTCTGTTATGGTGTTGGTAGGGATCGTTCTCAATGCTGCATTCACATCTTCAATGAGACTTTCTGATGGTACTTCACTCAGCCGTTGTAATTGGCGTCGGGGTCGTCTGGTGTTCATTCGGGCCATGATTCTCTCTCTCAGGTCAGTTGCTGCCTCGTTCAGCTCAGATGGTTCGTTCATTACTGGGGCTACATACCCAGTCTCTGGGTGGGGAGTTGTAGTTGACTCCCTTCTGACCTGGCATCCTGGCTCCTTCCCGTAGCACTTGTGTCGTACCTCGTCAATCTCAAGTTGTGACAGCAGTTGCCGTTTGCGGATGTTGGAACACTGAGCTACTAGTTGTTTGGCAGTTAGTGTTGACTGGGGATGTCGAGCTAACCATTCCTCCCACAGTCTTTGCATGTAGCCCCTCTGACTAGGATTACTTGAGTAGTAGCATTCCAACAGATCCATGTTTTCACCTCTCGCCCATTTCCGTCTTGTTCCAGTAGCCCACTTTTCATCAGGGTGACGCACCTGACGCAGACCTTGTTTGACCGGGCGACGTCTGAGCCGGCATGTCGTGCTTATTTGTGTCTCTCATGGTATGAGGTAGGCTATATAGCTCCAAGGGTCTTGCCTAAGGACCCACACTGACAGCTCAATGTCACCGTTGTAACTTTTCGCCCCAGCCCCCAGCCTGGCCTCGAACCCGGGTCTCCCGGGTGGAAGACTGGTGACTTACCTATTGAGCTATACAGTCAGCTATATTATTTATATTATTTATATATATATATATATATATATATATATATATATATATATATATATATATATATATATATATATATATATATATATATATATATATATATATATATAGACGTGTGTGTGCATAAACATGTATAGCCTAATGTATATTATTCAGTATTAATGATTTATTTATGTTTATATATTTATATAAATATGTATTGATAAGACGAGAGCGTACATTAGGCGTCTGTCCTTTTATTATGTCTGAGAAACGGCCCGGTCTACAGAAGACGGGTCCTTCGAAGGCCACGAATATGGACAACCAGAAGAGAAGCTGTAGCCTCCGGCTAGCTGCCTAGCCTCCGGCTAGCTGCCTGGAGGCTAGCTGCCTAGCCTCCGGCTAGCTGCCTCGCCTCCATCTCCGCGTTATGTTGCTTAGCAACCTTGACAACGTGAAGCACAGAGCGCAGAAGGAAAAAAACGGACTCAAAGTTGTTTGTTTTACTCTTTATTTCTGTATTATTCTTCACCTTTTGTAATAAAGGTTGTTTCATAGTAAAAAGGAAATCTGCCTGATTCTAAAATGTTTAATGTATACATGGGATATTATTCATTTTCAAATGCTCTCTAGATCTCAGGTAGTAAGACATTACAGTTAAATAAAACTGGCTTAGCTTTAATCAGTCAAGCCCATTTGCTCAGGAATAAAATACTTTAGTGAACCAAAAAATATTTACAGCTATTACCAGACTTAATATCTGTGTTCCACCTCCACTCATGGGGAAAACTATCGGGAGTTTTTCTAATGATTTGCCGGGAGACATGCGTTCTCTCTCGGTGAACCGAACCTGGAGCTCCCGGCCAGCTGACAGCTGGCGAGGGGAGCTGCTGTTAATGCAGCGGGAGCAGACAGCTCCGAAATCGTCGGAGCAATATTGCAATTAAGTGATTTATTGATGGACCGAGCAGATATTTGAGATCTATATATCTACATTCTCGCCTAAAAACATTGTAAAAAATCATTTTGTGTAATTTTAAGTGTAATACAACAAAAATTATTTTGAAGCCATTGCTGCTTTTCTGAACACCTGCTTTAAAGGATGCAGAGCCTAAATTCGGACACAGCTGTTTTTTGTTAGACTCCCCCTAGTGGTCTGGAGCACTTCCGTTTTCAGCACTTTTTGTTTGCATCTTTTCTCCGTTGCTGCGCGTTTGCACCTGTCGGCCACCGTAGTTTTGGCTGGACAGAACCAGCTCAATTGGACCTTTTAGACATCATTTACCCAGAATACATTGCAACATGAACAGCATGACGACATTCGTATGACAATATTTCATTAAAATTTATAAAAATTAAACAACCCACAGTATTATTACTATATTGTTTTTACATCTAAAATATATATTTCTCAAGTAAAGTCTATAGTTACAACTAATCAAGTCCTGAAAAATCTCAGAAAATGTAAACAAAATGAAGCCATGAAACATAATTTCAACAATAATGTCAATGCTAGCAGATGAGAGATGAATTTGTTCTTTTAAACTTTGTATATTTTTACTTGAGTCACACCCCTTATGATGTGCAGGTTTTTTAAAATTAGCAAAACTCATTGGCTGCAAATTGTCCACTCCTGCCATGTTCTGGGCCCATACCCGGCAGTCATTGGCTAAGAGTTGTGGTATATCTTGGACAGGTGGAATGCAGAAGGGTCTCTCAGTTTCAAGTCTAATTTTATGTCTTAAGTCATCTATCTATCTATCTATTGTTGAAATTATTAGCTTAATTATGGTCTAAAACTTAAATTAAATTTAGATCCATCCTTCAATCAATTTATTCTGATTAGTAGAATATACCTTTTGAATATAGCACCACCAGTTGAATGAAAATAACTTGGTCAGTAGATTTCTGGTTAATTCATATCTACAGGGTCAAATTGTTGCCCTCAGCCCCTCTGTGACCCACAATCTCCCAAAAAGAGGGTAATAAATATGTCTTCTCCAAAGTACTCAAAATGCCCCGTCTCCAGACACAGAACAGCTTCGGTTGTAAATCATCTTCCAGACCGCTAGAGGCACACTCCTGTTTTACATATGGTAATGAGGAAGGAACGCCCTGAAGAAGAAAAGCTAGCGGTTTGAGCTAGGACAGCAGGAAGAGAAGGCGAAAGGGTTTCTGTAGATGCCGGCCTTTGCAGTTTTTCCTTTGTTCAAGCAGATTGTATATGGCAGGTAACTATGTGTGTTGATCGCTTTGTCTTTTCTATGATGCATTGTGTCAGTTTTATGTTCTCCAATGTTTATTAAATGTTGTTTGCAGGGGTGAAAGTAAGGGGGTACGGCAGGGCACTGCGTACCCCTATAAGATTTAGTGGGGGTATCAGTACCTGCAAGAGAGAGGAGCGGCTGTCTGCTGTAAAAAAATCAATGTGTTCACTGATCAGCTGTGACTGATTAGTTTTTCAAGAACGATATAAAACACGACTTAATCAGTTAATAAATAACTTTTTGCCCATTTCATATTGTTTCTGAACTGTTCGTGCTTTGCTAGAGCAGCGGTGCAACACGACGATCTCGGAAGGTTTTGAGTCGATCTCAGCATCAGGTGACAAACTGAACTCCGTCGACGCTGAAAAACGTTCGTAACTTTATTAAAGAACAACAACAACAAAAATATCAACAAAACATGTTCAAATTAATGACCCAACAACAATAATAATCTCAGTGATTATTGTTTCAACAAGGTGTTGCTCAATTCTGTGCATTTCGGTTCCATTATTAAAATAAGAGCAGGAGTTTAACATTAACTTTGTTCACAATCAACCATTGATGTGTTCATGAGAGGCTTATTAATAATCGCAAAATAAATATCAAGCCTGCAAACCTTGTTATGGTCATCATATGGTCAGTCTTCAGAGATCAGGGACGGTGGGTATTTACACACTTAATACCAATAGAGTGGAAAAGGCGACCAAAAAAATGGGCAACCCCCCCCAACACTATGGCTGTGCCCCCGAGACAACTGCTCCAACCATATGATCTCACGCTACTGTTTTTGAGCACATGAATCCCAAAGGGGAGACACGCTGAGGCCTACAAGGGAATCAGTTCAGATCAGACATAATGACTTGCACAAATCAGTCAACAATCAACTCATCAGATGAGATGAAAGCAAGCAACTTACCACAAACCAGAGAAAAAAATAATTTCCCCCAAAACTAAACTCAAGATTCCCACACTAGCTTCCCAGTTAAATTAACAAACAATGTTTACCAACTAACTAACATAAATTTGAACGAGCCCCCAATTTGTTATGATTATGGTCTGACTCTTAAACCATAACAAATGAAAGGGAAGCAACGCAAGAGATAACTTAAAAGGGAATTTATTTAACAAAAATCATAACTGGTTGGGAAAGAAAGGGAGAAAGGGGAGAGAGTGGCAGCGAGACAGAAAGAATGAGCTTCCCAGTCAGAGGAAGTGATGCGTCTTAAGGTGGATCGTCATGTGGAGACACTGGCCAGCTGCCAATCAGCACCAATTAAGAGTCCAAAGACATGGATGTCAGAAACCCAGAGGAAAAGGCCTTGGGCCGTAACAACCTAATATCGTAACGGACTGAATGTTATGTTTTTAACGTAATCTCTGGTCGGTTTGGAGTGTGCAGGAGTTGCCATGGCAACTTGTGTGCTTAAATGACAGAGAAAGAGAGAGAAAGAGACAGGACAAATGTGCGAGTGGTTTTGAGTTGATCACCTGTTCAGGTTGTTTTACCTTCTTTTACCTTTGTCTTGGCTCATCACAGCCGCTGTAGTTTCTGAACATTCAAAAACGACAAACTTGGACTAATTACCTCGTTCTTTGTGAGTACAAGTCATTTACAACAAACATCAAACACGGTAAATATGTTTCATTAAGTATTTAACAAACAAATGGCTTCTACCGCGATAATTATGTGAAATTTAATTAATTGTCTAAAAAAATTGTTTGTTGCTGTCGGGCTCAGAGTCTGAGAGGCTTTTCCTCTATCAAACAAATTAGTTTTTTCCTCTTATTTAGTGGAAATATTGATGTTGATGAGATTTTCTCCAAAATAATAACCTTTTTCAACCTTTATAGCTCCACTGTTGAAAATGAGGCTCTAACATTGACAAATGACATTGAAATAAAATCCAGTCCATCATCTGGTCTGAGGATCTTCAGAACAAACAGGTCATGATGCTAGTCTACTGATTATCCCTCTGTCTGGACACAGGATCAATAGAACCAGTTTAAAAGCTAAAATGAATGGTTATATGCCAGACATGGAAAACTGGGATGCACTCCATGCCATGATGTTCAGGATTTAGGTCTCATGGCATCTCAAGGTGTCAACATTGCAGCCAGTGGGCTGAATGAGGAAATACAGATTTATTTTGTAGCAATTCAAGAGCTACCAGCTTTTATCACTTTGCAAAAAAAAATTAATTAGCACAGAAACTCCAAAGCACACAAAGAAGCAATATATATAATTATTATTGTTATTATTGTCATAGTACCCCCAAGAATTTAAAACTACTTTCACCCCTGGTTGTTTGATTGTATTTGAGCTGCGATGTCGGTGTCTTTGTGTGTCGTCATTTGGTTTCAGTTTTTGTACATATGGATCTGAACTCAGCCCGATTAGAAATATATAACGAGTAAGAAGAAGGTAAATAATATTTTATTTCTTAACACTATCTATCTATCTTGTGAAGCACCAAAGCTAAATGCTCAGTCATAGCAACTCTCTATAATTGTGCTGAGCTCATTCAAAGAGTTTCATCACAGATTTATAACATTGGAAAAGAAAAACAGAGGAGCAATAAATGAGAACATTTTAAATGAATTAAAAAGTCAAACAAAAATGCTAATCTTTCAATATTGTCATACTCATCTAAGGTGCACTTAGAGAACTGTCTAGACCAGGGGCCACCAACGCGGTGCCGGGGGCCCCTGGTCAGTCGCCCGCCGGGCACGTTCTAAAAATAGCCATTCTCATTAGGGAGCATTGCCAAATAAATTATTTAATATTTTTACATTGAAGTAGTAAAATTTGTTTATATTCAGAATTTTAAAAAAAGCTAATTATAAAAAAATTTAAAATGTAAATGTTATGCATAAAACTCTTCTACGGTTAAAGTTCAGAACATGAGCCTGCAGGATGTTATCGGAGGGCAGCAGCGCCTGCTGCTTCCTCTGCCGACCTTAGAGTGGGAGCAGCTCTTAGGTCTGTTTTTTAACTTGAAGTAAAAAAAAAAAATAATTTCTGAAATTTTAATTATCGAACCCTCTTTACAATTAACAAAATTGTGGAGAAAAAATATATATTATGCGTCAAAACATCTTGTACGTAGCGCACATCTGAGTCTGTGGGGGTCAAAGGGCACCCAAAGCTTAAATCTTATTGGTCAGTTTGCTTTTGTTCGGCGCTTTTTCTGTAAGCTAAAACTGAATGAGCGGAGTTTGAACCTCCCGCAGTTCTAGGAGCGGTTCGGATTCCGGTTGAGCTTTTTACCGTGTTCGGTTCTGACGGGTCGCCGGTTATGAGCTTTTTGATGTTTCCCGAACCGGACAGTTAGCGGGTCACCCGTTAGCTGACATCTGCCGCTCCTGCTTAACTATTTAATCTAGTTGAAACGTTTTCCAAAAGAGTAAAAACTAAGCAAACAATGTTGCTTCACCTTCTCCTCCTCTTTCCGTGGATCACAGGTCGGCTCTGCTTCCATGTATTTATTAGTATTTAACATCGTTTGTGTTAAAAAGGCTTCGCTGCTTTAGTGGTTTAAGTTTGCGCTGGTTTTGTGCGACGCGCACATGATGCGCATTGGAGTGATGCGCACTTGCAGGGATAGTTTTGTGCTACCTTATAATCTGTCGGACATTTTTTTCTCTGCACAATTTGTTAATAATAAAGAGGGTTGGATAATAAAAATATACAATAACTTTTCTTTTTTTATTTAAAGGAAAATCTCACAGTGCGTCCAGCAGCTGCAGGAATCCAGACTGTCAGTCACTTGTGGGAAATTTAGAATCACACAGAAAAGCTAAGAAAGGGAATCAAACTTAAAACTGAACTAAGAACTTCTTATCACATAATAGCAATTAACCATAGCTGCCATGGTAATAATTACTGATAACTATTGTGAATAGTCCCTAACATTAATATTATTAGACGGCATGTAATCATATGTATTATTGTTAGAAAGGCTGAGCCAAGAAAAGTGGCCCTTCGTGTTGCTCTGGACCCGTGAAGTAGCTCCCAGGCTCAAAAAGGTTGGTGACCCCTGGTCTACATGTTCATGTAGCAGCTTATACACGGTTTTGGGGCTGTATTTGGTGCTCTCAGATTTTCCCATCAAGTTTTTGTTTGGTTTTGTGTTGGAATGGGTTTTTTGAGTTCAAAGTCAAAATTTTACATCAATTAATATCCTTTGTTCCTGTGTTTAAATCTAATTAACTAAAGAAAATGAACTGCGAAATGAGCTAAGAAGGTTACAGAGATTTAAAAGTAGAAATATGGTACAAATGACACTTAGCAAAGCAGAGTGTGACAAAGCAGAGGAAAATGACTAACTCCTCAAAATTTGATTTTCTAAAATGTAAATTGACAACTAACCAGCAAGGTGACTTACTGAAGATTTTTTCTCCACTTAGTTAAGAAAGCAAGCATAATTTTATACATTCAGAAAGAAACGTTCTATTATTTAGTGAAATAATATTATAAAGATTAACAGCATGTAAAACAGGTATTGAGCATGCTTTTTCAGTTAAAATATTTCTAAGAGAATAAAAATAAAAATCATTAAGTTCTGGTTCATTGTTTTCTCTTATCATCCCGGATTCATTGATGCCATGCATGGAAATAAAAGCCACACAGAGTTAACATTCAGAGCTCCACGTCATGCATTTTCAGAGTTTATTCCAACATTCAAAAGTATAAAATCACATCAACAACACAGACACTTCATACACACGAAGACAGACCTTCATTTCCCTGAGACAAATAGGATAAGGAAAAAATGCCAAGGCAGAAAAAAAAGTCTTTGGAGAGTGCTCATGTGTTTTTGCAAAAACAATCTGATTCGTTCCTCGGGGGCCCTTACTTTCATTCAAAAAGGTGTTTCCTTTGTTTTAATTTATGCAATTATGCGATTAAGGTGTGTTGTTCTCCTTGTATGGATAGACCCAGTTTCAAATTACTCAGTTTGGGCAATTTTATTACCTTCTGAGACCTGTTTGATTTCAGGGCTACATCACTTCTCTATCTACACAAAGGAGACCTATCGGGTCATCTAGAGCAAGCTCTTCTCATGCCAGTTTGAAATGTGATGTTATTCCTAATACCAGGTTGGAACAAAGCCTCTAGTCTTTTCACTGGAGTTCAACCAAAAGCTAACCTGTCTTAGACCTATTTTATTTCCCTGACGTTTAATTCCTACAAATACAGATCAGCGCAGTAATTTTAAATTGACATAAATCCTGGTACACAAAGTGGGTCAGAACTTCTGCATCTTCTTAGATCAAAGTGCAGATTTTAAGAATAAAACACTTACAGAATATACCTGAGCATTTTCAATATAAACCCATTCATTCTAGACATTTTCTAATTAATGTTATGCTAGTTTTGATTATATTGAACTAACTGATATTACATTTGGCCTAGGTTAGAGACTCCATATAATTAATATAAAACTACAAATTAGACTAGTTCAAGTCATGTTCATTTTAACTAAATGGTATTCTACTAATTAAATTGCAATTATTGTGTTGTTAGTTTGTTTGTTCTTAAGTTTTAGTGTCTCTCTGAGGGAGATGACTTGAGGCGTCTCCTCGCTGCTGCTCATTTGAGACACGGCCTGTTTGCCAAAGTTAATTTATGACGTGGTTCCTCCCTGATAACAGACATTCTTTTCTGCAGACCCTCTGAGATTTTATCCAATAAACTCTTGCTTAATCCACTATTTTCACATGTCGTAAGATTTAACTGCATTAAACACTAAGAATATTTATTTTCCTCAACTTGGGACAACAGACAAGAAATTCACATCAGATGTTGGCAACATCCCAAGTAATTCACATACACACACACCCACACACACACACACACACACACACACACACACACACACACACACACACACACACACACACACACACACGCACACACACACACATACACGCACACACACGCACGCACGCACACACACATACACACACACACACACACACGCACGCACGCACGCACGCACGCACTCACGCACGCACACATTACACACACACACACACACACACACACACACACACACGCACACACGCACACACACACACACACCCACCCACAAACACACACACACCACACACACACACACGCACACACGCACACGCACACACACACACACACGCACACACAGACACACACACGCACGCACACACACATACACACACACACACACGCACGCACGCACGCACGCACACACACACACACACACACACACACACACACAGTCGTACGCTACTATCCAACAGGGGACATTCCATTGACTTCCATTCATTTCTACAGCCTAACCCTAACCCTTTTCCTAACCCTAACCATCACATACCTAACCCTTTTCCTAACCCTAACCAAAAGTCAATTCACACCTTAGTCCTAACTGCAACCCTGACCCTAAAACAGGGTCATTTCCAAGAGGGGACTTACAAAATGTCCCCTCTTCAACGGTGAGTCCCCTGTTGGTCAGTGTAAATGACACGCATGTCCCTGTTGGATAGTTACACATGAACACACGCACACACACACACACACACACACACACGCACACACATGCAAAAAAAATCAAAGGGAGTTACCCTACAAATTCCTCTCCTGTATGAGATGGAGCTGTCAAAGAGGCTCCATAAGCACTTTTGGTGAAATGTATGCTGAAATAGAAAAGGCTCTGCAGGTGTCAGCCACCGATAACTAAGAGGGCAGGAGGCCGCTGTGCTTTGTGACACTCAGGAGCTGAAGACCGGCCTCACGGTCTTGCTTTGGAACACTGTGCTGCCCCAATTCAAGCTGAAAAAAACCCCAAACAGCTTACAATATAGAGATGGACTTGATAAGTGACAGTGATGATGGATTCGTTGCGAATCTCAAGATTCTGAAGATCACAGATGTTATATAATAATACATTTTTTTAGGGACCTGTTTTTTTTTTAGATTTGTTTGCAGTGTTTTGTTCATATGTTTTTGTTAAAAATTAAAAGTTTGATAAATATGTTATACTACAGTAAGAATGTCTGCTTTTGTAACAGAACAAATACATAAAATTAAGAAAGTATAAAGTTTCTCACATAAATATAAAGGGAATAGTGAATGCAATATAATTTATATGAAACATTATATGCCAAATTATATTAGTATATGGGACTTTGGATGATAATAAATTAAGAACCATTTGGGAGCTCACGGAGCAGTGACCCTCTTGGAGTGTCTGGACTCTTCTGTAGAATCACTAAGAGGGTAACTTGCTGACGTTGAGACATCAACCCAGACCATCAGAGAAGTGACACAGGTCTGCAAATCTGAGACCCACTGTGTGAGTAAAACAAGGACCTTTGACGATGAAATCATTCTCACTGGGAGTAAAACATCCCAAGTTTAGACATTCAATGACAGTTTGCTGTCAGGACAGGAAACGGCTGGAGCCACACAGACATTAATGATCGTTTTGGTTTCCTATTTGACATGGACTGTGCAGACAATGAGCTCTTCAAACGGGTCAATGTTCTCTCATCTTCACATCAAACTGTCTTGAATAATTCCTTGTCTGATGAGCTGATCCAATATAGATCTTTTGTCAGTCCTGATTAAGATAAAACACCTGCAAATCTGATGGAGATTGTGGTGAAGAACGTTATCCACACAACCATTCCCCAACATTGCTGCTGCTCTCAGGCTTTTTCCCCACATTGCCTGTAATCTACAGTGAGGGAGAGTGGACCTTTCCACAACTAAAAATAATCAAAAACGAACTCAGAACAACTATGGGTCAGAAAAGGCTTTCTGATAGTGCCGGATATTGATTTGGATTTCCCAAATCAATTCGATTCACAAGGACCCAATTTGATTTGATTTATGATTCAATTTGAGGGAAAATGTTTTCACTCAAGAAATGTTTGGGCATTTTCTGTGGGTGGAACAATGTAAACATGAAGAGATTAATTTGCCAATTTAGAACCCAAAAGTCTAAAATAGGAGTAATTAATTCCCCCAAAATAAAAAGTAGCCTATTTGAGATTATTTATTTATTTATTTTTTGTTTAACAGCAAATAACTGCAAAAACAACAGTGTGGTAATACTGGCAGCCCGCCCATTACATTGTAAACTGGCAATGTTATTACCAAAAAACAATAGCAGCACAACCTTGGTATTCAACAGAGAAAATGTGGGAAATGAGGAAATGTGCCAATAAATACATACAGTGACAGAAATGACCATTCAGACATTTCTATTTATTGTTACCTATTAACCTGCAATAAACATATTTTTTTTCTCTGTGAACATGGCTTATTACCATAGTTATCCCCAATTACTAGCACAAGTGGCATTTTTTATGAGGCGCACTCACATTCATGCCACATACACTTGCACATACACACAAGGAGATGAGGTGTGCTGCTTTTTCATGGTTGTGTGGAAAGGAGAGCCAATTAGCAAGCATCCAGATGCTATTTAGCTAATCTCTGCTCTTGAGAGCCGCACATAAACAGGCATATTAGTGCAGAAAATCAAGCGTCCACAGAGCATAAATCAGAAACATTAGTGTTTAAACATCTTAAAGAGAAGGCAAAAAAATCTACAAACACATGCATTTTATGTATATGTGTAGCAAGTGTGTAAAAATGTTTATATTTCACCCAAGTCATTTTTCATGTTTGATTTTCTTGGTTTACATACTGTATTTTATTTTGGTGGAGAAGCTTTTATTGTCTTATTTCCTAATACTGTAACTGACTGATTGTTCTGTTCTTGTGTGGGAAATGTTTGAGTGTTTTTTATGTTGAATCCTGGAACATGTAGTGTTCCCACTGGCCTCCTCAGTTTGCACTGAGCTGCACTGGAGAGATTTGAGTGTGCAGAGCTGTCTTCAATTTATGTGTTAGATGTCCTAAAACTTAATTTAGCTAAACTCACAGTTTTTTTTATATTGTTGTTAAGCAGTTTTTATGTTCGGCACAGCACTGTATTGGTGTTTTATTTCCATGTTAGAAGCATTCATCAAGTTTTACCACACCAATGAGATTCCGTAATTCTTTTATTATAAAAAAAGGTGTGTGTCGGGTAGTGATTTGTCTAGATTGTTCTTTTTTATCAGTGGTTTGAAAGCTGCTGTTTTCAAAGCCTGGGGGAAAACACCTGAAGAGAGCGATGAGTTTACTATTTGGATCAGATCAGTAGCAACGTCAGGCAAAACTTTCTTAAAGAAATGTGTGGGTAGGACATCCAGACAGCAGGAACTTGAGAGCTTAATTGACTTATTTCTTCTAGGGTTTTATAATTAAGTAGTTGAAATTGGGTCATTTTTCCTTTATTTGTTTTGTTTGGGCACAGCATTAATAGTGGCTTTAGAGTGGATGTGTAGATTAGTCCCTGGATTTTTAAGATTTTCTCTGAAAAGAAGCTGGAAACTTGTTGCAGGCGGCATTAGATTGAAGTTCAGGTGGTAACGTCATAGGAGGGTTTGTGAGCCTGTCAACAGTTGCAAATAAAGCTCGAGCATTGTTAATGTTTTTGTTTATGACATCTGATAAGAAAGCTTCTCTTGCATGTTTTAGTGTTGAGTGATAGTTACGTCGTCTTTCTTTATAGATGTCATAATAATCGTGAAGTTGAGTTTCACGCCATTTGATCCTGATCAAAATCTTAAGACCAGTTAAAAAACTGCAAGAATTTGCATTTTGCACTATTGGATCTTAAGAAGGTTCTAAGTAGAGCTTCACAATGTTAAAAGAAGACATCAGCGTAAGAGACAAAAACTTTTGAACTGGGAATTAATTGAAAACTACATTTATACTCAAACATGATTTTTTCAACTGATCAAAGTTTAAGACCATAGCTGAAAAAAACAACAACAAAAACAGAAATTAAGGTGTCAAAAAAAGGGACTCAGTAATGAGTAGCTCCACCATCTTGTTGATGACTTCAAACAATCGTTTAGGGTTGATGCCAGTGTTTCCAGGAGGCTAGTGGGAACGTTGCTCCAAATGTTGAAGATGGCTTCACGAAGGGCCATTTTTAAACTTCCCTTGCCATCCATCGTCAAATGTTCTCAATTGGGTTTAGATCCGGGGAACATGCAGGATGGTCCAAAAGAGTGATGTTATTCTCTTGGAATAACATGTGGCGTTGAAGAAGACGTGGCCTTTGAAGACGTTTTTTGTTTCTGAAGCCCTTCTCTCTCTCCAGATGCCGTCTGATGGTTATTGGGTTGCGGTCAGCACCAGTAATGGCCTTCATTTGGGTAGAGGATCATCCCGTGTCTTGACGGACAGCCAATCGGATCCTGCGGCTCAGAGCTGGTAAAATATTTTTGGGTCTACCACTTGACTTTTTTGCTCCATCACCCTCAGGATCATTTAAAAAATGCAAAATGACTGTCTTACTGCGTCCAACCTCAGCAGCAATGGCACGTTGTGAGAGGCTTTGCTTATGCAGCTCAACAATCCTACCACGTTCAAAGTCAGTGAGCTTTTTTGCTTTTGCCATCAGGAGGTCTTGACACTGTAAAGACTTGACAGAAAATGACATGGAATCCAGATTTTTGCACAGCTTTTGGCTTTTATAGACTATGGTCTTAAACTTTTGCACACGCACACATGCACACACACACACACACGCACACACATGCAAAAAAAATCAAAGGGAGTTACCCTACAAATTCCTCTCCTGTATGAGATGGAGCTGTCAAAGAGGCTCCATAAGCACTTTTGGTGAAATGTATGCTGAAATAGAAAAGGCTCTGCAGGTGTCAGCCACCGATATCTAAGAGGGCAGGAGGCCGCTGTGCTTTGTGACACTCAGGAGCTGAAGACCGGCCTCACGGTCTTGCTTTGGAACACTGTGCTGCCCCAATTCAAGCTGAAAAAAACCCCAAACAGCTTACAATATAGAGATGGACTTGATAAGTGATAGTGATGATGGATTCGTTGCGAATCTGAAGATTCTGAAGATCACAGATGTTATATAATAATACATTTTTTTAGGGACCTGTTTTTTTTTAGATTTGTTTGCAGTGTTTTGTTCATATGTTTTTGTTAAAAATTAAAAGTTTGATAAATATGTTATACTACAGTAAGAATGTCTGCTTTTGTAACAGAACAAATACATAAAATTAAGAAAGTATAAAGTTTCTCACATAAATATAAAGGGAATAGTGAATGCAAATAATTTATATGAAACATTATATGCCAAATTATGTTAGTATATGGGACTTTGGATGATAATAAATTAAGAACCATTTGGGAGCTCACGGAGCAGTGACCCTCTTGGAGTGTCTGGACTCTTCTGTAGAATCACTAAGAGGGTAACTTGCTGACGTTGAGACATCAACCCAGACCATCAGAGAAGTGACACAGGTCTGCAAATCTGAGACCCACTGTGTGAGTAAAACAAGGACCTTTGACGATGAAATCATTCTCACTGGGAGTAAAACATCCCAAGTTTAGACATTCAATGACAGTTTGCTGTCAGGACAGGAAACGGCTGGAGCCACACAGACATTAATGATCGTTTTGGTTTCCTATTTGACATGGACTGTGCAGACAATGAGCTCTTCAAACGGGTCAATGTTCTCTCATCTCACATCAAACTGTCTTGAATAATTCCTGTCTGATGAGCCGATCCATATAGATTTTGTCAGTCTGATTAAGATAAACCCTGCAAATCTGATGGAGATTGTGGTGAAGAACGTTATCCACACAACCATTCCCACATTGCTGCTGCTCTCAGGCTTTTTCCCACATTGCCTGTAATCTACAGTGAGGGAGAGTGGACCTTTCACAACTAAAATAATCAAAAACAAACTCAGAACAACTACGGGTCAGAAAGGCTTTCTGATAGTGCCGGATATTGATTTGGATTTCCAATCATTCGATTCACAAGGACCCAATTTGATTTGATTTATGATTCAATTTGAGGGAAATGTTTTCACTCAAGAAATGTTTGGGCATTTTCTGTGGGTGGAACAATGTAAACATGAGAGATTAATTTGCCATTTAGAACCCAAAGTCTAAAATAGGAGTAATTAATTCCCCCAAATAAAAGTAGCCTATTTGAGATTATTTATTTATTTATTTTTGTTTAACAGCAAATAACTGCAAAAACAACAGTGTGGTAATACTGGCAGCCCGCCATTACATTGTAAATGGCAATGTTATTACCAAAAACATAGCAGCACAACCTTGGTATTCACACAGAAATGTGGGAAATGAGGAATGTGCCAATAAATACATACAGTGACAGAATGACCATTCAGACTTTCTATTTATTGTTACCTTTAACCTGCATAACATATTTTTTTCTCTGTGACATGGCTTATTACCATAGTTATCCCCATTACTAGCAAAGTGGCATTTTTTATGAGGCGCACTCACATTCATGCCACATACACTTGCACATACACAAGGAGATGAGGTGTGCTGCTTTTTCATGGTTGTGTGGAAAGGAGAGCCATTAGCAAGCATCCAGATGCTATTTAGCTAATCTCTGCTCTTGAGAGCCGCACATAAACAGGCATTAGTGCAGAAATCAAGCGTCCACAGAGCATAAATCAGAACATTAGTGTTTAACATCTTAAGAGAAGGCAAAAAATCTACAAACACATGCATTTTATGTATATGTGTAGCAAGTGTGTAAAATGTTTATATTTCACCCAAGTCATTTTTCATGTTTGATTTCTTGGTTTACATACTGTATTTTATTTGGTGGAGAAGCTTTTATGTCTATTTCCTATACTGTAACTGACTGATTGTTCTGTTCTTGTGTGGGAAATGTTGAGTGTTTTTATGTTGATCCTGGAACATGTAGTGTTCCCATGCCCTCCTCAGTTTGCACTGAGCTGCACTGGAGAGATTGAGTGTGCAGAGCTGTCTTCAATTTATGTGTTAGATGTCCTAAACTTAATTTAGCTAAACTCACAGTTTGTTTTATATTGTTGTTGAGCAGTTTTTATGTTCGGCACAGCACTGTATTGGTGTTTTATTTCCATGTTAGAAGCATTCATCAAGTTTTACCACACCAATGAGATTCCGTAATTCTTTTATTATAAAAAAAGGTGTGTGTCGGGTAGTGATTTGTCTAGATTGTTCTTTTTTATCAGTGGTTTGATAACTGCTGTTTTCAAAGCCTGGGGGAAAACACCTGAAGAGAGCGATGAGTTTACTATTTGGATCAGATCAGTAGCAACGTCAGGCAAAACTTTCTTAAAGAAATGTGTGGGTAGGACATCCAGACAGCAGGAACTTGAGAGCTTAATTGACTTATAATTTCTTCTAGGGTTTTTATAATTAAGTAGTTGAAATTGGGTAATTTTTCCTGTATTTGTTTTGTTTGGGCACTGCATTAATAGTGGCTTTAGAGTGGATATGTAGATTAGTCCCTGGATTTTTAAGATTTTCTCTGAAAAGAAGCTGGAAACTTGTTGCAGGCGGCATTAGATTGAAGTTCAGGTGGTAACGTCATAGGAGGGTTTGTGAGCCTGTCAACAGTTGCAAATAAAGCTCGAGCATTGTTAATGTTTTTGTTTATGACATCTGATAAGAAGCTTCTCTTGCATGTTTTAGTGTTGAGTGATAGTTACGTCGTCTTTCTTTATAGATGTCATAATAATCGTGAAGTTGAGTTTCACGCCATTTGATCCTGATCAAATCTTAAGACCAGTTAAAAAACTGCAGATTTGCATTTTGCACTATTGGATCTTAAGAAGGTTCTAAGTAGAGCTTCACAATGTTAAAAGAAGACATCAGCGTAAGAGACAAAACTTTTGAACTGGGAATTAATTGAAACTGCATTTACACTCAAACATGATTTTTTCAACTGATCAAAGTTTAAGACCATAGCTGAAAAAAACAACAACCCAAATCAGAATTAAGGTGTCAAAAAAGGGACTCAGTAATGAGTAGCTCCACCATCTTGTTGATGACTTCAACAATCGTTTAGGGTTGATGCCAGTGTTTCCAGGAGGCTAGTGGGAACGTTGCTCCAAATGTTGAAGATGGCTTCACGAAGGGCCATTTTTAAACTTCCCTTGCCATCCATCGTCAAATGTTCTCAATTGGGTTTAGATCCGGGGAACATGCAGGATGGTCCAAAAGAGTGATGTTATTCTCTTGGAATAACATGTGGCGTTGAAGAAGACGTGGCCTTTGAAGACGTTTTTTGTTTCTGAAGCCCTTCTCTCTCTCCAGATGCCGTCTGATGGTTATTGGGTTGCGGTCAGCACCAGTAATGGCCTTCATTTGGGTAGAGGATCGTCCCGTGTCTTGACGGACAGCCAATTGGATCCTGCGGCTCAGAGCTGGTAAAATATTTTTGGATCTACCACTTGACTTTTTTGTTCCATCACCCTCAGGATCATTTAAAAAATGCAAAATGACTGTCTTACTGCGTCCAACCTCAGCAGCAATGGCACGTTGTGAGAGGCCTTGCTTATGCAGCTCAACAATCCTACCACGTTCAAAGTCAGTGAGCTTTTTTGCTTTTGCCATCAGGAGGTCTTGACACTGTAAAGACTTGACAGAAAATGAGATGGAATCCAGATTTTTGCACAGATTTTGGCTTTTAAAGACTATGGTCTTAAACTTTTGATCAGCTGAAAAAATCATGTTTGAGTATAAATGCAGTTTTCAGAAAATTCCCTGCTCAAAAGTTTTTGTCTTTGCACTGATTTTTTCACTTTAACATTGTGAAGCTCTACTTGACCTTCTTAAGATCCAATAGAGCAAAATGCAAATTCTTGTAATTTTTTGACTTTTCTTAAGATTTTGATCAGGAGTGTATATGTTACTACAATTAGTGTAATATGAATAGGTGGAAGTGAAAGACTTACTCGATGGAGACTAAGCTAGCCGTTCTCAGCAGCTGGCTTAGTCTCATAATACATTTGGGCCTGCCAGGTCTGACCAGCATCCTCCCCCACCATAGGACCCAATTCACCACCAGGTAGTGGTCAGTGGACATGTAGCTGCAGATCAAATGAAACACCAACAAAGTCGATCATCGAACTGTGACCCATGGTGTCCTGGTGCCAAGAGCATATATGGACACCCTTATGCTTGAACATGGAGTTCATTATGGACAAAACATAATGAGCACAGAAGTCCCACAACAGAATCCCAGTTGGGTTCAGATTAGGAGGGTCGTTCCTCCCTACCAAACCCTTGCAGGTCTCACTGTCATTGCCCATGTCAGCACTGAAGTTCCCCAACAGAACAACAGAGTCATCAGGAGGGGCATTCTCCAGTAGCCCCTCCAAGGACTCCTAAAAAGATGGGTAATCTGAACTGTTGCTAAGTGTGTAAACACAAACAACAGTCGAACCCATCCCCCCACTCCTAGGCAGAAGGAGGCTAACCTCTCCTTCAGCTGGGTAAACCCCAACGTACAGGCACCAAGAACAACAAGCATGTCCCCTCCTGGCCGGCGTCTCTCACCATGGGCAACTGCAGACCAAAAGAGTGTCCAATTCCTCTCGAGGAGACAGGTTCCACAATCAGAGACATGCGTTGAGGTGAGACCGATCATTTCTACCTGGAACCTCTCTAAAGATGTACTCTAAAAATACAGTTGTGCGCACTCCCACCTCTGTGAGGTGGGAGTGCAGAAGCTTGGAAGCTGCAGCTCGGAGGAGGAGCTTAATTCTTGAAGGCGGTGCTCGGTTCACCCAAGTGTTTTCATGGCTTATGGTATCTCATGGGAGATTGAAGGATTTGTCAAACATGAATGAAAGTATCAAAGCAAAACTACCTATCTTTTTGATGAGGGTATAATATTATAGCATGATGTAAAGCTAAAAAAAAATCAGTTTTATATAATAATGCCCCTTTAAACTTAAACTCATTTCCAAAAAGTGCTAAAAGCCCTGAGAGTGTGCTGATCTACAAAGCCCTCTATAGTCACTGAAGTTTCAATAAAATCTGTCACCTGACTGCAGAGCTATCAAGTTTAACAGATGTTATGTTAATGTGTTCCAGCAATTAGTAAGTCTGAGTGACAGAGGCCCATCCTTTTGAAGACAGGTTATGCATTACAATTTTAATAGTTAAAGCTTGCCTTGGAATTAACAATATTCCAGAGTATTAGCCTTAGCCAACTGGAGGATGGACTGCAAACTCTGAGAGAAGCAGGATATGACAGAATGTGCATGTATGAGAACAGCACATTTTCACAGGGAATGTTATACAGTACATATTAATTTTGCAGATTTTTTTTTTCATTTACTTCTCTCATTATAATTGGTCCTTTAATATACAGACAACTGAATAGTACTTCATGAAAAAAAATCACTGGTTTATTCAATCAAAAGGTAATTGCAAGCATTAAAAGATGGTGTGTGTTGCTTTAAGTTGTCTGTTTTTGGAACCCAGAAGCTGCAGTTTGTCATATTTGTAGTTGTGGTTAAGACTGTTGTTCCTATGGAAAGTGATGGGTCTGTAGGTTTTCTTCTTCCTCTTTATCTTCCGTAAATTCATTCCTGGAAGTTAATTTTATTTTCCCTAATCCGCTGTCAGAGCAGGTGTCTACAGAGACAGTTCACTTTGGAGTTTAGACAGTAACATCAGTGACAGAAAAAAGTATATTTGCCATAATTCTAAAAGCAATTAGTGTTTTTAAAATCCTGGGCTCCACAGACTTTATATAGTCAGCACCTTTTTGAAAACAGATTATGTTTGCAAGCATCTCGCCTTAAAATCTAATTATTTTTCTCAAAATAACCTGCTGGACAAAAACTGTTTGTGCTTCTGCACCTTTATAAACTCAAGTCAGTGGCATCGGAATGTGTGAGGTGTTCTTGTAGCTGCTTTCTTTAAATGTGATTTGATTGGCACGGGATTTAAATGGCTAACATTTATGAGTCAAAATGGTCTATTAAAGCTGTGGTCCATACAAAATTGATTTAAGACCATGTAGAAAATAAGTTAATACATAAATTAACAAGTTGAATGATACTACTAATACTATTACTACTACCACAACAATTACTGCTACTACTAAGATTACTACTACTAACATTAATAAGAATAACATATTGACTGACTTTGTGTTCCCAAATATTTTTCTTTTTAATCGGGATTGTTTTCTTGGTGATGACTTTGTAAATTTAAATAATTTTACAGTAAGTTTTGTGATGACAGCATTCCCATTCTTTTGGAGTTGCTGTCTATAACATTTTGTGTGCAACAAGAACCTTTCTATGAAACGCCCAAAGGCCTCTTTTAAGCCTCCAGCAAAACCTGGCTAATGTGAACGACCATCTTCCACAACCAACTAGGGCTTCTAGAACACATAGGATACATGAAGCACTGATACAGGAATACTTTTTGTGTTATGGAACGCTGAAGTGTCAGAAGTAGAAGCTTCTTCAGTGGTTTCATCGAGGAGGGAAAGACATCTACGTGTGCTCAACACAGTGCATTAACAGAATGAATTGATTGATTCTCACTGGATTCTGATAGTTTAACTAGCAGAATGAAAAAATAAATCTATTGAATTGTGTTGCTTCTGATCCTCAGGCCAACAGCTGACAGTGGAAGACTGTCCACAAAGTGCATCACTGCATGAGGACAGGTCTTTACATTCCTCCTCATGCTGGGTTAGAGTTTAAAAACCTTCACTCAGTCTGGTCTGGATGACCACAGCTAAAGTCACAAAACAATAGGCTTGATTCTCAGATGTTGTAATGAATCACATGCAGTGCCTGCATCAAAGTGTTTTCCAAAAGGGGCTAAAGACTAAATATTCCACTTTTTGTTGTTCCAAGATTCCCTGGAGCCTATTTTTTGGTCTGTGATTCATCACTTCATGTGACTGTAAATACCCCAAAGAAAGGATCTATCTGAGAGACACTGAAGCACAAATAATTATCTCCCCAGAGAAAGCTGCAGTCAGTGTGTGTGTGAACATACACAACAGACTCCCCTGCCTGCAGAGATGTCTGACTTCATGTCTCTACTTGTATACACATGTAAATTCTTTGTGTATGCTCTTTTAATTTGTAATCACCCAGTGTATCATGTTTTCTGTGTGTGCATGTAGCAAAGCCTTCTATGTCAGTGTTTTCCCTTAAGTGACATCATAGGTACTCATTTCATTCATCACTAGAAACAAGAGAAGCTAAGCATGCAGCAGAGTGAATGCACACATCAGCAACCACACAAATACATTCCAAAATGTGTTTTACAGACTGAAGCACGGATTTCTTAGAGGTTTTGCAGTATTATGTATTATTTCCAATGTATTATTTCATTCTGTCAGATCACTCTGACAGAATGTTTGATCAGCTAATGTCACTGTCAATGTATTTAGTTTGAAGAAACTCTTAAAGATAATAATTTTACCATCCAAGATTTTTTTATAAAAGGAAAAGTAGTTAATCTTTTGTAGGGCTGCATTTTTATCCATCCATTTTCTTGCACCCTTTTTCCCTCAGTGGGGTCAGGAGGGTTGCTGGTGCCCATCTCCAGCTAACGTTCCGGGCGAGAGGCGGGGTCACCCTGGACAGGTCACCAGTCTGTCACAGGGCAACACAGAGACACACAACCATGCATACACACACTCAGGGGCAATTTAGACAGACCAATTAACCTGACAGTCATGTCTGTGGACTGTGGGAGGAAACCGGAGTACCCGGAGAAAACCCACCATGCACAGGGAGAACATGGAGACTCCATGCAGAAAGACCGGGGCCGGGAATCGAACCCAGAACCTTCTTGCTGCAAGGCAACAGCTCTATCAACTGCGCCACTGTGCAGTCGGCTGCATTTTTATATTCCATATAATCTTCATTTGGTTTCTTGCATGTGTATTGTTTTACTTATTTGAAACAAAAAAATTAATTTGAAACTGACAACAAAGATGTGAAACTAATAACAGATGCAAAACTGAAATAACGCCTAAAATTACTTTTACAATGTTTGTTTTTTTCAGTTTCATATTTTTTTGTGCAGCTTCATTCTTTTGACCATGTTTTGGTGTGGGAGTGGGGCCTCAGATGACGGCGTGTGAAATCATGACTGACAGCTGGAATACTTAATCCCAGACTGCTGCTGCTCCCATCTCACAGCTCTAATTAGTATGACTTCCTCTTCTAATGTGGACGGCAGTAATAACATAAAGGCTGGTTGTCATTTCACAGACAAACTGAGAAAGAAAACAGCCACATTCACTGTCAGTACCTGAGCAGGTTAGTATTGATAGTTTGACATGGGCTGGCCACTAGTGTAGTCCATGACACACCCTGGGTCAGTCAGCCCAAACAAGGAGCTGACTGACCCAGTCAGCTCCTTGTTTGGGACCTCCCTGCATATTGAACCAGACAAAAAATCAAACAAGTCACAACAGAAGGGCTGAAATCTTTGACATTAAAAAAATAGATAAACCAAAGTCCTCTTGTCCTTACAGCACTTAACACAGAGCATGGAAACATTCTTATAAATCTTTCTTAATTTAGCAGGAGAAAAGTGCAACCTATACACTGCCTAAATTATGACTACCGTTATGGTTATATTCTTAAACTGAATCTTTCCTTTGGTAGCAATTCATTTATGTTTTTTATCTGTTTCTTAATGCAGAGAAGCAAGGCCACACAAGAAAATGTGGCTCCTCCCGTCAGGCATTGACCTTTCTCCCAGTGATGCAGGGGTTAATTCAGGTGTGTAATTCCTTGAGGCAAAACACATGGCGACAGAGTAGATGTGTCCGTTTTCCTTCCACTCCGTGCCTTTTTAACCAAATGCTCATTATTCACAGTTCAATGGCTTTTTATTTTTATGTAACTTAACATCAATTCACATGATACTAATGGTCATATGTAGTTATATGTTGTCCTGATATGACACCAAATATCCTTTTATGTTTCAGTTGTTCTGAACATTATGGCTGCATATATCAAAAGTTCTGTCTAAAGACAGAAGAGCTAAATAAACACTTGAGTTACATTTTAATGGGATTGTTTGTGGAACTGATCATTTAGAATATGTGCTATAGAAGTTCATGAAATTTGTGTGATTATATAAAAGGAAGACAAATCAGAAGCTAAAGGCTCTTGATGATCCAAGACTTACTTTGAAAAGTGTAAATGATCACATGAAGCTACATTTACTACATTATGTCAACAATCAAAAAACTTTGACAGAAACTTCTTCTTCTTCTTGACTCATGCCAGAACCAATCTTTGTCCAATTTCTGGCGCTCAGCAGAACATTTGCCAGCAGTCTGAGTAAGTCTGGCTTTTGCCAACTGCCACCACAGCAATCAAGAACACAATCAAAGAATCTTTAAAATTGTAAGATGATGTAAGACAAACAACCAGAAGTTTAACAATAATTGTCAAGTTAAAACAGCAAATGGTACATTTGTGAGTGCATTTACTATCTCCACCCAACTGGCACATACATCACAGAGAATCAAGCGCACCCAACTTATAGACTTCAGGCCCATCTGAAGTCTATAAGGTAACTTGGCTCACCTGTGCTCACAATGATCTCTTCAGACAAAGAGCCTCAGCTTCAAGCTTCCACAAAGACACCACTGGTAGAAACTGGACATTATATCATTTAATCTGCATGCAGAAGACCCAATTAGCCTTATGGGTGAAATTGGTTTTATGTGTTTGGAATGTAGTTTATTTATTTGTTCATTCACTGTTAACTCAAAAGTAGATTAACAATACCTGGAAAACTAGTTAATTAGTTCATTGTGATCTGTAATTGATTTTTTTTCATTTGTTTGTAGGTTTTCAACCTGCTCTGTGACTTCTTTGTGACTACTTTGACTACTCCATGAAAAGTCATGGTGGTCTTGCACTGTCATTGGAATAATCTAAAGACAAAGAAAAGATGAATAAAATATGTCGCTGAGATGAGTGGTTCCTGTGTTTCTTTGAGGGAAGCAAGTTTTTTCAAGTTTGGGCAGAAGCTGAGGTGGTTTAAAGAGAGCAAAAAACTTGACAATAATTGACACTTTCTTTTTTTAATACATCAACATACCTTCACTATTAGAATTATTAAGCTGTATGGTGCAGATGGCAGTGCATTGTTGTCTTTTCCCCAACATTGCCCACTGCTGGTCAACTAGCTAAAACATAAGAGTTAAAAACACAAAATGTAATGGTTTTCCTAATCCAGTTGAGTGCAATTCAGTTTCAGAAACAGTTTTGTGAATAAATGCTGATGCTTTTGGCCAGCAGTGTCTGTGCATGTCACTGGTCTTAATGCAAAGGAGCATGGAAACTTGAGCAACTCATTTCTAAAGTAGTACCATCAGTAAACTGAACACTGTGCAGCAGGTCACACATGTTCTTCAAACATGTCATGTACACTGCAGAAAGCTCATCTTACAAGAAAATGTGAAATTTTATTAAAATCTAATAAAAATCTAATTGGAATTGGTTTAAAACAACATGTCTTTTAAACAGAACTACAAAAATATGTTGAAAAGAACAAATAAATACTGTCAGCACAGCGCAGAACTGTTTGTGTCAACAGTAAGTCTTTACATTAGCACATGTTTTTTTTTTATTTTGTCTTTCATCTTCATCCACACTACTATGGACCGAACACTTCAGTTGCAAACACCTTCACAGTAACCTGTTCAGCAAACCTGGAACTATATCCAGGGGTGAAAGTAGTTTTTAATTCTTAGGGGTACTATGACAAAAAAATATAACCAGATGTTGGACTGGATTTTATTTCATTGTCATTTGTGAATGTTAGCTCCTCATTTTCAACAGTGGAGCTATAAAGGTTGAAAAAGGTAATAATTAAGTCTAATCAACATCAATATTTCCACTACATAAGAGACAAAAAAAATTGTTTGATAGGCTAAAGGAAAAGCTTCTCAGACTCTGAGCCCGACAGCACCAAACTATATTTTTATATAGACAATTTAATGTCACATAATTATCGCGGTAGAAGCCATTTGTTTGTTAAATACTTAATGAAACGTATTTACCGTGTTTGATGTTTGTTGTAAATGACTTGTTCTCACACAGAACGAGGTAATTAGTCCAAGTTTGTCGTTTATTGAACGTTCAGAAACTACAGCGGCTGTGAAGAGCCAAGACGAAGGTAAAAGAAGGTAAAACAACCTGAACAGGTGATCAACACTAAACCAGTCGCACCTTTTTACTCTCCATCTCTGACATTTAAGCACACCCGTTGCCATGGCAACCTCCTGCGCTCCACAAGCCGACCAGAGATTACGTTAAAACATTCAGTCCGTTACGATATTAGGTTTGCAGGCTTGATATTTATTTTGCGATCATTAATAAGTTCCCTGAACACATCGGTGGTTGATGAGTTAAAGTCCTGCTCTGCTAGTTATTTTGATAATGGAACAGAAACCACAGAATTGCGCAACACCTTGTTGAAACAATAATCACTGAGATTATTGTTGTTGGGTCATTAATTTGAACACGTTTTATAGATTTTTTGTTGTTGTTCTTTAATAAAGTTCTGAACGTTTTAAGCCAATCAGAGGAGGTCGTGCTGCTCTCAGCCTCCTGCTGCGTTCAGTTTGTCACCTGATGCTGAGATCG
Organism: Poecilia reticulata; assembly: GCF_904066995.2. Classification (NCBI taxonomy): domain Eukaryota; kingdom Metazoa; phylum Chordata; class Actinopteri; order Cyprinodontiformes; family Poeciliidae; genus Poecilia; species Poecilia reticulata. Next base: position 2,111,605 of record NC_088839.1, read on the forward strand.
ACTCAAAACCTTCCGAGATCGTCGTGTTGCACCGCTGCTCTAGCAAAGCACGAACAGTTCAGAAACAATATGAAATGGGGAAAAAAACTATGTATTAACTGATTAAGTCGTGTTTTAGATTGTTCTTGAAAAACTAATCGGTCACGGCTGGTTAGTGGGTGAACTCGCGGCTGCACAGTGAACCCAGGCATGTTTTACAGTACCCTGCCGTACCCCCTTACTTTCACCCCTGACTTTAACACTTCTCCACATCTCCACTCCTGCTGTTATCCCTTTAAAACTCTCTCTCAACTTCAGCCTCACCAAATCTCTGCAGAAAACCTCCTTTAAAACATCAGAGCAGCTACTCGGTGTCCTCCTCCCCCCAGTCTCCTCTGCATCCATGAACTGAAAAATAAAACCTTCAGCTTTTGTTCATATTTAAAATTTCAAAAGAGCTTTTTCACTTTGACCGTGATGTATCACTGCACTCACCCCCACAGTGCGAGCTTAATGTGCACTTAGCATGCAGGCCAGGTCCTCATTAAAATGCTAAGTGTGTACTGGGAATGAGAGAAAGATAGAAAGAGAGAGAGCTTGTTGGGCCATAAACATGGAACTGTGATTTGCTCCAACAAGCGTTAAGCAAAATGGAGTAAGACACTTCCACATTCTCTCTTGGTTTGTCTCTAGAAAATCATGTTTCCTCATTGGAGAATGCAGCAAAGCATTTCATGATCTGGCTTGAATTGGAGCAGAACACAACATAGCAGCACATGGATGGCTTCTGAATAATGCAACTTGCAACAGAGAAGCAATGTCACACCTTTAGCAGTGGATAATCTTCATTCGTCTCCCTTTTGTGGCCCCATCCACACACATGCACAGCAACACACACACACACACACACACACACGCATACACACAGACCACACAATTTATTCTCTTTATTTACTTATTTACCAAGAGCAATCCTTCCTCTTCAGGTCCCACAATGTTAAATATGCAGCAGAACGCTTTCATGCTCTTGTCCTCAAAGTGCACAGTGCTTAAATGTGATGCTAATAGAAAGAGAGTGGACCATTTAGTGAACACAAAGCATTTGCTTTGGTGATTTATTAAAACACTGAGCCTTCACAAAGAGATGCTATTCATTCAGTGTCTCACTGCCTGTGCACTCATTGTTCAAAATCTATTAGAGCATATCAGTGAGCCGTAATGCTTCATCTGACATCTTCATTTAGTACCATCACACATACCGTAGTTTATTCAGCCTGAGCTCCACATACAGTGCAACATTGGCATCAGTCTACCAGTATGTTTTTGAACAAAATAAATGTGATAGAAATGTGATTACCTAATCTAAAAGGGAAATGGTAACAAAGACCCTCTGGTTTTATATTCTTATTGACCCAATTCTACTTTTGTCATGTTTTAAAAAAAATAACTATTGTTCTTAATTACATAAAACATCACATTCATCCTTGTGTGGAGGGAAAACAATGAACATAGCAATAGGTTATTATTGAAACACTGAGAATTATTGATGGGTCTAAATCCAACACAAATGACAAAGAGCAATTTGACCCTATTTACTTCTGCCACCAATCCTGTACGGACAGCGGAAAATACAGTATCAAAAGCATTCAAAATGTTTTGGAGATAATTTCAAAGTGTCTTGTATCTACCTTAGTTTAAAAGTCTGATGCACAATAAAAGACCACCCACTGACTTGTGGTGACTCCCCTTAAGAAGCAGTTAATTAGATGTTACCTAGACTGTTGAAATAAATGTTTCATAAACTGCATTGTTAATATCAGGCCTTGCTAATGGCTAGTTTAAAAAGAATAAACAGCTACTGAAGGGAATATTTCTAAGAGTACACTTAAAACTTAAAATACATATGCAGGTCTTCTGGGATAATTTTGATATGTATAGCAGTACATAATTGCATCAAAATACACTTTTAAGAAATATATTAAATAAAAGTATACTTTAAGTGAACAAAATATGTATTTGCCCAAGTGTAAATATACACTTGCTCAAGTGTATATTTAAAATATATTTAAAATATATGTCAAAGATATTTTGTGTATATTTTAAAATATATGCTCAAAATAGAATTTTTAAAAATTCACTTAATGCTTTAAATAATTAATTTCAGTATGTTTTAAATTACATCTCAGTGTATACTTTAGACTAATAAAGTATGCATTTTAAGTACTTTTATCTTTTACTACTTTTGTTAAAATGGCAAAGAATAAAGAAATGATAGTCCTGATGTAAAGTTGTTTAACAAAGTAACTAATGTGTTCATGCCTCAAAATATCAAACATTGACACTTTAGTGACAGAGGTGCTACAACAAAAACAATACTTGTCCTTAACAATAAATGTAGCAGGTATCTTCAGTTTTACATCCCTCCGAATATGATCTGTTTTCAGTTTTTTAACAAAAACACGGAAGCTGTCTTTACCCAATCCATTTTCAGATGTATGATGTCAGATCTATAAGTCAACAGCATTAGCTCCAGTTCATACTCCAGATCAGATGGCGTGGTATTGCACACTTTCATTTAAAAAAATAAATAAAATAAAAAAAAATAAATAAATAAAAATGCTTGATGCTAGGATAACAGACGCTGTTCAAATTCGCCATTTTTACTCACATAATATTGCCTTCAAAGTAGAGAGGGCCTTGACAATAATTACTCATTTTGGTCAATTCAAGCTGGTGACGTCCTAGTCCAAGTTAGACGACAACACAACGGGACAACAACCGATGGAAATGAAATGTGTGTCACAAAAGGAGCCCGGAGGGACGAAGGCTGCTAAGTGTTGCTAGCTGGTGGTAAGTTTGATATTCATAATCTCCGTTCAATTATATACAGTGCAGTAACGATATAAACAAACTTACATTGGTTTCATAAATAATAATCTTATTTTTTACATTTTTGTTCATTGTTATCTCTAACAATATGAATTTCTATTTTAAATTATTAAACTGTTGATTGTTTTTGCTTTTCTGTCAATATTGTAGGCTAATGTTTATGACCAAGCTTTGCAATTGTAACTCAGCTGTATTTTATTTGTTTGTTCTGTGTTATTTGCTTTTCTGTATTGTTTTTACTTTATGGGTAGTGTCCCTTTAAGAGCAAGGTACGACATCACTTTACGGCAGCGTTCCGACTGCAGTTACTAGAGAAACTCCCGGGCTTTAGAGTTTCAGAGCTGCTGCGGAGCAGTCGCCCTTCTGCATAGCCTTGACTTCTTTATGCCTGATATATGATGTTTTCCTGCTAGTGGCCGATATTGGGGAAAGGAACCCTGGGAAGGTGCTCCTGTGCCTGCGGAGGAAGAGAGAGAGGCTGCGGAGTTTCTGTGTCTGTGGACGTCGGCTGCCATCGTCATTCTGGGTCGCCATCCCAGCCAGGACAACCTCTTTCATCGTTTCATACGCATCAGACACGCACACAAATATAGAGCTCTATATGAACTTTTTTTTTTTTTGCTGGCCAGCTTCTTTTAATTTAATTTAATTTTTTACCAAGGACCCTGAAAGGATTCCTTATGACCTAAATGTTTTGTTTTTCTTTTCTCTTTGTAGGTTTTCCAGAAAAACTGTATGACAAAGTGTTGAAACGAAGTTGGATGTGTTTCAGTCCAGTAATTTGTAATAAATAAACTGGTTGATAGTAAACTGCTATCTGAACCCGAGTAAATTCTGTTCTTTGGTTACACAATCAACACCCAGTCAGAGAATAGTAGGTTTATTTGTTGGCATTGGATTACATTACTAACACATGCACCAATGGGCGGAAATTAAACTTAAAAAATGTACTCTAATATAATGTCACTCAAATAATTTATATATTGTTGAAATACAAAATGTAACATGTTGTTTTTTTGGTTCATTGCCAGATAGTTTAACATAGTTAGTATTGATGAAAATGTTTTTGTTATGTTGTGCAGATGCTGCTCTACTGGAATATCCAAATTCTACAGCTTCGGAGGTGTGGATAGCTATCTGTAGCAAATGTAACAACGAACACTTCATTGAAAAAAAAAATAGAAATGAGATGTTCACATTAAAATGTTCTTTTATTTTAATTCCCTGTGTTTGAATTTTAAAGGTTCTTTCATTTTTGTTCTTTAAAGTAATAACTTTGTTCAATAGTCACACTTAAATTTTCATGTTCATTGTGTTCACTTTTGACTTGTCAACTGATCATTTGTGTAAAGTTCATAAAGTTGAGTAAAATTTTACAATTTTAAAATGTGGGTAATAAAACAAAATATTTGAATTTCTTTGAACATCTTGTGTAATTAATCTTTCCATGTAATTGTAGCCTAAAACAATGTAGTGTAGTTATGCAGGTAATGTACAAAATGGGAAAATAGGAATAAAGAAGACTTACGAGTAATTAAAATTGTAGTTTATTATCAATAGCAGGAAATAATGGCTATAAATCCATTTAACTAATTTTAAAACCAGGCATTAATCAATGCTTTACTAGAATCTACCTGTGATGCATGTGGCTAGAGTCAGAGTAAAGTCCTGACTGAATGAAAATCATTATAACCTTTTTATGTCACGTTAATGAAGAACAGCTGAAAACTTACCGGGTTTATCAACTGAGGTAGCAATTTGGCTCCAACTCCTCTCCTTGTCATTTCTATATTCTTTACACAAAATGTTGAATAAATATTAATGTTGGTTCCACATATCATCTCCAATGTCCACTGGACTTCCGGTTGCACCGTGTCAGCTGTTTGGGATTCCCCTCCGTAATTTCCCTTCAGAAAGCAGGAGGAGAATCCGAGCTTTCTGATTGGCTACCTGTCACATTCAGCGTTAAGCTCCCAGTCGGGGAAAACCCCTGATTTAGATCGAAGCAGCCACGACGATCTAAATCACACTACAGGATGATCGGTTACGAAATCACCAGCGACAATCTTAGAACCGCCAACGATCTAAGATTATCTTAAGGGGAAAATAGGGGCAAAAGATTGTGTAGTGTGAACTACTGCATCAGGTAGTGTGATGTGCCCATCTTCTCTATTTAAATCTAATGATTACTGAAGGCAATATAGTATACAGACTTCATATCTGCACTCTTTTGGTTGAATGCAGTATTTATTTCCACTTTGGCTTTATGTTGTTTAGTTTTTATTCAAGTAAGTTTTTTGTTAATGGAGACTGAGAATCCATTTTATTTTTGTTTTTGGTTGTTTTGTTTATTTCATCAGTTCCACTTTATTTTATAGTTTATCAGATACACTTTATTTTCTTTTAAAAATAAAGTGTATCTATGGCAGAAAATAGCATGTCATTTCTATTAAATCAGTGTCAAAAGGTCTTCAAACAATATTATCGTTTATCGCAATAATTTTTTAGACAATCGCTCAGCAAAATTTGTTATCGTGACAGGCCTAATTCTATGACAGAATTGGTACACTCAAAATATACTAATCAAGCTCTTGAATACTACATAAAAAAGTATACTTAAAGTATACTAAGTACTACTTGAAGTTGTTCCATTGTGCCATTGCAGGTCTGCGCAATGGCCAACTCTTATTCCTATGTCAATTTGATACAGTAAGGGCTTCCACACATCCCATATCTGTCTTCTGTCACTTTTATCAGCAGTTAAAACGGTTTAATCCGTTGTTAACATGTTGTAACCTGTTTTTCCGAGCCGCCTTTAAATGCAACATGAGTTACGACGCTCACTCTGGGTTTACAGCTGTGCGGCAGTGAATGAGACCTGCTGCTGTTGTGCAGAGCTACACAGGTGTGTTAGAATCATGGCAGCAAACCAGCAAAACCTTTCAGTTTTTCCCCCAAACTAACCGACTGAGTTGAGTAAAGCTGTTGGATGGAGATAAAGTTAGCTAAAAGATGATTACCGATTACCTGCTTATCAGTTATGTTGACTCGATGGCCCACGACAAATAACATTAGGGAAAAAAGAGCAGGACACTTGACGTAGATAAATATTTCTGGTCGAGTCAAGCTTTATAAAAGAGGTTGAGAAGTCATGAGATAATGGCGCCACGTGCTCGAAACCAAGGAGGACAAACTTAGCGTGATACAAAAGGCATCGGCAACAAATTACATGGCTTTTTACGCTTTAACCACGTGCCAGGTTAGAATATGAAAGAAATAAGTATGGAAACTAATAACTTACCAAACAAGGTAGATCCCATCACTTGCGTTGCTTTTTAACTGCAGAAATTCAAGTTGGGAAGTGACGTGAGTCTGCAGAAAATTCATATTTTCCAAATGAAAGTACTTCTTGGAATTTTATTTAAGTATTACTCTCCTTCGAGATACGTTTACATTACGTTTGAATAAATGCAACTTAGATTATGAGGGAAAGGAAATGACAAAAATCGGACTTATAACCATTTTTTGAATTGCAAGGATGTTTGGACGGGCGTGGAGCCCCCTACTGGCTAAATAAGGTATTGAAGCTAGTAACCCAATTTTTAAACGACACACACTAACAGAACAGATGACTTTCGGACAACATTCAGACTCTCTAAAATGACAAAAGAAGATATTTTGTCAGAAATATTAACCACCATAGAGGTTTTAAATATCTTAAAATTCGGCGAACGTCAAGTCCGAACATTGGTTTATTTATTTTTTATTAAGACATAGAATAGATGTTTGCATTAGAATAACAGGAAGAGTAACAAAAAAAAATCTTAAAAATTTATTTTGTAGGAAAAAATAAAGCTCTTTGTAATGCCTCAGTTTTTTTGGAAGTTTCTTAAAGCAGCATTTATAAAAACGTCCAGAAGACATTCAAGAACGTTCAAACAACATTCGGAAGTATGCACTTTGTATAAGAAGTGAAAAATAAAAAAATGCTAAAAAATAAGTCATAAAAGTTTTAAAGATATTAAAACTAAATCAAGTGAAATGACAGCAAAAAAAATTAATTGGGAACGAATGTTCAGACAACGTTTGCTGAACGTTGTCTGAACATTCGACGTTCAACTTTCAGACTACGTTCACTGACGTCGTGCGAACATTTTCTTGCTAGCTGGGTACCTAATATCAATACATCACATTAACCTTAACAAGTAGCCTGTAGGCTACTGATGTTGTCTATGTCCAGCTACGTACATTCATTTTGCCCCCAAAAAGTCGATTTCTCCCGCCCCCCCCTCACAAACGTCATTCAACCAGACAGCTATTTGTAATCTATAGAGGGGACCCAGAAAATGTTTGGAAACCACTGACCTATGTAATGCACCAGTTTGAGATTAAGAAACTTACCGGAAATTGTCTTAGCTGTCAACAGCCATCCTCCACTGCACAGAGAGAAGTACTGATCCGAACAAGGAGGCTGTTAATGTTAATTTAATATTTGAAAGTGTGACCTATATGGACTGAACAGCTTCCTTCACTTCCTCTGCTGCCATTGCTAAAACTATATGCAGACTTCAATTCTAAAATGGCAAAAAACCAACATTATCATTCACAACCTCTCTTTCTGTTCACTGATTGGCCTGGTAAAAAATATACCACAGACAATCCAACTCAAGGGGAGAAACCCCTGACTGTGCAGGTAGTGAGAATTTGTTCAGAGTGGAATTGAACAGAAAGGTAATTGCCAGGCTTCTGTCCAGAAGACGCTGTAATATTTTTTAGCAACAAGCACTTTGTATTCCTTGTTGCTGAAAATGTGCTATACAGGGGTGTGGTATAGGGGGGAAAAGTGATGACAATTCTAGGGACCCTGACCAACAGGGGGCCCTCCACAATTATTTATTTTTTGTTCATGGAAATAAAATAAAAAATCAAGGCCCTGTCAATTACAAAATTAATCATTGTATTTTCAAAGACTGGAGTGTTAATTTGTAACCCAGTTTTTCTCCAAGAGAGGTGAGTAGACTGTGTGAGATTATCAACCATTTAGCATAATTAGCTTAGCTACAAACTACTGTTTGCCTCCTTTTCATTAGCATTTAATGAATTAAGGAAAAAACTACCAACATATTCATATATTTAACTTGTACCTTTTACCACTTAACAGACGAGTCAGTCAGCAGCAGCTCTAACCCACGTCCCTCCTGACCTATCCTCTCCTGAGTGAAATTAAAGCTGCAGTATGTCACTTTTATAGAAATATTTTTTTCACATATTTTTTAAAAATTATGTTGACAGGATGGTATGAGAAGTAATCTGTGAAAAATCTATTACCTCTAATTTCTCCCAGCTAGAAACAACCAGTCAATGGCAGGAGAGTTTTAGTGCTGTCAATCACAATCTCATGTGGTGCTGCTCATCCTTCCTCCCCCTTGATTTGTGCCGTGTTGCAGCTAGCATAGCACAGAGCTGTGCAGATTCTAACTGTGAATGTTCAGTTTAGTTAGCATAGCTACCAATGACGGCAGATAAATGGTTTGTTGTAATGATGAGTTGTTTCTCCACCATTAGCACATTTAGCAGTGAGTGAATGAGGATGATTGACAGCACTAAGACCCTCCTACTGGTTCTGATTGGTTGTTTTGGTCAGAACGGTGCATTACTTTAACCAGTAATAGTAATTCAGGAAGGAGGTGGAGGAGATTTATTGTTTTCACAGATTATGCCTCATGCCATCTGTCCCGACATGGTGACAGCTTTAACAAATATGGAGAAAACATATTTTTTCTTAGTTATATACCGCAGCTTGAATAAAATGCAGCTACATAGCATTTTTTGAGAAGTCTGGATTGCTTCATGTATATTTTGCTTGTTGCCTATGACTGTTGTTCATGGGGAGAGATACATTTCAGTATCTAAACCTAATAGAAAAAAAATTAATCAACCTACTTGCATACTGTATGCAGATTGTATGCATACTGAATTTTACCCCTGCATGTAAAATTTATGACCAGTAAATATTGTGCTAGTTTAGTATTGGACCAAAGAAAGCAAGGCAGTTGCAAGCCTTTGAAATTGTGATGCTTTTAATGGGTCAAATAGACTTAAGAAATTGTAACAGCAGCTGCGTGAGGGGGGTCCCAAATAAAGTTTTTGTCAGGGGGCCCAAGATTCCTGGCAGCGCCCCTGGTGCTATATAAATAAAATTACCTTTACTTTTTACCTTTAATATAGTAGAAAGCATGGTGGGTGGGAGGGGAACTGGCTGATTGTTTTTCAAGTTATCTCTGGAAGCACTGGAAGAACTGGGAGAAGGGAGAGGAGCTACATTTTCCACATATTATCAGTTTACATATCTATAAATATGTCTGTGTTGCCCTGCGACAGACTGGCGACCTGTCCAGGGTGAACCCTGCCTCTTGCCCAGAACGTTAGCTGGAGATGGGCACCAGCACCCCTCCCTACCCCACTAGGGACAAGGGTGTACAGAAAATGGATGAATGGATGACATATCTACAAATATAAAAAAAAAACTTCGTAAAAGTTACATACAAGCATGTATTAGACATATGTTTTAAGTCCACATTTCTGAATTGAAACAAAGTTTTTTAGTACCATGATGTAATAAAGCCAAGTAAAACTAAATGGTGTTTTCATTAGATGTGAGTAAAAAGTCATTGTAACAGACTGATTTTTCATGCCTTTTTTCTATGTAAAATTATTTTTACTGTGTTTTGCTTATTGTTTCACTCTTTGAATTGAGTTACTAAAACAACTTTTCAGTTGTCTTCTAATTTTTTGAATGAGTATATACCACTATTTCCTGTTGTTGCATATTTTACACATACCTATGATTGAATAGAAACTAATTTACTGTCATCTAATGATCTGAGTAATGCCCAAAGAAGCCTAATTATACACATTTTGTAAATACCTGAATGCATTTCTCTTTTGTTATGTAATAATTGCAGGTGTTACCTCATTTAATATCTAACAACCAAGTTAAACAAAATTTGTTCCAAGTTACAAATTGTGTATTTTTTGATCATTGTAAATAAAGTAATTCAAAAGGAGTAAAAATAAGGTCCTCAAGAATGCTATAGCAAAACCTACAAAAACATGAGTGAATGAGTTGTGACTGTGATACATGTGGCAGCAGGGTTTGGTCATGGACAGAATGATATAGTCCTAAAAATTGTGCAGAAATCTGGTTGTACTGTTGCTAGGAGACCAATGTAAATCTTAAATCTGTCTCCCCATCCCCTGTTAGTCCATTCTGTCTTTGCATGTTCCCATAGTTAAAATCTGGCGATCGTAGACATAAAGAATAAACCCCAATTGGACCACTTGACAACTTTTTATTGTCGCAGACAAGCTGTACGCCCGCCATCTTGGAGCAGTCAAGCAGTGTTATCTGCTTGGCAGCCACAATTAAGTATCAGCAAATTTAATCAATTTATGTGGGTAAGATGGACATATCAGAACTCAGTGCAATAATGCTCCTAACCCTGCACTGGTTGCCATCAAGAAAAAGCAGTTAATGGAGAAGCAGTTCAAGTGGAAGAGGTGATCTTACAACTCTAACCATACTTTAAACTAGAGCCAGTTTGTTGTGGGGCAAACTGGAACTGTTGTGGACCCACAATGTCCTGACAAGAAAGAGTCTGTCATGTGTCAAAAACTGACTGCTCACGTCAGTTATTCCGACCCGACTACCAAAAGGACTATTTAGATTCAGACATACAGCTAATGTCAAAATTGCTGGTAAAAACTGCAATTGTCTTCTAATCATGGGATTGCAAGTTACATCTGTCACTGTTTCCTTTTACAGCATGCAGGCAGTCCCTTATCTGGGGTACATAGAGACTGTTAACTTTCCATGTGAATTACTGAGAGCTGAAATTGATGTCACTTTGGTGCTTTTGGTTCCTGATGTCTGTCCAGATCAAACACCAGTGTTGATAGGAATGAATACTTTAGAGCCTCTCTATAGTCAGTACATTGCAAGTGAGTTCTCCAGATTCCAGGCAATGGCACATGGTTACAGAGCTGTTTTGAAATTATTACAGCTACGGTACCATAGCTGTTGGTACCGTAGCCTTACTGGTGTGATTGACCAGTAATGCTCCTGTTTCTATCCCTTATGGTCATACTACTCTAGTTGAGGGTTTAGTTCACATCATGACCTTCTCTGATCAGTGTGCTCTAATTGAACATCCTACTCCATCTTTGCCAGGTGGTCTTAGTGTGAGGAATTGTCTCAACGTTTCTGATTGGCTGTCACACAAAGTCCCAGTCATTCTCAAAAAATGAATCTGATCACAGTGTGTTCCAATCTCTTTGTACGATTGAAGAGTTTGCTGTGTCACCTAATATTTTGTCACATTCACATTTCTGATGTTGGATTTTGGAGAATCACCAATCCCCCCAGAGTGACAGGATCAGCTATTAAACATTAAATGAGACTCCAGATGTCTTTTCCCATGATTTGGATTTTGGATGCACAGATAAGGTGAAATGTCACATGAAGCTGCATAATGAGACTCCATTTAAGCACAGAGCCAAACCTATTCATCCCCAAGACATCAAAGCAGTATGTCAACACCTACAGGGCCTCTTGGAGACCGGTGTCATGAGAGCCTGAGTCTCCATCTTCATAACCTGCTGTTGAGTGCGTAAGAAAAACGGTGACATACGTTTTTGAGCATGTGGCCAAGCGGCAAACTTGGCGTACTCGCCAAAGCAAACAAAATGCTATAGCTTTCACATAAAACGGTCAATTGGCACCAAACTTTTTGAGTGATCCATGTTGGATCCCCGACAATCCTATGTCATCATTTTCTGATGTCATCTAAGCCCCACCCCCTGAGGACAGGAAATGACTTATTTTTCTCTTGACCTAATCAAATCATATCTTGTCAGAAAACAGATAACTAGTTGGTCTCACTTGCCTTAAAGCAAAAAGAGTTTTCGGTGGAGGGCACGGCAGTGGCGGTGTGGCGAAATCACACTATTGTCATATGTTTGGGTCTAAATTCCACATATTTCAGCTGAGTTAAACCAAACTCACTATGACCAATTATACTCTAACCCCCAACATTAATTTAGTCCAAAAATCAGAGCATCAAATTATTCAAAAGCAAGATTGATGCTCATTTGAATTCACATAATCCTCAGGTAAATTATTTCATAATTAAAAGTGGGTCTTTGCAGAGATTGAGCAGAAGGAAAGGTTGATCTAACCTGCTGGCAGAAACAAAAATGGGTGGGATCAGATTAACATATTAATAAATTCCCCTTTAATGGTAACAAAACCTCAAGCTATTTTAAATCAACAGCATATTTTACAATAAAAAAAAAATCCTACTTGTCAGGAGCAAAAGTGAATTATCTTTAGAAAAAAAATATTCTTATTTCTAGAACAAAATACATGGCCTTTTCAAACCTTAACACAATTATTCAAAAACTCCCCAAACTTTACCCAATATTGTCCCCTGCATGAAATTTTTGAATTCCAGTGGAATCTAAAGTGGGCATGGCCGAACTGCCTTACAGCACCCCCTAACATGAGAGAGGACAAAACATAGAGATCTGAAATTAGGTACAAAGGTAGAACTTCCAAATCAAGAAAAAAAAGTATCTTGGAGGTATGTATTTTTTCATGTTTACACTCCTTGAAATTTTAATGAACTCTTCCTAGTGATTTTTATCTATCGACTTCAGTTTTGCCCATTGTGCAGTTGAGGAATAGGGAAAAGTTATCAGAATTGTACATTTTTGAGCATTTGCCCAAATGGCAAACTTGGCTTACTCGCCAACAAAACGCTACAACTTTCACATAAAAAGGTCACATAAAAAGATCAATTGGCACCAAACTTTGCATGAGTCATCCATGTTGGATGCACAACAATCCTATGTCATCATTTTCTGATGTCATCTAAGCATCATCCCAGCACCTCAGGACAGGAAGTGACTCTTTTTCTTGGAAATTTCCTTTTCTGACTGATTTGACCTTGTGTCAGTAACAGATAACTAGTTTTAAAGCATAAAGAGTTTTCAGTGGAGGGCATGGCCGTGACGGTGTGGTGAAATCATAGGTCACACTATTACCTTACATTTGGGTCTAAATTCCACATATTCATAGCCGATCAGCACTGATCACATTAACATGATCAATTGGTGACATCACCTTAACTCACTCCCTTTGAACAGGAAGTCACCTGTTTCCCTGCTGGTTCACGTCTTATGATTCATACAGATTTAAACGTGTGTTTAATGAAATAAAACATGATGGCTGAATGGTGAATTCCAGACCTTGGAATACCGTTGGCTCTAAATCAGAAGCAATCATCCGACTTGCACCAAACTGGATATGAATGACTTTTGTTAACCTCTAAAGAAGCCAATAGCATAAAATTGTAATTTGACTCCACTGTGCCCCCTACATTATTTCAAAATCCATATCTCCTTAAACATCAATCAATTCACACCACATTTTTATTGTGCATCATCAGGAGCACTGCTTAACATATTTGTGTGTGTCACCTAGTGGACCAGTGTGGAAACTCTGCAAAAGCATTGACAATGGCAGGTGGTTGGGTTGCTGGAGATCCCACAGTCACCATGAGCCTCTGAGCTGTGAGGGCTGCCAATGCTGCTTGCAGCTTTAATATGAAATTATATTTATATAATCTAACTTGTCGTCTTTACAAGCCCAGAGTAGAATTCTTCCTTTCGCTATTAATAACTCATAGCTCCAAATTATGATGAAGAGATACAACATTTTAAATATAACAAATGAACAATAAACTTTCAATAAAACAAAATGAAAATAATATCAACAGGAACATGCATAGACAGACACTGGCATTGGATCATCTGGTCTCTTTGCACTGGACAAAAAAGTGCTCTTCTGAATTTCTTCTTTTTTTTTACAGTATATAGTGAGTGACAGAAGGTAGCATTGTTGAATTAAAAGCCTATATTACTAACCTCATGAAAACTGGCTCCAGGTGCTATGCTTTGCTTCGTGTAGAGGGTCAGGACCCTTGACTATTAAGAAACAATTGCTTTAGCGATTTCTGAAAAATTGCTAAACAAATCGTTTATAATATGCCCTTTTGACAGTGTGAAGCATACTGGAAATTTTCTACGCTGTAAACAACTGTCCTTCACTTCGAAGTGAGAAGCGCCGCGCCGAACAAGGCGGCTGTTACTGTTAATTCAATATTTGGAAGTGTGGCCATGAACCGAATGGCTTTGTTCATTTCCTCCGCTGCCATTGGTTAAACCACAGGCAAATTAAAGCATCTCAGAAAATCGATGCCATCATCACAACTTCTCCTTCTGTTTGCTAATTGACCCTGTAAAAATTCTACCAAAGGCAGTCCTTGTAAATGGGAGAAAGCCCAGACTGCCAGTGAATCGATTTCAATAGAGTGAAATAGCACAGGAAGACATTGAACAGGCTTCTATATTATCAATGTCTCAAACATTTCTGTAATTTGCTTGACAAGACACCCCCTCACACACTGTGCACCACCACGGGCCTCTCGTCGTGAATGCACTGTTCACAAAGCCGACAGGTGGACACAGGCGCTCTCAGTGGTCATCTCTCCTCTGCTCTCAGAGTCCTGCCCTGGTGATGGGCCAGCTAACCATCCAGGTAATGTAATATCTGAAAACCAGTTATATCTTTGTCTCAGTAACACATCTAAGCTGGGAGCCTTTGTGGTTGGAGTGACCTACAGAGAAATGTGTGATGTGCTTGCGCTCCATAACTGCAGGCTACCTTGTATGGAGATGAGTGAAGAGAGCCTGCTGAAAGGTTTAGAGTATTTGGCATTGTTAAGCATATTCATAACAAATATGGGAAGCTGTTGCTGTGCTGCCTGCACCGCTGTAGAGAGGCAGAGTAACTCGAGTTTCGGGCCGATTTTTATTGGCTTTGTCAATCAGACTGGTCTCTTAACTTTTCAGCTTGCATAATCTGTAAGTTTTTCTTTAAAATGTAAATATATACTATTTATTAATTATATAAATTAATAAACAGTATAAAATACAGTCTTCCCTGTGCAAAATAAATTGATTAAATAAATTCAAATATCATATATTTAGTTATTACATTTGCTAAAATGGTCCCTAATGACTTCAATTTAACATGTCTTTTTTATTCCAAATACAGTAGACAAGTTACCTCTTTCTATTATACATTTCATTTAAATACATAAATATGGTCAAATGATCTGTGTAACAATACATTTCATATGCTACTAAAAGTCCTTTAATAAATGTATTTTCAGTAAAAGTGTGGCATGTTGCCTAAGTTATAGGTTCTGTGTTTTCTGTAAAAATGATGTGATGATGAAAGTACTTAAATGTAAATATCAGCAGATATCTCATTAGTTCTCATGAAATGTAGTTGATGTCAAATTTCTTAACTCTAAGAATAATTTCTGTCATTTATCACCATGGCTACATCCAGAATAACATGATTCTGTCCCGTTTTCATTTTGGACCAATATGGAGGTTTGTACAGGTGTACTCTTTAGAATATTGGTAGACTTCACTATTTTGTTATTGAGAAGTAGTTGCTACTGATGTGTCTTAAATATCTTTTGTTCATTTAGTCATTTTGGTGAGCTCATATATACGTGTTTGCGCTCAACAAGTATACTGTACTATAATGATTTTGTAAGTCTCTTTCTGGGTGTTGAATTAAACTGTAGAATCGTCACTGGTTACTCAAATTTATGAAGATAACTTGGTGTGAACTACAGCTTCTGTGGAGAACATTATCAAAGCTGAAAATGATCAACAACAAATTAAAAAGTCTGTATGAAGATCGACTCTGAACTTCTCCCTCTCGCTATAGAGAGACTTTCAGATCAAACATTTTGAGTTCTTCTGGATATTAAGAGACATGGCATCAAGGAGGATGCTCCTTTGAAACAGGAGAAAGACAATGATCATGCTCACCGATGTCTCCTATGAAAAGACAGTCCAAGTCA
Source organism: Poecilia reticulata (assembly GCF_904066995.2). Taxonomy (NCBI): domain Eukaryota; kingdom Metazoa; phylum Chordata; class Actinopteri; order Cyprinodontiformes; family Poeciliidae; genus Poecilia; species Poecilia reticulata. The sequence goes on from NC_088839.1 coordinate 2,127,477, forward strand.
AGTCTTTGGTCTCTACCAACCTAAACTAAAAAAATCTAGAGGAAATTTGACATCAATTCAGCTCCCAGTGTTGTCTTGATATCCTCGCAGTGTTCATCGCATCTCATCTGACTCGGATGGTAAACTCTTTCCTCTCATTAGGTGTTTTCCCTCTGGCTTTAAAAGCACCAGCTTGTTTGCTCATTGGCTGGTAGAAATTCTAATAGAGGAATCCATGTAAAGGGAGAAAACCCAGACAGAGCAGGGAAGGGAAATAAGAACCAAGCACAATTGCATAGGAAGTGTTGAGGAAAAATGACTATTTTTAGTGTTTAACACAGTTTAAACCTTTTAGAACGAATTCCTTAAGTTTGAACAGGTTTGTGTTAGTGATTTAAAACCCGAAGAACTATTGCTGGGTTAAGCATTTAAAGTACAAAGGAGAATAGAGGATCTGCAAGAGAATTTCGGCTCAGACCCCTGGAGTCTTATCATTAAAGACAGGAGGTCATAAATTAACATGCAGGAAGGTGGAGGACAGCATCACTTGAATTACTGTGAGAAGGGAACTTTGGTCGGTTCACGTAACCAGGATGAGAAGTTTTATAAAACTAACATCTGACATGGTGAAAAAAACTGAATATAACATAAAATGTTTTAAATAACTAACAGTTAATTTGTAAGACATTTTTCTTAGTTATTAATATGTTTTGACTGAAAATTGTATTATCCTGTTTTAGAATTAATTTAGTCAATGATGTATTTGAAATTGTATTATTTCTGACTATATTAGAATCAAATGAAAATGTTTTGTTTAGTATTAGAAAATACTTAGGTTTATGGTGAATGAATGTCTTAATTCTTATTTTGAATATTATATTAGGTTAGAAACAGGAATTGTACTTCATTATTTTCTGTTGATATTATCTATTGCTTTTTGTTTGATATCAGGACTAAACTTTGGAGATGCTGAGTGCAGAAGAACAAATTGGGTTTTTGGAGAACTTTTCATTGAATTAAAATACAGTATTAAAGGTTTGTTCCTGGCAGAGCAGAAGAGAAACCAGAATTTCACAGCTACCTGTGAGGTTCATTCATCTGTTTCTCTTTGTCCAGATGGCTGTAGAGCCGGATAGTGTTAAGAAAATACATTTAAAATAAGTTAGTTTTAGAATTTATCATGACTTGATTGAAATAGCCTAATATAGTTTTAAAATTTATAACATATTCTGACCTATTGATCTATATTTTACTTGTAGTTAAAGCAGATTGTCAAGATCTCTGATCTGCTCTTTGTCTGTCTGGAAACAATCAGTAGGAAGTTCTAACTTTTCACACTGATCTGTGAAAGCCATAAACCACCATGAATTCAGAGAGTCTGCTTCTACCTTATTTAACAAAAGGTGTTTGATCTTGTGAACAAATTTCAGGGGCTTTCTAGATTCAAAAAGGGCCAGAGATGCCTTCCAGTTGGTCAAGTAGAGATACGCCTTATTTGAATACATTAAAGAGGAAAACACACCTACAGGTATAAAAGTTTGTGCACAAGAGAAACAATTCAGAAAAAAGCTGATTTATTTTACTTCTGCACCAGCTCTTTCTCCAAGGACGTCCTTGATATTTTTCTGTCTTCAGGCAACCATGTTTGTATCTGTGTTTCTTCAGTTTCCTGTTTTATCTTATACGTTCTTCTGATTGGATTAAAATTCTGTAGCTCTGTGACGTCAACACACATTGTTGTGTTTCTGTCCCCACACGTGGCCACGCGAGAAAACCCGGGATCAACAGGAAGAATCAGAGCCAGATTTTTTTGCTAAATTTAATTGTATAAAAATTCTTCCTTAACAGAAGATAATAGCCAGGCTACTAATCTGGATCCAACTTCCAGAATATTGCAAAACTGCTGGGACACTGAATTCTTCTAAATCAAGACTAAAAACTCATTTACTTAGTTTCCTTTGATTTTAAACTGGAACATCATTAAATATAAAAAAAATTTTAACCTGCCATCATGTTAAGTACTTTGATTTGCCCTGTTGCTAAAAACGTGGGATTCAAAAAAAAAATCCGTTTCCTTGGCAATTCGAGGAGACTGGTGTTAGAGCTGTGCCTTAAGATGAGTCCAGCTGTATCTAACTCGAATCTCTCAGCACACAGCTTGGAGCCTGTTTGTGTCTTCATAAAAATTGACAACCTTAGACTACTCCTGTTAGATTTATAGTAATAAAGACAACGTTTAGTAGCAAGCTGTAAGAAAATCCTGTTGCTCTGGCTGACTAAACTAACAGGTCGGTAAAAGATGATCATTGATAATAATAAATATTGACTCTTATCGAAAAACACCCCCAACAAATAATTACTCTGCTGAATACCTGCAAAGCTCTTCTATTGCCACAGAATAATCAAAATTAGTTTAAATGACAACAGTAATTTCATAGTAAAAGCACAACTCTATGTGTCGTAGTTATAAAACTGTTCTAGATTAAAAAAAGAGAAAAAAAAACATTAAGCAAAAATAATATTGTTTTAAATTAGTCTAACCCCCCAGCTAACTCGTTTCCCTCCCACAGGGCGTCCCTGCCAAGACGCCCTGTGATTGCAGATCTAGTGATCTATGAATGATTATTTTGGTCTTCCAAGTTAAAAGCTACAGACCAATACAGTAAAGGGATGCATAAATTTAAAATGCATTTTTTTTAATATTGCTTTTCTGGTTATGATTGTATATAATATTTATAGAGTTCAACCTTTTCAGATTTTAAGTTTTGAGAGTTTCTTTACTGATCATGTCTCGAGTGGTTTTGTCTCATTCCCCTTCACAGGTAAAAATTATGTCATGAGGTTAATAGCTATATTTATTTTAACTAAGTTTACAAAATGAGTATGGGATGTTTATAATGACTGCAATAGCGTTAGTAAATGTGATTTTTCTTGAAAACTATACTCGCCTTACAGGGTTTCAACCGGAAAACTTGCTCCACCGTTTTTCTATTAAAAGATGTTAAGTAGACAGGAAATGTAAAAATATTACTGGGTAACTATATGTTACTGGACAACATTGCCAGTGAAACGCTGTCTAGACCTGGCGCACCGCCAGGCTTATGATACACTGGGGGAAACCCTGGCCGTAGCTTCCTGCCCAGCTGTGTCCATGTTACAGATGTTATCGCTGTGTGGATGTAATCACAAGGTGTGTGTGTACTGTTCGGCACTCAGAGCAGATTCTGTGACTAGAATATTATTATATTGTTTTATGAGTAAAAAATAAAATGTTACATGACTGTAATTTTGCAAGAAATCTGTTTTGATAAATATAAATGATGCATAAGTGGTTTTGATTTATGTTTTCATAAAGTAACAGCCTGTATATTTTACTGTAGTTATATAATATTCAAATAATGTTGAAAATATGTACAAGTCTTTGTTTGTGTTGATACAAAGACTTTTTGAGCTGCTAATATGCAGTATGATTCAGTATATTTTTGTAATTTAATTACCATTTTTTGTGAAAATACAATATTTAAAACTGTTCTTGAAACATCATTACAACACTGGAAGTGACAGAAGTAACATCATGTCTGTGTTTGCTGAGCATTAAATGGTGACAAATAGAAACTCAAAACAAAACATCATGATGGAGTTTGGATGAAGTCTGTAGTTTGTAGAATTATCCTTCCACCAAACAGCCAGTTTATTGTTAACATTTCTAAATTGAAACAAAGTGACTTCTTTTTAACTTCTTAATATGATAACCAGCAGGAAAACTGAGATGTTTGGTTTAAAACTTGCAAATTTAGACATGGTGACTGACTGTGATTGATCTCAGCGCTGTAGTGTAATTGATCTGATGAACTATTTTAATCGATTGTGGTGATTTCCGATATGGGCAATGAGCAGTCAATGAGCTCATACCTATGCTAGCATGAATTCCTGGAACACCCCGTATGCCCACCCACACACACACACACTTGCACACACACATGCCCTGCCAGTGAGTGAAAACTAACATCCACAAATAGCTGTATGGTCTGGTGGGGACTGATAATTACCATTTCATCTTTAACAAGGCACATTCATGCTTTATGAGGCTTGTAAGAAACTATGTGGTAGGGCCACTGTCATTCTCACAATCAAGTACAATGACTCCTCAGTTACAGCAGCTCCTGTAGAAGTAAAAATGCCTTTCAATGATCTGTATTCTTTTAGAATAACGTAATCTGTCACTCCTTTGTTTTGTTTGTATTACATGTCCATCCGCTAGGGGCACTGTTATGCCAAGAGCATATGTGATTGGGTGGGTTCTCTTCTTCTGTTCTGGTTGTCTGTTCAGCTGATGTATACATGGCGGAATAAAGTTATTTTTACTGACTAACATAAAAATAACTTTTTTATCCAGATAAAACATCTGTTTCACTTCCTGACTGCACCTTCACAGAATGTAGTTTGGCTTGAATATATATTCAACAACATACCAATTTACATAGTTCATTTATCACAATATCAGGAAAGTAATGGTGTCTAACAGTGATAAACAATTGAAGTTATTTTAGTGCTAATGATGAGGAGCTACAAGTTTCTGACCTACAAAAGGACATTCCAACCTGTGCCCCAGAGTCACTGGGACTCCTCGTGGCAGTTATATGTCAAAAACAATCCATACAAGTTTTTTGCCAACTTTATGAATATTACAACTGCAAGAAGAATATGCAATGTGTCTATGAGAGATCAACCTGATATACAGCAGGGCATTACTTTGATTCTTGTGTTATTTCAGTATCTCTCAGTAAACCAGTCCTTGATGTTCCTCCACACATTATGATCACATGAAAATGCATGAAGCCCTAAAGGAACAAACTTAATACACTAGTTTGAACTCAGAACGGACAACAGAATGGGTTGAGATATGTGAGAAAGAAGATCACAGAGCCTTGCTGATAGCTCACATCACAACTAATTGGTAAACGTTGCTCCGTGCCACCACCCCCTCTTCTTCTTCCAGTTGAACCGTGTCACGTGGAGATACTGTGCCTGCTCATGCAAAATAATTTCATGCATATTGAAGTTGGATGCAAATTAGAGTGCACAATGAACATGGCTTTTAGCTTGAAATTTAATTACAAGTGTAGTTCCCCATTGCAAATGAGTTTACTTTCCCTTCTGTCTGCCTTCCTTTTTTCTTTTTGCTGCTTTTCATTTTGCATGTGACTTGCAACCCATTATGTGAATCCATGTCATGAATTCCAAATCTCTGGTGTGACAGCTCAAGAAAAGGAGAAAAAAAATGAAGCCATTCCAAAACCCCATCTCATATTTTATACAACAAAGAGGCTGTTTCCACAGAAAAGGATAGACAGAGAAGCACATATAGGGTCTTTGGCTTTACGTTTCATCTGATTCTCTGGCTTTTACTTCCAATATTTCCAAAAAGTCCAGCTTGGTTCATTTTTCCCTCTGCGATGTGACTCACCTTGGCACAGAGACTGGGAGGACAAGCTGTCAACCATCACTGCACTTCACTGGGGTTGGTGAGGAGTGAGCTACCCCCAACCCCATGTGGCCTAGTTTCTCAAGAACACTCACACTATGTGACTGCTCATTACCACGTCCTGAGCAGAGCTAACGTGGGAGACATGAACTCTGAGACGAGTTCAAGGACACTCCAAAGTCCACCAAGTGCTTTCTTTTCCAGAACTCCTCCATCACCAACTCCCACCTTTTTGCCCTTTGAGCTCTACAACACTTCATGGCCTCTTGCTCTCTATAAGTGTCTGATGCATCCTAATCTTTCCCTGAATGCCAAAAGTATGTCATAAATGTGTTAGAAAAATGTCTTGCACCAGCAGAGAGTCTTTAATGAAATCAAATCTTTTGAAAGCAAAGTTCTCCATGGTTTTAATTTCACACTGAAACAATAACACTCATATGGCAAGTCTCTAGAAAAGTGAAAACGATCCACCTCAGGAAACTTTGGATTCTTTTAACAACAGCTGACAATAATGATTTTCTCAACTTTTTTGTAATGAAAGTCAAAAAGGAAACATTTGCCCATCAATGTTCCATAATTATTTTAGTATCTCCATGTAAAGAAATGAGTGTTATTATTTTTTCTTTGAAAAAAAAGATAGAAAAAGAATGATTGATGAGTGGGGCAAGAATGGTAAAGTAATTTCTTAGCTGAAAAAATATTGTGTTTTTAATTCTATATTTTCTGGTACTGTTTATTTGGCTAGACTTTATCCCTTATCAGTCTATCATTAAAAAAAACAACATATCTTATGCGGGTAATGGAAGTGAAATTGTGTCTCCTATCCATCACACTTGTTCTACTGGCTGCATTTGACCTCTACTCTGCTTTCTCCACCCCCACACACATTTTCCAAGTGGGTCAAATAGATTCTGATCGCTCTCAGCTGGCCACAAAACACACAAATGTCTACTTTTAAATATCCACCTACACACTTCACCTTTCCTCTACTATGTTCATCAAATGCTCCCACTCAGCCGACAAAACTTCCCTTTTTACTTCTTCTGCTCAGACTGTTTGAGGTGTCCTCCTACTTTGGCATCTATTAACCATACTACACAGCAACGTTTGCAGCAAACCATTACACATTGCAAACAAAGTAAACTTTTCCAGACATTTTGACCACTCATAGTGCTTTACACTAGAGTCACATTCACTCATTCGCACTCACAAATGCACACACATGTATACACTGATAGGCAGATCGGTAGGCAATTTGGGGATAAGTGCCTTGCCCAAGGGCACATCGACATGAAGCAGGAGGAAGCTGGAATCAAACCTAATGAAGCAAAAGCATCAGATCCTAACAGTATACAGTTCTCTTTTGCTATAACTGATCAAAAACATCTATAGTTATATCAGCTTCTAACTCAAAGCATGGAAGGTAGTGCAATTTCTATATGCAGCTATGAATCAGAAACCAATTTTAGTACTAGTCGATCTTGGCAGCATAAAAGTACAGCAATTTCCTTCAAAAACTCCTTCCTGTTCAACTTCAAACACAGTGTCATTAACCGTCCCACAGTCGCAGCTCTATGTGACTGAGGGACGGTGAAGAGTGAGGCAAATATCAAGGTCGGGTTGGATATGGGGGGCGTCAGTCTGTCACATCCTAAAACCACAAAAAAACTTGTGAAAGCACACTTATGTCATGCATTAAAGATTTTTAAATGGGGTGAGAAGCAGATAAATACATTTTAGCGTCCTGTTTTTCATAAACCGAGTAAAAATATTTTTCCCTGGACCTCTTTTACATTGCTTTAATATCAATAGAGTTATACCGTATCTATTACTTTTCCTATTGGAGGCAAACTTCTTGGTTAAATTAAAATAAGTATAGCTCTACTATAGAGTATGAGTCATTTTGACCTTAAATGTATTTGAGCAGTTTATTTTAATATTATTAATGCAGAGCTCTCCTGGGCTTTTGTGCACCACACACCTATAGCAACGAGGAACCTCCTGAGAGGATCGAAGTGAGAGAAACCCCCCTTTCATCCTCCCTGCCTTTTGCTTTGGCACTACTGAGAGGACTGTGACAAGCTGTATGATGTTTTAGTGAGGTCACTGCAGTGTGACTGATGGGAGGACTTTACAATGTGAGGTGAGAATTGATGAGAGAGAGAGGTAGTTTGGTTCTCATTTTGGGATTCCTCCGGAGGAGCTGGAAGCTGAGGAGAGGGAAGTCTGGGCCTCCCTTCTGAAGCTGCTGTCCCCGCGACCCGACCCCGGATAAGCGGCAGAAAATGGATGGATGATATGTGATAAGGGGCCCAGTTTAATTGGCCAAGCTAAAAAAGCAATCACTGATGATTGGGTATTATTTGCTAAGATGTATTTGTTAGCAAACTGAGCTCAAACACAAAGATTTGAGCAAGGTTAGCAATGTTTTATTTTTCTAACTTTAATATGTTTTTGTTGTAATGGCAATTGAATATTATGTGCACAGCACTTTATGACAGACATGACTACTACCTACCTATCTGTCTATCTGTCTGTCTGTCCGTCTATCCCGCCGTCTAAAAAATGTTGTATTTATTAGCAGAAAATGAGAAATGGTCAAAATAACAAAAACAATACAGTGCTTCCAGACATCAAATAACGCAAAAAAAAACAACAAAAAAACAAGTTCACATCCCTGCTACATGGCCCTGTGTGAAAAAGTGATTGAGCACTATTTCTAATAACATACAGTGAGGCCTTTCTGGCTGTGGAGGAATATTGGTCCATTCATCTTTTCAGAATTGTTGTAATTCTGTCACATTGGAGGGTTTTTCAATAGGACCTGTATTTTAAGGTCATGCTACAGCATTTCAATATGATTCAGGTCAGGACTTTGACCTGAACTGATTCATCTGAGGTCTCCAAAGCTTGCATTTTGTTTTTCTTTATCCATGAACCTGCTGGTGTGTTTTGGATTGATGTCCTACTGCAGAACCCAAGCCGGTTTCAGCTTGAGATCAGGTAGCCAAACATTCTCCATCAGGATGTTTTGGTCGACAGCAGAATTCATGGTTCCATTTATCACAGCAAGTCTTCTGGGTTCTGAAGCAGCAAAAATAGCCCCAGACCATCACACCACCACCATGTTTTGCTGTTTCTATGTTGTTCTTTTTCTAAAATGCAATGCTGCTTTTACACAAGATATAATGGGACACACACTTTACAAAAAGATCATCCTTTGTCTCATCAGTCCACAGAATATGTTCTCAAAAGTCTTGGGGATCATCAAGATGTGTCCTGGAAAATTGAGATGTGCCTTAAACTATGTTTCTAGGTAAAAATGTGGCGACACAGCAAAACCTGAAATCTAGTTAATTTTGATTATTGCTTCTTTCCCTGACTTTGTTGGTTCCTGCAGGAGTTCTGGGCATAGGTTTTGAATAATTACATTGGCCTGTAGTTGCATGTTTTGATACCTACATTGTGTGGGTGCACCGCACAGTTCAAGTCACATAGATTTTAATAAAAGATTACAGGTGGAGAACTAGAAAAATACATTTTGAAGGTACCTTCTGCTTTGTGCATATTAATTAGACCTGAACCAGAGATTGTTTGCCAAGTTATATCCTCTAAGCTTTGTTTGTGAGTCTAAAAGACTAAATAGCATGAAACAACGTCATCAAAATGAACAAAACTGACCTGCCTGTGTCCATGAGCCTCTGAAAGAAGGTCTTTCTGTCTTTTAACCCATTTTCTGTGGTTTAAAGATAATCTATACATGAATGCTTGTCTATGTATGATTAGTGTGTACAAATGGCTATTAATAACAAGTATGTATTTATGGGTATATGGGAGTATCTGTAATTGTGAATGAGTGTATATGTGTATGAAAACGTGTCATACATCTTACTATGAAAAAAAGCTATTTGCCAAGCATATTTCTTGTCTTTTAAGGACTGGTTTAGTTCCGTTATGGAGCCTACTTCCTATGCTAATAACCAAACATAATGTTTTCAATAGTGTTCAGATCACCAGCAGTCAGTCAGCAGTGCAGACGTCTGGTTTGATTAAGGAGTGTTGGAGAAGAAATGCTTCTAGAAGTTGCAGGATGGCTCCGGAGGACTGGATTTAGGCTCTCCTGTTCTGGGTCATAATATGAAATCTTAGATCATCTGACAAAATCACGATGAAGCTCTGTTCACACATTGTGAAATGATGATGAACATCTTAGGTCATAATGTTAGGTCAGGATTAACATCTGAACTTGCACATCAATTCACAGAGAGAATATGATGTCAAATGATGAGATTAGGAAAATCAGAGATCAGATAACAATATGATGTTAAAAGGTCAGATCACCTTTTGACATGTTAACAGTCTTTGTATCTGATGTCATAAGAGGAATTCAGGATTAAAGTCTGAGGTCAGAAAGTGAAACTAGGATGAGCATCTGCGATCATAGCGTAGCAAAAACTAAAAACCTGGGGTCATAAGGTGAGATCAGGAGGAGTATCAGAGGTCAGATATTTATGTGATACTTATTCACATAAATAATTGTTCTCACTGTGAAGTAAGTATGAACATGCCACATCAAAAGGTGAGAACAGAATTTTCATTTGATTTCACAAGGTCAGAACAGGAAAACCATCTGATGTCTAATGGAAAAATCAGGTTGAGCATCTGGCTTCAAAATGTAACATCAGGATGGCTATCTGGGATCATAATGTTGGGTACCAGGCTGGTGGGTCTGCTGGTTTCTGTTCCAGATCATCCACCAGAGGGCGCTTGATGACAGCAGGGTCCTGGAGGGCGTGCCAACAGGTCCTAACCAGACGCACCTGTTGGGTATTGTCATCTTCTGGTGGAGTATATGAGCAACTGGCTACCTGCACATCTTCGCCAGAGTGTTTTGCCTGAACTGGTACACTGAGCCACCTAGAAACCGCATTGAGCACTCTTGTTGATCTTAGAACAGATTGAAATCTAAGAACTCACCTTTGTGATCCTTCTTTCCAGGATGCTTGTCAAAACCTCCGGAAGATCCCGAGTCTCCCCCCCTTCTTTTGGAGGAACCCTCTCGAGGCACCTTGGTAGCCAGCATCCCTGCTCCTCCTTGCTGACTAGGAACACCTGTCCGCCCGCCGAAACGCTGTCTCTCTGCCCAGCATCCCCCTCGAACAACTCACCGCCTGGTTTTCTCCCCCCTCCTCGGGTCTATCCTGACCTCCACAAGTAAGAGCTTCCGTTCCCGTTTTATTGAGTTTATTCTCCTCTCCTCGCCTCGAACTCACCTCATCTCTCTCCTTCAGTGAGCGGTTGCTCCCGGACCCCCCCGCCCCCGTGAAGAAGACCCGCTGTGATTGTCAGTGGAACTGCGTTTGTTAGATTAACAATAAACCCTTATGTTCTAAACACCAGTCTCTCCCTGTGAGTGTTTCTGCATGTGGGCTAAGAATATTAAACCCGACATGACAGAACACTCTGGCCAAACGGATGTCCCAGCAGAAACAATCCGGAGAGCTCTACATAACCACCGCTTGGCTGAGCTAACCAGTTTTCTCCGCAGTCACTTTCCCCAGACCTCCACTTCAGAGTCCGCACCAAGACCCTCGCAGTCTCCAGATCCAGCCTCCGGGGTCCAAGTCCAAATCCAGTCCACGTCTTCCGACTGTCAGCTGCCAAATCCATCCAGGTTTGACGGAGATCCTCGAAGATGCAGAGGATTTTTGATGCAATGTAATATTCAATTCAATCACTCACCTCATAGATTCGTCATAGATTCTGCCAAAATATCTTATATTATTGCACATCTATCTGACCGCGCCCTAGACTGGGCTGAAGCCAAGTTTTCTTCCTCCCCCGAGTACGGCTGCTCATTTGCTGAATTCTTAACCGAGTTTAAACAGGCTTTCAATCAAGAGACCGATAAGTCCCTGAGTTCCCGAGCTCTGTTGAAGATGAAACAAGGGCAGAGATCTGTAGTTGATTTTTCAATTGATTTCCGCATCCAAGCCGCTGCCTCGGGTTGGAACACCCCAGCGCTAAAGAGTGCATATTTGGATGCTCTAAATGATTCCCTAAAGGACGAACTGGCTACTTTAGACGAGCCCGGTTCCCTCGAGGATTTAATTAAACTGTCCATAAGAATAGATAACCGTATTCGTGCTCGGGCTAAAGAAAGAAGCAGTCGAAGCGCAGTACCCCGATCACTTCGCGTTCCCCGCTACTCAGTGCCAGCAGAGAGAGAGCAGGGTCCTTCTGATCCAGAACCCATGCAGATTGGCCAAGCTAGATTGACTCCTGAGGAGAGACAGCGAAGAATGCGGGCCAAGCTCTGTCTATACTGCGGAGAAGCAGGGCACTTTGTGGCCGACTGCCCCATACTGCTAAAAGCCAGGGTACGCCAGTAACTACGAGGGAACTGACGGACCATCAAAGTAGATCGGACTCACCTCGTTTATTGTTGCCCGCAACTATTCAGTTTCAAGACCGCACTATGACCCTGTCGGCGCTGTTAGATTCCGGCTGTGAATGGAATCTACTGGATATTAATCTTGTTCAGCAAATGGCTATAGAAACAGTTCCCCTACACACCCCTCTTCGGGTTTCCGCCCTCGACGGGAAAGCTCTGCCTCAGATAACCCACCAGACAAAACCACTCCAGTTAACAGTTTCTGGCAATCATTCTGAATCCATTTCCTTTTACGTTTTTCCCGCGGCGAGCTCACCTTTAGTTTTAGGGTTCGAATGGTTACAACAACATAATCCAAATATAAACTGGTCCGACAGACACATCGATTCTTGGTCAGTTCTGTGCCATTCAACTTGTCTCCGCTCAGCCGTTCCTCCAGGTCCTTCCCCTGCTAACGGCGATGAGGCGGATCCTCCTGATTTTTCCGGAGTTCCTGCTGATTATCACGATCTGGCGCAGGTCTTCAGTAAGTCCAAAGCCGCGTCCCTACCTCCTCACAGACCATACGACTGTGCTATTGATCTCCTGCCTGGGGCTCCGTTGCCCAATAGTTGACTTTATAGTATTTCTATACCTGAGCGGGAAACTATGGAGAGGTACATAAATAATGTACTGATCAGTTCATGCAGCATAATTGAATTCTGAAAGTCTTATGGTGGCCACTGTACTTTCTGCTATAAGGTTTTTTCCATGTATGTTAATATCACATTTGTGAGATATTTGTGAAGTTTATATATTTTCTTGAAGAGAGAAATGCACCACAAACCTATGTGCAAAATGTTAATGCAAAACAGGTCAAACATAGGCCTTTCATCTCCCTTCTAAGATGTAAACAAACTTTCCATAAGAAGAAAAGAAAGAAAAATCTACATCCAAACTATTTGGACAATTTCTGACTTATTTTCATGGGCAGATAAAGTCATCTGACAGTTCTTATTGTGTCTTCTTTGTATTGGTAGTCTGAGTGGTTAATAAAAGGCTGTTTGGTAACACTTTATTTGAAGGGGTGTGAATAAGGCCAACATGACACTGTAATAAACATGACATAACACCTGTCATGAACATGAATAAGTCTTCATGAATATTTATGACTGTTCAAATCAAATCAAATAAACTTTTATTTGTATAGCACAATTCAGAAGCAAGGCATTTCAAAGTGCTTTACATAATTAAAAGAAAACAGCATGTGACATTGAATAAACAGTAAGAAAGAGAAAGAGATTTTGAGAAAAAAATATTAAAAAGATAAAAACATTAAACATAAAAACCCCTTTTCAGCCAGGGGGGACGACGCTCGCAATCATGTCCTGATCTAGGACTCTAACCCTCTGGGACTTTAGACAAAAACGGCGTTTAACAAGGACTCCAACCTCTAGATTTTTAGTTGAAATGCCATCAAATGGGACTCTAAACCGTGAAGGACTTTAGTTAAACGCAGTTTAACTGGGACTCTAACCCACGTTTTACTGAAGGGACTCTAACTCAAATAGGGCTACGAGTGGGGGATAGTACCCGCGCCTCTACAGGGTGTGGGGCTGTACATCATTAAAAACTAAACACAGAGAAAGAGGAATTCAAAGAAATTAATAAATAGATAAAAAGTAAAGATAAAAACATTAAAAACATCAAAGACATCAAAACCCACACTCTAACCCTAATTTAGCCATAAGCAACTTTAAACAGGTGGGTTTTAAGTTGAGATTTAAAGGCACCCACTTTAGTTTCTTTCCTGTTGCTAGATTTATTTTATTGTTTATTGACCACCAGTAATTTTCACTTATAACCTGCTCCACCGCCTAATCGTCATGTGTTTCACATCATGTGTTGATTTTTCACTGTTCAGCGTCGGATTCTCTGTTTTTAATGCCATAATTCACATCTGGTATGTTTTATGTCCCGCTTCTCCTGTTTCAGAGTTTTGCGCAATGTGCTCGTCAATTTTTTTTTTAACCCCCTAAGGTGCAGGGTGGTCGGGAAGTGTATCGATGGGGAAAAGTCAGACTGACATAAACCTTTTAAAACAACGGAAACAATTTTGGTATTCTGATTATAGAAATTTAAAAGTGTTGTGGTACCGTTGTTCTATCACACATCCATTTTATAGCGTTAACCAGTGTTAACGCTATAATATGAACGCTGTCTATCGTGGTATCACCCATGGAGGGATTTCTTTATTTAAATGGGTTCATTTTTCAGAGGCATACAAAGTCAGGGTATTGTGATTTTAGTAATTACATGTTTATAAGAGCGATTTTATGTTGTCCTTCCATGAGAGTGTGCAGCTTTCAAACGGAAATAAAACACTTTTTAATATAAGTTGCTGCTTTGACATGATCACAGAACTGCCAAAACATATGTACAAAAATACCAGACAAAGTGAATCACAGCAACGTCATCAGCAGGTGTAACGCTGAACTGATGCGGTGAAGCTACTAGTAGCAGGTGGACGAAGCTGTGCCAAGAAGCTACAAACACTAAATAGAAGGAGAGCTGCCATCGATAGAGTTGCAGCCAGGCATGATTTATTGTTACACAATACAATTTTAACAAGTTGTAGGGGGTGGGGGGTGATGACGTCAATATGCGTGTATTGCTCCAGACTTGCTGTCTCCTTTAGCACAGTCTGGCTGTATTCCTCCAGACTAGCTGTACTCAGTCCATGGAACCTGCATCCCGATCCTTTTGTCAAAGAAATGTTTTAATCATTTAGATTCATCCCCTGGACATTTCGCGGTACCGGCTCTGTTATGCTCAGCGACTTGGTTTCCCCTTTAGCTCAGTCTGGCTGTGCGTCGAGATGGTGTGAGCTGGGTTTTAAATGTAAATGAATTTAACGCCTCTGAGCGTAGCGGGTGGTGGCGCCTATTGTACTAAGCGACTTGCTGTCCCCTTTAAGCAGTCTGGTTGTATTGTTCCAGACTAGCTGTACTCAGCCCACGGAACCTGCATTCCGAACCTTTTGTCAATCTGATCGTTTGTACTCAGCCTGCAATATATTTGTATATTTGCCCTGACTGGTTCACATTTATTTGTAGATTTTAAAAAAACAGGCAGGAGAACCCGATCGCCTCCGTGCAAAAGTTGGTAAATATATATAAAGGGAAAAAATAGATGTAGTTACAGCTACATAAGCATTTAGAAAGTATTGACTCAAAAACACCACGAATTCAACCTTTTCTGTATTTTTTCTACTGCAACTTGCGCGGGATAGATATAAGAAAAACAAACTGCGGACATCAACAATTTAGCAAGCGTTATTGAACAACACATCAGTACACCGATATTAAGAATGCTGTTAAATTAAAGTTGTTGTACAACCTCCTCGTGTTGGGGTAAAGTCTTCAACCCAGCGCGGTCTCGGTTGTATTGCTCCAGACTGACTGTGGCTGGTGATATATGTATATTCTGTTTTCTTTTGTCAAGCTGATTGTTTGTACTCAGCCCACGGAACCTGCATTCCGAACCTTTTGTCAATCTGATCGTTTGTACTCAACCGTTGGTATACCTGTATTGTTCCAATCTAACCGGCTCCTTAGGTCTGATTGGTTGAATTCAACCAACAATATACTGCTATTCTTTTGTGGAATATTTAACAACTGAAAAATGGCACAGAACAAGAATATTTTTTCCACTGATTGGCTGCTGTTAGGCCTACCGATTTTAAGTTGAATGTCCATTCATTGCATTTTTCTTAGACACCTGTGAAAATAATTTCTATTCACATGGCTTTTTTGTTCTCTGATAAATTATATTTGACGATAAATACAGAAACAAGCATAAAAACCAAAACATCTACAATAGTGATAGTAACTTTAATAATAAAATAATAGTCAGTGCAAAGTAGCCTACACATTCTTTGGTGGGGGCGATGAGGGACTTGGATAAAGGCTAGCGAGGGCACTGGCCCAAAAAAGGTAGAGAAACACTGATCTAGATTGATCTTTTTTAGCAGTGGTTTGATAACTGCTGTTTTCAAAGCCTGGGGGAAATCACCTGAAGAGAGTGATGAGTTTACTATTTGGATCAGATCATTAGCAACAACAGGCAGGTCTATATTAAAGAAATGTGTGGGTAGGACATCCAGACAGCAGGAACTGGAGCTTAATTGACTTATAATTTCTTCTCTGGTTTTATAATTAAGTAGTTGAAATTGGGTCATTTTTCCTGTATTTATTTTGTTTTGGCATAACATTAATAGTGGCTTTAGAGTGGATGTGCAGATTGACTCTGATCTTTTTAATTTTCTCTGAGAAGAAGCTGAAGAACTTGTTGCAGGCGGCATTAGATTGAAGTTCAGGTGGTAACGTCATAGGAGGGTTTGTGAGTCTGTCAACAGTAGCAAATAAAGCTTGAGCATTGTTAATGTTTTTGTTTATGACATCTGCAAAGAAAGCCTCTCTTGCATGTTTTAGTGTTGTGTGATAGTTACGTAGTCTTTGTTTATAGACGTCATAATAAACGTGCAGTTGAGTTTTGCGCCATTTCCGTTTGGCCCTACGGCAGAGTTGTCTTGCAGATTGAACTGTTTGTGCATTTCTCCATGAAGATTTCTTCCTACCAGTCATAACTTTCACTTTAATGAGGGCAATGTAATCAATGATATCTGAAAGTTTGCACTGAAAATCATCCAACTTATCTATGTCATTATAGCTTAAGGGTGAGGAAGAAGAGTAGATTTGATTAAATGTTTCTGCTGTGTTTTCTGTGAAAGTACGTTTTGTGATAGTAGTTTGTCCAAGCGGGTTAACAAATAAAGAACTGTCAAAGATAACAGCAAAGTGATCTGACAATACGACATCAGTTACAGAAACATTGGAAATATTCACGCCCTGACTGATAACCAGGTCCAGTGTGTGTCCATGAGTGTGTGTTGCTTGTTTGACGTGTTGAACCAAAATTCTCTAATATATTAAAGAGCTTTTTTTCCCCTCGGCCATGGGGGTCATCAACATGAATTTTGAAATCACCGACAATTATTAAACAATCATAATCAATGCATATAAGAGATAGAAGCTCATTCAAATCCGTAAAAACATTTTCCACATATGTTGGAGTTTTGTATAAAGTTAGTGTCAAAGTTTGTTTGTGGCCTTTTACTTCAATTCCCAGATACTTAAAAGAGGTGAAATTACCCAAAGAGATTTTACTACAATTTATGGTATTCTTAAATATTGAAACCACGCCTCCTCTATTTTAGTGTTTTCTATTCTCACTTAAAAAATTGTACGTAGGAGGCGCTGATTCAATTAAGAAGATTGGTTCATTATTGTCATTCAGCCATGTTTCTGTCAGAAATAAAACATCAATATTATGTTCAGTGATTAAATCATTAATTAATAGAGCTTTAGCACAGAGAAATCTGGTATTTAAAAGAGCCAGTTTAAGTGACTTGGAGGCTGAAAGCTCTTCAGTCTGAGGTTCCTTTAGGCAGGGGATCAGTCTGAAATTTGAATTAAGACCGCTGTTTTTTTGTATTTGTTTTTTGTAACGTTTCTTGTAGTGATCCTGACAGATACTGTTATGCGGTGCTGGGGGGCCAGACACATTCTGGAGGAAGACCTGTGTAAAGATAATACCCGAACCTTGGTCTCAGACGTCAGAAACACAGAGTGCTGGATCCTCTGGGAAGTCAGAGGCAGGTGGGTTAGATGAAGTGAGGTCTACTATGTTAGCGCTAAGGAGAGTCGTGCCGTGGCGAACCTGTTGATCCATTCCATCCGTCAATTTAAGAAACTCTGGTCCGTTAGACATTTCTTCGTAGGTATTGTTAATTTAAATCAGAAGAGGAAGAATTAAAATATTTTGACTTGTTTTATTTTCTCTTCTGCCTGGATGCCTGGATTCATTGTATCAGCAACCACAGAGACAAGAGAAAACGTTTTTCCAAGTCCAAAACATAAACATTTATTAGACAAACAACTAATGAAACTGACAGAACTCAATAAAATCACAAACCAGCATCCAATTCAATATTTATCTCACTCAACAGACATCCACATACTACGACAAAACGTTACGGGGAACCATTTCACCGCCGCACCGTCCCGGGTAACCCCGGAGCGATCTGAAGTTAAAGTTCCGGGTCCCATACTTTTAAAGGGAGGGTGTGTTTCCCTTCTCTGCTGTATTCAAATTAGGGGACTGTCCTTTGCTAAGTTCATTTAAATCTAGTTAACTATGTTCCAGTAAAAACCTATTTCTAAGATCAAAGAAGTGTTATTTGCTTTCGAATGAAGACATATATTTTTATCACCCTGTCCCGAGAGGAAGCTCTACTCTGTTGGCAGGACCAGATTGTTTTACACCAGCTGTTAAATCTTATCCAAGTGGTCAGGTTAAACTCACACACAGAGAAACTAGCTGTATTCTAAATTAGAGAGAACTACAAGTTATTTTAATTCAACGTAGTGTATAATGTTTCAATAGAAATATCCTACATAAGAGATAACGCTAATTGAACCATGGATGTAATTTAAAGTGAATTTCCTTATTTTGAAACACCATTAATTTTATCTAATATTGAACATATGGTTAAGTTTTACAACTAGCTTATTTTAAATTTATTTTCTTAACAGTATCTTGTGAGTGAGTGTAGGAGCAGAGAGGGAGGGGGGAAAATGAGGGAAGGGGGAATGAGGAGGGGAACCAGTCGCTCTGTCCCCAGTCGATGTTTTATCAGTTTGTTTTGGGACACTTTGCTTCTGGTAAGTGGAGGGTTCCGTCCTAGCCCGACATCCTTGAGCCTGTTCTTCTGAAGTGATGGTCACATTGTTGTTCTTGATAAAACAAAAAATGTTTGCAGTGAGCAGCTTTATCCCATGTTTGTTAAGATTGCGTCTGCCTCTTCCAAAGATGTCAAAGCGCTGCCAATAGATCCAGAGGTTATCGATGAAGGTCACTGAGCTGGCAGAGCAGGTTGTAATCAGCCATTTGTTTATCATGAGCAGCCTGGAGTGTTCTTCGTCTCCCCATTGAGGTGATGGAATTGGACCACTGAGAAATAACCTCATTTTTAATTTTCCCAAAGTGTCCAGAGGAAAATTGTCATAAAGTGTCATTTGGTAAATCATGACACCTATAATACAAAGTTGACATTATTAGGCCCGAGCAGCGAAGCGCTGGCGAAGGCCTATTGTAATCGCAGGATTTCTTATTCTTATTTTTCTGTCACTTCACGGGGCTGTTTGGGGCATTTAACATATTCAAAAACTCACCAAACATCACCCAAAATTGTCCCCCAATGAAAATTTTTGGATTCTGGTAGAATCCGAAGTGGACGTGGCCAAACTACTCTACAGCGCCACCTAACATGAGTTGGGGGAAACTGTAGATCGTACAGATCTGAAATTTGATATGTCGGTACATCTCCCCAAATCAAGAAAAAAGTATCTTGGAGGTATTCTCTAAAATGCTCAGGGAGGCGGCCATTTTTGGTCAAAGGTCAAATTTTGGCCATTTTTTAATTTTACTCACGTCAAACTTTACCAAACTCCTCCTAGGGATTTTGATCTATTGGCTTCATTTGTGGTCAGGATGCAGTTAAGGGGTGTGGCAATAAAAGTTATCAAAACAGTGAGTTTTTGTACATGTTGAGGGGTGTTCCTGGGCGCCGAAGTTGGCGTACTCGCCAAAGAAAACGAACTGCTACAACTTTCATATAGAAAGGTCAATTGGCACCAAACTTGGTATGAGGGATCCTGGTTGGATGCCTGATGATACTATGTCGTCATAGTCTGACCTCACTTAAGCCCTGCCCCCTCAGTACAGGAAGTGACCTGTACTGGGAACGATCCGATTCTGGCTCTCTTGACCTAATCAAGATGATCTTGTGTCAGATGACTGATAACAAGTTGGTCTCACTTGCTCTAAAGTGCCAAGAATTTCCAGTGGAGGGCGTGGCCATGGCAGCATGGCGAAGTCACATGTCACACCGCCGCCATACTTTTGACTCTAGATTCCACATGTTTCAGTCCAGCTGCACTAAAGTCACTGAGATCGATCCTTGTCCACCCCCCAACAGGAATCCAGTGGGAAATTTGATGGGCGTGGCATAATTCCACCACAGCACCTCCTACAATATTTTAAAAAATCAGCCCCCAGCCATGCTTTATCCCACAATTATGAAACTTCGCACACATGTGTAACTTGTCAGGACCTACAAAACAGTATCTTGGAGCCATGATCCAAACCCAACAGGAAGTCGGCCATTTTGGATCAAAGTTGCCCTTTTGTCTTTTCCATTGATGTTGTATCAGAGCAAACTCGTCCTAGAGCTTTCGAGATCCAGGCTTCAAACTCAGTCAGCACAGTCTTGAGGTACTGAGGTTCAAAAGTTATCAAAGGAATTTTCCTATATCAAAGCATGTTGGCAGGGCCAAGCCTCAAATCTGGCCATGAAACATGAAGGCTGGGGGAACTGTGCCAGAGCGTCAGCGGTGGCGAGAGAGTGGTGGCGCAGGAAACCCTGCGGTTGCATATAGGCCTTCGGCGCGCTTTGATGCGAGGGCCTCCAACGCCGCTTGCGGCTTTAATTCAAAATGTCTTTGTCATGACAACTTGACATTAACCAAGAAATCATGATCTGACATAAATTTGTCATAAAAGTTTTACCGATTAAACTTTAAAAATTAGCTTTATGTGGTAATATTATATTGCTCTGCCATGTTGTTTAATTTTAAATTTCTTAATTTTATTGATTCTAAAGTTTTACAGCAAGTTGTCTACAAAGCACTTATGAACTTAGCATTTAAAACATTATTTAAGGCTGTTTTAAGTAGTGCAATACGCCATCTCCACCAGTGAGAGGCAGCATTGCACGAACAGCCGTGCGGTGTGTTGGTGAAGAAGTCATCTTCCATATTGTGGGGTCAACCTCAGGCCCAGTTCACGCTACACGATTTTAGAACTGTTGGCCGATGGTCGGCCGATTTTCAAAACCTGAGAGACCACACACTAGCCAACCAAAACGTAGGTATAACGCGTTCGATCGGGCCCGATCATGCAATGTGTGATGTTCAGCTACACGGCAACAGCAACACACCTCACACAAACTGATTTCTCACCGACGTTCAGATTCCAGACAGAAAATACAGTAAAAACCCACTATATCACATGGGAATTTAGAGTAAACAAACATGCCTGACAACGTAGAACCAATAGCGACAGTTTCTAAGCTTCTTTTAAGTATAACGTATGTAACAAAAAGAAAAGGCACTGGATAAAAGTGTGGAGACGGGACACTCGGCAGCTTTATTTGCTGCACAATGCTATGGAGGCAAACTGCGTTTTTTCGTCTTTACCATTTGTGTATTTAGATTGTTTTTTGTTCCGTCGTTTCTTTAAGCTTCATTGGTTAATTAGTATTTCCTGTTTTAATGTTTACAATTAAATTTAGAACAATGGGCACAAAATAATGGCTACAAGTCCAGTTAACTAATTTTAAAACCAGGCATTAACCAATGTTTGACGAGTAAGCGTCAAGCCCTAACTGAATGAAAATCATTAGAACCTATTTTTATCACGTTACCCAGGTGAAAAAAAAAAATACTTTAGTATATTTCAAACATACTTACATTTGTGTGGGCTGCACAGTTTTCGCAGTTGGTAGAGCTGTTGCCTTGCAGCAAGAAGGTTCTGGGTTCGATTCCCAGCCTGGGGTCTTTCTGCATGGAGTTTGCATGTTCTCCCTGTGCATGGTGGGTTCTCTCTGGGTACTCCGGCTTCCTCCCACAGTCCAAAAGAACATGACTGTCAGGCTAATTGGCCTCTCCAAATTCTCCCTAGGTGTGCATGTGTATGGTTGTGTGTCCTGTCTGTCTCTCTGTGTTGCCCTGTGACAGACTGGCCACCTGTCCAGGGTGAACCCCGCCTCTTGCCTGGAACGTTAGCTGGAGATAGGCACCAGCACCCCTACCGACCCCACTGAGGGACAAGGGTGTACAGAAAATGGATTGATGTACTTACATTTGTGAAAGTACGAAAGTACATTTTAAGTATTAAGTGTATTATACCTATACGCACCTATAAATATATCTGAAGAATATTAAAAGTATACTTGTACCAATTTAGAAATTAGAACTTTAAACACACTTAAACATAATTGTACCAAAAATACACTTTTAATAAATATATTAAATAAAAGTATACTTTAAGTGAACAAAATATATATTTGCCCTTTGTAAACATACACTTGCTCAAATATATCTAAAATATATTGAAAATATATATTGTGTATATTTTTAAATGTATGCTCACAATAGAATTTCTTTAAATTCACTTATCACTACTTTAAATTATTGATTTCACTATGTTTTAAATTACATCTCAGTGTAAATTTTAGTCTAATAAAGTATGCCTTTTGTAATTTTCTTTATTTAACCGGGTGAACCCGTTGAGATCTAGATCTCATTTTTAAGAGGGACCTGGACAGAAAGTCTGCAACACGCAGAGACCTGGTTACAAAATAAAACTAATTGATACACATGCAATTAGTTTTCAGCTACACGGCTGAAAATGCCTATAAATGCCTAAAAGTATGTCTTTTAGGCATTTATAGAGTACTTTTCATGTATTTTTTAGGCATACTTTTAAGTACCTAAAAATTATGCCTTTTTATGTGCCTTATAATCTTTTACTATTTTTGTTAAAATTGCAAAGAATAAAAAAATTATAATCATGATGCAATGTTGTTTAAGAAAGTACCCAATCAATTTTCAGATGTATGATGTAAGATCTATAATAAACGGCATTAGCTCCAGTTCACACTCGAAACCAGATGGTGGCGGTATTGCACAATTTCGTTTTTTTTTTTTTAAAACGCCATAAAGAGAAGAAAAAACTTGAACGCAGGGAAGATAACAGACGCTGTTCAAATTCGCCATTTTTACTCACATAGCATTGCCTTAACCCGTTTAATCCCAAATTTTTCCCAGACATGAAAATATTAAAATCAGATGTCATTTATTGCCCTTTGAACTAATCAAGGGGAAATAAAAAAATTGTGGAAAAATATATGAAAAAGTGTGTTTTATGATCGGTCACAATTGTGACCGGTGGGATAATATGGTGTTCTTCCTAAGATGAGCTAAAAGTGCTTTTTCCAAATAGAAAAGATCATAAAAGGTGAACTTTGTTTCTTTATTGGAATATACCAGAGGTGTGACCAAGTCACTGTGTTGCAAGTCTCAAGTAAGTCTCAAGTCTCCGTCCTCAAGTCAAGTCAAGTCTCAAGTCAAGACAGGCAAAAGTTGAGTCAAGTCTCAAGTCAGAAACCTTTAATTTCAAGTCATTTCGAGTCGTTTTTATTTTTAATTTTTTTATAATTTGCAATTATACTTAAAATTCAAATAGACCATTTGTTCTTTTTAAAATCTGTATTTATCTCAAATGATAGAACATGTGCAGCTGAACACAAAGTATAAAAAACATTTTTAAATTGGACCTCTTTATTGCGCAGTTCTGTTAAACTTGATATTCAATAAAAAAAAGTTTTCAAAAAATGAAATAAGTATATATGAAGTTATCACAAGTAAACTCAGGAAGGTCTGGTGCATTTATTTTTCTGCTTTTATTTCTAAGTATGTTAGTTTCAGTCCTCCGTAAATATGGGCCAGATATTCTAAACACAAAATTTATTTGGGACAGTCACTGTATTTGGTCTGTTTTAACAAATAAACCACATGAAAAAATCTAAATCATTGCAAATAAAGTGGAGTGGTTTTGAATTTGGATGTGATGGTAAAATAAATATCTGTCAGGCCAAGTGGGTTAAATCTACAGCCAATTTCACATCAATATTGATAAAAACATGTTGTGTGAATCAAGCTGGTCAGAATCACTAAACACAAAATAATGAGCTCATTATTTTATGTCTTACTCAGTTAACTATCCCACTTAGTGTTTATTCAGGGTCAGTGAGATTGTACAATTTTTATTTTTACAGACATTTTTGAAAGATGCCCATAAAAAACGGGATTTTTAAAAAATGTGTTTTTCCAGCAAAGCTACTTGGAAATGGGTTCTGTGCGACATGTGACAGTCAGTCAGTGCATTAAGTCAAAAACAGTTGACTCAATGCACTGACTGCAGTAAACAATATAATTTCCCAACGTAGATGTCTTCAAATACACCAACCATCCTTAGATGATACTGGACCGGCTCATCATCATGATGGGACAGAGAGACTCTGTTCCCCGAGTTCAGGTCCAGAATCTGCTTTCTGTTCCGGAGCCCCGCTCACTATCCACCGGCTTCCTGAGCTAAACACGGTGCACATTATTTGTGGAGGCATTTGAAGGACCGGATTTATGGTAAATCATCACCAATTTAACCCAGAGTACACATGCTAACACGAAGTTAGCTAAAGTCAACTATCTAACAGCAAAAGAAAAGGGCCACCTACCATCTTTGTGAAGCTTCAAATGCCGGACAAAGTTGGACGTCGGTGCATCTCCATCCGATATTCTCTTCTTGCATGTTTTACAAGTTGCAGTTCGTTTTTTATTTGAAAGTTCATAACCTACGTAGCCAAAAGAAATTACTTGCGGAAGCATATTTGAGCCGTTATTTTGTCTTTCGTTCCCTGAGCTCCGCAGCGTCGCCGCTTTTTTTTTATGTCCAAATCCTGTTAATTTGATTGGTTGAGCTGCAGCTACGCATACATACATACATTAGGAGAGAGGAAAAACAGAGGGACGGTCTGTTGATACGGAATGAGTTAAATTAATTAATGACGCCACTTTATAAATAATGTGTTTTCAATTTTAAGACTTTGAGTAAAAAATATCAAGTCTTTTCAAGTAAACAGCTTCAAGTCGAGTCAAGTCCCAAGTCAATGGCATGAAAGTCAAAGTCAAGTCCGAGTCTTTGAGCATTTTTTTCAAGTCAAGTCTCAAGTCGTGATTTTAACGACTCGAGTCCAAGTCATGTGACTCGAGTCCCCACCTCTGGAATATACCTAGCCAGAGCATTACTTTAGTGCAACATTTGCTCTGTAAAGTACAAATTTGACTATCGATATATTCTAAACCAAGGTAAATTTGAGTGCTCGAGTGTTTATGCATAATTATATTGAACTTCAGTCAGTTGTAGTGTTATGTTATGAAGGCCTACACCTCTCATGTGCTCATTGATCTATTTGACATCAGTCTCTGTATAGTTCTTTCACATCTTTGTTTCTACTATGAAAATATTACTGTTTTTCTGGTGGATCAGTGGTTTCTCATCTTGTGTCAGAACCTCATTTGGATCCTCTTTATTTTTTATATTTTTATAGAGTACATCAAAGAGACAGTTGTCCCTTCATCATAAACTTTTGCAGGTGGTAACAGAGTGCCACATGATTGGTGAAGGGTCAGATGATCCTCTTTTCCCATGAACTGATCATATGCATTCAAAATCGAGCATGGAAAATGGTCTATTTTCCTCTTATAGTCCATGTCTAAGCCACCACTACCAAAATCCATCTTTCTCATAACTACATTGTTGTATACTTTGTCTGGCCATCATTAAGTCTAACAGATCATGAACCACACTCAAAATTAATCTTAAAAAGGAAGAAGTTAGGAATTGGAAGAATGTTTACACATCCTGCTTACACACCAAACTAATTTTTGTAAATGTAAAGGTGTATATCATAACTAGACACTTTAAAAATGATGTGCACCAAAAATCTTTGTTATATGTTTATTTAAAAATAGATTTCTAGCCTCTTCCTTCTTTGGGAGGTTTGTGGCAGTCTAATTCTCACCAAGGTGCAACCAAGATATAATAAGCTCTATTCATGTGATAATTACACAAAAGGAGCCCGGAGGGATGAAGGCTGCCAAGTGTTGCTAGCTGGTGGTAAGTTTGCTTATTAATTATCTTCGTTTAATTATAAACAGTGCAGTAAAGATATATAACTTACGTTGGTTTCTTAAATAATTATTTCATCAATTTTATTGTGACTTGTATGATTATTACTATTGTAATCATTCAGCTTCATGCTATAAATGCATGGAGGCTCTGTTTGTTGCGACTTATACTTTTATTTATAAACTAACCTGGTTTTAATTAAGCTCCATAAGACAGAGAGACTTTGATATTGTGAGGTTGTTGTTCTAACTCGTTCATCAATGATTTTATCTTCAACATGTTTGCAGTCTAAGCAAATGAAGATGAAAGAGGAAGCCAGAGAAATCAGGTGTTAGAAAACCTAAAGACTTTCTGTCTCAGAAGAAGCTCTGACTCCACCAGATCACCAACCAGCTCTGAGGATGAACCTTCACATCGTCTTCATGATGTAAGTTTGTTTTTTACTGAGCAGCTAGCTACATTTTCAACAACAAAAACTGCTGTGTTACCAACACCATGTGCTTAATAAACATGATTTATTAAGCATCCTGCAAGGATCAGTGTGTTCAGATCATGGATGGAAAGATTTTAAGGTAGTTTGTCTCCTTAAGTCCACACTTAAAACAGCTTCATAGTTAATGCCAATATCAACTGATTTTATCATATTGCTGACTATTTTTTGCTTCTTCTAACATAAACAGGCAAAGAAGAAACCCAGAAATGTTTTTCCACTCCAGGCATCTGGTCCCAATCATCATCACTTCTGATGATGCCACATACATGGCGAGTCCACGTCTTAAAATTGTAAGTATTTTTTTATTTGCTATTTTTCTGTAGTCTTTAAAATACAAATGTTTTCTATATTTAATTGCTCCATTGTTCTTTTTCATAGGTTTCTATAAAGTGCAGTGGTACAGTGAATGGGAATGTTGTCGTTGATCCTCACTGTTCTTAGGAAGGAGAAATGTCAGTTTGTCTGCAGTAATACTGGAATACTGTGACATTGAATTAAAACAATACCTTGGTGAAACAGTTTTCACATTTCCTCTAAAGTGTACCTATCAGTTTATTGTGCTGATTTTCATAATTTTGTTGTTTGTTAACTTTTAACGTATTGACAGTTTGTACAGTTGTCTTATAGTATAAAGGCTCTTGAAAAAATGTTGGTTAGACTTTATTTGACGGGGTGTGCATAAGACTGATATGATACTGTCATAAACATGACATAACTCATGTTAGGAACATACCAACAGTGTCTTGAAGAGTCATTCAGTAAATAATGACAATTTTAATGAGAATTTGCTTTAAAAGTTGGATTAAATGTTTTATGTTATGTTTATGACAGTGTCATGTCAGTCTTATGCACACCCCATCAAATAAAGTGTTACCAAAATGGTAATATATTGAAAGCACGATATATTTATAATTTTTGTTCTTTAAAGTAATAACTTTCATGTTTTATTGTCACACTTAAATTTTCATGTTCATGTGTTCACTTTTGACGTGTAAACTGATAATTTATGTAAAGTTCATAAAGTTGTGAGTAAAATTGGACAATTTTAAAATGTTGGTAATAAAACTAAATATTTAAATTACCTTGAACATCTTGTGTAATGTAAGGATACTCAGAGGGGACCCGGAAATTCAACCACACACAGGAGTATAAAAAAGGAAAAAAAGTTAATTTTTTCAGATACTGGTTTCTGCTCCGGGAGAGGTCATCAAACACAGCACTGAGGAGAGAGGGGAGAAGACTGGTGATGCACTAACAAAGGAGGGGTATCTTAGAAATGTTCAGCTTAACTGACCTGTAGAGCAGTGGACGGGTGGAGCAGAGGGTCTGATGACAGGGAGATGCAGGAAACCAGAGGAACAGGCTTCTGTGGAGGAAATGAAGATCTCCACGGGGAGATCCGAGATGCAGCACCCAGAGACTTTGTCGATAAACAGGCAGAGGTCATACACAGGAGGACAGAGAGCAAACTTAGCTTAGAGGGGCAGGCGGTAATCGGTGGTCGTGAGGCAGAGCTTGGGTCAGGGTCCAGAAATCCAGAATAGAAGGGATCCGTGAAGGGCTTGGCAGGAGGGGTAAATCCGTGGTCAGAAGGGAGGTCGAAGAAACACAGAAGGCTTGGCAGGAAACGCTGGATCTCTACTGGCTCGTGGCTGTCGATAATCTGGCAGGGAAGCAGAGGCTGAGGGGTGTTTAAGTAGGGCAAGGCCCAGGTGGAACAGGTAAGCAATCAGGCGTGGCAGGTGAACTGAATGAGTGCTTAACACAGCATGGATAGGACATGAATCATAACAGTGTAATTAATCTTTCCATGTAATTGTAGCCTAAAACAATGTAAGTACTGTAGTTATGCAGGTTATGTACAAAATAGGAAAATAGGAATAAAGAAGTCTTATGAGTAATTAAAATTGTAGTTTATTATCTATAGCAGGAAATCAAAAATAAAAATTAAGTGTAATTTAAATACATTACTAATATATTAGCAGTATATTTAACATATATTTAAAGTATATTAAAAGTATATTTTTTATATAATTCTGTGACAGAATTGGTACACTTAAAATATGTAGTATTCAAGCTCTTGAATATTACATAAAAAAGTATACTTAAAGTATACTAAGTACTACTTAAAGTTGTTCCAAAAAAAGTATGTTGAAGTATACCATCATAAGTGTGAACTGGAGCTACTGCCGTTGACTTATAGATCTTACATCATACATCTGAAAATGGATTGGGTAAAGACAGTTTGAGCAAGTGTATATTTACACTTGGGCAAATACATATTTTGTTCACTTAAAGTATACTTTTATTTAATATATTTCTTAAAAGTGTATTTCGGTACAATTATATTTAAGTATGTTTAAAGTTCTAATTTAAAATTTGGTACAAGCATACTTTTAGTATACTTCATATATATTTATAGGCAGTACACTTAATACTTAGTATACTTAAAATGTACTTTCACAAATGTAAGTATGTTTAAGGTATAATATAGTATACTTTTTTTTCACCTGGGAGTACTAAATGTTTTAGGACAGCAGAAGCAAATTTTCAGCCCCAGGTCTTTGAAACAATTGTTTACCCAACTTTTCTTTACTCTGCCGATATTTAAATTACTCTGCTGATACAACGTAGTATTATGACTGTATTCTTGTATTTGAAAATAAGAATCTCTTATTCTGGCCACTCTGCTGCTGTTTTTCTCATCACTGTCAAACTTCTCCATCTCTCCTCCAGATAGATATATTTCAAAACATCCTCTCTTGTATCCTTCGCTTCGTTTTTTTTTTTTCTTCAGCTCCGTTTACAACAGTGCTGTGCCTACTTCTACTCATAGACATAATATAAGAGTAGACCCCGCATTGGCTGCTCCGGCGCAGGAAATACTGCGGCCATCTTGGATGGGTCGTCCCTCCTACTTTGTTCAACCAAAACAGCAGAAGATGCCTCAGCACTGAGGGATATTGTTGTTCGGATCTATGGATTATTGATGTGAGGCTCCACAGACAACATTTCACAAGTAAAATGGACATATTATTGTGTATATATTGTGATTGGAATATTACTTTACTGTATTTATGACCACCGGCGAGATACCAGCTAATATTAGCTACAGTGCTTGGTGTAATACGGGTTCAGCCGTAATGAAGGATAACTGAGATTCTGTAAGTCTAAAAAAAATTATTATTCTCTAACATTGACTAAGATTATCTGACACAAGAGCCTACATTAGAAATGAAACAATGTAACATATATTATAAAACTTATGTGTTATAACATTCACCAGCAAAGTTTACACAGGTGGTAAAGACTATTATTATGTAATTCTTTCACTTGTAAAATACATCCCAAATCTTCCGTTTTTGTTTTGAAAGTTTCATAAAGACACGATGTGAGGAAGAAGAGGGAGATACCTTTAAAGAGAGACAGTTTCACTGCAGCACTGATGAATCTCACATCGGATTTTTGACTGAATCTCTGAAGCTAGTCGGCTGAAAAAAAATAAATAAATATGTATATATATATCATACATCGATATCAGAATATTCCATTCCTATTCTGTTGTTATAGCCACTAATCATATTTAAATATGCTGAACTATGTATTAAAAACATACTTAAATAATACAATTATTTATAAATGTAGCATTGATAGATGCTTGAATATAGTTCCAGTAACAAAAAAACGTGTTATGATCGATAAAATGCGCTGATATGTCATTTTGCCTTCTAAACACATAGCGCTGAGTGGAGTGGTCTACCGCTCCAAGATGGCCGCCCTAAATCTCGTCAGCGACAATAGGCGAGAGCGGTTCATGAGGCGTCTATTCTTATATTATGTCTATGCTTCTACTTGGTTGAACAGTCAGGCTGTTGTTGTACTAGGCTAAGACAACATGTTGAATATGTCCGATTTCAGGTGGGAGCAGTCCCGACGTTTTACCGACTGGACCCGATCATTCATAACACACCACACACTTCAGGATGATCGGTTAAGATTATCGCAAGTGACAATCTTAGAATGCAGAACGTTCTAACATTGTCGTAAGGGCAAAATTGAGGTAAAAAATCATGTAGTGTGAACTGGGCTTAACACAAGTTATAACGGCCAGACCTCCTGTTTAAAAAGAAGTTTGACACCTAATACATATGAGGTATGTTTTATTAACTTTACATTTTCTTTGAGAAAATAACATTGACTATGATCTCTTTCTTTGTAATGTTAGCTATGATCAATTTAAGCCAATCCTACCTTGCTGTAAGTTAATGTTAGCTAAAGTTATTAAACTCCATTACTGTAATGTCAGCCCTTAATATTAAACATATTTTAAAGACAGGCAAATTGGTTTTTTCCCTCCGATTTTAATCTAGCAAATTAAAAGCTGATATGTTAGTCAAAGTTATCCTTTATGTGCATTATTTAGCAACTTGGCTGATATGACACAGTGCTTGTGTTCTTTGCCTTGGCAACTTTAGCCACATGAAGACCCATGTTAGCCTAAGGACACATGGTGGGGGGACAAAGTTGGCTAATGAAGACATGCTACGAGTGTGGAGGATGATAATGAGGACCAGCCACCAGAGAAAGAAGTTCCTATTTGACCAAAGAGAAAGAAGCAGATGAAATATTCCCCAAGAAAATTAGGCAAGTCATTTTTGTGTTACTATTTTCTCCAGGTGAAGTGGGGTGGGATGGGCCAGGAAGGTAAGGAAGGGGGAACAGGAATCAACAATCACCAGCTGAGTTAATAAGTTACGTTTTAGACAACTAAAAACTGGTGTTTAATCTATTTATTTATTAATAAACTTCTTGCAAACATCAATAAGCCAGGTTGGAAATAATTTAGAATGCTCATTAAGTGAAAAGATACACTCATGTGCCTAAAACTATACATTAAATGATGCAATCTGAATAACAACAGTGGCAGTCTGTCTGAACTTCTGCCAGACAAATATTTGATCAGAATAATTTTGTTCAGCTTTAGTTATTATGCTACTTGTGTTAAGAAATAATTGTATTACACTTCATAACAACCAGTCATGTGAACTAGAGCAGTGTTTTTCAACATTTTGTGAGCCAAGGTACATTGTTTTAATTAAAAAAATCACGAGGCACACCACCAACCAAAAATGTAAACAAATATTCTCTCTAGCCGCCTGTTACATCCACCAAGGGCACAACATATTTGAGGACACAAGACAAAAACATGAGGATTAAACAAATTTTTTTCTTAAATTCTCTTCACTTTGGTTTTCTTAGTTCAGCTTCTTCTGATTTTCTGCAAAGAACATAGAGTTAAAGGCCCTCAGACCCCATGTCCCAAAAAATAAAGAAAAACAAAACCCCAAAAGTATTAACAGAAAGTTGGACCTGGTGAGCCGATCAAAAATAACAAAATGGTACAGCAGGGGGCCAACCCTATACAGGGCCGTCGAAACCCCTACTAGTACTGAACTAAAGCAAAAAGATCCTAATACAAAAGAAAGATTGAAAACAGGACAACCCGGTCCCACCAGGCCAAAATCACAAGAAAAAAGCAAAGAAACAAAGGTTAATAGAAATACCGCATGGCAGGCTGGAAGCGTCAGCTGCGGCCCACAGCGACTGGACGTGGACACACCGTGCCCGGTGGTGGTGGAGCGAGCGGAAGCGAGTGGAAAGGCGGAGTTTAGGCGGGATTCCTCAAATCGCCAAAAGCCAGCCTATTTATAGGTGGAACAAAGGCGCCACAAATCAACGTAATTAAATGACCAAAAAGAAATTATCCAAACTCCAAAATATATTAAAAGGTCATTCAACTAAAGTCTATAAGAAAACAAAAGAAATAGACAAAAATCATAATGTGCTTGAAGCACATAACACCGCCTATAATACATATATATAGTCATTCTTATCAAAGTATCTTGAATAGGAATCAAATAACACAAAAAAATATTTTTAGTATATTTTTAGTATATTTCACATTTCTTATTTCAAATTGTTCACTTCAAAAATACACCTAAACAGTGCCACAACACTGCCGTGTGATGCATCACACAACATTCATGCATCACTAATTCTCTTGTTTTAATGTAAAATGCTCTGTAGCAACTGCCATCTAGTGATTATAACATTACATGATTACGCCACTAGTCATTACTACAGCAGAGACACTCAAAGATGGCATTATTTGCAGATAATCAATTTGTTGTCAAAAAAATCTTTTAAGATCAATTACCGTATTTTATGGACTATGAGCGCACCGCACTATAAACCGTACCTTCAAATTGTTTGAACCCCCCTGGAAACATACATACATCAGCCGCACCGGGCTACAGGTCGCTGGTGTCTCTGCCGCTCTCGGTTTCCCACAAGGACCCAGTAGAGGGCTACGTCCTAATAACTGCTGGATATATTAAGGACGCAGTTCTCCGTCTCCAAATCCGGTTTTGGTCATGCCGAGTTTACGTGCAGCGGCTTTATTTCCCTCTTGTACTGCCAGATCAATATCCCTCAACTTAGATGCTGCAACATATGAGTTTGAAAACATTTCTCTGTTGTGCCTGCTGCTAGCATATGCTTGTTCTAAATCAGTGTTTCTCAACCTTTTTTGGGCCAGCGCCCTCCTAGCCTTTATCCAGGTCCCTCATCGCCCCCCAATAAAAAATTTGCAGGCTACTTTGCACTGACTATTATTTTTTAAGAAATAAGATCTGTAAGATATATTTAATATTACTATCACTATTGACAAGCACAAATAAGTTTGTTTTGCAAATAATTTTTTCACTTCATGAGACAAAAATGTGTGATTTTAATTTTTAAAAAAGTTTTTTAAGCAAAACTCTGTAGGCTTTTCTCATGGTGACATGCATTAATAATTACATTTTTGCTTTTGTTTTTTTTTTCTCTTTTTTCTGCAGTTCCACATTAAAGTTTGATGCAGCTCTGCTTTCCTGAATGGACCGTCTTCATCTCCACTGCAGCAAACAGGCAGATCTTTGTTTTATAGATTACAGTCACTAAAAGGTTGCATTGTGCCCTTGTTTATATTTTAATAGTGTAATTCTGTAAAGACAAAATATGTCTGGTGGTCCAGCTCTGATTTACATATCTTGCTAAATTCAATATTGCAATACTTTCCTATAACAAAATAGACCTGCAGAAAAAAATGACTAATAAAATATCTTACATATGCATAGTTGTATGCTTTATATAGAGATTTTCCTTAGCTTTGATTGTATATCTCACAATTTTGTAATTTATCATTGTTTATTAAACTCTGAAAGCTGAGAGGCTTTGTTAATGCAGTTAGATTTGCCCTTTTTTTTGAGCACCTGCCCCTTTAGTGGTCTCTGCACGGCCCTGTTGCTACCTAATATATAGATGATGGTACGATTTGTTCTTCAAAGCTTATAGTTTGGGGGAAGTAGCTTTTTCTGCTTTCCAGAAGCTCTTTCTCTGACCATCTATCTGGCTCTCTGTCAGTGTGCCTCTGGGGAAATTTAGACCTTTTTTGACACGCCTTTTTCTCTCTCTCTCTCTCTCTCTCTCTCTCTCTCTCTCACACACACATGCACGCACACACACACATGCACGCACACACATGCATTTTATTACTCTTCGTCTATAACCCCTTCTCCTCCCTCCTTCCATCTAGCTCCCTTTGCCTGTTTTCTTTGTATTAAGGATGTTTGAGGCTAGAGCAGCTACTGTCACATCAGTGTGACAGGTTGATGAGCATCACACAGATTTGAGCCTTCAGGACCAGCCCACAAACTACCAGCTTCCACACACACACGCACGCACGCACACACACACACACAAGGAAACAAATATTTTGATGGTGGTGCTTCTCTGTCAGTCCCTCCTGAAGCTTGATAATAAATAATAAATGACGATAATAACTAAGTTTTTCTTTCTGGTAAAATGTATGTTTTATTGTTCTGCTTATTTTAATATTTGATAAATTATTTGCCCTATTTTCACACATATGTTGTATTGTTTACTAAGATTGTGGTAAGTCTCAAGGAATGTAATTTGTAAAAGCCATTGTTTTGCAACCATTTCTGCTTTTTAACCCAACCCAGAAACTATGGTGGTGAATTTATAAAATTTGTCCCTCAATATGTAGGTTCCCGGTTCAATTCTTGCTCCATTCATTTATGTCAGTGTGTCTTTGGACACTTCTCTCTGGTGGTCAGCGGGCAGGTGGTGCAGGTGCAAAGCAGCCTGGCCTGTCTCAGACTGAGCTACTATCCAATAGCTTATGGCACCATCAGTGTGTGAATGACTGAATGCAGTGTAAAGCACTTTGGGGTCCTCTGGACTTGACAAAACACTAAACAGATACAGGTCATTTACCATGTTGTTACAAGCCAACAATGAAACCTAAACCTTATTGCTGTTGCATGTCTGTTTTTCTACCAGCTTCACATGACTTTGTGATGTTTTTGGTTGCTTCTACCTTTAATATTCAGTACCCAAAGCTAGAGACCGAAACATCAGACTAGTTTCAGATTATATCTGGCATTGTGAAGGGCAGGTGTGATGTCTGCTACCCATTCTGCAGAAGCTGTGTTGTCGTGACACATCCTAGGGTTCTTCAAACAGTATCTGTAGATGGGGATGGCAGAGGTCAGAAGATCTCCCAAAGTGGTCTGCATTACAGCAGATTTGAAGAAGCCTCTGAGCTAAAACCTATGTCAGCCAATCACAGTCCTACAAAACAACCACAACTTCCTGTTAGGAGTCAAACATGGTGCCAGGAGATTCATTTGTTTAGGAAGAGGTTGAACTACTTTTAATAAAATTAGTAAAACACAAGACGATGTGGACTGGAATCATCTTAAAGTCAGTATGTAGATGTTGAACACCACTGTGCCTCGATTGGGAGGGACAGCTGGTGTAAAGCAGCTGACTTCCAAGAGCTCTTTGTCCTTTGCAACTCAACATATTGGAGCAGTTGGGTTTATAAAAATAAACAAGTAAAAAGTTTCTGAACCAATGTAACATCTCTCAGATAGCAGCCATTTTTCCTCCACTGCATGGTCAAACAGTAAAATCAGTGGCTGATGTGAGGTTAGCCACTGTCAGACTGCCATGACTGACCTTTCAATCGCCAGTTTCCAGTGTCCACAGACAAACGTAAAGAAGGAGCATTTGCAAATCTTCACTTTAGCCTGAAGTTTTATTATCAATCGTTTGTAGTGCTTTTAAACAGAGGTTATGCATGGATGAAAGGGCAAATCGCATAAAAATCTATTAGGTTTATCTATGTGGACTATGTGTGGACAAGGCCTTATATCTTCTTCTGAAATCATGGAACTAGAGCTTGACCAGTTCTGGTTTCTCCTGAAAATTACAATAATTTTTTCTGTCTTACTCATGTCCAAGACAAGATTATTATTATTTGGACACCATGCCACAAGCAGTCCAGCAGTTCATTGTCATTGATTCAGGTAAATGGGGAAACATCCAATAGTTTTCTTGTGTTTCTGACAAAGATATTACATCAGGCTTAAATGTGTAAAGGCACCAGAGATATGAAATAACTTGATCCTGAGATCTGCCTGGCATGTCATAGCAACAGGTCCAGAGTCACTGAGAACTGTTGAGTTTTGAAGAAGCCCCTGATCACTTTGCTTTCAGCACATCATCACAGCCATGTTTCTCCATTTTGCCATTTACAATGATTCTAATGGGTGTTGGACTGAGAAGTAGTTCCTATGATGAGCTCAGGAGATGTGCTGTTCCACCAGGTGTTAACTAATTGCTGCTGCCACTAGTCTGGGGGAGAAAAGTGAGGGTGGGGGTGAGGGGGTTTGTGAGGTGGAATCTGGGCAGACTGCAGTTCTGAGGAGGAACTTCATGGGAAAGATGAAGTGAGAACAAACACTTAGGTACCTGACTGGTTTCCACAGGAGATTAAAGGATTTCTCAAACATTCATGAAAGAAACAAAGCAACATTCCAGGTGTGTTTTTGCTGAGGGAATAACATTACAACATGATATAAACATCAAAAAAGTCGATCTTACATAATACTCCCCCTGTCATCACATGGCCACAGTGATGAGAGAGCTCACTCCAAAAACCAAGTGCCTTGATTTATTAACAGTATGTGGCCTCACAGTAACAAATACACTTTAACCTCATATTTTCGGCTTAACCTCACAGTTAAGCCCAAAAATTATTCAAACTCCTGATAGATTTTGGTTTATATTAATCTTTTGGTTTTACCGACATGTTTCTCCTGACTGGAAGTAACATTAGCATTTAGAAGCCTTAAATTATGACTTTAATCTAATAGGAATCCATGGAGTGAGCAAAAGATAAGGGTGATGGCAAAGAGGTCTTCTTACCTCAAAGACTTGGAGCTCATCACAAAAAGTCAAAACAGCAGTGGGAACAGTAATTTGAGGGGTTGATGTAATTTTCCATCATTCACTGAAAGGTCACGGTTATGCCAATTTTGTTCAACAGTTTTTAACAGTGTTCAGCACATTTACTCTTCCTTTGATAGAATCATTATGACTTTGTGCTTTAGTTTAGCTTGTAATTTGTTAGGTTTGACTGTTCATGGAAGTAGTTCCAGGTAAAAACAGAAACAACTCGTCCTTCTGTGGCTTTGGCAATGGTGAGAATGCATTGACTAAGATGGGTGGATCTTTTTGCCGTTTCCTTACTATTTGTTCAAAGCAGTTCCTTCCACATCATCAGATAGTCTCTGACCCATAAGTCCAACAGAGCTGTGACAGACCAAATAACATTGAGACCTCATTTTTTTTCCATTCCAGCTGGCACCTGAGGAGAAACCGTTGAGATGATGGTGTAACTAAAAAGGGCTTTGCTGCCTCCATATTGTTTTGATGTTATCTCCAGATTCCTCCCCCGAAAATCAAGAATTTACAGTTATTTTGGAATATATAAACACCTGTGAAATGAAACCACTCCAGAGCCACAGGCAGTGTCAAGACCATTCACACAAATGCTCATCAGTAAACACAGCTGCTCCACTCCACATAGTTCCAGGCCCAGCGGCATGGGCGGGCATTGGGGTGCATTGCCCGCCCACAGAGTCAGCCATTCCCCCATGGACTGGAAGCTTTTTGTTGTTTTTACTTCAGAGTGGCCAACTCTATTCCTCTCTTATTCCTATATCGATTTGATACAGTAGGCCCAGGGGCTACCGCATTTCCAATATTAGCGCCTTCTGTCACTTTTTTCAGCCATTAAAACTGTTTAATCGTTAACACGTCGTGACCCGTTTTTCCGAGCTGCCTTTAAACGCAACATGAGCGCTACGACACTCGCGCTGGGTTTACACCTGTGTGGCAGCGTAGGAGACCTCCTGCTGCTGTGCAGAGCTGCTCAGGTGTGTGTTAGAATTATGGCAGTGTTACGGTCCGACCAGTAAGGCACAAGGACAAAGGCATATATAAAAAATATTTTCTATTTATTTAAAAAAAAAAAATCTTAACAAAAAGCTTTAAACAACAAATCTCAAAAATTTAGCAAAATGGGCCCAAAAGAAATCAACTAAGGCAAACATAACTCAGAATAACAAAATAAAAACTGACCTCACACAATGAATACACAAGGGAATTTATACACAAAGGCTAACCTACACAAAAGAGGAGGGGTGGGGAAAAAAGACAGATGAATAAAGCATAAACATAAATGACTACCCATATAGCACACGATGTTAAATCAACGTTGAATTATAGTTAGAATTGTTGATTTTTGGTTGAAGTCGACAAATGATGGTTGATCAACTATCAAGCAACCATCCAATCAAACTGTTGAAACTGTGTCATTGAATCAACGGTGTTTTGTCGTTGAAATCTAATGACTGAAATGCGTTTGTCTGATCAACATCTGATCAATGTTGAATCAATGTCAGCTGTTTTGCTGCACCCCTCCCCCTCCTCTCCTCCTCATCAGAGCTCTGGGTCAGAGCATTTTATTACTGATCGGGGGTTAGCATGTTTTAAATTAAGCACTGTAGAGGATAGTCGGTGCTGATTCCTTTCTGTACATTTTCTTACTTGTTCATAATAATTCTCACTGACTGTGTGGGATATATTGACACAAAAACATCTACAACTTACTACAAGGAGTGGAGCGGTACACCCCCACCATTTACATGAGTGAGATGGCCCAAACACACAGCTGCTTTGCTGTTGGCTTATTATCAAAAAATGTTAATTCTGGAAGATAATGCAACTGCTAATGACGCGCGCTTGCTGCAGGTGGAGAAGGTGTGTGCTAATCTTCAAAAAGAAAATGAGACGCTGAGAGCTAAAGTGGTGGATCTGGAGGGGCGCAGCAGGCGCCAAAACATTCGCATTGTCGGTTTACCAGAAGATATAGAAGGTCCCCGGCCATCCTCGTTTTTCTCAAAGCTTTTGACTGAAGTCTTCGGTAAAGACACGCTCCTTCCCTCCTGAAATAGATCGAGCGCACCGCACCCTCGCCCTAAGCCCGCCCGGGATCCCGTCCTCGCCCTGTCATCCTGCGCTTCCATAGATTCCAAGAGAAAGACCTGATTATCCGCGAAGCCCGCAAGAGGGCGTACTGTCTTATCAGGGCATAGGATCCGCTTCTATGATGACTACAGTCCAGAGGTTGTGAAACAGCGCGGCGAGTACAGTGGTGCCATGACTGAACTGTACAAGCGGGGATACAAGCCGGCGTTGCTATTTCCTGCGAAGTTGCGCATCACACTCCCGAACGGAGATAAGAAGTGGCTCCCGTCGGCCGCGGATGCGGCTAAATTCGTCCAGGATTTGGGTCAGGATTAAAAAAAAAAAAAGCGTAACATTCTGTTGCCTTGGAAATCTAACATTTTTTCCTTTCTTTTCTCAATTGCGTTTAATTATTTCCCTAATTCAGTGCGGCTTGTTTGGTCCATTTGTTAGTGAATAATACTGTATTTACATTACATATACACAGCTTGATCACTCTAAGATATAAGGAGTGGGGTTCTAATCTATCTGT
Organism: Poecilia reticulata; assembly: GCF_904066995.2. NCBI lineage: Eukaryota > Metazoa > Chordata > Actinopteri > Cyprinodontiformes > Poeciliidae > Poecilia > Poecilia reticulata. Next base: position 2,166,718 of record NC_088839.1, read on the forward strand.
TTTTCCATAATGCGGTTGCAAGGAGTTGGAATTTAGGAAAAAGGAAGTATTAAAATATGCTGATAGGTTTATCAGAGTTCTGGTGCCTGCCTTTTGCGACACCATTTTTTTCCCATTTTTATTTTTATTGTTTTTTCTTTCCTCTTTTTATATGTGTGTTTTGCGGGTCTTCCTTATCTGCATGCATTGGTGCTACTCATTACATATGTGCTACAGTTCATAGCTCTCTGTCTTTTTCGTATCTATCACACCTAGGGTGTTATGCCAAGTACTGACGCCCCATTGGCACCACCAGGGGATTCGTTAAGATTTGTTAGTTGGAATGTTAAAGGGTTGAACTCTCCTATAAAGCGTAAAAAAGTATTTAATCATCTAAAACACTTAAACACAACAATTGCTTTCTTACAGGAAACACATTTAAAACTGTCAGACCAGCTCAGGCTTCGCAGTGGGTGGGTTGGCCAGGTGCATCATTCATCATTTAATAGCAAGGCACGTGGGGTTGCTATTTTAATACATAAATCTGTTCCCCTCTCTGTGACCAAAGTCATGTCCGACCCTAACGGCCGTTATATTATTGTCTTGGGAAGAATTAGCAGTAGCAATCTGGCATTAGTAAACATATATGGTCCGAATTGGGATGATGAGGACTTTTTCAAAAACATTTTCTTCTCACTTCCTGATCTGAATAATAGCCAGCTCATTCTCGGGGTGACTTTAACTGCTGCCTTGACCCTTTGCTTGACCGTTCCTCAAGCAAGTCATATTCAGTCTCTAAGTCTTCCAAAGTTTTACATACATTTATGCAGCAATATGCAGTCTCAGACGTTTGGCGTTATTTCAACCCTAACACCAGAAAATTTTCCTTTTTCTCCCCAGTGCATTCTACTTTCTCTAGAATTGACTTCTTTCTCCTGGATAACAGACTGCTCTCCTCAGTTAGGTCATGTTGCTATAATCCCATCGTAATCTCAGACCATTCTCCTGTCATCTTGGATATCTCTCTCCCGGGTAGACCTGCTTCACGGCCTCCGTGGCGTTTTAATTCAGTCTTACTCAGTGATTCTGTTTTTGTCAACACTATGAATGACCGTTTAGACCTGTTTATCTCCTCTAATGTTACTCCAGATGTATCTGCAGCAACAGTTTGGGAGGCATGTAAGGCATATTTACGGGGGGAGATAATAGCTTACTCGGCATATCTTAGAAAAACAACCACACAAAAACGGCTTATCCTATCTAGTGCTATATCTGACCTGCAAACAAAATGTGCAGAGTCCCCTGCTCCAGACCTTATAAAAAGTTTGTTGATAAAAAAGGCTGAATTTGACACTCTAGCCTCTGACGCAGCTGCGGCACTATTATTAAAAAGCCGTTATAGTTATTATGAGTTTGGTGACAAGCCCAGCAAAATTCTTGCTCATCAGATTCGGCAGAGAGTTTCAAACCAGCACATCACTGAAATTAACATCTCCAATGGGACTTCTATTAATCCACAAACTATTAACAATCAGTTTAGAGACTACTATTCCACTTTATACAGTTCAGAGTGTTCACCCGATCAAGCTCACTATGAAAGTTTCTTTGATAATTTTTCTATCCCTACAATTGATCCAGAAACTGCCTCTGACTTAGATAAACCCTTTACGTTCGCTGAGATCAAGAGTGCTATATTATCATTGCAGAGTGGAAAATGCCCTGGACCTGATGGCTTTCCATCAGAATTCTATAAGGTCTTTTCAGACAAACTATCTCCCCTTCTGCTTAACATGCTTAAAGAAGCATATGAATTTGGTGTTCTCCCTCTCACAATGCGACAAGCTACTATCTCCCTTATCCTAAAGACAGATAAAGATCCACGAGTCTGCAACAACTACCGGCCAATTTCATTGCTCTGTACAGATGTCAAGATTTTGGCAAAGATGTTGGCAAAACGTCTGGAGGTAATCATGACCCAAATCATCAACCCTGACCAGACAGGCTTTATTAAAAACAGACACTCCTATCATAATATTAGGCGGTTGCTAAATATAATATATTCAACTACATCAGCTGATACCCCAGAAGTACTTATCTCAATGGATGCCGAAAAAGCTTTTGATCGAGTAGAGTGGTCCTATTTGTTTTACACCTTACGACGTTTTGGTTTTGGTTGTTCCTTTATTTCCTGGATCAAACTGTTATATACTTCTCCATTAGCCAGTGTCCGCACAAATAATGACCACTCAGAATATTTTCACCTAGGCCGTGGAACTCGCCAGGGCTGTCCACTCTCACCTCTTTTGTTTGCAATTGCTATAGAGCCTCTGGCTGCAGCCCTTAGATCCAGTCCCATGCACGGCATTACAAGAGGTGGTCTGGACCATAAAGTCTCTTTATATGCTGATGATCTGTTACTTTTTCTCTCAGACCCAGAGCCCTCAATGCCTCCAGTATTAGACCTGCTTGAAAAGTTTGGACAAATATCTGGATATAAATTGAACTTTAATAAAAGTGAATTATTTCCAATTAATGATGCGGCTATGGCCTACCCACTCACTAGCTTACCATTCAAGATCTCTCTGCAAGCATTTAAGTACCTGGGAATCCATGTAACTAAGAAATATTCACAACTTTTTAAAGCTAATTCTACTCCCTTACTTGACCAGCTGACTCAGGACTTACAGCGCTGGTCCATGCTGCCACTTTCTTTAGCAGGCAGGATCAGCTGTATCAAGATGAATGTTTTGCCGAAATTCTTGTACCTCTTCCAGTGTTTACCAGTATTTATCCCCAAAAAATTTTTTAGGACACTCGATGCTTCAGTTTTTCATTTCATATGGAACAGAAAACCTCCTAGAATACGAAAGAGTATCCTACAGAAAAGTAAGGAAATGGGAGGGCTTGCCACACCAAATTTCTTATGCTATTATTGGTCTGTTAATATTCGTACAATGTTATTTTGGTGCAATGCAAACTGTGAGACTCCCAAATGGTTACCGATAGAAGAGGCCTCATGTAGCTCTGCTTCCTTGCACTCTCTTTTATGCCTTCCCCCTGCAACATCTCCTATAACTTACACTAACAATATAATTGTTAAGAACTGCCTTAGAATATGGGCTCAGATTATGCAACATTTTGGGATCCAGAGAATACCTCTTTTATCACCACTAAACTCTAATCCTCTATTTCCACCTTCACTCATTGATAAAACTTTTTCAGTTTGGAAAAGCCATAGACTTTTTTCTCTGAAAGATCTATACTTAGATGGTACTTTTGCCTCATTTGCTCAATTATCTTCAAATTTGAACTTACCAGCTGCCCATTTTTTTAGATTTCTACAAGTTAGAGACTTTACTCGTCATCGTTTCCCAGGTTTTCCAATAATTCCTGCCCCCAATTTGGTTGATCGACTGCTAGAAATAAGTCCCACTCCAAAGGGTACAATATCAAAAATATACAACCTCTTAACATCCAATGCGACTCCTGGGCTTGGCCATCTTCAAGCTACTTGGTCTGATGATCTTAACACAGAGATTGATAATGAAATGTGGCAAACTATTCTAGAACGCATTCACACCTCATCAATTTGTGCCCGACATAGAATTATTCAGTGTAAAGTCGTCCACAGAGCACACTGGTCCAAAAGCAAACTGGCTCGAATCTTTCCAGATGTGGATTCAAGCTGTGTGAAGTGTGGTTTGGGTCCAGCCACTCTCGGTCATATGTTTTGGACCTGTTCCTCTCTATTTCAATTTGGAAATCTGTTTTTGACTCACTTTCTGTAATCACCTCGACCACAGTACAGCCATCTCCACTCACTGCTTTATTTGGGGTTCTCCCCAAAAACCAGTTACTGCCACCCCATCATGCTGATCTCGTGGCCTTCCTCACGCTACTGGCTAGACGTATCATACTGATGCATTGGAAGAATCCTCTCCCACCCTCACATTCTCATTGGATAAAAGATGCCCTTTCGTTCATGAAACTGGAAAAAATTAGGCATACTGTCAAAGGCTCTGAAATCACATTCTCAAGAATTTGGTCACCGTTTCTGGACCATGTCAGGTCTTTGACACTCGATGTGACCCCATGAGTGGTGCTCCCCTTACTTACCAGTTGTAATGGCATACACCCTTTATCTAAGTCTTATAACAATTTTAGTAGCGCAGAATACATTAAGCCCTTTAAGTGCCCCGTTTTAGTTGTTTTCTGTTTAATTTATATTTTATTTTCTGTCTGTTACCTCTGCTTGTTTATTTTTTAGTTATCTACTTTGTATCCATGTACGTATGGAATTAATTGCTAGATTTTTGTTTGTATGTGTCTTGTTCTATTTTTGGTTCTTGTCATTTATTAGTTTATGTTTATTCTACAAAGTACTGTCTAAAGTATGACTTGAATGTCTATGTATGATGCTCATTGTTTTGTTAAAAATCAGAAATAAATAAATAAATAAAAAAAAATGTTAATTCGATGTTGAGTTATTATCACAAAGGTTGCATGTATGGTTGAGGTCGACAATTGACGGTGGATCAACCATCAAACTACCATCCCACTGTAGCCAATTAACTAGCGTTGAAACCGTGTCATTGAATCAATATTGTTTTGTGGTCAAATTTTAATAGTTGATACATCAACATCGAATCCAGTGTTTTTGAGCACTGGTCTACAGGGCAAATTGCCTTGCTAGTATTAGGCATTTCCATAACTAGGCACACATGATTTTAATTGATGGCTGATTAACAGGGTTTTGCTGAACAAAAACATGCAAGTCAGTTTGACTTAAGAACCAGGGTTTGGAAAAACTGCTTATCAATTTCGATTCAAAGTATGCTGTTTGTCAAGCCCCTACCCCACCCCTCCCCAACTACCAATTGTCCTGCCCCCCAGCACCTCACACACACACACACACACACACACACACACACACACACACACACACACACACACACACACACACAACCTTCCCCTATTTACTCCCCCCAGCATTCCCCCAATTACTGCCTCCCAACCCCATCCTCTACTCTCCCTTCCACTCATCCTCCTTGAGCTCTGGGCCAGAGCATTTTATTATTGAGGGGGGAGTTAATTGTTTTAAATTAGCACTATATTGAGGACAGTGGGCTGTGATACTTTCTTACTTGTTTGTTGACAAATTATCTATAACTTACTACAAGGACTGGAGTGGTCCACCCCCACTATTTACATGAGTGGGATCCCAGATAGCACACAATGTTAAATCAACGTTGAATTATCATCACAAAGGTTGCATGTATGGTTGAGGTCGACAGCTGAAGGTGGATCAACCATCAAACAACCATCCAATTCTAGCCAATTAACTAACATTGAAACTGTGTCATTGAATCAATGTTGTTTTGTCGTTGACATCAAATAACTGAAATGCCAACGTCGAATCCAGTGTGTTTCAGCACTGGTCCTCCAGGCCTTACAAGTTTTAGGCATTTTCCTAATTCAGTACACATGATATTAATTGATGTTTGATTAACGGGGTTTTGCTGAACTGAAAACACGCAGGTCAGTTTGATTGAGGACAAGGTTTGGGGAAGAACTAGTAATCTAAATGTTCAATCAATGTGAGCTGTTTTTCGCACCCCTCCCCACCGCCCTCCATTCAAATGCCCAACCCCTCTCCCTCCACCTGCCAAAGTCACACACACACACCTCTTTCCCCCCACCACCCACCCCCTCACCTGGTCTACCCCTCAATCTCCCCCCCTTTCTACTCTCCTCCCCTCCTCCTTAGGCTCCAGGTGAAACAACTTTAATTTTAGGTGAGGGTTAATCACGTTTTAACTTAAGCACTATGTGTTGACAACATTGAGTTGCGATTCCATTCTGTACCCAGATTGCACACGATGGCAATTCAACATTGAATTAACATCTTTTGCCAACAAGCCAACAGCAAAGTGGCTGTGTGTTTGGGTCATCCCACTCATGTAAATGGTGGGGGTGGACCGCTCCTCTCCTTGTAGTACGTTGTAGATGTTTTTGTGTCAATATATCACAAACAGTTAGTAAGACCGCTTGTGTGTGAACAAGTAAGAAAATGTACAGAAATGAATCATCACCCACTATCCTTTACAGTGGTTAATTTAAAATGTGATAACCCCCGCTCACTAATAAAATGCTCTCACCCAGAGCTCTGATTAGGAGGAGAGGAGGGGAAGGTGTGTGGCAAAACGGCTGACATTGATTCAACATTGATCAGACATTGGCATTTCATTCATTAGATTTCAACCACTAAACAACATTGATTCAATGACACAGTTTCAACATTGGTTACTTTGGCTAGAGCTGGATGGTTGTTTGATGGTTGATCCACTGTCAGTTGTCGACCTCAACGAAAAACCAACCATTCTGATTATAATTCAATGTTGATTTATCATTGTGTGCAATTTGTGCAGTTTGTTGCATCCCTCCTCACCTCCCCCTACTCTCTCCCAAACCTCCCCCCACCCACCTGCTCCTCCCAACCTTCCCCTCTTTACCCTCTCTCATCCCTTCTTCATTCCCCCCATCCTTGAGCTCTGGGTCAGAACATTTTATTATTAAGTGGGGGTTAATCATATTTCAAATTAAGCACTACATGTTGAGAACAGTGGGTTGTGATTCCTTTATGTACATTTTACTTGTTTGTAAATATTATTACTGACTGTGCATAATGTGTTGACACAAAAACATCTACAAGTCTCTACTAGGAGTTGTACAGTCTGACTCCCCCTTTTTACACTAGTGGTTTGTCCCAATCAAACAGCCACTTTGCTGTTGGCTTGTTTGAAACCGGCTTCTGAATCAAATTATCCTCTGAGCAGTTTTGTGGTAATTTTTTCAATATTACTTTGATCTTAAAAGTGTTTATTGAAAAATAAGGGCATTGTTTTGTGCCTATAGTAATCCTGGTTATTTTGGGGCAAAACAGGTAGTTTTAATAATTGAGGTCATGTCTCCTTTTGTATTATTTTCATCCTACCCACCACTCTAGGCCTAAGTATGAAATCCTGCAAGATTTTGTGGGATTTGAGTTTTAAAAAAATAGGGCGGGGCCTATTGTTTGGTCTGGGAGAGCATGTGGTGGACAAGGAAGTGTAAGGCTTGCTGCTCCAGGTGGGTCTTAAATTGTTGTGACAGTAATCACTTGTTTTTAATTTTTTATTATGATGTACTTAGGGACGTGCTTAGATTATAGAAAGTTGTGCATGTATGTGTTTTTACGTGTGAATGTGTGAGTGTATGATTAGATAGAATTTAAGGTAGAATATGTGTATATATAGTAGTGATGGGTAAATTAGGCGTCATGAGGCGTTTCGACTCATAGCAACACTGTATTGATACTGTGTCGATACTGTATCACTCAACACTGACACCTGCAGGACCTTAAAAATTCCTACAGGCAACGTAGTGATTTGATGACCAAGTCTGTACAATAAGATTTAAGTCTTTGTATTTATTGAATATTATACGTTGTATTATGTCATATCTTCAGTTACATTTAAAATATATTTGATGTACAGTCAAAAAAGAATGTGAACATGAACCACAAAGAGAAAGTGAATGTGTTTGGAAAGAGGATGCATGGACTGTTTTTTCCCCACACATTTTTATTAAACAAAAAGTTTTTACAACCTTCTGAAATTAAGCCTGTTACACTTTTTTGACAAAATTTCTGCTGTAGAAAAAAAATAAAGTAAACACTTCATTTACAGCGAACCCTTGTTTTTCTTAGGGGTTGCGTTCCGAAAATAACCCGTGAGGCGAAATCCGTGAAGTAGTTACCTTTATTTTTTTACAATTATTACACAGCATAAATAAATACATTGAAACCAAAGAACAAAACCTGTTTTCAGGTCAGTGGATGTGCGTGTGCATCAATTGGGCATTAATGTGATCCGGAGTCATGTCATTAAAGCGTCTCCTCCAAGCTGCTTTGCGAGATTCACAGCTGTATCTACGGCAGAGCGACGGATCTCATCAACGAGCCTCCGGTCGGGTTCTGCTGCCTCTGGCCACAGTTTTTTTTTTCCAGCAGACATTGAAAGTTTCAGTTTCCATCTCCTGAGTGGCCAATCTGTATTAAACACCGTAACGTTATTGGCACTCAGGTAGGGAAGAAGTGCGGAGACTGTTTTTACCAATCATATGGTCAATTAGGAGTGTTTACCTTGTGTTCATGAGAGGCTTATTAATAATCGCAAAATAAATATCAAGCCTGCAAACCTAATATTGTAACGGACTGAATGTTATGTTTTTAACGTAATCTTGGGTCGGCTTGTGGAGCGCAGGAGGTTGCCATGGCAACCGCTGTGCTTAAATGTCAGAGAGAGACGGAGAGTAAAAAGGTAGGAGTAGTTTTGAGTTGATCACCTGTTCAGGTTGTTTTACCTTCTTTTACCTTTGTCTTGGCTCTTCACAGCTGCTGTAATTTCTGAGCTTTCAATAAACGACAAACTTGGACTAATTACCTCGATCTGTGTGAGAACAAGTCATTTACAACAAACATCAAACACGGTAAATAAGTTTCATTAAGTATTTAACCAACAAATGGCTTCTACCGCGATAATTATGTGAAATTAAATTGTCTAATATAAAAAAAATAGTTTGGTGCTGTCGGGCTCAGAGTCTGAGAGGCTTTTCCTCTATCAAACAAAATTTTTTGGCTCTTATTTAGAGGAAATATTGATGTTAATGAGATTTTCTCCAAAATGATAACTTTTTTCAACCTTTATAGCTCCACTGTTGAAAATGAGGCTCTAACATTCACAAATGACATTGAAATAAAGTCCAGTCCAACATCTGGTCTGAGGTGATTCCTCTGGAACCTGTTGGAGGAAAAATATCCCAACTTCAGAAGATGAGCTTTAACCTAACAGAGCTCTGTGGTTCCTCCTATCAGTATGAGAGTCAGGGTGAGGAGGCGCCATGTTAGGAAGAGACGTGGAAGCTGCTGGATCTTCAGAACAAACAGGTCATGATGCTGGGCTACTGATTATCCCTCTGTCTGGACACAGGACCAATAGAACCAGTTTAAAAGCTAAAATGAATGGTTATATGCCAGATATGGAAAACTAGGATGCTCTCCATGCCATGATGTTCAGAATTTAGGTCTCATGGCATCTCAAGGTGTCAACATTGCAGCCAGTGGGCTGAATGAAATACAGATTTATTTTTTAGCAATTAAAGAGCTACCAGCTTTTATCGCTTTGCAAAAAAAATGAAAAATTCAGCACAGAAACTCCAAAGCACACACACACACACACAAAAATGTAAGTAAACACTACATTTACAGCGAACCCTTGTTTGTCTTAGGGGTTGCGTTCCGAAAATGACCCGTGATAGGTGAAATTCGTGAAGTAGTTACCTTTATTTTTTACAGTTATTACACAGCATAAATAAATACTTTACAGTGAAACCAAAGAACAAAACCTGTTTTCAGGTCAGTGGATGTGCGTGTGCATCAATCGGGCATTAATGTGATCCGGAGTCATGTCATTAAAGCATCTCCTCCAAGCTGCCCTGCCAGATTCACAGCTGTATCTACGGCAGAGCGACGGATCTCATCAACGAGCCTCCGGTCAGGTTTTGTTCTGTCTCTGGCCACAGTTTTTTTTTTTCCAGCAGACATTGAAAGTTTCAGTTTCCATCTCCTGAGTGACCAATCTGTATTAAACACCGTAAATTTATTGGCACTCAGGTAGAGAAGAAGCGCGGAGACTGTTTTTACCAATTATATGGTCAATCAGGACGAAGAACACTGTGGGAAAAAACTGCACAAAAAAATCTGCGAAGCAGCGAAACCGTGAAAGATGAACCGCGTTACAGCGAGGGTTCACTGTATATGAAACAATTTATAAAAAGCAACTGAGTCATTTATAGAATGGCTGCATATCTGAGTTTATCTTGGTGAATCTGGGACTTTATTCTCATGCCTCATAATGCCTCAGCATCGAAAAGGTGGATTTATTTAAATAAGACAGTTTAGTTAAACATATGCGACACTTAACCTGCAGAACATGATATGAAAGTAAACTAAAAGTCAGTTTCAGCTGAATTTGGGTTCAGATAGATTAAATAGAAACTGATGAGAACCAGATGAAATGACAAAAATGAAAACAAATTTATTTTCCAATATAAGATCAAAATGGTCCCACAGAGGAAACATTTCCTTTGAAGCTGCTCCATAGATGACAATGTAAAAGATCAAGAATTTGTTTGGCAAATGCTTTTGACAGATTCGCTTCCTTATAAACACAGTTTGGCATCCAGTGTCATTTCGAAACAGTTCCTGTATTGGTCACGTGATTTGCTGAAACCAATACGCGCACCGACACGGGTGTTGGTCTATGGGCTTGATGCATGCGCTGGCACGTCGGTGTTGCTGGACCCATCACAACAAGCCTCACAGCTTAACAGTAGCAGCTCTGGTGTCAGAGATCTGGTTCAGCTGACTGTTGAGGTTCAAAGTTACTGCTTTTAGAAAAATATGACCGTGTCCCTTAAGGTCAGGCACGTGCAGAGTGGGGGCCTGGGGGCGCTTGAGCACCTGCCCTTTTTGCTCCTTGCCCCCAAGTGCCGTTTTGGTCAATTGTTCTTTTTTTTTGTATTATTTTCTAAGCCCTCTTATGACACATAACATGTACTAAAATTAATATTATTATTATTATTATTATTTTATTTTAATTTTTTTTGTACAACACAATAAGCCCTACGGTTACCTTGTTACCTTTGACCTTTTTCCCGTGACGCATGACGCAGTTGCCTCTCGCGCAGTGAGATAAGGCCGCCAATTGGAGCTCAATGTAGCGAACGTTCCAGATTACAGAACAGTTTTTGGTGAATAAAAAAAAACATTTTTGGTGAATAAAGTGGAGACTTGCTACTTTTCAGATGCCGGAAAACGTTGAAGTATCGTTTCTGCTTCAGCTCGGAGTCGCGGCTTAAGCAGAGAGGTAATGAAATACAACAGACACTGACAGGCCTCTGCGTCTGCCTTTCTCTGAAGAACTACTGAGCGGGAGGAGACAGGCAGGTGAGGAAAAACTGTTCTTATCTATTGATTCAGTATTTTTATCATACAGACATTAGGCTGTTGTTGTTGTGCTATTAGCTAGCTGCTAGCTAACGACTTTGTTAGCAAAGCTAAATAACTGAAAGCTTATCCCCTGCACTGTTAATGATATCAGTCATTCTTTAGTATTTATTATGCAATAGGGGCACATCACCCGTCCAAAACCGATCATCTCCATAATGAATATATGTCCGATCTTCTAATTTCCTTTGCTGTGTCATGAAACATGGCTGGAACTGATTGAGATCTCTCCGGGATACACAGAAAACAGGTCATAAAAGCCCAGAGGAAACAAGTAATCTTGAATCATGATTTAATGTTGATTAAAATTGATATAATCTTTATTGTAATGAAACGTGTACAATCTGTATTGTGATAGAAACTCAGAAGAAGCAAGTAAGTAAACCTGTGTAATCTTCATTTTAAGAATGTACCATTAATCAATGTAATGAATTATGTGAACTTGATTTTAAAGAGTAAAAATAAGAAATCATAAATGAAGTAAGATGAGATGCCCTAATACTGTGTCGCAATGTAAGAGCTTGCGTGGGAAACAAGGACCGTGAGAAAAGAGGAACAGAAAAGGGGGATTGCGAAATAAGCGAAATGCCAGATGTTGAAAAGAAGTGGATAGCCAAAGTGGCTGAGGTAATGGTCCAATGGGAGATTGTGTAAGCGCAACAGTAGATGGTTGTGTAAGTCACAGAGGCGCACAAGGCTGGAATACTGAGAGTATAAAAGGTGGAGACAGGAGAAGAACGGGGTTCTTTGTTCCAGCAGCGTTCGAGGCAAGACCACAAGAAGATGCAGGATCAAGATTGGGGCGATACTTTGAAACCACGGGAAGGTGAAGACTTCGCGCTGCTGTAGAAAGGAACAAGATCCGATAATCCACAACCCGGGGTTCTGATTCGACATCTGCCTAACTCTCAACCCCAGAAACATCTCAACGATGCTGCAGTAGACATGGGGGATAGACAAAGATCACCTATGGATAAAGAACTGAGCCCCTGAAGAACATTCACCAGTTCAACTTTGGATTTATTCTGAAAGAGGACTCTGCTACAGCAAGATGGGTCCTGACCATGGAATTTAGAGTTTTCTGCTGCCGAGATCAACTCAGCATCTGGGAAAGAGTGGGCTTCAGACGTTTCTTTAGTTATGATAAATAATGACCTTGGGACTCGTGCCGAGTCTCTAAAATGATCTAGACTGTAACAAGTGCACGTTATTAATAGAGAAAGAGCTGCCGTTAACTGGGGTGGTTTCTGGAGTCGGGCTACCACGGGCTATTTGGATGTCTAATCCATTAACTGTAAAAGGTCATAATCTCAGGACCTGAAGGTAGTTAGAGTCTAGACGCATCTTTCTCGCTTCCAGCTTAAACAGAATGCCCTCTATACACTCATCTGTAGTAATACTCAGGAGATAGAGGCTTCATGGACTCGTTAGACGAAGAGCTGGTCAGTAGTCAGTCAGGAGGAGTCTGAGCTGAGATAGGGGTGTGGCTAACTATTGCGTAATAACAGCTGCATAATGTACATTTCATTTATTCTGGCGTTAGGTAAATGTATCTTGAAGGAAAATAACGCTTAAATAAAAGTCCAACAAGGATATTAATTTAGAATTAAAAATAACTCACCCTGAATTACCATGATAGATATAATGAATGTGGGCTGCACAGTGGCGCAGTTGGTAGAGCTGTTGCCTTGCAGCAAGAAGGTTCTGGGTTCGATTCCCGGCCCCGGTCTTTCTGCTTGGAGTCTCCATGTTCTCCCTGTGCATGGTGGGTTTTCTCCAGGTACTCCGGTTTCCTCCCACAGTCCAAAAACATGACTGTCAGGTTAATTGGTCTGTCTAAATTGTCCCTAGGTGTGAGTGTGTGTGTGTGTGTGCATGGTTGTGTGTCCTGTGTGTCTCTGTGTTGCCCTGCGACAGACTGGCGACCTGCCCAGGGTGACCCCGCCTCTCGCCCGGAACGTTAGCTGGAGATGGGCACCAGCAACCCTCCTGACCCCACTGAGGGACAAGGGTGCAAGAAAATGGATGGATGGATATAATGAATGTAATAAAAGTGACATTAATGAAGGGGAAAAAACTCAATCCAGACTTTACGTAAGTTTAGGTTTTGTGGGTTCACTCTTTGAGGCTGCGGGCCCAGCACGATTGGTTCCCTTCCCGCATTTAGGTACCTCAAAGGGTATGCACTCTCACTCGAGATCAGGAACCACCTTGAGCAACAGGGACTATCTTTTATGGTTGGTGTATGGTGTATGTGATGTGCTCCAGGGCACCACCTCTTGATTTGTATTTGCTGAGTGTGGTTCACAGAGTATGAAGTTAATTTTTTTCCCCCAATTATTCAATGGGGAAAAAAAAAACTAACCTCAGTTAAGTAAAATAAAATTGTAATCAAAACTTTTGGAATTGTAATGATTCCTTTTTTAAAAAACAAATCGTTTTGTTTAAAAAACTTTTTAATTAAATAACTAATTTTTGTCTTGTGAACATTAAAAGTTATTTTAAAACATAAACTTTTATTTGCACACAACAGAAATCTTTTATTGTGATTTTAGGCCCTGCCCATGACTCATGTGAGAATCACAAGCAAAACTTTGAGTCACAAATAAAACCTTAGAATATTTAAAGATTTTTGACATGCACAAATAAGTTTGTTTTGCAAAAAAAAAAACTCACTTCATGAGACAAATGTGTGATTTAAATGTTTAAAAAAGTTTTTTAAGCAAAACTCAGTAGGCTTTTCTCATGGTGACATGCATTAACAATTACATTTTTGCTTTTGTATTTTTTCTTTTTTCTGCAGTTCCACCTTAAAGTTTGATGCAGCTCTGCTTTCCTGAATGGACCGTCTTCATCTCCACTGCAGCAAACAGGCAGATCTTTTATAGATTACAGTCACTAAAAGGTTGCATTGTGCCCTTGTTTATATTTTTAATAGTGTAATTCTGTAAAGACAAAATATGTCTGGTGGTCCAGCTCTGATTTACATATCTTGCTAAATTTGGTGTTTTTATAATTTTACTAATTTTAATTAGCATTGTTGATGATATTTGCTTTTTATTGTTTGGAAATTTTTTTATATTCAGTTACACATTCCCTGATTATAGTATGCTTTTTTTCTGTAATTTTCCCTTTACTGTACAAGTATATATTTTTAGTATTTTTATCTTCGAGTTAACTTACATGACTTAATATCCTGTTGCTTTGCTGCTGTTACACCTGTATTTTTCAAATGGTAACCAACAAAGAACAGTTCTATTCTATTCTATTCTATTCTATTCTATTCTATTTTCTAGGGTGTATGTATGTGTGTGTGTGTGTGTGTTTTTGGAGCTCTGGCTAAAAGTAGATGAAGTGACAGAGAGTTACTCCAGAAGCAGTAATCAGTTAGTCCCCTTCATATCTTTAGTTTTCATGTCGTTAGCTCAAAAAGCTCACACCTTATTTACATCTCAATTGACATTTTTCAGTCAAAAGCCTTATTTGCATTCACAGCCAAGCTGTGTGTGCAGTTAGATTCTTCATGTTTGTATCTGAAGAGCTCCTGAAGGACAAACCAAGAACAAAAGCATGGCTCTAAAAGAAGGAGAGCATTTGATATGAAAACATATGTTAATGTTGCTTGTGTGACAGGATGCAGACTGATCAGAATTTTCAAGGAGTAACCAAATATTACTATTATTATTAAAAATAATATTCAACATGCACAGTACATGGAGTTTGGACAGTGGTCTCTCTGATGCAGAGACCACTGGCTTATGGGATACCACAAATGACAAAGAGTTATGAATAGACATTCATTCCACCAATAAAATAGCACCATCATAATGAAACATGAGTAAAATGACTGGAATTAGAACATCTCTGTGGCATGCTGATCTCTCTTTATGTTAGATAAACGTCACAATCTTTTAGAGCAGTGGTCCCCAAACTACGGCCCGCGGGCCGTATCCGGCCCGCCTCCACATTTGGTCCGGCCCCCTGAACAATACCAGAGAGCATTCAGATTTTTTTTCATATACTCTATTCCAGAAAATACGGACTTATAGTCCGTATTTTCTGGACGGACTTGTTCCGTCTACTGGAACAAGACGGAAATGGGTGAGAGATAAAAACATGGATCTGTTGGAATCCATGTGGATAAGCGTATGTGGATTTTTCTTCAACCACCAGGGGGCTCTTTAGCAGGAAGTGAATCATTGGAAGTCAAAATTATAAATACAAGAAAGCGCCCATTAAAACGGAATTAGGTTTTAATATCGAATTGAAATTTGAGAATGTTGTTGATCAGTTAAATAGCATTGAGGGGAAAAATAATTTTCGTTTTTTTTAAATAATACTGGGATCATTATAATAATTTGAGGTATAGATATTAGGATCCAGAAGATGGCAGTAGTGCAACAATAATGAATGCAAGCTGCTGTTGAAATCTAAAGAAGAAGAAGAAGAAGAAGACTTTTTATTTTTAACAAAACGTTTATTTACAATAATTTAACAATAAACTTACATAATAATCAGGTCAATGAAAACCAATTAAATAAAAACAATAAATATTTACATTAGCAGCTTGTTAAAATTCAGTTTTCCCTGATTAGAAATGGTGCACAGTACATCGTTAAAACCCCATAGTTGTATAAAAGCTCTCATATTCCCAGTGGCTCTGTAGAAGCAAAACTCCAGCCTCAGCCTAGCTTAACTTCCACAGAGCCACGGCATCAAGATGAGGACCAGCCTGGAGTCTGTCTCGTCGTGATAAATAAATTGCCATTTTTGCTTCAGCAATTAAAAAATTAAAAATCTGGCACTTTGGCTTGTTGGCCTTGTTAAAACGCAGTCCAGGGCTAAAACAATGTCAAAACAGCTAAAATAACTCATCAATAAACAAAAAAATGTCGTCAGTCTCTTACAATCAATAAAAACATGAAAAACACTCTCAGACAGACCACAGAAAGGACACTCATTTAAAACCCCTGGACTAAAAACCAATTAAAACGAGTTGGTAGCAATGGCGCCGTGTAAAATCCTCCATTGGAGGTCGCCAGTCCATTTTTTTATCTGCGGTTTGTAGAGGGTCCTCCACTCAGGGGGTTGCCTCCCAGGTGGTCTGCCCATACGCTCACTGGTCTGTTCCGTAGAGTTCTTTCATTTAGGACTTTGACCAGGTTCTTTGTACAGTACTTTTGGGCCCGTACTTTGTAGGCTCAGCTGCAAGTTGCTGTTGGCTAGCAGGGGACCACTGTCCTTTGTAAAGCCGGTGGTCATATCAGGGACCGGGTCTGTCGGTGCAGCCTTTTTTCCATGGAGGAGCTGCCTCTCCCCGGCCGTCATCATCTCCTTCAAACGGTCCAGGAAGCGCTGCACAACTCTACTGGACGGACCCCCAGCAGAGTAGCAACGGACTGGGGGTTGTTAGAAATCCGGTCCAGCTGCCTCTATAAGATGTTTCACGGTTGTCGTCTTTGACTTGCACAGCGCCTCTGACAGTCCCTGTATGGCGCCGCGACACACATCCAGTCTGGACCCACAGACCAAAGGCTCTTCTAAAAACCAATGCAGAGAATAATGCGTTTTTGCTCTTTCCAATTTAAAAGAGCACAGGATTTAAAAACACCCTGATAAAACTGAGGCAACCCTTTTAACTTTAAATGACTAAAATCTGTTAAAAACAGAGCAGCATTCAGCCCCAGAAAATTTACGCATCTGAGGATACAGCTGGCAACATCCCTCCACACAGGAGATCCTGTCAGGTATTTCTGAATAAACTGTAAACGAAATGTAGCCGTTCTGCTGGCCAGGTGGACAAGGCCCTGGCCCCCCTCCTCTCTTGATAAAAACAACACAGACTGTGGCACCCAGTGTAGACCATTCCAGAAAAAAATTACCGTCTCTGACTGTATTTTTGAAAGCAGGCCAGATGGTGGGTCTAAAACAGAAAGTTTGTGCCACAGCTGTGATGCTACAAGGTTGTTTAAGACCAACACTCTGCCCCTGTAGGACATCTGGGAGTGGAGCCACTTCCACTTTGACAGTTTATTTTTTTTTTTTTGCTCGACGTTTTCCCAGTTTTTATTAACAATATCCTTACTGCCTAAAAACACGCCAAGATACATAAAACCATCTCTTTTCCAAATAAGACCTTGAGGGAGAACCGGGAGCCCAGCAGACCACTCGCCGACAGCCAGGGCTTCGCTCTTTCCCAAGTTCACCCTCGCAGCAGACAGTGCAGAGAACTTCTCTTTGATCTTGGTTAAAACATTTACATCTTGCTGATCTTTTATAAAAACAACATCATCAGCGTAGGCAGATAAAACCATATCAGATAAAACCATATTGTTCTTAAAACCGGGTAAAACCAGACCATGAACACTCGAGCGTATTTTCTGGAGGAGGGGTTCCAGGGAGAGTGCGTAGAGCATCCCCGAGAGCGGAGAGGATCTTGGTAGTCGGTGGAGAGGAGGGACACAGGGCGCCAGTTCTTGATGTCCTGCAGGTTACCCTTTTTGGGCAGCAGGGTGATGACCGCGGGGCTGCATAGTGGCGCAGTTGGTAGAGCTGTTGCCTTGCAGCAAGAAGGTTCTGGGTTCAATTCCTGGCCCCGGTCTTTCTGCATGGAGTTTGCATGTTCTCCCTGTGCATGCGTGGGTTTTCTCCAGGTACTCCAGTTTCCTCCCACAGTCCAAAATCATGACCGTCAGGTTAATTGGCCTCTCCATATTGTCCCTAGGTGTGAGTGTGTGTGTGCATGGTTGTTTGTCCTGTGTGTCTCTGTGTTGGCCTGCGACAGACTGGCGACCTGTCTAGGGTGAACCCCGCCTCTCGCCCGGAACGTTAGCTGGAGATGGGTACCAGCACCTCCCGACCCCACTGAGGGACAAGGGTATAAAGAAAATGGATGGATGGATGGATGGATGGGTGATAACCGCCCTGCGGCAGGACAAGGGGAGTGAACCGGTGGACAGACTTTCATTATAGACGTCAAGCAGGTCTGTGGTCAGAATGTCCCAGTAGGCCTTGTAGAACTCCACCGTAAGCCCGTCAATGCCCGGGGACTTCTGGCCCTGCATGCTGAGAAGGGCTGCGTGGAGTTCTTGGAGCCCCAGGGGGCACTCCAGCTCGGAGTTGGTCTCCTCAGAGACCTGGGGTAGTTCACTAGATCACTAGATTTAAATATCGAAGATGCTCACATCCGACTATCTAATACAATAGTGAATACTACACAATTTTGTGCCCCTATTTTCTGCCCCTATTTTCCCCTTATGACAATCTTAGATCGTTGGCCGATCTATGATTGTCGCTGGTGATTTAGTAACCGATCATCCTGTAGTGTGATTTAGATTGTCGTTGCAGCTCCAATCTAAATCAGGGGTTTTCCGTTAACGCTGAATGTGACAGGTAGCCAATCAGAAAGCGCGGATTCTCCTCCCGTTTTCTTAGGGGAAATTACGGAGGGGAATCCCAAACAGCTGACACGGCGCAACCCGAAGTCCAGCGGACATTGGAGATGATATGTGGAAACAACATTAATATAACATTTTGTGCAAAGAATATAGAAATGACAAGGGGAAGAGTTGAAGCCAAATTGCTACCTCAGTTAATAAACCCGGTACGTTTTCAGCTGTTCTTCATTAACGTAACATAAATAGGTTAAAATGTTTTTCATTCAGTCAAGACTTTACGCTGAGCCACATGCATCACAGGTAGATTCTAGTAAAGCATTGATTAATGCCTGATTTTAAAATTAGTTGACTGGATTTGGAGCCATTATTTTTTGCTCATGTGGCTGGACACCACACGGCACAACGAACCCGATCGAACCGTTATACCTGGGATTTCTGTCGGCCAATGTGTCTCTCAGGTTTTGAAAATGGGCCGACTGTCGGCCGACAACTCGTATAATGTGCGCTGGACATTACACTAAGAAAATGAGCAAGAGATTTGTCAGTGGAGAGCACCGGAGTTTAGCCTTTTTTTGTTCAGTGTCATCAACAGAAAGAAAAAAGGCAGGAAGAGACGATAAAGCCGATAATTAAAATCAGGTTGATAGGTTTAATTTATCGTGCGATTAATTGATTTATCGTTAATCGTGACAGTCCTAGTGGTACCCTGTTTTTCCAAGCCGATTTCAAACGCAACATGAACGCTACGACTCAGTGAAGGAGACCGGCTGCTGCTGTGCAGAGCTACGCAGGTGTGTTAGAAACATGACATCAACCAGCAAAACGCAAAGAACTTTTCACAGTTTTTCCCCCTAACTAACTGACTGAGTTGAGTAAAGCTGTTGGTTGCAGGTAAAGTTAGCTAAAAGATGACTAGCTAGCTAATATCAATACAGCACTTTAAGCTTGTTAACAGGTAGCCTGTAGGCTACTGATGTTGTTGCCTATGTTCAGCTACATACATTCATTTTACCCCCATAAAAGTCGTTTCCCCCCACCTCTCTCACATAAATATGTGAGAGGGTTAGGGTTACAAATAGCTCTCTCAACCAGAGAGCTATTTGTAATCCATAGGAGGGGCCCAGGAGAAAAGGTTTGGGAACCACTGCAGGCACGTGCAGAGGGGGGTCCGGGGGTGCTTGAGCACCTGCCCCTTTTGCGCCTTGCCCCCACGTGCCCTTTTGGTAATTTTTTTGTTGTTGTTGGTATTATCATTTTCTAAGCCCTCTTCTGACACATAATAACATGTACTAAAATTATTTTTTTTTTTGTACAACATAATAAGCCGGTCAACTTGTTACCTTTGACCTTTTGCCCGTGACGCATGATGCAGTTGCCTCTCGCGCAGTGAAATAAAGCGGCTAACTGGAGCTCAACGTAGCGAACGTTCCAGATTACAGAACAGTTTTTGGTGAATTATAAAAAAAAAACGTTTTTGGTGAATAAAGTGGAGTAGACTTGCTACTTGTCAGATTATGGAAAACGTTGAAGTATCGTTTCTGCTTCAGCTCGGAGTCGCGGTTTAAGCAGAGAGGTAATGAAATACAACAGACACTGACAGGCCTCTGCGTCTGACTTTCTCTGAAGAACTACTGAGGGGAGGAGACAGGCAGGTGAGGAGAAACTGTTCTTATCTATCGATTCAGTATTTTTATCAGACAGACGTTAGGCTGTTGTTGTGCTATTAGATTTCTGACATGCACAAATAAGTTTGTTTTGCAAAAAAAAATTCACTTCATGAGACAAATGAGTGATTTAAATGTTTAAAAAAGTTTTTTTAAGCAAAACTCAGTAGGTTTTTCTCATGGTGACATGCATTAACAATTCAATTTTTGCTTCTTTTTTTTTCGTTTTTCTGCAGTTCCACCTTAAAGTTTGATGCAGCTCTGCTTTCCTGAATGGACCGTCTTCATCTCCACTGCAGCAAACAGGCAGATCTTTGTTTTATAGATTACAGTCACTAAAAGGTTGCATTGTGCCCTTGTTTATATTTTTAATAGTGTAATTCAGTAAAGACAAAATATGTCTGGTGGTCCAGCTCTGATTTACATATCTTGCTGAATTGCGGGTTTGAATATTGCAAAACTTTCCTATAACAACATAGACCTGCAGAAAGAAATTACTAATAAAATGTCTTACATAGGCATAGTGTTATGCTCTATATGGAGATGTTCGTTAGCTTTGATTGTATATGTCACATTTTTGTAATTTATCATTGTTTATTAAACTCTGAAAGCTGAGAGGCTGTTAATATTCTGTCCTAGAATGAGGTTAGATGGGCCCTTTTGTTTTTGAGCACCTGCCCCTTTAGTGGTCTCTGCACGGCCCTGAACCACTGTACTAAAGGAAGTTCTGTGTTTGGAAACCTTACACTCACCACGAGTAGTAGAAGTAGTGACAAAATAATAAATAATAAATAATTTCAATAAATCTTCAGAATCAGATTTATTGGCCATAATTGAATGCACAAGCAAGGCGTTTAACGTTGGTTTCACCTGCTCAAAACACACAGATATAGAGACCTAAATATTCTGTTCTCTCATAAAAATTATAAAAACTTTACTGCTTCATGGTCTTTGTGCTTTCTTCATATGCTCAGTCTTTTTTGGTTCATGTGTATTTTACAAGACTTATACATTTGCTTGGTTTTGTTCTATTTTCATCCGTCTTTTTGGAAGTGTTACTGTGGAACAGCGTGAAAGTTTTAGAAAGTCTTTGTTTCTGCAAGATATCTCTGAAAAACAAAAGAAAACATCTAAGTGCCCTTTTTGTCTTTTGTTGTGTCTTCTTTTTATCTTTCCTTCTACATCCTTTAGTGTCCTTGTGTTTGATCATCTCAGTCTCATGTTAGTGATAAAATATGATTAAAGTAAAGACTTCTCAGTCTGAGGTTGCATCAGCTCTTATGGGCTTATGTCTGCTGAGTACACTTGCAAATAACTGGAGCCATAACATCTGGCTCAGATCTAATATACAGAAAGATCTTGTCAAAAAACAGAACATTTTTGTTTTTTCTGTATCCATCCATCCTCCCACCAACCCATCTATCATCCATCCATCCATCCATCCATTTTATATACACCCTTGTCCCTTAGTGGGGTTGGGAGGTTGTGCTGGTGCCCATCTCCAGCTAACGTTCCGGGTGAGAGGCGGGGTCACCCTGGACAGGTCGCCAATCTGTTGCAGGACAACACAAAACAACCACGCACACACACACACCTAGGGAGAATTTGGAGAGGCCAATTAACCTGACAGTCATGTTTTTGGACTGTGGGAGGATGCCAGAGAACCCGGAGAAAACCCACCATACACAGGGAGAACATGCAAACTCTATGCAGAAAGACCGGGGCCGGGAATTGAACACAGAACCTTCGTGCTAGGCAACAGTGCTCAGTTTTGATGTTTGGATATTTTCAATAATAAATATTTCTCTCTACTTTGTTTCATTCTTGTCTTTTGTCTGTAACAACACTGGCCCCCCGGGTAAATATGGTCTAGAAGCGCCTCTGTCTGGAGCTGAACTCCACAACTAAATGTAATTCAGTTCAAGAAATCACAATATACCAATCATCAACAAGAATAACTACTGATTGTTTTTTAATCGCATTGCTATGAAGACACACTGACTTCATAAACTGAAACAGATATGGAACATGAAGTTAAGCATAAGATGTGATATAATAAGGACTGTAATGCTTCTGATGAGTTGTCATACTGATGAACATTATATCTACTTTCTCAGATGACTGTGTGTTGAGCTGACAGCAGCAGCGTGGATCCTGACATTTAATGAGCTGTAATTTTAACTGAATGTCAGCTAAACAGAAACAGGATGATTCAGACAGCAGGAATGTTTTCAACATTGTCCACACAATAAAGTGTCTTTGGGTTTGGTGTGCAGTTGCAGATATGAATATAAACCAACTTTAAATAACTGATGGGGATTTATTTTACATCCATCCATCCATTTTCTTGACACCCTTGTCCCTCAGTGGGGTCGGGAGGGTTGCTGGTGCCCATCTCCAGCTAAAGTTCGAAATATTTCTGAACAGTAAGCCAACTCTTCAGTCTTTCTTCTTTCTGTTCCTCATTGGTGCAAGACTAAATACAAAGCAGATTTATTATGCAGTCACTTGATTAAGTCACTGGAGTCACCTTTGTGACTGACGCCGTCTCAGCCTGGACAGGGTCAGATGGGAGACTTGTCCACAATTTGAATTGCACAGTGAAGGTAGCATGCAGTCAATATTTTAAACAAGAATCTGACAAATGTGATAAATCAATACTGTTGTCGATGTCAAAGTAAAAGAAATATAAGATTTACGTGTTGTTTGTTTGAGCAAGCAATCACATTTTTTCCTGTTGTCTACCTCTCACATGGTGGCATTATTTATCCATCCAGCTACATGGGCATTTTCATGTAGCTGTGTTTACTTTGGTAGCGTTTCTCCTGGTGGCATTGAAGGTAGATGTCACCGAATCGAAGCACTGAACAATACGTTGCCAGTTTCAGTAATGTTACAAAAGCTGCTAAAGCAGAATATGGAAACTTCCCTCAGAATATTTTTTATATCTTTCACCACTTGTAAGAAGAAGAAAAATAACATAGTCTTAGGTTGATACAAATTGAAAAACAACCAAAATGTCTCAAGAAAGCCTATCAACTGCCTTATACCATTGACTTTGCAGCGATGCCTCCTCCTGAGCAGACACAGCAAGAACTGAAAGGAAAAAACATATATTAACAGGAATACATTTTCCAGCAGAATCAGGCTCAGTGTGAGCAGCCCTCTGGAGCACTGAGCTGCTGGTTTCAGAGGATAGAAAAAAAAGGTGACTCTCACCCCATTAGTGACCTTATAGGAAAAAAGAATCAAACAGAAAATCCCTGAGCATGTAGACATATGAGATGAATGTAGCCACCAATTATGACCAAATAGTACATTTTGTCATTTTAAATGCAGCAACACTAATACTGTAATAATTTACAATAGTTTTGTTAAGGTTTTTGAACCTGTTTACTATGTATTATTTTTACGGGGGATAAATCATAAAAACTGCTGCTGATAATGCTAAAATACAAATATTTTTTACATAGAAATAAAGCATATTTAAAGTTTTTTAAACTCTACTAAGGAGGGGTGAGTGGGGATTTATCATTAGTTTTGAAAATCTAAGTGGTTAACAGTTGAGTTATGTGACTACCTGCTGTCTAAATTCTAGCATATTCTACTGTATGAACTCAGTAACAAATTAACTTTACATTGATTAACTATTCTACCAAAGAAGAAATAATGAATATACACATATTATTTGATCCAACTATTATTCTCTATAGGTTTTTACAGCCATCACTGAGAAGAGTGTGCTGCAAGTTCAGATCATTAATTAATAAATATAAAAACTGACACCACTAGATTTCATTTTGTAAAGTAAAATGCATAAAAACTGCAGAAAAATATTTCATTTCCAAAAAATGTCATCCTTATTTTGTTTTTAAAAAAATTAAGAGAAAAAAAATTGCACTAATTGAAATTGTTGTGTTTTAGAATTGTTATAAAGCTTTAGTTTTATAACCTGCTAATATCTATTGGCAGATTTGTGTTTTTGGCTCAAAAATACACTATATAATAAAAATATATTATTACATTATTATATAGTTAGTATGTGATTGGTTTTAAAATTTAAAATGAAAAACAGAGAATACATATAAGTAACAACTTTGCTCCCTTCTGTCCAGACAAACCAAGTTAGAAATATAACTGTTGGAGTAATTTTATCCTCTACGGAAAATTAGATCTAAACAGAATTATATCCAAATCTATGCCTACTGCTGTCTGATTGTGTGTTAAGTCCTGTCATGTTTCTCTTTGTTTTGCTGCTTCTCATTGTGAATCCTGTTGTTGGAGTTGACTGGGAAGCGAACAGCATGTAATTTAGATGTCATGAAGAGAGCGTTGAGTTCTGACCTTCTGCTGATAAATGTAGTGGTGGTTCTCTGCTTTCTTCCTGCTCTTATCACCGCTCACTAAGAAAGGACTACTTTGACCTCCATCAGTTTCATGAAAGCTTTGACATTTCAGCACATTGTACTTTGATTTGTCACTCAGTTTACATGAGTCAGTATACCAGCCAGCTATATACTCTAGCTGATTTTAAAAGCTAAAATCTGCTTTTGATTTCTTAAAACCACCTGCAGCACATCTGGAATATTTTTCAGCAGTGTCTCATCACCATTCTGTTATGTTATAGCCTCATTTCAAATTGTATTAAATTAGTCCGTCCGCCCATCCTACATAGAACCCAGACATGTAGGTGGGGTTGGTGTCATTTGTCTGGTTTCTGACAGGAGTTTCTTGCAGCTGTAAGTTTTCTTAGCTTCCTGAGCCTGATATTTGTGGGGGTGATTTACTTGGATTTAACCAAAATCTATTGCAATGAAGTGGATTGCATTTAGACTAAAAAAACGTTTTTTTGTGTGTGTGTGTGTGTAGCATCTCTGATAAGACTTTCATTCTAAATACAAACTTTAAATGAAACTAAACAACTTAACAGATGTTTAATGTATTTTACTCACCTTGAACACAAAGTACAAGTTTTTAGTACACATTTTTATTGATTTGTATTTTGCAAGATTATGGGAATTCTGGATTATGTGATGGATGGATGATTTCTGTTGTACTTTGGTGAACTTATTTAAGTTTTGCTTCATATAGTGTTGGATTCTTTGTCCAGTTTTGTCCTTTGCTTGTCACTAACACCTGCTTTCCATTACTTAAGGGTTTTCCAAACATCTCACATCTGTGAAAATGAGACAGTTGGTTGGTACCAACAGGACCATGTCCATATTCATATTATTTATAGCTGAGACAAGCTTCTGAGATATCTGGATTTTCACTAGTTTCTTTAGAGGGAATCATGGTTTGTCACCTGACTTCTGAACAGGGGAGTTAAATAAAAGAACTATGAAGGACCCAAAAAAGTAATTTCTCAGAAAATCAATAAATGTGTTTAGTCTTTTTATTATTGAGAGAATGCAAGCATTTGTTCCTTTTCTTCCTGCGTCTGATGTCATTTTCTGTTGTCTTTGTCTGATGTTTATTTGAGTCCATCTTTTGAATACAAGTTGTACTGAGGCTGTTGGTGCTCCAAACCAACACCCAGATGTCCATGGGGAACCCTTGTGGCTCCCAGTGTGCAGGTCCTGATACATACAGACTCAACGACTATGAGCATTTAGCAATTCTATTATGTCTGTTTGTCTTCATCCCTCTTTAGCCAATGAACACTGAACAACAATATGAAGGCAACATTCTGAATGTTGTGTCCAAGTTCAATCACACCACATCTTGTTTTGGTGTGATTGAAGTTTTTTGATAAGCAATGCAAATTAACTACATTAATACATGTTAATATTAGTATTAATTAATAAGTATTAATACCACCCGTAACATTGTGGTTTTAGGCACAGACCTAGACAGGGATTTCCTTCATATAGTGTTTGATGTTTGATTCCTTTGTCCAGTTTTGGACGTTATAGGCATCCATACAGAAGTAGTAGGACAGAGTTTTGTGGCTAAACTCTGATTTCCATTTGCTTTAAAGTTTTGACATGCCATCACTCTTTTAGCTCATTCCAATTTCTTTAAAAAAAATGTAATAATAATATCAGAAGATATGAAAGCAGAATTGTGCAGTTATGC
The DNA here is from genome assembly GCF_904066995.2 of Poecilia reticulata. Classification (NCBI taxonomy): domain Eukaryota; kingdom Metazoa; phylum Chordata; class Actinopteri; order Cyprinodontiformes; family Poeciliidae; genus Poecilia; species Poecilia reticulata. Next base: position 2,192,943 of record NC_088839.1, read on the forward strand.
AGTTATTTTCAAGCCTACCAGCCATGAGCTGTGTGTGCCAGGGAGCCGTTGCTGTGAAACAGGGTCATGTTCCATGACAGACAGGTTGAGTGCTCAAACTTATAGAACAGAAAACTTTGTTGTACTTTGTTTATCATCACTGTTATAGGCATCCATACAGAAGTAGTGCTTGTCAGAACACTTTGGTAGCTTCTAGGTATGTTGGGTTCACTGACTGCAAAAACATCACACTTTTGATTTTCACTTGTCAGGGCTGAGAAAGCTGAAAATGATCCGAGCTGAAGATTACATACTGCACCTTAAAGCTGCAGCATGTTTTTTTTTTTCAAAGAGTTTTTTAATATATGTTTGTTAAAACTCACTATGTCATGGCATGAGACACATAACTTGTGAAAAAAATAAAAACTCCTCTGCCTCCCCCCACTGTGATTTTGCCATTTGCAGAAATATCTGCTCAATCAGAAACATCCAATCAGAGCCAGGAGGAGGGTCTTAGTGCTTTTAATTACTCTTGTGTGACATGGCAACAATTTTATCATATTTGTCTAAAAGTTACGTGCTGCAGCTTTAATCTGAGAGCCACTTTTGAGACTTTCTGGTTTCTTTGTAAAGCAATATTATTCCATATATTTATACTGTTTGCACTGTAAACAAAGCAGTTACTGGTGACTATGGTGTGAACATGGGAATACTGTGCCTACAGTAAACAGCATATATCAAATATGTCATTTTTTGTCTTGATGGTGAATGAATGAAACAACAGAACCCAGCACTGCAATAAGCTGACAGAGCAGCAGAATGAAGATGTCAGTTCGATTATTTCTCTGTTGAAAAGTCTTTCCACTACTCAGAACAACCATGCCTACATCTAAGTCTACTTTCAATTTGTCTTTGGAAAGTCCACAAAAAATCCTATTCTGGTGGAAATATGCTTGTTTGAGTGAGTGTGTGGTGAAGGGTGGTAGTGGAGGTTGATCAAGAGGCGGTGATGTCTCTCCTTTAGCCACGTTGCATTTGCTAAACACTTTTCACGCTCCATGTGGCACCGGGCGCTGAGGTAATTTCACACCTGGCCGGCATTTCACTGGCTCCAACAATCACTGTGCCAACAATCCTGGCAGGGTTGCCATGGAGACAAGCTGGAGGCTACTATGAGTGTCAGCCCGTTAAGTGACTGTTTAACATGAAACACGGTATGCTGTGTCTCATTTGTTGATGATTTGACTTCTCAGGTTGTTGTAAAATATGTTATCATCATTTTATACAGGCAGCTTTTAGCTTTTGCATTTTATTATCAGCAGACAGAATTACAGCAGGGTCACTGGTAAACGGATCTGTGCGTGCGCTGAGGACATGAGTGGGGTTGTGGATAGGACATAGTGGAAAATTGCCCACTCACTAATCCATTTACATTATATAATGATCCAAAAGTTATACAGTTATTTGAGCATAGGGTAACCATCACGATACCTTAAGGCTTGTATCATTTGGTGAGACATTTACCAACTACCAGCCCTGTCACAAAGGCTGCAAAGCATTCAAAATACTGAACCTCTTTTACAATAAGTTATAATTCAATGTAACTTTTTCACCAAGACAATGGTAAAAAAAAAAAAGGAAATGTTCTTTCATATTTTAAAAGGTATTTCACACCAAAGGGTAACTTTGGTGGGTAAAAAATTAGATTTTTTAGCAGTAGTTCTTACACCCTTTAGCAAAGCTGTTTAATTTAGCAGAGAATAGCATACAACATTTGTAAGTAACTTCCTCCTGTATTATGTCAACTTTAAACTTTTCTCTCTTGCTCTCGATGAAGGTGGACACTTTTCCTCTGCTCCCTCCCTGCCCTTAGCTGCCCTGCTTTTGTCCTGTCTTTTTGGAGCCTTTCTTTAAACATCATCCATCCATTTTCTTTACACCCTTGTCCCTCAGTGGGGTCGGGATGGTTGCTGGTGCCCATCTCCAGCTAACGTTTCGGGCGAGAGGCGGGGTCACCCTGGACAGGTCGCCAGTCTTTCGCAGGGCAACACAGAGACACACAGGACAAACAACCATACACACACACACATCTAGGGACAATTTAGAGATCAATTAACCTGACAGTCATGTTTTTGGACTGTGGGAGGAAACCGGAGAAAACCCACACATGCACAGGAAGAACATACAAACTCCATGCAGAAGGACCTGGACCGGGAATCGAACCCAGAACCTTCTTGCTGCAAGGCAACAGCTCTACCAACTGCGCCACTGTGCAGCCCGCACATCATCCAAATCTCCAAATTATGGATCTAGTCAACCGATCTCTCAATGCAATTGATCAAATTTTTGACGAAGTCTGTGCACAGGAGAGCCCTCTTGTCCTGTAGGGACAAACCCAGCACGATTCACCCTGGATTTATTCATGATAACAGGATTTCTGCTGTTTGGAGCTTGTGGATTCCTGGCTTATCAACAAATTTGTGACAGACTTGGCCGAACTGGCAAACACTGAGATTGTTGGTGTGGACAGAGACGAGGACTCTAAAACTCACTAACCAGATGGAATCAATCTTGGAGAAGTTGTTAGTTTCGGTTCAGTGGAACCACCAAACTAATTTGGATGATTGGGAACTGAGATGTATCGGAGAGACTTTAGGGAAGATTGAAATTTATAATCTTCCCAACGTAAGACATTGTGTTTATGAATTGGCTGTCCCCGTGTGGCCTTGGAAGGGCTGCATATTTCCAATCTCCTTGAAGATATGTAAAAACAACGCTCTTCCCTCCTCATCCCCTCCTGTATCCATGGAGTTGCGAAGCTGAATGCTCCAAAGGACATCATGCCTTGATAACAACACCTGTATCGGACTTTGCCAGAAGGCTGAGCAACGTGGTTTCATGGCCCTGTGATGTCACCGCCTTCACTCGTGTCTTTGTTTTGCCCATTGTTTTGTCTGAATGTTGCCATTTGCCCTAATGTGTCCTTTCCTCTTTTTTGTTTTAGAAACGGTGAAGTACTCCCTATTTAACCCAGAAAAGGATTATTTTAGTTTATTAGTAATATCAGAAATTGTGGAGTACGCACCATTTAGATCAATTTATACAGCCCAGAAATGGAATCAGAATTAGAATAACTACAAACTTGGGATCCAGAAATACTTAACAGGAACAGTCACTGCTTAGTTTATATTACTTTTAACCCAGAAAAGGAATTAGATCAGTCATTCTTTAGCTTATTTTATCAAAAACTGTAGAGTTACACTATTTAGAAATAGAATTATACTTTCTCATACTTTAGAAATCATGTATTAGATTCAAGAAATGTGCCTGATACCTGGTCAGAAGCTATTTTTCTCATGGGTGTTGATTACAAAAAATTAACTTCTATTTTAGTGACTGGAATACAAAAGTATATAAAAATGCTAATTAAGCCAGATCAGATGGGATTTATTTTAGCTTGTCAATGTATAAACAATGTGAGGAGAACTTTAAATCTGCACTTAATAGCAAGAAGTAAAGAAGCATCTTTGCAGCTTAGTCTAGTGCAGTATTTCTCCACCCTGGTCCTCAGCCCTCCTGCTCTGCATGTTCTAGATGTGCCTCTATTCCAGAACAGCTGATTAAAATGATCGTGTAACTCACTTTAAAATCTGACATAAATAGGAATAAATAGTTGATTAAAAGTCTGTGGACAGAAAATAACGTTGCTGCTCCTTTAAGGAACCAGCGTCACTGACGCGGCGCCTGGGTGACGTTGCAGAGCACAAACCTGAAGGAAAGAGCAGAAGAGGAATCGTAGGAAAAGAGCAGTGATTAATTAACGGAAAAAGTTAATATTATAGTTGAGAAAATATAAATTACCTGGTCGGAAACTGACGGGGATTTTATGTGAACTAACTTACTTTGGTTTTGGTGAGTTTTGTGTTTATTTTCTTACATTTTCACTGTGTTGTACTTTTCCTTTTGGCGGAGAGCTAAGGCTAAAAACGTAGCTGTTGCAAAGAAATGCTCTATCATAAACTGTTATACGGTTAATATATTGGGTTTATGAAGAATTTATTTGTATAATTTGAGGATTTAAAAAGAGTTTTGTCGTGTTTGTGGCCTGTTACACAGGTCAGGTTTTTTTGTTCGGTTGGAAGCTCGGTCGGAGCGAGGATTGGTGCCAGTGGACATTCACAGACGGGATTCAAGATGGCGAGCCAGACCTAGACCTTCAATTCATCTTCTCCATCGTATCAAGGAGGGACTCTCCTGCGTGTGGTAATTCGCTGCCGGAGCGGTAGGAATATCAGGAACTAGTTCAAACCGAACTGAACAGGATTAAGAACTGATTGAATTATTATTTTTTTCCTCTGGACTGAATCAAACTGAAGCTTTTCGCTGAACTGAGTACCTGAACTTACATTTGGATTTGAACCTGAATTTAAAGTGCCATACTTTGATTTTCATATGTTATGTTTCTGAATGTGATTTGAATATTTGTGATCCACTTTGATTTAATTGTGTTTGAAGGTATTTTCTTACCTGTAAAAGACAAGAAAACGAGTTAACTCAGGAAGAAAAATAGGAATCCTAAAATAGGTGTAACCTAGGAAAAGAGACTGGTCTAACTAACTTAAATTAGTCTGGCTAAAATAACCTAGGAGAATAGAGACTGGTCTAACTAAACTAGATTAGTTTTATTAAAATAGACTACTAGGAGAACTAAAAAGTCAAAAGAAGGAGTGATATACTTTTCCTTTCTTTTTTTGGGGGGGGGGATTTCATGTATTGTATTTTATGTGTGTATTTTGCATTCAGTAAATAGCAGTTTTTTTCCATTTAAAGCAGCGGTTTCTGGTGTTGTTATTCTTGCTTCCCCACTCCTTAGAGCCTAGAACTGGTCCAGTGGCGCGACTAGCGGTGTGATACCGGTGCTACAATCGCATGACCATCAAGTACTGCAGAAGCTTGTTAATCACCCAGAGATACAATTCAGGTGTGTGGCAGAAGGGAAACACCTAAAACATGCAGGACAGGGGGGCGGTGAGGACCAGGGTTAAGAAACACTGATCTAGATGCAGAAAAAAAAAACATTCAACAGAGTAGATTGGATGTTCTTAGAACATACTCCTATTGACATGGGCTCTGCTGGGAAATTTGTTACATGGTTTAACTTTTTACATAAAAATCCTTGGTCAAAAGTAAAAATTAACACACATTTTTTTAAAGTGGGAAGAGGAATGAGACAGGGAGCTCTCACAGCATCACACAGTTCATAAAATGTTGTGTGTCATTCCAACATGTTGAATCCATAGCTCCTATTTAACGTAGCAACTACAATTTCCCAAAAACACCACATATGCAGCCACTCTGAAGTATGAGGGCCTTTTACGATCCAACATCTGAATTAGACGACAATGTCTCCTCTGATGAGTATATCTAATGTAGCTGTTTACCTTTGTCACACTCATGATTTTTAATGACCTATCGCGTAAACAAGCTCATTCACCAAGTTCCATCCATCCATCCATCCATCCATCCATCCATCCATCCATCCATCCATCCATCCATCCATCCATCCATCCATCCATCCATCCATCCATCCTCCGCTTATCCGGGGTCGGGTCGCGGGGGCAGCAGCTTCAGAAGGGAGGCCCAGACTTCCCTCTCCCCAGCCACTTCTTCCAGCTCCTCCGGGGGAATCCCAAGGCGTTCCCAGGCCAGCCGAGAGACGTAATCCCTCCAGCGTGTCCTGTGTCTCCCCTCCTCCCGGTGGGACGTGCCCGGAACACCTCACCAAGGAGGCGTCCAGGAGGCATCCTGACCAGATGCCCGAGCCACCTCAACTGGCTCCTCTCGACGTGGAGGAGCAGCGGCTCTACTCTGAGTCCCTCCCGGATGACCGAGCTTCTCACCCTATCTCTAAGGGAGAGCCCATCCACCCTGCGGAGGAAACCCATTTCGGCCGCTTGTACCCGTGATCTCGTTCTTTCGGTCATGACCCAAAGCTCATGACCATAGATGAGGGTGGGAACGTAGATCGACCGGTAAATCGAGAGCTTCGCATTTGGCTCGGCTCTCTATTCACCACGACGGACCGGTACAGCGCCCGCTTCACAGTAGACGCTGCCCCAATCCGCCTGTCGATCTCCCGCTCCCTTCTTCCCTCATTCGTGAACAAGATCCCCAGATACTTAAACTCCTCCACTTGAGGCAGGACGACCCCCCTGACCCGGAGAAGGAACTCCACCCTTTTCCGGCTCAAGACCATGGCCTCGGATTTGGAGGCACTGAGCCTCATCCCGGCCGCTTCACTCTCGGCTGCGAACTGCTCCAGTGAGAGCTGCAGATCACGTTCCGATGAAGCCAACAGGACCACATCATCCGCAAAAAGCAGAGATGCGATCCTAAGGCCACCAAAACGGATCCCCTCAACACCTCGGCTGCGCCTAGAAATTCTGTCCATAAAAGTAATGAACAGAATTGGTGACAAAGGGCAGCCTTGGCGGAGTCCAACTCTCACCGGAAACGAGCCCGACTTCCTGCCGGCAATGCGGACCAGACTCTGACACCGGTCATACAGGGACCTGACAGCCCGTATCCAAGGGCCCGGTACCCCATACTCCCGGAGTACCCCCCACAGGGCCCCCCGAGGGACACAGTCGAACGCCTTCTCCAAGTCCACAAAACACATGTAGACTGGTTGGGCGAACTCCCATGCACCCTCCAGGACCCCGCTGAGGGTGTAGAGCTGGTCCAGTGTTCCACGACCAGGACGAAAACCACACTGCTCTTCCTGAATCCGAGGTTCGACTATCCGACGGACCCTCCTCTCCAGGACCCCTGAATAGACCTTACCAGGGAGGCTTAAGAGTGTGATCCCCCTGTAATTGGAGCACACCCTCCGGTCCCCCTTTTTAAACAGGGGGACCACCACCCCAGTCTGCCAGTCCAGGGGAACTGCCCCCGATGTCCATGCAATATTGCAGAGTCGCGTTAGCCAACACAACCCCGCAACATCCAGAGCCTTAAGGAACTCCGGGCGGATCTCATCCACCCCCGGGGCCCTGCCACCGAGGAGCTTTTTGACCACCTCGGTGACCTCGTCCCCAGAGATTGGAGAGCCCAGCCCAGAGTCCCCATGCTCAGCTTCCTCAACAGAAGGAAGGTCTTAGAAGTATTCCGCCCACCGGCCCACAACGTCCCGAGTTGAGGTCAGCAGCGCACCATCCCCACTATAAACAGTGTTGGTGCTGCACTGCTTCCCCCTCCTGAAATGCCGGATGGTGGACCAGAATCGCCTCGAAGCCGTACGGAAGTCTGTCTACATGGCCTCTCCAAACTCCTCCCATGCCCGAGTTTTTGCCTCAGCGACAACCCGAGCCGCATGCCGTTTTGCCCGCCGATACCCATCAGCTGCTTCTGGAGTCCCACAGGCCAAAAAGGCCCGGTAGGATTCCTTCTTCAGCTTGACAGCATCCCTCACCGAAGGTGTCCACCAACGGGTTCGAGGGTTGCCGCCGCGACAGGCACCAACAACCTTGCGGCCGCAGCTCCGATAGGCCGCCTCGGCAATGGAGGTACGGAACATGGTCCACTCAGACTCAATGTCCCCCACCTCCCCCGGAACGTGTTCAAAGTTCTGTCGGAGATGAGAGTTGAAGCTCCGTCTCACAGGGGACTCCGCCAGACGTTCCCAGCAGACCCTCACTACACGTTTGGGCCTGCCAGGTCTGACCGCCTTCCTCCCCCACCACCGGAGCCAACTCGTCACCAGGTAGTGGTCAGTGGACAGCTCCGCACCTCTCTTCACCCGAGTGTCCAAGACATACGGCCGCAAATCCGATGAGACGATGACAAAGTCAATCATCGAACTGCGGCCTAGGGCGTCCTGGTGCCAAGTGCACATATGGACGCCCTTATGCCTGAACATGGTGTTCGTGATGGACAATCTGTGACGAGCACAGAAGTCCAACAACAGAACACCGCTTGGGTTCAGATCGGGGGGGCCGTTCCTCCCAACCACGCCTCTCCAGGTCTCACTGTCATTGCCCACGTGAGCGTTGAAGTCTCCCAGTAGAACAAGGGAGTCCCCAGGAGGGGCACTTTCCAGTACCCCCTCTAAGGACTCCAAGAAGGGTGGGTAATCTGAACTGCCGTTCGGCCCGTAAGCACAAACAACAGTCAGAACCCGTCCCCCCACCCGTAGGCGGAGGGAGACTACCCTCTCGTTCACAGGGGTGAACCCCAACGTACAGGCGCCCAAATGGGGGGCAACAAGTATGCCCACTCCAGCCCGGCGCCTCTCACCGTGGGCAACTCCAGAGTGGAAGTACGTCCAGCCCCTCTCAAGGAGACTGGTTCCAGAACCAGAGCCATGCGTCGAGGTGAGGCCGACTATTTCTAGCCGGAACCTCTCAGCCTCGCACACTAGCTCCGGCTCCTTCCCCACCAGAGAGGTGACGTTCCACGTCCCAAGAGCCAGCTTCTGCAGCCGAGGATGAGGCCGCCAGGGTCCCCTCCCTTGGCTGCCACCCATAGCACAATGCACCCGACCCCTTTGGCCCCTCGGACAGGTGGTGAGCCCATCGGAAGGGGGACCCACGTCTCCTCTTCGGGCTGAGCCCGGCCGGGCTCCGTGGGTAAAAGCCCGGCCACCAGGCGCTCGCCATCGTTCCCCACCTCCAGGCCTGGCTCCAGAGTGGGGCCCCGGTGACCCGCGTCCGGGCGAGGGAAAACGCAGTCCAAAGTTTGTATTCATCATAGGGGTCTTCGGGCTGCACTTTGTCTGGTTCCTCACCTAGGACCTGTCTTCCTTGGGTGACCCTACCAGGGGCATAAAGCCCCAGACAGCATAGCTCCTAGGATCATTGGGACACTCAAACCCCTCCACCACGATAAGGTGGCAGCCCAAGGAGAGGATTCACCAAGTTATTTAAATTTAATTTCTTATTTAATGGAAACAACACAAATTGTTTTTCAACATCAACTGAATATCGACAAAAATTTGCACACATGTATAATGGAAATGCAGCTAGTGATATGCAGACTGCTGATATTCTGTTTCTGAAATGTTGAATTAAAGGATAATGTTTAAAATAAAAGCGGTGAATTGTTCAGTCAGTTAATTCTGCTGAACTAACCAGTTGCCTTTATTTTAGGATGAAAGTGGTTGATGTAACTTCAGCTTATTTTGGTTTTCTCTCTGGAAATTAGAATGAAATGGGTTCTTCCATTTATAGATCAGCATATTTTCATTACATAATAATATTGGAGAGCTAAAAACTTAAAGCAGTGCAGAAAATAATATTCTGCTCACCTTAAGGACCTGAAGTCAATCTGGGTTGTTTTTGGTGTTTTCCACTGAGCAGCAGACCACCTCCAGGGGGCGGAGCTGCACACGCTGCTCCTGCCTAATCTGTCTCACTTTGGATTAAAAAGGATTATTCATTGTTGACTGATGCTGTTTTTTTAATTATGTAAAACACTTTGAAATGCCTTGCTGCTGAAATGTGCTATACAAATAAAATTTGATTGATTGATTGATTTATGTGGTAGTTCCAATCTTTCTGTGAAATATTCTGTATGATTTATTTTTGTGATGTGTTGAATTTTCTCTCTCTTTTTCTTCTGAGGATAATCTGGGAGGACTGACAACCTGTTCAGGGTGTACCCCGTCTCTCACCCGAAATGTCTCACTGGAGATAGGCCAGCACCCCTCCCGACCCTACTAGGGACAAGGGTGTAAGAGGATGGATGGATGGATGGATAATATGGGAGATTCCTTCCATGATCTCCTTCTGAGACAAACAGCTCCCTCCACAATATACTTACCAGGTTAACTGACCTGACTTAATGACTGCCGATGAGCTCTTCTTCCACCAGGTAATTTGAACAACCCACCTACCTGTCCATGCTCAGGGGAAATATACATGTACCAGACCACTGTGATGACCCAGACCTTCTTCACTCTCCCGTGAGCTTTGATAATTTCACAAATTATAAGATATAACCCAGTTCAATATTTATATTTGCCTTACAGCCATGCAAGATTTCATACCGCCCTCTCTTATTCATCACCACCTGGACATTATCTCAAAATAATGTCCACCTGGACATTATCTCAAAATAATGTCCAGGTGGACATTATTTTGTCCACCTGGACATTATTGTGTGATTTCTTTTTTACTTTAAAGAAATCGCACAAATCTGCCTTGCTTCATGAGTTTTTCCTACATGTGGGTCAAATTTTTAAAACACCATGACTAGGCCTGTCACAATAACAAATTTTGCTGAGCGATTAATTGCCTAAAAAATTATTGCGATAAATGATAATATTGTTTCAAGACCTTTTGACACTGATTTCATGGAAATTACTATTAATGCATGCAATTTCCTGCCATAGATCGATACACTTTATTTTCAAAAGAACACTTAACACTGTAACTGATATAAATAAAATGGATTCTCAGTCTCCATTAACAAAAAATGTACTTGAATAAAAAGTAAACAACATAAATCCAAAGTGGAAATAAATACTGCATTTAACCAAAAGAGTGCAGATATGAAATCTGTGTACTATATTGCCCTTCAGTAATCACTAGATTTAAATAGAGAAGATGGGCACATCACACTACCTGATGCAGTAGTTCACACTACACAATCTTTTGCCCCTATTTTCCCCTTAAGATAATCTTAGATCGTTGGCTGATCTAAGATTGTCGCTGGTGATTTCGCAACCGATCATCCTGTAGTGTGATTTAGATCGTCGTGGCCGCTCCGATCTAAATCAGGGGTTTTCCCCGACTGGGAGCTTAACGCTGAATGTGACAGGTAGCCAATCAGAAAGCTCGGATTCTCCTCCGCGCTTTCTGAGGGGAAATTACGGAGGGGAATCCCAAACAGCTGACACGGTGCAACCGGAAGTCCAGTGGACATTGGAGATGATATGTGGAAACAACATTAATATTTATACAATATTTCGTGCAAAGAATATAGAAATGACAAGGAGAGGAGTTGGAGCCAAATTGCTACCACAGTTGATAAACCCGGTAAGTTTTCAGCTGTTCTTCGTTAACGTGACATAAATAGGTTATAATAATTTTCATTCAGTCAGGACTTTACTCTGACTCTAGCCCAGGGGTGGGCAATCCTGGTTCTCGAGGACCAGTGTCCTGCAACTCTTAGACGTCTCCCTGGTCCAACACACTTGAATCCAGCAGCTGAATCACCTCCTCAGTGCAGTCAAGTTCTCCAGAGTCCTGCTAACGACCTCGTTATTTGATTCAGGTGTGTTAAAGTTGAGATGCACCTAAAAGTTGCAGGAGACCGGCCTCGAGGTCTGGAGTTGCCCACCCCTGCTCTAGCCACATGCATTGCAGGTAGATTGTAGTAAAGCATTGATTAATGCCTGATTTTAAAATTAGTTAACTGGACTTATAGCCATTATTTTGTGCCCATCCCAGCCAGCATACCTATGTGGGCCCCATATGGGATAAAAGAGGGTCGACAATATGGGCCCCAAATGGGTTTGTCCACGGGTTTCATGGTGGCCCCACATGGTTAGCCCAGGTAGATTTAAATGGGAGCCGACTGGGTTTTCAGTGGGACCCAGATGGTTAACTTACATGAGACCCATCTGTGGCCCACTAGGGTGCTTTCAGAAATATTTACCTGGGCCCCAATTAGATCTAAACTGGGCTAGCATGGGTAACAAATGTGTATTTCCACATTTTCCATGATGGGTCCATATGCTGTAGCCCATATGGGTTTAACAGGCCCTGACTGTGGTTTTAGTTGGAGCCAGATGCCTTATTCCTGTAGGAACAATGGGGTCTTTCTCACCTAACCTGGAAGTGAATTACATTCATAGATATGCAATCTTAATCAACAAACCAAAGTACTAAAATGCTTTAGCACAAAACATGCATTAGAAAAAATAGATGAAACATTTAATTTGGTCAAGGCTTTTATTTCGTTATTTGAAATATTGTCAGTTTTTTAACTCTTCAATAATAAGAGCTTTATTAACAGCGAATGATGCCACAACAAGAAATGCACTGGTAAACAAAAAAAATTACAAAATTATATTTGAAAATAACAGAAACTAGTTTAATACAACAAATGTATAAACATACCCAGGTGAAAAAAGGTATACTTTAGTATACTTCAAACATACTTAAATTTGTGAAAGTGCACCTTAAGTATACTAAATATTAAGTGTACTACCTATAAGTATATCTGAAGTATACTAAAAAATACACTTGTACCAATTTCGAAATTAGAACTTAAACACACTTAAACATAATTGTACTAAAATACTTTTAATTTATTAAATAAAAGTATACTTTAAGTGAACAAAATATGAATGAATATGTATGAATTTTTAAGTGCCTTATAATCTTCTACTATTTCTTGAAATTGCATACACTAAAAAAATGATAACCAGGATGTAATTTTTAAGAAAGTACCCAATCAATTTTCAGATGTGTGATGTAAAACCTTATAATCAACAGCATTAGCTCCAGTTCATACTCCAGACCAGATGGTGGCAGTATTGCACATTTTCATTTATGTGGTGTTTTTTCATTTTTAAAAAACCCACAAAGAGAAGAAAAAACTTGAAGCAGGGAAGATAACAGACGCTGTTCAAATTCGCCATTTTTACTCGCATAATATTGCCTTCAAAGTAGAGAGGGCCTTGATAATAGTTAGTAATTTTGGTTAATTCAAGCTGGTGACGTCCGAGTTAGACGACAACACAACGGGACAACAACCGATTGAAATGAAATGTGTGTCACAAAAGGAGCCCGGAGGGACGAAGGCTGCTAAGTGTTTCTAGCTGGTGGTAAGTTTGCTTATTAATTATCTTCATTTAATTATAAACAGTGCAGTAAACATATATAACTTACGTTGGTTTCTTAAATATTTTATCAATTTTATTGGGACTTGTATGATTATTACTATAGCAATAATTCAGCTTCATGTTATAACTGCATTGAGGTTGTTTGTTGCGACTTATACTTTAATTCATAAACTAACCTGGTTTTAATTAAGCTCCATAAGACAGAGAGACTTTGATATTGTGAGGTTGTTGTTATAACTCGCTCATCAATGTTTTTATCTTCAACATATGTTTGCAGTCTAAGCAAATGAAGATGAAAGAGGAAGCCAGAGAAATCAGGTGTTAGAAAACCTAAAGACTTTCTGTCTCAGAAGAAGCTCTGACTCCACCAGATCACCAACCAGCTCTGAGGATGAACCTCCACATCGTCTTCATGATGTAAGTTTGTTTTTTACTGAGCAGCTAGCTACATTTTCAACAACAAAAACTGTTGTGTTACCAACACCAAGTGCTTAATAAACATGATTTGATTTAAAGGTAACTGGAAAGAATTTTTCTCTTCTTGTTAATCTAACATTTATCTTTCATTTTTTAAATTTGTCGTTGGCTTTCAGGGCCCTGTGATGGACTGGTGACCTGTCCAGGGTGAACCCAGCCTCTCATCTGATGGCTGCTGGAGATGGGCACCACCAGCCCCCCTCACCACCCTGCAAGGATCAGTGTGTTCAGATCATGGATGGAAAGATTTTAAGGTAGTTTGTCTCCTTAAGTCCACACTTAAAACAGCTTCATAGTTAATGCCAACATCAGCTGGTTCTATGACATTGCTGACTATTTTTTTCTACTTCTAACATAAACAGGCAAAGAAGAAACTCAGAAATGTTTTTCCACCCCAGGCATCTGGTCCCAATCATCATCAGTTCTTATGATGTCACATACATGGCGAGTCCACAACGTCTTAAAATTGTAAGTATTATTTTTTTATTTGCCATTTTTCTGTTCTCTTTAAATACAAACACTTTCTCTGTTTAGTTGCTCTATTGTTCTTTTTGGTAGGTTTCTGTAAGGTGCAGTGAACGGGAATGTTCTGTCATTGATCCTCATTTTCATGTTTTATTGTCACACTTAAATTTTCATGTTCATGTGTTCACTTTTGATGTGTAAACTGATAATTTATGTCAAGTTCATAAAGTTGTGAGTAAAATTGGACAATTTTAAAATGTCGGTAATAAAACAATATTTGAATTACCTTGAACATCTTGTGTAATTAATCTTCCCATGTAATTTTAGCATGTAAGTACTGCAGTGTAGTTATGCATGTCATGTACAAAATAGGTACGTAGTAAAAAAGACGTTCGCGAGTAATTAAAATTGTAGTTTATTATCAATAGCAGGAAATCAAAAATAAGTGTAATTTAAATGCATTAATATATTAATATTATATTTAAAATATATTTGAAGTATAAATATATATTTTTAATATAATTTTGAGACAGAATTATTACATTCAAAATATAAGAATAATATCAAAATATAATAAAGCTCTGAAATATGATATTTAAAAAGTATACTTTAAGTACAGTCTAAGTACACTTGAAGTTGTTCCAAAAAAGTACGTATAGTTTCTAAAATATACTATTAGTTGTAATTTAATACTATTTAAATACTACTAAAGTATACTAAGCACAAAATTAGTTGTTCCAAAATAGTACAGTTTAAGTACATCAATAAAAGTATACTAAAGTATGTTAAAATTTAATATACTAAAGTATACTTTTTTTTCACCTGGGCGATCAGGGTCTCTTGTTGCCAATCACCTGTATCTCATTCGCAGCCTGTGTGTTCAGCTGATCTTTTCTTTCATTCACACTGCGCAAGCGCCCAGCAACAAATCCTGTTGTATGAAACTGTAAGGCTCTGAGTGAATGAGAGCCTTACAGTTGGGTAAGGCTCTCATTGCAAGTTGGGTCGGAAAATTACCTCGTCAAAATGCACCAACACAACAAATAATATGGCATTTAAAAACTTGACGGAGTTTGGCTGCATCGAGGCTCAATGCAAAAACAAAAGGACATCTGGAGTGATCAGATAGAAGTTAAAGCACAACTAGCGACACTCACCCGGATTAGCATCATGGTCAGAAAGCTCAACAAATAAACTGAAAATTAATTTAGGTCTTTGAGCTAGCAGTGTAAGATGCTGATTCGGCTCTCGCTCTTGAACCGCCACTACTGGTAGTAACATTTCACAGACATAGCGCTGCTCAACCTCCACTCAGCAGTGAACTCTCACACCAAAAGTCTGCTGCAGCTATAACTTAAACAAAAAAAGATTTTACATATGTATTAAAACTTGCTCTGTCCGAACATAAGACAGATAATCAGAAAATAATCGATCTCCTCAACCTCCTCCAGAATTACTCAGCTCATTCAGAAACAGCCAATCAGAACCAGTATTAATCATCTAGCCAGGCTTTCAGGAAGTTATGATTTAGTAACTCAGGATTGTTTATTTTGATGCAGTCTGCGTTTAACTATAATGAATGTCTCCTTTACTACTTGACATTATTTGATATAGGCAGGCTTATTTGACTAATAATTTATGGAACTGAGAATTTTACTGTTATTATTTTACTTATTGCAGGTTTTTCAGTTGTCTTTTTGAGCTGCTGTATTGTGCCTGAAAGTATTTTGCATGTTTATGTCTAAATTAAGTGAATTTATTACCAGAACATTTTTTAATTTTGCCAGATAACATGTTATCATTTATACCTAAAGCGAAAAAATAGCCAATCCAGATGATCGGCAGAGATGGGCCCCATGGGTGATCGGTATCCGATTTGGAAGCAAAAAACCTGATCGGAGCATCCCTAATACACACAGTATATTCTTATTGTAAATTGAAAATATATTAATCTATATAAATCAACGACTGACAAAAAGGGGGGGTGGGGGGGGGGGCATAAACAACACAGCTGAACATAGACAACAACATCAGTAGCCTACAGGCTACTTGTTAAGCTTAAGGTGATGTGTTGATATTAGCTAGTCATCTTTTAGCTAACTTTACCTGCATCCAACAGCTTTACTCAACTCAGTCAGTTAGTTTGGCGGAAAAACTGTGAAAAGTTCTTTGCTTTTTGCTGGTTTGCTGCCATGATTCTAACACACCTTCGTAGCTCTGCACAGCAGCAGCAGGTCTCCTTCACTGCCGCACAGCTGTAAACCCAGCGCGAGCGTAAGTAGCGCTCATGTTGCGTTTAAAGGCGGCTCGGAAAAACAGGTTACCACATGTTGACAACGGATTAAACCAGTGTTTCTCAACCTTTTTTGGGCCAGCGCCCCCCTAGCCTTTATCCAGGTCCCTCACCGCCCCCCACCAAAGAATTTGCAGGCTACTTTACACTGACCATTATTTTATTATTAATATTACTATCACTATTGTAGATGTTTTGATTTTTATGCTTGTTTCTGTATTTATCATCAAAAATAATTTCCCAGAGAACAAAAATGTCATGGGAATAGAAATTATTTTCACAGGCGTCTATGAAAAATGCAATGAACATTCAAGTTAAAATCTGTAGGTCTAACAGCAACCAGTTAGAGTGGAGAAAAAAAATTCTTATTTTGTGCCATTTTCTAGTTGTTAAATATTACACAAAATGACCAGATAAACGATGTTCAACATGCCAGTTTAAACTTTAAACTATTTGCAAACCGACTGAGCTCTGCAACATTAAAACATGGATAGAACTGTAACTACATTAATCATAACTCTTCTTCTCTTCAGTGTTTCTGTCAGTTTCTGGTGGTGCAGCTCTGTGCTGCCTTCAGGAGAATGGGACATCAGAGTATCATCCATCAAATTTCACCCACATGGCATTTATTGTGCAAACCAGAGCTTTCAGTGAAAAAACTAAAGTTCCAGATCCTTTTAATGCCATACAAATATGAGACAGAAACTTGGATTATATCTTTATATAGACCTGTCTATTGATTTATAGATTAATAATTTTACTGGACAGAAATTACAAAGAACAAATCTGGTTCTTAATCAAATCCTAATGAGTCAAACTGAAAGTGTCATGGAGTCATCAGCCTCATGACATTAACACTGACATGAAAAATAATATTGAAGAAATAAATATATCAAATCTAATTAAAAACATAAATAAGTGATCAGTTCTTTAATATACATTTATTCTCAGTACTAGATGTGGTCTCAACAAACCCATGGCACTTCAGCAATATTATTTTACCTTTTATCTGGAAATAGTGTCTGTTTATTCTTGCCATACAGTGTCTGTATGTATTATTGCTCTGAAGGTCTTGCCATACAAGTTTATTCCTCTGTATTTACTTTAGATTCTTAGTTTATTCTTGCATTTTGTTCTTAATTCATTTCCATTTAGTTTCTTTTGATTAGTATTATCCTCTCTTGGTTTATTGCTATGTCCACTTTAGTTTCTTTCCTGTTGCTACATTTATTTTATCATTTATTGACGTTCGGTAATCTTCACTCATCACCTGCTGCGCCTCCTAATCGTCATGTGTTTCACATCATGTGTTGATTTTTCACTGTTTAGCGTCGGATTCTCTGTTTTTATGCCATAATTCACATCTAGTTCGTCGCTCCGTTTTATGTCCCGCTTCTCCTGTTTCAGAGTTTTGCGCAATGTGCTCGTCGTTTTTCTTAACCCCGTCAGGTGCAGGGCGGTCGGGAAGCGTATCGATGGGGAAAAGGCAGGCTGACATAAACCTTTTAAAACAACGGAAACAATTTCTGCATTCTGATTATTGAAATTTAAAAGTGCTGTGTTGTTCTATCACCCCCGTTTCATACCGGACCACTTACAGCTCCGTGTTAACGCTATAAAATGAACGCTCTCTATCGAGGTGTCACCCATGGAGGGATTTCTTGATTTCTTTATTTAAATGGGTTTATTTTTCAGAGGGACACACAGTGAGGGTATCGTGATTTTAGCTACCAGTAGTAGGAGAACGGAGCTGCGCCAAGAAGCTAACAGAAGCTACAAACACTGAATAGAAGAAGAGCTGCCATCGATACAGTTGCAGCCAAGCATGATTTAATGTTACACAATACAGTTTTACCAAGTTGCTCAAAGTCTAAACTGGCATTGTTGTGCATTTTAAGGTGTAAAGTTTACCTTCAACGAAATGCTCCCCAAAGGCATCCCAGCGCCCCCCTTTTGTAAAAATGTCCGCCAACGCCACCTGGGGGGCGGTACCTCCCACGTTGAGAACCGCTAGATTAAACAGTTTTAACTGCTGATAAAAGTGACAGAGGACACAGATATGGGAAGTGTGGAAGCCCCTACTGTATCAGATTGACATAGGAATAACAGAGAGTTGGCCATTATAAGGTAAAAACCCAGCGCATACAGCGTTCATGTTTTGTTTTTTTCATCCAGACGGCTTCCCGCGCCTCCCCTGCAATGGCACGGCGACCTGGGGTGTGCCCCACAATTTGGGAATCTTTGTGTTAATGTATGTATCAATTTAAGTCACAATAAATTTTGAAGGATTAGGAGGAAAAAGTAAAGCAAGGAGAGCCAAATGGGTAAAAATTGAGAGGAGCTCAAATGACAACTAGGGAGACAGAAGATCTAGAGTTGTGTGTTACATAAGTCCCTGTTCCACATTACCTTCTACGTTGTTTTTCTGGAATATCATTATGTGTTTGAAGATCCGATGTTGCTTCTGCCCTTGCAAGCCTTTGTCGCGCTTCTCCATAGTAGCCTTTAGAAAATAACTTTTAAAAAAGTATTAAAACATTGGTAAATCTAAAGCTCCCATTTTCAAACAAATGGCTAGTTGAGACCCAAACACCAGACTGAATACTTGTCATGCAGTTTGTTTGATTTTTGCAGTCAAACTATGACAGAATAAAACGCTTTAAAATATCACTTACATAATAAAACAAACATGATTTTAAAATATTTACTATTATGCCTTCATTCTATTTACAAAAAAGTTTTTATGCCAAATATACTGAAACCACATGGGCCCCATTTAGTGTTGCCCATTTCTGTCCCATTCCCAGTTAGCCCACAATAATGCTGAATAGTCTATACATTTGCCCAAATGGGCTGACAATATGGGTCCCATTTTAGGTTAAACATATGGGCCTCGTGTAGTTAGCCCAGACAAAACCCATGCCCATTCATCATTACCTATCTAGCCCAATGAAATGCAGTTTCATAAAAAATTAAAGCCGCAAGCGGCGTTGGAGGCCCTCGCAGCTCAGCGCCTCTCCGGCCTATTTGCCACCGTGGGGGTTCCTGCACCACCACTCTCGCCACCGCTGACGCTCTGGCGCAGTTCCCCCAGCCTTCATGTTTCATGGAGAATGGCCAGATTTGAGGCTTGGCCACGCCCACATGCTTTGACATAGGAAAATTCCTTTGCTAACTTTTGACCCTCAATGCCTCAAGACTGTGTTGACTGAGTTTGAAGCCTGGATCTGGAAAGCTCTAGGACGAGTTCACCCAGATGCGACATCAATGAAAAAAGACAAAATGGTGACTTTGATCCAAAATGGCCGACTTCCTGTTGGGTTTTACCATGGCTCCAAGAGACTTTTTTGTAGGTCCTGACAAGTTACACATGTGTACCAAGTTTCAGAATTGTGGGATAAAGCATGGCTGGGGGCTGATTATTTAAAATATTCTAGGGGGCGCTGTGGAGGAATTAGGCCACGCCCACCAAATTTTCCACTGGATTTATGACGGGGGGTGGACAAGGATCGATCTCAGTGAGTCTGGTGCAGCTGGACAGAGACATGTGGAATCTAGAGCCAAACGTATGGTGGCTGCGTGACCTGTGACTTGGCTGTGCCGCCACGGCCACGTCCTCCACTGGAAACTCTTGGCGCTTTAAAGCAAGTGAGACCAACTTATCAGTCATCTGACACCAGATCATCTTGATTAGGTCAAGAGAGCCAGAGCTGTATCTTTCCAAGTAAACAAAAGTCACTTCCTGTTCTGAGGGGGCGGGGCTTAGGTGAGGTCAGACTATGACGAAATACGATCGTCAGGAATCCAACCAGGATCCCTCATACCAAGTTTGGTGCCAATTGACCTTTCTATGTGAAAGTTGTAGCCGTTGGTTTTCTGTGGCAAGTACGCCAACTTCGGCACCCCGGAACGTCCCTAAACATGGACGAAAACTCACCATTTTGATAACTTTTAATGCCATACCCCTTAACTGCGTCCTGACCAAAAATGAAGCCGATAGATCAAAGTCCCTAGGAGGAGTTTGTTAAAATTCGACGTGAGTAAAATGGCCAAAATTTGACCTTTGACTCAAAATGGCCGCCTCCCTGTTGGGTTTGGACCATGGCTCCAAGAGACTTTTTTCTACATCCTGAAAAGATACACGTGTACCAAGTTTCATAATTCTAGGTTAAAGCATGGCTTGGGGCTGATTATTTAAAATCTTCTAGGGGGCGCTATTGAGACAGTAGGCCACGCCCACAAAATATTGCACTGGATTCCTGTCCGGGGTTGGATAAGGATCCCAGTGAGTTTGGTGCAGCTGGACTGAAAATTGTGGAATTCAGAGCCAAACGTATGTCCATGGCGTTACAGGTCAAGTCGCCACACTGCCACGCCCACCTGCTGCATCCAAACCACGTGAGGTTGGATACCATAACACATCAACATGTCTTCTGTCTGTGGACACAGTTTCATGTTGATTAGGTCAAAGGGGTCAGATAGCGACTGTTCACAGTAAAACATGACACTTCCTGTACTAAGGGGGCGTGGCTTAGGTGATGTCAAAATTTACAATTAGGTCTTGTAGGGCATGCAAAGGTGATCAGAAACAGAAAGTTTGAAGGCTCTGTGAGTTTCTTTGTAGGAGATATAAGTTTATTATTTTCTGGTGAGTCGGTGAACTTTGACCCCTGGTATCACCCCTTCAACATGCACGAAAACTCACCAGTTTGATAACTTTGAATCGGGCATGCCTTATGAACCAACTGACCAAGATTGAAGCCAATCCATCAAAAGCTCTAGGAGGAGTTTGATCAAATGCAAAGGCTATAAATAGCCAAATTGGTGTCAAATTTGCAAATTCAATCCAAGATGGCCGACTTCCTGTTTGACGTGCACTATGAGAATCACTGTAAATTCTGAGTGTTTTGGGGAGTTCTACAAGTGTACCAAATTTCAAGTTTCTTTGATAAAGTAAGTGAATAGGAAAGGGTCTTTTGAAATATTCTAGGGGGCGATGTTGAGCCATTTTTTTTGCGATTTTTGCGTAGACCTTAAAATACGCAAATATTTGACACTATGGGCCCACCAATTTTGGTGAGTTTTTGAATATGTTAAAGCCCCCAAAAACGCCAATTCATTTGTCAGAAGAAAAAAATAAATTAAAGCTCCGCGGAGCCTCAAGCGGCTCTCGCAGCCAAGCGCCGCTCCGGCCTATAGCCACCGTGGGCATGCAGCACCGCCGCCCGCCTGCCACCGCGTACGCCTTCGTGCAGTTTACGCACGCATCAGCCAGACAGTATGCACCGATGAGTTCGGCATGGTTCCTTGGTGACACACCACAAATTTGGTGCAGATCGGTCGATGTAGAGAGGAGTTATAGGTGATGGTATGACTTAGGGGGTGGAATGGAGTCAAATTACAATGGAATCCTGTTGGGCTCTATAGCGGTGAACAAAGGTCATACGTATTCAGTTTGGTGTCAATCGGAAGACATGTGTTTGATTTAGAGACAATTGTGTGCATATGGCGAGGGACAGCCATTTGGCCACGCCCCACGGGTCAGAGTTCATAATCAGAGTTCATCATCAAGTCATATTATGTCAGGTGGCAGAGGATTAATTCCATATGAATAACACAGTAAAAGTGAGACATACAGTAGAAAAAACAGGTGACTTCCTGTCGGAAGTGGGCGGGGCTAAGGTGAAGTCATCATATGACCATGAGAATGTGATGAGGGTTGGTGAGTACTGAGACATAGGAAGTTTGATGCAGCTGTGACCTTGTGTGTGGAAGTTATGTCAGTTTGATGTCTTATGGCAAATAGTCAAAGTTTGGAACTTAGCCACGCCCATATGCTTTGACATACAAAAGTTCCTGTCATAACATTAGACCTTTAATGTCTGAACTCTCAGCTGACTGACTTTGAAGTCTGTATCTCAAACGCTGTAGGAGGAGTTTGACCAAATACGACGCCTATGTAAAACAGGAAATGGCGGATTTTTATCCAAAATGGCCGACTTCCTGTAGGGTTTTGATCATGGCTCCAAGAGACTTTTTTGTAGGTCCTGACAAGGTACACATGTGAACCAAGTATCATATTTCTAGGTTAAAGCATGGCTTGGGGCTGATCATTTAAAAAATTCTAGGGGGCGCTATATAGAAATTCGGCCACGCCCATCAATGTTTGTTATGCATTCCTGTTCGGGGTTCGATAAGGGTGCATCCTAGTGAGTTTGGTGCAACTGGGATGAAACACGTGAAATCTAGAGCCAAAGGTATGGTGGTGGAGTGACCTCTGATTCGCCGCGCTGCCACGGCCACACCCTCTACTGGAAACTCTTGCCGCTTTAAAGCAAGTGAGACCAACTTGTTATCTGTCATCCAACACAGAATCATCTTGATTAGGTCAAAAGAGCAAGAGATGGAGCATTCCAATGAAAAAAGGCACTTCCTGTTCTGAGGGGGCGGGGCTTTGATGACGTTAGACTATGATGACATATGATCATAGGGGATCCAAACAGGATGACTCATGTCAAGTTTGGTGCACCTGGGCTCAAAATTGTGGAATCTAGAGCCAAACGAATGAATACGGCGTTAAAGGTCACTTCGCCACGCCGCCACGCCCACCTACTCCATCAAAAACAAACGGGGTTGGAATCCACAACACACCAACATGTTTTCTGTTTGTGGACAGAGTTTCATCTTTATTAGGTCAAAGGGGTCAGATAGGGATCATTCAGTGTAAAACATTACACTTCCTGTTCTCAGAGGGCGTGGCCTAAGTGATGTCATCATTTGACCATTGATTATTCTAGGGTACCCGATGATGATCAATCACTGAAAGTTTGATGCCTCTGTGAGTTTTTGTGTATGAGTTATAACAGTTTCATGTTTTATGGCGAGACAGAGAACTTTGACCCCTGGTACGATCCCTTCAGCATGCACGAAAACTCACCAATTTGATAACAGCCATGCGTTATGAACGGTCTGACCGAGTTTGAAGCCGATCGATCGTATTCCCTAGGAGGAGTTCGATCAAATGCGACGTCTGTAAACGGCCAAAATGGGGTCAAAATTGGAACTTCAATCCAAAATGGCCAACTTCCTAGGGTACTTGCACTATGACATTAATTGTAAATTCTGAGTGTCTTGGAGAGCTGTACAACTGTCAAGTCTCTACGATAAAGTAAATGAATAGGAAGCAGTCTTTTGAAAGTTGCTAGGTGGCGCCCTTGAGCCGTTTCTTGTGCGATTTTCACGCCGACCAAAAAATACGTAAATTTTCACCGGGCTCTATGCGGCCGCCAAGTTTGGTGAGTTTTTGAATATGATAAAGCCCCCAAAAAGCCAATTTATTTTACGAAAGACTAATAATTTACAGCACGATTACAATAGGCCTTCGCAGCGCTTAGCTGCTCGGGCCTAATAAAAATAAATTAAAGCTCCGCGGAGCCTCAAGCGGCCCTCGCAGCCAAACGCCGCTCCGGCCTATAGCCACCGCGGGGGATCCAGCACCGCCGCCCGCCTGCCACCACGTACGCTCTCACGCAGTTTAAGAGCGCGTCCGCCAAGCCGTACACACCGATGAGTTTGGCATGGTTCCCTGGCGACACAGATTGGTCGTTGTAGAGAGGAGATATAGCTGATGGAATGACCTAGAGGGCGCAGTGGAGTGAAATTACAATTCAATCCTTTTGGGCTGTGTAGCGGTGACCAAAGGTCCTACAGTGGGGAGAACAAGTATTTGACACACGGTTGATTTTTCAGGTTTTCCCACTTGAAAAGCTTGTAGATGACTGTAATTTTTATCATAGGTACTCTTCAACTATGAGTGATGGAATCTAAAACAAAAATCCAGAAAAATACAATGTATGATTTTTAAATAATTAATTTCCATTTTATTGTGTGAAATAAGTATTTGATACACCAGAAAATGGTACAGAAACCTTTGTTTGTAATTACAGAGATCAGACGTTTCCTGTAGTTCTTGACCAGGTTTGCACACACTGCAGCAGGGATTTTGGCCCACTCCTCCTTACAGATCTCCTCCAGATCCTTCAGGTTTCGGGGCTGTCGCTGGGCCACACGGACTTTAAGCTCCCTCCAAAGATTTTCTATTGGATTCAGGTCTGGAGACTGGCTAGGCCACTTCAGGACCTTAAGATGTTTCCTATGGAGCCACTCTTTAGTTGCCCTGGCTGTGTGTTTTGGGTCGTTATCATGCTGGAAGACCCAGCCACGACCCATCTTCAGTGCTCTTACTGAGGGAAGGAGGTTGTTGCCCAAAATCTCACGATACATGGCCCCATCCATCCTTCTCACAATATGGTGCAGTCGTCCTGTCCCCTTTGCAGAAAAGCATCCCCAAAGAATAATGTTTCCACCGCCATGCTTCATGGTTGGGATGGTGTTCTTGGGGTTGTACTCATCATTCTTCTTCCTCCAAACATGACGAGTGGAGTTTAAACCAAAAAGTTCTATTTTTGTCTCATCAGACCACATGACCTTCTCCCATTCCTCCTCTGGATCATTCAGATGGTCATTTGCAAACAGATGGGCTTTGACATGCGTTGGCTTGAGGAAGGGCACCTTGTGTGCACTGCAGGATTTTAATCCTTGATGGCGTAGAGTGTTACTGATTGTTTACTTTGAGACTGTGGTCCCAGCTCTATTCAGGTCATTGACCAGGTCCTGCCGTATAGTTCTGGGCTCATTCCTCACCTTCCTCAAGATCAAGGACGCTCCACGAGGTGAAATCTTGCATGGCGCCCCAGACCGAGGGAGATTTTCCGTTATTTTGTATTTCTTCCATTTTCTAATAATTGCACCAACTGTTGTTGCCTTCTCACCAAGCTGCTTGCCTATTGTCCTGTAGCCCATCCCAGCCTTGTGCAGGTCTACAATTTTATCCCTGATGTCCTTACACAGCTCTCTGGTCTTGGGCATTGTGGAGATGCTGGAGTCTGATTGATTGAGTGTGTGGACAGGTGTCTTTGATACAGGTAACGAGTTCAAACAGGTGCAGTTAATACAGGTAATGAGTGGAGAACAGGAGGGTTTCTTAAAGAAGAACTAACATGTCTGTGAGAGCCAAAATTCTTACTGGTTGATAGATGATCAAATACTCATTTCACACAATAAAATGGAAATTAATTATTTTAAAATCATACATTGTATTTTTCTGGATTTTTGTTTTAGATTCCATCACTCACAGTTGAAGAGTACCTATGATAAAAATTACAGTCTTCTACATGCTTTGCAAGTGGGAAAACCTGAAAAATCAACAGTGTATCAAATACTTGTTCTCCCCACTGTACGTATCCAGTTTGGTGCCAATCGGAAGACGCGTGTGTTATTTAGAGACAATCATGTGCATAGGGCGAGGGACAACAATTTGGCCATGCCCCCATGGGTCAGCCAGCATTTACAGAGTTAATCATCAAGTCATTTCATGTCAGGTGGCAGAGGATTAAGTCCATATGAATAACAGTGAAAGTAAGATATACAGAAGAAAAAACAGGTGACTTTCTGTCGGAAGTGGGCGGGGCTACGGTGATGTCATCATCTGACCATGACAATGTGATGAGCGTTGGTCAGTAGTGAGATACAGAAAGTCTGATGCAGCTGTGACCTTCTATGTGGAAGTTATGTCAGTTTGATGTTTTATGCCGAATAGTCAAAGTTTGGCACTTAGCCACGCCCACATGCTTTGATTTACAAAAATTCCTGGGATAAATTTTTACCTTTAATGTCTCAACTGTCTGCTGACTGAGTTTGAAGTCTGTATCTAAAAAACTGTAGGACGAGTTTGATGTTTCGACGTCTCTGAAAAAAAGGAAATGGCGGCTTCGATCCAAAATGGCCTACTTCCTGTTGGGTTTTGAGCATGGCTCCAAGAGACTTTTTAGTAGGTCCTGAAAAGATATACATGTGTACCAAGTTTAATATTTCTAGGTTAAAGCATGTTTTGGGGCTGATCATTTAAATAATTCTAGGGGGCGCTGTAGAGAAATTAGGCCACGCCCACATAATATTGTTATGGATTCCTGTCGAGGGGCCCACAAGGTTCGATCCTAGTGTGTTTGGTGCAGCTGGGCCGAAACGTAACTTCCTGTTCTAAGGGGGCGGGGCTTAGGTGAAGTCAGACTATGATGACATAGGATCATCAGGCATCCCAACAGGATCACTCATGGCAAGTTTGGTGCCAATTGAACTTTTTATGTGAAAGTTGTAGCGTTTCGTTTTCTTTGGCGAGTACGCCAACTTCGGCACCCAGGAACGCCCACTCAACATATACGAAAACTCACCATTTTGATAACTTTTATATCCTACACCCCTTTCTACATCCTCACCAAGAATTACGCCGATAGATCAAAATCCCTAGTGAGTACAATTGAAAAATCACCAAAATTTGACCTTTGACCCAAAATGGCCGCCTTCCTGTACATTTTAGGGAGTACCTCCAAGAGACTTTTTTTTTTATATGGAGGGATCTACCTACAATCCGAGTTTCAGATCTCTACGACCTACGGTTTCCCCCAACTCACTTTAGGGGGTGCTATAGAGCAGTTTGGCCACGCCCACTTCGGATTCCACCAGAATCCAAAAATTTTACTAGGGGGACATTTTTCTGTGAAGTTTGCTGAGTTTTTGAATATGATAAAGCCCCCAAAAAGGCAATTAATTTCACGGAAGCATAAGAATAAGAAACACTACAATTACAATAGGCCTTCGCAGCGCTTAGCTGCTCTGGCCTAAAAATGCACCTATGCATGGGTGGATCCCAGCCAAGCCAGCATGGGATCCAGCCATGCATGCTGGCTTAATTGGCTGTGAGAAAGATTATTTAAAACCCATGTACACAGAATGAAAGCAAAATAGTTACTCTTTACAAATAATGTAAGTGGTTTTATTGTGTCAAGATACTTACAAGCAACCTCTGCTAGCAACTTAGATGTATTAGTGAACCGACTTTATTCTGCCGCGTTGGCGCTCAAATTAACTGACGGTAGCAGCAACCAGAATGACGCCGCAGCGTATATGAAAATGATGTGGCCCAGAACAGTTTGAAATCGCTCTGCATCCAAATATGATGCAGAGCGTACTCTTACCTTAATACTCTTACCTTAATGATGGCAGATGACTTATTGTGTGTGTGCATGTGTGCGTGTGTGTGTGTGTGTTTTAACAATATCAGAAGAAGTATCACCCAAAAGAAAAGCAAAAAATAAAGAAACAACTAATTAGGTCTCTTTTGGGGTACTCCGGTCATCTGAACCATTACGAGCAGCAAATATTTTAACTAGTGATTAAAAATCTCTCCCTAAAATTTGATACAATACAGACAAAACACACATGTAAAACCGATGTAGCACTCACAAACGTTCTCAATAAAAATACATAAATATAGTCGTCCTTATTCAAATGTGCTTTGGAACTATTTTCTTTAGTGGATGTGTAAAGTGCCTACTTCAATTCACCAACCTTTATTGGCAATGGTGCCAGAGAAAAAATGAACAAAAAGGTAAAAAATATTATTGAAAAAAGATTGATATAAAAATAATCATTAATAGAAATGTTAATTTTTTTTATTTTATTTATGCTGACAACTTGGAAAATGTTTACAGATGAAAAAACAGATGCTCAAAATTTTACTCGTCTTTCTCACTTGATGAGTTTTGTTTGAATTTATTTTCTAAACATTTTGTAATATTTTTCACGATGGTCTGATCTGAACTATTTCTCCAAATAAGAATTAAGTCCGTATGTGAAAAAGCTGCAATAAACACTTTGGATGTCTGAACATCCAATTCATAATAAAATTAAATAAACTTAAAAAAAAAAGAAGCAAGGACAAAAGTCCACTCTGAACCATGACCTATTTTGAGTAAGCAGCAGAAAATTATGCATATTTAAAACAGATAATGTCACAAAAACGTTAGAAGACATCTGGACTGTTCTAGTGTAAAATAATTTAAAAAAAAATGTTAGGAGTTCAAAGTGTAGCTTGAACAATACTGAACTGGTTTAAAAAATAAAGCATTGAAGCATATTTTGGTCTTCTGGAAGCCTAGTGTCATGTCGGTGTTAGTAAATGAGCCAGACACAGAAATCATATAGTGAGCATGTTTTAGGTTCAAATACAATACCTCTTTATGACCTCCAAGACAAGGTCACCATCTAAGGAGAGCTTTTCATTTTGTAGAAAGAAATGCTTATACATTTGCTTCTACAATTTACCTTTTATCAACTCCAATACAGGCCAGCTGAGTAAGAATTTTCTTAGCTAAAAGCCATCAATCTGACATCTCGGGTAATTTTTTTCAAAGTTTTTATAATCTTGCTCTTGCAGCTTTTTGTTTTGACATATAGTGAAAAGTTTGTAAGTGACAGGGTAACCACATTGTCCAATCAGATTTTAAGAAATTTTCTCCATTTCCCCACATATAGAAGGACTAGGGTCTACATTTTCCTGCCCAGGTCCAACCCATGTATGGTCAGCCCATGCTTATTTTATGTTGATTCAATGCGATCAACCCACATGGTATTCCCATGTTGGGCCCATGATACTGAAACTACATGGGCCCCACATAGTGTTGCCCATTTCTGCCCCATTCACAGTTAGCCCACATTACTGCTGAATGAGGCCCATACATTTAGCCCAAATGGGCCAGCCCATATTGGTCTCATTTTAGGTTAACATATCGGTCCCATACAGTTAGCCAAGATAAAACCAATGCCCACTCATAACCCATGTAGCCCACAACAAACCCAAGTTTGGCCCACCCATTCATGCTGGCTGGGATGTGGCTGGACACCACACGGCACGATCCAACCCAATTGAACCGTTATACCTAGGATTTCTGTCGGCTAATGTGTGGTCCCTCAGAATTTGAAAATGGGCTGACGGTCGGCCGACAACTCGTGTAGTGTGCGCTGGACATTACACTAAGGAAATGAGAAATGGAGGGTCAGTGGAGAGCACCGGAGTTTAGCTTTTTTTCATTCAGTGTCATCAACAGAAAGAAAAAAAGGCAGGAAGAGACGATAAAGCTGATGATTAAAATGAGATCGATAGGTTTAATTTATCGTGCGATTAATTGATTTATTGTTTATTGCGACATCTGTCATTTTAAAATGACAGCCAAAACAAGAAGTACATGGAAAAAAAACTGAACAAAGGTCTACAGTTACCTGCATGTACTGTGAGAATTAAAAAAATACTGAAATAAAGCCATTAGGGCGCAGTTTGTCAGCCTTCACACTCTGTGTTAAAGCCACAACACGGTGTGCTGCATGGTGGCTCAGGGTCTATTGCGATGTTTCTCATTCCATTGTGAGAAACATCATATCCTGTTTATACTACCTTTACCTTTAGCAAAAACATACCTGCAGAGACCAACCACAATCACAGAACTCCCTGATGCCATTTAGAGGAGAACTCAGACTGTCAGGAGATGAAGAAAGAAATGCCAACACTCTGGTGAGGTTTGCTTCTGTTATGAATACAGGCTGGGCTCAATCCCGAGCAACTGCAGGAAATATACACCTATTTGAACTTCATGAGCCACCGTTGCTGGGCATTATGATAAAAATGAGTCCTTCAGTGTTGCTAACACTGCTACTGTATGTAGCTGACTGGGTTGAAATCCTACCTGATCCTCTGTTTTCTGCTTAGCAACGCTCCTACTAGCATGTTAGAACATATAGAGCATCTCCACTCATACAGCTTATAGAGCACATTACCAACACCTATCCAAAGTTAGAAATATCACATTGTGAAACCTGTGTTAAATGAGCTGCTCTTGACATTCAAAGTGGTACTGCAGGTAGAAAAGACCACAAAAAAAGTGTACAACAGTGTTTCAGCAAGCAGGACTTTTTTTTACCAGGTCTGTGTTCTGTCCCACCCCCATCATTTCTGTCCAGTGGGACAGAATCATCACCATGTTACTTTGTTTGCAAATTAAAATCTGCTAGCAAAAAAAGCATAATGTGAAAGCAAACTGCACCAAATAAAAGAAAATGTCTACTTCAGGTCCAGACCAAATGAAGTTGATCAAAGAACCTTCCTGGTTTTAAATTAATAAAGAATCAGTGCAAGCTGCTGCCAAATCAAATGAATAGTTTCACCTGGTACTCTGCCCCATGCTGTACTCCCAACACTCTATGGTTCTTAATGCACTTGTTTTGAGTTGCAATTCACCGCTAAACTGTACAAGTGAAAATTATAAATGACAGGTTTGGAAAACAGTTCAAAGAATGATTTAAAGGTGTATAATTTAATAAGAAATGTTTCTCTCAGTCACCAAAGTAAATCAGATTCTCATTAAAAGTATATGCCATACTTCTAAAATGAAATCCCTTGATTGATTCTAGGTTTATTTTAAAATTGAAAATGAATGGTGAACTCTGCTTCAGCTTCTGAAGAAGGACAAAAGCTAGTATCTATTGGTTCTAGTTTCTGAAATACTGGTATATTATTATGTATGTAGTAGATCTTACACAAAGAAATATAGGATGTTAACTCCCTTTAAAATATATACATTATTGTGTCATCTCTAAAATTATACTAATTTGCTAAACATCACAGTCAGCTCAAACAAAGTCATCCTTCTGTAATTGTTTTATTGAATATATCTTGACTTATCTTTGAATCTTCTCTTGCCTCAAAAGGACTCATATTCCTTATATTCCTATATTCTTTGTGTAAAACTGCCTTGACATTTTGCATCCATCCTCCAGATGCTCTCTGACCTTTATCCTCATGCAGTCTAATGTGACTGTTTACACGCCTGTTGGTTGCAATATATTACAATCCCCCAACGACCAAAATTCAATAACCTATTGGAAAGGTTAAAAGAATTCAGCTAAGAGTCTTTGATTTATAACTTTGTGTTCTCTTGAATAGAATTTCTGCTAAGTCCAAAGCTGAGGCCTGTTTTTCTCTTTCCTAGTAGCAGACAGGAAGCTTGGCTGTGTGGTACAAGGATGCTAACAGCTTTCTGTTGTTTGGACAGACAGACTGAAAACAAGCCCTCACCATGGCCTTTTGCCTCCATGTCCACTCCAAACATACACACTCTGATGAGTTGGCCTCTCTCCTACCAGTCGTGACCTCCACTGCCTCAACTCTGACCTCATCTGCTCTGCAGCTCAGGGTTCCAGGGTTTGTCCTCAGAGCAGGAGAGAGTTTCCACAGAGGGTTCTGGTTGAAGCTTTGTGTTAGCTCAGGTAACAGGTCATATTCCAAGGTGTAACCCTACACAACATGTTAAACTGTTGAACCAGCCATGATAGAGAAAACCATGCTCCCTGCTCACCCCGGTTCCAGCGTGTTCATGTAACAGCTTGATGTTGTAACCATCAGCTCTATGATCGTAACCAGAGTAACCTTGATAGAAACAGAGTTAGCATGTAAGCACAAAACTTGCATGGTCATTCTCTTTAGAAAACTCAGCAGCTACATATGCAAAGATGTGTCTGTCAGTTAAAAAATGCTCACCCACTTGGATGTTTTACCCTTTTTATTTCTATTGAAAATCAATCATGATCAACAAAATTTGACTATTTGATAAAATAGTGACAAAAAACCTCAGCACTGGCTCACCACAGGTCTGCATGCTGAGCCCCATCCTGTTCACTCTGCTGACTGCTCAGCAAGACCCCCCAGATGTCATATAGTGATGCTTGCAGTAGTGGGACACGTCACGAACAGCAATGAGCCCAAATACAGCAGTGGAGGTGGTCTACAGCTACAGGTACCTGGGTGTGCATATATCCAGTGACCTCACCTGGAGTACCAACACCTCCCATTTGGTCAGAAAGGTCCACCAGCGTCTCTACTTCCTCAGGAAGCTGTGAAGAGCTGGACTTGGGAACTCAGTCCTGAGGAGCTTCTATTGCTGTGTGGTGGAGAGTATTGTCCACACCTGCATCACTGTGTAGCACAGCAGCTGCACTGCTGCTCAGACGGTGGCTCTGAGGAACGTAGTTAATGCTGCACACAAGACAGTAGGGAGCAGCCTTCCCTCCACCACAGACTTCCACAAATCACAATGCAGGAAGAGAGCGCTCCTCATCATAAAGGACTCCACCCATCCTGCACACAGACTGTTCCAGCTGCTCCCCTCAGGCAGGAGGCTGAGGAGCAACCAGAGCAAAACCACCAGGCTGAGGAACTGTTTCTTCCCTTCAGCCGTCAGGCTGCTGAACTCAAGCTGCTCTTAATTCAGCTTCATCTACTTTTTAAATTTTTTTTAATTATTTATAGCACACATAATATAGTTCACTGTACTCCATTATTTATTTATTAAGCATCTTGACATGGGACCAGAGTCCAAATTTTGTATCTTAAACAAGCAAATGCAAGCTAGTAAGATAATAAAAATTTCTCGAATCCATGAATAATTATCCACACCTTCAAGTCAGTGAAGTAGGTGCACATCTGGCTGTAGTTGCAGCACAGAGTCTGTGTGGATGGGTCTCAGTCCAGCTGTTGCCTGGCGGAGTCTTTCCTCAGTCTTCTTGCAAAACTGAGTTATTTCAGGCTGCAAACAGCCCTTTGCAATCCCTGCCCCAAATCTCTGTTGGACTGAGGAATGAACTTTGACTAGAGCACTCAATAGCATCCACCTTGTTGTCTTCTACTTCTAATTGAGTCAAAAGCGGCAATGGTGGTAGGAGTTTGCCCTGCAGTCGGCTTGTTGCTGGTTCAATGCCCGCTCCACCTGCTTCTGTTGTTGTGTCCTTGGGCAACACACTTCACCCACCTTGCCTGCTGGTGGTGGTCAGAGGGCCCGGTGGTGCTGGTGCATGACAGCCCCTCCTCTGTCAGACTTCCCCAGGGAAACTGTGGCTACTGTGGTGAATAGCTGTAGTGTAAAGTACTTTGGGGTCCGGAGGACCCCAAAAGGAAATTAATCATGATCATTACATGGATTCAGTACATGAATTTGTACTTGTGTACTTGTACTATACAGTCTTAGGGAAGTGATTATTGCATAGTGAACCAATGACTGGTTGGTGACAGCATGCAGCTGAGAGGGGAGACCACACAGGCAGGCTGAACGAGACAGAGAGAGTAATGGAACAGGAAGGAGAAAACAACTGAGGAGCAGGCAAAACGGAAGTCTGACAGAAATATAGAATAACTAAACAAAGAATGAACGTAAAACACTAAACATAATGTAACCTCCATTGAAGGCTCAGTGACACACACGGAGTCGGATAGCCAGAACATTAACAACTTTAATGGTGGAACACACAGGTCTTTTCACTCGGGCAGATAGCCTTTTCACTCATGGTTCGGCTCTCTCTTTTCTGCCGCTAAGCCTCATGGGAAAACACATAACAACATAACAGCACCCTTTAACCGCTACATTGCCCCCCCTCAGACGGTTAGCTGTCCCAGCAACCAGGAATGTCTATGTGACATGAACCACAACATTGAACAACAGAACTCTTAGTCCATTACGGATTAACTATAAAGTCTCTAAACCATGCAGGAAGGCGCCGTTGTCTGGGGTTAATGCGCCGGGACTCACCCTGGACAACTTGAGGCGTAGGAGAAACCACTGGCGGAGGGTCCGTCTCCAGCTCGCCAACCACAGGCTTGCCTGGCTGGTATGGGGCCAAGCGATCTCGGTGAAGAACCACCAGCCGGCCCCTCTTGCGCAGCCGCACCCGGTACACCACATCAGAAAGTCTGTGAATCACCACAGATGGTCCAGCCCACTGACTGGTGAGTTTTGAGTCCCCAGGCTCGAAGTTCTTCCCCTGGCAACGCAAATCATAGGCCCGCTTCTGCTTGAGTCCGGCTGCAGTTAGGCACTCCCGAGCCAGTTCATGAGCAACCCGTAGATGCTGCCTTAAATCACAGATGTAGCTCAGCCCTGACCCAACAGGTGGCTCCGTTCCGGGGGTTGGTCCAAACACCAAGTCCACTGGGGTGCATAGTTCATGACCAAACATCAGCAAGGCGAGGGTGCAGAGAGTGGACTCCTGGACCACTGTCAGGTAAGCCCACAAGATGACAGGCAGGTGTAGAAAGAGGCAGACGGTGGGGCTGCAGACGGATGGGTCTCGTTTCTCCAGTGTTGATGTCATGCTATACCAGATTAGTGTGAGTACACTCCTCATCCTTGGCAGCAAAAATGTCAATGTAGGCCTCCAGCAGGTCCTGTAACCGTTCACTCTGCTCCTGACCCAGTCCTCCACAGCTCCGCAGGCACAGCTCCCGTACAGCCTGCCTTGTCTCCTCTGATGGCAGTTCTGCATGTGCCTCCTCCGTCCCCACCAAGTCATCCAGTGGTCTTTGTGGGGCCCTACTGTGGTCTTCTGACAGTGTTGGTGCATTAACCTGTCGCACCCTCTCTTGACGTTAGGAGTGAAGTTGAACAGCTTTGTGGCCCACTCGGAGCGTGGCTGAATTAACATCTACTATGCCCCCCCACGCCACCAGCAAGTCCAATCCAATAATACAGGGGTCCTGGATTTTCGCCAGCCAAAAGATGTGTTGACTTTTCTGACCCTCCACCTCCACATCAAGGACCCGCCAGCCTTTCATCCTTGAGCGTTCCCCAGTGGCCGTGGTGATGTATTTCTTGGTTAGGGACCATCCTCTAGGACTTGGTGCCTCTGTCCCAGGCAGTAGGCCCGGTCGAACCAAGGATGCCGTGGAGCCAGTGTCTATCAGAGCACAGAGGGCAACACCATCAAGCCTAATGTTCACATATAGTCCATGTGGGCTGCCTAGTCGTCCCAACCGCATTGCATTTTCAGTAGTAGGGGTGTATTCTGGTGGTGGCAGGCCCCCTCCAGTACCACCCCCAATCAGTTTAAAGGAGGCTGTAGGTCTCCTTTACGTGGAGCTGGTGCTGGACAATCACGAGCCAGATGCCCCAGCTCTCCACAACGGTAGCACTCTGCTCCTCTTCGTCGCCGTCCCCCAGATGGTGCTCGCGGTTGGACAGCTGTTGCTTGTCTCAGGTTATCCTCATCATCACTCTCAGTACAAGCTTGGGTTGCATACAGCCTCACCGCTGCCCAGCTGTTATGAGGGTGGACACAGATATGTTCACGAAGTCTGGCTGGGCGAATTCCCCTAATGAAGGCCTGGAGGGCAAGTTTCTCCTGTATCGCTTTCTCCAGATCAGGGTAACCATGTCGATTTTGTAGCAGAATGTCAGCTGCATAAGAGCCTAGGGACTCACCATCCAGGCGCCGGCGATTAATCAGCTGTTCCCTTGCATGCTCGGCATAAATCCTCCTGCCAAAACGCCTCCGAAGAGCTTCCTGGATCAAAAGCCAACTGTGGCGTTCTTCTGGTCGTAGGTCAGACAGCACTTGTAGGGCACCCCTCTAAGCTCAAGGCGACTTGAAGCGCTGTCTCCTCTGGGGACCAGCCACCCAGTTCAGCAGCCATCTCAACCTGGACAAGGTAACCATCCAGTGCTGTCTCCCCATTATAACGCGGGAGCTTGGGTAGGGTTGGAAGGTGACGCTGTTGGGGAACCTCCTCCCAAGCAATTCTCTCCTCTTGCCTTATGATGGTAGGCGGGGAAGCAGGGACGTGGGCACCCACAAGCCTTGACAAAGGCTGCCCACGGACAGCGCTCGCTCCGTCTGGGCGGCTGATGCTGGCTCAAATGTTCCCCGCGCTTTGCTCCTTCTTGCCTCGTTCCTTCGCCTGCCTTGACAAAGGCAATTTGCTTCTTCTTTTCCGTCTTTCCGAGCTAGGCTGCTACTCTCTGAGTTCTTCCAGTTTGGCTAACAGCCTTTCAATGTTCTGTAGCGATGTCATTTTCGGCTATCCTACTTCTGACACCAATGTAACCTCTGTTGAAGGCTCAGTGAAGACACACACAGAGTCAGATAGCCAGAACATTAACAACTGGAACACACAGGTCTTTTCACTTGGGCAGATAGCCTTTTCACTCATGGTTCGGCTCTCTCTTTTCTGCCGCTAAGCCTCATGGGAAAACACATAACATAACAGCACCCTTTAACCGCTACAATAAGTTAAGGGAAACACATCTCAACATACAAGCAATATATACAAAAAACGAAGAATAAATAAAAATCAGCACAAATAACATAAGGTGAACTAAAGTGCAAATCTACATAAAAACCAGAAGCTGATATAATCCGGAATCCTGACAGGGTTATTGTATTGCTGGAAAATAAATGGTGCTGGTCAAAGACTCTTAAATTGTTCAATCTTGCAGTAGTGCCACCCAAGAACATGGACACATACTGAACGTACCTTTATCCAGGGGTGAAAGTAGGTGGGTACGGCAGGGTACTGCGTTCCCCTAAAAGATTTAGCGGGGGTACGCAGTACCTGCAAAAGAGGAGAGCAGCTGTAAAAAAATGGGTTCACTGTGCAGCCGTGAGTGATTATTTTTTCAAGAACAATCTAAAACACGACTTAATCAGTTAATAAATACCTTTTTTCCCATTTCATATCGTTTCTGAACTGTTCGTGCTTTGCTAGAGCAGCGGTGCGATATGTCGATCGGGGAAGGTTTTGAGTCGATCCCAGCATTAGGTGACAAACTGAACGCCACCAGGAGGCTGAGAGCAGCACGTCCTCCTCTGGCTCCTTATCAAAAACGTTCATAACTTTAAAATAAATAATTCAAGAAAACGTGTTGATTTTTCTACAAAACTCAACAAAAATAATAATCTCAGTAATTGTTGTTTCAACAAGGTGTTGCGCAATTCTTTGCATTTCGGTTCCATAATCAAAATAACTAGCAGAGCAGGAGTTTAAAATTAACTAATTAACCACCATTGTGTTCATGAAAGCGCTTATTAATAATTGCAAAAATAAATATCAAGCCAGAAAACCTAATATCTTAACAGACAGAACATCATGTTTTTAACGTAATCTCTGCTTGGCTCGAGGAGCTTGTCTCGTGGCAGTTGCCATGAGTAAAAAGGTATTAGTGGTTTTCAGCTGATTGCTTGTTAGGGTTATTTTACCCTTGCTGTGGCGCTTTACAACCGCTGTAGATTCTGAATGTTCAATAAACAACAAACTTGGACTAATTACCTCTTTCTTTGTGAGTATAAGTCATTCACAACATCAAACATGGTAAATATGTTTCATTAAGTATTTAACAAACAAATGGCTTCTACTGCAATAATTATCGATCCGTCCATCCATCCATTTTCTTCCCCTTATCCGGGGTCAGGTCGCGGGGACAGCAGCTTCAGAAGGGAGGCCCAGGCTTCCCTCCCCAGCCTAGGTCTTCCCCGAGGCCTCCTCCTGGTGGGACGTGCCCGGAACACCTCACCAGGGAGGCGTCCAGGAGGCATCCTTACCAGATTCCCAAGCCTCAACTGGCTCCTCTCGACGTGGAGAAGCAGCAGCTCTACTCTGAGTCCCTCCCGGATGACCGAGCTTCTCACCCTATCTCTAAGGGAGAGCCCAGCCACCCTGCGGAGGAAACCCATTCCGGCCGCTTGTATCCGTGATCTCGTTCTTTCGGTCATGACCCAAAGCTCATGACCATGGATGAGGGTGGGAACGTAGATCGACCGGTAAATCGAGAGCTTCGCTTTTTGGCTCAGCTCTCTCTTCACCACGACAGACCGGTACAGCGCCCGCTTCACGGCAGACGCTGTCCCAATCCGCCTGTCGATCTCCCGCTCCCTTCTTCCCTCATTCATGAACAAGATCCCCAGATACTTAAACTCCTCCACTTGAGGCAGGACGACCCCACTGACCCGGAGAAGGCACTCTACCCTTTTCTGGCTCAAGACCATGGCCTCGGATTTGGAGGCACTGAGCCTCATCCCGGCCGCTTCACACTATGCTGCGAACCGTTCCAGTGAGAGCTGCAGATCACGATCTGATGAAGCCAACAGGACCACATCATCCGCAAAAAGCAGAGATGCGATCCTAAGGCCACCAAAACGGATCCCCTCAACACCTCGGCTGCGCCTAGAAATTCTATACATAAAAGTAATGAACAGAATCAGTAACAAAAGGCAGCCCTGGCGGAGTCCAACTCCCACTGGAAACGAGCCCGACTTACTGCCAGCAATGCGGACCAGACTCTGACACTGGTCATACAGGGACCTGACAACCCGTATCAAAGGGCCCGGTACCCCATACTCCCAGAGTACCCCCCACAGGGCCCCTCAAGGGACACGGTCGAACGCCTTCTCCAAGTCCACAAAACGCATGTAGACTGGTTGGGCGAACTCCCAGAACCCTGCTGAGGGTGTAGAGGTGGTCCAGTGTTCCACGACCAGGACGAAAACCACACTGCTCTTCCTGAATCTGAGATTCGACTATCCGACGGACCCTCCTCTCCAGGACCCCTGAATAGACCTTACCAGGGAGGCTTAAGATTGTGACCCCCTGTAATTGGAGCACACCCTCCGGTCCCCCTTTTTAAACAGGGGGACCACCACCCCAGTCTGCCAATCCAGGGGAACTGCCCCCGATGTCCATGCGGTATTGCAGAGTCGCTTGAGCCAACACAACCCTGCAACATCCAGAGTCTTAAGGACCTCCAGGCGGATCTCATCCACCCCCGGGGCCCTGCCACCAAGGAGCTTTTTGACCACCTCGGTGACCTCGTCCCCAGAGATTGGAGACCCCGACCCAGAGTCCCCAGGCTCAGCTTCCTAAATGGAAGGCATGTTGGTGGGATTGAGGAGGTATTCCGCCCACCGGCCCACAACGTCCCGAGTTGAGGTCAGCAGCACACCATCCCCATTATACACAGTGTTGATGCTGCACTGCTTCCCCCTCCTGAGACGCCGGATTGTGGACCAGAATCACCTCGAAGCCGTGCGGAAGTCTTTCTCTATGGCCTCTCCAAACTCAACAACAGAACACCACTCGAGTTCAGATCGGGGGGCCGTTCCTCCCAACCACGCCCCTCCAGGTCTCACTGTCATTGCTCACGTGAGCATTGAAGTCCCCCAGCAGAACAAGGGAGTCCACAGGAGGGGCACTCTCCAGTACCCCCTCTAAGGACTTCAAGAAGGGTGGGTAAATTGAACTGTTGTTCGGCCCGTAAGCACAAACAGTCAGAACCCGTCCCCCCACCCGTAGGTGGAGGGAGTCTACCCTCTCGTTCACCGGGGTAAACCCCAAAGTACAGGCGCCGAGATGGGGGCAACAAGTATGCCCACTCCTGCCCGGTGCCTCTCATCGCGAGAAACTCCAGAGTGGAAGTATGTCCAGGCGCTCGCCATTGTGCCCCACCTCCAGGCCTGGCTCCAGAGTGGGGTCCCGGTGACCTGCGTCCGGGCGAGGGAACACTAAATCCAACGTTGTTTCTCATCACAGGGGTCTTCAGGCTGCACTTAGTCTGGTCCCTCACCTAGGACCTGTCCTCCTTGGGTGACCCTACCAGGGGCATAAAGCCCCAGACAGCATAGGTCTTAGGATCATTGGGACACTCAAACCCCTCCACCATGATAAAGTGGCAACCCAATTAGAGGCATGATAATTATGTAAAATTAAATTAATTGTCTAATATTTAAAAAAAAATAGTTTGGGCATCTCGCTTTGAGCTGAGAGTCTGAGAGGCTTTTCCTCTATCAAACTATGTTTTGGCTCTTATTTAGTGGAAATATTGATGAGATTTCCTCCAAAATAACCTTTTTCAACCTTTATGGCTCCACTGTTGAAAATGAGGCTCTAGCATTCACAAATGACACTGAAATAAAATCCAGTCCAACATCTGGTTTGAGGTGATTCCTCTGGAACCTGTTGGAGGAAAAACATCCCAACTTCAGAAGATGAGCTTGTAACGGGGTTCTCTTATGACTTGGACAAACAAAAACAAAAAAAGACTGCCCAAGGCCAGAGATCACTTCAGTGAAATTTATTTAGCTCTTCAAGTGAACAAAGATGGCAGGTGCAGAATATATACAAGGATGTCCAAGGCAGGTTAGAATCAGACAAACAGCAGTACCTTCAATGTAAGAGTCCATCACCTTCACTGTGACCTGGCAGGAGTCTAGGCACAGACTACCTCCCTGTGGCACAGAGCCCTGCTTTTTTAAAGCCACAGGCTCCGCCCACAGAAAGAGCAAACAAACCAAAACAACAAAAACAATTACTTCTAACTCAAATGAACTCTTAAAGTATACAAAATAATAATAATGAGAAAAAACAAACAAACTTGCAATCAAAAATACAATACTCAATTTAATAGAAAACACTCCTTATGTTCCGATGATGTCACTACGTCATCGCATGACTCCCTCCTGGCGCGCCACAATCCGGAAATAACCCTGCTTGAAAACAAAACTGGGAAAATGTTTGAAACTGAAAACAGGTTAGGATGGATATGCTAACGCAGGAACATCGCGTGTGCACCCACGATGAACCGCGTCGATTTAAGCTGCAATAGAAGTAAGTTAACGATTGTGTGTATGTGTGCGCACATTTTAACACGGACTCAGAATTATGTCCCGGCTCGTGACGGCTCCTCTGTCACAGTGCTTTTAACCTAACAGAGCTCTGTGGTTCCTCCTATCAGTATGAGAGTCAGGATGAGGAGGCGCCATGTTAGGAAGAGAAGTGGAAGCTGCAGGATCTTCAGAACAAACAAGCCTACTACTACTAGGTCGCCTGATTATCCCTCTGTCTGGACAGGATATACTTTTGTCATAGTACCCCCGCCCTTGCTTTTATCCCATAGACCAGTGTTTTCCAACCACTGTGCCGCGCCACACTAGTGTACAGTGAGTGATCTTCAGGTGTGCCGTGGAAATTATCCAATTTCACCTACCGTTTTTTCTGGACTATAAGCTGCTACTACTTTCCTACACTTTGAACATGCGGCTTTTCTGTGGATTTTTCTTCAACCACCAGGGGGCTCTTTATCAGGAAGTGAATCATTGGAAGTCAAAATTGGAAATCATAGAAGAACGCGCTAATTTTCATTTAGAACAAGCACATGCTAGCAGCAGGCACGACAGAGAAATGTTTTCAAACTCATATGTTGCAGCTTCTAAGTTGAGGAGTATTGATCTGGCAGGACAGGAGGGAAATAAAGCCGCTGCACGTAAACACGGCGTGAACAAACCCGGATTTGGAGACGGAGATCTGCATCCTTAATATATCCAGAAGTTATTAGGACACAGCCCTCTACTGGGTCCTTATGGGAAACCGAGAGCGGCAGAGATACCAGCGGCCTGTAGCCCGGTGCGGCTGATATATTTAAGTTTCCGGGGGTTCAAAAAATTTTAAGGTATGGTTTATAGTATGTCGCGAAAATACAGAAAATAGTCTGGAAAATACAGTAATTGGTCAGATTTTTTTTTAAAACTAATTATCTGCAAATAATGCCATCTTTAGTGTCTCTGCTGTAGTAGTGACTAGCGGCGTAATCGTGTAATTTTATTATCACTAGATGGCAGTA
Organism: Poecilia reticulata; assembly: GCF_904066995.2. Classification (NCBI taxonomy): domain Eukaryota; kingdom Metazoa; phylum Chordata; class Actinopteri; order Cyprinodontiformes; family Poeciliidae; genus Poecilia; species Poecilia reticulata. Next base: position 2,234,389 of record NC_088839.1, read on the forward strand.
GGTACAGAGCATTTTACATTAAAACAAGAGAATTAGTGATGCATCACACACGACCGACAGTGTTGTGACACTGTTCAGGTGTATTTTTGAAGTGGACATGTTAAGTGCAATTTGAAATAAGAAATGTAAAATATAATAAAAATAAATGTTTGTGTTTATTTGATTCCTATTCAAGACACTTTGATAAGAATGACTATATATGTAATTTAGTTGGCTACAGAGAATCTTTGTTTACGTTTTTGGTTGGTGGCGTGCCTCGTGATTTTTTCAATTAAAACAATGTACCTTGGCTCAAAAAAGGTTGAAAATCACTGACATAGACAATAGGTTCTTGATCTGGAAACTGGCGTCTGTCTTTTCTGACCATATGCCTATTTTATATGATTTGTCATCTTCAAGTGGTAAAAGTGTGCCCTCTTTATCAATGCTGTCATGATTTTTAAAGTCAGAGTGTTGACTAAGTCAGAAAACTGGGAGTGCAGGATGAAAGCCAGTGGAAAAAGACAGATTTATTTGAAATGCTGAAGGAAAGTTAGACTTGCTACCACAGAGCAGTAGATTGCTAGTGAGTTATTTTTCTAGGGTTATTGCAGCGAGTTTGCATGACTTGTGTTCTTTAAAATACCTTGACCTCAATTTTAAATGCAAATGTTCTTTTACAAGCATTGAATGACATATATAGCCTGTTTTAGATCTGTTTCCAAGCTGCCATTTTTTTTTTTTAGAAAAGGTTCTCCTAACTGAAATATTTGCTGAAAGTTCACAACATTATTTAATGTTAGGGTTTTAATTAAATTTTTTAGCAATTGATTCTGGCAATCATATGCTTTTAATCTAAGAGTGTTTTCACACCTCACTGGACAGTAAGCTCAGTTTGACTGGGGACCGTCATTGTAGACCAGCGATGTTCCAAGTGAATAGTGTTCAGTTAAAATAACTTTCTGATAAAATCTAACCTTGTGGTAATATTGATATTAAATGATTCCTGTGCTTAGATATTTTACATTGTTGGGGTTTGTAATTGGTTTTTGGTAGTAATTTTTTTTCTTGTGTATGGCCTTATTGCAAAGGTTAGCATAAACATTTAAGACTTTGGAGCTGCATTAAGCAGAAAAAGAGAATCCAGTTTGTTTGACTTGTGCTCTGACTGTTAGCTAACTGGTACAGTCAAACTAGTTTCTGTTCATCCGGATACGAGTTGCTAAAGGAGGGACAGGTTCAAAGCTAAGAACTGAGCATTATTCATTTCAGACAAAACCTTCTCACAAAAAACACAAAATAATCAATGTACATGAAATTATCTCCTTAAGGTTTTTAAATATCTGTAATTCTTTTAAATGTTTGTCATAATTTACGAGTCAGTCTTTATTTACATACCCTATTTAGGACATAAACCAATACAGCCATGCACACACAGAACCATGAAGGATGTTTTCCCCATAGAAACAATATAAAATGCAAAACAGGTGGATTTGAAAATTGCCATATGTTGTTGTTTTAACCCTTTATTGACAGTGTAAACAAAGATCAAATCAAAATACAATTTATTGTATTCTGTTCCAACAATTATTACTAACAATGGACTATAAATTCTGTTATGGGGAAAACAGAGCAGAAACGTTAACCATCTGAAGTCATATTTTTCCCTCCAAACTTTTACTCTGTCGACTCTTATCCAATAAATGAAAGTATTTTTCCTTAAAAAGCATAATTGTTCCATCACTAAGTGACAAACAGATCATTAAAGTTGGACTCACCACTGACAAATTTTTTTTTAATTGAATTTCATTGAGTCATTATCGGATGCCTCCCCTGCTGAGCTTCCTCTCAGAATTAATTAGGAAAATTAAGACTTCAAACCTCTCATCAAACTCTAATTTTGAAGCTAATCCACTAATTCTTAAAGCAAATAAAGATCATGCCCCACATCACTTTATCATCCACTTTAACTCATTAACATAGAGAACACGATTATTCGTAAGACAGAAAAATCACAGTATTTAGATTTCATGCTAACCAAACAGACCTGATCAAAGGCCGACACTAATCTACCCCCACCAGAAGTGTAATCAACTGATTACTCAAGAAACAAATTACCTAAAATGTGTAATTGTAACACTAGATTTTCAAAGCACATGTCATTATGATTGCCAAGATAAAATAATCATATTTTTTCTTTTGCTTTTTTTGGCTGGTCACCCAGTTGTTTCACAAGTAACTATTTTTATGTGTTTTGACCAAACAATTTGTACTTATTTTTTGTCAGTTTAAGGAAACAAATATCCATAATCACTAATTTATACACATATAAATACAGCACATACAACAGAAATGAATAATATGTGGAAACCTGGAGTAAAAACAGTTTATTGCTCTGTTTGTGCAGCCTTTTTCTGTCTTCTGTCATTTTTATGTAAATTACCGAAAAGAAAGGAAGGAGTGAGCATGTGGGGTCAGCTGAAGTGAGGAGAGGATCAGGCAGGACCCACCACTCTGGTGCACCCTTGCAAAGTCCAAACAGGCAATTTTGTGGTGTTGAAGAAGACGTGGCCTTTGAAGATGTTTTTTGTTTCTGAAGCCCTTCTCTCTCTCCAGATGCCGTCTGATGGTTATTGGGTTGCGGTCAGCACCAGTAATGGCCTTCATTTGGGTAGAGGATCGTCCCGTGTCTTGACGGACAGCCAATCGGATCCTGCGGCTCAGAGCTGGTAAAATATTTTTGGATCTACCACTTGACTTTTTTGTTCCATCACCCTCAGGATCATTTAAAAAATGCAAAATGACTGTCTTACTGCGTCCAACCTCAGCAGCAATGGCACGTTGTGAGAGGCTTTGCTTATGCAGCTCAACAATCCTACCACGTTCAAAGTCAGTGAGCTTTTTTGCTTTTGCCATCAGGAGGTCTTGACACTGTAAAGACTTGACAGAAAATGACATGGAATCCAGATTTTTGCACAGATTTTGGCTTTTAAAGACTATGGTCTTAAACTTTTGATCAGCTGAAAAAATCATGTTTGAGTGTAAATGCAGTTTTCAGAAAATTCCCTGCTCAAAAGTTTTTGTCTTTGCACTGATTTTTTACTTTAACATTGTGAAGCTCTACTTGACCTTCTTAAGATCCAATAGAGCAAAATGCAAATTCTTGTAATTTTTTGACTTTTCTTAAGATTTTGATCAGGAGTGTATCTGCATTCTCCTGCGTTGGGAAATACTTTTGGTACACAGGTTCTGTGATGTTGGCCATGCAGGGGCGTGCACAGACATTTTGAGGGGCAGGAGCTCAAGTGGAAAACAAAGCACATTGATTCCATGTTCCATTCATCCATCTTATTTACTCCCTTGTCCATTAGGGGGGTCAGGAGGTTTACTGGTGCCCATCTCCAGCTAACGTTCCAGGCGTGAGGCGGGGTCACCCTGGACAGGTCGCCAGTCTGTCGCAGAGCAACACAGAGACACACAGGACAAACAACCATGCACATACACACTCACTTACACCTAGGGACAATTTGGAAAGGCCAATTAACCTGACGGTCATGTTTTTGGACTGTGGGAGGAAACTGGAGTACCCGGAGAAAACCCACGCATGGACAGGGAGAACATGCAAACTCCATGCAGAAAGTCCGGGGCCGGGAGTCGAACCGAGAACCTTCTTGCTGCAAGGCAACAGCTCTACCAAATGCGCCACTGCGCAGCCTATTCCATGTTCCTTGTGTGGCATATGGAATCAGATTTTGGTTGTGCTTCTTGCAAAATGTTTTAAATCTCCCTGTCAATTTGACTACAATCACACAATAGAACAGATACCTGCTAGGTTTGATTTTTTTTTTCCTGTGTGTTTTTTTAGTTTTCTGTGTTTAATTTTAGTTCTGTTCTCTGTGAGTCTCTGATATCCTGTCCCTCTCCCCTTGATTGTTTCCCAGGTGTCTTGTTTTCTGTGAATATTCCTTGTGTATTTAAGGCCACCTGTTGTCTCTGTGTCTTGTCGGGTCCTTGTCTTGTGTAGCGTCATCCAGTTCTCGTGTCTGTTAGTCAGTTGCTACTAGTGTTGAACATTAGCCCTCCGTTCTGCTGTGCCGTCTGTGCTTGGACTGTTTGAACTGTATTCTTCAATTAAATCATCATTTTCTTCTCTCAACCTGGGTTCCAGAGTCTGCCACATCACCTACTACACATCATGACATCGTGATAATACTTTGTGTTTGATGTCATATACGCAACGCAGCTCTGGGGCACCAATGCTCTGAATTGCATTACGTCTTTCAACTGCTGTAAAGTTCTCGGGTTATCGGCGTACACTTTTCCCTTCAAATTGCCCCACAGATAAGTCCGGCGATTTTGGTGGCCACTCTGGCAGGAAGGCGGGCTACTTTTTCGTGGGCCACCCTGTAGAATAAAGAGTTCAATAATTGTTGTAATTTGATAACCAAAAAAATAATTTTAAAGAATGTTGGATAAAACCATCCTAAAAAAGTCTTGCAACTTTTCAACAATTGACTGCATTTTTAAAATGCCTGACATAAGTTTCTTTTGGTTTTACATGTTTAATTTTTTACTCTTAAATTAGAGTAATTTTAAAAAGTCATGTCAGATGTTTGTGGATTAGTTGTCGCATCACAATGCTGATATTTGTAGTAATACAACGTTTTAATTAATTTGTTAAAAAAGCTAAGCTGTTTTTTAATCATGTTTCTTGTGTTCTTTAACTAACAGATCTGATATTAGATATAGTTTAGAGATATTACCTTCATCTTCAACACATTACATGTCAGTTCAGCCTTTGTCCGTCCATCATCTACAGAAAGCATCTGCTATTAATAAACCCGCTTTTACATGAGTCATCCTTGAAATTGGTTCAATCTTCTTCAGTGACAAAAAAATATAAAAAATTAAAAATATATTATTTTAAGTAGAAACTGGATTTGTCCATTTCCAAAAGATGCTATCACAGTGATGAGAAGATCGATGAAGAACATGTTATTTCAAACATTTCTTATGGCATGTGATGCTTTTTGCACAGCGGACTGCCATGAAGTAGTTTATTGTATATAGCAATGCCATTTTGATATATGGACTGCATTATTTGCATTTGTTAGATGAGCTGCATTTAATCATGCAGGGAACAGTTACTGGAAGTGCTTGGATGAGAAACAACCCAGAACATTTTCATCAATGGCTCACTCACTCATTTTTATAAATGTTTCTGTAAAGTTTGTTTTACATATCTGCTCAGTTTAGCTGCTCATCTTGAGCCATGTAATTGTTTGAATCTGATCCTGACATTGACACCCTCTTCAGTCCTGGAAACAGGCCCTGCTCTGGTCCTCCTCTGTATAGCATTAGCATTGTCTCCAGCTTTCTTGGCTCAGATGGCAGCACAGTGATTGCTTGGGTAATGAACCCTCCATGGCTTCTAACCTCTCCTATATTAGCTGGCCAAACACAGGCAGTGTTTTGGCTGCAGCCCCCCACATTTTACTAACAAGCTGCACTGATGCCCTGTTGGCTGCCAGCCACAAAGCACTGGACCCACAAACGGCTACAATAAAGCCAGGCACAGTTTTATGCACAGTCTGAGCAATTGCATTTTTCTCTCTTGCTGGAGGACAACATGTTAATGTTTCCATCAGGCTTGGGTGGAACAGTTGTACTTGACACACCATATTCTACCTCCTGTTACCCCATCATGCAGTCTTTAGCTCTGCTTGGCCCACTGTCCTTATATCCATTTCCTGGCCTCTGGCCAGCACTGAGTGTCATTTTTCCACTCTTACAAGCTCTCATTGCCCCAACCGCCCAAAACCATGTCCTCACTTGATCTTGTCATTGCCCTTTTTGCCCCAAGATCCATTCTGGTCATTTTCTATGTGGCTTGTTTTGGCAGCAGCTCAGTGAGCCATCATAGCCATTTAATGGCTGGCTGCTCTCTAGCTCACTGGTGGTGTTCCTCCTGTTGCCAGAGTTTGGCGCGCACACACACACGCACACACACCCTCCTCATCCCCTCCCAGCCTGTTTAACTTGGTACCGTTTTGTTTTGGATATTTTTTTGTTTGGTTGTTTTTTTTATGCATTTATTATTATTTTTATTATTATTATTATTATTATTATTATTATTATTATTATTATTATTATTATTATTAATTTTATTTTTTTGCAATGGGAAGTACACCAGCAGTTCTTAAAGAAGGAACCTCATGGTATACAGTGGCTTACAAAAGTATTCAACTTGAACTTTTCCATATTTCATCACATTACCACAAACATACATATAATTGGAATTTTATGTGAAAGAGCAACAAAGTGGTATACAATCGTGAAGTAGAAAGTAAAATGTACATAATTCAAAACATTTTTTACTAATAAAAACCTGCAAAGTGTGGCATGCAAAAGTATTGAGCTGCCTTTTCTCTGAGTGCAACTAATTCCCTTCAGAAGTTGCCTGATGACTGTTAATGATGACTGTGTGATCTAATGTCAGTAGAAACCCAGCTGCTCTGTGAGGCCTTAGAGAATATTGGGAAGCAAACAGCGTCACAAAGTCCAAGGAACACAACAGACAGGTCAGGGAGGAGCTGTGGAGAAGTTTAAAACAGGCTGAGGCTAGAAAAAGATTGTCCAAGCTCTGAACATGTCACTGTCCAATCTATCATCTGGAAATGGAAAGAATATAGCACAACTCTACACCTACCAAGACAAAACCATGCACCTGAACTTCAAGCTGAACAAGGAGAGCTCTGATCAGAGACGCAGCCAAAAGGCTCATGTTGACTCTGGACCAAATGATCCACAGCTCAGAGTCTGACCACAAATATTAGTCATCACTACAGAAATGTGGTCTTTATGGTAGAATGACAAGAAGGAAGCTATCGTTAAAGGAAAACCATACGCAGTTCTGTTTGCAGTTTACCAGCAAACATGTGGAAGAAGGAACAAAATTAAACCTTTTGGCCAAAATGCAAAACGCTTTGTGTGGCAGAGAACTAACACTTCACTCTGAACACACCATCACTATTGTCAAACATGGTTGTAGCAGCATCATGCTCTGGGGAAGCTTTTCTTCAACAGGGACAGGGAAGATGGTCAGAGTTGATGTGAAGATGGATGGAACCAAATAAAGGAAGATCAAACCTCTTAATGTCATGATCCGTGTTTCTGTGTTTCACACAGTGTTTCCGTGATCCGTGTTTCACACAGAAAAATCAGGGAACAGGATCACACACATCCTGTGTGATCCTGTTCCCTGTGAGTACTGTCTCTGCGACTTCCCCGTTGATTCTCCCAGGTGTGTCTCGTTCTCTTGATTACCCTGTGTGTATTTAGTCCCACATGTTTGTGTTCTTTGTCGTCTAACGTCGTGTGTACCAGTCCGTTTCCCCGTGTTCCTTGTGCTCCCCGTTGTTCTGTACCTCTACATTAAATTCATCATCATCATCTTACCTGGGTCTCAGCGTTTCCCTCACCACTTCCACCCACATCATTATGACAGTAGGATCCGACCATACAGAAGGTGAGAGACGCATGAGGCGGACTAGATGGTGGAGCCTGTGGCGGTGGTTCGGAGAAGTTCCGCTGGAGGAGTTCTGTGGCGGAGCTCTGCTGTGGGGATCGCGGCTGGCGATACCCCTGCCTGGAGTGGAGCCAAGCCTTCACCGCTGCCCTGAGCCGCCGGAGGTCCCGGCCCCTGGGCCAAGCCGTCAGTGCTGCTCTGAGCCGCCGGAGGTCCCGGCCCCTGGGCCAAGCCGTCAGTGCTGCTCTGAGCCGCCGGAGGTCCCGGCCCCTGGGCCAAGCCGTCAGTGCTGCTCTTAGCCGCCGGAGGTCCCGGCCCCTGGGCTAAGACGTCGCCACCACCCTGAGCCGCCGGAGGTCCCAGCTCCTGGGCAAAGCCTGCAGCTGCCTCCGGTCCCCACACCGAGGCAGCGTCAGTCCCCACTGCCTCCAGTCCCCGTGCCGAGGCGGCGTCTGTCTCCGCCCCCAGAGTTCCCCTTGCCCGCTGCTGATGAGCAGCCACCTTGGTTCCCCGAGTTTCCCTTGGCTCCACCCCCCGAGTTCGCCGACGACCCTGAGTCCGCTGCCGGTGTGCAGCTCCCAGTGCTCCTCCCGAGACTCCTAGTGCTCCTCCCGAGACTACTGCCGGCCCGCTAGAACCTGCCGCTGGTGCGGCGTCCCCAGTGTCTGCCCCGTCCGAGCTCCCGGTGTCTGCCCCGTCCGAGCCCCCGGTGTCTGCCCCGTCCGAGCTCCCATTGTTTACTCCGTGCGAGCCCCCAGTGTCCACTCCGTGTGAGCCCCCAGTGTCCGCTCTGTGCGAGACCCCTTCTCCAGTGCCTGCAGCAGCCGGCGGTCTGCCCGGCCCACCACGGCTGAAGCTCTGCCTCCTGTGTCGCCGTCCACCGTGGCTCAAGCTCCGCCTCTGCGTCTTCCCCGTTGATTTGTCTCCCAGGTGTGTCTCGTTCTCTTGATTACCCTGTGTGTATTTAGTCCCACATGTTGTCTGTGTTCTTCGTCGTCTAACGTTGTGTGTACCAGTCTGTTTCCCCATGTTCCTTGTGCTCCCCGTTGTTCTGTACCTCTACATTAAATTCATCATCATCACCTTACCTGGGTCTCAGCGTTTCCCTCACCACTTCCACCCACACCATTATGACACTTAAACTCATGGTATGACTTTAAGGTAATGACATAAAGGCCGATATCTCTATTTTGTCTTAAAGATTAGATTGTGGATACAGTTGGATCTATTTCTGTATACAATAACTCAGAGAGGTCTAGTTAACTAGCATGCTGGTAATTTACTGGTCCTGTTTATTTCAATACTGACCCTTTTTAGGGCTTAAGGATAGTGAGCTTCTCACCTCTGGCTGTGGGCCAGGAGAACCTGAAACTCACTCCATATTGGTCTGGTAGGAGGCTGATGATCTACACTTATTTCTCCCTCCATCTCCCCATACAGACACACATCCCATTATTCATCTCTTCTACATTGGCAACAAACTGCGCAAGGACATTTTCACCTCAAATATCTGGACATATAAAATCATGGACCTTTCAAATGTGCATCAGTTGGACACTGTGCACATTCATATGGAAGATTTGCTGCAGTACTGTATATATATTTTCCATTTATTTTTTAGGTTCTGTATGTTTTGTGTTTTTGTGGTGTTCACTTTAATTTTTCTTCTTAAAAATAGATGGTATTGGAGGCAGTTACTCTTTTGTATTGCTTTTATTGATTACTGACATCAGCACCAGTAGATGCATCTAGTCTCTGATATTATGTGCCATCTCTTCCCTTAGTACATTAGGCAGTGCTACACAGTGTTGTAGTACTCGAGTACTCGAGATCGGTCTTGGTCTTGAGACCATTTTTTGATGGTCTCGGTCTCGTCTCGACCGCATTTGGCCTCGGTTTTGTCTCGGCCTCGGGCGCTGCGGACTCTGCATTTTATTTCAAGACCAGTCGAAACCGCAACTGCGAAACTATCACTATACATACAGCATACTGTCCAGTTTATTTGTTAACATCTTTGTTTTCAGTGGATGCAAAACGAACCGATTAAAATCCAACCAATAACATGACTTGCCAATTACGTGTTTGTTACTCCCCTCCCTCTCCCACCTCCCCACCTTTCACTCGCATGCGGCGCTCCAAGACATGCGCAGTGGTTTTCTCTCAGCGGCAGAAAATGTCTGTCTAATCGTCAGTGATAGAACAGCGCTGCATAAATCATCAGAAATCCGATGGCCATAGCTAACTCAGCAGCGCTTTGCTTTCACAGACGGCGGGGACTACGTCCAACTTTTTTTGTCACTTAGAAAAGTATCTCAAAGAAAGGTAACGTGACGTAATATTAGCAAAGCTAGCTGTATAGAGACACATAAGTATTTGTGATGAAAAAAGTTGTCACTCACTGCTCTGAATTATTGTGCGGAGATGTTGATTGACTTGTCGCATATATGGGACAACACTGTGTCCAAAAGTCTGCAATGTAGTGATGCGACATTCAGAAACAGTCCGAGTCTTTACTTATTAGATAGGACTGGAGTGTCACTGAGAGCCGTTGTTCTATCAGATTACCATACGCTGTAAGAATAGCATACATGCAGTGAGTACCATGCCTATGCATGCGCATTAAGAAGTCCGACCGTCAGAGGAGTTGTCAGTTCACCATATGCAATAAGTTATGATGAAAATAAGTCATTAAATTGTTTTCCATGATAACTATATAGATATACATGTGTTGTCGTGGTTTCAAAGTGTATTTAAAGCAGGGTCTTGCTGCAGCTGGAGTCAGCTAAAACACACGCCCATGTAAAACTCATTAACCTACTTAGCCGCTAAGTCAGGATGCCATACAACTGTTAATAAAGTGTATGATGATCTACGTCATAATTCTATGTTGCTAATTAAATAAAATTATATGGTAATGATTAGAGATCACTCTGACCACTACCTGGTGGTGAGTTGGCTCCGGTGGTGGGGGAGGAAGCTGGTCAGACTTGGCAGGCGCAAACGTGTAGAGAGGGTCTGCTGGGAACATCTGGCGGAGTCCCCTGTGAAACGGAGCTTCAACTCTCATCTCCGGCAGAACTTCGAGCACGCCCCGGGGGAGGTGGGGGACATTGAGTCTGAGTGGACCATGTTCTGTACCTCCATTGCCAAGGCGGCCTATCGGAGCTGCGGCCGCAAGGTTGTTGGTGCCTGTCGCGGCGGCAACCCTCGAACCCGTTGGTGGACACCTTCGGTGAGGGATGCTGTCAAGCTGAAGAAGGAGTCCTATCGGGCCTTTTTGGCCTGTGGGACTCCAGAAGCAGCTGATGGGTACCGGTGGGCGAAACGGCATGCGGCTCGGGTTGTCGCTGAGGCAAAAACTCAGGCATGGGAGGAGTTTGGAGAGGCCATGGAGACAGACTTCCGTACGGCTTCGAGGCGATTCTGGTCCACCATCCGACATCTCAGGTGGGGGAAGCATTGCAGCACCAACTCTGTTTATAGTGGGGATGGTGTGCTGCTGACCTCAACTCGGGACGTTGTGGGCCGGTGGGCGGAATACTTCGAAGACCTCCTCAATCCCACCAACATGCCTTCTATTGAGGAAGCTGAGCCTGGGGACTCTGGTTTGGGCTCTCCAATCTCTGGGGACGAGGTCGCCGAGGTGGTCAAAAAGCTCCTCAGTGGCAGGGCCCTGGGGGTGGATGAGATCAGCCCGGAGTTCCTTAAGGCTCTGGATGTTGCAGGGTTGTGTTGGCTCACGCGACTCTGCAATATCGCATGGACATCGGGGGCAGTTCCCCTGGATTGGCAGACTGGGGTGGTGGTCCCCCTGTTTAAAAAGGGGACCGGAGGGTGTGCTCCAATTACAGGGGGATCACACTCTTAAGCCTCCCTGGTAAGGTCTATTCAGGGGTCCTGGAGAGGAGGGTCAGTCGGATAGTCGAACCTCAGATTCAGGAAGAGCAGTGTGGTTTTCGTCCTGGTTGTGGAACACTGGAGCAGCTCTACACCCTCAGCAGGGTCCTGGAGGGTGCATGGGAGTTCGCCCAACCAGTCTACATGTGTTTTGTGGATTTGGAGAAGGCGTTCGATTGTGTCCCTCGGGAGGCCTTGTGGGGGGTACTCCGGGAGTATGGGGTACCGGGCCCTTTGATACAGGCTGTCAGGTCCCTGTATGACCGGTGTCAGAGTCTGGTCCGCATTGCCGGCAGTAAGTCGGGTTCGTTTCTGGTGAGAGTTGGACTCCACCAAGGCTGCCCTTTGTCACCGATTCTGTTCATTACTTTTATGGACAGAATTTCTAGGCGCAGCCGAGGTGTTGAGGGGATCCGTTTTGGTGGCCTTAGGATCGCATCTCTGCTTTTTGCGGATGATGTGGTCCTGTTGGCTTAATCGGAACGTGATCTGCAGCTCTCAACGGAGCGGTTCGCAGCCGAGAGTGAAGCGGCCGGGATGAGGCTCAGTGCCTCCAAATCCGAGGCCATGGTCTTGAGCCGGAAAAGGGCAGAGTGCCTTCTCCGGGTCAGGGGGGTCGTCCTGCCTCAAGTGGAGGAGTTTAAGTATCTGGGGATCTTGTTCACGAATGAGGGAAGAAGGGAGCGGGAGATAGACAGGCGGATTGGGGCAGCGTCTGCCGTGGCGCGGGCGCTGTACCGGTCCGTCGTGGTGAAGAGAGAGCTGAGCCAAAAAGCGGAGCTCTCAATTGACCGATCGGTCTACGTTCCCACCCTCATCTATGGTCATGCGCTTTGGGTCATGACCGAAAGAACGAGATCACCGGTACAAGCGGCCGAAATGGGTTTCCTAGGGTGAGAAGCTCGGTCATGCAGGAGGGACTCAGAGTAGAGCCGCTGCTCCTCCATGTCGAGAGGAGCCAGTTGAGGCTCGGGCATCTGGTTAGGATGCCTCCTGGTCGCCTCCCTGGTGAGGTGTTCCGGTCACGTCCCACCGGTAGGAGGCCTTGGGGAAGACCCAGGACACGCTGGAGGGACTGTCTCTCGGCTGGCCTGGGAACGCCTTGGGATTCCTCCGGAGGAGCTGGAAGAAGTGGTTGGGAAGAGGGAAGTCTGGGCCTCCCTTCTGAAGCTGCTGCCCCCGCGACCCGACCCCGTATAAGCGCAAGAAAATGGATGGATGGATGGATTGATTAGAGATGTGCCGATCAGGTTTTTTCCTGCCGATACCGATTCCGATCACCCATGAGGGCCGCTCAACGATACCGATCACATAATTATTATTTTTTTAATCATAAGCACTACCAGTTACATTATGTTGAAAAAGGAACCATAAATTCACCTTAATTTAGACAAAAACTTGTTTTTAATACCTTTTTCAAAAAAAAAACAAAATGTGCATTGTGCAAATTGTACTGCTATTGGTAATACTATCTTTAACAGACTGAAAACATATGAAAGTTCTGAAGAGGTTAAATAATGCAGAGTCAAAATAAAACCTCTCAACATTGCCAAAGAAATTCAAGTATAAAACTTAACATTCAAAGGCAAATACAGGTTCCATTACAATAAAGACCCACCTTAAGCCACCTGAGTTACTGAATGAAAACTTCCTGATAGCATGGTGGCTGGCTGATTACTTCTAATTGGCTGTTTCTGACTGAGCAGAGTAATTATGCAGAACAGGGAGGAGATCGATTATTTTTTCAGAGATTATTTGTCTCATCAGCAAAAGGACAGCGAAAGTTTTAATACGTATGTACAATTTTTTTTGTTAGATGCTGCAGCTGTAAACAGAGCTGGTGTGAGAGCTCTGTTTGGTGTGAGAGTCACTACCAGGTGGAGCAGAAGCGGCGCTCCGTCTGTGAAATATTACTACCTGTAGCATAGCAGCGGTTCAACAGCGAGAACAGAACCAGCGTCTTACATCGCAGCTCGAAGACTTAATCAATTTTGCGAGTTATTTGTTTAGCTTTCCGACAGTCATGCTAACCCGGGTGAGTGTTTGTAGCTGCGCGCTGCTTTACCTGCTATTTGATCCTCCGTATGTCTTTTTTTACTGCAGTGAGGCTCGACGTAGCCAAACTCCGTCAAGTATGGCATTGTTTTTATGTCATTAGATTCGTCGTGTTGATTCATTTTGACCTGCTTCACCCCATATGCTTCAATTTTCCGCCGCAACGTCCTCAATCACTCAGTGCGTTATAGTTACACATCGCTTAGGATTTGTTGCTGCGCGATTGCGCCGTGTGAAGGAAAGAGGAGACCAGCTGCTTAGGCAGGCTGCGAAAGGTGATGTAGGGGAACGGTTTGTGTGATCGGCAACAAGGGAACATGTTCAACGATCACCGATCATACACTTTTTCACGGAAATCGGCCGATTATGATCGGTGGCCGATCGATCAGCACACCTCTAGTAATGATGTGTCTGACAGATGTAGCCCTGAGTTTGTGCTAAGCGTATGACAATCTGACAGGGTAGGCTGACCTGACAGTACACTCTTCTTTGTTCTTGTAATCCTCTGCGTACATTGCAGTAGCTATCATTATTTTATTTAATTATATACATTGATATTTTTTAATTAACAAATAAAACACAAGAACGAAAGAGCACACAGAGCATGCACATTGCTCTTTGTTTTTGTTCAAAGTGGCAGCTGTAATGTCTGCCATGGTGTCAGACTACCTCGCTGCATGTAGCAGGAGAGAGGGAGAGAACAGTCACATTGAGCGTCTTGTGCTTGGTTACTTCTTGCTTGTTGCTCCTTGGTCAGTGTTCATAGTTGAGTGTCAGGGCATTACCTCGATTGCTATGTTTAATGGTGCAGACAGTGGTGGTTTCTGACATGAGCAACATGGGCAAACACCCAGGGCGTTAGCAAAGCAGAACAAAGTTTGTTAAATTTAATATTGGTTGAATTTATTAAGTATTCAATATCTAGGTGTTTTTATGGGAATATGGATCTTTCAGATCAATTTGAGAAGTAATTTTGATCATATTTCACAATTTTATCATAAAATGTAGAGTGGGGCGCTGGTCTTGGTCTTGACTCGGTCTCGATACGCTCTGCTCTTGGTCTTGGGTTAGGTGGTCTTGACCACAACACTGGTGCTACACATGGCAGAGGTCTAGGAGGAAAAGCATAGCTGATCACAAACAACACAAAGGTCTGTCTCACATTTGTTAAACAACCTGTTAATGTTTGGGAGTATTTTCTGTAAATTTTTGAGACAAAACTGGAACTACTGGAATTCCTCAACCCTTAACCCCTGAACTTCAGTCTGTGACTTTAAGGTCATGCTGCAGTAGGACAATAATCACTTTTATCTCAGAATACTTCAAATAGTTGTGCAGTGCTCTGGTCCTAGTTCACACTTAAATCTGAGGGCTCATACAGTATGACTGTGTGACTGTGGCATGCCACAAGCAAATACAGCCATGAAGGACTGAACACAGATACTGCTACAGGAACTCTGAATCCCAGAATGCTCTACAGAAGGAAACTTTTAGCAATAATAATTTCACTTCAAAACAATACATAATAGCTCTATATGACTTTCATGTGTTCAAAATTTTGCTTATTTTATTTGATTCAGTGATCCTTCATTCACTCTGTAAGTCTTAGTGCACAATTAAAATGTTTTGATGATGAGCAATGTTTTGTTTTGCATGGTTTTTCACATTATAATTTAAAAGTGACCACCATCAGACACTAGTGTGAAAAGGCTGCCCCCCAAGCGAGCCATGCATGCAGTATCAACAATCTGGGTGTGCAATATGGACTTAAAATTTGATCACAATATTTAGTGGTGTTTTTTGTAATAACAGTGAAGTGATGATGAAAAGTATTTATAGCTTTGATTCTGTAACTTAATGGTTGTGGTTGCATGTCACAGCCTCCAGCCTCACAAACACAAATACAGCTCTTAAAAAATTAATAGGATTCTTTAGGAAATCAATTGCATAAAAAAGTCTGATTCTTATCATTAACATGGGGCCAACAGTAGAGAATGTTTTAAAAACAATAATGATAAATGACCATTGTTGCTGATGTGCAATCAGTTGACTCAACGGGAACTGCTTGATCAACAGCTTCATTACTGTCACACTTTAGTAGATGGAAGACATCAGTTATTTACATTATTTCATTTAAGAACAAATATGAAAGTGGCTTGGGTCTTATTTATAAAATATGGGTTTGTGCTGTTCATACTATCATAACGAATCAGATATGGGTCACATATGGGCTAAATTGGGCCAGTTTTGGCAAAAATTTGATGAGAGCCTTAATTTCCTTCTGCATCCCAGTAACTCCTCCTGTTATATTTACGTCTAGTTTTCTTCTCATTTTTTAAACCCACTACTTCGGATCTCTCTTTCGGTACTTATTTCTGGTTTTCTTCTCTCTGCTGCCACTTTTTGAATCTTCGGACTTTAGGTCTGTCATTAAAGTTTCTTTCATCAGTCTGCCTGCCTCCAGCCTGCATTTGGGTGCCTCATCTCCATGACATTATCTCACAACTAATGTAGATTTGAGAATATATATTTGATCATCTCACAAGCTGAAGTTAAAATTTGATCATGCATATTGCATAATTAGCTATATTAATTATGTAATTGAATCGTTAAAATATTGACTGTGGCAAATTAAATATTTGATGTAAAACCTCAAGGCTGCTAACTAAATCTATCAATCTATTTTAGCACAGTTAGGGGAAAACACAAGGGGATGCTGGCCTGCAAGGGGCAGCTAATGTGTTTCAGCAAAATGACAGATAAACCATGTCAGATTAGAAACAGCGCTCTGTGATGGAGGCTGTCGGTGGAGACGGAGCAGACAGACAGATAAGTGGAAACACAGCGTATGGAGAAAAATGTTAAGTGTGACTTTAATGTCACAGTTATGTTTGATGAAGTTGCTGCCATGTTCCAGTCTTGACTAATGCATCGTGCATATGAATCAATTTTAGATGGCAAGGAGGCAAGATAGACAAGGAACTGATTTTTAGAGATGATTGGCATTTTTCAGTGAGCTAATCAGTAACAATATCAATCAATTTATTAAAACTTTGGCAAAAAAAAACACTAGTCAGAGTTGGCTTATCACCTTATCCTCTATATTCACATGCAGCTGTTGCCAATCTGACCATTAGTAGCCAACCTTACATCTCAAAATCAAAATCCATTAATCAAATCCCTGCATGCAAATAATTAGGGGCAATCTGATACTCCCACTGGTGCCTCCTTCCCCTTTGTGCACAGCAGTCACAGTTAATTGATGAAATTAATTGATCAAATGAATCAGCAAAGGAAGGAGACCATTCATCAGTCTCGCAAAGTTAATCTGCAGAGCCATCTCTTGTCCTCTTGCTGCTCTCTGGATGCATTGATGTCTGTGTTGTTAAATAAGCTCACAGTGATCAATGTTGTAACCCCGAAGTGTCGCACCTGGGATGGTGATACTGCACATAACGGATTAGAGATATTCCTGTAAGCCTAAATTAAAAGCAAATGACCTTTCTTTGATATTGAAAAAATCTTTGTTTCAGTGTTTCTTTGACAGACTGTGTTTTGCCTTTGAGTTGGATGTGCCCTAAGGTTTTGTGTTCAGGCACATAAACGTAACTGAATTCATTGGAGACTTTGTTCTTAATTTGTCCTGCAGCAGCCGTGGATCAAAGCAGAACGCTTAGGAGGTTTTCTGTAAGGATGTAAGTGATATTATTAACTCATGTTTGAAGAACATTTGTGTCTACAGTTATTTCTTGAGTGAAGAAATGCTTTGGAGAAAACAATTTTTAAAATTTGACTCTTAACTTTTCAATGTAAAAAAAATGTATTAAATGGCATTAAAAACAGTGTATGTGTCATGATCCGTGTTTCTGTGTGTTTATTTTTGAGTTTTTCTGTGTGATCCTGTTCCCTGTGAGTCCTGTCTCTGCGTCTTCCCGTTGATTGTCTCCCAGGTGTGTCTCGTTCCCTTGATTTCCCCTGTGTGTATTTAGTCCCACCTGTTGTCTGATCCTCGTTGGATCCTCGTCTGGTACACACAACGTAGTCGTTGTGTGTACCAGTCTGTTTCCTTGTGCTCCCCGTTGTGCTGTACCTTGTCATCTACCATTAAATTCGTCACTTCATCTTACCTGGGTCTCAACGTTTCCCTCACCACTTCCACCCAAACTATGACGGTATGTGGGTGGGGTTTTGCACTGCAAAACAATTGAGCCGCACTTAGTGTGTCTACTGTCTTCTAAAAATTTAGCAAGTTTTAGATTTTGAACCTAAATGCATAAGTCTGTGAAAGATAAACTTGCAGTAGTAAGTTGTGTTAACTTTTGATTATTTTTTCAAACCTCCAATAGCTGAACAAACTATAGTTTTTTGGTTGGCACTTAAAAAAACTGAAAAAAGAAAAAGACGGGAGTGAGAACTATTTCCCAGTGTGCTTAGTGGCATGTTTTTGAATCCTGTGTGACACCATGAGTGAGATGGAAGTGTGTTACATTGACGTAACGCTTGTACGTTTTTAAGGATTTGACAGTTTGCCCAGCTTGACAATAATAAATACTTAGCAAAGCTCACATCAGAATTTTGGTGCATGCAATTTGAAACATGAATATAAATTATTGTAAAGTACTTTAACTTGATACTGAGAGTCAAAATGATACAGAAGGGTGTGCTCTTTAACTAGGTAAGGACAGTTTTTTTTTCTGGAATATTGTGATATAATTATTTGGTTTAAATTACAGCTTTAGGTTAAAACTCAAAATTTTAGATTGAGTGTCTAGGAACTTAAAAAACAATTTCTGTATGTTTGTTTCTTGTTGATAAATCAACTTCATGAACTTTATTTTTTTAATTAAAACCAAAATAACTTTCTTGTCTTGAATTGCATTTTCAAGGCAGCAGATGGACTTTAATGTTCAAGTTAAACCAGCTTCAAATGTTTTACACTGTCACAAAATTGTGTTTGATTTTGAATAGTTAATATGTTGTGGTTCCAAAAGAGATGGAGATCTCTTCTCCTTGAAGTTCATTCTAACAACCAGAGAGGGAAAACAATTACCTGGAAAAGTAATCTGCACTGCCGTCACTGGCCAGATGCCTGAGGTGTTAATGCTATCACTTAGTTGGATCAGCTGTTCTGTCTTTACCAATTAGCAATATGTTTTATGATATTTTACTTTGAAAACATTCTGTCAGTTGTGATTGCCAGAATTTTACCGTAGTATATGTCCAGACTGTATGAGGCATTACGGCATATTATGTTGGCAACCGTCACTTTAACAGTTCAGAATTGTAAAGTCCTGGTTACACTTGGTTTAAAATAATACTGCACTGTAGAGCTTACACAGATCAGTGCTTCCTGAGGAACTTTACGTCTGTCACTACCACCAAATCATCATGACGTATAAGCAGACAGATTGGATAAAAAGTCAAGATGTAGAGATGCAGTGTCGATGTGCGGGCAGGCATTAAGGATAGAAACACAAGCGAAGATGGAAAAAAGAAAAGTAGACAGTTCAGCCTCATTGGCATATCAAGGAATGTGTGGGAGATTAACATGATTCTAACTTCACTTAATTATGTGTATAGCGTTAATTATGCCTGGCTTCCTGTATGTCTGCCTCCCGGAGCCTCACTGTGTGTTGGTTAGGTGGGGGGATTGTACTTTCATGAAAATGATGGTGGACCTTTGACTCCTTAGCAGCGCTTTAAATGCAGGCACTAAGGGTGTTTTCACACATGATAGTCCGGTAGACTCGGTCCGATTGGGGATCAAAGTTAGAACATTTGTTACATTTTCAGAACTGTAGTTCACACTGCACTGTCAAACGACCTAAGCTACCTGATAAACCTGTCCCCCCCCCCATCGCCTGTGGTGGCGCTGCACCAAGAACTACTGAAGGAATTGACACAAAACCTCTGAAGAAGAGCAGCAGAATTTCCTTCTTCACAAAAAGTATACAAAAACAGACAGAGCATTGTCAGATTTTAGCCGTTGTAAGATTTCTCTATTGATATACATTACTAGTTTGGACATCCCCTATTAGCCACTAACGCTAGTGATGCTCCTGCAGGCAAATTTACTATGTGGTGAATAATGGCGCTTGCAACAGTTTGCTCATCTCGCAGTCTGTTCCAACGATGAGCAAAAATCTGTCACAAAAATGATCGTAGTGCCCTTATTTCTTACCCAACTCCTATAACTATGGCTTAAATTAAAGTTCAGGAAATTGCTGATGTTTTGGTGTATAAAACATGACAATACATGTAAACAGTTTTATTTCTGACAAAATGCAAGAGAGGACTAAGGAAATTTCTTTTATATTGGTGAGTAATTTATTACATAATTGCTGCTGTGAAAATTAGTTTGTCAAAATGTAACAACCCATGACTCGTATCATGTACTTTATATATATATGATGCATATGAAATATGTCATCCTGTTTGATGAGTGTTATGAATATGTTCAAACGAGGCAATTCAGTTTTTGTCATTTATTAAAGGTTTAAAAATTACAGCAGCTGCAGAGCGCCACAGCAAAGAGGAAATAAGCTGGTAAACAGGTAAAAGAACTTTAAACCATTTATATTCTGCTTTTCCTTGCTCTCTATGTCTGCATGCAGACTCGTTGGCATGACAACCGACAAAACATCTGAGTTAACCTGCAGAGCAGAGAGTAGTATATTGACCAGAATGCCCTGCCCTGTAGTAAACTTCCTGCTTTTGGAGCGGTCTCCAGTCCAGTTGCATTCAGTCTGCTTTCCATCTGTTTCAAAGTTCACTTCAGCTGGAGCGAGACCGAGGTTTTTAGGCAGATCAGAGTTCACTTTTTTAGTCCATTTTGGAATTCAAATTTGCTTTCACACTTACCAAATGAATCAGGTTTTTTAGACAAATGAATAAGAGTCTGATTAAAGACTCTTATTCTTTAATAAGAGTCACACTAGCCCACACTATTCTGGGCTAGTGTGAATGAACCCTTGAAGCCCCACATCAGCATTTGGCCAGCACAAAGACAATTTGTGCATGTATGTGCACAGTTGTGCCCATAAGAGAGTGTGTATGTGTTTATGAACCCAGCTGAGTGTGTGTGTGTGTGTGTGTGTGTGTGGACAAATGTGTGTGCAGGGACGTGATGCATTAACCTAAAATAGAAAGCAGGTTCTCTCAGGAAGGTTGTCCTCTAATTGACTTGATTCTGTGTGAGGTGCACTTTTTAAACACCTTTTGTTGCCCATTTTGTGGTGATTAAACAGGCATTGCTTTTAATTGGCTGCTCTGAGCAAGACCTGCTTTCCTCAGCAAAGACTAAGGTGCACAAGACAAAGAGAACAGCCTGGCAGTTATTCATTTAGCTGTTGACGCAGACTATGAATGGGGAATATATTTTAAGGTTTATTACACATCTTTACTCGGTGTGCAAATAGGAAAGGAGGGGGTTTTATTTTATTTATTTTTAGACAACCTCTGAGATGCCGCAGCACACGGTGACATGTGCATAAAGCATGACATATACATATGCATATAGATAACATAGCACGATATTGTAAAAAACAAAACAAAAAAAAACATGTTTCTAATTTACTGTAAAATACTGGCAGCTGTGGTTGCCAGAATTTTACCTTGGTAAATATGGCAGGCAGTAGCACACAAGACATTACAGTGTAATACTTTGTCAAGTGTCACTTTAACAGTTCACAACAATAAACTGCTTATGGAAAATAACATCCAACAGTCCACATCCAGTATGCAAGTAGGTTGCTTAAATTTTTTTCTATTTTAGATACTGAAATGTCTCCCCATGAACAACAGTCAAAATCAACATGCAAGATACACATGGAGCAATCCAGACTTCTAAAAATGCTATGTAGTTGCATTTTATTCAAGCTGCAGTACATAACTTTAATAAAAAATGTTTTCTCCATATTTGTTAAAGTTGTCACGATGTCATAGCAGTTTATGAGACAGATAATCTGTGAAAACAATCAATCTCCTCCACCTCCTTCCTAATGGTGGAGAAACAACTTATCATTACAAAAAACCATTTATCTGCTGTAGAGAAAATCTGAGATCATCCCACTTCCCCATGCTGGAGATTTTAGTTTAATAGTAACAATAAATAAAGTTACCTTTAAAATTAATTACACAGGTGACATCAAGACCCAACAGTAGAGTCAGACGGTAATAAAATTAATCTGGTTGTGTTTGTTGTTATTGTGTCCTGCAAACTTTGCTTTAATTCAACTTTTTTCTATTTAATCATAAAAAAATCATAGTCAGGCAGAAAGAGAGTCATGGAACAGGAAGAGCTGGTTTCCTGAAGAAAGAGGAAGTTTCCAGTTTGCATCAGTATAAAAATATTTCAGACCATTCCTTATTTTAAAGCATTAAAGGTATAAAGAATAAAATCTAAACATTTTGAGTAATTGGATAAAACCCAGAGTAAAATACTTACATTAATAATAATAACTTAGAATTAAGCCAATAATTAATATTGGTTTAACCAATGGTTGATGTTGGTTTGATTACTCTTACACTTGTGGAAGTACTTAAAGGTGAAACAAGTAACTGTAACATGGTATCAGATAATTAGAATAATGGATTATTATTGGTTTATTTTCATAAATGTCTGTAATAACTCACATTATGATTATAATAAGAGTAACTATTAAATTCTGGTTATTATAATATTGTAAATGAAAGCTAAATCAGAAATTAAAAGGTTATAGATGTGATTTTGACATTGAACTGGAAATGGTGTAAAATGTGTAACTATAATTAAAGATCACTGATGTTGTGTTGGAGGTAGATGGTAGGTGAAAGGTCAGGGGAAAAGAGGAACTGACCGGAGAGCAGAGATGACCAAGGCCTTATTATTGAACTTAAACTTTCCAAAAAAAAAGGTTGGGCAGGCAACAGGACTGTTGAGCAACCCTGGGACATTAGCTCAGACATCAGGACATAATGTCTCCAAGGTGATGGATATGAGATCATCTGTCCAAGCAGTCAGCCAATGAGACAGACACAGCAACAAAGCTAGCCAATGCAAACACACCAAAAGGTGGATAAACCCTTTATAAGGTGGGTGCAAAAGAGGAATCTTTGGTTGGATCCTTCAGGCAGCTTCGAGCCAAGACGGAGATGGACAAAGAACTCTGCAGCTGAAGAAGAGCCGGGGCCACAGAGCCGAAGACTGTTCTGCACATGGGGACCAACCTGTTAGCCCTGCAACATGTGGCTTCAAATTGCACTTCTCTCATCAGCTGGTTCAGACCCCCAAAGACAAAGAACAAAGGTAAAGAGGAAGAACTGGTGTGTTCCTTCCATGAGGCCATCTAAACGGACCAGAAAGATCGTGAGACGTGAGAAAATTGTGAGATCGTGAGAAAGATCGTGAGACGAGGAGAAGGAAGCTTCAGAGCCACAAGACAAGAAGCTGAGGACCGATACACACAAGAGGAAGTCACCCTAAGACCTGAGACCTGCCGCTCTAAGTCAGTACTCTTCCTGCCAGCACCCAAGTCCTGTGTGACCTGACCATCAGAGCAGAGATGAAAGCTCATCAGACCTGATGAGCTTTCATCAGGTCTGATGAAAGCTCATCAGGAGCTCATCAGGAGCTTTGCTCTGTGAGCCTCCTGTGAGCAGGAGGCTCACAGAGCAGGAGCTCTGTGAGCCTCCTGCTCTGTGAGCCTCCTGCTGCTGCAACACCTTCTTCATCATCAGGCCAGTTCTGGGGTTCAAGATGCCAAACTCTGTCCGTCTCTCTCAAAGTTTCCCTTTTTTAGTTCTCAGTGTCAGCATTAGGGAAAGATAGGCTAGATTATTGATTTTACTTATTTGATTATTTCTGCTACTGAATTAAGCTGTACTGACTTTTGCAAAAAATTGCCTTACTAATAAAAAAATTTATATTAAGAAAATGTTTTATAGGTTGCTTTTAGCCCAAAACTAAAACACCCTTGGGACTCGCCCGAGTCACTAAAACCAACCTGGTTCAGTAACAAGTGCAAGTTGTAATAAAGAGAGAGAGCGACCATTAATAGGTGTGCTCTGTGAAACTAGCTTATTGCAGGCTGCTCAATCTGGCTAATTCACAGGGTGAAGAAGGGTGGGACATCTGGATGGAGGTCGTCAGAGACCAGGCTAGTTTTTCTCGACGCCAGTCTAAACAGAGTTTACTACAGTTCTGGACAGGGTAAATCCCTCCTAAATCTGCTGTTAGACGGAGAGCTGGTAGCACATCTCCCTCCTCTGAGAAGGGGAAGCAGAGACAGAAGAGGGGAAGGGGTGTTGTGCAACAACACTGTCCTCATTGGTAGCTGTGCTAACTAAACTGAGCATTCACAGTTTGAATCTGCACAGCTCTGTGCTATGCTAGCTGCAGCATAGCACAAATCGAGGGGGAGGAAGGATGAGCAGCACCACATGAGATTGTGATTGACAGCACTAAAACTCTCCTGCCACTGACTGGTTGTTTCTAGCACTGGGAGAAGGCAGATTACCTCTCATACCAAACTGTCACAACATGATGACAGTTTTAACAAATGCGTGGGAAAAAAAATATATATATAAAAGTTACATTCTGGAGCTTTAATTTCACTCAGGAGAGGACAGGTCAGGAGGGACATGGGTTAGAGCTGCTGCTGACTGACCCACCTGTTAAGTGGTAAAAGGTACAAGGGACAAGTTAAATATATGAATATGTTGGTAATTTCTTTCCTTAATTCATCAAATGGTAGTGAAAAGGAGGCAAACAGTAGTTTGTAGCTAAGCTAACTATGCTACATGACTGATAATCTCACACAGTCTACCAACCTCTCTTGGAGAAAAACTGGGTTATAATTTAACTCTCTTGATTTTTCTTTCTCTGCCTCTCTTTTTTTGAAAACCTGATTTTATAACTTTTCTTAGCAGCATAGTAACTGCTTCCGTCGTTTCTTGGCAGCTGTATTCAGCTGCAGTTTCCACTGTCTGCAGCTGAACAGCATCACTCTGAAGCTCCAAGCAGGAACGAACCATTTAACGCAGGGCGGAGGGTTCAGGGCAAATATGGATGTGTGTTTTGATCTGGGAGAGGTAACATTAAATTTTTACTGTTAAAAACAATCTTTGAAAATACAATATGATTAATTTTGTAATTGTGACAGGGCCCTGATTTTTTTTATTTTATTTCTATGAACAAAAAATAAATAATTAAATTGTGGAGGGCCCCCTGTTGGTCAGGGCCCTAGAATTGTCATCACTTTCTACGCCCCTGCTCCTGATGCCCTAAGCCTCCTACCTCACTGACTGCCACTATACATTGCAAGCAGCAGAGCCTGACATGGAGCTATCTTATTGGATGACAAATGTGTTGTTGACATAAAATTACATGTCAACTGTATCATTTGATAAAAATATATATAAACAACCGTGGCATTGCTGTAGTTTGCCCTGCAGTCTGCATCTCCAGTATGCTTCCCATTCTGCCTTATAGATTTCAATTAGATATATAAAGGGTATTATAAATAAAATTTATATTAAAAAATAAAATAAACCAAAATATCATACCAGCATTCTATTGTGTGTAAAAATTATATTTGCCGTTTGGTTTATGGTATTGTATCATACATAGAAATATAAGCAAAATTTGTCATTTTGGCCAATTACAGTTAATTTTAGGGGAATATTACAGTATTTTTCTATTAATTTTATAATTTCTAAGATTTTCACAATACATTTCTTATTTTTTTGTATTTCATAACTGTAAGAATTATGTGAAATTTATGTTTCTTGAGTTATGGTAATATCATCTGGAAAAACTACCAGAAAACTGCATAACAGCTGAAACACTGTTCTTTAAAACAAGGCTAAACTCCCCAGCTGTTTACAGTTGATTTTGAATAATAATAAGTGGAATATTGACCAACATATTTGATGTTTGATTTTGATGTTTTTGATAATGGTACTTGATAAAATGTAATGTTCATGACTATGATGTTTTTGGGGCCTGCCCATAGCAATGCATAGGGAGAGCAGTGGCTGACTTGCCTCAATGCATTGCATGGCAGGCCCCTATTGTTCTACACCCAATAGAATATTATCTCTTTATAATTTATTTTTCTTCCATTACCGTTAATGCGGCTCGTACCGCTGCGTTCTCCCCCACAAATGTGGTATCAAAAATTGCAGCTCGATCATGGGAGGGGAGCTATTATTTCTGGTGGGATTCGGAGTTACCACGGCAATACAAATTGGGTAAAAAGACCCCGAAAAACCCCATTCATTTCAATGGAGCGAGATCCTAAAAATACCCTATTTTTGAGCAATCACTGTGTCATTATAAATTCACGTAGAAATGCCATTAAATTTTTAGTTCGTAGATACGCCCGTCATCTTATCTAAAGTGAAGTCGGTACATCGATACGAATTACGGATTGCGCACAACTTGTCTCCAAGCGACCTAAAGTTTTCGATTTTTCGAAAAGTTAAGAGTGTGAGTGCCGCTCCGCTAGAGTGTGGGAGAGAGTGGATTTCTGACCCCAAAATAATTTCTAACTCGCCCTCACGCCCACAAATATCGCCCAATTTGCCTAAAAGTCGGCCAGGACATAGATACGCATGCCTGCTCCGGTAAAATGTTTTCAAAATGTCCCTAGGGCTTACAATTTTCTCTCCAGGTGCTTTCGACCGATGTGGCGCGACAGGATAAATTCTCGCTCAGACCTATGTTTTTCCATATATTTCTGAAAAATGTCAGACCTGAGCACACATCATCTGTCTCTCATCGCTGTTAATACTGTGAGCCAGGTAGAGATATGAAACGCGGGAATATCGGAGAAGACAAATAATCTTCTCATATGCTTCAAACGGTTTTCGAATACATGTCACGGTTCCTGAACGGGAAAGAGTTGTTCGAAGGGTTGTTAGAAAACTGGCTTTTTTGAAGAGGATTTTCCCACACTTTGGCTGTCACAGCTGCAGGGGATTAATTAATTACCATAGCAACAGAATACAGAGCTGCTCAGGACTGCAAAGATGCCATAACTGTAGTTCTATCTACGGGCAAGACTCAATTAAAAGAGAGGCCACAGCAACATGTCAGAACTACAACATGGCAGAACTGTCAGCTAAACAGAAATTACTCTCACCCTGTAGGCCAGAGACAGCTGAAGTTGGCAGGGGATTAATTACACAGGGCAGGGCAGGGCAGGGCAGGGCAGGGCAGGGCAGGGCAGGGCAGGGCAGGGCAGGGCAGGACAGGGCAGGGCAGGGCAGGGCAGGGCAGGGCAGGGCAGGGCAGGGCAGGGCAGGGCAGGGCAGGGCAGGGCAGGGCAGGACAGGACAGGACAGGACAGGGCAGGGCAGGGCAGGGCAGGGCAGGACAGGCAGGGCAGGGCAGGGCAGGGCAGGGCAGGGCAGGGCATGCCATGTCTGTAGTTCTAACTGTGGCCAACTCTAACTTAAAACAGAGAGCTGAGGATCATGTTAGAACTACAACATGGCAGAACTGTAGTTTACTATAGAGGGGGACTTAACTGGTATTTCCAACTACTTGTGTTTTGAGTATTATACAACTGATTTAACACTATAACTATTACACATGGGATTAGTTTGGCAAGTTAAAATTAAGCTGACAGAAAATTTTAAAATAAAAACCTTGAAGATGATCACATCATAGAATTACTTTTTTGGCCATTAGATAACTGGGTTAACCAAACCACTGTTGCACATGGCATTAGTGTTGACATTTCAAATGACACTTACTACAAAATTTCAAAATAAAAGCCTCAATAATACTCTCAGGTAAGTGATAATATTAGCTTTTATTATCTTCTTTCCTCTATATAGTTATAATATTAGAATAGAAGATAATAGAAGATATAATATTAAAGTGTTTTCGACATTTTGCTTATGGTTTTTTGACAGCGTCCTTGAGACCAACGGCGAGGGCCTCAAGTATAGAAACTCTGTCTCCAGCATACTGTCTGACAGAGAGAGCCAGCCCAGGTCCAGGTAATTAATTACCATAGCAACGGGTCCCAGAAAGAGGCAGTGAGTAGTCTCACAAACAGGCGCTGAGGCAGGTCTCACAATGCATTGTGGGAAGAATAAATATTTCCTTTGACTATTTATATTTTGCTTTCATAAAATTATTATTTCTCTGAATTTTTGAGTGTGAATTAAAATCCTTCGTATGAAATTAGAAAATTTTTGATAAATAAACAATTACCGACTGTCTTTTTTAAAAATTTTTTTTTATTTCAGACCCTGAGTGAGAACCACATGTGCGAAGCTTATAGTCGTCAGTCTCGGACTGAACTTCACAGAATACTGGGTTCAGCTGTTGTACTGATTCAGTGACAATCAGCCATAGAAACATGGTGATGGCTCTGGTAGTGTTAATCACCACTTTGGTGATTAACAGTGTCTCACCCATTAGCATGTGAAATACTGACTTGTAATCAGCAGGTCCAGCTGAGTGAGTTTTGCACCACCATAGGCAGTGCAATAGAATTAATTTTAAGTAACATTTTGTCTAAGCCTATAGAACTGACTTGTGCAAGCCAGAGCATTATCATTTCACCTTCAATGAGCTTTGAGATAATTTTAGTACTTAACCATGTTTAGTTATTGAATAGACTAAGTCAATGACAGAGAACATGCTAGTGATGCCAAACATGCTACTGATAGCAATCATGCTAAGATTAGCATTTTGGCTAATTTCATCTTATGCATTAATTTTAACAAAATCAATGGTGCAAGTACAGCTTCGTCAACATGTTTCTGACTCTTCACAGGTTTTTGCCTACAATTTAGCTCAGCTTAGCATCGATGCTAATATTAAGCAGTAGAATGCTTATTAGCAATATTTTCTATACTGAATGGAGTATAATGACCGACAACATGCTACTGATACTTCACTTGCTACTGATAGCATTCATGCTATTATTAGCATTTTGGCTAATTTTAGCTTATGCAACATATTCAATGGTACAAGTACAGCTTAGTGAACATGCTTCCAACTCCCCACAGGTTATTTACTACATTGCAGCTTTCTTTAGCATTATTGCTAATTTAGCATCAAAACGCTTTATTAAAAATCCGACGGGCAAACTTTGGCAGGCCCCGTAAAATTTCTGCAGGAATTTTCTAGTTGTGACTTATTGTTTTTGTGTTTTACTGACTAAAACCACTTTGAACTTCCTTGCTGAAATGTGCAGTGCTAATTAGATAGATAGATAGATAGATAGTAGTCATGTCTGTCATTATCATCCACAGTCTACTGAAGAAGTCCAAATCAGTAATATTTAATGTGCTGTGTACATAATATTCAATTGCCATTACAACAGAAACATATTAAAGTTATAAAAATAAAACATTTCTAACCTTGTTAAAATGTTTGAGCTAGATAGATGTGTGTATTAAACTGTCGGCCCTGCTTCATATACCAACACAGTGAGCAAGAGTTTCTGTCATCCTTGACCTAAATTAGACACCGCCTCCCCTTCTTGTGCCCTCTATTCCTCTGATTTCATCCCAGGCTCTGCTGGGTTTGGTCTCTGTGGGAAGAAAATGGTTTGGGAAAAAAAAGCTGTCAGTTCCATGCCAGCATACCACGAAGGGTAAAGAGGCAAGTATAAGATAATGAAGTCAGTCTTGAGTGGAGGAGGGGTACAGTTATTTTTTTCTCTTCCCTTGAGTCTTACTTCTTTCCAATTGTTAACACGACATGTTAATTAATCTTTTGGGAAAACAGGTTCTTATAAGGGGCTGCACAGAGACGCAGTTGGTAGAGCTGTTGCCTTGCAGCAAGAAGGTTCTGGGTTCGATTCCCAGCCCGGTCTCCCTGCATGGAGCTTGCATGTTCCCCCTGTGCATGGTGGGTTTTCTCCAGGTACTCCAGTTTCCTCCCACAGTCTAAAAACATGACTGTCAGGTTAATTGGCCTCTCCAAATTGTCCCTAGGTGTGAGTGTGTGTGTGTGCATGGTTGTGTGTCCTGTTTGTCTCTGCAACAGACTGGCAACCTGTCCAGGGTGAACCTCGCCTGGCACACCAGCTGGAGATGGGCACCAGCCCCCCTCACCCCCACCAAGGGACAAGGGTGCAAAGAAAATGGATGGATGGATGGATGGAGGTTCTTATATAGGTAGTTTTCCTGTACTGTACCTTTGTCTTTAACTTGAGTAATATTATTATTGCTACTCTTACTTGAGTAGATTGATGTTGCATTTAAAGAAATATACTTCAGAGATTAGAAACCTTAGATTTCTGGAACATATGAGTTAATGTTTATGCTAATTTGAGCATAACATTTATACATGTCACTGTTTTTATATTTATTGTTTATTTTGTATTAATAAACATGGCTATTTTATTTGAAATGTTACATAAAGATTTGTCTATGTATTTATATTAAAGTAAAAGCTGGTATAGTCTGCCCCCGTGCTAAACTTCTCATGAAGGTGATGCCATGACAACCAAATCAAACTTTTATTTATGATAGTTACTCCAGTGGCCAGTCTTTGTTGTCAGTGTGCTTCAACAACACACATCACAAACTGAGGCAAAGAGATTTTGTTCATTATTCATGTACAATTTCATTAAATTTTAATTGTTGATCATAGTTTTCTGAAAAAATGTAACAGACGTTGAGTTTTGTAAATGAGAAGTTACTCTGTTCTAGAACACCATAAGTAGATGAGATGGATGAAGATTGCTCCTATAACTAACCTCATTAAGATAAAGGAGAAGCTTCACCTAGTTTTTGTACACCAGCATTAAAGAAAAACTAAACTAAAAACAAACTTTCTGAATCAGTGTCACTACTAAGCACAGTCATCTGACTGGGTGTCTGGATTCATGCTGTTGTGAACTTGTGATGAACAAAATCCATGTGTTTGCACAGGTTATGCAAACGCAATGCTGTTTACAGTTTATGCAATTCAAAGAAATCACTTTAGTTTTACAAATGTGGATTAGTGTTTGAATATCAAGAGCGACTTTAGAATTGGATCCGAATTTGACTTTGTTAAACCAGCTCAGGATGTTTTCTGAATTGCCTCAGACCCTGGAACAAAGGTTTAAATTGTTAATTTTAAGCTAGATTTTAAATCTATCACTAATATCACACAACACTAAGAGCTGACAAGCTAGTCATTTAAACCCTTAGCAAAGCGTCAATCTAAATGTCGAACATGAAAACTATTTCAAAATCAAAGCTGCAGTGATTTAAGGTACAACATCACATATCTTTTTTCCTGAAAGGGACTGATCCTGGAACCATTTACAAACTGGTTCAATGTCCTCATCCTCAAGGCATACTGCCCTGCATGCTTTGGATGTTTCCATGTTTCAACACACCTGACTCAGACTATTGCAGTTCCACTAAAGCTGGTTCATCAGTCATGAATTAAAATCAAGTGTGCAAAAGCAGAGGAACAGCTCAGACATGCAGGGCAGTGTGGTGCCTTCTGGACCAGCATTAAAAAACACGACTTTGGTTGATGTTCCTTACAGTCTCTGATCCTTCTGCATCTGCATATAAAACAAGGTGCTTCATTACTTCATAAATGCTTCAAAGTAAAATAAGTACAGGTTAAAAGCTATCCTTTCCTCTCCACTGCATTCATAATGATGCATTAATCTGTATTAGTTTATTACTTTTCATTACTGTTGAAGTTGATCTGAAGACATGATCTTTGCACCAATCAGCTATGATTTTCTTCTTATATTTATTGTTCTCCATTGTATCAGTTTGTTAGTTCTAAATGACAAAAGAAAAAGGGAATAAATTGTGACAAGGCAGAGGCTGGCGGGAACTTACTACTGAATCTGTTTACAGATGTTATAATACTCCAGCTTGAATATGGCAATGATTTATTGATGATAAAGAGATGTTTAAAGTTTTATCCAATCACAGTCAGGCAGGAGCTGGGCGGTGCAGAGGCAGCCGCTGTGTGTGATCTGCTAAGTGTCTGGTGGAAACAGTCTTCCTAAGAAAAGGTGATGGAAAAACAGCCCTGAGCTGTGGTTCTGTCACAGCTGTGAAGTCAACATCAGGAAGTCTTCCATTCAAGCATGCAATAACAGGGCAGCTGGAGCTACAGAGGAGGATCATGGATCTGAAGGAAAAATATGCAGACAGAGCTGGACGTGCGCTGGCTAATAACACTGGTAGTTAATGGAAATAAACTGTTCTTTCTGATTATTTTATGATCATCTTGATTGAACTGATAAAAAATGTCTTAAAAAGAAGTTACAAGCAAGGACTTTAAAGTTTTTTTAGGCCAGTGAGTGTCTGTTGACAGAGAATCAAGACACAAAGGACAGTTTGAGGATCCATTCATGATAAAGAATGAGGGAGTTATGATCGCTGGGTGGACGGCTGACTGAAAGAAAAGTTCAGGTAAAGTGGAAAGCTTGTGAATACAGGCAGATTCTTACAATCTGGTTGTTGAGATCTTTCAAGAAGGAGAGTGAAAAACCCACAAGAGAAAAAAAATTATGTATAGACATAATTTTGTTACAAATTCTGATTTTTCAATCACTTCCTAAGCTACAGACTACAGTCCATTCATTTAATTAAGTCTTCAGTGTTTACAAGTCACAATGGAGTATACATTGATATTTATGCACTTATGCATACTTTCAGGCTGCTTGTTTTCTCCCGTTGCTATGGTGAATTGCATTATCTGCTTTCCATTAATGAGGGCTTCTGATTTACTCACTCTTAACTCAGGGTTGACTTGACTCAGAATTGAATTACCTGACTGGAAACCCAGAGTATCACAGAGCTGGACAGGTTTATTCGGTGTATCTGAAACAAATGTGTTAAAAGAAAACAGTTAACAATCTGTTTGAGGTTGCATGTGATCACCCACACTTTCTCTCTCAGCGCTGCAAGATTATTGAGTCAGATTGTGAGGTCACCCTCATCAGATGACTCAGCAGGTTGTGTAAGTTAATGAAGACTATCCTTTAACAACTTTAATTTTCATAGCTTATATTGTCAACATTCTGCCTTTCCATATTTTCTGAAATACTACATCATTATTGGAATAACTACCATTAACATTTCTCTAAAGTTTTTTATTTGGTTACATGGTGCTGTCAAACCAGAGTATTTATTGTAATCAAATATTTATTTCTTGTAATTAAAGAAACATCTCACAGCTGCTCGAAGAATTTGCTGTTTAATGTTAGGACTATGGATTAATGTTAGTGTTAGACTGAAAATGTTTAAATCAGAAATATGAGAAGACCCACTTACATCTACAGTGTTGTGAAAAAAAATATTAGCTCTCATATTTCATCTGATTTTGATGTTTGGTCACATTTAACTGTTTCAGACCAAATGCTGATATAAACTAAAAATTAATAAATAGAAGAAGAAACTATTAATTACTTTTTTTTACTAGAACCAAATATTTAAACTAGAAGGCAATGTGAAAAGGTATCTCTCTGTTCTTCTGTCATCTTTTAAGATGATTGGTGACTCATAGGCAGGACTGGAGACTATCAGAGTCAAATAAAAGGAAAAGTGCAATACCAATCACAGTTTTCAGTTCAGGTGGTTCACATCGGTAATAGAATTTGGAAGCAAAACAAAAAGGTTAGTAGGGCTCAGGTGAGACCTGAAAGTGAATTTTACTTTATTCCTATCTGAAGAAATGCAAGACACTAGTTGGTGACAGACCACATGCCCTTTTTCCTCTTTGAATGAAAGTACCCTTTTTCAATTTTTTTTCCAGTGTATACATTGTGTATCCCAATTTAGCATTTCTGGATTTAAAGGCCTATATTATCACACCACATTTTTGTAATTTTGTCTGGCAGACCTCGCATCAAAAGTTCTCACACCAAATCTAAAACTGCACATTTGAAGTAATTTGAGGGTTTCGGGTGTCCAAGGCGCATCCATCAATGAGAGACTATCTGTGGTGAAGTGCCATGTAGTTGGTGTCCTGCCAAGAGATACAGGCACCGATGTTAGATAGCAGGTCATCAAACTGGGCTCAGGTGACACAAAAACAACCCTCATCAGTGAGCAGGTAGGTTGTAAAATTCACCAAACTCACAACACCTCTGAATTATCTGGTGAATTCAGTCACCGTGCAGAAGCATCCATCACTAAAAAGATCTTAAATCCATGAGTAAGAAATTATAGCATTTGCTGTTTTTATCAAATACTATGACAATACATGTTGAATTGTATGACCATTCAACAATGGCAGAGCACCTTAGAGAATAATCACCAAACTGACTCTGTCTACTAAATCAAAGCAAAACCTGGCAAAGGTCTCAATCTTAATAACATAAATTCATTTTTTTCATCCCTCCAGGCCTATTACTCCCCCACTCATCACCACCCCCACAATCCTGGAAGTAGAGGTGAATACAGTTGACCTTGGCAGAAAGAGGGGGCTCGTTGTAGCATCTTGGTCCCTGGCTCTATGCCAGTGCTGTGATGCTAGGAGGGTTTGGCAGGGATTGTGGTCTTGGGGTGAAGATCATTGTGTGATACAAACAGAAGAAATGGCTGCCAAGAGTGAAGAGCAAAGGTCAGGGCTCTTTATATGGGATTCTGATTCAAGTACAAACAAATGGATAAACACTGAAGCCAGTTTTCTATTCCATCCATCCATCCATTTTGGTACACCCTCGTCCCTTAGTCGGGTCGGGAGGTGCTGGTGCCTATTGGTTTATTATGTTAGACATAACAACTTTGAAGTTACAAAAACTAACATTAGTTTAATAATAAACTATAAATAAATATAAATACATTTATTCTCTTTCATAACACTGAGGTCCAAAAATGTTGTACATACTGCATCACTGTTGTCTTACAGCACAGTGTACAGTTAGTACCTATAGCCCATGAAAAGTGTTTTATGGGCTATAGGTATTTAATGAAAAGTTTCAATGTTTCCCTTGTGCCTGTACTGCTTTATCTCATGTCCTCCAAAAACATGTAACTCATTTGGAAATGGATATTGGTTAAAAAAGACAGTTATTTCCATTAGGTACATTCTCCTGATCAAAAAGGGAATATACAGTGAAGGTTTGGTGTTGAATGGATGACTGGCTGCAGTGCTGAGGAAGTGAGAGAAGCTAATGGCTGCTCTCCCTGCTGACTGCAGAGCGTTGTCACCGTAAGTCTTCAACAACACGGAAAAACAGTCGCTGGGTTTATCACTAGTTCTGAAAAAAGTCACCAGAGTAATTTGAGAAATTGATAAATATAGCGACAAAGTGGATAAGTTGACCACAGTGGTCCTTTGATCCTGATCACAGCCCCACTCTCCCCCTCTGCTCGTAACCCTCACTGTGTCTCTTGACTCTGCTCACTATGCTAGAATTTTTCTAAATTTGCCTGAGGCTGGATTTGGCTTTCAGAGGAGATTAGTTACACTTCAAAGTCTATTCTCTGAACTCCAGGGAGCCAATAGAAGGACTGTAGAACTGGTGTTATGTCTCTATCTTCCAGATTTTAGTCAGAACACCAGCAGCAGCGTTCTGGATCAGCTGCAGCTATGATTGATTTTTTTACAGGCAGACCTGTGAAGACACTGCTGCAGTAATCAATGCAACTAAAAGTAAATGCCTGGATGAGTTTCTCTAGATCTTGCTGGGACTTTAGTCCTTTAATCTTTTTTTGTGACAGAGAATGG
Source organism: Poecilia reticulata (assembly GCF_904066995.2). Lineage (NCBI taxonomy): Eukaryota > Metazoa > Chordata > Actinopteri > Cyprinodontiformes > Poeciliidae > Poecilia > Poecilia reticulata. Next base: position 2,269,497 of record NC_088839.1, read on the forward strand.
GAAATACTTTTCTTTTAAAAGGACAATGTCATAATGTCAAGGGAGTAATAATTTCAAAAACTAATTTGGCTATTTTTACTTGCATTTTATTTTTTTTTAAATGAAATTAAAAAACATGTATAGCCTACTTTTGTAGTCACTTTCTGTGCATCACAGAAAATGATTATAAAACAATTAGAGTTTGACATTAAATCAGACTTCAATAGCCAGACAGTGAAGTTATGGTTATGTATAATTGTTATTCATTGTATGACTGCTTATGATTTCCATCAATAATGTCTAAAGCTTATGTGGGGGAAAATAACAGGTATAATCCATTTCACTATTATCAAAGTCAAAGTAATCAGGTAGTCACTGAATATCACAAGGTAAAAAAACAAAAAAATGATTGAAGTTAACAGTTTTTTCACTGGCAATTAACCTATAAAATGCCAACATGTGCCTGGAAAACACACAATGCTGCCCCTTTAAATATGTTTAATCATTTGCAAGCTGTTTTGATATGATATTATGATCAAATATAATTGGAACAAGAAGCAATTATTCATCCTAAGAGATTTAATTGAAATCATTTATTTTCTTGTAGGAAATGTTCCATCAAACAAGAATTGATGTTGCTTAACAATTCAGGACAAAATTCACAGAGACTTGAGACAATAAATTTGTTTGTTAGCTTCTGAGAAAATCAACTTATTAGTTAAAAAACCTCCTAGGATGACTGTGGAAGAAACTTTCCCCTCCCAGTGCTTGCTCAGTGAAGGGAAGTGGCAGTTTGCCAGAGTAAAAACAGAGCCATTTGGAGCCACTTGCAGGGGTAGCAGTAATGATAGCAGTTATTGGCAGGGGGGCAACGAGAGTCATTAGAGTCATTAGTTTCAACTCATTTCTGTGTCAAATCTCCCTGCCATGCAGCTTTGGAGCGGACAAGGGAGGGGGAGCTGCAAGGGGCTGTGGAGAGAGGCTGCAGGTCAGTAGGTCTGGAACAGCCATTAGCATCAGGGCATGATGGATGTGGCTGGCTGGGGTGCCACAAAGTGCAAATCTGCCTGGTCAGCAGCTCTGATGCCTTTCACTTTCCTTCATCTTCTTATTTCTCTTCCTTTTTCTTTTCTCAATCCTAACTGGGGAAAAAAGAGGGCAGGAACATGAATGCTGGTGGAGAAAATAAAACGAAGAAGAAAAAGAAAAACTGTCAGCAGTCTAAGAAGAGTGTGGAAAGGGCCTCTTGATATGAGCCCATTACAGGAGGTCATAGCAAAGTGTTAAGCAGGCAGCAACCTAATCTGTCATCTTTGTAGATTCATATTCCACTAAAGGGATTCTAAAGGAGGAACAGGGCCTCTGTGGCTAATATGGTCACCCACACTTTTACTGCCACTGAGTGTTGCAATGAGGTTTCAGAGAGCTGCTTTTCCAGCAGGTCTGCAGCTGCTTCAGCTCTAGTTTTCACTATTAGTTTCTCCTAGTGCCTTGATGCCACCAAGGAAAGCAAAATACCAAACTCCAAACAGACCTAACATAACTGATACCATGAAACCAATTGTGCTTCCATGTGCTATGCACATTTTTCAAGATGGTTCATAAACATAAACTACTACCTGCAGTAGCACTGCTAGTGCTGATTATCACATTTTATTAAAGTGACTGGAGAACTGGGTCAGAATCCTGTGGGACAGTATGTGACTGGTTTGAGTTTTGGCTTTCAACATTTTTCTACAGAAAAACATTCAAAACTTGCATTTTCTTTACATTTTTAATAAAATGTAAACGCTGAAAATGGCTGGCAGGTTGTTAAAGTTCTGTCCAACACAGTGTTTTACTGAACTGTTCCTCATTTTCTGAAAGACCAAGTCTCTGTGGGATCTCCTTTATTACCCAAAACAGTAAGTGACCTGCAGCCAATTAAACTAATTAGATGTGAGCTGTTCACCAGGGGACATATTTCCTACTGGGGGAAAATTGGCAGAGCTTTTGTCGATAATTAAAACAAAAATAATAGACCATAGAAGGAAGAATCTTACATATTATTATTATTATTATTATTATTATTATTATTATTATTATTGTGTAAGAATAATAAATATGTCTGAGATGATTTCATAAAAATACTCCCAATATGGGCTGCACAGTGGCGCAGTTGATAGAGCTGTTGCCTTGCAGCAAGAAGGTTCTGGGTTCGATTCCCGGCCCCGGTCTTTCTGCATGGAGTCTCCATGTTCTCCCTGTGCATGGTGGGTTTTCTCCAGGTACTCTGGTTTCCTCCCATATTCCAAAAACATGACAGTCAGGTTAATTGGTCTGTCCAAATTGCTCCTAGGTGTGAGTGTGTGTGTGTGTGTGTGTGTGTGTGCATGGTTGTTTGTCCTGTGTGTCTCTGTGTTGCCCTGCGACAGACTGGCGACCTGTCCAGGGTGACCCCGCCTCTCACCCGGAACGTTAGCTGGAGATGGGTACCAGCAACCCTCCTGACCCCACTGAGGGACAAGGGTGCAAGAAGATGGATGGATGGATGGATACTCCCAATATTTATAAATACTTCCTATTTTAAAACAACATTCAGATAGGTGGTTGTGTCTCATAGTGAAACAGTCATTTTACCCTTAAACACTTAAGTGAACACTTAAGTGTTCCCTTTATTTTTTTGAGCAGTGTATATTAGGGGTTGAACGACTACATATTTTTTAAGGTCGACTACATCATGATAATAGTCGAGTCGATGTCGACTAGTCCCGGTGATGTCATAGTGACGTAAGCGCAAAAACCTTTCATAACTACTTGGAGGCTTTATCAGCTATTTTCACGGCAAATATTGACCACCCCCCTTCTCCCGCTTTTACTAAGTCTATTATACAAAATTAAACGAGCAATAAACAGATCATTCTTCGTGAGCAGCAGAGAAAAGTTCGTTGCACAAAGTCGGGTCTGACTTTTTTTTTTTTTTCTCCAAACACAGGCTGATACTGATGACCTCTGGATAGTTACTCGTATAGGAGTCAAATTATCACACTGACCACAGTGGTGCTTTTGGAACATCACAAACCAAACTTATTATTGTAACCCGTACAGTAAAAACATGAAGTCTAAGATAATAAATAGTAAGAATAAGTTCATTTATTCTATCCTTTTATTTCAATTAACATTTTAAAGTTCATATAAAGTTATTAAAAATGTGTTTACATTGTTTAAAATAAGTTATCTTTACTTTGTGGGGAATTGCCAGCGAACATTGTATTTTCCTACGGGAGTACGGTCTGTGAAGGTAGCACAGGTGTGAGGGAGAAAAAAAAAGAAAAGAAAGAACAGGAGAAGAAGAGTTGGGTTGAGCGTGAGAGTTTGGTTCGGCATGAGAGGAGATAGCGGAGAAGGAGCAGTTAGCTGGTTTCGATGTGAGTAAGCACAAACCTGTCGTCAGGAGAAGTTAAAATATACAGTATGCAAGTTAGCAGGACACAGAGTTTCAATGAGAAGCTGTTGGACTGTTTTCTTTGTCGCTGTATGTACTCGAGAGCTAGAGCGAAGCTAACCTAGCTGTTCGCTAATATGAACTGCTGTAAGCTGCTGCTTTGCTGTTAGAGTGAAACTTAAAGGGCTACAGAAGATCGTTACCGGACAGGATAACGAGAGACGGACTCCAGATAGTCACTCTGGCAACGTGGAGCACATGGAAACCACACAACTGCATCGTTCGTGAACTGCTGTTTCTTCAGGCTGCTGAGACCACAGGACGAAGGATTCATCTGTGGGAAATCACGATTACCAAGGGACTGAGTTGTACTTTAATATTTTGCTCTTTGAGTGAAGAGGCTCTGGACTGTTGAGTCGGTGGGACTCCTACATTCAGCATCTACACAGACCTGCAACGTAAGGTGTATTTTCTGCCGGCATTAGATTTAGGTTTTACAACAGTGGGGTATATGCAGATTCATTGTAATACTCTGTTTTTTCTGTGTTGCCTGAAACCCAAAACCTGCCATTTCTTTATTTTATTATTATTTTGCCTAATTAAAGGAGGGTTTGTATGGTTTACATGGTGTGAAGTGTAACTTACTTTAGTAACGTCCAATGCTGATCGATCCAAAAGTATTAGAGAGAGATTAAAATTAAATAGTCAAGAGAGTATACTGAAATAAAGAACCCAAACTCACTTATTTACTAACATTGCTTAAGTGAGGGCTACATTATGAATGGATCCCGTTTGGTTACAGCTGAATCCAGCAGAGCTTCCCGCTGCTCCTCCGCCCGATGCGCAGCAGGAAGCTCTGCTGACTCAGCAGCGGCTCTGAACCGACATGCAGACAGCGGCAGAGATCACCTCTATCAGAGCCTCAGGATGAAGCTTGGACTTAGTTTCCAGATGTAGTCAAACCATATTTTTATTAGAGCGTAAAGCTGCCAGGTCAGAAGCTTCAGTAGGCAGGGTGAGGGTGACGCTGATCAGCTGGGGGATAAAAAAGCCTGACATCATGACGCGCGTTGTCACACATTACTCCGGTAGTCTTTTTTTTTTTTTAAAGATTTTTTCGGCACTAGTTTATTTGACAGCAATCTGACTGTAAGGGGGCAGAGAGCGGAGAGAGGCCTGGGCCCAGCGAATGGAGGACAGGAGTCGGACTCCTGACTACGGCGGGCTCAGGTCTCTGTATGCGGGGCGCCGCGCTAACCGCCGCGCAACGCCCTTATTGTGAGAGCCTATGCTGTAATTTACAGTTTGTCTTTGTTAAATTATTTACATTTTTATACAATTTGAGCTTTCTGACTAACTCACCTAGTCCACCGTCTCTCATTTCCTTGGAAAAATCAGTTTTGTCATCTGATTGCGACTAGTCGACTGGCCCAGAAAAAAGTCATTGCAGAGAAAAGAATCGACTAGTCGATTAATTGGTGCAACCCCTAATATATATATATATATATATATATATATATATATATATATATATATATATATATATACACTGCTCAAAAAAATAAAGGGAACACTTAAACAACACAATATAACTCCAAGTAAATCAAACTTCTGTGAAATCAAACTGTCCACTTAGGAAGCAACACTGATTGACAATCAATTTCCCCTGCTGTTGTGCAAATGGAATAGACAACAGATGGAAATTATTGGCAATTAGCAAGACACTCAATAAAGGAGAGGTTCTGCAGGTGGGGACCACAGACCACTTCTCAGTACCTATGCTGTCTGGCTGATGTTTTGGTCAGTTTTGAATGTTGGTGGTGCTTTCACACTCGTGGTAGCATGAGACGGACTCTACAACCCACACAAGTGGCTCAGGTAGTGCAGCTCATCCATGATGGCACATCAATGCGAGCTGTGGCAAGAAGGTTTGCTGTGTCTGTCAGCGTAGTGTCCAGAGGCTGGAGGCGCTACCAGGAGACAGGCCAGTACACCAGGAGACGTGGAGGAGGCCGTAGGAGGGCAACAACCCAGCAGCAGGACCGCTACCTCCACCTTGGTGCAAGAAGGAACAGGAGGAGCACTGCCAGAGCCCTGCAAAATGACCTCCAGCAGGCCACAAATGTGCATGTGTCTGCACAAACGGTTAGAAACTGACTCCATGAGGATGGTATGAGGGCCCGACGTCCAGATGGGGGTTGTGCTCACAGCCCAACACCGTGCAGGACGCTTGGCATTTGCCAGAGAACACCAAGATTGGCAAATTCGCCACTGGCGCCTTGTGCTCTTCACAGATGAAAGCAGGTTCACACTGAGCACATGTGACAGACGTGACAGAGTCTGGAGACGCCGTGGAGAGTGGTCTGCTGCCTGCAACATCCTTCAGCATGACCGGTTTGGCAGTGGGTCAGTAATGGTGTGGGGTGGCATTTCTTTGGAGGGCCGCACAGCCCTCCATGTGCTCACCAGAGGTAGCCTGACTGCCATTAGGTACCGAGATGAGATCCTCAGACCCCTTGTGAGACCATATGCTGGTGCGGTTGGCCCTGGGTTCCTCCTAATGCAGGACAATGCTAGACCTCATGTGGCTGGAGTGTGTCAGCAGCTCCTGCAAGATGAAGGCATTGAAGCTATGGACCGGCCCGCCCGTTCCCCAGACCTGAATCCGATTGAGCACATCATGTCTCGCTCCATCCACCAACGTCACGTTGCACCACAGACGTCACGTCTATGGTCCAGGAGTTGGCGGATGCTTTAGTCCAGGTCTGGGAGGAGATCCCTCAGGAGACCATCCGCCACCTCATCAGGAGCATGTCCAGGCGTTGTAGGGAGGTCATACAGGCACGTGGAGGCCACACACAATACTGAGCCTCATTTTGACTTTTTTTAAGGACATTACATTAAAGGATCAGCCTGTAGTGTGTTTTTTCACTTTAATTTTGTGTGTGGCTCCAAATCCAGGCCTCCATTGGTTAATAAATTTGATTTCCATTGATGATTTTTGTGTGATTTTGTTGTCAGCACATTCAACTTTGTACAGAACAAAGTGTTCAATGAGAATATTTCATTCATTCAGATCTAGGATGTGTTATTTGAGTGTTCCCTTTATTTTTTTGAGCAGTGTATATATAATGACTGTTTCATTGACGGCAATTTCAATGAAATTGAAGGCATATATATTGCCTTGATGCCACCAAGGAAAGCAAAATACCAAACTCCAAAGAGACCCAACACAACTGATACCATGAAACCAATTGTGCTTCCATGTGTTGTGCAGATTTTTCAAGATAGTTCATAAACATAAACTACTACATGCAAATATTATATATATATATATATATATATATATATATATATATATATATATATATATATATATATATATATATATATATATTTTTTTTTTTTGTCGAGATCATCCCACTTCCCCATGCTGGAGATTTTAGTTTAATAGTAATAATAAATAAAGTTACCTTTAAAATTAATTACACAGGTGACATCAAGACCCAACAGTAGAGTCAGACGGTAATAAAATTAATCTTGTTGTGTTTGTTGTTATTGTGTCCTGCAAACTTAGCTTTAATTCTACTTTTTTCTTTTTAATCATAAAAAATCATAGTCAGGCAGAAAGAGAGTCATGGAACAGGAAGAGCTGGTTTCCTGAAGAAAGAGGAAGTTTCCAGTTTGCATCAGTATAAAAATATTTCAGACCATTCCTTATTTTAAAGCATTAAAGGTATAAAGAATAAAATCTAAACATTTTGAGTAATTGGATAAAACCCAGAGTAAAATACTTACATTAATAATAATGACTTATAATTGGGCCAATAATTTATTTTGGTTTAACCAGTGGTTGATGTTGGTTTGATTATAAGAATATTTAAAAATTACTCTTACACTTGTGGAAGTACTTAAAGGTGAAATAAGTAAGTGTAACAGGTATCAGATAATTAGAACAATGGTTATTCTTGGTTTCTTGTCAGAAATGTCTGTAATAACTCACATTATGATTATAATAAGAGTAACTAATAAGTTATGGTTATTATAACATTATAAATGAATGTTAAATCAGAGAAACTAAAAGGTTATAAATGTGATTTTGACATTGAACTGAAATGGTGTAAAATGTGAAACTGTAATTAAAGGTCACTGATGTGTTTAAGGTAGATGGTAGGTGAAAGGTCAGGGGAAAAGAGAAACTGATGGGAGAGCAGAGATGACCAAGGCCTTATTGCTAAACTTTAACTTTCCTAAGAAAAGGTTGGGCAAGCAACAGACGTAGGAGGAACTGTTGAGCAACTCGGGGATCATTGGAACAGAGATCAGATCATAATGTCTCCAAGGTGATGGATATGAGATCATCTGTCCAAGCAGTCAGCCAATGAGAGGCACAGCAACAAAGCTAGCCAATGCAAACACACCAAAAGGTGGATAAACTATTTATAAGGTGGGTGCAAAAGAGGAATCATTGGTTGGATCCTTCAGGCAGCTTCGAGCCAAGATCGAGATGGACAAAGAACTCTGCAGCTGAAGAAGAGCCGGGGCCACAGAGCCGGAGACTGTTCTGCACATGGGGACCAACCCGTTAGCCCCGCAACATGTGGCTTCAAATCGCACTTCTCTCAACAGCTGGGTTTAGACCCCAAAGACAAAGAACAAGGCAAAGATAAAGATAAAGACAAAGATAAAGACAAAGGCAAAGAACAAAGGCAAAGAGGAAGAACTGGTGTGTTCCTTCCACGGGACCAGGAAGATCGTGAGACGAGGAGAAGGGAGCTACAGAGCTGCAAGACAAGGACATGAGGAAGTCACCCTGAGGTCCGAGACCTGCCGCTCTAAGTCAGTACTCTTCCTGTACTGGGAACCTCCTGCTGCTGCAACACCTTCTTCATCATCAGGCCAGTTCTGGGGTTCAAGATGCCAAACTCTGTCCGTCTCTCTCAAAGTTTCCCTTTTTTAGTTCACAGTGTCAGCATTAGGGAAAGATAGGTTAGATTATTGATTTTACTTATTTGATTATTTCTGCTTGATTATTGAATCCACCTGGTGACGGATCTTGTGACTGGCACGTTTGAGTGAACACTGGCACGTTTTGGAAGCCGCTGCTCTCCCGTCCTTCTCCATCTCTCTTTTTTCCAAAAAGACCATCGGCCAAATTTAATATCATGTCTCCGGCAACTATTTGGAGTTGTTATCCGTGGCTTATACTAACCTGGATTGTCCTATTTTTGGTCCATCACCTGACGACAGCAGTCCTCCAGTACTCTGCCGCGGAACTCTTCAAAATCCGCTTACAGCTACATGGAGCACCACCACCAGCTCTGCTTCTACATCCCGATATTTTCTACCTGCCCCGTAAGAAATACATCCATCGAGGCTCTCGCCAGGTCTTCTGCAGTAACGAACCTAACTCCATTGAATCCACCTGGTCTACTATTCGTTGTCCACAAAGAAACATCGGTCGCAAAGCTGAGCACAGTGTGCTAGCCCACGTAGCTAGGTCAGTTAATGAGGGTGTCAATCACAGCACAACGATCAACTTTGGTCTCTTTAACATCTGCTCACTCACGAGTAAGGGATATCTTGTGCAGAACATCATTTATGACCGAAAGTTAGATTTTCTGTGCTTAACTGAAACGTGGCTACAACCGAACGACTTTGCTCCTGTTAAGGACACTGCTCCTCCAGGGTTTGCTTCCATTGCTCAACCTCGTGTTTCTGGCCGAGGGGGCTGGACCGCCATAATCTACCACAAGAAATGGAGGTTTACACCTGTAACTGTCCCTGTCTGTCATTTGTTTGAAGCAACTGTATGTCAACTATCTGGATCAACTCCCACTATAATTGCCGCCTTGTATCGCCCTATGAAATATAATAAGGATTTTATTTCTGAGCTTGCTGACTTCCTCACACATCTTTCTATGATCTCACCAAATGTAATAGTTATTGGGGATTTTAATATTCATATTGATAATCAAGAGTCTCCACTTTCCAAAGACTTCATATCGTGCTTGGACAGCTTTGGACTTCAGCAATACACAACTTTTCCCACGCATACTAAAGGACATATACTGGATTTAATCTGCTGCTCAGGAGTTACATGTTGATTATCATTTACCTTCTCCCCCTTGGTAATATTTTTTGCAAACATAACATCCAGTTTTACTGCTACGCGGATGACACCCAACTCTATGTTTCAACCAAACCTAATTCCATGCTTCCATTTTCCTCCCTCACTGACTGTCTTCTTGAAATAAAACAATGGTTTACTCTTAACTTCCTCAAATTAAATTCCAGTAAAACTGAACTTCTCTTAATTGGTACTAACTCAATACTAAGTAAACTTGATAATTTCTCCATTTCAGTTGATAACTCCTCCATTTTTACCTCCCCTTAGGTTAAGAGTCTGGGTGTCATCCTTATGGAAAGGCGCCTACAAATAAAATGTATTATTATTATTAATATTATTACTGAATTAAGCTGTACTGACCCTTGGAAAATTCCCTTACTAATAAAATAATTAGCATTAAGAAAATTTAAAAGATGTTGTGAACATTCAATTAATCACTCACCTTAAAGTTCTTTGATGGTTGTAAAATAGCTATGAAGTTTGATTCTGGGAGGGAAAAGTGGAAAATGTTTTATAGGTTGCTTTTAGCCAAAACTAAAACACCCTTGGGACTCGCCCGAGTCACTAAAACCAACCTGGTTCAGTAACAAGTGCAAGTTGTAACAAAGAGAAAGAGCGACCGTTAACAGGTGTGCTCTGTGAAGCTAGTTGGTTGCAGGCTGCTCAATCTGGCTAATTCACAGGGTGAAGAAGGGTGGGACATCTGGAGGGGGAGGTCGTTAGAAACCAGGCTAGTCTTTCTCGATTAGAGATGTGCCGATCAGGTTTTTTTCCTGCTGATACCGATACCGATCACCCATGAGGGCCGATCACCGATACCGATCACATAATTTTATTAAATTTTTTTATCATAAACACTACCGGTTACATTATGTGGAAAAAGGAACAATGAATTCACCTTAATTTAGACAAAAACTTGTTTTTAATAACTTTTTCCAAGAAGAAAACTTAACAAAACAAAACAGGCATTGTGCAAATTGTACTGCTATCGGTAATACTATCTTTAACAGACTGATAACATATGAAGGCTCTGAAGAGGCTAAATAATGCAAAGAGCCAAGATAAAACCTCTCAACATTGCCAAAAAATTCAAGTAATTCAAGTATAAAACTTAGCATTCAAAGGCAAATACAGGTTCCATTACAATAAACAATCCTGAGTTACTGAATGAAAACTTCCTGATAGCATGGCGGCTAGCTGATTACTGCTAGTTCTGAGTGGCTGTTTCTGACTGAGCGGAGTAATTATGCAGAACAGGGAGGAGATCGATTATTTTTTTTTAGAGATTATCTGTCTCATGTTAGGACAGCGAAAGTTTTAATACGTATGTAAAATGTATTTTTTTTAGGTTAGATGCTGCAGCTGTAAGCAGAGGTTCGGTGTGAGAGTCACTACCAGGTGGAGCAGAAGCGGCGCTCGGTCTGTGAAATATTACTACCTGTAGCGCGTTGCAGCGGTTCAACAGCGAGAACAGAACCAGCGTCTTACATTGCAGTTCGAAGACTTAAATTGTTTTGCGGGCTATTTGTTTAGCTTTCTGACCGTCATGCTAATAATCCGGGTGAGTGTTTGTAGCTGTACGCTGCTTTACCTGCTATCTGATCCTCCATATGTCTTTTTTTACTGCAGTGAGCCTCGATGTAGCCAAACTCCGTCAAGTATGCCATTGTTTTTATGTCGTATTAGCTTCGTTGTGTTGATGCATTTTTACCTGCTTCACCCCACGTGCTTCAATTTTCCGCCGCAACACGCAAATGTCCCCATTCACTCAGTGCGTTGTAGTTCAACATTGCTTAGGATGTGAAGGAGAGAGGAGACCAGCTGCACAGGCAGGCTGCGAAATGAGATGCAGGTGATCGGTATCGGCAACAAGTGCCAATGATCGCCGATCACCGATCATGCACTTTTCACGAAAATCGGCTCGATTATGATCGGTGACCAATCGATCGGCACATCTCTGATTTATATATATATATATATATATATATATATATATATATATATATATATATATATATATATATATATATATATATATATATATATATATACTGAGGAGGTCTGAGGTTCCTCCTGTCAGTATGAGAGTCAGGGTAAGGAGGCGCCATGTTAGGAAGAGAAGTGGAAGCTGCAGGATCTTCAGAACAAACAGGTCATGATGCTGGGCTACTGATTATCCCTCTGTCTGGACACAGGATCAATAGAACCAGTTTAAAAGCTAAAATGAATGGTTATATGCCAGACATGGAAAACTGGGATGCACTCCATGCCATGATGTTCAGGATTTAGGTCTCATGGCATCTCAAGGTGTCAACATTGCAGCCAGTGGGTTGAGGGAGGAAATACAGCTTTATTTTGTAGCAATTCAAGAGCTACCAGCTTTTATCGCTTCACAAAAATTAATAGCAAATAAGTTTCAAAGACAGGAACTTTTTGTCACAGTACCCCCAAAGAATAATTACTTTCACCCCTATTTTTATATATATATATATATATATATATATATATATATATATATATATATATGGATTTCATTGATACATAAAGGTAAGACAGCAATAAGATGTTTTTGTTTAGTTTTTTAATTAAATGTGCGTTTTGTGGGCTACAGTTAATGTTTAAATAATTCAGTAAAGTAGAAGCGGTAGCTAATCTACCACAGCAATTATTTATTAATAAAACATTAAGCCTAAAACATAGTACAACAACAAACTAAATGTTCTGTTCTCAGTGCAAAATTCTTGAATGTTTTTTGGTGTTAAATTCTAAAACATGAAGTGGCACTGTTGTCAGTTGCTATGGCAACGAGTCTGCATAGCTTGGAGAATACAGATCACTTTGCTGTGGATCATAGCACGAAATTAATACCTCAGTGATTCTTGAGAATAGGGACAAAATGGGTTTTAATTTTCCCATAAATTTTTTTTTTTTATTTCTCAACTTTATGTATGCAAATATGACAAATAATGCTTTGGAAATGTGAATATGCTAAGGTGCAGGCTCCCAGTTGCAACATTTTTTTTAAAATTACATTTTTAATCAACCTGACCAAAATAAATAAAAAATAATTTCTAATGACCCTATTAGTGATTATTTTACTCATTTTACAGACAAATGCTTCTCAAGAAACAACATAAATATTATTTAAAACAAAAAACAACAAAAAGTCCATCTGACAGAGTTGACAGTGCATGACGGAGTTGACACAGAACTGAAGGTGGTGACAAACTAGTGAGTAAAATAAAAAACCTTATACATGTGAAGTAAAAATTTATGTAAAATAGATTCAAATGAATTAATTGCACATTTAAGTAAGATTTGACAACAATTTCACTGAAAGAGTCAGAAAAACTGATGGAGTTGACATCTGACGGAGTTGACAAAAAGCCAAACTACCTCAATTTATATGATGTTATTCTGAAGGAGGCCATATTGTAGCTCATCAGGTCCATGAAATCTTTACAATATTCCAAAATTAAGCTTTTATTTCACAAAATTTCATAAAAGTTTTGTAAATTATCAGTTATGGTGTTGCACATCATGGTTGTGACAAACAACTTAGCAATAAAAAGAAGAAAAAACAAAATAATAACATAAGCTAACCAGAGCTAACTAGCCCTCTTAGCAAAGGAAGAGAAGGGAAGTGGTCATGGGGTCCTCACAAGTTCTGATAATAATGCCTGATTTTTTTTTTTACATTCTTTTAATTTCTGATGGTGTTGAAAAAATCTAGGGACAAATTTCAATGGAGTTGGAAAATATATAAAAATGATTTTTAATTCAATTTATTGATACCTTTCTATATATATAACTATTATATAACTACTTATACTTAATTGTCATAATATATAATTTTAGTATTTTCTTAAAATTATTTTAAACTAAGGGCTTTTACAGGCATCATCCACCGACTACAATGTTTAAAATAAAAAAATATTCAACAAATACCTGAAAAATATACATTGTTGTGCTCACATGACCCAGGTTAGTTTAGTCAGATATTTGAAAAATAATATTTTGTGTATATTTTATTCAAATTTTGTTCTTTATCCATAGGACCTGTTTTGTCCCTATTCTCAAGAATCACTGACCTACATTTCTAAGTTTCACTGAGTTAACGCGGTTATAGATGACATGTAAAAGATTAGTCTTTTTGTCCCCCAGCGTTGTATGCCTGCGCAAAATTTCCGTAGGTCCAATGACATGGATGGTGTCTAAGTCATGTCAGTGCCTCACCAGCAATGAACCTCACCGCACGTCACTGATATATATATATATATATATATATATATATATATATATATATATAATATATATATATATATATATTTGTAGTTGTAATTACTATACTGCTGCATGAAAAATGATTGTTTATTGAGACACACAAGTCATTCTTGTTTTTGCTCCCGTTGATGTTTTAATGAGATCACAGCTGTCATAATGTAATGCCAAGGCTGTAAAATCACTTTGAGGATGGCAAGAAGTTGCATGGAAGGCTAAACAAGCTGAGTTCCACAGCAGCTTTTTTTTTATTTAGGCTCTGCTTTGATTATGTGTCTGGTGGCAGTGTTGTAGTACTCAAAATCGGTCTTGGTCTCGAGACCGGACTCGAGACCATTTTTTGATGGTCTCGGGCGCTGAGGACTCGGCATTTTATTTCAAGACTAGTCAAGACCACAACTGTGAAAATATTACTAAACGTACAGCATACTGTCCAGTTTATTTGTTAACATCTTTGTTTTCAGTGGATGCAAAATGCACTGATTAAAATCCAAGCAATTACGTGTTTCTGTTACTCCCCTCTCCCCCTCTCACCTTTCACTCACACGCGGGACATGCTCTGAGACATGCGCAGTGGTTTCCTCTCAGTGGCAGAAGGCGTCTGTCTAATCGTCAGTAATAGAATAGCGCAGCATATATCATAAGAAATCCGATGGCCACATCAAACAGGGAGTCTTAGAGACTCCCTGTTCTACTCAGCCCCGGCTCCAGACGAACAAGGGGGGAATCAACTTTTTTGGGGGCAAAATGAATCGTAGCTGAACATAGAAAACAACACCAGTATCCTACAAGTTACTTGTTAAGTTTAAGGTGCTGTATTGATATTAGCTAGTCATCTTTTAGCTAACTTTACCTGCATTCAACAGCTTTACTCATCTCAGAACTGTGGAAAGTTCTTTACGTTTTGCTGGTTTGCTGCCATGATTCTAACACACCTTCGTAGCTCTGCACAGCAGCAGCAGGTCTCTTTCACTGCCACACAGGTCCAGCGCATACAGCGCATAAAAAACCCAGCGCATACAGCGTTCCTGTTTTTTTTTTTTTCATCCAGACGAAATGGCGCCAATGGCGCCATGCCATTGCACCATTGGTGCAATGATGCCATTGGCGCCATTGCAGCAATGGTGCCATTGGCGCCATTGCGCCAATGCCATTGCCCCCCCTGCAATGGCATGGTGCCCCCTCTACGGGGTGCGCCCCACAGTTTGAGAACCTCTGATTTAAAGCAAGGTCTGGCTGCAGATGCAGTCAACTACAACACACTCCATGTAAAACTAATTAACCTACTTAACCGCTAAGTCAGGATGCCATACAACTGTTAATAACAAAATGTATGATGATCTACATCATGATTCTATGTTGCTGATTAAATAAAATCATATGGTAATGACGTGTCTGACAGATATAGCCGTGAGTTTGTGCTAAGCGTATGACGATCTGACAGCGTATGCTGACCTGACAGAATACCGTTCTTTGTTCTTGTAATGCTCTGCTTACACTGCAATAGCTATCATTATTTTATTTAAATATGTACATTGATATTTTTTTAATGAACAAATAAATAAAACACAAGAACGAAAGAGCATGCAGATTGCTCTTTGATTGTTTTCGTTCAAAGTGGCAGCTGTAATGTGTGCTATGGTGTCAGACTGCCTGGCTTCATATAGCGGGAGAGAGGGAGAGAACAGTCACAGTGAGCTCCTTGTGCTTGGTTACTTCTTGCTTGTTGCTCCTTGGTCAGTGTTCATAGTCGGGCGTTATTTACAGTCATGGCATTGCCTCAATTGTTATATTTAATGGTGCAGACAGTGGTGGTTTCTGACATGAGCAATATGGACGCCCACGGCGTTATGTTGTTAGAGGTGGCACGAGACCGCTGCCGATTGTAGCACAGAGATGGAAGCAAAGCAGATCAAACTTTGTTCTGCTTTTAATATTGGTTAGATTTATTAAGTATTTAATATCTATGTGTTTTTATGGGAATATGGATCTTTCAGATCAATTTGAGAAGCAATTTTGATCATATTTCTCATTCTCATAGCACGGGCCGCTGGTCTTGGTCTTGACTCGACCTCGACTTCCCTCGGTCTTGGTCTTGGTCTCGGGTTAGGTGGTCTTGACCACAACACTGTCTGGTGGTGAAGGCCTGTAGGTGAACTTTGCGCTCCCTCTGAGCCGCAGTCTTTAACTGACACCTTGTGTTTCCTTCTAATTTCCCCTTATTTTCTGGCTGTTTATGACACTGTGCTAACAAGCCTTGGCAAAGTCAGTCCGGCAGTTATTTCTATCTGCATCCATTTTTATTTCTTCTACAATTAACTGTATAATTCATGAAGCATTTTTATCATGTCTACAGTAAACCCTGAGTGCTTACTTCCTCGACCAGAGCTGAAGCTTCTGTGACTGGTTTGTCCCCATGTGCATCAGGTGTGGCACCAAAAGTGTGTCAGTTTGTGAATGTTTGTGTCAGTTCCATGACAATGGTCACAAATGTGTTACTGTGTCATGTGTGATTTTTATGTTAGATCAAAGTGTTCAGGTCTAAGATCATCTGTATGAGTGTCTGTGTTAATGCATATTGTTATTCAGTTTTTCTGTAAATACACACAGATATCAACATAAAGTTCCTGCCCATTGTTCTTCTGGAGAGCTCTAAAGACATACTTATCTTGTAAGCAAGTTATGAGGTTTGAAAATAAATTCCATTATTTTATTCCATAAGTGTACGAATTATGCTAAAATCACATCATATTCTATTTTAAAATTACTTTGCAAACAGAAACAATAATAAATTGAAGCTTTTGTTCTAAAAATATCAGTGAGCTTTATTTCAAAACTATACAACAATAGATTTGGTTTGGCAATGAATAGCTAATAAGTTCCAAAGACAGTTATTACCAAAATGTGTAATTTCGATCAACATTACCGTCTGATGCTCCTTCTGTCTACGGCTCTCTAGAGAAACAAGCTCACTGTCAGGTTTAACCCCTGACATAAGTATATAACTCTGCAAAAGAAACACGGAGACAGAGATTAGAATTCAACTCGCTGCGAGGAGAGGTGTTCGGAGATGCAACCAGTCACATGCCCCAAACAAACTCTGGCTTGCATTCCGCTCTCCCCGCTTTTTATTTGGGGAAAAGCCCTGGTTACAAATGGTTTCTAAAGGTGGGGGAGCAAACAGGCTGAAACTGGTTTACAGTATGCATTCCTCTTCCTTCTCCAGATGCCCCCAACTGGCCTTCTTCTCCTTATAAGGTAATGGTCAGCATGCATTGTTGACACCAGCAACTCTGTCTGCTGGCGTCCTGGAGCGGGGGTGGTTTTACAACCACATGAAACAAATATGTGACACAAGTTTCTACTAAATCCACACACTATTCATGAACAGAAGAGATACTTTTATAGATAACTACATTATTTAGAATGAAAACTAATAAGTAGAAAAAGATAATATAACATTTATCCAACACTCACACTGAGTCTGACCAGCAGGACTAAAATACTTTAACTTAACTAAAGATACATAAAAATATATTTGACAAGACTTTGTTTTGTATCTGAATGTTCACTAACATATCAAATATGTTCATAGCAATAAAAAACTTTCATTTTTTTATTGAATAGAGCATAACTCTACTATGAGCAGACAAACTTGCTGTTTCAGACAAAAGTCTTTTCTGCATATCAGTCCTTTTGTATCTGTATCAGGTTTTGCACTGTTAAACATAACACATTTTTATAAAAAGAGATTACTGTTTTAAAGAGGAGAACAGGTTCTGGGCGGTGTTGTTTGTTCTAACTCAGGGTTAACTTGGTTTTACAAATCTGATGCAGTGTTTGAGCAGCACAACACCTAAGACCCATACAGCTTTATCAGTTATTTGTTTTTTTCCAAAATGGTTACCTATCTTAATACACGGCTGCAAGAAGTCAGCAAGCGAGCATCTCACTCTGTTCAGGATCTCAGGAGAGTTTTGAGAAATGACTGTTTACTCTCTGTGATGACCGACTGGTTAAAAACTGATCTCAAAACCTTTTTCTCTTTACAGTTTCAGTTAAAGCATCACATCCGATTCCCTTCTTCATAAAGGAAGCCCTTCACTTTGTAATATAATTATTGATCAATAGTGCGTTGGATTAAATTTTTGTTCAAGAAATATCCAAACTGCATCTCCAAATATTCCTTGTGATAAAAGTATCACGGCCAAAAATCCTTCCAGGCAATAAAACTTATTGGAACGTTGGAGCAATGGAGAGTTCTTTGAATGTACCATCCCACCTGAAAGATTTAACACTATGGTGAATTCTCTATGCAGCAATTAGACCAAAACCAGGAGATGATGTACAAAATGTTGTCACTGGCAGCTCGTATGTCATAGGTTACAACCAAGTGCAGTGAGCATGCATTTACTGGTGGAAATGTTGGATGTTGCTTCAGGTATGAGGTTTCATTTTTTCACTCATGAATAAGTTAAATTGTTAGTGCAGAGGTCCAGCAGCATTTTCATTTAAAATGCTGGCAATGGAGAATTCAGTTATTTTAGTTCTCTTATTTACTCTGGAGAATTTTTCCCATTTAAATTTATTTCATTTTCAGTGTGTTTCCCTTTTGGTTTGAACAATAGATTGTGAGTCTTAGTTCAGCTCCCGCGGTGTCCCTGGTTTCTCTGAGCCACAGCTGTTCCACATGTTCTCTGATTAGCTCATCTGGTTCCTTTGCCATATTCCACTGCTGCCCCAGTATATCGGCTCACTGGTTTCCGTTTCTCTACCTGCCTTCTGACTTCTCCTTTATGAATCTAAATTATTCTTTTACCGCAATTGTTTTCTACACTTGCCATTTAAGTCAAACAATATTGCTTTAACATCTTCATAGCTTATCCACACAAGACTTTTTTATTACTCAACTAAATTTAAAAACACAATCTGGAATGGTGATGTGTCATTAATGGATATTAAGGCTAGAAGCCCAGCATTTACATCTTTTCTTCCCAAATCTGCTTTTATCTATGACTCTGTTTAAATGAACTTTTAATAAGTTCTCTTGGTGAGGAAATTCCTTAAATTGGATTGTATGGATTCATCTGGGTTAGTCTGGAAATAAAGATGGCTTTTTCATGAGATACAGAAAACAGAACAAAGATTAAATCTACTTCTCTTCAACGGTTCTGCTGTGTGAATGTCCGTCCATCCATTTTCTTACACCCTTGCCCCTAAAGGGGTCAGGAGGGCTGCTGGTGCCTCTCCCCAACAAGACATTTCAGGTGAGAGGCAGGGTCACCCCAGACAGGTTGCCAGTCCATCGCAGGCCAACACTGAGACAGACAGGACAAACAGCCACACGCGCACACACACACATGCACACACCTAATGAGAAGTTAGAGAACAGTAATGTTTTTGGACTGTGAGAGAATGCACAGGGAGAACCTTCCTGCTGAAAGGTAACAGTGCTACCAACTGCTCCACTGTGCAGCCCTGTGTGAATGTGAGGAGAATCAAATTAAACAGGGGTCTATGTGCTACCAGGCTGGCTGTGTACAGCCCCTTTGACTCTGTACTGATGAAAGTGGATCATTTTGTGCAATAGTGAGATAGTAAGCTTTATTATGCTACTCAGAGTACACTCATTTATCACTCTGTGCAGTACAATATTTACACAAGAAGAATTACATTTAGCTATGAAAAGCCTTTCAGTTGCAAATTAAACAGCGCTGTCTTCCAGGGTTTCAGTTTTTACAGGATTCCAGCCACACTGTCAGCATCTCTGAGTGTTGAGCACAAGGCAAACACTGATTTCACATTCCAGCTCGTTTCACAGGAAAATGTCAGCTAAAAGATTTTGTGTGTGGACTCAGGTAACACACTAAATATGTCAAAGTTATTTAACTTAACATCTACTGACTCTTAACCACTGAATCTCCCCTTCATGATCATTAGCTGCGTAGCTTGGAGGGAAACGGATCGTCCTCATCACCATCCAGCGCCGCTGACACACCAACGCTCCCCACTATCATCAAGAGCAGAACGCCATTCGTCTTAAACTCATTTACTTTAACCAGTCTCAGATCTGGTTCCCTCCCCTCCTTCCTCACCCACACATCTTCATATCATAACTTCCTAATTAACATTCCTGCTTAATTAAACACTTGTATTTAAGGAATGTAACGGGTGGAGGAGAGGAGGAATCCCTCATCCGTGGCATTAATTGCGTCGTTCATTAGCTTCAGCATGCTGTGATGAACGTTGAAAAGGTGAAATTGTCCCTGGATTCCAGAAGCAAAGCTGTGGACAGTGTGTGGCTTAAAGTTAAACCAAACCACTGTCATGTCCTCCCTGTCAACTCTTGTTCAGTTTTGTTGGCACTTTGCAGCCTAATACATACACACGTTGACCACTTTATTAGGTACACCTGTTCAATTCCTCATTAGCACAATGTGAATCTTCAAATCACATTTCAGCTACTCTGTTTTTAAGTACATAGCTCTACTGAATTTTTTAACTTGCTGAAGTTCAAAGTGAGCATCAGAATGGGACAGAGGGGATTTTAGCGACTTTGAACTTAGCATGGTTGTTAGTGCCAGACAGGCTGCCTTGAATTTTTCAAAAACTGCTGATCTACTGGATTTTTTATATAAAACTCCTCTTGAGTTTAGAGAGCAAAATGCAAAAAAAGAAAATATCCAGTGGTGATAGATGGGGATGTGAGAGACCTTTTCACCTGCACCCTGTCATTCTGCTACCCAGAAGGTAAAAATTTGATGTTTCATAATTAGACTGAAACTTGTGGAGGAGGTTAAGAAAGATCACATACTGTATGCAGATTAAAGTTGCAGATTATGACAAGTTAAGGAGTGAAGTCACGGCATCCATACACACTGCAAATATGGCCGTTTGTGAGTTGTAACTCTAACCTTATTTGAACAGAAGTTGTTTTTACTGGAAGGAAACAGGATTTAAAATATTCCACAGAGCACAGACGTGTTCAATTTTGTGTTTAAACCTACTTGACTGAAAGTGAAGCACTTTGTGATTTTACATGTTCAAATGTGCTGTATAAAGTTTTACTTCCTTTACTTACATGAAACAATCCTCATAAAAACCATCCGTATATCTAATTGATTTGAAAACAACAGGATTTCTGCCTGATGCCTTAAAGCTGTTTATGCCTAGCATTGTTGGAGTTAGGACACGTTCTGTCACACTGTGTTGTCTTTGGCCAAACTTAGAGTCAACTATCAGCATCAGGCGATTGGGATGTAGCTCCAGATGTTCAGGAATAAAAATAACTATGTATGAACAATAATTCCAATAAAATAGAATTAGTCCCCTAAATACAATATAGGGGACTAATGTTACAACTGTTATTGAGTTGTAATAGTGTTAGCTCAGCAGTCTCACATGTTTTTAAACTTTTTATTTTTTTTCTAAGTCAGAAGAACAGAGGAAGCTGGCTGAGGTGAAGAAGTTAAATGGTGTTTTATGGCAGCAGCATAAATAGATAAAATTGCCATTTTTGTAGACACAACCTAACAGAAGGTTTTAATTAATACATTTTTTCTTAGCCTTAAGTGCCTGTTCAACATTCAACAGGAGAGTTCATCGTATTGCCTTAAAATCCTTGTAGGCACAGCCTGATATTAGTTCTGGTTCTGATCAGTTTTATTATATATAATCCCTGTGAGAAAGAGTTTAAACAATTTTCAGAAATCACTCCTGGAGCCATGCGAAGCTGAACCAACTATATTTCTGCAGATCCGTTTTATCTTACAATCAGTGGAATAAATGTCAAAAAAAGAACAGCTGTCAGGTCAACATTTTGATTTCCACTTCATAGTTTTATCACTATCCATAATTCTGCATAATGCATTCTTGTGACCTTAAAATGAGGAGCTTATGAAATCAACACTGGCATTAATATGGATAATGTCTCATTTAACGGCTGTTTTATTCAAACATTACATTGTAATTATGGCAGGCAATCAGTATTGATGTCCTGGCGCAGTGGTGCACTCAGGCCAGTGGTAATGCAATTTGATGCCAAGCTGAAGAGAAGACAAATGAAATGAACAGAAGATGCCTGGGAGCTGAGCAGAGTGTCAGAGCAGACACCTGAGCTCCAACAGGAAAACTTACTCTCTTCAACCATGCACAAGGTCTGAGCACCTTATCTCACTTCAGAATTCAAAAACAATGTGTTCGCATATACAGTTAATATTACACTTAAAGGAATACCACCAATGCTCCCTTTTCTATACGTCATCACTAAGAAACAAACAGCTTTTCAACAAAGCCAATGGAAGAAACGGCAGTACGAAGGAGAGCCGTTAGCCATTTCAATGGCTTAGTAGTGTTATATGGACTCTTTTGGAAATGGTAGGGTAAAATTTATATTTACATATAACCTGTCATGCTTGGTCTAATGTTTTTAGCCCACATGCAGAAACACTCAGAGAGATGGATGTAAAGGGTGTTTATTGTAAAATACAAAAAATCAAACAAGGAAGCTCGACTAGAGAGTCGAGCTTCCTTGTGTGCAGCAAGGAAGCTTGTGTGCAGACGCACCCGGCCGGAGTCCGGGTGCGTCTGCACACAAGGGAATAGAGAAGTCAGAATGGTTTCACAGAGGGTGGGAAAAGGAGATAACCACTGGCCGGGAGTACAGTTCTTACTTTGAAAACCAGTGGAAAATGATGGGTGGAGGAACGGGGTTCCAGACAGTGGAGAGAGCTATGGAGGCAGGTTGGGGAAGGACCAGGCGTTGGAGGGTGGCAGGTCAGGTGTGTCCCCACAGGGGAGCAGCAGAGCCGGCAGCAGAGGCGTCACAGATGGTTTCTCCTGGATGGGTGGGCCTCGAAGGATTCCTGAAGGTAAGGTCACAAGAGTAGGGTGAGAACCTGAACAAACTCGGGTCAAAACACAAGAAGATTTAGGCAAAGCACACTGAGGAGCTAGAGTACCAAAAACTGGCAAACACTCTGGCAAGGAAGTGTTGGCTGTCTGCTGGTTATATACTCCTCCAGACGATGATTCCCCTCAGGTGCGGATAGTTGACAGTCTGCGGGCACGCCTCTCCAGCAGAGTGACCCGATGGCTCCCTCTGGTGGACTGGTGAAGAACTGAAAACGAAAAACTAATCCCCACCACCTGGAACCTAACATAACCAATAACCCTTGTCAGAGTGTCCCAAACTAAAAAATGCAGAAATACTCAAACTTTTTTGAATGATTAACACAAATGATTCTTATTACATTCAGAATCAAATGACCACTTCGGCATCAGCTGATGGTCAGACTTTAACAACTGTCTTGTGCCAGAGAAGAGGGGTTGTTCTCTGATCTACAAACTATTTGACTTCCAATATCATTTTGAATGCACAAAGTGACAGAGATCTTTCTATGCATTCTTTATTGCTGCTGCACACTTTTTCTCAAGATGTACTCAGATGACATGACAGCTTATAATAAAGGCAATCTTTTGTCGACAGAATTAAAAATATACAGGCAACCAGTCTCAGCTGCAGCAGTTCCTCTGCTTTCTTTTACATTTTCATGCCTAACTTCATATTTCATATCTTTTTATTCTACGTTTAGATTTTTTTATTCCATTTTATACTTTTACTAAGTAATTCGTCTGAATAAATATGTTGCTCAGCCAACAGAATCATGAAAGCTAACCAGAGGCCACCCTGGCAACAAACATTCAGAAGTTCAAGGCAGTTGTTGAGATAAATGGACTCTGAAAACCATACCACACGATGAGTTTCAGGCAGCAACCGGAAAGAAATTGATAAAACAAAACATATGGCAAAACTGGAGGGCAACAGAGTTGCTTAGTAGGATAATCATTTAAAGTCCTGGATGGCCTGCTGAAGGTTTCCTTTGGTGTGAGAGAATCATCTCAGCATTGCATTTTCTCCAGTTATACTTTGTGAAGAAGTCTTTGACCTATACGGATTATCAAACAGAGAAGATTCAAGAGCCCCAGGAGATTCAAACAATTGAATCTCCTGGCGCCATGTTTGATTCCTAAAATAACAAAGATTTTAGCTCAGAGGCTTCTTCATGTCCCCTGTAATGCAAACCGCTTTGGGAGATGTTCCTGACCTCTGCCGTCCCCATCCACAGATACTGTTTGAAGAACCCTATAACTGCAGTATATACCTGCAAATATTTCTATGGAAAAGTATTTGCAGATATAGTATATTTGTAGTCATAATATACTTTTGATAAACTTGTTTTTACATTTTTCTCCTTTAAATCCCTGGGTTACACCCTCTAAAAGCCCTCCTCACCTGTCTGAAGAACTGAGTCTGCTACTCTCTGAACTCCAGATCACCTTTCAAGGACACACTTTGGCCTGCCCTGAAGTGGACAGGCTGGTCTTAAGCAGTGGTGAGGTAAGTAACAAAGTACAAGTACTTCGTTACTTGTACTTTGCACATACACACGCAAGAAACTGTACTTAAGTACAATTTCCGTGTATCTGTACTTTATTTAAGTAGATTTAATACTTTCTACTTTTACTCCACTACATTTTACAGTAAGTATCTGTACTTTCTACGTCACTACATTTCGAAGAAACTGTCACGTTACTCGTTACATCCAAGTCGCATTGTGCTTTTTTTTTGTTAGAATGTGAAGTTCAGGGACTTAAGGTGGCGCCGTAAAATCCAAGCAATAACGTGACTTGCGTCTCTGTTGTCACCCATCGGCTCCACCTTTACTCGCACGCGGAGCTCCAGACATGCGCTGGTTTCCTCTGAGCGGGAGGAGACGTCTGTCTAATGTCAGTAATATAATTCCACTACATCAGGGCTATGCAGAGACCACTAAAGGGGCAGGTGCTTAAAAAAAAGGACACATTTAACTGCCTTCTAGGAAAGAATATTAACAAAGCCACACAGCTTTCAGAGTTTAATAAACAATGATAAATTACAAAATTGTGAGATATACAATCAAACCCAGGTTAAAAAAAGTATACTTTAGTATATTTCAAATATACTTACATTTGTGAAAGTACACTATACTAAGTATTAAGTGTACTACCTATAAATATATCTGAAGTATACTAAATGTATACTTGTACCAATTTCGAAATTAGAACATTAAACACACTTAAACATACAAAATACACTTGTAATATATTAAATAAAAGTATATTTTAAGTGAACAAAATATATATTTGCCCAAGTGTAAATATACACTTGCTCAAATATATCTAAAATATATTGAAAATATATTTTGTTTATATTTTAAAATATATGCTCAAAATAGAATTTTTTTAAATTTACTAATCACTACTTTAAATTATTAATTTCACAATGGTTTAAATTACACTTCAGTGTAAATTTTAGTCTAATAAAGTATCCCTTTTTTAATTTTCTTTATTTAACCAGGTGAACCCGTTGAGATCTAGATCTCATTTTCAAGAGGGACCTGGACAGAAAGTCTGCATCACGCAGAGACCTGGTTACAAAATAAAACTAATTGATACAAATGCAGAAGTATGTCTTTTAGGCATCTATAGAGTAATTTTCATGTCATTTTTAGGCATACTTTGTAATATGGAGTCGCTGCCCGCCCCGGGGCGGGCTGACGTCATGCATTTAAAAGGCTTCTGTATAAAAAAAAGACGGCATGAGGAGTGTGCATTTCCAGTCCTGTTGGACACTAGAGACTTCAGGCTTTATAAAAGTAGTTTTTTTTAATATTCATTTTGTTTTATATTTACTTCCAAATAAAACCAGAAATATGATCGATCATGTCCACCATATTGTTTTGCGCATGTACTGTGCAATCCGGGAATGTTTTATGACCAAAAAGTGAATGAATGAAACATGAAGTCCATTTTTCCCCATTTCCTCAAACGTACAACATTTCTGAAGCAACCAATCAGAAAGCATTTTCGGCCATTTTGTTTGAGCTCATAAAGCCGGAGACTTCTATGCAGACCTTGGCTGACACCCATGGACCTTACCACAGGGTCCGCCTTTCATTGGCTAATGCCCATTTTACGTCACAGCGCAGCTATCACGTGGGTTACCGGCTCACAAACTCATGCTAATGTACATTGTGGACTACCAGACCGACAGAAGGTTTTTGCGTCAGGACTCGAAAAAAAATGGTTCTCCACTGTCAGTGGGGTTTCTGTACAGGTGATGTCAGGTATCCTGATCGTGTTTGTGGAACTAAAATTCACAGATTTCCAAAATCTGAAACGGAAAGCCTTGCTTGGATCAAAGCTTGTGCACGACTGCATTTGCAGCTCAACCGTCGTAGGATCAATAAGAACAAAGTGTCTGCTGGGGTAAGTATTATTGCTTTGCTTTCTTTGTGTTTAGTGAATGAAAAAAATAGTCAATAATAAATACATCCATTATGAAAACCTTTTAGCCAAGTACAGCATAATGGCAGAACCGATACAACTTCTACATCCTGAAGCCTGTTTGTTACAGCCTTACGTTAGCTGAACAGATCAATATGCAATGTGTACCGTATCTGACATACATTAAAGATTTTATTTTACCTGAAAAGGCTTTTTACTAAACTGTAATCGTGTTAGCCACACTAGCTTTTACTAAACTGTAATCGTGTTAGCCACGCTAGCTTTTACTAAACTGTAATCGTGTTAGCCACGTTAGCACCGAGTACCGTGTATAAGTCCTAGACACATTCGAAACCTCAAAACCATGAATGCCCGACTTACCCAGCCTTGCAAGAACAACAGCCATCAGTGATCTTGTCCACAGATATATTTATGCTGAGCGTCTGAGGATCTGTTATTTTCCTCACCGACTGGTAGCATTTAGCTGCAACTCGCACAATGTTGGCGGCATCTCGTGGCTAAAACATCTTGATGTCGTCCAAAAAAGATGACATGAACTTGTTGGTTCCCTTGTCGTGGCTGATATTTTGTGAAAATCCGGCAGAAATGCTAAACTAATCGACTCAGAAATACTCTGCAGAGTCAGTCGAAACAAAAAATCCCACGGGGGAGGAAATGAATTTGTGATGGAAACATTGTCAAACATTTTGTAAATAGTTGTAAAAAAAAAAAACATGAGTCTTGTGGTGTTGGAGAGAATTTGTGATGGAGATATTGTGACACATTTATAAATTGTTGTAAAAATAGGCCTGGAAATTGCCTACAATGTGATGAAAAATACTAATTAGTTTTTGGCTAAGTTTGTACACAAGTTCTTAAAATTTACAAAAGACAATTTCATTTTAGGCTGGAAAAACAGTTCATTCAACATTTTTGTGAATTTCATATTAAAAATATATATAAAAAAATTATACTCGAATTTTGATTTTTTGTGTTTTTTTTGGTCCAATGTGATAATGCATTTTGTCAAAATGAAACAAACACTGTAAAATCATGAAGCTTAGGTTGTGCTGAAAATCATACCAAATAAGGCAAGGTAAATAGTTTTTATGGTGAAAATATAAGGGTAAATTCAAAATTAGACCAAAACGGCCATTTAAACCCAAGACTCCTAAGTATGTCTTTTTAGGTGCCTTAATAATCTTTTACTAATTTTGTTAAAATTGCGAAGAAAAAAAGAAATAATAATCATGATGTAAGATCTATAATCACCGGATTAGTTCCAGTTCATAATCCAGACCAGATGGTGGCGGTATTGCACACTTTTTTTTTTTTTTCAAAAAACGCCATAAAGAGAAGAAAAACTTGAAGCAGGGAAGATAACAGACGCTGTTCAAATTCGCCATTTTTACTCGCATAATATTGCCTTCAAAGTAGAGAGGGCCTTGACAATAGTTAGTAATTTTGGTAAATTCAAGCTGGTGACGTCCGAGTTAGACGACAACACAACGGGACAACAACCGATTGAAATGAAATGTGTGTCACAAAAGGAGCCCGGAGGGATGAAGGCTGCTAAGTGTTTCTAGCTGGTGGTAAGTTTGCTTATTAATTATCTTCATTTAATTATAAACAGTGCAGTAAAGATATATAACTTACGTTGGTTTCTTAAATAATTATTTCATCAATTTTATTGTGACTTGTATGATAATTACAATAGGAATAATTCAGCTTCGTGTTATAACTGCATGGAGGTTGTTTGTTGCGATAATTCATAAACTAACCTGGTTTTAATTAAGCTCCATAAGACAGAGAGACTTTGATATTGTGAGGTTGTTGTTATAACTCGTTCATCAATGATTTTATCTTCAACATATGTTTTCAGTCTAAGCAAATGAAGATGAAAGAGGAAGCCAGAGAAATCAGGTGTTAGAAAACCTAAAGACTTTCTGTCTCAGAAGAAGCTCTGACTCCACCAGATCACCAACCAGCTCTGAGGATGAACCTCCACATCGTCTTCTGTTATTGCGCAACACCTCCCTCCCCTTCTCTCTCTCTCTACTTCCCCTTCTCAGAGGAGGGAGATGTGCAGCCAGCTCTCCATCTAACGGGTAATTTGAGTTTTTTAAATCTGATGGGATTTTACCCTGTTCAGAACTGAGTAAACTCTGTTTGAGCTGGCGTCGAGAAAGACTAGCCTGGTTTCTAACGACCTCCATCCAGATGTCCCACCCTTTTTCACCCTGTGAATTAGCCAGATTGAGCAGCCTGCAACCAGCTAGCTTCACAGAGCACACCTGTTAACGGTCGCTCTTTCTCTTTTTTACAACTTGCACTTGTTACTGAACCAGGTTGGTTTTAGTGACTCAGTCGAGTCCCAAGGGTGTTTTAGTTTTGGCTAAAAGCAACCTAGAAAACATTTCTACTTTTCCCTCCCAGAATCAAACTTCATAGCTATTTTACAACCATCAAAGAACTTTAAGGTGACTCATTAATTGAATGTCCACAACATCTTTTAGATTTTCTTAAATGCTAATTATTTTATT
Source organism: Poecilia reticulata (assembly GCF_904066995.2). NCBI lineage: Eukaryota > Metazoa > Chordata > Actinopteri > Cyprinodontiformes > Poeciliidae > Poecilia > Poecilia reticulata. The sequence goes on from NC_088839.1 coordinate 2,298,181, forward strand.
AGTAAGGCAATTTTGCAAGGGTCAGTACAGCTTAATTCAGTAGCAGAAATAATCAAATAAGTAAAATCAATAATCTAGCCTATCTTTCCCTAATGCTGACACTGTGGACTAAAAAAGAGAAACTTTGAGAGAGACGGACAGAGTTTGGCATCTTGAACCCCAGAACTGGCCTGATGATGAAGAAGGTGTTGCAGCAGCAGGAGGTTCCCAGTACAGGAAGAGTACTGACTTAGAGCGGCAGGTCTCGGGCATCAGGGTGACTTCCTCATGCGCGTAGCGGTCCTCAGCTTCTTGTCTTGCAGCTCTGTAGCTCCCTTCTCCTCGTCTCACGATCTTCCTGGTCCCACGGAAGGAACACACCAGTTCTTCCTCTTTGCCTTTGTTCTTTGCCTTTGTCTTTATCTTTGTCTTTATCTTCATCTTTGCCTTGTTCTTTGTCTTTGGGGGTCTAAACCCAGCTGTTGAGAGAAGTGCGATTTGAAGCCACATGTTGCGGGGCTAACGGGTTGGTCCCCATGTGCAGAACAGTCTTCGGCTCTGTGGCCCCGGCTCTTCTTCAGCTGCAGAGTTCTTTGTCCATCTCGATCTTGGCTCGAAGCTGCCTGAAGGATCCAACCAAAGATTCCTCTTTTGCACCCACCTTATAAATAGTTTATCCACCTTTTGGTGTGTTTGCATTGTTAGCTTTGTTGCTGTGCCTCTCATTGGCTGACTGCTTGGACAGATGATCTCATATCCATCACCTTGGAGAAGTTATGTCCTGATGTCTGTTCTCTTTTCTTAGAAAAGTTAAAGTTCAGCAATAAGGCCTTGGTCACCTCTCCTCTCCTATCAGTTCCTCTTTTCCCCTGACCTTTCACCTACCCTCTACCTCCAACACAACATCAGTGACCTTTAATTACAGTTACAACATTTTACACCTTTTCAAGTTCAATGTCAAAATCACATTTATAACCTTTTAGTTTCTCTGATTTTTCATGTATAATGTTATAATAACCATAACTTATTAGTTACTCTTATTATAATCATAATGTGAGTTATTACAGACACTTCTGACAAGAAACCAAGAATAACCATTATTCTAATTATTTGATACCATGTTACAGTTTCTTGTTTCACCTTTAAGTACTTCCATAAGTGTAAGAGTAATTTTTAAATATTCTTATAATCAAACCAACATCAACCACTGGTTAAACCAATATTAATTATTGGCATAATTATAAGTCATTATATTAAGTATTTTACTCTGGGTTTTATCCAATCTCTCAAAATGTTTAGATTTTATTCTTTAAAAACCTTTAATGCTTTAAAATAAGGAATGGTCTGAACTATTTTTAGCCTGATGCAAGATAGAAACTTCCTCTTTCTTCAGAAAACCAGCTTCCTGTTTCATGACTCTCTTTCTGCCTGACTATGATTTTTTATGATTAAATAGAAAAAAGTAGAATTAAAGCAAAGTTTGCAGGACACAATAACAACACACACAACCAGATTCATTTTATTACCGTCTGACTCTATTGTTGGGTCTTGATGTCACCTGTGTAATTAATTTTAAGGTAAATTTATTTATTATTACTATTAAACTAAAATCTCCAGCATGGGGAAGTGGGATGATCTCGACTTTTCTCGACACTTCATGATGTAAGTTTGTTTTATACTGAGCAGCTAGCTACATTTTCAACAACCAAAACTGCTGTGTTACCAACACCAAGTGCTTAATAAACATGATTTGATTTAAAGGTAACTGGACAGAATTTGTTCTCCTTGTTAATCTAACATTTCTCTTTCATACATTTTATTTGTTGTTGGCTTTCAGGGCCCTGTGATGGACTGGTGACCTGTCCAGGGTGAACCCTGCCTCTCATCTGATGGCTGCTGGAGATGGGCACCACCAGCCCCCCTCACCACCCTGCAAGGATCAGTGTGTTCAGATCATGGATGGAAAGATTTTAAGGTAGTTTGTCTCCTTAAGTCCACACTTAAAACAGCTTCATAGTTAATGCCAACATCAACTGATTCTATCATATTGCTGACTATTTTTTGCTTCTTCTAACATAAACAGGCAAAGAAGAAACCCAGAAATGTTTTCCACCCCAGGCATCTGGTCCCAATCATCATCAGTTCTTATGATGTCACATACATGGCGAGTCCACGTCTTAAAATTGCAAGTATTTTTTTATTTGCCATTTTTCTGTTCTCTTTAAATACAAATACTTTCTCTGTTTAATTGCTCTATTGTTCTTTTTGGTAGGTTTCTGTAAGGTGCAGTGGTGCAGTGAATGGGAATGTTCTGTCGTTGATCCTCACTCATGTTAGGAACATACCAACAGTGTCATGAAGAGTCATTCAGTAAATAATGACAATTTTAATGAGAATTTGCTTTAAAAGTTGGATGAAATGTTTTATGTTATGTTTATGACAGTGTCATGTCAGTCTTATGCACACCCCATCAAATAAAGTGTTACCAAAATGGTAATATATTGAAAGCACAATGTAATTATAATTTTTGTTCTTTAAAGTAATAACTTTCATGTTTTTTGTCACACTTACATTTTCATGTTCATGGTGTTCAATTTTGATGTTAAAGTTCAGAAAGTTGTGAGTAAAATTGGACAATTTTAAAATGTCGGTAATTAAACAAAATATTTGAATTACCTTGAACATCTTGTGTAATTAATCTTTCTGTGTCATTGTAGCCTAGAACAATGTAAGTACTGTAGTGTAGTTATGCAGGTAATGTACAAAATAGGAAAATAGGAATTTCATGAGTAATTAAAGTTGTACTTTATTAGCAATAGCAGTAAATCAAAACAGAAATATTAAGTGTAATTTAAATACATTACTAATATAATAGTAGTATATTTAAAATATATTTAAAGAATATTAAAAGTAAATTTTTAATACAATTATATGACAGAATTAGTACACTCAAAATATGGAGTGTTTTGGAATATTTCTCTTGAATACTACATAAAAAAGTACACTTAAAGTAAACTAAGTACTACTTGAAGTTGTTCCAAAATAGTACAGTTTAAGTACATCAATCAAAGTATGCTAAAGCATGTTAAAATTTAGTATACTAAAGTATACTTTCTTTTTACTTGGGAAGCTAAGGAAAATCTCTATATAGAGCATACAATTGTGCTATTTTATTAGTAATTTCTTTCTGCAGGTCTATTTTGTTATAGGAAAGTTTTGCAATAGTCAAACCCACAAGTTAGTAAGATATGTTATTCAGAGCTAGACCAGACATATTTTGTCTTTACAGAATTACACTATTAAAAATATAAATAAGGGCACAATGCAACCTTTTAGTGACTGTAATCTATAAAAGATCTGCCTGTTTGCTGCAGTGGAGATGAAGACGGTCCATTCAGGAAAGCAGAGCTGCATCAGACTAACGTGGAACTGCAGAAAAAAGAAAAAAAAGAAAAAATTGAATTGTTACTGCATGTCACCATGAGAAAAGCCTACTGAGTTTTGCTTAAAAAAACTTTTAAAAATTAAAATCACACATTTTTGTCTCATGAAGTGAAAAAATTATTTGCAAAACTTATTTGCGTTTGTCAGAAATCTTTTCTTGCTATTCTAAGTTGTTTGTGACTCAAAGTTTTGCTTGTGATTCTAACATGATGTGGGGGGAGGGCCTAAACACACAACAAAAGATTTCTGATGTGTGCAAATAAAAGTTTGTTTGGCAAATAACTTTTTAAGTTCACGAGACAAAAATGAGTTAATTAAAAAAAAAATTTTTTTAAACAAAACCTTTTGTTTAAAAAAAGAAGGAATCATTACAATTCCAAAAATTTTGATTACAATTTTATTTTGCTTAACTGAGGTTAGTTTTTTTTTTTTTCATTGAATAATTGCGGAAGAAAAATTAACTTCATACTCTGTGAACCAGACCCTAAACTTACTTAAAGTCTGGGTTGAGTTTTTTCCCCTTCATTAATGTCACTTTTATTACATTCATTATATCTATCATGGTAATTCAGGGTGAGTTATTTTTAATTCTAAATGAATATCCTTGTTGGACTTTTATTTAAGTGTTATTGTCCTTCAAGATACATTTACCTAACGCCAGAATAAATGAAATGTACATTATGCAGCAAAGGAAATTAGAAAACATATATATCTGTCTTCATACAAAAGAAAATAACACTTCTTTGATCTTAAAAACAGGTTTTTACTGGAACATAGTCAACTAGATTTTAATGAACTTAGCTAAAGACACTCCCCCAATTTGAATACAGCAGAGAAGGGAAACACGCCCTCTCTTTAAAAGTATAGGACCTGGAACCTTAACTTCAGATCGCTCCAGGGTTATCCGTGATGCTGTCTCCGGGGAATAGTGCGTTGGTGAAATAGTTCCCCGTAACGTTTGTCATGGTGTGTGGATGTCTGTGGAGTGAGGTAAATATTGAATAGGATGCTGGTTTGTGATTTTATAGAGTTTTGTTAGTTTCATTAGTTGTTCGTCTAATAAATGTTGTTTATGTTTGGTCTTGGAAAAACGTTTTGTATTGTCTTTATGGCTCAGCTGATATAATGACGGCATCAAAGACTCCAGGCAGAAGAGAGAATAAAACGAGTCAAAAGATTTTAATTCTCTTCTGATTAAAATGAACAATATCCATTATGGAGATGATCGATTTTGGACAGGCGATGTGCCCCTATTGCATAAGCAATACTGAAGAATGACTGCTATCATTAACGATGCTGGGGAGAAGCTTTTTAGTTATCTAGCTTTGCTAGCAAAGTCAGCTAGCTAATAGCACAACAACAACAGCCTAATGTCTGTATGATAAAAACACTGAATCGATAGATAAGAACAGTTTCTCCTCACCTGGCTGTTTCCTCCCCTCAGTAGTTCTTCAGAGAAAGGCAGACGCAGAGGCCTGTCAGTGTCTGTTGTATTTCATTACCTCTCTGCTTAAATCGCGACTCCATGCCGAAGCAGAAACGATACTTCAGCGTTTTCCGTCATCTGACAAGTAGCAAGTCTCCACTTTATTCACCTAAAATGTTTTTTTTTAATTCACCAAAAACTGTTCTGTAATCTGGAACGTTCGCTACGTTGAGCTCCGCAGTTAGCCACCTTATCTCACTGTGTGAGAGGCATCTGCATTGTGCGTCACGGGCAAAAGGTCAAAGGTAACAAGGCTTATTATGTTGTTTTTATTGAAAAATACAAAAATAATAATAATAATGATTTTACTACATGTTATTATGTGTCAGAAGAGGGCTTAGGAAATAATAATACCAAAAAAAAATACAAAATTGGACCCAAAGGGCACTTGGGGGCAAGGAGCAAAAGGGGAAGGTGCTCAAGCACCCCTAGCTCCCCCCGCTGCACGTGCCTGCGCTACATAAATCATAAGATATGGCGAAATGTCAAATCAGCAGCGCTTCACTTTCCCAGATGGTGGGGACTTCATCCAACTTTTAGCGTCACTTGGAAAGGAAGCTTAAAAAGGGAAGCTCTGTGGACGTGATGCTAGCAAAGCTAGCTGTACTGAGACATATGTTGCATCTGCGATGAAAAAAAGTTGTCACTCATGCGCTGAATTATTGTGTGGAGGTGTTGACTGACATTTCGCATATATGGGACAACGCTGTGACCAAAGTCTGCAATGTAGTGATATGACATTCAGGATATGACATTCAGGAACCTTTTGGACTGATCTGTACGAAGTCCTATAGGACTGAAGCCTCACTGAGAGCCATTCTTTGTTCTCATAATGCTCTGCGTATACTGCAGTAGCTATTAGTGTTTTATTTTATAAAAAAATATATAGACTTATTTAATTGACGAATAAATAAAACAAGAATTGTAAGAAAGCAGAGCATGCTCATTGCTCTTTGATTGTTTTCATCTTCTGTCATTGCAGACATTGCAGTGGGAGGGAGGGTGAGAACAGTCACGGTGCTCTTTCTGCTTGGTTACTTCTTGCTTGTTGCACGTTGTTTACCATTAATTGCTATGTTTAATAGTGCAGACAGTTGTGGTTTCTGACATGGGCAATATGGGCTACTGCCAAAGGCGTTATCTTTTTAGGGATGGCAGGAGACCACCATGGATTGTAGCACAGAGATTAGAACAAAGCAGAATGAAGAATAGTTTGAATTGATACTGGTTAAATTTATTTCAGCTCTAAGTATTTAATATCTAGGTGTTTTAAGGGAATGTGGATCTTTTAGATCAAGTTGAGAAGAAATTTTGATAGGTAAACTTAATTTTATTGTGTCATGTAGGGTGGGGTGCTGGTCTTGGTCTTGACTTGGTCTCGGTTAGGTGGTCTTGACTACAACACTGTTACGTGGCTCCTTGGTTGCATGTCCTCCCTCGCCTTTCTGTGGATTTCTTTCAAAATAAAAGCCACTAGTGGCAAAAAAAATTTAGTTCATGTTATGTTAAGACAGGAGACCAGATGTTTCCATCCCTGAAATTATGATGCATAGAATCACATATGTAAATCTAAACCATGGTGCAAAGAGTAAACATAATAAAAACATGCTTTATCTGCAACATTGCTAATTAAAATGGCACATAACTGATGTATTAAAATTAAATATGATAGGTACACTTAATGATATTGGCGATTAGGTAATGCATTTAGCAAGTACTTTTACTTTTAATACTTAAGTATTTTTAAAAACCAGTACTTTTTTACTTTTACTTAAGTACAAATGTTAAAGTGGTACTTTTACTTTTACTGGAGTAAATTTTTGTCTGTGTATTTGTACTTTTACTTAAGTACATGTTTTGAGTACTTTCTCCACCACTGGTCTTAAGAAATAGCTCTTATATCATTGAGTTGCAGGTCTGCGAGGTTCCCGTTAGTCTGTTTTTTTTGACAGATGCTTCACTCTTCCTGCAGTGTCAGCTGTCTGGGGCAGCTCTGGGCTGCAGGCTAACACATCAAAGTTTCCATATGAAGTCATATTTTGTGCTACAAACGTGAGACAAAGATATCAAACCGGGCCATAGACCATCTACACTGAAATACTGCTGATGGCAACAAACAGATATGGCAACAGAGGGAAAGTTTAACATCTTTTATTTCAACAGCTATCAAGTCTGTAAATGCTGGGTTGGAACATGAAGGTTTGAAGAAGTTTTTCTGCTGGTGGTGATTTAGTGATCTTTAGCCAGTGCCACTGTGTCTTGCACTGTAATCCTGTTTTCTAAACGTGCTTTGATCAACAGTGTAGAAAAACTACATTCAGTTTTTCTACACTAAATCTAGAAAAACATAATCCGTTAGCATATAGACCAGAAATAATAATAATAAAAAATAAAAAAAAAACATGGCTTAGAAAAAATTTCATCCCAGCAGTTTTTTAATAGTAGATTAGGTAGATAGATTAGATTAGACAGCTAAGTGTTGAAGTGCTGTCTGTTTCTATGGTATACTCAAAGTCACTGATTAGATAGTCTGATCAGATATGTGAAAATTTCTTCAACCACTAAACAAAACAGATGAACGGTAAGATTTAACATCACATTAGCTGGAGTTAAGAAACCTGGAGGAAGGAATGACAAAATAATGAACATTATTATTCCTCTGGGGAACCTTGGCCTATTTGAACTGAAATCAGGTCAGAGAAATCATAACCATCCTGGAAATAACAGTCAAGCCCATTTGCAACTGCAACGTGTATGTAGATCATGTCATTCCCAGCTCAAAGTGCCCCCTAAACTAAAAAGTGTTCTCTGTTTCTGCTTTACAATAGACCTTTATCCTACCTCCTGCCTGTACATGGATGACTCCAACACTGCTTTGTTTGTTTTCATTGTTTGAACATCTTTTACACTTGGCTGGTACTGAGCAGAGCTCTTCTCATCCAGGCCCAAGTCCAGGAGTCCTGCAACTTATAGACATTTCTCAACTTCAACACGCGTCCATCCATCCATTTTCTTTAAACCCTTGTCCCTTAGTGGGGTTGGGAGGGTTGCTGGTGCCTCTCCAGCTAACATTCCGGGCGAGAGGCAGGGTCACCCTGGACAGGTCGCCAGTCTGTTGCAACTTCAACACATCTCAGCCAAAAATGGTTCTGCTTCAGCTGCAACACACTATGTGTTTTGCAGTTGATGCCTAAATTAGAAAAGATATTGTAAAGACAAGATCCACAGCATTTTTTGTTGAACACCAAACTTTCTATATAAGTCACTGTCCAAGGCAAAGATAGAAGAAGTTTTATGACTTCAGAAAATATTGCTCACATAACTCAACAGAACATTCTTGAAACTGAGGAAAAATAGTGGAATAACCCATAGCCAGGCAGATTGAAAACAGGCATGGCAGTAAAAGATTTAATAATGAAAACAAAGGAACTGACAAGTTTGCCATGAAAAGAACCAGTCTGGAGTCCAGACACCATCAGAAAAGAAAGAAAACCATAAAGTTCAAATGATGAGGACGTTTTGGAAGATCATAGGTGTCGATTTGTCGATTCCATGGGTGCTGCAGGGTCCGAGAGTCCTGAGCATCCATAACTCCAGGCAGCATACACTTCTCATTGATTTGTTAATGACCACAGCAACAAGTCCTGCGAGCATGGTGAGGGTTTCACTTTACTGGACATTGCCCATCAGTCACTTTCAGCTTCAGGTGCCATAACTATGCACTGAGTCATGTTCACAGTGCAGAATAAGCAAGAATTTGTCACAAAAATGTTTCACAAAAACTATGTCTTAAATTAAAGCGGAGAAAACTGCTAATGTTTAGTATGCAAAAATGTAATCTACCTGGATATAAATCTATAAACACTCAGTTCTGTCAAGATCCATTTGAGGACTAAGTCATTTTTTTATTTTTATATTGTACAATTTAATTTCATGTACCAGCGACTGATGCTGTGTAGGAGACATAGTTTGCTAAATGCTTTATGATATATTGTATCCTATTTAATGATCTACAAACAAGGTGGTCCAGTTTTTGTTGAACTTTAAGAAATGACAGCGGTTGCAGTGAACCACAGCAAAGACAAAATGACACCGAAAAACAGGAGAACAACAATTCAAACCACTTCTTTTCTCTTACTCCGTGTGTCAGCTTTATTATACATGCATTGCCATGTTAAGACATGCTTTTTCTTTTTTCCTTTTACAACTTTTTCCTGAACTGTGAAATGAGACACCCTTGGACCTTGTTATCTAACTGTCATGTTGACAATTAAACATTAAAAATATTTCATTCCCTTTTCAGTTTCTATGCTTGGTGGGGGGTTTTACCCCCTGATCACTGATATTCCTCACTCAATGCGAAATAATGCTGGATACGTGACAAACAGAAGAGTTAGGGAAGAAGACTGGGAAGCACAGAGAGAACTGCACTAAATACAAAGGATATATGAACTAAAAAAGGTTTCACAATAACACAAGAGTCCAACTCATGGGCGTAAATCCCAGGGGGGTGGGAAGGTCCGGACCCCAAAATCTTGGAAAATTCCAGAATGGTCCTCCCCAAAGAAATCACAAATCAAACTTTTGTATTTAAACAATATCAATATAAAAAGGTAATAGAAACAAAGAATGAAGTAAATCTAACATTTCTCAAAGAAAAAATAAGGATAAATCTTTAGGTCCCCCCCACTATTGTTAAAACAATAGTTCAGACCAAAGTGTAGGAGGAGCAACAGCAGCGCTGCTTATCAGCACAGACTCCATGGACCTTACCACAGAGGCAGCCTTTCATTGGCTAATGCCCATTTTACGTCACAGCGCAGCTACCACGTGCTTTACCATTTCACAAACTCATGCTAATGTACATTGTGGACTACCAGACCGACAGAAAGTTTTTGCGTCAGGACTCGAAAAAAAATGGTTCTCCGTCAGTGGGGTATCTTTACAGGCGATGTCAGGTATCCTGATCGTGTTTGTGGAACTAAAATTCAGATTTCCAAAATCTGAAACGGAATGTCTTGCTTGGATCAAAGCTTGTGCACGACTGCATTTGCAGCTCAACCGTCGTAGAATCAATAAGAACAAAGTGTCTGCTGGGGTAAGTATTATTGCTTTGCTTTCTTTGTGTTTAGTGAATGAAAAAAATAGTCAATAATAAACACATCCATTATGAAAACCTTTTAGCCAAGTACAGCATAATGGCAGTACCGATACAACTTTTACATCCTGAAGCCTGTCTGTTACAGTCTTACGTTAGCTGAACAGATCAATATGCAATGTGTACCGTATCTGACATACATTAAAGATTTTATTTTACCTGAAAAGGCTTTTTAGTAAACTGTAATTGTGTCAGCCACGCTAATCGTGTTAGCCTCCGAGTACCGTGTATCAGGCCTAGGCACATACGAACATTTGCCAACAGAAATCACCCTCTAAACCATGAATGCCCAACTTACCCAGCCTTGCAAGAACAATAGCCATCAGTGATCTTGTCCACAGCTATATTTATGCTGAGGGTCGGAGGATCTGCTGTTTTCCTCATCGACCGGTAGCATTTAGCCGCTTTTCCCCGAACGCGGAAGCTGAGGTGCAAAGAGTCCATTGGTTCTGGCGCTGGCTGCCTGAATATTAAGGGCCCTCCCTCACCTGGTTGACATGACGTTTTCCTTCCGGTTCGGACCTCGGCGTTTTTTGGTGCTGCACGCTAGCTGCAAATTAATGCGTGCGCTCAAACAATGCGCTTAACGACGCTCTGATCGCCAATCAATCGTCCTTCTGGCCGCCTGTACAAGCTCCACATTTCCTCCTTCCTGTTAGAGGCACTACATAAAGAGCTCAGTGCCGCTGCTGTTTGTCCTTGGCCGACTGTTTGCCTGCTGTCCTGGTTGTCCCCGACTGGCGGTCCGCCTGTCATCTGGATAATCTGTCAGCTGCCTACCTGTCGTCCTGTTTGCTGGCTCCTATTACTCGTCCAGTCTGGCTGATTTGGGCTGGTTGGTGACCAGCTCGGACTATCCTTCTAGTGCCGCTCTGAGTGGCGTCTGCTACAGCGGATCGGTTCCTCCCAGGACGGACTCTTAATTTGGAATATTGCTGCTTGAGTTGTCGTGGACTGAATTGTATTATATCTTCCGTAATTTGAATGTTTTTTCCTTTATTTTGACAGGAACAGCCAGCTCGTAATGTTGGTGGTGGACTTTCCGGGTGGTGGTACTCTTTCTGGTTTGGTGCACGATTTTTTAAAATTTTTGCCCTGTTTCATTTGCCGTGTTTCTTTTCTTTTTAGGACACTAACCCGGATTTCACTCCTGTCTCTGAGTTGTGCTAGAACTGACTTTTAATGTGTAAGTGATTTTAGACTAGTATTTTTGATTAAACAAACAATTGTGGAATAAATTAAAATGTTGAATTGTGAGATTGTCTCAAGCCTCATCTGTAGCGGGTCTGTGTGCCTTAAAGGTAACTTTTTAGTGGAGTCGTTGCAACCAATTTTATTTTTATTAAAATAGTGCTTTTAAATTTAAGTTCCCAATTCTTATCACACTGCTCCCGCCACATTAGCTTACCTGCACCGTACCATCCTCATGGAGTCGGTTTCTAACCATTTGTGCAGACACATGCACATTTGTGGCCTGCTGGAGGTCATTTTGCAGGGCTCTGGCAGTGCTCCTCCTGTTCCTTCTTGCACCAAGGTGGAGGTAGCGGTCCTGCTGCTGGGTTGTTGCCCTCCTACGGCCTCCGGCACGTCTCCTGGTGTACTGGCCTGTCTCCTGGTAGCGCCTCCAGCCTCTGGACACTACGCTGACAGACACAGCAAACCTTCTTGCCACAGCTCGCATTGATGTGCCATCATGGATGAGCTGCACTACCTGAGCCACTTGTGTGGGTTGTAGAGTCCGTCTCATGCTACCACGAGTGTGAAAGCACCACCAACATTCAAAACTGACCAAAACATCAGCCAGACAGCATAGGTACTGAGAAGTGGTCTGTGGTCCCCACCTGCAGAACCTCTCCTTTATTGAGTGTCTTGCTAATTGCCAATAATTTTCATCTGTTGTCTATTCCATTTGCACAACAGCAGGGGAAATTGATTGTCAATCAGTGTTGCTTCCTAAGTGGACAGTTTGATTTCACAGAAGTTTGATTTACTTGGAGTTATATTGTGTTGTTTAAGTGTTCCCTTTATTTTTTGAGCAGTGTGTATATATATATATATATATATATATATATATATATATATATATATATATGTGTGTGTGTGTGTGTGCTTTGGAGTTTGGACTTTCTGTGCTGATTTTTTTCTTTTTTTTGTTGCAAAGTGATAAAAGCTGGTAGCTCTTGAATTGCTACAAAATAAAGCTGTATTTCCTCATTCAGCCCACTGGCTGCAATGTTGACACCTTGAGATGCCATGAGACCTAAATCCTGAACATCATGGCATGGAGTGCATCCCAGTTTTCCATGTCTGGCATATAACCATTCATTTTAGCTTTTAAACTGGTTCTATTGATCCTGTGTCCAGACAGAGGGATAATCAGTAGCCCAGCATCATGACCTGTTTGTTCTGAAGATCCTGCAGCTTCCACTTCTCTTCCTAACATGGCGCCTCCTCACCCTGACTCTCATACTGACAGGAGGAACCACAGAGCTCTGTTAGGTTAAAAGCACATCTTCTGAAGTTGGGATATTTTTCCTCCAACAGATTCCAGAGGAATCACCTCAAACCAGATGTTGGACTGGATTTTATTTCAATGTCATTTGTGAATGTTAGAACCTCATTTTCAACAGTGGAGCTATAAAGGTTGAAAAAGGTTATCATTTTGGAGAAAATCTCATCAACATCAATATTTCCACTAAATAAGAGGCAAAAAAATTGTTTGATAAAGGAAAAGCCTCTCAGACTCTGAGCCCGACAGCAACAAACAATTTTTTTATATTAGACAATTAATTTAATTTCACATTATTATTGCGGTAGAAGCCATTTGTTTGTTAAATACTTAATGAAACATATTTACTGTGTTTGATGTTTGTTGTAAATGACTTATACTCACAAAGAACGAGGTAATTAGTCCAAGTTTGTCGTTTATTGAACGTTCAGAAACTACAGCGGCTGTGATGAGCCAAGACAAAGGTAAAAGAAGGTAAAACAACCTGAACAGGTGATCAACACTAAACCAGTCGCACCTTTTTACTCTCCTTCTGTCTCTGTCATTAAAGCACACTCGTTGCCATGGCAACCTCCTGCGCTCCACAAGCCGACCAGAGATTACGTTAAAAACATAAAATTCAGTCCGTTACGATATTAGGTTTGCAGGCTTGATATTTATTTTGTGATCATTAATAAGCTCCCTGAACACATCGGTGGTTGATTAGTTAATGTTAAACTCCTGCTCTTATTTTAATAATGGAACCGAAACGCACAGAATTGCGCAACACCTCGTTGAAACAATAATCACTGAAATTATTATCGTGATTGGGTCATTAATTTGAACACGTTCTGTTGATTTTTTTTTTTTAATAAAGTTATGAGCGTTTTGATAAACCAATCAGAGGAGGTCGTGCTGCTCTCAGCCTCCTGGCGGCGTTTAGTTTGTCACTTAATGCCAAGATCGACTCAAAACCTTCCACGATCGTCATGTTGCTCCGCTGCTCTAGCAAAGCACGAAGAGTTCAGAAACAATATGAAATGGGAAAAAAGTTATTTATTAACTGATTATGTCGTGTTTTAGATCATTCTTGAAAAACTAATCACTCACAGCTGCACAGTGAACTCTCTGATTCTTTACAGTAGACTGCAGCTCCCCTCTCTTGCAGGTACTGCGCACCCCGCTAAATCTTATAGGGGTATGCAGTACCCTGCCGTACCCCTTTACTTTCACCCCTGCAAATAACTGAATCACCTCCTAAGTGCTTTCTTGTTCTCCAGAGTCCTGCCAATGACCTCATTATTTGACTCAGGTGTGCTGAAGTAGAGACACATCTAAAAGTTGCAGGACAACGGCCCTTCAGGCGTGGAGTTATTGTAATGGAATTGTTGAAGAATTTTGGATTGAACTTTGTAATGTGATTACCATCATAAAGAGTCTTTGTTATCTGTTAGTCTCATACCTGACTAATTCATTTCCTTTAAGAACCTGAACAATAACTGAGAGAAATGACAAGTAAGACAAGACAGAATTTGAAAATATTACAAGTTTAAACCATGCGGCAATGGAAACTCTTGAAATAAAGACTAAAAGCAGATTGGTTTCTTTGAAACAGAATGTCAGTGTGTTTACTAAGCCTTCAAAGCTACACATGTGATGGGGACTGTGAGAACTATTCCTAATTCTCAGAGCCACCCACCCATCCACCTTCACACTGTTTCTGAAAAAGAATGTCAGATTTAGTTTCATGTTATTCTTTCATATATTGCTGGGTTGTTTTTTTTTAAAGAAAATTACACCCAATTGTAATGTTAAAAAATTTTTGGTAAAAAAAATGAAAAGAAGAAAAAGGAACATCAGATAGATCTGTTTCAGCTATGGTTCTCAAAATTGTATAATCAATCAGTCAATCAATCACATTTTATTTGTATATCACATTTCAGCAGCAATTCATTTCAAAGGGCTGTACATTATTAAACACAGTCATACAACACTGATTAAACAATCAAAAACATTACATTTCCCGCCAAGTCTAACCATTTTACCCTAAATTAGATTATTTTTTTACAGTGTAGTGACTAACAAATACATTTTTATTTGCTGAATAGACAGAAAGAGGGAAAAAGAGAGAGAGAGAGAGAAATGGACTTTTACTTTAACAAACTTTCTTCAAAGTCAGAAGTTTGCATACACTAATATTACCACTAAGCCTCTAAACAACTTGTGGAAGTCCAGGTGATGATGTCATGGTTGTGGTTACTTCTGATTGGTTATAAAGAGACATGCGCTGACTGTATGAACCTGTGTGGACATATTTTCAATCCTGACTTGGCTCTGTGTGACCACAGCAGTACTCCTCTTTTCTACTCTCCTCTCCAGTGTTTTTTCATCCAGCTCATGCATATGTAGTAACTTGCTGATAGCTTTTAATATGTATTACCTGAGAAAGATCTGAGATCCAAACATTCAGTCAATTCATCAAGATATTGAGTGAAGATAAGAAACTAGGAACTTATAGTGACACAAGGGTAATCAGGAGCAATAGAACATGGGTACACAGTGAAAACCATCAGACTTTCGTAGTGCAGGTTGATTGTTAGAGTTAACTCAGATGGTCTGATTATCAGAATGGAGGCCAGAGTGACATGCAGAAGTCACTGTGTCAAAATGGTCAGGAACAATACAGAGTGAATTCACAGGAACCCTAAGCAGCGTGACATGATCAAAGAAGAGTCTAAATAACAGATTGACATAATTAATTCATTATTAGAAAGAATTAGTGTGATTGCCAATAGCTTAATTGATTATTTTGCTAAAATAAATACCTTTTTTTTTGTTCTTTTATACCCAACTGTAGAGTTGAAATTTATTCTGAGAATAAATATTTTTCAAATGCTTTATTTTTGACACATGAAGTTTTGGCTCCCTGGAACAGACAGTCCAGCCTTCAGACACGCTGATTTTGATAGACAAAACTCCAAGTTATTTTAGTCTTTATGTCATTGAGTTATGTTGATATTGTACCGTCAAATGGAGCACCACGAGGTTAGCAGAGTACTAAACTGAACCTCTCATCAGTTTGGAAGAGTTACAACATCTTCATTTTTGTTGGAGAGGAAAAAGTTTGCTTTGGGAACTGGGCTTGTAAGCTGCCTACAGTTCACGTTCTCCACTCGTTAGACACTCTGATTGGCATAATCAGGTTACAACGGAGCTGAAAGGAAAAGGCCATCAGTAGGAATTAGCATCAACGATCAGTTATGTCAACAGGCTCCATGTCAAATACAGAGGAGGGAATAAAGACTCACACGTGGCTGTGAATCCTCACTTCAGGTCCCACCTGATCAACCGGGAAGCAACTGCCTGATGAAATCTAACATTAAGGGTGTCTTTCTAAGACAAAGCCTGTGCACCAGAAAGGGGTGGGAGGAGGCGTAGAAAATAGCAGTGGCAGACAGATTTGAGGTGACAAGGCGCGTACAAAGCCCTGTCAGGAGCCTGCGATGTGAAGAAAGGCTGTCAGGATGCAGAGGGAGGAAGGCAAGATGTGGTCTTTTGAAGGAGCTTGTCATTACAACAAATTGTTTCTTCAGGTCTGATTTCTAATTTAGTCGTCTATTTACAGCGATCATTGGAATATTCAGCACTGAACACTCCACAAACCACAGCGGGCACGCTGCCTGTTGAAAATATTTTGCCATAATTTCACAGGAAATATAGCTTCTCATAATTTTAATTACCTGCTTAGGTTGACTTGTAATTGTAACTTAGAGTGCCAATGTTCAAGTTGTTAAATCAGTTTAATTGATAGGTTAGCATATTGATTGTCACTCAGCCAGATTTGGATGTGAAAGTCTACACACAGTGTTGCTGAAAGCAGAAAGGAAAAAATTATTGGAGTGTGAAGTGATCCACACACACTAATGAGCAGTGTGTTTGGAATGCAGATGCGTGAAATAAATGGAAAGGGTTCAGTAACATGCTCTGAGATGAAAAAGAAATAGCAGAAATAAAGAGGCATTGTACTAATTAACCAGAATGAGAGCGAAACAAAAAGACATCATTTAGAGAAACATGCACTCTCAAAGAGTTATAAATATGTGTTTTGTTTTTATCATTAGAATATTCACAGTTATTGAATAGCATAAATGCTTTCTTGCAGTGGTTAGAAGAACGAAACAGTCTTCTGAACAGAACCTCCACTCAGTTATCAGCTTTCCTGGTTTTACCACTTTACAGAACTATTACCACATTAAAATGTATAGAGATTTCTAGAAATTATTTATTTGAATTATTTATTTTGTCTGTTTAAATCACTATGTTGAATTATTTTCTGTGATTTGTATTGACACTCTCTTCACTGTGCAACAAAATAATTGTTGGAATAGCAACTGGAGAGCATACAGTAAATGATGGCAACCAGCAAAAACTATCTGAGTCAGGACTTGTATCAAATATCTGAAAGAACTGATTTTTGCTTACATGCATGTAAATAAATGGTGGGTTCTGCAAAACCTCCAAACAACGCCTCCTTACATTCATGTCATAAGGTAAAGAGGTAATAAGGAAACATTGTTTCTGTTAGAAACAAACAATGTTTCTGTGGTGGTGGGTGGTGGTTGGTGGTAGTGGGTGGTGGTGGGTGGTGCTGGGTGGTAGTGGGTGGTGGTGTTGGGTGGTAGTGGTGTGGGTGGTGTGGGTGGTGGTGGGTGGGGGTGGTGGGGGGTGGTGGGTGGTGGTGTGGGTGTGGGTGGTGGGGGGTGGGGTGGTGCTGGGTGGTGGGGGTGGTGGGGTGGTGGGTGGGTGGGTGGGTGGGTGGGGTAGTGGGTGGTGGTGGGTGGTAGTGGGTGGTGGTGCTGGGTGGTGTTGGGTGGTAGTGGGTGGTGGTGCTGGGTGGTGTGGGGGGTGGGGTGGTGGTGGGGGTGGGTGGGTGGTGGGTGGGTGGGTGTGGGTGGGTGGTGGTGGGTGGTGTGGGTGGTGCTGGGTGGTGTGGGGTGGTGCTGGTGGTGTGGGGTGGTGTGGGTGGTGGTGTTGGGTGGGGTGGTGGTGGGTGGTAGTGGTGGGTGGTGGTGGGTGGTAGTGGGTGGTGGTGGTGGGTGGTGGTGGGTGGTGGTGGGTGGTGGTGGTGGTGGGGGGTGGTGGTGGGTGGTGGTGGGTGGTGCTGGGTGGTAGTGGGTGGTGCTGGGTGGTGGGGGGTGGTAGTGTGGGTGGTGCTGGGTGGTAGTGGGTGGTGCTGGGTGGTGGTGGGTGGTGGTGGTGGGTGGTGGTGGGGGGTGGTGGTGGGTGGTGGGGGGTGGTGCGGGGTGGTGGTGGGTGGTGGTGGGTGGTGGTGGGTGGTGGTGGGGGGTGGTGGGTGGTGGTGGGTGGGTGGTGTGGGTGGTGTGGGTGGTGTGGTGTGTGGGGTGGTGTGGGTGGTGCTGGGTGGTGTGGGTGGTGTGGGTGGTGTGGGGGTGGTGTGGGTGGTGTGGTGGTGCTGGGTGGTGTGGTGGGTGGTGGTGGGGTGTGGGTGGGTGGGTGGTGGTGGTGGGTGGTGGGGGGTGGTGGTGGGTGGTGCTGGGTGGTGGGTGGTGCTGGGTGGTAGTGGGTGGTGCTGGGTGGTAGTGGGTGGTGGTGCTGGGTGGTGGTGGGTGGTGCTGGGTGGTGGTGCTGGGTGGTAGTGGGTGGTGGTGGGTGGTGTGGGTGGTGGGTGGTGGTGCTGGGTGGTGGTGGGTGGTGTGGGTGGTGTGGGTGGTGGTGCTGGGTGGTGGTGCTGGGTGGTAGTGGGTGGTGCTGGGTGGTAGTGGGTGGTGGTGCTGGGTGGTGGTGGGTGGTGGTGGGTGGTGCTGGGTGGTGGTGGGTGGTGGTGGGTGGTGGTGGGTGGTGCTGGGTGGTGGTGGGTGGTGGTGTGGGTGGTGGTGGGTGGTGGTGTGGGTGGTGGTGGGTGGTGGTGGGTGGTGGTGGGTGGTGGTGCTGGGTGGTGGTGGGTGGTGCTGGGTGGTGGTGGGTGGTGCTGGGTGGTGGTGCTGGGTGGTGGTGGGTGGTGCTGGGTGGTAGTGGGTGGTGGTGCTGGGTGGTGCTGGGTGGTAGTGGGTGGTGCTGGGTGGTGGTGCTGGGTGGTGCTGGGTGGTAGTGGGTGGTGCTGGGTGGTGGTGCTGGGTGGTAGTGGGTGGTGTGGGTGGTGGTGGGGGTGGTGGTGGGTGGTGGTGGGTGGTGTGGGTGGTGTGGGTGGTGTGGGTGGTGGTGGGTGGTGGTGGGCGGTGGTGGGTGGTGGTGGGTGGTGGTGTGGGTGGTGTGGGTGGTGTGGGTGGTGGGTGGTGTGGGTGGTGGTGGGTGGTGTGGGTGGTGGTGTGGGTGGTGTGGGTGGTGTTGGGTGGTGTGGTGGGTGGTGTGGGGTGGTGTGGTGGTGTGGGTGGTGGTGTGGGTGGTGGTGGTGGTGGTGTTGGCGGTGGTGCTGGTGGTGTGGGTGGTAGTGGGTGGTGGTGTGGTGTGCTGGTGGTGTGGTGGTGCTGGGTGGTGTGGGTGGTGGGTGGTGTGGGTGGTGGGTGGTGTGGGTGGTGTGGGTGGTGGTGTGGTGGTGGGTGGTGGTGGTGGGTGGTGGTGGGTGGTGGTGGGTGGTGGTGGGTGGTGGTGGGTGGTGGTGGGTGGTGTAGTGGGTGGTGGTGCTGGGTGGTGCTGGGTGGTGGTGGGTGGTGCTGGGTGGTGGTGCTGGGTGGTAGTGGGTGGTGCTGGGTGGTAGTGGGTGGTGCTGGGTGGTGCTGGGTGGTAGTGGGTGGTGGTGAGAGTATTCTGTAATATTTGGAGCTCTTTCTTGAATAACCCTCCCTGTTGGATAGGGAGGAGATGGTAAGATGAATATGATACATTTTTGTCTGACACTTAGAGTTTGCTAACAAAACTCACAGAAATGAAAGATAATAACAGGCTGTGAACAGCTATAAACTAAGCACTTTTTTTCAAAATGGCAGTTTTTGATGCACCTAGTTTTTTTCCCTTCTTCTCGGTAAGTATTACAGTCTCAATAAATATTTTTTAACCACATCAATTCCTTCTGGAACACGATGCTTCATCTCACTTTGTAGAGGCGCACACATAAACACACACACACATCAACATATGCACAATTATATATGCAGCTAATCCTGGATTTCTGAATCTGACTATTATGAAACAGCCCTTTGGTCACGTCATGGTGGGTTTGGTTATGCGTCCAGACAAAAACTGGAAAATGTTGCTTGCCTTTTTGCTGATCTTTTTTTTATGGCAACCAGTTTGTAGAGTTAACAAATGACAGGGATCTTTGTCAACACCAACAACAACAACAATAATAATAAAAATATATTTTACCATTTTGACATTATTTTTCATATTCATCTGCTCTTAAGCTAATCTGGCAGAGAAATAACGAGAGCTGTATTTCAGTTATGACAAGTGATTGCTTGCAGAGAGCTGTAAGCAACACTTAAAATATTGGAAAGATGAGCAAAATAAAAAAAAATGTTTTAGCTCAACTCCAGAATATCAGAGTGCAGGGTTTGAATGGAAAGAATTAGAGTCTTGAAATGGGAATCTATTATGAATAAGGTCAGTGGTCCACGTAATAAAAAAATACAACTTAGAAAAACTTAAAAATAAGTATGAGGGGCTGTTTAGGACAAAATCTATGTTTTGTCTCTCACACGCTACGAAAGACTCGCACACTCAAAAAATACTCAAATTGCGCTTACACACTACTAAAATATCACACACGCAAACAATTTTTTTGTCTTAGTCACAAGACTAAGATTGCACATATAAACTAATAAAATTTAGACTCATTATTTTGTATGTGTGAGAGGCGTCACGGAAGAGGCGGGGCATAATTTGGAGATCATATCGCGCATGCCTTATGAGACAGTGAAGTTAACTTCAAGTTAGATATTGGAGCTCCACAGTGTAAGCGGCGTTTAGCTCAAGGTTGATCCGATTTATGAACGATAATTTCGGCCAGCCATTCTCTAGCGCTCCCTCCTCAAGCTCTTGGAGGTTCAATATTTCTAAATGGGCCTGTTGGTGAAAATAATTTCACCAACAGGGGTGAAATATGACATATTTCACCCCTCTGGTCACAATAGTGACTAAGAAATTAATTTCACTTTCAAGGACTCCAACAAGCTTCCTGATTAAATTTTCAGCTAATGTTCAGCAAACATTGAAAGTTTAGTGTGTTTTGATAATACTTATGCTGTATCGCATGTTTAGAGTAAATTATCACATAAATAGAGCTGATTATATCTTGGTTGCACCTTGGTGAGATTTAGACTGCCACAAACCTCCCAAAGAAGGAAGAGGCTAGAAATCTATGTTTAAATAAACATATAACAAAGATTTTTGGTGCACATCATCTTTAAAGTGTCTAGTTATGATATACACCTTTACATTTACAAAAATTAGTTTGGTGTGTGAGCAGGATGTGTAAACATGTTGACGGTCACAATAGTGACCGGTGGGACAATACGTTTGATTTAGGTCCGCTTATTTAAATACATACCATATTCTTCCAATACCTAACTTCTTCCTTTTTAAGATTAATTTTGAGTGTGGTTCATGATCTGTTAAGACTTAGTGATGGCCAGACAAAGTATACAACAATGTAGTTATGAGAAAGATGGATTTTGGTAGTGGTGGCTTAGACATGGACTATATGAGGAAGATGGGCCATTTTCCATGCTCGATTTTGAGTCAAAAGGCGGTGCTCAACAGTTGATTTGCATTTGCTTGGCTCTCAGCAACTTAATTTAAATACAAAAACCTCTGCTAGGCACAAGGGGAGGGGATGATAGAGGAACACGGACACACATCGTTTTTGACCATTTTTGGCAGTGTTCGACTCTGACAAAAACCTCTTGCCGAAAGCCCTCAATCTCCATGCGCACGACAGAACAAGGTGTCAATAGCTGTCGAAAATCCCACTTTTTCGTCCAGTGAAAGTTTATGATAAAGGGATAACTGTCTCTTTGATGTACTCTATAAAAATATAAAAAATAAAGAGGATCCAAATGAGGTTCTGACACAAGATGAGAAACCATTGATCCACCAGAAAAACAGTAATATTTTCATAGTAGAAACATAGATGAGAAAGAACTATACAGAGACTGATGTCAAATAGATCAATGAGCACATGAGAGGTGTAGGCCTTCATGACCTAAACCCCTCAAGGTTCAGTGTCATGATCAGGTCCAAGAAGTGGTGGTGGTCCATCCCAAAAGCACACTTGAAACAGGGTGATGGTAGCCAGGAGGTTGGAGTTTATCTTGTACCTGGTGGGTTGCCTGCTGAAACCCCCACTTTGTCTGTCAGTCATTGGGATCAAGAGGATAATTCACCCACCATGCCAGCCGGTGGTAGTCAGAGGAGCCGGTGGTGCCAGTGTGTGACTGCCTTACTTCTGTCCAACTGTGCCAGGGAAGCTGTAGCTACAATATAGTATCTAACTGCTACCAGTGTGTGAATGTGTGTGTGAACGGATGAATGACTAAATGTGAAATAACCCAAAATTGAAGAATATCAAAGTCACCAAATGGTGAGAAGGAGCCAAACCACTGGCCTTTGATTCCAGGCTTTGGGGTCCGGTATCCTGTAACTTTCAGGTGTGTCCCTGGTCCAAAACACCTGAATTAAATGGATCATCCCCTCAGTGTGCAGTTCAGTTCTCCAGAGTCCTGCTAATCACCTGATTCAGGTGTGTTGAAGCAGAAGCGGATGGAAAAGATGCATGACACTGACCCTCAAATCCTGGAGTTGGAGACCCCTGGACTAAGTCTATTACTGTGTGACAGAGTGACTGACAAATGTTCATGATTTTCAATAATATAAATGAAGGCCTCTACTATAGAGGTTATCTTTATGATCTATGTTAATGTGATAACATAACACTACAACTGACTGAAGTTCAATATAATTATGCATAAACACTCGAGCACTCAAATTTACCTTGGTTTAGAATATATCGATAGTCAAATTTGTACTTTACAGAGCAAATGTTGCACTAAAGTAATGCTCTGGCTAGGTATATTCAATTGAAGAAACAAAGTTCACCTTTTATGATCTTTTCTATTTGGAAAAAGCACTTTTAGCTCATCTTAGGAAGAACACCATATTATCCCACCGATCACAATTGTGAACGATCATAAAACACACTTTTTCATATATTTTCCCACAATTTTAAAAATTATTTCCCCTTGATTAGTTCAAAGGGCTATCAATGACATCTGATTTCAATATTTTTATGTCTGGGAAAAATTTGGGATTAAATGGGTTAAAACCTTTTCTAATATTTTTAGTTCAAATTGTCCTTTTAGTAGTGGGGAATAACGTAACACCCCATCCTAAATGGTTTAGCTGTCAACACATCTTCTGAGTTCATTAAGCAGCTCTATTAAAAGGCTACAGATGCTCCACATCTGCGTCATCGATTTAATCCAGACCTTTCTCCGCTTTGCCCCAAATGTAAAATAGAGGTGGGTAATCTAACTCACTGTCTTTGGTCCTGTAGGAAAATTCAACAATTCTGGTTCAGTATTAAGGAAGAGTTGGACAAGATCTTCTCCGTTAGCACTGAGTGTAATCCAATGTGTATGTTACTGGGAGTGACAAACAACAGCCTTAAGAAGAACTGTGAAAAACATCTGTACAGGATGCTCACATTCTGTCCACTTGAACTGGATAACAGATATGGTTCCATCCATAACACAATGGCAACGGACTGTCCTTGAATATGTGTCTTTGGACTTTTTAACTAGTAAACTACACAATAGGGATGATATGTTTCATAATATTTGGGATCCCTTTATACACTATACTGGTCTTGATATTTCTGCTATTTTTTCACGTAGCCTTACATAATATATTGCATTAATGTGTCTGCTTTTTTTTTATGTATTTATTTATTATTATTATTATTATTATTATTATTATTATTATTATTATTATTATTATTATTATTATATATTTTTTTATTTGTTTTTTAAGCCGGTGTATTGTAATGCTAATGCTGTTGTGTGGCAGTTTGTTCTGTCTTCCTATTTTTTGTTTGTTTGTCCTTATTAAAATGGAAAAATAACTAATAAACATATGTTGGAAAAAAAAAGGCTACAGATGGAA
The DNA here is from genome assembly GCF_904066995.2 of Poecilia reticulata. Lineage (NCBI taxonomy): Eukaryota > Metazoa > Chordata > Actinopteri > Cyprinodontiformes > Poeciliidae > Poecilia > Poecilia reticulata. The sequence continues at coordinate 2,321,854 of NC_088839.1, forward strand.
AGAAGACAATATGAAGCTTCAGTCCGTTTACCAACATGAATTTAGCTTCACAGTTGAAGGTAGATATGGTCGTAGTAATTCCTCCTGCAATCAGTGGGTTGCTGGTTCAAATCCCGCCCTGTCTTCCTCTGTAGTTGTGTCCTTGGACAAGACATTTCCCCCACCTTCCATTTGCTGGAGGTATGAGGGCACAACAGGTGGCCCAAGAGCCTGTTTCCAGCTTTCCAGTAGCTTACCACCTTCTGTGTGTGAATGACTGGATGTAGTGTGAAGCATTTTGGGGTCCTATGCACTTGATAAAGGGACATAGAAGTACAAACCATTTTAATAGCTACATATCCTCTGGGCATCTCCTGTCCTGAGTCCAGGCAGAGCAGCCAGCTAACACAATGGATGGATAATAAGAATTATGCTGTTCAGAGCTGATTCTTTGAGCCTTACTAATTTAGATCGGAGCTAATAAAAAGACAATGTAACACAATGAAACGGACAGGAAAATATATTAAATATAGCTGAGAAAAGAATTAATCTTGAGAGTTTGCTTAGTTGCAGCACCAGAAATGATGAGATTAGCTGTTCTTCTGGTTACTGATATGAATACGCAAAATCTATCAAGGGAAAATTTGTCATTGATTCAAACTGTATTTTGTTTTTAGTTTGATTCACTTTGTTGGATTTATTGAAGGTCAGTTATATCAGAATTATTTCTGTGGGAAATGCTGTTCCCTGTTTTCTACCATTTGTCTTCATGCTTGACGCAGGCTGTGAAAGAAAAAAAATCACTTAATTGTGATGTTTACATCTCAGATGGCAGCCCCTCCCAGCACCGTTTGCCAAAGCACGAAGAACGTCTCACAACATTTGCTTGATGTATGGAAGGGAGATAAAACATATGCTCCTCAAAAGAGTTGGTCCATCTTCACTTTGTTATTCCAATATCCTCTTCATTTCTTTTATAGCATCTGCATGATAGGATCATCCGTCATTTGCACACGTCTGTCTGAGACAGAGAATGATTGCTTTTACCCAACATCATTTTTTGGCTGCTGTTTGAGTCTGAAAAAGTTCATCTTTGCAGAAATATGGGAAAAATAGGAAAACAAGAGGACACTTTCTCTCCTCCCTCGGCTGGAGATAATCTTGTTTTTGACTTGAGTGATAGGAAGGGATTTCACAGGCTCTCCATCTGTTTCTGACGGCTTTGTCTTTATGTCAAAATTGGATTTCTTAATCTAATAGCTGAGCCACTGGCCTTTTCTGTGTGACAGCGCAGATTGCTGTACGTCTGTAGGAAATCCTCCCTATGATCTGTCAACCAGAAGCCCTGAGTTACAATAACATCAGGGACAAGAAGCACAACCAAACCCATGGAGATGATGTGATATGTAAATCCAAGTTAAGTCTTAGTTGAAGGGCTGTTCTCTGTAGACTCACTCAGGGACAGTCGCTGCAACAGGTTCAGCCGGACTAAACTTGACACGTTGGTTTTGTGTCTAGGATTAGGAGAAAGATCTGGATCAATCTGGATGTTTCTTGATGTGCTGTCACATTATGTAAATCCCCATTCTGTAAGGATGCCACTGATAATGGATTTGCCTGCATCCCAATGAGACAATGAGAAGCGAGAGTTGACCTCAATTTGTTTCCTGGCCCCCTGGTTTCCTGTCCCTGCCTGGTCTGTCTCTGGTGTGTTTCCCTGCGGGGGTCTGCAGGTAGCTGGCAGCGCGCCTCTCCTGTTGCTGTCTTTACACGATTGCTGTGAGAGAGATCACAGGGCGTAGAGCTGTGAACAAGACAAAAGTTCACATTGTGGGGGAAGCAAAAGGGCCGCAGGGCGCCCCGTATCTCCTCCATCTCTCCTCTATCTGCTTGTCTTCAGAGCCATGTCAGCTCCGGCAATCCGTCCTCAGTTTCTCTTCCATCTGTCTCTTATCTCGCCTGCTCTCCTCCCCTCTCTGTCTTCTCTCTCCACCTTAAGCACCTTTCCTCACTGACAGCTAGAACCAGACTAATTGACAGACTGACCTGTGGAAAAGCAGCACTCATGATCAGACAGCGCTCCTTTCTCAGCTACAGCATCACCTCATTTTTTCCTTTTTCTTCTCTGCCTTCCTTCCCTTCAGACTTGGAAATGAATCATGTTCGGGAGCATGGGAAGTCAGTCACAGCAGATGAGGCCAGCAGGGGAAAAGAGTGGACGGGTGATCTGACCGGTGTCTGCAGCTTGAACTTTGGTGATGTAAATTCTGCCATGGAGTTGACCTTTCACCCTGCTCTGTTGGAGGCCTTTCATTTCATCTTCTTGTGCAGCTAAGGCCTCTTCCGACATAGGAAGGATGGCGACCCCTCTGACTTGAGGCAAACCTTTACCAAAACTCTATCATCTGCCCTCATGTTCTTCATCACACATCAGCCTGTCTCTCACTACAACATGTCATGTTGCCCACAGCAGACCTGCTGTCCTTTTTGAAAGTCAGTGCTCAGATGTGAGTCATGCTCGCAGACCCCACTGTTGATTTAACAACACTGCCATTCATTTTTTTCCCCCGCCATTTCTTTCCCTTTTTTCTCCTCCAAAGTGCCACTAAACATTATCTTTACAACTGTGAAAGCTGACAGCTGCCAGTAGGAGTGAAATAATTGCTGCTGCCAGAGTGACAGACAGGATTGGCTGGCTTGTATAATAGCAGAATAATGTCATTCTTATCTAAAACATTTGGAAGCCGGGGGGATTGATGTATTCTGGAGCTATAGATGAGCCAGTTGTTGGAAGCAATGCAGCTTAAGCAACGGCAATCAGACGTTTTGTCACTTTGTATTCACCAAATGTTTTATTTTGGGGCCATCACATGCAACAAAGGCGTTCCCACGAGCATCTTAGCAATTCTCGGCTTGAAATCCACACTGTTGCTTCCCTGGCACAGAGACGACCAACACTGAAGCTCACACTCTGATCGCAAATGGAGTCTGTGGGTGTCGCAGTGACATTCACAGCCAGCTGTGTCAGTAGGAAGCTGGCTTTGTCTCACATTCACACTGAGAACACCGCAGTGTTGGCTGAAGCATTTCCCCATGTTCAAGCAGATTGGACTGATTCACCTTTCCATCAGCATCAGAGTGCTTAACATTCGGGGCTTCAGCTGACATTACACATACATCACACAGAGAGAGCCGCGTCGCTGCCTGCATCGCTTCCAACTGACGTCTGAGACACTAATTTATGGTCACAGCAGTGTCTTTGTCAACTCATATGATGAGGCAAACGCATCAAACTGTTTCATTCACAATTCATCTCATAGATCCAATGGAGCTCTTACACTGAGTACAATCAGATGTAATGAATTTTATTGTATGTTTGAGGTTCATTTTCACATTGAGAAAATGGAAGAAAAAGATCAGTTTGTATTTTTTTCTTTCCCATATCGTAGCTGTTTTTCACATTGTGTTTAATATTGTTTAAAGGCCTAATCAATTATTTGATAAGTTCTAATAAAGTTTTACAGGATGGAGTGAAAACAAGAAAGAGTCCTATATAGAAAAGCTTGGTGTCACTTGGAAAACAACACTTATCACAAATTTTTATGATTGTGTACCCAGTTATTTTGGGTAGTACACCCAAAATAATTGTGTGACCACTTTTTTTGTTTTGCTTAACAAAATTACAATAAGTTTCTTTTTTTTCCCCTGATAAATTTTACACTTTATTTTAAGTGCTTGGAGGAAAATTCTAGCAGTTTGCATGCAGAGCCTTTGTTTCTGGGTGAGTGTAACGCCAGGCTGCAATAGGTGGCACAAACTGGATGAAAAACTCTTCACGCCGTGTTCATTGCTGCTGTACTTTTTCTGTAGTTTTACGAACGTATCATTTTGTTACCATGGTACTGATTCTCCTGTAAAAAAATTGCACAAATCCAGGTTTAATTTCTATTCCAGATATTACAAAACAGAATCCCAGAAGAGCTGCTGATTAATCTGAAACGTCTTTCCTTCTTCCTCTCTTATGTTTATGATCTGCGTGGCCGACAACGACTGAACAGCTTGACTTCCTCCGCTGCCATTAAAAACTACAACCACAGCAGAGCAGAAAATTGATGTCATTGTTCACAACCCCTCCTTCTGTTCAGATGGGCCAGGCTGGACTTCATCTTGTTTATGACTTATTTGGTTTCAAATAAGGTCCTACCTGGTGAGTTTATACAGACCTGGAGAATCTGCTTCATGAAGGGAACTCACCTCATTTTATTTCAAAGGTGGACTCTGCCTTGATGAGGTCACAGGTCAAGGGAGAGATGGGAGACCTTAACAAGTAGCCTGTAGGCTACCGATGTTGTTGTCTATGTTCAGCTACGTACATTCATTTTGCTCCCAAAAAAGTTGTCCCCCCCACCCCCTCTAGGGGCAGGGAGTCTCTAAGAATCCTCTCTCCCACCTCACACACCCTCCCACACGTCGTTCAACCAGACAGCCATTTGTAATCCATAGGGGGGGCCTAGAAAATATTTGGAAACCACTGGGGGGGACACAGGAGAAAAAGTTTGGGAACCACTGCCTTAAATGTATTATCAAACTTTATTAACAAACCAGCGTTCTGACAACTATCCCAGCATGCACCGCGCGCTTCTTCTTCTACGGGGGAAAATGGAGTCGGCGGCTGCTTACCGTAGCTGCTAGACCTGTTGTGGCTCAATATTGGTCCATATATACAGTAAGGCGCACCGGGTTATAAGGCGCACTGCCGGCTTTTGAGGAAATTGAAGGTTTTTAGGTGCCTTATAGTGCGGAAAATACAGTAATAGCTAGGCTAGAGAGTTTTGCGTGTGCAGGTGTGTGTGTATGGTAAGAGTTTAACCTGCAATCAGCGGGTTGCCAGTTTGATTCCCACTCTGTCCATTTCAGTCTTCGTGTCCTTGGGCACTTCCCCTGCCTTCCCTGCTGGTGGGGGTCAGAGGCCCGGTGGTACCAGAGCATGGCACCCTCACATCTGTCAGACTGACCAATTAAAGTTGTAGCTACTCTCCAGTAGCTTGCCACCATTTGCGTGTGTGTGTGTGTGTGCGTGTGTGTGCGTGTGTGTGCGTGTGTGTGTGGGTGTGTGTGTGTGGGGGGGTGGTGCATGTGTGTGTGTGTGTGGGTATGTTAATAAAGACATCCTGCAGGAGCAGTCGTCCCATATTTGACAGAGGCTTTACTCTGCCCTGCTGTGTAGGACAGATTGTGCTGCTATATATACAGACTACAACAATTAGAGTCTAATCACTGCCAAGTGGACCTAGCTATTTTGGAATTAAGTTAAAGACACTTACAGGACCCATGAGAGACATTCTGCTGATGTGCTGTGTAATAAGGCCTGGTCTTGAATGCTTTTGCCTCCCTGCTCAATAAGGAACAACATTGTCTGCTCAGATATTTGTTGCACGCCTCCTTTTCTTAAGTGTAAATATAAATTAAAACAAATAGTAAGAATAATATCAGCAAAAATGACAGAAAGTGTGATCAAGTGGGTGTGTGTGAATGTGTGTGTTCTGGAGCAGCAGCACCAGCTGTCACATGTCAGCTCAGCTCCTTTCAAAGTCCAGGTGTGAAGAGGCCAGAGCCACTGCTAAGGTGTCATGAATGCAGCGTCTCCCTGAGACATGGAGGTGTGTGTAGGGTGTTAGGGAAAAGAATGTTGCTGGCTGGTTCACACACAGCTGGTTAGGAGAAGCAAATACTGAAAGGTGATATTTTTTACATGAAACAAATGATCAGTTTCAGAATTATTATGTTTTGTATTTAATATATAAGAAATATAATATCTTAAATATATCCAACAGTAGGGCTGCACAGTGGCGCAGTTGATAGAGCTGTTGCCTTGCAGCACGAAGGTTCTGGGTTCGATTCCCGGCCTGGGGTCTTTCTGCATGGAGTCTCCATGTTCTCCCTGTGCATGGTGGGTTTTCTCCAGGTACTCCGGTTTCCTCCCACAGTCCAAAAACATGACTATCAGGTTAATTGGCCTCTCCAAATTGCCCTTAGGTGTGAGTGTGTGTTTGCATGATTGTTTGTCCTGTCTGTCTCTCTGTGTTGCCCTGCGACACACTGGTGACCTGTCCAGGGTGACCCCACCTCTCGCCCAGAACATTAGCTGGAGAGGCACCAGCAACCCTCCCGACCCCACTGAGGGACAAGGGTGAAAGAAAATGGATGGATATCCAACAGTATAACATAGAAATGTCAGTTCCAGCATGCATGGTGATACAATACACATTAACATTCCTGGCAGATGATCTTTGTTCAACCAAGAATTTATTTTCTGAATGACGCAGGCCTCATTTCCTACAAACATTTCTCTGTTTGTATTTACATTTTCACAAAACTGACACAACTGACTAAATAGCCACTAGAAAAGTCCTTTTTAGCATTACAGTAATCAAACATTCTTCTTATTTTTTATTTTATTTTATTTTATTTCATTTTATTTATTTATTTTTACTATTCATCTTTTGCAACAAACTTCTGCAAGGTCACAATAAAGAAAATCATGTTTTCCAGTCAAGAAGAACATGAGAGTAAAGTTAGTTATGTTTAACTAACTAACTTAGTTAGTTAGTACCACCTAGGAACTAGGTGGTAGGAACTAGAATTGTTGAACTAGGAGCTAGAATTTGTTGAAACCATGCTTCAAGTTTGAGGGTCAAAGCCCTATTTACCCCGACCCACCATGGACTCCATATTCCACAAATATCTCCTTTACATTTTTACCTGCCTGTGTTTCTGTCAAATCTCTTTTTTCTTTTATCCACAGCTAAAATACATTTTATAAAGTATTCAGTGTTTTGTCCTCTTATTGTACAGTTTCCTCATTATCAACAAAATTTAGCATCTTTGACAAAAAAATACAATAAAACCATATAATGTCAAAGTGAAAACAGATTTCTACAAAATTCAATTAAATATTTGCAAAATTGTTTACCCTCTTTGAGTCAGTATAGAGTAGCTGCACCTTAGTCTGCACAGCATGGAGTCTGAGTGGATCATCAGTTACCTTTTGACACAAACAGGTTTCTGTTCTTTGGGTAAGAACAGAGTGCCATCCGGATCCCCGTGTGCTTTAATAGTATGTGTCAAATCCTGCACTGAAGTCCAACAGAACCAGTGCTGTGGTTCTTCCACAGTCTGTATTCATGCTGATATAACTGAACACTTTGAAAAGGGGATTCTCAGTACTATAGTGATCATGGAAACTCCACTGTTTGTCAGACTCCCAGCAGCTATTGGCTGATTGATCAGGCATTTCAAAGGAGGTAAATATTTCTTCAATCACTTATTTTATGTGAAATATTTGTATTTAATTGTTATTTTATAGAAATCAGTTTTTATTTAAATGTCAAAAGATTGCTTTGTCTTTTTAATTTTGTTTTTTTTTAAATCCACATTTGTTTGAGAAAGACGATACTGTGATGATCAGGCACATCCCGGACTAAAAGCTATAAGTAGAAAGCACTGCAGAGGCCTCCTGTAATCTCAGAATGTTCTATTATTTTTATGACAAAAATTAAAACTATTCAAAAATTAAGATTTTAATCATTGTTAAAATCAATAAAATGATAATAGTACAGATTTTATTTTTGTTCTTATTCAAAACAAAACCACATGATCAATAATGTTTTCATGACTCAACAAATCTAATCTGGTGTTTATCAATGCATTCTTTTACTTAAACCCTCATAACTTCAGTGCTGATTATATCAAAATGAAATCCATGAAGTAATTACAACAGAACATTTAGGAAGAATATACGCTTTATCTATGATTACTTCCTTCTTTCGGCTTTCTTGCTGTCTGCAGGAATATCTGAAAAGTATCACGAGGTTCTGTAGCGTTCTGTTGGGTTGGCTGTGGGTCCATATCGATGTCTTTTTGAGCAAAGCATCTGTCCACAAGCTGCCTACAGATCTGCATAGTGATGTATGGATGTGATTAACTTGTCAGCCCTAAAAGAACATTGAAGATGAATATGAACACTTAAGTCCAGTCTATTTACTGTGTTTTTACTTTTGGACATATTAAGTAAGGACATTTTTCAAGAAAATTGGACATTAATTGCCTTATATTTACTCACATTGTATAAAATAATCAAAGGACTTAGGAAAGAACAGCTAAGTATGTTTTTGTGCAGTGTATTTGGGATTCTACACATAAACCGTAAACCCAATGGAAATGTCCTCTCTGTTTTAATTAGTGAGTAAAATAACAGATATCTTCTCATGTGTTTTACCTAAAAGCTTGTTAATTCAGAGGGAAATGCTTTGTCTTTTAGTTTTCCTTGTCCCGTCTTTTCCTTTACAGCTATGGAATCCATCTTAAATGGATTCACCCATCTTTTCTTTCCATTTACTTTGCTTTATACACACATTATAAGACAACATCAAAGGAAAAGTGCTTAACATCTGAGATGGTGATGTTATGACCACATTTGTTTTAGTTGGCCCTATGGAGCTACGTTCCATGCTCCACCATCTCTTGCCCTTGCTGTGTTGTGAACATCACACAACCTTAAAAATCACCTTAAAATGAGCTCTGGACCAACACAGCCCCCTGATGAAACTTAAGTTACTTAAGTCATGGACTCACTCAAAATGGCGGCTGAAAGGCCATCCTAATGCAATCTGTCCATTGTGGGTGGCAGCAGAGGATCTTTGAGTCAGACAGAGCAGAGAAAATTGCCTGTGGCATTGTGGATGTAATAGGGAAAGGCAGTGATGCATTTCCAGCTCGCCGGTCCGGCCACTGGGGAGGTTCTGTCACCGCTGTGCTGTTCACTCTCAGCAGCCACAAACTCCTCGTCCAGCTCCTCCTCGCCTTTGCCTAGTTTTCTCTTCGGCTTTGACTCTGCCTGAGGTAAATATAACTGCAGCCTCTAGAGAGTGGGCGGTTATGCATTTTCAACTCAAGGGAGTTTGCACCTTGTGTTTCTGTGCATTGTGTGTGAATATGTGTTCCCCCCCTCCCCATTCTAAGTAAACATACTCCCAGTCGGTCTGTCTTTGCAGGCCATCTGCTAATGCAGTGTTTCTCAACCTTTTTTGGGTCAGCGCCCCCCTAGCCTTTATCCAGGTCCCTCACCGCCCCCCAATAAAAAATTTGTAGACTACTTGCACTGACAATTATTTTATTATTAATGTTACTATCGTTATTGTAGATGTTTTGAATCGGTGCACCGATTATGTTTTCCTAAACACTTCAGCGTGCCTTACGCTCCTTCACCTCGCGCACATAACGGGGTAAATGTAGCGAGTTTTGCCCTAAATGTATCGGCGTCTGGAGGAGGGGGGTTGAGGGGAGCGTATGTTTCTACGCTCCTTTGTGGGGGGCGCCGATTTATGTTTTCACATCCACCTGAATAATGTGTAGTTGAGCTCCTGCCCATGACATTTCAACAATATTATTTTACCTTTTATCTGGAAATAGTGTCTGTTTATTCTTGCCATACAGTCTCTGTATTAATTATTGCTCTAAAGGTCTTGCCATACCAGCTTATTCCTCTGTATTTACTTTAGTTTCTTAGTTTATTCTTGCATTTTGTTCTTCATTCATTTCCATTTAGTTTCATTTGATTAGTTTTATCCTCTCTTGGTTTATTGCTATGTCCACTTTAGTTTCTTTCCTGTTGCTACATTTATATGATCGTTTATTGACCATCAGTAATCTTCACTCATCACCTGCTGCGCCGCCTTATCGTCATGTTTCACATCATGTGTTGATTTTTCACTGTTCAGCGTCGGATTCTCTGTTTTTATGCCATAATTCACATCTATAGATGAAGCGGGCAAAACGGAGCGAAGAACGGAGCGCCGTTTTGCCCGCTTCTCATGTTTCAGCGTTTTGCGCAATGTGCTCGTCGTTTTTTTTTTTTAACTCCCTAAGGTGCAGGGCGGTTGGGAAACATATCGATGGAGAAAAGGCAGACTGACATAAACCTTTTAAAACAACGGAAACAATTTCTGCATTCTGATTATTGAAATTTAAAAGTGCTGTGTTGTTCTATCACCCCCGTTTCATACCGGACCACTTACAGCACCGTGTTAACGCTATAAAATGAACGCTCTCTATCGTGGTATCACCCATGGAGGGATTTCTTTATTTAAATGGGTTCATTTTTCAGAGGGATACAAAGTCGTGATTTTAGTAATTACATGTTTATAAGAGCGATTTTCTGTTGTCCTTCCATGGAAGCGGGCAGCTTTCAAACGGAAATAAAACACTTTTTAATATAAATTGCTGCTTTGACATGATCACAGAACTGCCAAAACATATGTAGCTACATAAATACCAGACAAAGTGAATCACAGCAGCGTCATCAGCCGGTGTAACGCTGAACTGATGCGGAGCCATGAAGCTACAAACACTGAATAGAAGAAGAGCTGCCATCGATACAGTTGCAGCCAGGCATGATTTAATGTTACACAATACCTTTTTACCAAATTGCTCAAAGTCTAAACTGGTATTGTTGTGGATTTAAGGTCTAAAGCTTCCCTTCGACCAAACGCCCCCCAAAGGCATCCCAGCGCCCCCCTTTGGTAAAAATGTCCGCCAGCGCCCCCTGCCGTCCTCTGAATGCCCCCTGGGGGGCGGTACCGCCCACGTTGAGAACCGCTATGCTAATGCCTGCTCAAGACATGTACCTCTACATAAATAGAGAGGAACTCACAAGCCTGCTTGATGTGTGTGTTTGGAAGACTTGTGCTGCTGAATCGTGCCAAAAGGAGAAAAAAGCCACAAACGTGTTATCCACCAAAACAAGGTCTGCTCTCCGAATAAGACCTTGAGGATTAGCAGCCATGTTAATGTGTCTCTCTATCTGCATGTTCACTCAGGGTGCTAACACTGTTTGGCAGGCAAGTGTTAGCTTGAACCTGCACTTCATGTTGTCATGGTTCCTGCCATTTATGCTGTGAGGCAGGTACTAAAGGGTGTTACAGCCTAGAAGTTCTGCTCTCACACCCGACACATAGTGCATTATATGACACCAGGGTTTGTCCTACCTCACCTGATCATTCAACTCCAGTTTGATTTCCTGGGATTTTTAGGATGGAGGTCCACCTTCCTGCAGGATGATCCAGATGCAGCCAGATCTAATCAAGTTTGTCTGTTACAGGGTCAAATCAAAGTTCAGACCTCAGTAGGAAATTTAAAAAAACAAAAGACGAACCGATGTTCACACACACTCTTTATGCAGTTTGATTGAGCTTGAACAATTTTGCTAAGAGAAACTGGATCTCACTTTGGTGCAAAACAGCTGTGCTTTGAGTGCACAAAGCACAGCTTCCATCAAGTACTGACTTATGAGGGCTGAATACAAATGTCCAAATTTCAGATTGAAAGCCATGTATGATTTTACTTTCACTTTATTATTATTGTGTTGATTGTGACATAGTAAAACAAAAACATAACTGAATGTGTGTTTTTTTATGTGCTTACATGTGAAAATAGTTAAGGGATATAACCACTTTGCCACTGATCTGTAAAAGCAGGTTCAAAAAGCAACTGTACAATAAATTTAGTAAGCATGAGATTTGAAATTTATTTTTAATAAAACAGCCATGTTTTGATTGTTTTAAATGTTATTCAATAAGTCAGACAACTATAAAAAAATCTATTAATTAAAAAGTCATACAATGGAAATGTTTGTGGAGGAATTGGACTGACATTTTTGTAAATTGCCTTAAGATGACATGTTGAAAATTGGTGGTGTATAAATAAACTGGATTCAATTTGTAGCTGAATGTAAAGACGTATCTTTGTCAAAGTGCATTTATTAGAGGCTCATTGTTTCAAAAATGCAATACTTATTAATTTCATTTGGGACATTTGGAGAATTGTTGTTCAAATTTGTGTCTCTAAAAATGTGGTAGAATAACCCGAGAACTAAAATATGGCTGAGGCAGAGTAAAAAATAAAAAACAAAAAAAAACAATATATATATATATATATATATATATATATATATATATATATATATATATAGTTATTGCTACTCATTGAGAAGTTAAAGAAAATCACACACACTTAAACTTTTCCAACTGTGTCAAATCTTTAAAGAATTAAGCCATGCATAAAATAAATCTTGCAATCCACTAAGCCACAGGGACTTCATCTATTTTCTCCAGGAATGCGCATGGTTAGAACAGGTTCCCTGTTCTCAGGAATAACAGCTCTTTGATCAGTCAAGCTGCAAAACTACCAGCAAGTGTGAAATCTGAGGAAACAGGTCTTCTGTTACTGGTATGCTAAGGAAAAAACAAGCCATAATAATGTGATGTGAAGCAGCGTGGCATGCTTAAAGTCTCCAAGAAAAGGTAAACGAGTTGATCAGAGGAAAGACGGCTGAACCGACATGGAGCTAATTTACTGTTAGGTAAATGATTCAGAAACTCCAATATTCTGCAATTTGTGTTGAAACAAGCCACAAATAATCGTGACCTCATTGAAATTAACAGCAGTTCATCAACTTAACACCATTTAATTGTAGCAGTGGCCTGATGGTGAGAAGTAAGTGGATTTAGGATGCTGGGTATGCTAATGCTGCAGGTCAGGCTTAGACTGCAGCTTTGTTCCAACAGCACATTCAGCTCTGAAATGTCCACCATCCAAAGATGATTGTTTAGGTTGAATCTTCCCTCCTGACAGTTATTAGAGGGAATTGTTGTATTTCTGATGAAGTCAGTGTTATGGGAAACATTTACATTTCAAACTCTTCAACCAGAGTTTTAACCCAAGGCTGCATTAATTAAGCTTAATTAAGCATCACTGATTTCATGATGTCTTTTGACAAACCCTGAAGAATCTACCCTAGTGCTGTGTTTGTCATAGGAAATGACAAACAATATAATATAAACAACAATGTTGTTAAGAGTATTCAATTGCTTGTCAATTTTGGGTTAGCCAAAAAATTTGACCAAGATGTTTCTTCTGACTGTAGTATTAATATTAATGATACCAGGAATATTATGGAAGGCTCCAGGAAGAGTCCTTAGTTGAATCTGATAGAGAATCTGTGGAGGGAGCTAAAGACTGGGGTGACCGTAAAGAGGCCTTAAAACTGGTCACCGTCATAAACCATGAGAAGGGCTTGATGTCTTTAAGTTCTTAAACCAGACATTGATAACTTTCAATATGACATCTTTAAATAATAATATGTAAAGAAAAACAAATAGTTATTTGTCAACCTTTATATTTGTTAATTATCTTATCACTGGCTAAGACAATGAGGAGTATGAAACTATGAAAACAGTTTTAAAACTCAATCTACCAGGAGTATTAATAACTCTGTAAGTACTTGTATAGCAGCGTATCAGGTATCAAGTCCTGATGGAAAATGAAGTCAGCATCTCCATGGAGCAGGAGTCCAGCCAGTTGTTTTCCAGGTAAGAGGCTTCTGATGTTGCCTCTGGTTCCAGAGGGAAGGCAGCCGTCGTTTCCCATGTCCTGTCTGTGTGCGGTGGATCTCACCGGTCACTTTCCATCACAGACCTCTGTGTGCAGCACTTTCTACCATCTCACTTCTCTGATAATAAGCTTGTGTACAGCAGTCTTAACACCAGCTCCTTACAAATGACCTTTTGCTTCGATGACTGTCTGCTGCCAAACTGCAGCCTCCCCTCTGATTGTGAAGGCTGTAATGTGGCCTTTAACCCTTGTATGAAGAAATGGGGTCCAACTGAGCCCACACACGTAAAACTTGTATCCTTTGCCATAGTCCTCTACGTTTGCCTCAGTCCTTTCACACACAAGGGTTAATACAACATTTGTGTTAGAAAAATGTCATCAGCCTCTATTTAACTTTCTGAGAAAGTGAATTTAAGATTTTCATTAGCTGCAAGCTACAATCATCATAATTAATATCAACAGAACCCTGCGATATACAGTATAATGATCTTTGTATGAACTTATATAACAAGCTCCACTTTTTAAATTGAATTTCTGAAACATATTACATTTCTGATGATCTTTGGATTTACATAACTGTCTGTTAGCAGTTTGTGAAGTAATATCTGTAGCAGAAAGTCAAATTCTTCTGCGTATATTCTATATGAGTACTCACACAGATAGAGAATTCACTTTTATTGAGAACGTGAGACTGAATCCGCATAAACACTGCAACTGTTTAGCAAAAATATAAATTAAAATTTTAAACCATTTTAAACCAAAAAAAATATTAAACCATGACCCACTAGAAGAATGGGTCATGCTGATCACAACAGCAGTGTGACAACATAAATAAAGGAATTTTTTATCAAGAAATTAATTTTTTATGTATTTGAAATGGAATAAAAAATAAAGTTTGTGTTATTTCTATTAATGTATTTGAATGATAAGAATGATGTAGACTGATGGTGAAAAGGATGAAATGAAAAGGAGCTGAAGCAAGTAGCAGCAGGCTGTTATTTCACCAAAACCAAAGTTATGAAATGAATCTGGAGGTTGTAGCAAAGGGAAATAAATATAAGAGCTGAACATTATTTAAGTCTCACAGGAAATGTAACACCAAAGGACAAATTGCACAGAGGCAAAAATTTACCCATCTTTTTTTTTATAATATGTGTACATACATACTGAAGAGCAAATGAAGCTGGAGTAAATAAAAGTGAAAGAGATTTTGGAGAGTAAAAACCCCAAATGTTTTTAAGATGTTATAAAATGTTAGTATGTGCTGTTTGTTGTGTCCCTGGGGGGGAAGTGTAATTAAGTTCTTGTGTCATTTGGTGGTGATGCTGCTGCTCTTAGCCTACCCTCAGAGCGCTGCCCTGCTTCACTTTCACATCCTGTCACAACACCCGGATGAGAACGCTGCTCCGCTGAGGATGAAAGAGGACCTGACTTTAATTGAATGTGATTAACACTAACTGGAAACAAAACAGCATGTAATACACGTCCACTTTAAAGAGGCGAGCCTACATGACAGAATGGGGCCAATGAATTAGACATAGAGGAGATAGGCTGTTAGTAAAGTGCACCAGAATAAGCCGTGCATCCGAGAGCTGCTTTTTAATCATTCATATATTCATTAACTATGGGCACTTCAGGGGGTATTTATAGGAGATAAATCAATATTTTGTACAAGGTCAAAATACAATTAACTACTTTTATTATGTGTTCAAGTTTCATGTGAGGATAAAATTAAAACAAATTTTTTTACCTTTTTTTTATTGTTAGTTCTGCTCAAGCTAGAATTTAAAAATATAAAACATTTAAATGGATGATAGAAAGCTGTACATTTGTCAGTGGAAAGAGCCAAGAAATGTTTATTTTCACAGGAAGTCCAGTTTCTTTACTCAATGATTCACTTTAGTGACTAATCACGGCTTCCTCAAAACTGATGACAAATACAGACTATGTTTTGTTCTAAGCAATAATAAAAAACAATGAAAAAAATGTATCAAACAATTTCACTTTTTACATTCATGTTTCTGCATTAGCCAAAATATTAATTTGATCTTTTTCTCTTTATCCACATTCAAAAGAGCTACTCCCTCTGACAGTTTTGTCATATAAATATTAAATTATATTCAGTCAATTATGCTAAATTATTATTATTTAAAGACAGCAAAGGCAAAATGGCACTGCTACAGGCATGTTATTTACTTTCTTTCATGTTAAATATGTTGCCATCTTTTGTTGACAGATTTTCTGAGTTGTTTCCGGAAGGTGATAATACTGATATTATACTGATAATAGTACTGATATTATACTGATAATAGTACTGATATTATACTGATAATAGTACTGATATTATACTGATAATAGTACTGATATTATACTGATAATAGTACTGATATTATACTGATAATAGTACTGATATTATACTGATAATAGTACTGATATTATACTGATAATAGTACTGATATTATACTGATAATACTACTGATATTATACTGATAAAATACTGATATTATACTGATAATAGTACTGATATTATACTGATAATAGTACTGATATTATACTGATAATAGTACTGATATTATACTGATAATAGTACTGATATTATACTGATAAAATACTGATATTATACTGATAATACTACTGATATCATACTGATAAAATACTGATATTATACTGATAATAGTACTGATATTATACTGATAAAATACTGATATCATACTGATAAAATACTGATATTATACTGATAATAGTACTGATATTATACTGATAATAGTACTGATATTATACTGATAATAGTACTGATATTATACTGATAATAGTACTGATATTATACTGATAAAATACTGATATTATACTGATAATAGTACTGATATTATACTGATAATAGTACTGATATCATACTGATAAAATACTGATATTAACTGCATCTAATTCCACAGATCTTGAGCATGACTAAAGCAGTGCTGGGTTAAAGATCCTGTTTGCCTTTTAGCTGTTAACATCTCAGTCTCACATATGGAGACTGGGCTTATGTAAAGTAAAACACCATGTAATCACTGTCTGGTTACTTCATGTCTGAGTATAACTCACCAACAAGGATTAAACAAAACCATGTTTAGAGCTGTTTGAAAAACATGTAGCCATCAAAATACCCTGGTTTGCATAGACTAGACCTAGTCCATGTCTAATGAAGGGTAACACTAAAGGTGCATACAACTTCACATAGAAAAAAAGAGACAGCTAAACACATAATCACTGAAGGTATTGTGTATCATGTCTGTTCTTTTTTCATGTCTATGTGGAGAAAAGTCTGTTGAATAAAGCAATCAAAACAGAGAAGCTAAATTTATTGGCAGCCTATTTTATTGAGCCTTTAGCAGCAAATCTACAGAGCTAGCCCAGGATAAGCTAATCAGGTGGCCCTCAAATGGAAGCCCGGCCATCTGTTTCTGGACTCCTGGACGCTTAGTTGTTGTCTGCAGTTTGCCCCTATTGATCCTTTCCCGACTGTCCAGGTCTGAAAAACCACCACGCCATGACTTCGGTTTCAATGTGACAACAATCTGCTGCTAGGCTTTTACTGGGTCAGATAGGTGAACACATCAGCAAACACAGCTTTTAGGAAAAGAAGAAGTTGGAGATCTGCATGTCATACTCCAAGTTTGCTAGTAAAAGCAAGATGGACAAAATCCATCAGTTGAACCCTCCAGCTGTCTCAGCGCAAGGCTCAGGAGGAGTATATATGCTTTTTCCTTATCCAGTGTGTAATAAAAAAAAAGTGGGAATGGAAAGCAGTGACTTAATGAAGCCGTCATATTAAGGACAATCCCACAGAATACAATTATTATCAGAAATGGAAGAGCCAATCTACCAAAAGTTTCAAGGCAGAATAATGTTTGTTTCAATTAAAAAGCAATAAAATATATTTTTATTTACTGAAAAGCATAAAGTGGGTCATATTAAAATGGAACATTTTGGCAGAATAAAGCTCCTTCCCTTCAGTTGGTGGAAAAATTGGAGCTAAAGTAATATTAGGTTTTACAGCTTTCTCTCAGATTCTTTTACTTAATGACCAAAGACAAAACACCTCAGTATCATCTTACTATACACAGGCGTGTGGAAAGTGCTGTCAGTATTCTGTGGAACCATCTGTATCCTGCTGCGCTCTAGTTTATCATGATTTTACCCACAAAACCCCAACAAATTAAAAGGCTGTGAGGACTCTGAGTTGAAGACATACCAAGAGCAAGAGAGAAAAGACGGCAAGCGATATGCACGGATCTCTGCCAAGGGGAAGGAAAGGCAGGATAGAGGAGAAACTGGGGATCTGACACTTCTGATTAAGGTAAAAACAGAAAAAAAAGGAAGAGGTCTGAAGGGAACAGATCTAAAGAAAAAAGCTGACTTTTTTGTTTTAAATAGAGCATGAAGACCACACGCCTGCTGAGCGGGAGCCGCCTGTTGCCGTCAAGCAGGCCGTGATTGCATAGTTTATGGCTGAGGCATGATGGGTAAGGATTAAAGATGGCTGCCCTGGGGGCATACAGCAATACCATTACTCTTGATGGATTCCCTCTCCGCTCACATATTCTCTGCAGACGTCAGTGGGGCCACAAGGCTTGACTAATGCATGGTGTGATGATGCGATCAGAAGAGGCAGGAAGGGATGCAAGGCAGCTTCTACCAACCTCCTACTCCATCCTCTGTTCTCTGCTGCCTTCCCCATCTATTCTCCACTCCGCACACACACACACACACACACACACACACACACACACACACACACACACACACACACACACACACACGCACACACACAAACATACACAGCAAGACAAATTAGGACTGCTTCCCAGTGCTGACAATATAAAAAATCTGGGTAATGTACAATACATTTTTCAGCAATTATATAACATGTTGGTCTTGCATATGCTAGAAATGTTTAAAACTTTGTATTCATTTTAGCACAAGAAATAATCTGAATGAATAAAAAAAATGCAGTTTTGGATGTCAGGTAGCCAGACCTGGATTCTCTTTAGATATATCCAAGTTTGAAACTGAAAGTGTTCTGACAAGTAAACAGTAATAAGAAGAGATAAAAATAAAAACAAGGTGTATGGATAAAACCAGTTAGCAGATGGAGGATGCAGGTCTATTTAGTGAGTTTAACAACTATAATAAAATAAACACCTTAGCTTCTACTTTAAAGTAACTGAATTTAAACATGTTCTTCATGTGTCAAGATCACAAGAAATATGGGAATTCAGAAGTAAGATTGGAAGGAGGTGAGCAATCAACACATTTTATTTAAAAATATGGAAAAGAAAAGCATTCTTATCTCAGTTTCATGGGAGCTCACATTTTATTTCAAGCATTCTCATGGTGGATCACAAGATATGGTCTGATGACGACAAGAAAAAGGTGTAAAAGCAAAACTGTTTCCACCCGGCATGCAAAGAGGAGCATATGACTCGAATGGCTTTAAGTGGTACATAGACTGTCTGCTACATTCACAAACATATGGCAAACAATAAGTCTGTGCAAACCTTCTCCTACATTAGAGTTGCCTCACATATTCCTTGGACGGTGATGCTCATATTTAAATAATAATAATATTGGATCACGTGGTGCAAATAATGTAAATTATAGCAAGAGCACATAGCACTTTTTGAAGACCAATGCAGACTGTATGGAAGGAATACCATCTGTTAAAAAATAGATGGTGCAACATCAGCAATTATATACAAAGCAAATCTTGTATTTTACTGTCTAACAGACTGTTAATGAAATATTTCATAATTCCACTAGCACAAACAGTAGACATAAGTAAGTATCTTACATAGATTGACAAAATTTGACATAGCTAAGTATTACTCAATTGACAAATGAATTCTGGTATGATATGACCCTGGTCATGTTTAGAACGCATCTCATCTGGTGACAGTGGCTGCTTGGTGATATGAGGTGAATTCATAAGCTTTCTTTATCAACAAATAAAGTATCTGCTTTGTAGTTTAAATCCTGAAGTTGTTTTTATTCCTATTTTATGAGGCAAGATGCATCAGTTAACCACAGATGAGAATGGCGTATTTATTATTAACATGCAATGATTATCAAGTTATGCCATAATTTACAGATAGGCATTTGTTAGGAAGTGAAACCTGCTCTGTTCCATCCCAAACCATTCCAGGTTCTCTTCCAGCTTCGATGATTCTCAGAATTTGAACTTCTATCTGGATCTGAACCAAAGGCCAAGACAAGTTTTCAGCCTCAAAGCTGTGAGACATGAACAGAAAGGAGCACCTACTGTAACAGTAGTCAACTCTAGATATTTTGTCCACATTTGACTTTTGGAACCACAAAGAAAGCTTATTTGGAACCAAATGATCCACACTGGCTGAGCTAAAAGAAGGTAAATTTAGTCTAACACGCTCAGGAAGTGTCTACCTGTGCAAAGATCTCCAGGACAGTCAGATGTGCTTTTTCAGAAGATTTTGTAGACACTAGTTCCAACTCTGTCACTTAGAAAAAAGAAGTAAAGTCATCAAAATAAAAATCCTGATGTCCAGTAAGATCTTAAAAAACTCATCCATGCATTTATCTTTAGTTGCATTCATTACTGCAACAGTGTCTTCACAGGTCTGCCTAAAACATAAATCATCCAGCTGCAGCTGATCCAGAACGCTGCTGCTGGAAGATAGAGCACATCACCCAGATCTAGAGTCCTTCCACTGAGACAATAGACTTTAAAATGCTGTTAGTTTATAAATCACTGATTTGTTTAGCACCACAATACATTAAAGATCTGCTGTTGTTGTATCAACCTCCTAGACCTCTCAGGTCTTCTGGTTCTGGTCTACTCTGCATCCAGAACCAAACATAGAGAAACTGCATTCAGCCTCTATGCACCACAAATGTGGAACAAACTTCTATAAAACTGCAAAACTGCTGAAAAGCTGAGTGCTTTTAAAACTAGACTAAAAACCCACCTAGTTAGAGCTGCTTTAGAACCATAATAAGTGGAACATTAACTAACATATTTTATGTGTAATGATGGCACTCATCAAAACATAATGTTTGTCGCTGGTTTTGCAACTATTAACTATATGTTGAACATGAAGTAATAAAAACAACATACATAGTGTTTTATGATGTAAAGCATTTTAAACTGTCACGTTGCTTAATCGTGTTCTACAACTAAACTCGATTGATTGATTTATTCCACTCTGATTTTGTGTTTTGTCAAAGTATAACAGTGTCTAACTATTCTATGCAGTGGATTTGTAATGTCTTGGCTTAATTATGAGATGTCAAAAGTATTTTCAGATTGTGCTTCAGGGAGAAGTCTGATGGGAATTAAAAAGAGAAGCTCAGCTGAAAGACTGGGAATGTTGCTTCCCTGCTTCTTCACACCTCAAAGACCTTGGTCCCACATGCATATATGTGAATATGTCATTAAACTCATTAACTTTTGTGGTTTTCTTTTCCCTCCTGTCTCCTGTGGTGACAGGTTATGGGTATCTCCACTGAGTCTCAAGAGCTAAAGATCACTTCCATCTGATGGGATTTTTCTCTTTTTTCCATCATTCTATGCATACCTCAGACAGAGGGTTAAGTTAAAGAGGTTAATCAAGGCCAGGGTTTTGTTTAAAAAGTAGTTAAATATCTTCATTTAACATTTCATTCATTTTTTTTTCATATTTATTGCCCAGAAAAAGTATTGTATTTAAAGGTGAAGGATTACATTGATAATTTACTGTACTTCTTGCTTTTATTTGACCTGGTTGAAAATAACTTGCTATTAATTGCTACTATTTAAACAGAATTGAGTTATAAATTAGGTCAGTAGCAGAAAATGCACCAAATATATTCAGCAAAAATCCACTCAAATATTGGATAAAATGTGACAAAAAGTAAAAGTGGCATAGATTAATAACTAGAAACATACAGTAGCCTTTTGAAGAGAAAAGCAAAGTTTTATTTAACTTTGTATTCATTTTGCTCTCAGTTGTAACACTTGATAAGTGTTTAGACTCCTATGTTAGACCACAAAACAGCAAAATCATTCAGAATTTTTTTATCTATCACAATCTATTTCCTCTCAATTAGGATGCCTTGTAAAATAAAATAATATTATATTATATTATCCATCCATTGTCCTACATGCTTGTCTTTGGTCTTGAGGGTTGCTGGTGCTTATCTCCAGCAGCCAACCGGTGAGAGGCGGGGTCACCTTGGACTGGTCACCAGGACAACACAGAGACACACAGGATAAACAACCGTGAACACACTCACACATGTAACGATAATTTAGAGAGACCAGTTAGCCTGACAGTCATGTTTTCGGAATGAGGGAGGAAGCCGGAGTACCCAGAGAGAACCCACGAATCCACAAGGAGAACATGCAAACTCCAAACTGGGACTTGAACCCTGAATATTCTTGCTTTTTTTAAAATTCTTCAAAAAATAGTTGCTCTTCCATTGTGTGAGTCTCTACTCATCAGTGACCTGTTTGAACTACTTATCCTGTAACATTACAGTGTCTCATTTGATAAGGTGGATCCTTTATAGACGTAAGGATCAAGTAAATAGTGATAAACTGGATTAAATCATACTTGTCTGACTGTTTAAGATTTGTTTGTGGTTTAATCTAGCATAACAGACTTTGGCTCTTATTACCAAAGTATTGCACAGAGTCATATAGTTGGTAAAGGAAAACATTTCATAAAGTCCTAATGCTGTTAAACATGTTATTGGCAAAAAATTACAGCTGTTTCTAACCGTCTTAATATTTCAGTGGACGCCATTAGAATTAGAATTATAACCAAAAAGTGGAAAGAACATTGATTTACCATAAAGCAGACACAGCCTGGTGTCCTTCATAACATCACTGACAGAGTTGTCAAAATAATAATGAAATCTTGCCTAGGAGCTCAGGAGCATCCGAGAAAATCTTTCAAAAAGACCTGGAAATACCCAGTGGAGTTTGTTTTAGCATTATGAAAGCACCACACTGTCCCCGATCCACAAAGACTTTATAAGACTTCACTTAATGCATCAGGATGTTTAAAATTTCCTGTAGAAAACTTGAATAGGCCAGTAAAGAACAGGCAGAATAAAGTCTGGTCCTGTGAAGCTAAAACTGAACTTTCTGAATGCCTTGAATGAAGGACCATGCACTCAAAATCTTACACTAAAAAGTCCACCTTACTGGAGGGCTGATTTTAAGTTGATGGCTTTGGCAGACTCCATATAACTGAAGAAAGGACAAACTGAGAAATGTATTGGAATATTATCAATAGGAATCTTAAGATGAAATGAGAGTGGATTTCACCGCAAAACAAAATCTCTAAATGCTGCAATCTGGAGTTTGAGAATCAGACTTGAGTAGAAAAGCAAAGACTTCAGACTTATCTTAGACATGTGGCCGAAAACACTAACTCTTAACTCTGCTGTTTGGTCTACAGTATTGACAGTCTTTATCTTATGTAATCAAGAGGAAAAGCAAGTATGCAAAGTACAGATTGCAATTACAATTTATTTCAATTCTATTATGTGACTGCATTGTATTGGAACAAACTGGAAGTAATTGAACTGAATTTGGACAAAACTGAATTTCCCATTATTATTGGATGTTTATTGGTACTGTTTGTTATGCAAAGTGTCTTTAGATGACCTTTGGGATAAATTTGTGTTCTGTAAATTTTCCTAAATGAATAAGCTGAGTCGCTGTTCCATCGTCTTTGAAGGTCTGAGCTGTGAGAGTGTGCCTGATAGAAACACCTTGCATCTTAAAAAGCTTGGAGGACTTGGAGGAGCTCTGTCGAGTTTCATACACAGCCGCAGAATACAAAGCACTGCAGTTAATTGATACTGCTGAGCTGGAGCCTGCTCCGTCTCCACACTCCCTTCAAATGGTTGGCATAATAAATGACTGCACTCTGAGATGGGCCTTGGTCTGCTTTCTATCTGTCTATCACAGCTACAAATGTTGTTTGGCCAAATTGCTGTCACAATCGTTTAATCTGCTTAACCCGGAGAAAAGAGATACCAGCCTCAACATCTTTCACTGTTCTTTTAGTCTGCTTCCTCGCTTCCCCCTTTCTCCCTTTACCCTTCTGATGCTCTCTTCAGTTAGGCACACTGTCTCCTTCCCTTCTCCTCACCTCTTTAGGTTTCCACTTTTTTTCCTGACTTCACTGTAAAATTTCTGTTCGTCTCTCCAGTGACACTAATTGGAAAACAGCTTGAGGCTTCTCCTTGCCTGGATCCCCTACAAGCTCTGTGTTGATTAGTGGCAACTTAGGAAGACTGGTCAAGACAGTGATGACAGAAGAATTTCCCTCTGTTGATTTGTCCCTGGGAGCCAGAGTCAGTAGGTCCTGGGACTTACTGAACAGTTAACAAGGAGCAAACGGAAGCATAATTCTAATTTCAATGTAAAACAAGATTGACATTAAGTTTTCATAGAAAAAAAGAAAAAAAGAAAACAAGCATGAAGGGGCGATTTTCAGTAAATTATGTAAATGTTCAGAGTATAACTGGTAAATTTATGAAGATGAGCAGGGAAGCGTCTTGAAGTGTGAATCAGATGATGATTTATCACTTTTCTTCTCAAAGTTTTCACATTATAATAATAATAATTATTATTATTATTATTATTATTAAGACTTCCCTCTCCTCAGCCACTTCTTCCAGCTCCTCCGGAGGAACCCCGAGGCGTTCCCAGGCCAGCCGAGAGACATAATCCCTCCAGCGTGTCCTGGGTCTCCCCTCCTCCCGGTGGGACGTGCCCGGAACACCTCACCAGGGAGGCGTCCAGGAGGCATCCTGACCAGATGCCCGAGCCACCTCAACTGGCTCCTCTCAACATGGAGGAGCAGCGGCTCTACTCTGAGTCCCTCCCGGATGACCGAGCTTCTCACCCTATCTCTAAGGGAGAGCCCAGCCACCCTGCGGAGGAAACCCATTTCGGCCGCTTGTACCCGTGACCTCGTTCTTTTGGTCATGACCCAAAGCTCATGACCATAGATGAGGGTGGGAACGTAGATCGACCGGTAAATCGAGAGCTTCGCTTTTTGACTCAGCTCTCTCTTCACCACGACGGACCGGTACAGCGCCCGCTTCACGGCAGACGCTGCCCCAATCCGTCTGTCAATCTCCCGCTCCCTTCTTCCCTCATTTGTGAACAAGATCCCCAGATACTTAAACTCCTCCACTTGAGGCAGGACGACCCCCCTGACCCGGAGAAGGCACTCTACCCTTTTCCAGCTCAAGACCATGGCCTCAGATTTGGAGGCACTGAGCCTCATCCCAGCCGCTTCACACTCGGCTGCGATCTGCTCCAGTGAGAGCTGCAGATCACGTTCCGATGAAGCCAACAGGACCACATCATCCGCAAAAAGCAGAGATGCGATCCTAAGGTCACCAAAACTGATCCCCTCAACACCTCGGCTGCGCCTAGAAATTCTGTCCATAAAAGTAATGAACAGAATCGGTGACAAAGGGCAGCCTTGGTGGAGTCCAACTCTCACCAGAAACGAGCCCGACTTACTGCCGGTAATGCGGACCAGACTCTGACACCGGTCATACAGGGACCTGACAGCCCGTATCCAAGGGCCCGGTACCCCATCCTCCCAGAGAGCCCCCCACAAGGCTCCCCTGGGGACACGGTCGAACGCCTTCTCCAAGTCCACAAAACGCATGTAGACTGGTTGGGCGAACTCCCATGCACCCTCCAGGACCCCGCTGAGGGTGTAGAGCTGGTCCAGTGTTCCACAACCAGGACGAAAACCACACTGCTCTTCCTGAATCCGAGGTTCGACTATCCGACGGACCCTCCTCTCCAGGACCCCTGAATAGACCTTACCAGGGAGGCTTAAGAGTGTGACCCCCCTGTAATTGGAGCACACCCTCCGGTCCCCCTTTTTAAACAGGGGGACCACCACCCCAGTCTGCCAGTCCAGGGGAACTGCCCCCGATGTCCATGCGATATTGCAGAGTCGCGTGAGCCAATACAACCCTGCAACATCCAGAGCCTTAAGGAACTCCGGGCGGATCTCATCCACCCCCGGGGCCCTGCCACCGAGGAGCTTTTTGACCACCTCGGTGACCTCGTCCCCAGAGATTGCAACAACCCGAACAGGTGATCAACACTAAACCACTCTCGCCTTTTTACTCTCTGTCTCCCTTTGTCATTTAAGCACACCCGTTGCCGTGGCAACCTCCTGTGCTACACAAGCCGACCAGATTTTTTTAAAAACAGGACATTCAACCCATTACAATATTAAGGTTGTCAGGCTTGATATTTATTTTTGCGACTATTAATAAGCCTCTCATGAACACAGCAGTGGTTGATTAGTTAATTTTAAACTCCTGCTCTGCTAGTTATTTAGGTAGTGAAACGCACAGAATTGTGCAACACCTTGTTGAAACAATATTTACTGAGATTACTTTTGTTGGGTCATTCATTCGAACATGTTTTTTTTGTTGTTGTTCTTTAATAAAGTTCTGAACGTTTTAAGCCAATCAGAGGAGGACGTGCTGCTCTCAGCCTCCTGGCTGCGTTCAGTTTGTCATCTAATGCTGAGATCGACTCAAAACCTTCCGCGATCGACAGATTGCACCGCTGCTCTAGCAACGCACAAACAGTTCAGAAACAATATGAAATGGGAAAAAAAGGTATTTATTAACTGATTAAGTCGTGTTTTAGATTGTTCTTGAAAAACTAATCAGTCACGGCTGCACAGTGAACTCATTGATGTTTTACAGCAGACAGCCGCTCCTCTTGCAGGTATTACGTACCCCCGCTAAATCTTTTAGGGGTACGCAGTACCCGACCGTACCCCCCTACTTTCACCCCTGTCGGAAACTGAACAGATAATAAGGCTTATTATTTGAGGATCTTATGATTTTCGACTGTACTACATTTCTAGGAAGCTTGTTGTAGCTCAGCATAGTTTTGTGGTCTGCTGTTGCTGTATTTCCTTACTGAAAGGCAGTGGTGGGCCGTCAGGGCCTGCAAGGCCTTCTCTGCAGGCCAAAACACTATCAGAATCCCTTTTTGATCAGTTTTATTAATTTACTTCTAATAGTATATTGCCTTTAGTTTAGAATATAAACCACATTAACAAGTGGAAACTGTTTTGGTGCGATTTATCGGAGCCTTTTTTACATCACAATCTATGGCATTTTATCACTTCTAAAAGCCACTTTAGACTCTGCTGTCCTTGAAGAGAAAAGACAGTATTTCCCAAACAAACTTCACTAATACAGTGAGAATTTTTTTTATTCAGTTTCTATCTTTCTACGGATCAAATCTATTAAATAAAATAGTTATAAAAATACATTTTAAAAAAAGCCATGAAAATGCAAGATCAGGTGAACAGAGGTGATGTTTAGTCTGAAGAGAAGTGGTCCCAGTACCCAGCCTTGAGGCATCATAACCTTGACATGTTGATATGAAGCTTAGGAAACTGTATTTAATAATAGATATTCATATGGTGGTGTGCTGTAGTAACTTGGTAGTAACTATTCCGACATCACTTCAGAATTGAATGCTTTTATTGTTATTGTATAGAAGCACAACTAAATTTTGTTGCAATACAGCCCATCCAAACACAGGATACCTTGGTTCTGCTGGTTCTGTGGCCGATCCTGTTTCATATGAATGTGACGCTGTTTGTAAGAAGCTCCACGTTTTTCTAGGCCAGCGCAACCACTGATCCTTTTGGTTTTATAAAAAAAAAAGTCTTTTTGTTTTTCTCCTGGTTGGATTATAAATCACTGGTTTTGTGGTGAACCTGCCGCGGTTCAAATGTTTCCACTGGGTTACTGATTTTTTGCAGTTTTTCTTTGCTAAACTAAAACATTCAGTATTTGCTGCTAAAACCCAGCAGGTGTTTTAATCTTATTCATCATGCAGCTCATCAGTCGATGCTAACTGACGTTCAGTGATGTATGAGAGTTTAAATGCAAGACTGAAACTCTTGCAGGCTGTTACGAATGTTTTTGTTTTAGAACTGCTTCAATCTTAATGAATTTCAGTTTTTAGTTTATATAGAATTTGATATTAAACTCCTTTACAAACAAGTACCACACAAAATAGGTATATTTATTTATTTGAATAATTATCATGAAGATATTGTCTTTCAGAAAGTTTTTTTTTTCCTTGTCTTCAAAATGACTTTGTTGCAGTCTGCCGTCTGTGGTTTAAAGCCCTGTGTCTGCTGTACTTACACAGCAGTATCTATGGTAAATTCATGGAAGCATTAGCTGCTGTGTATCACATTTAGCCCATGTGTAGAACGAGTGATAGTGTGTGTATGTGACTGTGTCTGTGAGTCGGATGCAGCTGTAGGCAGAGTTGACCTTGAAGAGCGCTGTTCATCACTGTGGGGAAAGAGGACCAAGACGAGACACAAAGCTTTATCGGATGAAAATACTCTTGTTGTCAGAAATAGCAGTGATGAAACTGCTGACGCTAGACGCTGCAGTTTTTCACAGCATCGGCACTTTGAAACAGTGGCTGGACGCTCACGTTTTACAGTCACTGTGCTGTTTTGATGCAGGAACCGGCCTCAGTGAACTTTCAGGTAATGTTAATACAGGAGGAAAGTCTTTTTAAATGCAGGAACATCCACACAAAGGATTTAAAAGTAGATTTTACATCCAGAGCTCTAGGCCGTTTTGTGGGATGTCCTCAAGTATAATGCTGAGCTTAA
Source organism: Poecilia reticulata (assembly GCF_904066995.2). Classification (NCBI taxonomy): domain Eukaryota; kingdom Metazoa; phylum Chordata; class Actinopteri; order Cyprinodontiformes; family Poeciliidae; genus Poecilia; species Poecilia reticulata. The sequence continues at coordinate 2,349,999 of NC_088839.1, forward strand.
GGAAAAGCACCATGATGAAGATTCAGTTAAAGTTAAAATCCCTCTCTGACTCAAGAACAAAGACCAGTGCTGGACTTGGAGGCAGTTTTTTTCATAGAAGTAATCATCTGAAGTCTAAGAATAATCTGAAAAACACAAATAGAGCAGTTTTCTGAAATGATCATTTTACCAGATTTTGTTGCAGAGCACTGATACACACTGATATAAGTTTACTACTCAAGAAATACAAATGTCTCTACAATTAGTTGGTTTGTTGTAGATTAAAAACATTCAGAGAAACACATTTGGACATTAACTTGAACATAGAAACTCCTCCTTATGCCTGCTCTTACTCTTCTCACTTGATAAAACACATTCAGTGAAGTGCTTCTTGTATCCTTCTTGCCTAAAGCTGTGAGATGTTTGAGGGGTTTCTTGAATACATCATGTTTCAAGTCACTCCACAGTCTCTCAGTAGGAACATCTGACCTTTGGCCCCACCCAGGTCTTCCATGTCGTATTTCTCAGCCAGTCTTTGGTAGATTTTCTGGAATGTAACTGTCATGTCACAAGGTTCAGTTCTGCTTCACCTTAACTTTTTAGATAAATTACCTTTCATTTTCTTCAAACACCCACTGATACACAATTGAGTGTGTCCACAGGAGTTAACTGAACTGGCAGCAACACATAGAATAAGTATAGATCTGTGTCGTATACAGATCTATACTTTACAGATGTAATGAGATTCTGCTGCTGGAATACTGCATGCAGTAATAATGTCCTCTGTTCTGCAGTGGAAATAATTCCATTTTGTTCTCTGCACAAAGATCCTTCAGAAATCTTTTTCTTTGTCAACATTTTGCTCTGGAAAACTTTCATTTAGCATAGATGATTATTATTAGCTTTGATATGACAGCATTGCTATCTTTACTTTTAAGTTGCTTTGGATACAAGTGTTACCTAAACAATAACTGAAAAAATGTGAAGTTTGATATGATGCTATAATGACTAACTAACTGGGAAGTTCAACATGGCCTTGATTTGGTTGAAAGTTCTTCAAGTAAAGGTAAGTCTTCATGGGACAAAGGAAGAAATTTGGGAATAGTTTCTGCTTTGAGTTAATCTTATTGTCCAATATCCTGAGATTTAAAGTAGAAGTAGAAGTAGAAGTTGTATGGAGTATATTTCAGGGTATAAACAACTACAATAGACAAAAGGTTGCAACTCCCCTGAAGCCTTAAATTCTTTATAGCTCTCTGACTTATACGCACTGATAATTGAGAAGGGCCCAAAACCATTGGACTGTTTTATTATTGCATCTAAAATGTTATCAGGACTGTGTCGAGATTCAAAGCAAGCAATCTAACAAGGAACAATCTTCCTTGTTTCTGTGTGCTGGTTTGGCAATACACTCTGTCAATCACTGTCACTTAATGGAAGCTGAACTACAGGAATACATTCTGCATCTGAATCTCTCAGTCCAGGTCTGAGGGTAGACCAGAGGTTGAGTCACAAACACAATCTAAAGTTTTAGGAAGTTTCTATGAACATTTCAACAGAATATAAATGGAATTCAAAGTAAAGAAGTCTGATTATCTAAAGAGAAAAAGATGGTTGGAATCATCCAACTGTGAGCTGCAGAGCTTATTAACTGCAGTGACCAGAGGAACATCTGACTTAACTTCAGCTGACATTTAAAGCTGATAAGTACATGCTTGTTAGGTTCTTCCTCAAACAGTAAAAGATTCAATATGAGACAGAGCTCCCTTTGAACACACAAAAAATTGTCTAAAGCGATTCTTGTCAATGTCCATCTCTTTTGCAGTTATGGTCTAGCGCAGACATCAAACAGAAGATCTTTTCCCTGTTGCCTTTAATCTGTAGCTCCTAACAAAAATACATATGAGTAGTTGATTATTAACTTGAGTTTGTGTCGTAACCATTTTGATGGAGACAGCTACAGAAAGGGAAATCTGAGGTGACTGGTGCAGAATGAAACATGAAGGAGAGACAGACAATCACTGTGTACCTCTAGTGGTTTATTTCTATTCTGTACAAGAGCCTGGTGATGAAAACATGAAGACTAAAGCTTTCCATGTGCTGCATTACACAATAATAGTAGAGGTTTTGCTTTGCTGCTATTCAGGTACTGATTTTTAAAATAATATAACAAGTCGGGTTTCTGTCAGCTCTTCGGTTTTGTGACAAAGTGGTTCAGTTTGTGTTCACCACTTGTCCCTTAATCTTTCTCGTTCACTTACTTTCTATATTTGGTTATAATGATTAATTTAAACATTGCAATTTTGCTTCACTTACTATCCCGGGTTTGTTTGTGTTAGCATTATGTTGCAGGGTCCATCTATGTATGTTTAAGTTAAGGTTACCATTTCTGGACCATAGGTTGAATTTGTTTCAAGGTATATTTAAGATATTTGTTTTCCTTTGTACTCACCATCGTTTGTCCTTGTAGATCTGCAGCAGGGCAGGAGTATGGGAGGGGCCGGCCGGCCCACTACTTCCTGTTTAAATGGGTGGATGATGTCAGTGATTACCTTGCTGGGTTCTACCAATTAGAGGGTTTTCTTTTGTGTAGTGCTTTGTTTGTTTTCCTTTAAAGTAACATTTTGAGTTATCTTGTATTACTTAATTTATTTTGCAGACAACTTCATTTTGTAGGAGTTTGTAAATTAATTTGTAATTTTAGTGTTTCTCTGTTTAGATTTTGTTTGTTTGACCTGTTCCTTTGTGGCTGTGTCCAATCAAGCACAGGTGTGGTGCCAATTGGATATAAAATCAGTGAGCTTTTGAATACTCAAGAGAGAAGTCAGTGAAAAGAATGAATAAAAAAGTCATTTGAAGAAACTAAACTGGTGGCTGGTGCTGACTTTCTGTTCACCTTCTGACCCTTGTGCCTAAACTACTTTACAGGTTTGCTTTAGTTAACATATTAAACTGAAACCTTTGATTTTTCCATGTACAGTTGAATCTACACAATTGAATGCACTATATGAACAGAAAAATAATTATATCTGAAAAAAAAAGTTGTAGATCAGCCAGGGTTATCGCATATATATCTAATTGCCAGAATATAAAATTGATATATTTATTTAGAAAAATTAATCTACCTTTTTATGCTTCTAAATCAACTTTGCAAATACCGTAAAACTCACTGGTAAGTGTTAAAAGTAATTTTGAAATGTATGAATGATGATAACCAGAAATAAAATGCTGGATTTGTATCCTTATTATATTAATCAGTTAAATGTTTTTAAAGGAAATTAATCAGATGAAGAATGATTGTTGAATTTCCTTTGATGTCTCAAAGAGTCACATTTTAGTCAGACGTATTTCAGCTCTGTTGCCAGGCAGCCTGAGAAAGACCTTCCAATCAGCTTAGTGATTTCCAAAAATCCTCAGAGACTTCATGACATGGAAACAAGCCAATCATGTTATTCCTAAGAGGGTGGGCTTTGTAACAGTTGTTATGATTATGACACATTCCACCTGCTGTAGGAATCACCAGTCAAAGCTTAGCCTGCAGTTCTACATTTTAAATGTAGCTGTCTATACTAGCCTGAGTAAATAAGCTATATTTTGGATTTTGGCCACACTGTTTGGTCGGAGAACCTCTGGGGTGGTGAAAGACTTTAGTACTAGTGTAAAAGTATATTCAAGTCTGCTCATTGCCACCAGAGTTATGTGTTTGGTTGGTAGTTAAAGAGGGAACCCTGTGTTACATGCACTGCATGAAAAAATCAGAGTTTTCTGGACAGCTGAGTCTAATGAGAAGATCCATCGGTAAGGGGTAAACTGATGGGGGCAGGATGTTGTTTGCTATGAATGAAACAATTTTTGTCAAGTAGTGGTAGTCTAATCTATCAAACTATGAGTAATAGAGCCAATCTGCTACTTCTATTTTACTGGGAGCCAAATAAAATTAAAATAACAAGTAATCAATATGCTAATTTTTATTATCAGATTATAGCAAGTTTGTGATTTCTGTGTTTTTCTCCTTTTGAACATTCTTTTAAATCATTTAAGTGAGTATTCAGGTTTGTTCAGGAAGTATGGTTTTTAGTGAAAGCCTTATATGAAAGTATGTATGAAAACCCGCCTATATGAAAGTAAGCGGGTACGGTCGGGTACTGTGTACCCCTAAAAGATTTAGCGGGGGTACCTGCAAGAGAGCGGAGCGGCTGTCTGCTGTAAAGAATCAGTGGGTTCACTAATCAGCCGTGACTGCTTAGTTTTTCAAGAACAATCTAAAACAGGGGTCCCCAAACGTTTTCCTGTGATGGCCACATAACGTTTTCCTTCTCTGGTGGGGGACCGGAGTCAGTTTGTAACAGAAAAAGTGTGACGATTGCAGGAGAGCCTAAATGTAAATATATATTGTTTTCCAGAAAGCACAATCAAATAACCCTCTTTGGGTTCTTCACAGAATAAATCTAAGGATTATAGTCCGTATTTTCCGAACTATGAGCCGCAACGGACTATAAGCCACAACCCCAAAGTTGCTTTTTTGTTTTTTAATCAGTAAACATACATCTAAGCCTCAGATATCTCTGCCGGTTTTCCACAACGATGCAGGAGCAGCAGAGGGGGGCGGACACCCAAAATTTGAGTCATAACAGGTCAATTGAATATCACATTTATCCATCCATCCATCCATTTTCTTCCGCTTATCCGGGGTCGGGTCGCGGGGGCAGCAGCTTCAGAAGGGAGGCCCAGACTTCCCTCTCCCCAGCCACTTCTTCCAGCTCCTCTGGGGGAATCCCAAGGCGTTCCCAGGCCAGCCGAGAGACGTAATCCCTCCAGCGTGTCCTGTGTCTCCCCTCCTCCCGGTGGGACGTGCCCGGAACACCTCACCAGGGAGGCGTCCAGGAGGCATCCTGACCAGATGCCCGAGCCTCAACTGGCTCCTCTCGACGTGGAGGAGCAGCGGCTCTACTCTGAGTCCCTCCTGGATGACCGAGCTTCTCACCCTATCTCTAAGGGAGAGCCCAGCCACCCTGCGGAGGAAACCCATTTCGGCCGCTTGTACCCGTGACCTCGTTCTTTCGGTCATGACCCAAAGCTCATGACCATAGATGAGGGTGGGAACGTAGATCGACCGGTAAATCGAGAGCTTCGCTTTTTGGCTCAGCTCTCTCTTCACCACGACGGACCGGTACAGCGCCCGCTTCACAGTAGACGCTGCCCCAATCCGCCTGTCGATCTCCCGCTCCCTTCTTCCCTCATTCGTGAACAAGATCCCCAGATACTTAAACTCCTGCACTTGAGGCAGGACGACCCCCTAACATTTATTAGGGTTGAAAAATAAAAAAGTTCCCAAGATTAGATTTAACTGAACTGATTACGGTAATTTCCGAACGGTAACTGTAACAGTAAAAGTGCTGAACCTTCGTGTTGCTACTAGCATGGGCTAAATCAGTGGTCCACCTTTTACATATTCCTTGAAAATAACAGAGGCGCCACAAAAACGAACATTTTACTTTCGTGAAAATTTTAACTCATGATAATGACTAACGGAGCCCTGAGCTTGTTTCTCTGCAACCAGACGGTCCCATCTGGGAGTGATGAGAGACAATAACATCCGATGTGTTGCTTATATCCACAGCCTGCTTGGTCTCTACCTGGCAAAGCAGCTTGAAGCTTCATTGCCTCATTAGCAGCCGGTTACGCAGAGTGGCTTGTAATGTGGGGCTCACCTACCGGTCTGGGATAAATCCATTCTGCTGTCTCTTCTCTGGGCCTTTTCCCCTTTGCAAAGAAACTTTCTAAAGACATCTGATCTGTTTCTTCCTCATTTTGCTGCTTGTGGGCTCAGTCTTGGCGCGCAAGTAACCAGACTTCCAATGATTCACTTCCTGCTAAAGAGCCCTCTGGTGGTTGAAGAAAAATCCATATATAAACGGCTTATAGTCCGGAAAATACGGTAAATGAAAAAAAAAATCTGAATAGTATTGTTTAGGGGGCCGGACCAAATGTGGAGGCGGGCCGGATCCGGCCCGCGGGCCGTAGTTTGGGGACCCCTGATCTAAAACATGACTTAAACAGTTCATAAATAGCTTTTTTCCCTTTTCATATTATTTCTGAACTCTTTGTGTTTTCCTAGAGCAGCGGTGCGATATGTCAATCTCAGTGGTAGATGAAACTGAACGCTGCCAGGAGGCTGAGACCAGCACGGCTTCATCTGGCTTCTTATCAAAACGTTCATAACTTTATTAAAGTACAACAACAAATAATCAACAAAACACGTTCAAATTAATGACCCAACAAAAATAATAATCTCAGGAACTATTGTTTCAACAAGGTGTTGCGCAAATCTGTGCATTTCAGTTCCATAACCAAAATAACGAGCAGAGCAGGAGTTTAAAATGAACTAATTAACCACCGCTGTGTTCATGAGAGGTTTATTAATGGTCACAAAAATAAATATCAAGCCTGAAAACCTAATATCGGAACGGACTGAATGTTAAATTTTTAACGTAATCTCTGGTCGGCAGGAGGTTGCCATGGCAACAGGTGTGCTTAAATAACAAAAAGACTGAGGGTTAAGAAGGTGAGAGTGGTTTATAGTCAGGCAGAGGGGAGAGCTGGTGGGCTTGAGCACCTGTCCGTTTTGCTCCTTGCCCCAAAGTGCCCTTTTGGTCAATTTTTATTTTTTTTTGTATTATTATTTCCTAAGCCCTCTTCTGACACATAAAACATGTGCTAAAATTCTTTGCTTTTTTGTTTCTTTTTTGTATAACATAATAAACCGGTCACCTTGTTACCTTTGACCTTTTTCCCGTGATGCATGACGCAGTTGCCTCTCTCACAGTGAGATAAGGCGGCTAACTGGAGCTTAACGTAGCGAACGTTCCAGATCACAGAACAGTTTTTGAACTCTTGGATGGATGGTGAATAAAGTGGAGACTTGCTGCTTGTCAGATTATGGAAAACGTTGAAGTATCGTTTCTGCTTCAGCTCGGAGTCGCGGTTTAAACAGAGAGGTAATGAAATACAACAGACACTGACAGGCCTCTGCGTCTGCCTTTCTCTGAAGAACTACTGAGGGGAGGAGACAGGCAGGTGAGGAGAAACTGTTCTTATCTATCGATTCACTATTTTTATTATACAGACATTAGGCTGTTGTTGTTGTGCTATAAGCTAGCTGCTAGCTAACGACTTTGCTAGCAAAGCTAGATAACTGAAAAGCTTCTCCCCTGTATCGTTAATGATATCAGTCATTCTTTAGTATCGCTTATGCAATAAGGGAACATCATCCGTCCAAATCCGATCATCTCCATAATAGATATATGTCCGATCTTCTAATTTCCTTTGCTGCATAATGTACATTTCATTTATTCTGGCGTTAGGTAAATGTATCTTGAAGGACAATAACACTTAAATAAAAGTCAAACAAGGATATTCATTTAGAATTAAAAATAACTCACCCTGAATTACCATGATAGATATAATGAATGTAATAAATGTGACATTAATGAAGGGAAAAAACTCAATCCAGACTTTAAGTTTAGAGTCTGGTTCACAGAGTATGAAGTTAAATTTGTTTCCCAATTATTTAGAATAACTTAGAATAACAAGAAAAGATTTCTGACAAGCGCAAATAAGTTTGTTTTGCAAAAAAGAAAGTTAACTTCATGAGTCAAGAATGTGTGATTTAAATTTTTTTAAAATGTTTTAAGAAAAACTCAGTAGGCTTTTCTCATGGTGACATGCATTAACAATTTTGTTAATGCATTAATATTTTTTCTTTTTTTATGCAGTTCCACATTAAAGTTTGATGCAGCTCTGCTTTCCTGAATGGACCGTCTTCATCTCCACTGCAGCAAACAGGCAGATCTTTTATAGATTACAGCCACTAAAAGGTTGCATTGTGCCCTTGTTTATATTTTAATAGTGTAATTCTGTAAAGACAAAATATGTCTGGTGGTCCAGCTCTGATTTACATATCTTGCTAAATTGCGGGTTTGAATATTGCAAAACTTTCCTATAACAAAATAGACCTGCAGAAAGAAATTACCAATAAAATATCTTACATAGGCATAGTGTTATTCTCTATATGGAGATGTTTGTTAGCTTTGATTGTATATGTCACATTTTTGTAATTTATCATTGTTTATTAAACTCTGAAAGCTGAGAGGCTGTTAATATTCTGTCCTAGAATGAGGTTAGATGGGCCTTTTTTGTTGTTGAGCACCTGCCCCTTTAGTGGTCTCTGCATGGCCCTGTTTAGAGTTGATGACCTGTTCGGGTTGTTTTACGTTTGTTTACCTTTCTGTGGCTCTTCACAACTGCTGTAGTTTCTGAATGTTCAATAAATGACAAACTTGGACTAATTATCTCGTTCTTTGTGCAGACGTCATTCACAACAAACATCAAACATGGTAAATATGTTTCATTAAGTATTTAACAAACAAATGGCTTCTACCGCAATAATTATGTGAAATTAAATTAATTGTCTAATATTTAAAAAAATCGCTTTGGCATCTTGCTTTGATTTCAGAGCTCTGTGGTTCCTCCTATCAGTATGAGAGTCAGGGTGAGGAGGCGCCATGTTAGGAAGATGAAGTGGAAGCTGGAGGATCTTCAGAACAAACAGGTCATGATGCTGGGCTACTGATTATCCCTCTGTCTGGACACAGGATCAATAGAACCAGTTTAAAAGCTAAAATGAATGGTTATATGCCAGACATGGAAAACTGGGATGCACTCCATGGCATGATGTTCAGAATTTAGGTCTCATGGCATCTCAAGGTGTCAACATTGCAGCCAGGTGAAAAAAAGTATACTTTAGTATACTTCAAACATACTTAAATTTGTGAAAGTACACTTTAAGTATACTAAATATTAAGTGTACAAGTATACTAAATATTAAGTGTACTACCTACAAGTATTTCTGTATACTAAAAATACACTTGTACCAATTTCAAAATTAGAACTTTAAACACACTTAAAAATAATTGTACCAAAATTCACTTTTAATATATTAAATAAAAGTATACTTTAATTGAACAAAATATGAATGAATATGTATGGATTTTTAAGTGCCTTAATAATCTTTTACTATTTATTAAAATTGCATACAATAAAAAAATTATAATCATGATGTAATTTTTAAGTATCCAATCCATTTTCAGATGTGTGATGTAAAACCTTATAATCAATGGCATTAGCTCCAGTTCATACTCCAGACCAGATGGTGGCGGTATTGCACACTTTCATTTATTTAAAAAAACACCACAAAGAGAAGAAAAAACTTGAAGCAGGGAAGATAACAGACGCTGTTCAAATTCGCCATTTTTACTCGCATAATATTGCCTTCAAAGTAGAGAGGGCCTTGACAATAGTTAGTAATTTTGGTTAATTCAAGCTGGTGACGTCCGAGTTAAACGACAACACAACGGGACAACAACCGATTGAAATGAAATGTGTGTCACAAAAGGAGCCTGAAGGGATGAAGGCTGCTAAGTGTTTCTAGCTGGTGGTAAGTTTGCTTATTAATTATCTTCATTTAATTATAAACAGTGCAGTAAAGATATATAACTTACGTTGGTTTCTTAAGTAATTATTTTATCAATTTTATTGTGACTTGTATGATTATTACTATAGCAATCATTCAGCTTCATGTTATAACTGCATGTAGGTTTTTTGTTGTGACTTATACTTTAATTCATAAACTAACCTGGTTTTAATTAAGCTCCATAAGACAGAGAGACTTTGATATTGTGAGGTTGTTGTTATAACTCGTTCATCAATGATTTTATCTTCAACATATGTTTGCAGTCTAAACAAATGAAGATGAAAGAGGAAGCCAGAGAAATCAGGTGTTAGAAAACCTAAAGACTTTCTGTCTCAGAAGAAGCTCTGACTTCACCAGATCACCAACCAGCTCTGAGGATGAACCTCCACATCGTCTTCATGATGTAAGTTTGTTTTTTACTGAGCAGCTAGCTACATTTTCAACAACAAAAACTGCTGTGTTACCAACACCATGTGCTTAATAAACATGATTTGATTTAAAGATAACTGGAAAGAATTTTCTCCTTGTTAATCTAACATTTCTCTTTGATACATTTTATTTGTTGTTGACTTTCAGGGCCCTGTGATGGACTGGTGACCTGTCCATGGTGAACCCTGCCTCTCATCTGATGGCTGCTGGAGATGGGCACCACCAGCCCCCCTCACCACTCTGCAAGGATCAGTGTGTTCAGATCATGGATGGAAAGATTTTAAGGTAGTTTGTCTCCTTAAGTCCACACTTCAAACAGCTTCATAGTTAATGCCAACATCAGCTGGTTCTATGACATTGCTGACTATTTTTTTCTACTTCTAACATAAACAGGCAAATAAGAAACCCAGAAATGTTTTCCACCCCAGGCATCTGGTCCCAATCATCATCAGTTCTTATGATGTCACATACATGGCGAGTCCCCAACGTCTTAAAATTGTAAGTATTATTTTTTTATTTGCAATTTTTCTATTCTCTTTAAATACAAATGCTTTCTCTGTTTAATTGCTCTATTGTTCTTTTTTGTAGGTTTCTGTAAGGTGCAGTGAACAAGAATGTTCTGTCGTTGATCCTCACTTTCATGTTTTATTGTCACACTTAAATGTTCATGTTCATGTGTTCACTTTTGACCTGAAAACTTGTAATTTATGTCAAGTTCATAAAGTTGTGAGTAAAATTGGACAATTTTAAAATGTCGGTAATTAAACAAAATATTTGAATTACCTTGAACATCTTGTGTAATTAATCTTTCCATGTAATTTTAGCCTAAAACAATGTAAGTACTGTAGTGTAGTTATGCATGTCATTTACAAAATGGGTACGTAGGAATAAAGACTTTCACGGGTAATTAAAATTGTAGTTTGTAGGAAATCAAAAATAAGTTTAATTTAAAGGCATTACTAATATATTAATAGCATATTTAAAATATCCATCCATCTTCTTGACACCCTTGTCCCTCAGTGGGGTCAGGAGGGTTGCTGGTGCCCATCTCCAGCTAATGTTCTGGGTGAGAGGCGGGGTCACCCTGGACAGGTCGCCAGTCTGTCACAGGGCAACACAGAGACACACAGGACACACAACCATGCAAACACAGACAATTTAGACAGACCAATTAACCTGACAGTCATGTTCTTTTGGACTGTGGGAGGAAACCGGAGTACCCGGAGAAAACCCACGCATGCACAGGGAGAACATGCAAGCTCCATGCAGAAAGACCAGGGCTGGGAATCAAACCCAGAACCTTCTTGCTGCAAGGCAACAGCTCTACCAACTGCGCCACTGTGCAGCCCATATTTAAAATATATTTGAGGTATACTAAATATATATTTTTAACATAATTCTGAGACAGAATTATTACAATCAATCAAAATATAATAATAAAGCTCTGAAATGTATTTAAAAAGTATTCTTTAAGTACACTAAGTACACTTGAAGTTGTTCCAAAAATGTATTTATAGTATACTAAAATATACTTTTAGTTGTAATTTAATACTATTTAAATACTACTAAAGTATACTAAGCACAAAATTAGTTCTAAAATAGTACAGTTTAAGTACATTGATAAAAGTATGTTAAAATGTAGTATATTAAAGTATACTTTTTTTTCACCTGGGATGGGCTGAGGGAGGAAATACAGTTTTATTTTGTAGCAGTTCTAGAGCTACCCAGCTTTTATCGCTTCGCAAAAATTTAATCAGCACAGAAACTTCAAAGCACACAAAGAAGCAATTTATATATATATATATATATATATATATATATATATATATATATATATACATACATTTGTATATACATACATTTTCTACAGACCCGTTGTTATCAAGTATGCTGTTTATTGCTCCTTGCAGTTGCTTTTATTTGCTTTTTATTGATAAACAAAGATGGTTAACGGTTAATGAGAACATGATCTATAGAAAATATTTTGTTATAGATTGCTAACAAATTTCATAGAACAAATCATAATGAGAAAAAAGGAGGTGCTTTGTGCTGTTCTAATACAGACTTTGAAAGAGATTAGACGTTATAGCTTTCAGCTGTCGGTTCCCCTGCAACTTCTGACCTTGAGGGCCAAATATGGCTTAATAGAGGCAGGCTAATGAGTAGCTCTCTCCCAAAATGAGCTGCTGGACTAGGAGAGATGAAGGACCTTTCAAAGAGAAGAGTTAACCCTTGGAGCTGGTAGAGAGCAGTAATTAGGTAGAGACATAAACCTTGTGGATATGAATGACCTCTGTATTCACTCTACATGGTAGTCCTGCAGATTGCAGCACCATGACACAGGGAGACAGAAAGAACTTCCACATGCACATTTTATCTTGTGTTACTCACTGAAACTTAAATCCTGTTGTTTTTTTGTTGCTGTTTTTTTTTTACTAATATCCAAAAAGCCAAACAAAAGAGAAAAGGCTGGTGAACCAGGAGAGACTTTACTGTTCAAGATGATAACAACCTCTTGTTTTGGTTTATAAAATACATTTATATTAATGTCTCTCTTAAGAATTAGGCAACCTTACTTCCCCAAAACATACATCATTGGTCTGTTTTTCATAAACACATTACTGCTTTCCCTCTAACTCTTTTATCATCAATTCACTTTTTATATAGACTCTTTTGCCATGACGAGTGGAATGGGTTTGGTCAGTTAGTGCCCAGGCCAACAAGAAGATGAGAATAGCAGGCCGGTGAACAAGTCAGCCCAGTCAGGTCACCGATTCACCAGACATGTTTGGACTGCAGGGAAAACTGTAAAACCTTGAGAAAAACTGCATATTTTATGGAATTAATATGTAAGCTCCACTTCGAAGTTTTCTGTTTATTTCAAACCAGAAAACTTTCTACTGCACTGCATAAACTTTGCAGTGAACATACCAGATGGGCTGGTTCCTCTGCACATTTGGGTGTGGAGGTTCTTACCTTCTTCTCCTTCAAGGGGTGATGGGCAGGATTGGTTCCAGCTGCCCATCACCCCTTAAACACCAAAATTATAATTTTTATCTTTTCAGATATTCCTGCACTACAACAATCCTGCACTAAAGAATTGCAATTAAGAACAACATACTCGGTGAGTGCAGCAAGTTGATACCTTTCACAGACATATAATGCATCCTGCTGAGATAGAAAATATTACTGCACTTTAACTAGCTGCTATTATCATAAGAGCTGACACTATTAAATGCAATAGGTTGGAAAAGAATAGCTGATTGAAGGGACTTGGAACATCAGCTGCAGTCTTATTACAAAATCCAAAATACTTCCTGTTTTTGACATGGATGTTTGAAGGTATGGATTTATTTTAAAAGATAAAATGCTGAACATGGTGGTCTGGATGGTATTCATGTTTTGTTTGGGTTAAAATAGGGGAGCTTAAAAATTGTTGTTCAGCATTGCTTTATACTTTTTGCCTCAGGAGGTGGTGACACACAGTGGACTTTAATTCACAACCTTGAAACTCAAAGAGCTCTGGTTCAAATTTTAAAGGCTTAATAAAATTACTCATCACTATTTTGGCTGGAGGGAGTCAGGCAGTTGGACCAATTTGACATCATTTGCCCAGAATGCACTGTAGCGTGAAAAACATGGCAACGGTCCTGTGAAAGTATTTTATTAAAGTTTATAAAAACTAAATAACCTACCAAATTATCACTGTATTGATTTTACATGTAAAATAAAGATTTCCCAAATAAAGCCTGTACAACTAATCTTGGATCCTTTTAAAGGGTGAGGCGAAGCCTGACAGTGGGAACAGAAACACAATTAGTAAGTCACGTTATTGCTTGGATTTGAATCGGTATGTTCTGCATCCAGTGAAAACAAGGATGCTGAATAAACTGGACAATATGCTGGCAACTTGGTGAGATTTTTACAGTTGTGGTCTTGATCGATCTTGAAATAAAATCCAGAGTCCTCAATGAGAGGAGACCGAGACCGGTCTCGAGTACAACAACACTACAGAACATACAACAGAAGAAGACAGATCTGACTTAAAGTGGAAAAGAGAAACAATAAGTACACTTGTTTTGTTTTTTTTACACCCGAAGTGGATTATCAGGGGCTTACGGTGCTGAGTTGATAGTGTGATTGTGTAGATATTAATGTGGATTATATTTTATGACAAAATGTCAACAGTAAGGCCAGTTTAATTTTATGAATTTTCAACATAAGTATGAGAAACAAATAAAATATTTGCAAAATAGTGCCCAATTCTTTTGGTATTTATTTCTTTAAGTCTTTAATAGTCATTAGTCGTCTCTTGGTCTTGTTTTCTTTTCATTGAAAGCTAAATTATATATTTAGTCACTAATACTGACTGGAGCCACAGCAGTAACTGTTGTAAAAGCAACGATTTAGATAAACTGTGAAAACTGTTTAATTATAGATTGGCTCTAACGCATTTAGAGAAATCTTTAACTTGTAATTAGTGACTCTAGTTCTACAATGTAATAAATCATCTCATTTTATTCATTCTTTCTTCATTCCAGATACTGTGACATTCTGTCTGTATATGTACAGATGTAGTGTGGCATTAAGAAGTTAACTTACAACAGATTGAAACACTTCAATTCCACTGTGGGGGGAAACTTAAAAGTACTGTTTCTCACATGTAAACTGCATTATTAGTGTTAACTGATTTATCTCCAAATTACATTCTGCCTCCCAGCAAGACAGCATGGACAAAAGTAAGCCGTCCATCGTCTCGACAAGTGGTGCCAACTGCTCTGCCAACTGCGCTGTGAGTGATTGACATCTGTGGGGTCCTTGATGCTGTCAGTATGGTTCCAAATCAACATGAAGAACACTTATTTACCAGAGTTGGATCATTTAAAGTGAATGCTAAAATGTTTTGTGTGCTTGGAAAACATACTTCACACATATTTCAACATTATTTCATTAGTCCTCTCATGAGACATAAGCTCAGCTTGTGTAACCAGCACTTTGCAGGGTTTTTATAACTTTATTACAGATTGGTGTCTATTTTTTAAGATCTAAGAGCCAAATTCTAAAAGCAGTAAAATCAATCAGCCTGTTTTGTATCTCAGGATCCAGCGGCTGCTGCCAGGCACTTACAGATCAAAGCAGCAGAGTACTTCTCTGAGCAACGCTTTTCAAATGCAATGCTTCTCATCAACTGGATCGTTTTAACTAATGGTCTTTTATTAGAGCAAAAGTTTAGATGTAAGCACTTTCATTTACATCAAAAAAGTATTAATGTTTTCATTATGCCAGACACAGGAAGGCAGAGACAGCCAAGCTACAGACCAAATCATGAGTCTTTGAATGTCTTTTCTATTTCAGCATTGTGCCAGTCTACTTCATTTCTACGACCATATAACTATGTATAGATTTGCTAGATATTAAAATAATGCCTGGTTTTAACTTTCCTGCCCACGTGGTAGCCACTCCAAACATACAACGCATGATTTATTCATAAAGTGCTTTCCATACACACAAAGCTGCACAAGATAAAACGTAGCATCATAACATTACAGTACATAAAGGACCCAAATTAACTGAAGATATGCTTAAAAACTAAGCAGACAGATAGGAAAACATGCACTAAACAAGAAACATAGAAAACATATTTATTCAAGAGTAAATCCCAAGGCAAACGCGAGACTAAATAGATGGATGTTTAACTTTTTAAAATTTTAAGAGTAAAACCAACCAGCAACTTCAGACAGAAGATATGTGTTTAGAGGCTCACAGAGGGAAGTTTATGCTGGAATGAAACTCAGAACCTTATAAATACCATAAACATCCAGTTGAAAGACGACCTTTATGTTGCTCAGCACAGGTCAGTCAAATGTATATTTTGTTTTTCTATTGAAAGATGAAAACAAACCTGAAATCAATGTTTATATAGAAAAAATTAAACATGTTTTTATATCTTTTAGACAAAGAGAAATATCAAAACCTTTTTCATCGAAAAATGAAATAATCTTTTCTAAAACAGAATGAACTTTATCTATTCCCAGTCAGCTAGACCAACAGACTGTGCAAAGGTGAGACAGTTCATGTCAAGTCTTAGCATGCAGAAGTACAACCCAAACTTTTATGGATCTAAAAATCACATTTTTTATTTCATGGTGTTCCCTGTAGACTTTCCACTGCAGCATCCAACACCTTGGTGTTCAGTGACTGGACTGTAATACCAGTTTTGTTTTGTTTCAAAATGTTATTGTTGAAATCATCTGACATCCTCAGGTTTTGATGTACCCTTAATTACAAACAGCCACAAACCCCAGGTATCCCATCTCAATATTTAGTAAACAGACATGAAGGCAAACAAGAGAGCAAAATCAATAGGACAAATTGTACACCTTTAAAACCCTGTAAAAAAGCTGTAAAATGCTGGGAACACCTGATCAAAATATTTTAACTAGATATTGAGCTATTAGCTGCTTAGATACTTACTCTATTGAATTGCAGTTCTTCTTCTGTATCGATCAGATAGATAGAATTCTGTATCTAAACATGTTCTTCAGTGCATTCACACTAGACACATGTTCTGCAGTTTCCTCTCCTGACCACAGCCAATGAGCAAGTCCACATTCCCTCCACACATAGCCTACAAATCCCAGCTTGATCAGCTGAAACCATCTGTGAGATCTCCAGCAGCAACCCAAGGAAGAGTTCAGGTTTCTGACAGAGGATCCATGACTGAAGTGGAACTGTCCAAATGAAAAGGAGATGGGAAAGTGAGGGTAATGTGGCTACTTCAGATAGAATTCCAGTTGGTGAGTCTTATAAGTGAGATATAATGTGAAGCATAAAATAAGCTCCCAGTTTCTGGTCCAGTGTTGATCTTTTTCAAACTAGCAGCTCAGTATGGCGGCACATGACTGATGAAATCAAACGAAGCCATAGTTGAGAATTAAAATTAGATTGAAACTCCTCTTTCCACCACTTGGACATATCATTCTCTTTAGCTGCTGTGATGCACTGTTTTTATTCTCATGTAATATCATTGGCTAAATCCCATTAAAAGCTTGTTACTTGGCTGTAGTCAGTGGTCAACTGTTCAGTGTGTTTAGTAGCAAACTGTTGATGTGTTGCATCCTCAGAGGATGCCTCTAATGGGTGACTCATTGTGGGGCAGTGACGTGCAGTCACTGCCTCCCCGGGGCAGAGCCTCACCTGGTGAGGCAGAGCCTCACCTGTCATCAGGGAAAAATAAATATGAAATCTATTTTTTCATATTTTCACCTTGTGGTTTGTACTATAAATGAACTGTTTTCTTCAAAATCGCTGAATTTTCGCATTTTCCCATTCAAATGCTTGGAAGCGAAGCGAGCTGAGCCTCACCTGGGATTGCGCAACCTCTCGCTAACTGCACCGGTTGCCATTCTATGAGA
This sequence comes from Poecilia reticulata, assembly GCF_904066995.2. NCBI lineage: Eukaryota > Metazoa > Chordata > Actinopteri > Cyprinodontiformes > Poeciliidae > Poecilia > Poecilia reticulata. Next base: position 2,367,354 of record NC_088839.1, read on the forward strand.
GCATGCTCCTCCTGTCTGTACGTCGCCAATAAAACGGTTAAAAACATTTAATGTATGAACTGATTTTCTATAATTTAGCTTATGTATTTAACGTACTGTGTTTTTATTGTCACCAACTGTGTATGTAACATGTTTCGTGTGCTGAGGAGCGATCAGAAACGGCAGAGAACAGATTCGAGGTGAGGCAGGCAGTTCTCGTGCCTCATCGCTGGGGTCGTTCATGAACCCAGACATTGTGACTCCATGACTGCAGAGTAAGAGACTGTAACAGCGATCTAGCCATACAGTAGCTACGCTGATATAGAGAGCGAGAAAGACGTGGTTTTGAGTTGTACTTTAACGGTTTCTCCCTTTGCTGTTAAGCACAGCACGAAATTAATAATATCTACATGTCTAAGTTTGATTGAGATAACAGAATTATTCTGCGGCAGCGGCGCTGCTAAGCATCACATGTTAAAGAATAGTCTTTTTGCCTTCCAGCATTGTACGCATGCGCAAAATTTCCTTATGTAAACAATAACATGCAGGGGGTCTAGATTTGTAAATCCAATTATAATTAAGTCGGCCCAGGTGAAAAAAGTATACTTTAGTATACTTCAAACATACTTAAATTTGTGAAAGTACACTTAAGTATACTAAATATTAAGTGTACTACCTATAAGTATATCTGTATACTAAAAATACATTTGTACCAATTTCGAAATTAGAACTTTAAACACACTTAAACATAATTGTACCAAAATACACTTTTAATATATTAAATACAAGTATATTTTAATTGAACAAAATATGAATGAATATGTATGAATTTTAAGTGCCTTAATAATCTTTTACTATTTATTAAAATTGCATACAATAAAAAAATTATAATCATGATGTAATTTTTAAGTATCCAATCCATTTTCAGATGTGTGATGTAAAACCTTATAATCAATGGCATTAGCTCCAGTTCATACTCCAGACCAGATGGTGGCGGTATTGCACACTTTCATTTATTTAAAAAAACACCACAAAGAGAAGAAAAAACTTGAAGCAGGGAAGATAACAGACGCTGTTCAAATTCGCCATTTTTACTCGCATAATATTGCCTTCAAAGTAGAGAGGGCCTTGATAATAGTTAGTAATTTTGGTTAATTCAAGCTGGTGACGTCCGAGTTAAACGACAACACAACGGGACAACAACCGATTGAAATGAAATGTGTGTCACAAAAGGAGCCTGAAGGGACGAAGGCTGCTAAGTGTTTCTAGCTGGTGGTAAGTTTGCTTATTAATTATCTTCATTTAATTATAAACAGTGCAGTAAAGATATATAACTTACGTTGGTTTCTTAAGTAATTATTTTATCAATTTTATTGTGACTTGTATGATTATTACTATAGCAATCATTCAGCTTCGTGTTATAACTGCATGGAGGTTGTTTGTTGCGACTTATACTTTAATTCATAAACTTCACCTGGTTTAAATTAACCTCCATAAGACAAAGAGACTTTGATATTGTGAGGTTGTTGTTATAACTCGTTCATCAATGATTTTATCTTCATCATATGTTTGCAGTCTAAGCAAATGAAGATGAAAGAGGAAGCCAGAGAAATCAGGTGTTAGAAAACCTAAAGACTTTCTGTCTCAGAAGAAGCTCTGACTCCACCAGATCACCAACCAGCTCTGAGGATGAACCTTCACATTGTCTTCATGATGTAAGTTTGTTTTTTACTGAGCAGCTAGCTACATTTTCAACAACAAAAACTGTTGTGTCACCAACACTAAGTACTTAATAAACATGATTTGATTTAAAGGTAACTGGAAATAATTTTTCTCTTCTCGTTAATCTAACATTTATCTTTCATTTTATTAAATTTGTTGTTGGCTTTCAGGGCCCTGTGATGGACTGGTGACCTGTCCAGGGTGAACCCTGCCTCTCATCTGATGGCTGATAGAGATGGGCACCACCAGCCCCCGTCGCCATCCAGTCAGGTTTTGCACTAATTCTGGACACAGTTTTTTTCTAGTTGGCATTCAAAGTTTTCAGTTTTCATCTCCTGAATGGCCAATCTGTATTGAATACCGTACGTTTATTGGCACTCAGGTAGAGAAGAAGCGCAGAGACTGTTTTTAACAATCATATGGTCAATCAGGATGCAGAACACTGAAAAAAAACTGCACAAAAAAATCTGTGAAGCAGCGAGACCGTGAAAGGTGAACCGCGTTATAACGATGGTTCACTGCATATGAAATAATTTATAAAAACCAACTGAGTAATTTGTAGAATGGTTGTATGTCTGAGTTTATCTAGATGTATCTGGGACTTCTTTCTCATGTCTGGCCTCATAATGCCTCAGCATTGAGGAGGTGGATTTATTTAAATAAGGCAATTTAGTCAAACATATGCGACACTTAACCTACAGAACATAATATAAAAGTAAACTAAAAGTAAATTTCAGCTGAATTTGGATTCAGATAGATCAAGTAGAGACTGACAAGAACCGGATGAAACAACAAAATGAAAAATGTATTTATAAGATCAAAATGGTCGCACACTGCGGAAACCTTCCGATTGCCATGAGGCTGCTCCATAGTTGACGCTGTTCCGTAAAAGATCAAGAATTTGTTTGGTAAATGCTTTTGACAGATTTGCTTCCTTATAAACACAGTTCAATCTGGAGAGACTCAGACAGAGAAAGAAAGCAATTAAAGAAAGTTTAATGACAAATGAACATTAAAGTTATTTGGCGTTCAGGCCCCGGCTGGGGTTGTCGAGCTGGAACTTTGATAAGCTCGATAAATATTCGTGAAGCTGCATGGGAATGTAATCCCCCAAAGTGAGGGCTGAGGCTGGGGGCGAAGCCCGGGTAGGAGAGATACATGTACGGAGAATGCAGCAAGAATTTATTTCATTTATTTTTTTTATAGAGGTGGTGACGAAATGGAGAAGGTGACAGGAGATATGAGGAAGAGGTTACCTAGGAGCGATGAGTGGGATAGATAGGGGACAAAAAGGGACGCTGCAAGGCGTTGAATGAGAGGTGGATGGTGGATGAAAGCCAGGAGGGGACACTGTGAGGCGTGAAATGGTGGGATGCTGGTGGATGAAGGCCAGCAGGGAATGTGGGCATTAAATGGTGAAGTGCTGGTAGATGAAGGCCAGTGGGGGACGCCGAAGCATATGATGGCGAGAGGCTGGTGGATGTGGGCCAGCTGCGGATGAGTGGGGCGTTAAATGGTGAGATGCTGGTAGATGCAGTCCAGCGGGGGACGCCGAAGCGTATAGTGAGGAGAGGCTGGTAGATGAAGTCCAGCTGCTGGTGAGTGGGGTGTTAAATGGTGAGATGCTGGTAGATGAAGGCCAGCTGGGGAGACTTTCTGTCTCAGAAGAAGCTCTGACTCCACCAGATCAACAACCAGCTCTGAGGATGAACCTTCACATTGTCTTCATGATGTAAGTTTGTTTTTTCAATGAGGAGCTAGTTACATTTTCAACAACAAAAACTGCTGTGTTACCAACACTAAGTGCTTAATAAACATGATTTGATTTAAAGATAACTGGAAAGAATTTTCTCCGTGTTAATCTAACATTTCTCTTTGATACATTTTATTTGTTGTTGACTTTCAGGGCCCTGTGATGGACTGGTGACCTGTCCAGGGTGAACCCTGCCTCTGTGGTGGGATGGTGTTCCACCCTCCCCCACTCCGTGCACCAGGCACCGTTGATTGGTGGGTGGGGCGAATGGCTTTATAGTTGGGTAGGCCGCTGCAGTATGTGTGCGTCTTTGTTTCTCCCACTATGGCTACGGTCGGCGGCTACATGTCAGTTTGTGGGTTTGTCAACTCGTCTGCAATCGTAAGTGGCAGTTTTGCTATCCGTGGCTGAGATCATGGTTTGTTTTTGGGTGCTACACCTGTCGTGCGTTTCTGCAGTGTTGCTCTGATGGCGTTGCCGGCTGCAACTTGGGGTTGCTGTGGCGTGCGGCTTCCGTCTGGTCCTCACCTGCTGACCCGCTTCCTCTCAGGTTAGGCTGTGTTTCCACACCTGGGTAAGCTACCTGCTATTTAGCTTTTGATTTGTTTTATCTGGATCCACCGTTAATGGGTTTTCTGTTATAGGCAACTGATTGTTTGGAGCTGCAACGATTTGGACGCTTTGCTGTCTTGTCTTGTCTTGCCGTTTGTTTGGGCCGCTCTCAACTAAACCTGTTGCGGATTGGGCCGGCTGTGTGGGTGGGGCGTTACTCCTCTGGCCCCATAGAAGTGCATTTGGAAGCGGATGACAACGATTTGTTCCATTGTTTTTCTTTTAGTTTTGTTTTGTGATTGAAGTTACTAATTTGTTTTTTTTTGGTTTGATTTACTAATTTTATTTGCATTGCATGTTTTGTTTTATTTCTTTTAGAATAATTGATCTTGTCTGTCCTTTTTCCTTTTGTGTTACTTTTGTTCCAGGGACCCGAGTAGTGGGCCTGAAGCCTCGTTTTTGTAAAAAAAGAAATGTTTTAAAGAATTGTTTAATAAAATATTGTGGACTGGTAAAAATCTGTTCGGGTGCATCTTGTCACTTTTAAAAAGATCTCCACCTGCTGGTCACACCTCTCATCTGATGGCTGCTAGAGATGGGCACCACCAGCCCCCCTCACCACCCTGCAAGGATCAGTGTGTTCAGATCATGGATGGAAAGATTTTAAGGTAGTTTGTCTCCTTAAGTCCACACTTCAAACAGCTTCATAGTTAATGCCAACATCAACTGATTCTATGACATTGCTGACTATTTTTTTTCTACTTCTAACATAAACAGGCAAATAAGAAACCCAGAAATGTTTTCCACCCCAGGCATCTGGTCCCAATCATCATCAGTTGTTATGATGTCACATACCTGGCGAGTCCACGTCTTAAAATTGTAAGTATTATTTTTTTGCCATTTTTCTGTTCTCTTTAAATACAAATACTTTCTCTGTTTAATTGCTCTATTGTTCTTTTTGGTAGGTTTCTGTAAGGTGCAGTGAACGGGAATGTTCTGTCATTGATCCTCACTTTCATGTTTTATTGTCACACTTAAATTTTCATGTTCATGTGTTCACTTTTGATGTGTAAACTGATAGTTTATGTCAAGTTCATAAAGTTGTGAGTAAAATTGGTCAATTTTAAAATGTCGGTAATAAAACAAAATATTTGAATTACCTTGAACATCTTGTGTAATTAATCTTTCCATGTAATTTTAGCCTAAAACAATGTAAGTACTGTAGTGTAGTTATGCATGTCATTTACAAAATGGGTACGTAGGAATAAAGACTTTCACAAGTAATTAAAATTGTAGTTTATCAATGGCAGGAAATCAAAAATAAAAAATAAGTGTAATTTAAATACATTACTAATATATTAATAGTAGATTTAAAATATATTTGAGGTATATTAAATATATATTTTTAATATAATTCTGAGACAGAATTATTACAATCAAAATATAACAATACAGCTCTGAAATATGATATTTAAAAAGTATACTTCAAGTACATTAAGTACACTTGAAGTTGTTCCAAAAAATACGTATAGTATACTAAAATATACCATTAGTTGTAATTTAATACTATTTAAATACTACTAAAGTATACTAAGCACAAAATTAGTTGTTCCAAAATAGTACATCATAGTTTAATTACATCGATAAAAGTATACTAAAGTATGTTAAAATTTAGTATACTAAAGTATGTTAAAATTTAGTATACTAAAGTATACTTTTTTTCACCTGGGGGTGCCTCACCAGCTCTGAACCTCACCGCACGTCACTGTTGTGGGGGTAGTGAAAACTGTCTTTTGGGGAACATAAAAAAACAGGCAATTAAAAGTCACTTAAAGCATGCAGTGATTTAGTGAGTGGACTGTGAATGTGAATTAAATCCAATTTCAAAGCATGTGGCTAATTGGGAAAGCAAAGTGGCAGGCTTTTTCAATGTCTCTCCTTCTGCTGCTTTGCTGGTAAATCTTTGGAACATTGAAGACTGAACTCCTGACTCATACTTGCATGCAGTAAATAGATTTTAGTTGCAACATAAAGCCCTTAGTTTGTGGCACCAGAGGTCATTTTGTCCCAATCTTTTTCAAAGTGCAATCCCCTGGATCCCATGTAAGCGTAAATGCAACGAGTAGTAAGATAGATGTGCAAATGCCTCCAGTTACTCGTGTGGCACCGAGGTAGATTTTACAGTCTGCGCTGGCTCCTGATGCCATATGATGGTCCCAGTCTTCAAAGAGCAAAAACCTTGTTAAAACACACCGCAGGAGCTCACAGGGAATAAATAGAAGAAAAGAGAAGGTAGCGTTGAAGCAGAAATCAACACAGTGACACATGGTTTATCTAACAATGCCTGCAAAGCTTTTGAAGGATCCGAATGTCTGAAGTTCTCTTTTTCTTTTTTTTGTTGTTTCTTATTAGGACATATCTTGTGCAAGTTCTTATAGTCAAGAGCATTTGATACTATTACATTTTGTTCCCGTTGATAGCAATTTGCATTTTCCTTTAGTGAAACATCTTGTTCCGTGTGCCAAGACAAAGCAGTGGCATCTCATTTTTCCAGGCGTTTTCTGCACTCCTCTTCAACCTGTCTTCCTTTTCTGCTGGATTCCAGTCTAATATGTGTCCCCCACTGCTGAGCAGGAAGGACCATGCCGTTCCACTTACATTACTAAGTAATGAACACATGAGGGGCAATCAGTATGGACCCTTCACTTGGAAAGGAACAATGTCACACCTGATTTATTGGTGCTGGAAGGTGGAGATAAAATGGAAGAAGAGACAAGATCTTATCTTTAATTGTGTTCCTCTTCTCCTGTGGCATTCACTACACAGAGAGTTCATTAGAGTGACACATCGCTAGAGATAGAAGAATAGATAGAGAGAAGGCCTGCAATCGTAACCTGGTTAAATCATTGTGTTGATTCTAAGATAAATCTGTTGTGTGATATTTCACCACATTAATCCTGCTCATGGGACAAGCTTCATATTCAAGAGCCAAAAAATAAAAATAAATAATAATAATTTAAATCTTCAAACGCTTTCTTGAGTTTACCAATAAAATAAATTGACATTTTATTGAATAAGAAGACCTCAGGGTTTTGCAGAGTGTATTTTATAAGCCTGGTGGCCCACCAGACTCTACTTTAAAAAGGTTTTTTATACACCAGTAGCAGTGATAGTAAAGACGGTTTCAGACAGCTTTATAATTGGCATTGAAGTGTTGGTGAGGTATTGTGCACCAATCATGCCGTCTGGCTTGTGCTTGAAGCTCATTCACCTCAGACATTTTTTTTTACTTGGCACCTTTCACTCAAAATGGTCTATTTGGAAGGTCCTCTTGTACAGCAGAATTAAGATCAACATACTATAGAGAAAAGTCAAAATTATAAGCATAAAGTCTGCACTTATTAAAAATAGTATACTCCGATCTAAAGGAACATCCAACTGAATCAAAGAACTTCAAATGTTTGCCTTTGAATGTGTATTTGTGCATTAAAAGACTATTTACAAGTGTCTGTGAATGGAACAGTCTAACACAGACAGGTCTTTTTCATCCAGTCAGAGCATTTCTAGTAAATACTGTATTTACTTCAACAGAAACTAATCACAACCAGCAAATCAAAATACTGCATCAATATCAATAGCATTTTATCATTTAATTCATAAATTTGGCATTGAAATTGATAATGCAGCATTAGGCTTTATTGAAAGTGATATGCATGCAGTGTGGTAGAAATATAATACTCATGCTATTTTCTGCAGTCTTTATTTTTAGTTTTATTTCTTGTTTTTATAAATCCTCAACACCTGAAGCAGGGGTGTCAAACTCCAGTCCTCGAGGGCCGCTGTCCTGCAACTTTTAGAAGTGCCTCTGCTGCACCACACCTGAATAGAATAATTAGGTCATTAGCAAGGCTCTGGAGAACTGAGGAGGTAATTAAGCCATTTGATTCAGGTGTTTTGTACCTGTGGCACATCTAAAAACTGCAAGACAGCGGCCCTTCAGGACTGGAGTTTGACACCCCTGACCTGAAGGAAGAGTGGGAAGCAATTCCTCTTCAGAGACGTAGAAAAGTCATTAGTTATCAAAAATGCTTGATGCAAGTTGTTAGTGCCAAGTGAGAGATAAATTGACAAAAACAGCAGAAATCTGTCTTTATTGAATGCTACTAGGTAAAACATAGGCAGACAGCACTCATACATAATAGTATGAGTGCTCTTAAATTACATTTGGTTACATTTCTAAAGAAATTGACCTTGATATTGTTTGACACCAACTCAACATTGTGCAGACTACGTTTTTGTGAATTTGTTGCTGTACACCACTCTCTAAAATCAGTTTTCAACACACCAGTGACACACAAATCATGTTGACTGTGCTTATAAACACAGTCAATGAGCATTTCATTAATAAATACTCACTGTGTTGGGAACTGCAAATCCCTACTAAACCAGGCTAACCTCAGTCGCTGTACAGTTCATGTTGAGACTACGGCTGAAAGCTAATATTCATGCTGCTTATAAGAAAGTATCTTGAATGCCAAAGTTGCATAATGCTGTCAACATTTTAGAAGCAGACAAAAAATAATGAGAACACAAGACTTTATTTATTAAACAATAATTAAACACTGACCTAAAGAAACCTGTATACCACCTCTGTTTAAATAACATATAACCTCCTTGAAGCCCACAATTCTCACTAGTTATGTTCCAATAGTGGTATAGTCACCATTCTGCTTAAGAGAAAATGCAAAATAAAACCAAATCTACTCTTTCCAGGCAAGTGTGCTAACAAAATACACCACAAATTTCAAATAAAGTGCCAGCCAACGGTTACTTAGGTTAAGTTTATTTGTGTAGTGCATTTCAGCAAGAAGGTAGTTCAACATGCTTTAGATCATGAAAACACAACATGATAACCAACTATAAAACACGCAGTAAACATTACATTTTGCCAAATGCCATTATCAAAATCATCAAACATCATACATCATATATATGGATTGATGTTCCAGTTATTTTGAATCAAAGGGAACTCTAAACTGATAGATTTTAGATTTTTAGCCTTGACTTAAAGGAATTCAGTGTTTCGGAAGTTTCAAGTTTATTCAGTTTATTCACTCACACAATTTAACAAATTCCATGATGGACTAACAACACATTGTCTTACCACGCTTAACACAGATCATAACTGCAAAATAGTAGAGAGTGAATCAGGACTCCAAAGAATCTATTTAAATCTTATAGAGGGAGCCTGGGAGCATACACTTTTTACATTTTAATATACTAATATTAATAAGAGGACAAAAGCACATCATTCATTCCACATATCATCTACATAACACAGATTGTTTCCTCTGAAGAGTCAGAAACAGGTCCTACAAGTGATCTCGGGTGCATGAACAAGGCAATTTATTCTCTAATTGTTTTTTAAAATAGAGATGAGGTTTAACCCTTTTCTCGATTTTGTCGAGCTTGTCCCAACCCGTGGGCCCCTCCAAGCAAAAGTTTGTCTGGTAATATTAAGTCTTCTATTTTTACCATAGATAAAATGTTTATTCCATGTATGCTGAGGACCACTGAATGGTCCTCAGCATACATACAGCCATTTTGGTACACATTTATTTATGTTATAAAACTTAGGGAACAAGCATCAGGAGAGAAAGAGCAAAGCAGCAAATAAAAAGGAAGCCCCTTCAGTTTACAAAGCTGTGTGTACCACCTGATCCAATGAGATCCCAGGAAGCCCTGTGGCACTAGGGATAATAATTCAGGACCAAATCACAAATTGTTTTGCTCCACCTATCTCATGAACAGGTTTCCCAACTGCAGCCTGACAATGAATTCCTTCAGTGACTGATCTATGATAGCCATCCACACACCTGGATGTGGTGGTGCCTAGCACACGTGGTCAGAGATGTTATAGAAGCAGAGACTCTGATGCTGATTGTCTTTCCCTTTATCGTTTCTGCTTGTTTTATGTGTTTTCCTGTTTGCAATTGTAATGGGCGTTCTGTGTCGTGGTCAAGTGGGTAATTAAAGGATCAAGCAACTTGTTAATGGCTTGCTGAGCTTATTTACTACGCAGCATGAACAACAGTTGCATCACCTTGAAAGTGGTGCTTTTAACAAGGCTGCCACTAATCTGTGCACTGATCAAAAGGCGGCTCTATGAGAGGACTAGCAGGGAGTACCAGAGAGTTTACTCAGCCCAGCGTTGCACCGAGCTAATTAGTAAGTGTGTTACCGGAACATCTCAAAGTCACTGATGTGTCAGTCTCTAGAATTAATCAGGTTGTTAGTTTTCATGAAGGTGTGGGGAGAAAAAGCTTGGTTTATCTGGCAGTAGTCAGAACACTTGTTAGCTCTCCAAAGAATTGGTCATGTTCATAGGCGCAGGGAGGACAGGGGGCAGGTTTACGCACATGCGGCAGCTTCGGGTGGGGTTGGGACCATGAACCGGTCTGACATCTGAAAAAATGCTTTGACTCTGATCCGGTCCAGGTCGGAACCAATTCTGTCTAAAATTAAATGAGATTTTTGTATTTGTCACCATTTATAGAACTGTGATGATGTTTTCTTTCTAATGGCGTTGGGATGAGAAAAAAAAAGACATCGGAACCATGTCCGTTTACAGGTCGGACCAAATGCTTACCCACATTTTGCCCAGAGCAGATCATTTTGGCTCAGGTCGAAAAATAATTGCGTGAATTTTTTTTTTCTTTCCTCTTTGCTCTTCCAAAAGTAAATCAGCCATCAGGAGCCATAAATATCAATGGCTACTGATGGTTTTCAGGTCTCTGTTGAAATTCATTTTTGTGCTAAATAACAAGCACATTAAAGTTTATTCATGGTGTTTTTCATTTTGTTTTTAATGCAAAAATATTGTCAGCAGTCTGGCTGGTTATCTGTCCCACTCAGATCATCTCTTTCCTGCACAATTTGTGGAACAAGCAGCAAATATAATCTGCCTTTTGGTTTTAGACCAACAGCATCTAAACATTTTGGTCTACAAGCTGTTTATCAGATGGGTACCTGGAAGTAGGGGAAAACTTTTAATAACAGAGGATTCAAATAGAATCTGTGGACTGTTGTGGTTAACACACCAAGCTCTGACTCATGGAGGAAATTCATCTGGGGGAATGTGACTCATGTTTCTGCTGTCCAGATCAAAATCCTACATACTCAGAACAGACAGCCTGCTGAGCCATGTTACAATTACACAAGACAGTATATATACTTGCTAGAAGTACTGTTAGAGGCTTGTGGTCCAGCTGACTGGATCAGGAATGGATCATCTTATGCAGCCCAAAGCTTACTGTAACCAGCAGAAAATTGATGAACATTTATTTACTACTAACTACTGAGACATGGTTGGTACTGAATTCAGATTCCTCCTTCTGAACTTTTTTGAGACGTATTCATTAGAACATGCTCTAGATACTTATATCATATTCTTACCGTGGAAGGATAAATGTGACAGAACAAATGAAAATACATCCTAAAGTGAATTGTGGTTTCTATTCTTCTGTCCTCTTCACTACATATGTAACCCTAACATTCCATGAAAACCCGACATACATGTGCAACATAAATACAACATTTCACCCATGACAAACAACTAACAGACATTAACACCCAGATTTATTCCTCCTCCCCACTTCAACAGTCCACAACAGATAAATAACTCTAAATATATGTGTACAAACATCTGCTGAAAATGGCTGTTCACTGGCAGAACATCACACAGATCTAACAAAGATAATTGTTTGGTTTTATTCGATATTTAATTAAGACTCAAAAGAAAAAAAACAATTTGACAGTATTTTTAAAGATTTTATTTGTTTACTTTTATCCATATTGTTTGTTTTGTTTGAGAATGTAGTCTTCAAGTTGATTTTTAGAAACAAAAGAGGAGAAAAAAAGACCAAAAACCTGCCTTCATTGACCCATTGAGGCTTTTAGTATTCAATCTTTCTCTAAGCCTTGTATTATCAACCGTTAAATAGCTTTGTTCTGCAACATAAACAGCAGAAAATCTTTTTTCACAAAATTAGAAAAAAAGCAACACAAACTGCTTTCACAGACTGGCACCAACTCAAAAACCCATCATGCATTTCTACCATGGTTTGATCATTTAGGAGTATGAAGTATAAAACTGCTGGTTTACTGGTGGTGGGACAGTTTAAATGAATCAATATAATTAGTAAAGTAAAAGAAAATCTCTTTTTCAGGCATGTAAATGACAATTCAATCTGGAGAGACACACAAAGAAAAACAGCAATTAGAGAGTTTTAATTACTTGAAAGTAGGTTCTTTGGAGACAGAAAATGAATATGATGAGAATCTCCACCAGCTTGAATAGACAGCTCAGGGCGAGGATCAGGGTCTTCTTTCCCCAGGGCCAGACACTGGTGGTGGAGCAGAGACAGGCGAGGAGGGGAGGCTGAAGTAGACGGTGGAGACGGGTAGAAATACGGCTGGGAAGCAGATGGATCCATGGAGTCTTATGAAGGGAATCCTGGTTGTTGATTGGCAGAGGCCGAAACAAAGTTATTTGATGATGCTCAAGACAGATTCTCCCAGCTTGAATTTGTGCCTAAAATTTGAAACTAATGTAACAAATAAAAAGAAAATAACAATCGAACATAAAATAAAACTCTCATATTTAGTTCAGAAAGGAGCAGGGAGAAGCCAGTGCTTATTAACTCTGACTTTCTTTTGACTCATACATTATGCATTTCAGTATCAAATATCTACTTTCCACATTATAAATTTTTCTACCTGTGAATTTTCTCTACATGTATGCATGTATTCAGTCTAGACTGAATTGTATAGGTACACACAAATGTATCTATACAATTATTTCATTGTTCGGTCTTTAAACAGACAACAGTGTCTTCTGGGAGACATCCAGATTATCATATTGTGTTTTTACACTGCTGTATAGTCTGAGTAAAACAGTGAACAACATGAACACATGAAAACAACTTTCCACTTTCCATGGGTCAACATAGAAGGTCCTGTACAATTAAAACTATTCTTCAAACAAGAGTCTTTTCATAGTTCTCAAGAAATGAAGTTAAATTCATCATAAACATTTCATAAACTAAATCACTCTTGGTCGTGAACATTTCAGTGAGAGGAAAGTAAAAAACAGAAGCAGTCCCCAACAGTTATTTTTAGAGTCCTTTAAATGTCATGAAGTGTTTAGACAGTAAATATGCTGGAATTAATTTTAGACGATGTAAATAAAACCCTTATTTCTGAGTAGGTATTTTGTCTGTGGAAATTGGGAATATTGTCACAGCTGTAGTAAACACAGCATGAAATAAAGAGTTGCTGTGTTTGAGTCAAGTGGTTGTTTTGTAGCACCTCCCCAATGACTGCTGCCGTTGCTTCATGTTCAACAACCACTAACAAGAGACACAAAAAGAGAAAAAAGCCTAGATAACAAATCATTTTAAAAGGGTGAAGACAAACATGGACATTTGGGAGAGACAGTGTAAGCTTGTGTGGTCAACTGTGCATGATGCCATTCCTCTCATTTTTAACACACTGGAGTAGAAGGGATTAGGCTGCACAGATCAATACAGCCGTGGACGTTTCTTCAGAAGAGTTAGCAAGATGTTAGACGAGAACAAATCCTACTTAGAACAAAAAAGTGCAACAATTCGTGTTCAAAGAGTTTTCTAAATCGTCTTCAAATGCCATATATTTTTAAATACATGTTGGATGAGGAGGAGGATGTCATATTTTCCACCCACACAATTCCCGACAAAAAAAACAACAAAAACTGAGCACCTGAAAATAGAGCAGAAGAAAGTAACAGAAGTCCTTATCCACAAACAGTCTCTCCAATAAAAAAGCAGAAACAACTAGAATGAAAGTTCCAAGAAAAAGTACATGCTGGTTCTGTGGGGTTTTATTGTACTTCAAGATAAATAATCTTAAAATCAGCAAAAGACCAGGGGCCTTGTGTATGGAAGCATGTGTAGCTTTCACAGTAAAAATTGGCAGAGGGACACATTTCGAAGAATGTAGCGCACAAAAACATTCCTGTGTTAGAGGTTAGGAGTCATAGGTGAGGTTTGGATTACATGCTAGAACAGTGTTTCTCAACCTTTTTTGGGCCAGCGCCCCCCTAGCCTTTATCCAGGTCCCTCACCGCCCCCCACTTTTGTTTTTCAGTGACAAAACAGAAGTTCCAGGTCCTTTTAATGCCATTCAAATATGAGACAGAAACATGGATTATATCTTTATATAGATCTGTTTATTGATTTATAGGTTAATAGTTTTACTAGACAGAAATTACAAAGAATAAATCTGGTTCTTAATTAAATCCTAATGAGTCAAATTGAAAGTGTCATGGAGTCATCAGCCTCATGACATTAACACTGACATGAAAAATAATATTGAAGAAATAAATATATCAAATCTAATTAAAAACATAAATAAGTTATAAGTTCTTTACTGTTATGGTCTGTAAGATATTATCCTCAGTACTAGATGTGGTCTCAACAAACCCATGGCACTTCAACAATATTTTACCTTTTATCTGGAAATAGTGTCTGTTTATTCTTGCCATACAGTCCTCTGTATTAATTATTGCTCGAAAGGTCTTGCCATACCAGTTTATTCCTCTGTATTTACTTTAGTTTCTTAGTTTATTCTTGCATTTTGTTCTTCATTCATTTCCATTTAGTTTCCTTTGATTAGTATTATCCTCTCTTGGTTTATTGCTATGTCCACTTTAGTTTCTTTCCTGTTGCTACATTTATTTTATCGTTTATTGACCACCAGTAATCTTCACTCATCACCTGCTGCGCCGCCTTATCGTCATGTGTTTCACATCATGTGTTGATTTTTCACTGTTCAGCGTCGGATTCTCTGTTTTTATGCCATAATTCACATCTAGTTTGTCACTCCGTTTTATGTCCCGCTTCTCCTGTTTCGGAGTTTTGCGCGATGTGCGCGTTGTTTTTTTTTTCTTTTTCTTTTTTTACCCTCTATGGTGCGCAGCGGTTGGGAAACATATCGATGGGGAAAAGGCAGACTGAGACTGACATAAACCTTTCAAAACAATGGAAACAATTTCCGTCTTCTGATTATTGAAATGTAAAAGTGCTGTGTTGTTCTATCACATCCATTTCATACCGGACCACTTACAGCACCGGTGTTAACGCTATAAAATGAACGCTCTCTATCGTGGTATCACCCATGGAGAGATTTCTTTATTTAAATAGGTTCATTTTTCAGAGGCATACAAAGTCAGGGTATTGTGATTTTAGTAATCACTGTCATTTATCGGTGACATTCAAGATGGCGCCGGTGTGTGTGGCTGCTTGTCTGCAGTGGTGGGAAGTAACGAAGTACAAGTACTTCGTTACTGTACTTAAGTAGAGTTTTCGTGTATCTGTACTTTACTTAAGTAGATTTAATAATGGATACTTTCTACTTTTACTCCACTACATTTTACAGTAAGTATCTGTACTTTCTACTTCACTACATTTCTACAAAACTGTCGCGTTACTCGTTACATCCAAGTCTCGTTGCTCTTTTTGTCCGTTAAAATGTGAAGTTCAGGGATTTAAGGTGGCGCCGTAAAATCCGAGCAATAACGTGACGTAGTGTCTGTTGTCACCCATCGGCTCCACCTTTACTGGCACGCGGAGCTCCAGACATGCGCAGTGGTTTCCTCTGAGCGGGAGAAGATGTCTGTCTAATCGATAATAGCTGCATAAATCATAATATATGGCGACATGTAAAATCAGCAGCGCTTCGCTTTCACAGACGGTGGGACTTCGTCCAACTTTTAGCGTCACTTGGAAGGAAAGCTTAAAGAAAGGTAAGATCTGTGGACGTGATGCTAACAAAGCTAGCTGTACAGAGACACATGTTGCATCTGATGAAAAAAAGTTGTCACTCATGCGCTGAATTACTGTGTGGAGGTTTTGACTGAGGTGTTGCAAATATGGGATACCGCTGTGACCAAAGTCTGTCTAGTGATATGACATTCAGGAACGATCCGATTCTTCTGGACGGATCTTTACTAAGTCCTAAAGACTGAAGCCTCACTTAGAGCCGTTCTTTGTTCTTGTGTACACTGCGGTAGCTATATATATATATATATATATATATATATATATATATATATATATATATATATAATATATATATAAATAATCGCTGAATAAGTAAAAGTTGAAAGTATGAACACAGAGCATGCTCATTGCTCATTGATTGATTTCATCTCCTGTCATGGTGGCAAACATAGCAGTGGGAGGGAGAGTGACAACAGTCACGGTGCTCATTCTGCTTAGTTACTTGTTGCGCCGTTGGACAGTGTTCATAGTTGAACGTTATTTACTGTTAATTGCGATGTTTCAGTTGTGGTTTCTGACATTGGCAATATGGGCAACCGCTCAGGGTGTTATTTTTCTAGGGATAGCAGGAGACCTCTGCGGATTGTAGCACAGCGATGAAAGCAAAACAGAATGAAGTGAGTTTTAATTGATACTGGCTAAATTCATTTCAGCTCTTAAGTATTTAATATCTAGGTGTTTTTATGGGAATGTGGATCTTTCAGATCAATCTGAAAACCAATTTTGATAGGTAAACTTAATGTTATTGTGTCATTTAGCACGGGGTGCTGGTCTTGGTCTCGGGTTCGGTGGTATTGACTACAACTCTGCTACATGGCTCCTTGGTTGCATATCCTCCACCCCGCCCACACCTTCTTTACATCCCCTTTCAGTTGGATTTCTTTCTAAATAAATGTGACTAATGAAGTTCATGCTATGTTAGGACAGGAGACAAAATGTTTCCATCCCTGAAATTATGATTCATAGAATCACATATCTAAGTCTAAACTGTTACAGAGAATAAACACAATAAGAACATGTTTAATCTGTGGTTGTGTTAATTAAAATGGCACATTTCTGATGTATTAAAATTAAATACGATCGGTACACTTAATAATATTAGCGATTAAGTGATGCATTCAGCGAGTACTTTTACTTTTAATACTTAAGTATTTTTAAAAGCCAGTACTTTTTTACTTTTACTTAAGTAAAATGTTAATGTGGTACTTTGACTTTTACTTGAGTACATTTTTGACTGTGTATTTGTACTTTTACTTAAGTACATTTTTTGAGTACTTTCTCCACCACTGCTTGTCTGTCATTCTCACATTTGCTGTGAGAATGACAGCAAACGCCCAATTTGAAATACTAGTTATTTCAAATTGGACAGCCAAATCAGAGCCGTGGTTAAGTCCAGTTTTTATCATTTAAGGACTGCATAATCTTGCCCCGGCTTACCTCTCTGAGCTTCTTCACCCCTACATACCCTATCGGTCTCTCAGGTCAGCAGATCAGCTGCTCTTGGAGGTACCAAGATCCAGAAGGAAGCTCAGAGGGGACAGAGCTTCTCTGTCATGGGTCCGAAGTTATGAAATGACTTGCCTTTACAGGTTAGAGAGGCCCCCTCACTGTCCACTTTTAAAGCTCATCTTAAAACCCATCTATTTCACTTAGCTTTCAACTCCAGCAGGATCTAGTTTTAAATCGTATGTTTGTTTTTAAACTGTAAGAGTTTTTATTTTTTTTATTTTATTTTTATTTTTTTTTTATTGTTATGTTGTGTTTTAATGTACAGCACTTTGTATCAGCTATGGTTGTTTTAAAGTGCTTTATAAATAAAGTTGGTATGGTATGGTAATTACATGTTTATAAGAGCGATTTTCTGTTTTCCTACCATGGAAGCTTTCAGCTTTCAAACAAAAATAAAACACTTTTTAATATAAGTTGCATTTTTAATATAAGGGCATTATATGTAGGTGTTTTTGCTAAAGCTTGAATATGCCCGATTTGGGTTGTCTTGGCCCTTTTATCGCAGCCTGTGGGGTTTTCCCTGACTTTAAACGAGAATACAACCTGCTGAATGTGACAGGTAGCCAATCAAAAAGCGCGGTGACGTAAGAACGGAGGGGAATCCCAAACAGCTGACATATCTCGCAACTGAGAGTCCGGTGGATATCGGAGATGATATGTGGAAATGTTTATTATTACGAGTAAAGGTCATTATTATATATTATTATGTTTATTCAGTTAAAAATGTTAACTATGAAAAAACACAGTCACCTCCATATCATAGTGCAGCAAATAGAGCGGCTGCTCTCGTCGTCTTTCATCCACCGCCTTTTCTTTTTGTTACGTCTTTTATCTCTTAAAATGACTCCACAAACTATCACTATTGCTTCTACATCGTCATCCATGTTTGGTTATTCTAAATTCCCATATGCTATGTTGGGGATAGCACATGGGATAGCACTGGATTATCCTCTTGAATCAGGATGTTCGTGACTGGAATCGGTTCTTGTTGCTCCTGCCTTGGACACACGAACCGATCGAACCTGTTGGACTTTTATCAGCTCTGTGGTCACAGAGGTTTGGAGAATCGGCCGATAATTCTTAAATCTTGCCGTCTAAACCAGGCTTAAGACTCACAAGCTCTACTCATCTCCTCTCGTCCACTGCCCAAATGCTCTAACTCTGGTCGCTATGGTAACGTTTACATATCCCGTCAAAATAAGATACAGATGCGGCACAAAAACGAACATTTTACTTTCGTGAAAATTTCAACTCCCGATACTGACTAACGGGAGCCCTGAGCTAGTTTCTCTGTAAAGAGACGGTCCCATCTGGGAGTGATGGGAGACAATAACACCCGATGTGTTGCTTATATCCACAGCCTGCTTGGTCTCTACGTGGCAAAGCAGCTTGAAGCTTCATTGCCTCATTAGCAGCCGGTCGCCGCATGTTACGCAGAGCGGGTTTGTAATGTGGGACTCACCTACCGGTCCGGGATAAATCCATTCTCCTGTCTCTTCTCTGGGCCTTTTCCCCTTTGCAAAGAAACTTTCCAAAGACATCTGATCTGTTTCTACTCATTTTGTTGCTTGTGGCCTCAGTGTTGGCGCGCAAGTAACCGAGAGAATCCGGTTAAAGGATTTTCAAAAGAAAAGATCCTCCAGACTCAAATAATACATAAAATGGAAATATTTAATTATTTCTTGCGCAGGCCGGTACCAATTGGTCCACGGACCAGTACCGGTCCACGGACCCGGGGTTGGGGACCACTGTCTTAGATCATGTCTGTTTAGCTGTTGTTTTTCATTAACTGGTTTTTCCTTGATTCTTTCTGCATGGAGTTTGGATGTTCTCCATGCGTGGGTTCTCTCTGGGTACTCCGGCTTCCTCCCTCAGTCCAAAAACATGACTGTCACGTTGATTGGTGTCCCTAAATTCTCCTTAGGTGTGTGTGTGCATGATTGTGTGTCCTGTCTGTCTCTGTGTTGCCCTGTGACAAACTGACAACCTGTCCAGGGTGACCCTGCCTCTCGCTCGTTGGAGGAGATAAGCACTAGGGATAAACGTGCATGATAATGGATGGATGTCATTATGCACGAAAGAAAGCACAAAGAAATGTTTAAAAAATAGTAACTCTCAGAGGCAGAGCAAATAAATATTAATTGAATAATAATAATAATATATGTATTTTTTCTACATATATAAAGAAATACCCAAACACTGAAATTATTCACTCATTGATAAAGTAAAATTGCTACTGTCTGTATCAATCAATCAATCAAATTTTATTTGTATAGCACATTTCAGCAGCAAGGCATTTCAAAGTGCTTTACATCATTAAACACAAAAACAGAGTCATGCAACATTGAATAAATTATCAAAAACATTCAAATCCCAATTATTGTTTAAACAGGTGGGTTTTATGTTGAGATTTAAAGGCACTCAGTGTTTCAGCTGTTTTACAGTTTTCTGGAAGTTTGTTCCAAGTCTGTGGTGCATAGAAACTGAATGCTGCTTCTCCTCATTTGGTTCTGGTTCTGGGGATGCAGAGCAGAACCAGAAGATCTGAGGGGTCTAGACGGTTGGTACAGTAATAACAGATCTTTAATGTATTGTGGTGCTAAACCGTTCAGTGATTTATAAACCAACAACAGTATTTTAAAGTCTATTCTCTGATCTACAGGGAGCCAGTGTAGGGATGTTAAAACTGGTGTTATGTCTCTATCTTCCTGGTTTTAGTGAGAACCCGAGCAGCAGCATCTGGATCAGCTGCAGCTGTTTGATTGATTTGTTAGTCAGACCTGTGAAGACGCTGTTGCAGTAATTAATGCGGTTAAAGATAAAAAGATGGATGAGTTTCTCTAGATCGTGCTGAGACATCAGTCCTCTAATCCTGGAGATGTTCTTCAGGTGATAGAAGGCCGACTTTGTGACTGTCTTAATGTGGCTCTGAAGGTTCAGGTCAGAGTCCATCACTACTCCCAGGTTTCGGGCTGATCGCTGGATTTTAGTTGTAATAACTGAAGCTGTGCGTTGATTCTGGTTCGCTCATCTTTAGGTCCAAAGATACTAACTTTAGTTTTGTTTTTGTTCAGCTGGAGAAAGTTTTGGCACATCCACACATTGATCTGTTCTAAGCATCTATTCAGTGATTGGATGGGTTCAGAGTCACCTGGTGACATCATGATGTAGAGCTGTGTATCATCCGCATAGTTATGGTAGCTGATCTTATTTCCTGTTATAACCTGAGCCAGTGGGAGCATATAAATACTGAATATCAGGGGTCTTAGGATTGAACCTTGGGGTACCCCACATGTGACCTTTGACCTCTTTGATGAGAAGTTTCCAATTGAAACAAAGTAATCCCTGTTCTTTAAATAAGCTTCAAACCAGTTGAGCACTGGACCGGAGAGTCCGACCCAACTTTCCAGTCGATTCAGTAAAATGTCGTGGTCAACAGTGTCGAAAGCTGCACTGAGGTCCAACAGAACCAGCACTGTGGTTCTCCCAGTCAGTATTTATATGGATGTCATTAAACACTTTGACTAGGCCAGTCTCCGTGCTGTGGTGAGCACGAAAACCAGACTGGAAGGAGTCAAAGCGATTCATTATTGTTAGGAAGTTATTTAATTGTTTAAAAACTGATTTTTCAATAACTTTGCTGATGAATGGGAGGTCAGAGGTCAGCCTGTTGTTCTTTTTTATCAGTGGTTTGATAACTGCTGTTTTCAAAGCCTGGGGGAAATCACCTGAAGAGAGCGATAAGTTTACTATTTGGATCAGATCATTAGCAATGACAGGCAAAACTTTCTTAAAGAAATGTGTGGGTAGGACATCCAGACAGCAGGAACTGGAGCTTAATTGACTTATAATTTCTTCTTTTTATAATTAAGTAGTTGAAATTGGGTAATTTTTCCTGTATTTGTTTTGTTTGGGCACAGCATTAATAGTGGCTTTAGAGTGGATGTGCAGATTAGTCCTCTGATTTTTAAAATTTTCTCTGAAAAGAAGCTGGAGAACTTGTTGCAGGCTGCATGGGATTGAAATTCAGGTGGGTTTGTGAGCCTGTCAACTGTTGCAAATAAAGCTCGAGCGTTTTAGTGTTTTTGTTTATGGCATCTGCAAAGAAAGCTTCTCTTGCATGTTTTAGTGTTGTGTGATAGTTACGTCGTCTTTCTTTATAGATGTCATAATAATCGTGAAGTTGAGTTTCACGCCATTTCCGTTCGGCTCTACGGCAGAGTTGTCTTGCAGATTGAACTGTTTGTGCATTTCTCCATGAAGATTTCATCCTACCAGACACAACTTTCACTTTAATGACAGCAGTGTAATCAAAGATATCTGAAATTTTAGACTGAACATCATTTACCAACTTATCTACATCATTACAGCTTAAGGGCGAGGAAGAAGAGTAGATTTGATTAAATGTTTCTGCTGTGTTTTCTGTGAAAGTACGTTTTGTGATAGTAGCTGTTTGTCCAAGTGGGTCAACGGATAAAGAACTGTCAAAGAAAACAGCAAAATGATCCGACAGGCGACATCAGTTACAGAGACATTGGAAATATTCACACCCTTACTGATAACCAGGTCCAGTGTGTGTCCCTGAGTGTGTGTTGCTTGTTTGATATGTTGTGTTAAACCAAAACTCTCTAATATATTAAAGAGCTTTTTAGCCCCTCTGTCTTCAGGTTGTCAACATGAATGTTGAAATCACTGACAATTATTAAACAATCATAATCAATGCATTTAAGAGATAGAAGCTCATTCAAGTCCGTAAAGAAATTTTCTACATATGTTGTTGTTTTGTATAAAGTTAGTGTCAAAGTTTGTTTGTGGCCTTTTACCTCGATTCCACGATATAGATATTAATAGAAATTTACGACTGCTTATAAAAGTGGTATATTTTATTTAATGTTACAGATAAAATTTGGCACATGAAAACCAGCTTCTTACTAATTGCTAATGGTAATGATCAACCATTTGTTGTCTTCAGTGTGCATCAAATAATGTTTGGATTAGGACCCAGATGTAAACTTGAATTATTTGACACTTCAGTGTGAGGAGCTACTCTTGTCAAAACTTAACATTCTTCTTCTATAGATGGAACACTGATCCAGTCTTTAACCCCATCTCTCTTTTATACAAAACTTTTGACTGAACTTTCTGTGCTCATCCTGTAGACTTGGAAACGAACTCGGAGCTTTCCTGTTAAGATGTGTTCTCTTCTAGATAAAATCACTAAGGGAGCAATTTCTGCCATTAACTTTTTACTTATCTTTATGATGTTGCTGTAAAATCAACAACACAACTCAAGTGATTACTCATGGTTCAGGAGGAGTGAATACTGTAAGTCAAAGACTCAATGAAATCTGTTGAAATTTTCCCTTAGATAAAAACTTTTTCAACTAATTTGAGTGATAAACTCAACATGATTGTGTTGTTTTAAATCTAAGATCATTTGGACTGAATGCATTACTGGAATATATAATTAAGTACCTTGAGACTATTTACAAAATAGATAAAGTAAGTTGAATTTCATTAAATTAATAAAATCTTGAATTGTGCAAGTACTAACATATCTCTGTGAAGGGAAACCATGTAGAAGTGAGTCAGCAGCTAGATGATGGCATTTGGCCGTATTAAAATATTTTTTCTCATCATCGCAATGACAGTGCCCTGAATATTCCGCCTTCAGCTGATGATCTTGCATCCTGTGGCCTTTCACACTGTGTTGTCAAAGTTGCAGACTTTACACCCACATTCTGTCCTCTCTCTGCACAGGCTGACGGAGTCCATTACAGATTACATATTTTTCTGTGTAAAGGACACTGTGCCCACAAGGAAAGGAAGGTGTTTCTCTAATAATAGACCTTGGGTTACCTTTGAAATAAAAGCCTTGCTGAATGAAAAGAAAAGAGCTTTTAGATCTGGGGACAAAGGAAACAGAAAAGGGAGAAAAAGGAACTTAAAAGGATGTTAAAGGGAGGCAAGGACAGCTCTTGGAGCAACAAGAGTGCAGCAGAACAATGAGAAATTTCTAGAGAAGTAGAAACTAATTCAGATGCCAGCAGCAGCAGTGGGAGAACTACACATCCCAAAACCCTAGACCTACCTCTAACCCTAACCTTTAACCTCTAACCCTAACCCTACCTTAATCCCAAACTACAAATCCTTTTAAATAATTAGAATATTACTGAAAAGCCCATTTATTTCAGGAACTTTATCACAAAGTGAAGCACATTATTTAAAATAATTACACAACTATAGATGTTTGAAAGTCTTTATTTTGTAAACTATTTTGATCTTCCACTTGCAATAACTCTTCAGATTGTACAATGTGAGTAATTTATTCCCTGAATGTCATTCATCCAAATTCAGGTCATTCATGAGAGGCAATTCACAACAACAAGACTTTCAGAGGACTTTGTCTAGATAATACATTTAATTTAAGTCCAATTAATCACAGTCCACGGCAATCCAATTGTAATTCAATTCATTCTCATCTCAATCCACTATACTTGAATGAAATACAATTTATTGACTGAACATTCTTCAATAAACCATCCATTTTTATTTATTTAAATCCAAATGTCATCCATTTAAATAGATTATGGTATTTGGAAAATGCTATTTTCTAGTTATGCATAACTGAGAAAACAAACAGTTGATACTGAATCACCACTTCAGGGAACAGCCTGCTCATGTTCATGTTTTGAGCAGGAAGGTGGCAGTTGAAGAGAAAAACCTCCCTGTTGGTGGAAACAGACTTCAACAACACCCTGACTCAGCTGCCTGAATATGGAGTAAAAACAGAGACAAAATGTGAAATCACTAAACTAATAGACAAAAAACAAGATTAAAATGAAGTCATGATAAAACGAAAATTGAAAAGTGAAGGCTGTGCATGTTGCAGCAGGGACAACTCAAGGCCTACTAGCCATCAAGGAAGCAAGAGTCATTCTCAGATTTCAAGATTAAAGTCATATTTTTAACAAACAAATTGATCTGAACAACATTGTTAAACCAGATTCTATGGACAGATCAAACAGTAATGTCTTTATTAGAGGTCCTTTAATACAGCTTTCAGAATACTGTCATAAACATATAGCCTATTGTCTCATAATCTGTAGCATATTATGAACTCTCTACACCTCCATCTAAACCAGCACTGGTTTAGGAGGGGAATCAGTCTGATCTTAAAATCCTCCCAAAGATCTGATTGCGCATTAAGAGCAGGAACAGTGGTGGAGTTGTGTGTTTATCAGAGATAGAGGGGATTATCAGGTATTAGCTGTGTGAGCCCACTGTGCCATGGTATCACAGCTAGTAAATAAGAAGCATTAACCAAACATCATTATCATAAACACCATCTCAAAAACACAGGCAAGTTTTATTGAGTCTCCATAACAATATGATCACAGGTAAAAATAGGTGCAAACAACCCACATTTTGTTGGGGAAAACTTACACGCTGGAACATCTGGGATCTGATTAATCTTTGGCCAGTCAGTATAGAACACTGCAGCACTGTCTGCAGGGGATCACAGCCACTCCCATGGCTTGGTTCTCCAAGTGGTCAGAGACTCAGTTCACACAGCAGGGCCAACAAGATCTGAGTAGAATCACATACTCTGAGTACACCTACTCAGTGTTTTTGGCTTCAGAGCGGACGTCATTACTTAGGTAACTCAACTCTGAGTCCAGTCAACCACAAATTAAGGGTGAGTGTGAGTGCAGAAGAAACTGTCATCAATGGCAACATGGGGAAATAAGAATCCTTAAAGTACACATCTCTCACCAATTGAAATATTAATTTGTAGACTAGAAAATTCCTGAGGAAATTTAACCGGGGCCTGCCAAAGTGTGTTCGTCAGTTGGAACCCAGCGTTCTGATGCTAAAAATTAGCATTAATGCTTAAGAAAGCTGCAATGTAGTCAATAACATGTGGAGAGTCAGAAGCATGTTGACTAAGCAGTACCTGTACCATTCAGTATGTTTAAATTAACGCAGAAGCTAAAATAAGCCAAAATGCTAATAGGAGTATGAATGCTATCAGCAGCATGTGGGGTATCACTACCATATTGTCTGTTATTGACTTCATTCAGGATACTAAACATAGCTAATAAGTAAGAAAAGTGTTCTGAAGCTCAACATTAACACCAATGCTAAGCTGAGCTAAATTGTAGTCAAAACCTTTGGAGAGTATGAAACATGTTTACTAAGCTGTACTTGCACCATTGATTTTGTTAAAATTAATTAGCCAAAATGCTAATATTGGCATGATTCCTATCAGTAGCATGTGGGGCATCACTAGCATGTTGTCTGTCATTTACTTACTCCATTCAGTATACTAAACATGAATAATAAGTAAGAAAATTAGCTCTGTGTACTGTTGCTTCGGTAATTAATCCCCTTCCAAGTGCAGCTGTGAGTGACAGACAGTTCCGCCATGTTGTAGTTCTGACATTCTGCTCAACCCTCTGTGAATAACTGTGTGTTCAGGCCATAGACATTAATTTGTAGACGCCTCATGGAGCGGACCGGCCCGTTGCTGCGATACATAACAGCGTCCGCCATATTGAATGTGGAATATGTGCCAGTAAGCTAATACAAGTGAATGGACCTAACTTTATAAAGTACCGTTCTACAAAGTATTTTAAGTTAATACCTGCCATTGACACATTTTCTCACACACATTAATATTTGGCAATCAAAGAAATGACTAAAGACAGCGTTTCTAACTTTTGATGTGATTATTTAATTGTTTTTGGGGCATTTCTGAATAAAGAGCACAATGTTTTTATTTGATGGAAATGATTCTAATAATTTTTATATCAACATTGATGAACAGACACACTTTTACAGTGTTTTATTAAAGAATATATGTACATAATTCCATGATTTAATGTACATTTAACATTTCAAGACAAATAATTTTCCTGTATTTATTTTTATACGTTATTGAGAAATTACTTTAGATTTATAAATCAGTCATTGTCAAACATTAAACTATATATTTTTCTTACTTTTTTCCAGAGAATAAATATTTATTACAGTATGTCAACTCTGCTATTGACAGTAAAGAGTAAAAATAATCCTAACAAAGTAAATTATTTTTATTTCATTACATAAGCTACATTAATACACTAATACTTCAGATTGAGATATTTAAAAATACACAAAAAGTGAAAGAATGAAACATTTATTTATTATACTGGGAACACTGGTCACATGCAGGGCTTCAGTCTGCTGGTCACACTGGGAGAACTCAATGACTTCTGAGAAGTCCTGGTTCACAGGTTAAAGCCAAGGATAAAAGAGAAATTATCCAAAAGTGTAATAGAAAATACATAAATTTTTCCTTCACATTTAGAAAAAGACATTTTCAGCATGTTGGGCTCTGACTCGTAGCATCTTTATAGCTAAATACCGACATGGTGAAGCTGAGCTGGAAACAGACTGAAGACCAGCAGCTCCAGCTCTGATCCTGACTGACCTTTACTCACTAAATCCTCTGGTTTTTAATGAACTTCTCCTCTAACAGCGGTTTCTCATCAGCTCTCTCTCATTAGAAAACGGTATGAAAACGTGAGCTGCTAAGCTAACAATCAGCGGTTATTTCGGGCCAATTTAGCTACATAGAAAATATTTTTCGGTTGTTTAAAAGCTAATTTCTGGCTGCAAAGTGAAGTAATTCTGATCTTTCCTCCTTACCTGGGGAAGGTAATCCTAATAAATCCAGTTTGTTTCGTAAAACGGTTGAAACAAGCGTCCACAGAACTTAAGGAGCTCCGATCGTCCTGCTGCCACATAGAAGATGGCTGACGCTTTTACGTACTTCTCAGCGCTCCATGAGGCGTCTACGTATTGATGTCTATGGTTCAGGCATAGTTAGAACTACAATGATGGTGTGTTTGTAGTCCTAAAGAGCTTCTCTGTAGTGCTAAGCAACTCCTCTGCTCTGCTCTGTGTTCTGTTGCTACGGTAATTAATGCCCTGCAGCTGTTAGTGATACAGAGGGTGAAAGAATTCTCTGTTTAAACCAGCCTGTTTCTCACAAAAAAAGCACTTTGAACAACTCCTTCCTGTTCAGGAACCGTGACACGTATTCGAAAACCGTTTGAAGCATATGAGAGGGCTATTTGTCGTCTCTGATATTCCCACGATTCATATATCTACTTCACTCACAGTATTAACAGCGATGAGAGAAAGATGATGTGCCTGAGGTCTGACATTTTTCAGAAATATATGGAAATATATGGGTCGGAGCGTGAGTTCGTCCTGCCGCACAACATCGGTTGGAGCCGTAAGCCCTAGGGACATTTTGAAAACATTTTACCGGAGCAGGCATGCACATCTATGTTCTGGCTGACTTTGAGGCCAATCAGGCAATATTTGTGGGTGTGAGGGCAAGTTAGAAATTGTTTTGGGGTCAGAAATCCACTCTCTCCCACATTCTAGCGAAGCGACAGTCACTCTAACTTTCCGAAAAATCGGAAACTTTGGGTCTCTTGGAGACAAGTTGCGGACAAACAGTAATTTGAATCGATGTACTGTCTTCATTTTAGAAGAGATCACGGATGTATCTACAAATTGAAATTTGAATGGCATTTCTACATCAATTCTTGACGAAAAAGAAATTCCTCAAAAATAGCTTTTTTTTTTTAGGGTTTTCCGTCACCTCTCTCCATTGCCTTGAAAGAGGTTTTTGAGGGTCGTTTTTTGTAATTTGTCGCCATGGTAACTCCGAATCCCACCAGAAGTAAGAGCTCCCCTTCCGTGATCGAGCCGCATTTTTTGATACCTCATTTGTGGGAGGGCATGCAGCGGTACGAGCCGCATTAACGGTGACGGAGGAAAAATAAATAATACTAGAAAATTGCTGCAGAATTATCTAGTATTATTTATCCAAAGTGTGCTTGTCGGCTTAGACCCAGCGTTCTGATGCTAAAAATTTGCATCAATGCTAAAGAAAGCTGCAATGTAGTCAATAACCTGTGAAGTGGCAGAAGCATGTTGACTAAGCTGTACTTGTACCATTCATTATGTTAAAATTAATGCATAAGCTAAAATTAGCCAATATGCTAATGTTAGCCTGAATGCTGGCAGTAGCATGTGGTGCAACACGACCATGTTGTTTTAAATTTACTTGCTCCATTCAGTATACTAAACATGTCTAATTGATAAGAAAATTAGCTAATAGCTAACTTTAGGTAAAAGGCTAGTGCCCCTTGACTAGTGTCACTGCACTAGTCAAGGGCGGTGACATGCTAACGTTTGTCCGAATGTTAATGAACTGCCTTGCTGCGCAAGGCAGTTCACTATCCTGAGAAAAAAAAACATAAAGGCTGATATTATTGCACCGTCGTAGGCGGTGCACTAAACTGAGGGGAATATGCAGACTTTTATTTTGAAACTTTCAGTAAGCTTCATTTTAACTACCACACCAATTCAATGTGTAACAGTAGTTTGTTTAAACCAGTCACATAAAGCCCAAAAGAGCAATTACCTGTTGTGAAAAATGTCGAGGCTTTTACTTTTGAAATTTTCAGCAAGCTTCATTACTGTTACACGTTGGATTAATGGCCACATTAATCCAACGTGTAACAGTCCAGCTATATAATGCCCAAAACAGCAAGTAGTTCTAAATGCCTGCTCAGCCATATTGTGTGCTATTTGAGAGTTCCGCCATGTTGTAGTTCTGACCTTCATTCATTGTAGTTCTAAAGAGCAGCTCAACTATCATGTGAGTGAGACACACAAGGAGATATTGAATTCTAACTGCTTGAAGCAGTTAGTTTTTCTGAACAAATCAGTCCAAACAGCTCCTTCCTGTTCAGGATCCGCAAGAGTGATCAGAAAACTGTTTGAAGCATATAAGAGGGCAATTGCTTGTCTCCGATAGTACTGCAATTTATATATGTAGCTCTCTCTGCATTAACCTGAGAGAAAAACATAATAAAACCTGAGAAATATATACAGGCTTTTTTTTATTTTGAAATTTTCAGTAAGCTTAATTTTAATTGGCCACACTAATCCAATATGTAACAGTGGTTGGGTTAAACCAATTATATAATGCCCAGAAAATTCTGCCCTGTCTGTAGTTATAACATTCTGTTTATCCTCCTTCTGTAGTAACTCAGAGTTCCATTGTTATGTAGTTCTTAACTCAGCCCTCTATAATAACTGAGTGTTCCACCATGTTGTAGTTCTGACCTTCTGCTCTGCCCTCTGTATTAAAGTGTTCCGCCATGTTTAGAACTACAGAGACTCTGTAGTCCAAACCAACAGCTCTGCTTTGTATGTATTCTGTTGCCATAGCGATTAATCCTCAGCCAACTGCTGTGTGTGTGAGAGACTTTATCTAACTTTATGAGACACCCAGTCAGTTTTAATGAAAAAAGCAGTACGAACAACCCCTTCCCGTTCAGGATCCGTAACGCCAATGCAAAAACCGTTTGAAGCATTTGAGAGGGCTATTTGTCATCTCCAATAGTCTTGTGATTCCTATCTGTAGGTCATTCAGAGTAATTGCAGTGATGAGAGAAATATGGTGTGTGCTGAGCTCAAAGATTTTTCAGAAAATTTGAAAACATTTTACCAGAGCAGGTATTCGGTGCGATTTCATGACCAACTTTCATACCAATAGTACAAGTTTTGCGGCCATGAGAGTGATTTCAAAATTATTTTGGGGTCAAAATTCCACCCCGTTAATCGCTCTAAAAATGCGGCAGTTGGTGTCAGTTCCACTCTGCATTTTGGCAGTTGGAAATTTTTGCTTTTTACGTCGTCGTTGTAACTCTGATCCGCAATAAAATAATAGCAATAATGCCGGCATCGAGCTGCACGTTTTGATACCACATTTGTGGGTGGGCGCGCAGCAATACGAACCGCATTAATGGTGATGGAAGAATAATAAATAACTAGAAAAGTCCTGCAGAAATTTTAAGGGGCATGCCAAAGTGTGCCCGTCGGCTTAGACCCAGCATTATGATGCTAAAAATTAGCATTAATGCTAAAGAAAGCTGCAATGTAGTCAATAACCTGTGAAGTGGCAGAAGCATGTTGACTAAGCTGTAATGGCACCATTCATTATGTTAAAATTAATGCATAAGCTAAAATTAGCCAATATGATAATGCTAGCCTAAATGCTGGCAGTAGCATGTGGAGCAACAGAACCATGTGGTTTTAATTTTACTACTCCATTCAGTATACTAAACATGTCTAATTAATGAGAAAATTGGCTAATAACTAACTTTAGGTAAAAGGCTAGTGCTAATGCATCTAGTCAAGGGCTGTGAAATGCTAACATTTGTGCTAATGTTAATAAACTGCCTTGCTGCGCAAGGCTGTTCACGATCCTGAGAAAAAAAAACATAAAAAATGCTATTATTGCCTCGCCTACGGCTATGCACTAAACTGAGGGGAATATGCAGGCTTTTATTTTGAAACTTTGAGTAAGCTTCATTACTGTTACATATTGGATTAATGGCCATATTAATCCAATGTGTAACAGTCCAGCTATATAATGACCAAAACAGCAAGTAGTTCTAAATGCCAGCTCATCCCTAATGTGTGCTATTTGAGAGTTCCGCCATGTTGTAGTTCTGACCTTCAGTCATTGTAGTTCTAAAGAGCAGCTCAACTATCGTGTGAGTGAGACACAAAGGGAGAAAAAGAATTCTAATTGTTTGAAGCAGTTTTTCGAATATATCACTGTACTTTACTTATTTACTGTGTGGCTAGCTCCATGGCTAGCTCACCGTGTCTTACTCTGCAGTTGTGCAGTCACAATATCTGGGATCATGAGCGCCCCCTGCCATGAGGCAAGAGAACTGCCTGCCTCACCTCGAGTCTGTTCTCTCCCGTTTCTTATCACTCCTCCGCACACATAACACGAAACACACACAGTTAGTGAAAAAAACCATTGTACATTATATACATAAGCTAAATTATGGAAAATAAGACCATATATTAAATGTTTTTAGCCATTTTATTGCCGGCGTACAGACAGGACCAACATGCTCCCATAGAATGGCAGCCAGTGCAGCTAGCGAGAGGTTGCGCAATCGCAGGTGAGGCTGAGCTCTCTTCTGCCTCACCGGCTTCACTTCTGAGGTTTTGAATGGGAAAATGCGACAAGACAGCGATTTTTAAGAAAAAACGAATCAGAATTGGTTAAGCTAAGTGAAAAATAGATACATTATAGTACAAACCACAGGGTGAAAATAGCAATATAAATTAATTTATTATTATTTTTCCATGATAAGAGGTGAGGCTCTGCCTCACCTGCCTCCCCTGACCGCACGTCACGGATATATATATATATATATATATATATATATATATATATATATATATATATATATATATATATAATGTATTAGTTGCGACAGACTGGCGACCTGTCCAGGGTGACCCCGCCTCTTGCCCGGAACGTTAGCTGGAGAGGCACCAGCAACCCTCCCGACCCCACTAAGGGACCAGGATGTAAAGAAAATGGATGGATGGATGGATGGATAATGTATTAGTGAAACTTAGTGAAGGTATACCAGAATTCAGCTGAAGTAGCAGACGTTTGTGTACAACCTGAATTATTTGAAAAAGTCAGAAAGTGAAACAGAGTTTAAGAAAGAGCATAATTGAAACAAAAGGAAATTAGTGCAAACCCAGGAATGGTTGAAACAATTGAATAGTGAATATACTATATTAATAGTATAACAGTGAATTAATAGTGAATTATATTGTATAAATTATGTAATATATTATATAAATTATATAAATGATAGCTGAATTCAGCAGAAGAAGCAGGAGTTTGTGTGCAACCTGAACTATTTGAAAAAGTCAAATAGTGAAACAGAGTTTAAGAAAGTGCATAATTGAAACAAAAGGAAATTAGTGCAAACCCAGAAATAGTTGAAACAATTGAATAATGCTCTGATACAGTATTAAAAAATTTGTGGAAACAGTAAACCAGAAATATTTGAAGGAGTAAAACAAAGCAAAACCAAAAGCAAAAAGGGTCAGAAGAAGCAGAAATGTTTGATATATGAATTTATAAAATTGATTAAAGACTGTAGAAGATCTTAAAATATAGTAAAACCAGTAGAACCAGAAGGCAAACAGAAAAGTAGACAAGCAGAATGCATAGAAACAGATAAAAACAGAGCACAAGAAAAAAAGACATTGAAAGAATAGGAGAAAGTGTGACAAGACTGTACTCCAGAAGAGTTTGACAGAAAACAGTAAAACCTGTAACAATGATAGTAATAATTCCATAAAGTAAACACTAGTGGCTACATTTTAATGCATGAATTATTTCTATACAGTAAAATATGTATGAACAGCATAATTTTGTTTGTAAAAAAAAGCAGAAAAAGTTCAAAAACTGCAGTTACTAGAGTGTACACTCTATTAACTGAAATCAGTTGGACGACAGTTAAGTGAATTCCACATGAATTTCAATGGAGCAAAAGATTTGCACAAAAGGACAATTATTTCAAAAAGTGCAATAGTGAAGTTTACCAAAAGTCATAGCACAATTCTCCTGAAGAAGCTGAACGTTTTGATGTATAAAGTAGTACAATTAGTGAAAGAAGCAAAAGAAAGCTACAGTCATACATTGTAGAAATATTTTGCTAAGTAATGAAATTTAGCAAAGGTATAGCAGAATTCAGCAGAAGAAGCAGAAGTTTGTGTGCAACCTGAATGATTTGAAAAAGTCAAAAAGTGAAACAGAGCTTAAGAGAGCATAATTAGCACAAGAGGAAAGTAGTGCAAAACCAGAAATAGTTGAAACAGTTGAACAGTGAAACATAGCAAAAAGCATAAATTAGCAGAAGCAGAAATTAGTACAAAACCAGAAATATTTGAAGAAGTGAAACATAGCAAAACAAATAGCATAAAGGAGCAAAAGAAGCAGAAATTATTGATATATGAATTGGTAAAATTGATTAGTTTGCAGAAGACCTTTGCAGACAGTAAAACCAGTAGAAGCAGAAGGCATATACAGAAAGGTAGACAAGCAGAATGCAAACACACAGATACAAACAGGACACAAGAGAAAAAAACATTGAAAGAAAGGAGAAGGTGTGACATGGCTGTACTCCAGTAGACTTTGACATAAAACAGTAACAGTGTAGCAATGATAGTAATAGTTCCATAAAGTAGACACACGTGGCTTCAATTTAATGCATACATTATTTCTCAACAGGGAAATATGTATGAACAGCATCATTTTGTTTGTCAAAAAGCATTAAAAGTTTATGAACGGCAGTTACTAGAGTGTACACTCTAGCAACTGACTACAGTTACAGAATTCCACCATGTATTTCAACAGGGCAAAAATTTGCACAAAAGTGCAATAGTTAAGTTTACCAAAAGTCATAGAAATCTCCACAAGAAGCAGAACGATTTGATATATGAATTAGCACAATTAGTGAAAGATAGCAAAAGTAGTTAATAGGGGTTGCACCGATTAGTCGACTAGTCGATTCTTTTCTCTGCAATGACTTTTTTCTGGGCCAGTCGACTAGTCGCAATCAGATGACAAAACAGATTTTTCCAAGGAAATGGAAGAAGGTGGACTAGGTGAGTTCGGAAAACTCAAATTGTATAAAAATGTAAATAATTTAACAAAGACAAACTAAATTACAGCATAGGCTCCCGCAATAGGGGATTTGCACGGCGCGGTGGTTAGCGCGGCGCCCCGCATATAGAGACTTTAGCCCGCAGTAGTCAGGAGTCCAACTCCGGTCCTCCTTTCGCTGGGCCCAGGCCTCTCTCCCCCCGCTTCGCTCTCTCTGCCCCCTTACAGTCAGATTGCTGTCAAATAAACTAGTGCTGGAAAAAAAAAAAAAACTACCGGAGTAATGCGCGACAACACGTCATGATGTCAGGCTTTTTTATCCCCCCAACTGATCAGCGTCACCGGTCCGTATTGAAGTTTTTAACCTGGCAGCTTTACGCTCTTATAAAAATATGGTTTGACTACATCTGGAAACTAAGTCCAAGCTTCATCCGGAGGGTCTGATAGAGGCGATCACGGCCGCAGTCTGCATGTCGGTTCAGAGAGACGCTGCTGAGTCAGCAGAGCATCCTGCTTCGCATCGGGCGGAAAAGCAGCAAGAAGCTTCGTTGAATTCAACTGTAACCAAACGGAATCCATTCATAATACGTTTGGTTTGTGATGTTCCAAAAGCGCCATTGTGGTCAGTGTGATAATTTGACTCCTACACGAGTAACTATCCAGAGATCATCAGTATGAGCCGGTGTTTGGAAAACGGAAAAAAGTCAGACCCGACTTTGTGCAACAAATTTTTCTCTGCTGCTCACAAAGAATGTTCTGTTTATTGCTCTTTTAATTCTGCATAATAGACTTAGTAAAAGCGGGAGAAGGGGAGGGGGATGTCAATATTTGCCGTGAAAATAGCTGATGAAGCCTCCAAGTAGTTGTGAAGGTTTATTGCGCTTACGTCACTATGACGTCATCGCGACTAGTCGACATCGACTCGACTATTATCATGATGTAGTCGACCTTAAAAAATATGTAGTCGTTCAACCCCTAGTAGTTAACAAACGAAAAATATGAAAAATTAACTTTATACCAGGTGAGTCTCTCTCACATGAGAATGTGAACCTGTACTGGGCTGATTCTGTGCCTTCAAATAATTTTAACAGCTCCTGGAGAAGTTTCATAACTTATAAGTCTGAAACAGGAACAGGGCTGAAAAAACTGTGTGCTACATTTGATGTATGAAAGAGTGATGTCATCACTTCACTGCTGATGTCATTGTTACCATAGGAACTGAACATTCTAATGGCGCATTCACACAAACACGTTTGAGCATCAGGCGAGTCTGGTTTACATTCAAAGTCTATGTGAAGCATCCAATGCCACGCTAGTCACTTGCAACGTGCCGCAAAGGCCCTCGACGCGCCTCCACATAGTCTTTGAAAGTAAACCAGATGCGCCTGATGGTCAAAACGCGTTTGGTGTGAACGAACCATTATATGTACAGTGTCATATTAGTTCCATAAAATTAGGACCAAGGCGCGGTCCTAATATGATGGATTCATTCTTTTGGCTCAGGGATAATGTTTAGAGGTAAGATGCCAATTAAATTTTAGTTAATGTTAGGGTTAGGAATAGACTAGTATTGGGTGGGGTTAGGGAAAATGTTAGGGTGAATGTAGGGGTTAGGGTCACAGCTACTAAAATGAAGGGAAATGAATGCAAAGTTCTAATATAGGTCGAAATAGTTTTGATAAAGGTGTATAGAATTTTGTTTTCTAAATCATTCTATAAATAATTATATAATGTTAGGTTGTTTTTCTGGCAATTGCATAGCTGCAGCATACCAGCAAACTAATGCGTTGAATGTGCTGAGACCCATTCAACGCATTAGAAACCAATCAGAACCAAAGGACAAACTTTTGGTTCTGATTGGTTGTTTCTGGACAAAAGCAAAGACAGAGAAATTTTCACAGATTCTCTGTTTCATATTTTATTGTCAGACAGTTAACAAATATTCATCCATCCACTTATATGTGTTAAGTCTAACACACTTATCCTTGCACACACACTGTTTTGATTGTGTCTGTTTTGATTTCCTAAATTTGTGTGAAGCGTTGAATTTCCATAATGCCCAGTGTTGGCAATACCTGGGTTTGCTAACACTCAGGTGGTTAGTTCCACCTGGGTCTGGGTCGGTGTAAAGGGGGAGCCGGGCATAGCTTTTTCTTCATGCGACTGTCAGCATGAAGGCCCCCCATGCAACCAGTGGAGGTTGGTTGCATGGATGTCTGTCTTTCTTCAGACCTCCCTGATTGATTGGAGGTCCATCTTTCCTCGGACCTCCCTGGTTGATTGGAGGTCCATCTTTCCTCGGACCTCCCTGGTTGATTGGAGTTCCATTTTTCCTCGGACCTCCCTGGTTGATTGGAGGTCCATCTTTCCTCGGACCTCCCTGGTTGATTGGAGTTCCATCTTTCCTCGGACCTCCCTGGTTGATTGGAGGTCCATCTTTCCTCGGACCTCCCTGGTTGATTGGAGGTCCATCTTTCCTCGGACCTCCCTGATTGATTGAAGGTCTGTCTTTCCTCGGACCTCCCTGGTTGATATGAGGTCCGTCTTTCTTCAGACCTCCCTGATTGATTGGAGGTCCGTCTTTCCTCGGACCTCCCTGGTTGATTGGAGGTCCATCTTTCCTCGGACCTCCCTGATTGATTGAAGGTCTGTCTTTCTTCAGACCTCCCTGGTTGATTGGAGGTCCGTCTTTCTTCAGACCTCCTTGGCTGATTGAAGGTCTGTCTTTCTTTGTTCTCCTCTGTTGGTAGGGAGCCTTCTGTATGCAGGGGGACCTCTGGTTGGGTGGAAACTGTAGGATGGTTGTTTTCTAGAGTATGTTTCAACTTCAGCTTCAGGTCCGCAACCTGACCCTGCAAAGATTTCACCATTTCCTCCTGCTCTTTGAACTTGGAAGCCTGCTCAGAGTAACTTTTGAGCTGCTCCTCATATTTAAGCCTCAATCTATATTCTTCGACCATTACTTCAATCTGACCTTTATAGCGGGAGGCATATTTTTCAGCCTCCCACTTGAAGTGCTCCAGCTGTCGAAGAATGGTCTTGTCGGTTGAAACTTTGGAAGAGCAAGCAGCCTGTTCACGTTTAGCTTGCAAGTGACGTTCTTTTTCCAACATTTCTTGCAGCTTTTGAATCTCCTCCTGCTGTGATGTGACTTCAGCCTTGTATGCAGTACTTCGATCTCGTTCTTCAAGGAGTTCAAAGATCTTACTTTGCAGTTCGGTTTTAAGATCGTCTACCTGCTTTGTCAGATCTCTAACGTGTTGGTTTGTCTCTTCTTCTAAGGGGATGATCTTGAAGTCAGCAGATGGAGTCGTTTCCTGCTTGACCTCCAATGACCTTGGATTCTTCAAGTCACCTGAAGGACTTGATTCCCCCTGGATGTCTGTCGATTCATCTTCCGACTTAATGGAAGATGAATCAACAGATTCAACAGAATCGCTGTCATCTTCTAAAGGGAAAATGATCGCGTCGTAGTCGACTTGGATGTTGAGATCCATTATGTCGACCCATGAAAGCTCAGCTGGAAAAGCTTCATGTTGACAAACAATCTGTTGTTCCTTCATATTTAAACGGTGGTAAATTCTCGCTTCTTTGAAAGGCGTGTAATATCTGGAATCCGATAAACTTCGTATGTGCTCTGAAGAGGGATCTGCCGCGATATAACTGTGGAACAGGTCAGAGAAAATACTGTCTGTGAGCTACATTCAAGACAGAGATTCCCTTATGATATCATAGAGTTATGACATCAATGCTGATGTCATTGATGCCATTGGAACTGAACATTCTATTGTAGCCTGAAGTAAAAACATTTTGCTAGACAATGTCAATCCATTGAGAAGTTTTAATTTTTGTTATCAAACATTATGAAGCCAAAAAAAACAACAACTCAGAAATATACAGGGCCAACCTCGAGAATCAACTCAAATCCAGTTTCACACAAATACAAGGATGCTGGCATAAATGTTTAGCTTTTGAATGGCAACGTTCTAGGTTGCTATCAAGCTAATTTTGTCTTAGCTAATTGTCTTGTCTCTTCCACAAAGAGACTTGCAAACATACCTTTATCTTAGCTTTTTTCTATTCTTCCTCTTTTTCTCTCTACCTGAAGAATAAGTTCTCTTTTGTGACATTGGTTTGCTTGCTTTTCTTCCACCTGTGCTTTTTTGAGGTTTTAATGTGCATTGAACAGCAGCTCAAATCACAGGGTAACGTTACCGACCATGGCCACCAGGGGGAACCAAAGAGCAATTATTTTTTTACTTTTTGCCCATATCAAAATTGGTTTCCACATGACTAAATATATATAAAATGTTTGGAAGGAATCTGTGAAAGGAGTCTGCTGCCCTGTCATTGAGGTTCAAATTTATAGGACTACTGATTGCTAAATGAAGGAGCAGGTCTGTGAAGTTTTCAACTCCTAATTTCCTCCATGTCTCTTCTCATATACGTGGTGCATAGCTGAGGAAATCCCCAGGTTACAATTCAATAAAATCGAAATCATCTTTAAGTTTATAATAATGTCTATGTTCAATGTACAATTTACGCTTCATGCATTAGTGTATTTTTGTCTAGTTTTTAGAGCAAATATCACATATATAACTAAACATGCAGAGTTGAACACTGTCAAGGAATCTAGTAATATAACGTAAAATAATAATAAAATAATGATATGAAACCTGAAATAATTGAAAGAGGTGAAAAGTAAAAAAATATAAATTAGAAGAAACAGAAATTAGTAAAAAAAAAGATCTGAACAAAGCATAAGAAGTAGGAAAGAAAGTGCAAAAAATGCTAGAAAGTGGAAGGAGCATAAAGAAATCAGAAACACAAGCAGAAATGAAATTGAGCAGCAAAAATCACATTAAGCAAACAAACTGTTAATCACAGAAGAAAGACCCTGGTGCTGGAGCTAACCTTTGTTGGTGTCTGTCTGTCCGTCCGTCCGTCCATCCGTCCACGCACAAATGCACGCATGCACACAAACGCACGCACGCACATTTATTCAAATGAAAGCTTAAATGTGACAATATTGGTTTACTGCAATCTACAGCTATTGCGGGGACGGATGGTAACTTGAAGAAATCACCACATTTCTAAAATATTTGAAAAAGTACAATAGTAACACTTAGAAAAACAAATAGTATAGATTACCAAAAGCAGAAATTGGTATAAAACATGAAATTGTTGAAAAGTGAAAGATAGGAAAATAGCATAAGAAGAAATTGGTACAAAACCAGAAATTGTTGAAAAGAAAACATAACAAAATGCACAAAATAGCACAGAAAGGTGATACTTTTGATATATGAATTGATAAAATTGATTAAAGTTTGCAGAAAACCTTTGTAGGAAGTTACTGTCTTTGTAGCAGACAAAGCTACACCTTTGCTAATGAAATTTAGTAAAAGTATAGCAGAATTCAGCAGAATTAGCAGAAGTTTGTGTGCAACCTAAATTATTTGAAAAAGTCAAAAAGTGAAACAGAGCTTAAGAAGTAGCATAATTAGCACAAGAAGCAGGATATTAGTACAAAACCAGAAATAGTTGAAACAGCTGAACAGTGAAACATATTAGAAAGTTTAAATTTGCAGAAGCAGAAATTAGTACAAAACCAGAAATATTTGAAGAAGTGAAACATAGCAAAACAAATAGCATAAAGGAGCAAAAGAAGCAGAAATGATTGATATATGAAATGCTAAACTTGATTAAAGTTTGCAGAAGATCTTTGAAAACAGCAACACCAGTAAAAGCAGAAGGCACATACAGAAAGGTAGACAAGCAGAATGCTGAGACACAGATAGAAACAGAGCACAAGAGAAAAATGCATTGAAGGAATAGGAGAAAGTGTGACATGACTATACTCCAGAAGAATTTGACAGAAAACAGTAAGACTTGTAGCAATGATAGTAATAGTTCTTTAAAGTAAACTTATGTGGCTACAATTTAATGCACAAAATTATTTCTCTACAGTGAAATATGCATGAACAGCATCATTTGTTTGTCAAAAAGCATAAAAAGTAAAAAAAAGGCAGTTACTAGAGTGTACACTCTAGCAACTGACTACAGTTACAGAATTCCACCATGTATTTCAATGGCGCAAAAAATTTGCACAAAAAGGCAATTATTTCAAAAAGTACAATAGTGAATTTTAGGAAAAGACATAGCACAAATCTCCAGAAGAAGCAGAACATTTTGATATATGAATTAGCACAATTAGTTGAAGTTAGTAGAAGTAGTTAACGACCGAAAAATCTGAGCAGGATCTCAATCAGTGAGAATGCATTACCGCATTCTCACTGATAATAAAGGGAAACAGAAACACTATTAGTGAGAATGTATTGAATGCATTCTCACTGAATATCCAGACATTCTATTGGGTGTAGAACAATATGTGCTTGCCATGCAATGCATGGAGGCAGTGACTGACTTGGTCCCAATTATAAACTTGTTTGAGAAATGGCCTGGGCCGAAACTTTAGCAGGCATCAACATGGCATCAACAGAAACCACTGAGTTTGTTAGTCCTGGTAGAACAGAGACCAGAGATGAAGGTAGGCTAGAGCTGCATGCTTCTCAAAAGTGGTAAAAGTTTCTTTATATCAAAAGTGATGAAGCATCTGCCTGACCCAGAACCAACAGACATGTTGTGCTGTATGTTTTTCTCCGTCTGCCTGTAACACCAGCATTTTATGCTTTACTGGAGCGCCTTAACAATCCCCCAGTCAGTTTTGTCAGCAGCCAAGCCATTTTCTAAAACTGTTTGGAATGGAGGGACCATGACTGTGAGGAAAAGAAAGAATAAAACTATATTAAAAATCTATGTAACTTAAATATTAGAGCTATTAATTGACAATCAATTGTAATTTGACAAGTAAAAAAAGATACTTGAATAAAATAAAATCCTAGACCAAACAGGAATGTGGGCCTGTTGGCAGCATTGTAGCAAGAAGGATATGACTCCTGAGATGGGATCTTTCTTCATGGAGTCTGCATGTTCTCCCTGTGCATCTCTGCTTCTGTCTGTGTTCTCCAGTTTCCTCCCAAAAACGTGACTGTTAGGCTGAACACTCTCCTCTGTTCGCCCTTAGGTATGAGTGTGTACATGGAGGATTCTCCTGTGTGTTTCTGTGTTGCCCTGGGATGGCCTGGCAGTACAACCATATGATTCATCGAATTATTTCAGTGATACATGTTATCACCTTCTTAAAATAATGGCCTAAGTCATTTTTGCCAAAAGTGATTTTTGACCAAAAAAGAAAAAAAAAGTGATCACCTCCAGAAGAGGCAACATCAAATGTTGGTGCTACAGGCAGACAGAGGAAAAGAATAAAACATTTAAAAAAAAAAAGATTTATTTTAGGAAGGTGACAATATTGTTGATGTTTTATATAAATGAATGTTTCAGCCAAACTTATTTACTAAGTTGACTTAAAATAAAACAAATGTTCCCCCAAATTGTGTTTAATTATCAAGACATATTTTTTTATAATTCAATAAATGTTGAAAATGAGCAAAATGCAGCCCTTTAAATTTCAGTTTTACGACAGAGGGTCAAAATGAACATTTACTTGTGTTTTACTTCAGTATTTTGTCGGCCTCCCTGACAGCAGTTAAGCTTTCTATAATTTAGCACTTCATCTCATGAACAGGCTATCCATTTAGGTTATGAATTGAGAACATGTCAGTCCATTTTAAGCTCTGTATTTTCTTTTTTACAGTCATCTCTGAACTGTGGTTCAGTTTTTAATGCCAGCTGTTTGCATATTGCACAGTTGCACTACTTTGGATTAAACAGGCTGATGAATATTGGTTTTGGTAGTTATACTATGTCTTAGTTTGGCCCACTTTCAGTACCATCTCTTCTCCCTTCAAGCAAAAGGTTAGACTATGTTCCACTTAATCAGCTCCTCTCTTCAGTCTGTTAGGATGATTGATAGCACACTCACCAAGGACTATATTTAGAACATGTTCCTACCTGCTTACATGTAATTAAATCTACAATTTAGGTGTCATTTAATAGAATGGGATAAGGGAGGTTATCTAAGCACTTAGATTATTTAAATTTTAATACGTCTTCTTTATTTCAATTTTTCCTATTTCTTTGCCATCTCTTCAAATGAGATGGCATGTTTCTTTTTCTTTTTTTGACAAAGGCAGAATAAATCCATCTGTACTCAACATTTAATGATCTGTGGGAGTTTGGATGGCAAGGTTATGTTTCCAATGTGACGAATAATTACAAAATAAATTAAACGGATGAAATAATTTTGTCAACATTTCAGCCAAACCCATTTACTAAGTGGACTTTTATACATTGATGAGATCACCTAACTTAGCTTCACCACTTGTTTTATCATTCTTTCTTTAAAAAAGTTTAGATAAATGAAACACACAGGCTTTAACATGTTAAAAACTTTTTGTACAAATGCAGTAACAGTAGATGGCAAAAACTGTGGCCTTAATGACATGATGCAGTTAGTTTCCCAAAAAGACTGGTAGGCCAGTGGTTCTCAATGATTTTCTGTCATTTGCCCTTAGGGAATATCCTTTTTTTCATGCCACATAAGGAACTAGGTGAAAATCATTTCTTCATTTTGTTTTGCAAAGGTTTTGTATTTTTCAAAATCTTGGAAATGCATTTCCATGCCGCACGTTTTCCATTGCCTTCCAAACAGATTGCATTACTATGCCATATTTTGTGTTCCCCTTCAATAATGTATGTACTAGTCACTTTATGTAATATCTTGAATATTGAAAACAAATTGTTACAATATAAGGTATTTGTAAGGTTTTTACATGTATGTTAATATCTTGTATGTACAATATGTGAAGTTTTATCTGTTGTATCTACTAATTTATTGAAAGCAAATAAAATACTTTTGAGGTAAAGCAAAAAGACTTTCTTCTCCACTCTTCAATCATCTAACTCATCTAACCATTATCATTTAGGTCTTATCAAAGTTGCTTAAATCAATGTTTCCCAACCTTGGTCCTAAATGCAAACTCCCCTCCATGTTGTAAAATCTTTCATCAGGCAATGCATGAATTCAGCAACTTTGCCTAAAAAAAAAAAAAACAATTATCAACGAGAAAAATAATTTACAGAAAATTCAAGTGGACAAAATGATTTTCTTTCATCATTGTTTGCATCCATTTTACTTCTCATTCACTTTAGGATTACAGGTGAGGCACTGCTTTATCTGTTTTCCCTGACCTCACATCACTGTTTCACAAGTGTCCCTGCTCCAGCATGCATATTTAAAATAAGGGTATTACCTATTCAGCTGACCAGTAAGATCTGCAGACATGACAGACCCACTCATTTACTTCCAGTGTATGGCAAATAAGAAAAACATCTAAAACATCCCAGTAGGTCTTGAGGACAAAGTTGAGGCTTCAGAGTGTTAACGAGTTGAATGTTCAGGAAAAACTCTACACCAAGACAGAAAGTTATTTGTGCTACATTACTCACACAGCCTCTTTCTTGGCAGTACAATCATCAGAACGCCTCAAAAAACAACTTGGTAAATTTATAGGTATCAGAAAATGAGTCCCTGACTAATATATTGGGACTAAAGTCGTCAGCAGCCTATACATAACTAGCATCTGCTGCAGCTGTAGACGTGCCAATAAGGTATTGAAATGAAACACAAAACAAGCTTATGAAAGGGTGTCACAGATTTATACTGCAGTGTGCATATTACACCGTCTCACCCAGTTCATAT
Organism: Poecilia reticulata; assembly: GCF_904066995.2. NCBI lineage: Eukaryota > Metazoa > Chordata > Actinopteri > Cyprinodontiformes > Poeciliidae > Poecilia > Poecilia reticulata. The sequence goes on from NC_088839.1 coordinate 2,411,036, forward strand.
AGTTGTTATTTTTCTGTCTTTTTTAACTGACAGCTATCAGAACTCAAGGGAGGCTGACATACAGACCTCCGGGCTAATAAACAGGAAGGAGCCGGCACAGGGGGAGGATGTTGATCCATGTTTATGACACCATTCTACTCAACCATTTGCTCTGTTTTGTTTATTGTATGGCATTTTCAGTCTGAGTTTGGTTTTCTAGTTCTTTTCCCCAGAGATTGCCTGAGAAAGAGAAAATGTCAATGTGACAAGAACTTTAGAAACCACTGAAAGTCCATGTCCACAGGAATCCAGTCTCTCTTTCTGTATCTGACTGAATGGGAGACCAGATGCCAGAGTGAGGGGACTTTTTGGATCTTTTTCTACCGTTTTTGGAAGGTATTTTGAATACATTTCTCTACAGTTGCTTGATTTTAGTTTAGTTTGGTTTCTCCAGCCTGGCGTGGCAGTTTTTGCTACTGGCTTGGTTTGGCTTTATGCCAGTCGTAGAGGGTGGTGCTGAGTTTGAGAAGCAGACATATTGGCAGGCTGTCAAACCAATGAGGAATGGTGGGTTATGATAGTTTGAAATCTGCTTTTCATATGAATGGAGCAATCGTTATCTATCTTGATATTACTTTTGAAGTAAATGGTTTGGAAGAAAGACATGTTGTTGACACTTTTACACTAGTTCACCACCATTTAGCTGGTTAGTCCAGTTAAAATGGTTATTATCAAAAATGCACCCCTATTTAGTAAAAATGATTCTCTAGTCAAGTAGTGACGGTATGTCCTGCTAGTTTCACCTATAACGATGGTTTGTTAGGGTTGCAAATCTGTGCTCCTTAAACATGAAGAATGTCACAGAAGGCAGATATTTATGATCCTTAAGGCGGTGTCTCCCAACATGGAGTTAATGTGTTAACTTAGGTTCGGGAGCTGGGCCACGCCCAAACCACACCTCTGCTCACTCATCTCAGTCATCATGTTTCATCAACCGCATCCTCCCTTACCTTTTACCTCTTTCTTTTCTTTTAATCCTTCTTCATTCATAAAAAAACTTTACTTTTTCTTTTTGCTGCAGGTTTCGTCTGGGGGATCCTATGTTGGCTCAGGGAAAATAAGAGGAATCATTTCACGAAGACCAAACTCCCATGCAGTCTTCACCTCCCAAGCCCTCCATCATTCTCCCCAGATAGCCAAATCAAGATCATTCATTCCTTTATTTCTTCATGGAGGGATCCCTTCATCCCTCCTCCTGTTCATCCCTCTCCCCTCAATCTGTCTCCTCTCAATCCCTCTCCCTCTCATCCCTCTCTCCTTCATCCCTTCATCCTTCATCCATTTATCAATAAATCTTTAAACATATATTTTTGTGGTGTGGTCCTTGCTAGTGAACCAGGTCCTTAAGGCACACCCTGCATGTTTAAGTTGTTTCCTTGCTTCAGTCCAGCTGATTTCAATTGATGGATAATTAACAGGCATTTGTTGAACTGCAACCACCTGAATCAGGAGAATAAAACAGAGAGACATCTAAAACATGCATGGCAGTGTGCCTTGAGGACCAGAGTTGGGAAACACTGCCATGGGTTCCGGTGAACCTGCTGTCATTTATAAACTGTGATCATTCTAAGGAAAATGAGAATCCAAGTTGAATAACGACCAGCCTGTGAATAGTTTTGATGCAAATTCAGGGGAAAAAAGGACTCATGAAGTTGTTTGTGAAAGCCTCTGTGAGGAAGACAGCATGTTTGATGAAGATGTTTTTAAAACTGTCCCCAAAAAAGAAGAACATTGAACCTGCCAAGAGCAGCACAAAAGCTTTAAGAGCTAAGAGGCGAATGAAGCAGGAGAGAGCAGTTTGGAGTCTGAGAGTGACCTGTCTTTGAGTCAGGATCAGCAGATTATGTATTCTCCTGCTGAAATTAATAGATTTGTGCAGGAAGCCAAAGGACTCAGGCTGGTTAAAGGGGAAAAATATTTCCAGACTCAGGTGAGTCATCTCGAGCTTTGACGAAGAAAACTGGAAATTTCCTTGATATGTTGGCATACCAAGAAATCTCCTGTTGAAAGAAACTAAGCCCAAACACTTACAGCTGATAATGATGTTTAAACAGATATTCTATTGTTATGTGCTTGGGCACAATATGATTTATGTTTATTTATTTATGTTTATGGAGACGTTGGTGATCTTTTGTTAATACGATAGGGCTTGCGTAATGTTTTGTTTTGTATTATTTAGTTATGTTAATTAGGGGCGCTGTTGGCCCGCCTATATATAGGTGGGCTGATGGCATCGTGGCGTCTCCGCCTTCCCTCTCGCTCGTTTGTTTGTCTCAGACCCCGGAACGATGCTGGCCGGTCTGGCCGCTGCGGGCCACAGCCGTTTAGGGTATTTTTGTTAATTTTGTTCTTTTTTTGATTTTGGCCTGGTGTGACCGGTTGTCCTGTTTTCGATTCTTTTTTTGAAGTAGATTCTTTTCTTTTTCTTAGTCCGGTATCCGCAGAGGCTTCGACGGCCCTGTATAGGGTTGGCCCTCTGCGGTACCGTTTTGTTTCTTTTTGACCGGCTCACCAGGTCCACCTTTTCGTTGCTACTTTTGGGTTTCTTTTATTTTTTAGGACACGGGATTTGAGGGTTGTTTTTTTTTACTCTTGTCTTCTCCACAGGAGACAAAAAGACCCAGGAGGAAGAAAAATTATAAATAAAATCCTGTTTAACCCTCATTTTCGTTTGTCTCGTGTCCCTGAATATGTTGAGTCCCTGGGGGACGTAACATATTTATGGGGGCTCGTCAAAACATGTTTTTTTAGTTCATTTAACATATTTATGTCTTACTTTTTGTGAGATTTATTTGTGTTAAATTTAAGTTCTTGTGTTTTCTAGAGTTGTTCTATATTTTGCGAGGTATCCTGGGGGGTTTTTTTTGTTGTGTGTGCAGTTTTTGCGCAGCCGGCGCGCGTTGCGGTGATTGATTGGAAGATTTGGCTCTGGCGTTCTGGTGGCTTGGTGTGTGCTTGACAGTTTGTGTGGCGTGATTCCAGGGTTTGAACATGGAGTTCGACCTAGATGAGTTTGTTGAGAAGCCCACATTAGATGTCTTTAGTAAGTGCACAAAGGATCAGTTGCTGTTGATAGCCGAACGTTTCCAAGTTAACGTAAATAAACCAACATTTGATGTTGCCTCTTCATTTATGTGTGATTTTAAAATAGGGACATTACATTTAAATGGTTACAAAGCCTAAGTAAAATGGCCTGCATTTTTCAGACTAATGGTTTTAAAGAAAACTGATATGTTAGTTCAAACACAAAGTTCTACTGATACTGCTGATTGGAAGACTCAGTTGATAGAACTGCAGAGTTTAGAAGTGACTACAGGAAACAGAGTTTTTAAAATCCTTCAAATCTAAAAAGGCCGTTCTGACCAACCCGTTGGGCACAGCAGTATTAGCAGACTTGGTCAGATCACGTTTCCTCAGCATAACAGAGATGGTTGCCCTGTCTCACTCATTCTTTGGACTGAGAAAAAAAGGGAAAAAGGTTATTCACTTTCTAAAATCAGTCAGTGGTTCTAAGATCTCAGAGTCTTTTGAGACCAGGAAGCTTGCTGTCAGTTAAGAATGAATATTTGGAGAATCTGGATGTGATTGTCCTTCGAATCGTTGACTTTCTGAAGTTGATGCTGAAGCTAATTGAAAACTGAAGGCTACATGAACTACACACTGCTTTGATGAGTATAAGCGTGATAGACCCGCTGAAAACACCAAGAAAAGACATTTGACTGAGTTGAACACCAATATTTGTGGCAAACGTTGACTGCTATTGGTTTCAGTCCAGGTTTCTTAGCTATGATCCAGGTTCTGTACCGTGACATTGAGTGTACTTAAAAAGGAACTTGAATGCTTAAATGTTCCAGGAAATGTTTTAAGGTTGTTCTTTGTCAGAGATGTTTTATTCCTTGGCAACTTAACCTTTGCTTCATAAATTGAGAATAGATTCATGAGATTTCTCTTCCTGGGTGCAAAGTTGTCAGCTTTTGCTGATAATTTAATTATTTTGGTAAACTCAAGAAGGTATTGATGTTTTAGTCAGTACTTTTTCTCTTGTTGGTTGTATTCCTTCTACAAAAATAAACTGGAGAAAGAGTGAGGCTACAACTGTGGGAAGTCAGCTGGAGGATCAATTTAGTGTAGCTGGAGGTCTAGTCTGGAAATAGGAAGATTCAAATATCTAGGTGTGTTTGTAGGCAATTGTTTTTTGCAGAACAATTGGGAGAATGCATTGGATGAAGTAAAGGGTCGACTTTTGAAATGGAAGTGGATTTTACCTGAAATCTCATATGGAGGGCAAGTTCTTGTCATCAGTAATCTAATTTATTCCATTGATTTGTTTCTTTTATCAAATATTCAAAGAGTTCTGTTTGTTTTTTTGTGGTATGGGACAAAGCTTCACTGGATTCTTCAAAGTATTCTCTTTTCATGTAGAGAAGAAGGTAGACAAGGTCTGGTCCATTTGGCCAGCAGAGTTGCAGCATTTTCTTTTCAGTTTATTTGGAGACTACTCACAGGTGGATCACATGTGTGTAGTAGTGTATCGTTCTGCATTAGTCTCTCTTTCTGATGGACTCCAGCAAACTGAAATCTTCCATTCTTGCAACTTTTTTCTCTGTGGGGTCTCCTTTCCATCCATCAGACTGTTTCCTGGTCTGAAGAATTTATCTGGTCCTTTTCTGGATTCGGTGGACAGTAAATGAATCTACCTTGAAGGAGCCTCTGGAAAAATTATGTACAGACTGATTGTAAAAACTCTCAAACAAAACAAGTTGAATGGACGTAGTATCAATCCTGTTGTGGAGGAAAAATGTCTGTGAAATGGAGAGAAAAGCTGTTTCATTGTTTCTCTGACTGTGTTTGTCTTTTAGATGTTTGTGCTTTAGAGAACTATCTTCTACACATGTGGGGAAGTTTTGACTGAACACCTTTATTTGTGGTTTTAAATTAAGTCACCAGGGAAAGAGTAAATGTTAGTTAATCACGTTCTTATCAGGCAGGCCAAAATGGCGGTGTATATAAGCAGAAACAGGAAGGTGGAGGAAGGGTTGAATGAGGTGGTTTCTTTATTGAAGTCTAGGCCACTGCTTGAATTTAATTTTTATAGATCAGCCTCAGACTGTCAGGTCTGAAGTTATTTAGAAGCATTTTGTTGTGTAATAAAAGGAGAACTTATTTTTGGATGGGTGTTAATGTAAGTTGTTATGGAATTTTTTTTATTATTATTTTGTTTTATATTTTACTACATGATGTCACATGATACTACATCATTTGTTATTTAAAATCCCTCTCTGTCACACACATACTAGGTTCTACATACAGTAGAATCTAGTATATTCTGCTAGGTTCTACATTTGTTATAATATGTTTTGTTATAAGCATGTTATAACAAAGCATAACATGAGACGAGTTATAACATCAAAAACCTTTCTTCCATTAGGTCATAGATTTGGTCTGTGCAGTCATAGACCAGCCTTTGACTTAGACTTGGATTCACTTTGTCTCAATATTATCCTCTCAGTCTGCTTTACCTTCCATCCTTATGCCTCTCCCTTCCATGCGCAGTTCTCATGTTAATGAAAATCTAATTCTCTCCTGCAGAATTAGAGAAGAGCTCACTGAGAAATTGAACACTTGGCATTAAGAGGGCTTAACTTCGCTTGACCTTTTTGTTTTTAATATCATTAGTTTTCATGGGTCTGTTCTTTGGATTAATACCATCCAGTATATGCAGCTATTCCAGAGACCCCCAGAGTACATTTGTATAAACTCTAAGAAGTCATTGTCCACTTAAAAAAGTATACTATAAAACTGACACAGCTCAAAAGTGCAATCTTATGAGGGTGTTGCAAAACAAGTAGAGTACAAGCAAGTCCAAAGAGTTTACAACTATGGATGTTTACAGTTAGATTCCCCCGAAACCTGACACATAAGAAAAGGTCATACTTGGGTGTGGTGGTGGTGCTGGAGGAAAGCACAACCCATGTAAGGAGGTCTTAGCCCTCGCTCTCACGTATTCGAGTCCCGACCCGGTGACTTTTTCCACACGTCTTCCCCTAGCCTCTCTCACAACCCACATTCTTGTCTGACCACTATCAAACAAAGGCCTCGAGAGCTGATAAAACCTTAAAAAAAACCTGGCATTGCTGCAAAAGTGGTTCTGTGCTTCAGACTGGTCATAAAATTAGAATATTATGAAAAAATTGATTAATTTCAGTAATTAATCTAAAAAAGTGAAACTTGTTTACTATTTTCATTCGTGACTGATATATTCCAAATGTTTATTTTTTAATGTTTGTGATTAGCACTAACAACTAATAAAAACCCCAAATTCAGTTGTACAGTTGGCAACAGTAGGCTTACTATTGTGAAATGTACCTCCTTGTGCCCCCCAATACCAAGTGCCTAGGAGAAACACTGTTCTGTGAAATAAAAACTGCATGATAAGCAGGATGGGCGGCGGGGGGATTTACATAGACTTGCATAATAATGAGCCAGCCAGAGTGACCGATGGTGGCAGAGTTACTGTCCTATTTTGGACATTATGTTTTACATGCATACAGATCCAGCCATGTGAATTGCCCCCTTCCACGGCCCCAAACATCCCTCCCCCCCTCCACAATTCATTCACAGCAGTTTCTGGCACAGAGAACAACTACATGTATGAAGCTGTTAAGTACCAGGAGTTGCTGACGTTTGCATTTGTCCTCAAGCCTGGAAGTCTGGTTGTTCATCCTGTGGTTTGGGTGTGACTTAGAGTTTACAGTATGTGTGTATATTTATATGTTTTAATCTAAATCTGCTATTATTTCTGGAAGTCTTGGTTGTCCCTCAAGCCAGTGAGTGAAGATGGCCAAAGCAGTGTCAGCTGATGGCATAAGCAACAGCATTAATCATTTAGCCTGGTTTTATTTACTGCATCATTTGGCTTGTCTGATCATGTTAGCATCACAGAGAGGACTGAAGTTCTTGTCTGCACAGGAAAAAGGAGATATTTTAAACCAGCTAACACATCTCAACTACTTTAAAATTTCATTGAATAAATTCTCATATTTTATTTTCCTTTTTGGGAGTTTTATTCTTGTTGAATATTTTGGTAAGCACACTTGCACTACATGGACAAAATGTATGACCAGGTGTGGTAATCATGAATATAACCTGCAAATGTTCTGTATATCTATTCTGACAGAGAAGATGACCTTTTTTTGTCAACTGATAACACTGACAATTAATTATTGTTATTCAGTAATAATTGTTGAATAAAAATTGGAGTAATTCTATTTTTTACATTGGGAAGAATTTCCGGGTGAGTAATCAGTTTGACAATGTGCATCAATCCCATGCAATCTTCAGATTTATTTAAAAACATGTACATCCAGTACCTGAGATACAAGTGACAAATTTCATCTTAAATGCAGAAATCCAAAATGAAATACTGACCAGGTGTGGCCTTTATTTTTATTACTGGGCAGTAAACTGTTCCTGAGCCACAACTCATTGAAAATTTAAGTCCTATGTTTTTGCTAATGGTGGATCTAGATTCATTTCAGGGCTTTTGCCCCAGTCTCTCAAGGAATCAGCCTATTATCTATCCCCTATTAAACCTACAGGTAATCCAGTGACCGAACCCAAGATACAATTATCCAATTCTTTGCTCTTTTCTTTTTCTTTCAGGTGTGTCGTAGAGGAAGCATTTCTATTTAATATCTGTTTATACAGAACAAAGATCATCTGAGCAGTTCTCCACAAATCATAATCTTAATAAAGTTTACTTTTTATATTGTTGCAGCTCAGACATTCTTTTAATTTCATCTGTGTTATGTCACAGATGCACCAACTTAGTTGATGAATTTGTTGATTTACAGACATGAGGCAAACACCTTGTGTGACTTATTCATGGTAATTAGGAGAACACCAGCCCTCTCTTCTTTGAAAATACTCAACTAAACATCACTGTGTCCAATAATCTTTTTTTTGTCAATTAATTTGGATTAAGTTGGTTAAGATCCCATTTGTTCCAATCCAAGTTTACCTACGTCTGTCTGGGTTTGGATGTTTCCTGTGACAGGTGCCACAGTGACAATGTGTCTGTATTCTGGACACGTCCTGCTTCAGCAGATATCTGAAGAAGTTCACTGACTTAAAACTGACCCATAACCCTCTACTTGGTTGAGGAAGCTAAATATATTACAGTAGTTATGCAGGCATGGTGTAGTGTAAATCTCAGCTCAAAGACTGTTTACCCACTCATGTTAAATATCTTTCAGACATGATGTCAAGACCCTGTCGTAAAAATATCTGTTTTTTTATTTAGAATCAGAGTGACATGTTTGACAAGATTTGTGGTGTCAACTTAGTGATGCACCTGCAGCACTTTGACCTTTTTTAAGATGTCCTCTTTGCAGACTGTGCATATGGGTGGGAGTGGGGGTGGAGTGTTGGAGGGCACAGGGTACTCAGATGAGGTTCTGGGTTGTTTTCTTGCTTTCATATTCTGAAAAAACTGAACACCTAACAATTATCAACCAACCTAAAACAAATGTGTAACTTTAAATCTTTTAGATTCCTTAGTGTGTTGCATTTCAAAAAAATGTTTTTTTTTGAAGAGTTATTGTTCTTTCCTTAAAAGTTAATTGAAAAATTTTCCAAAGATGTCGTCGGGTGAGTTGAGGGGTGTACTACAAGTCAAATTCAACAAAGCTGGGGATTCTGGATCCTGGTGCTTTCATTTTGGTTCAGACACATGCTTCCCTCTCTTGCATGTGAGAGGGAAGCATCTCACATGCTTCCCTGAGGGGGAAGCATGTGAGATGCTTCCCTGAGATTTTCTGAGAAAATATTATGAGATTTTCTGAGAATATTCTGAGAATATTCTGAATATTCTGAGAATATTCTCAGAATATTCTGAGAATATTCTGAATATTCTGAGAATATTCTCAGAAAAATATTCTCTCTTCTGAGAAAAGAGAATATTATTTTTCTCCAGTAAATCCAGCACTGCCCTCATGCAGCCCAAAGCTTTCAAATAACTCACATCCAAATTTACACTTTACTGGCCCTTGTAAAATAAATGATTCCACAGTGAGCTCCCTTCCTACCACATAATCTACTTTGATCACAATGAAAATAAATAAAGTCAAGCCATTCTAAATTAAGAAACAGAAAGTTGCAGTCTAGTAAACAAAAAACCAACAGGCCAAAGCAAAGAAACTCCCAACCCTGAGCCTCACTACTTACTCTGTAACGAAGGCCATCTGCTGGTGTGCTGTTCCACAAAATCTGCTTCACACAAATCTTGATTACATATTTCTAAGGGGGCGAACTTTTTGCTAAATGCCTCCTTTAATAATAAGTCTGTCTTAGATAAAAAAAAAAATCTTGAGTAAAAAAAACAAATATATTACTACTTTTACTGCTTTGATGACCATATAAGAATCTAAGACTTTGATTTTTCACCAGTACAAGTAAAAAAATGAAAAAATAGGCAACTAACAGATTTTCTAAAATGTGTTTGAGGTCCTGTCCACATGTAACCTCTGTTTAAAAGCACTAAAACGATTGACAATTAAACTTCTGGCTAAAATGAAGATTTGCTAATGCTCCTTCTTTGCGTTTGTGTGTGGACACTGGAAAGTGTAAATTCAGAGGTCAGTGCATGACAGTCTGCAGCACATAAAGCAGCATCAGCCATTCACTCCACGGTTTGACCATGCAGTGGAGGGAAGATGGCTGCAATCAGTTATGAGTTTAGGTCTGAATGGTTCATAGTTTATTACTGTCATCACTGGTGGATATTGCCAACTTTTTTTCTACCAACAAATGTCTGTTGAATATGCTTATAAGTACAAAGCTTGTTGTGGCCACAAAATAAATTATCCATCACTTCTAACTGATTATCATTGCAGTGTTGCAGGGGGCTGGTGCCTATGTCCAGTGGTCATTGGGTGAAAAACAAGGGTAAACCCTGCATAGGTCATCAGTCCATCACAGGGGAACACAGACAGACAGGACACACATCCATGCACACACCTAATGACAATTTAAAGAAAACAATTAACAACTAACTGTCCTGTATTTAGACTGTGGAAGGAAGACTGAACATGAAGATCCGTTGGGGCAGAATTCAAACCCAGAACCTTCTTGCTGACAGAGTGATACCAACTGCTCTGTTCTATAGCCCACAAGAAATTTGGCAGGATCTTTTCCCCTATAATTTTAATATTAATAAAAAATCAACATAACAGTACATTCTCCTGGCATCAGTCCTACCACTATGAAATTAAAAATTTGTCCTGGACCTCATCTCCTGTCAGAGAACTCTTGTCTATTTTCTGGCTGTAGAAAGTCTCTGGTAATGCCCAAATCATCCACTCTCACCATTAGATCCATGTTTTTATGGTTACCACAGCAAGGTTTCTGAAGGATATGGGGGTCATAAAGATCTCTCAGTAATGGAAGATTACATGGGAAAACAATGTCAACATTTGTGCTTTTAAATAAGAACCAGTCACAAATTTACATTTGTAAATTTCATTTATGGATGTAAAGCAAATTTCATGGCTCCTACTCTAAGAACTGCTCCTTCCACCACGTTGTGTCTGCACCAAAAAGAAGGCAGGGTTCCAATGCAATATTAGCAAGGCGTACTTACTGAAGCCAGTGAGTGTATAGCTGTGATGCTAAGCTGTAATGATCACTGTACTTTTGACATATCACTGCTGAGCAGTTTAATAGAAAGAACAAGACAAGCTGCATTTGTAAAGTTTTTCACATGATTATAATCATGTAACCATTGGTTAGTGTATGTAGTAAATTGTGCATTAATTCAGATGCTGCATTGTTCCTTGTGATAGAAGCAAGGTAAAAGATTACTGGTGACAAATTCTATTTTTACTTCCATACTCATTTTCATTCTGCCAGCATCACACCTTCCTATGTACCTTTACTACTTTCCTATTGGGCAATTTGCATATTTAAATTGACAAGGACTCCGATCCAATGCACAGAGACAGCCTTACATCACTGTGTTGTGTTGCATGAAAGATCTACAATAGTGCCTTCTTATATGGAAGTCCCTCATAAATTAACACAGGACACTTGAGTGGAGAGGTAGGAACCTGCATAGTCCAGCAGGAAATTAATTGAGCTTCACTTTAAGAATGTGAGACTGCTTGTTGTTTAAGTGCAAAGATTGATTACAGCCTGGGTTACTTTAACGGATGGCAGCTTCATAAAACATTCGGTTATATGCAGAGACGAGCTCCACTTGATTCATAGCAACCTTTGCTAGATGTGTGTGTTTGTGTTGTGCATAAAGGTACAGTACACACAGGTATAATAAAATAACACACCCTTGTTAAAGCAGCAGGTTTCTGTGATGTAAAAAAAACTAGACTGAAATTAATCAAAACTTTTGACACTTTTCCTGTGCAATACAAGAAATCTGAAACAAAATTATAAAGTGGCAATCACCTGGTTTCATAAAAATACATTCTGCATCTAGTCGTCCTAGAGCAGGAGAATCACCTAGTTACTAGTTAGTTGACCCTAAAGCCAACTAGTAGACTTCTTCTGTTAGATAGCCTGGGGTCTTCCTCGGGTCTGGTCTATCCTTCCTGACCTGGGGTCTTTCTCGGGTCTGGTCTCTCCTTCCTGACCTGGGGTCTTTCTCGGGTCTGGTCTCTCCTTCCTGACCTGGGGAAGCGTTCTTAATGATTAGGCACTTAATATCAGAGGGTATGAAAAGCTGTGTTCATGTCTTTCTGCCATTGTCTTTGTATTCCACTGTATTCCAGTGCGTTAGAATCTTTTAGGGGTTTTGCTGTAGCTGATGTAGCGACGCCGAGTTCTGACATAACTATTTATGGCTTTGCTTCTTAAGTACCAAATCTAATAAACTACATGATTAGTTTTTTAGCTTTTTGAAATGTAGGTAAACAACTCAATAATTAATGGCATAGCTGCAGCTTAAATGAATCTGAACAAACTTAAGCCTGAAAAATATGATAGTTCAGCAAACAGGCAAAATTTGTGCCTGTTTTCAGACTCCTGTCAGGATGCTGATGGCCTGAGGGTCGCTCATCTGACAGCTGACTGTGGCTGCATGCTTATCTGCTGGTTTCTGGTAAATGTACTGGGATCAGTCAGGACTCAGCTAACTGTCAGGTGTGAATGCCCCTACTTAGAGACGTCTAAGTGCGATCTGATTAGCCAGATCAATCCTTCAAGGAGTCTACATCAAAGATGAATTTGTTTATCATTTAAACAGTCATGAGCTGAAATAAATCCGTCTCCCCAGCAAAATGTATTTTTATACACTCTCCCATCACGTTTTTTCAATATGAATGAATTTATATAGAAAGTGTTGTAAAAAGTTTAGCTTAAAGGCATCGGGAACAATAACTGTACCGTCATGACGGTTACAAGAGAGCAGTTGGTCTGCCAAACTGAACATTGAACCTTCAAACACAACACCCGCATTCTGTAAGAACAAAAAGAAAACACTGGAAAGAAAAATCATCCTTTCAATAACCTGTACGCTCCTCTTGTCAACATGGCGCCTTTCTGCAGCTTTCTTTCCCTTGAAAGAAAGGCTTTGACTGGAAGGTGATGAACAGATTCACTTTCTGTACACTTGTTTCTCATTCATCAGCCTGTCAGGTGTAATTTCAAGAGTCACACCAGGTTTGGACCCTGAGAAACAAAACAGTCTCACTCAGCTGCTGCCTTGGATATAAAGCTGGCATCTGAAATCATTTAGCTTGTTTCCATCACATCTCTGGTTGGTGACTTAAACTTGTACATTCACTTGACCTTTAGCACTGCACAGTTAGTAGCATAGGAAGGCTTGAGCAGCTTAACGTTTGCGGCATTATTTTTGCATCAAAAGTTAACATGCTAAAAGTGAACCCTTAAATATGTGAACAATGAAAATATTGAGAAAAAAATATAGAAATTATGATAACTTCAGTAATTATGTTTACTTGAATAAAATGGAAACACTTTATGTATTTAGTGTAATACTGTAAATATACACTGTAAAGCACAAACATAAATAAATATAAAAACTTAATATTAGGCAACAGAACGACTTTAACTTTACCTCAAACAAGCAAATTGTCTGCTGGTACCAGCCTTTCATTCTTGAGAAACAAAGCGCATGTACACCCTCACACACACACACACACACACACTTACTCCCACTCTCTAAGTCATTAGTGCGATGTCTCGCCTACCATTTCAAGATGCCAGTGAAGCAGACTGGGTGTTTTTTGCGTTGTGGCCTTGCCTGGAGACATAGGCAGGGACTGTCAGTGTGGATCACACCTCGGCTCTGATGCCCCCTCCCTCAGCTCCTATGCTACTTACCCTTCTCTCAGTTCCCTGGGAGTTTATCTCTCTTTCTTTCTGAACCCTGCAGAGGTCCTTGTACTCTGTCTATATACATACATCAACATATCCTTGAACTAGGTAATTTGTTTAATTTTCTGGATGCATGGTAGACATTTTCTTACCTATGTAAAAACTTAATTAAAAAGATAAATAAAACACAGTCACTCATATGCCCCACAATTCATGCTAGGATGATTTAGACTCATTTCGTTAACAACTTGCAAGAACTCCTGTGACTTCTCTTAGAAATTTTCTTGAGAATGATGTAATAATTTCAGGCTTATTTGACTATTTTACTAATCTGACACAACTCCATTATTGTTTACATTTCGTACAAAGGAAGTTATGCTCAGTGTCTTCACAGGTTTATTTTGTTGTTTCCTTCAGTGGTTTTTGGTGAATTGCTGCCACAAAGAGGTAAGCAGTTTTTTTCTAAGGGTTTTGCTTCATTTGACAGTGCAGAATGAAAGTGAAGCTGAAAATTGAGCATGTATTGCAGTTTTGATCTGCATGTCAAACATAGCCTACCAAACTATCAACTATCAAACACTCAAGAAATGAGTGGTTGCATCTTAAATCTGATGCGTCCTGACTGGGAACCGACTATTGTCAAAAAACTGGTCTTTCAGGGAGGTTCTCTATTCCAGCTCAAGTAATGAAGTCGTCCTTCATCAAGATTTTACTGTGCTTTTTCCAATCACAATGTAAAGTCAATCAAATGCAAAGTTAAAGAAAACACTTTTCTTTAACTTAGAACTCCCCACTTTGAGACCATTGCATGGGGAGTGGTTAGAATGGGAGGGTAGAGACCTTGATGCAGCCATCCCAAGTTTGAATCCCAACTCAACTCCTCACCTTGGTTCACTTCTCCACGTCTCTCTCCCTTCTTTCTGCCTCTTTCTCCAAATGAAGACAGTGGCGCAACTACACATTATTCAGGTGGATGCGAAAACATAGATCGGCGCCCCCCCAACCTTCCCCAAGGAAGGAACATCAGGGTGAAGGAGCGACGCTCACAACCCCCCCAGGCGACGATACGTGAAGGGTAAAACTCGCAACATATACCTCGTTGTGTGCGCGCGAGGTGAAGGAGTGTAGGGTGCGCTGAAATGTATGGGAAAACATAATCGGGGCGCCGCCCCCTCCAGACGGGGTTTTGGCGCCCCCTCTGGTGCTGCGCCCCTCTGCGTTGCATACCCTGCATACCCACTTTGTGCGCCACTGAATAAAGACCATTAGTGCCTAAGAAATTCTTTAAAAAAGAACAGGAAGATAACTATGTCAAAGTATTACAATGCTATAGAGAATACTGGATGGACTTAAAGAGTTTGTTGACTTCTGCATGAGGAGAGGAAAACTTTCAAACTGTCCTTCCATAACATTTAGACATTTTTAAAAAATTACTTCTTTGCAACTGATATAATGAAATGTTACTTATGAGCAGGAACTTCAATGCAATGTGCTGCATCTGTTATATCCAAGGCGGTTTGAATTCTCAGCACAAGTGCATGGCAGAGCAGACATAATGGGATGTGATATCTCTATCCACAGGTAAAGGGCTGAGGAGGGACGGGGACAGCAGAGAGACAGGAGGGTGTCAAAGGGGACAGCAGGAACACAAAGCCCAGTGAACACAGCTGGGAGATGCCAGAGCACTTTGTGGCTAAGCTGACAGACAGACTGTACCTATCTGACACGCACACACACACACACACACACGCACACGCCTACACGCAGCAAAAAGAAAGAGAGAAACCTTTAATGGTGCTGTGTATGTGTGATTGTGAGCACAGGTTTGGTAGTAGGTGGATGATCTGAAAGGATTTTGACAGTTCAGGCCTGGTATGTTTGACCACGTATCTTCAGAGGCATATGTCAGAATGCGTGTGTATGCGCGCGCGCGTGTGTGTGTGTGTGTGTGTGTGTGTGTGTGTGTGTGTGTGTGTGTGTGTGTGTGTGTGTGTGTGTGTGTGTGTGTGTGTGTGTGTGTGTGTGTGTGTGTGTGCATTAATGTTAGAATAAAGACATGTGTATGTTTACTCTTGCTGTAAACTTCTTTGTGTGAGGTAAATCTGAACTGACACAGTCTGACCTTTCCAGAGGTCAGACACTATCGGAAACATTAAAAGCTTTTGTATGTTATAAATGAGAAATGTCCTCATTGCCAGCTGTTGTCAACCTCACTGTGACGCTTTGCATCACTTTCCTTTTCAGGGACTGTACAGTAAAATTAATAGCTTTCACACTCCAGGGAGGCGAATAGCTGCATTCACAATCAGATTTGTCTATCAGTGACTAGTTCTATTGTTCAATGAAAACAATTTTAAACATATTTAAAATATTTTTGCCACAATTGATTATTCACCTTGGTGTTTTCTGCTTCTAAAATGAGAAGAACTAGGAACACTTGTCAATGTCCTGACTATTTTTTAAAGACATAAGGTCAACAAAGTTACAATATATAAAATAGAAATAATATGTATGAAAAACTCTTGTTATCTTTGCAAAAGTGGCTATTGCATATCTAAACCATTCACAGCTCAAACTTAACTTTTCACGCAAACCTTAAGCTGTGGATTTTACCGCTATGCAACCATGTGCAGCCTCAGCAGTGATGCATCAACTCTCTGCATTAACCCTCCTGTTATGTTGCAGGTCAAATTGCCCCTTTTTAAAGTTTACTTTTTTTTTAATAGTTGGAAGTATTTTTTCTGCATTACTTTAAAGAAATGACATGAACATCTCTGGCATACCTATAGCTGAAAGTACAAAAGTTGATAAAAATTAGCATGTATTGTGATTTTTATTTTAAAGTTTTCTTTTTACATTTGAGGAATATATTCTTGATTTCATCCTTACTTAATTTTTTGATCTGTTTCTCATCAAACTTGAAACATCTCTGAAACCTCCACACCACAAAGAACCCTTTTTTAAAAAGCTAATGAAATAAGTTGAGTTATTACCTTTAGCAGCTAATCTATTAAAGTGTCACTTACAATCATAGCCTGATTAATGAAATTGTGGCAGAACTACTGGTATTTACTGATTTATACTGAAAGTACAGACTATAATTTCAATTAATCATTGAGCAGAAAATGGTTTGTCTGATATTAGAACTTCTCACATCACTCCTCTCTAAAAAGATTTCTTACTGTAAGTTAGATTCATCAGGATATGGCTTTGTGAAATGAAACACAGAATCTTTACTTTTAAGACTAAAATCACTCCAAATCTAAGATAAACTATGAAAGCAACACAGAAATTCAGCACTACTGGTAAATTAGCACTAACATGTATTGAAGTACCTCAAGATGTTTCATCTTGCTCAGTGGAAGCAGTGTGTAATATCAAACCATCAAAACTTACAGAGAGTAATGGTAAACAAAAAATTATCTGAGACTTTATAATCAACCAGAAAATCATCCAAGCAAGTGGTTGCATTGTGAAATTATTTTATTATTATTTTTAACAGATACTGTAAAGCTGCTTTAAAACAAAGAAAACTGTTATTGTCAAAGTCCAATATAAAACTATTACAAAAGGTATTTTGTATCAGTCAGTTTTCATCTTGACTGGTCCTAACTGGTGACCATCAGATCAGAAACTCACCATTCAGAGCAGGACCATGTCTTCAGAGAGGATGCTGTCACTAAATGAAGAAGATTCCAAATTAGACCATCTGTAAGATGTCCGATATAAAGTCATGGGAAAGTCCAACAAACCCATATTGATCAGGGTTTGTGGTTATTCCAGCAGATAACAGGAAGGCTGACTGTGTCCAAGCAAAGCATTCAATCCCTAGCAGTCACTGAACATGTTAGGTTAGGAAATGTTGGCAAATCTACAAATTAAGGAAATGATACACATTCTCTGCTTTTTGGAATTTTTAAAAGAACAACAAAGTGATAATTTCCTCACGAGCTTCACTAGTGATAGTTCCTGAAGCAAAAGAAAAGTGATATACATTCACACTAAACCATTACACAGGGAAGGTGGTGTACATGGAGGGGTTAGCGTCCCAGTTAAAAAGCGTTTTAACTAAAGTTCTAAAGGCTTAGAAAAGGGTTGCAGGTTTTTTTTAATTTTTTTTGATTGTTTATTCAATGTTACATGACTCTGTGTTTTTGTTTTTAATTATGTAAAGCACTTTGAAATGCCTTGCTGCTGAAATGTGCTACAATTTGATTGATTGATTGATTGATTGATTGATTGATTGATTGATTGATTGATTGATTGATTGATTGATTGATTGATTGATTGATTGATTGATTGATTGATTGATTGATTGATAAACCCCTAATATCCTGTCTGATGGTGAATTAACTAGCATGGTTATGCTAGCACATTGCTGCAAGTTAGTGATCAACTTGACAAGACATTGGCTCCGCCCCCTTGTAGAACAAACTGACAAACAATCTGTTATTATGGCAGAGGTAGTGGAACTCAATGTATTATCCAAGACATTGGAACAATTTATATACATGATGAAACCACAAGAAGACGAAACCTTCCTCAAAATATCGTACCCATTTAAAATGAAAAGCTATAGGTGATGCACTAATCCTTTTATTAGAATATCCCACCTTTTTAAAAATATTTTAATTACAAAAGTGTTTGTAAGAATAAAGCAGTATCAAATAGGGGAAACAGTTTTTATTGGAATAGACTACCGCATCGTAGTTCCCATCCATCAGTTTCATTCAGATGGACATGAGGTCGGCTGCAGGTCATGATCCATTTGTTGCGTTATTCCAGACTCGTTTTTAGTTTTAAAATGTAATATATTGTATTCCGCCCTCTACATGTTCTGGGTAACGGCTGTCAGAATTGCATGTTTCCCACGGACAACTTGGACCGTGATTATCTATTATTTTCTTCAAAATCTCTCTGACTGCAGGATGTTGCTATGATAAACATTGCCAATATTGTTGGAGGTCAGTTCCTCTAGATAAGGGGTGTGTACTCGCGACGCTGATTGGTCAGTTGCTGACAAATCCCCTGGAATGATTGGTGGAGGTATGCTCCACATCATGATGTGGAAGGAGCCGGCGTCATGCCAATTATGTCCAGTTAGATAATTGGTATTCTATATGTCTTAATTTCTGCCATTACTGTTCTTAATTCAAATTAAGAATCTCTACTAAATTTAGAAATAGTTTAACAAAGCAAATTATTTTGCAGAATTGAAAACATTTTCAAGCTTTTTTAATGAATATTCATGGATTGATGAGTTCTGTGAAATGTGAAGCTTAAAATCAAAGTTCATTTCTTAGCTTCCTCCCTCTGAACTTTAAACAAGAAATTATTACAAAGCAGGAAAAAGTAAGAAATCTAGCAAGGAATAAAGACAAAAATGTAGTCCTCGGCAAGACAACTACCCTTTCATATCTCACTTCTTTAAAGCTCAGAGGTGGATAACAAATGCTTTTTATGCTCGACTACTTTTATAATGTTTGCCCATATTATCTGCATTTTGTAACAATTCCCTCTCCACTCAAGAGAAAAAGTAGTGCTTCTAATCTTACATTAATTGGAGTGGCTCCCTGCTCAGCTCTACCGTGGAGTAATTAGGTTAGTGTAAGCTCTATGACCCATTCCAAGAGCACAGCTCTTTTGAGCATCAGCTATGGAATGCACTGAGTGGGTTCAAAGCTGTCTGTGTTCCTAGTCCCTGAGATGAACACATGCATTCAAAAAGACAAGCAGCAGATTGCTCGCTGTTTGTCGGCACTGGGTTAAAGCCCATATGTCCTCAGTCAAGTGGCATGCAAATCCTGTTGGGATTGAGCACATTGCTCCATTCACAGCGGCGTAATCAAGTGGTATCTGAGCTTCAATCCTCTTATGCTGCATGACTGGACCATGCTTCTCAGAGGCCGAATCATAGATGTCAATTGGGACTGTAGAGATTGTTGGGAGAGAAGAGGAAAGAGAGGGTCAGCCTTGGCTTAATCTGTGTCCGCTTCTCTCGAAAACTTTGGCCCTCATCAAGTAAATGCATGCAGACTGTTGCTTTTTTCATTACACAATCACCTCAGCTGTCCAACGAGAGAGCAAAGTGGTGGTGGGAACTTTTTCAAGAAAGATTCTTCTCCGTAAATCTAATAGCTTCATTGTTTTTGTGTTTTCTGGTATTTTTGTGTGAAGTACAAAGGTTGGCACAGCTTTTCACAGCAAATCCATCACAACTCAGAAGGGCACAAACCCTCTCCTTGTTCAGAGAAACATCTAAACCAAAACTAGCTCAGTGGTAAGAATCAGGCTCATGCCATGCTTTGTTATTGAGTGAAAGTGTGGGTCTATTTAGAGAATCCTGTCCTGTTGGGTTCGGAGTCTCACATTCATAAAACATGTAAAGGAACAACTCAGGTCTGGGTCAGTGCTTGGCTGAATTAAAGACATCATTAGCATTATCACACTGGGTGACCATTGATTAGGACATGTAGCATCCAGATGTCGGGGCCAATGCTCGAGCTGTTAGCTGACTGGTCCATGAGACGTGAAGCACAGATGGAAGACAACGTCCCTGGACCTAATTAGCGTTATCAGTCAAGTGTCCCTAATTTGATTACAGAACTGTCGTTGTGGGACGCCATGTTTCCAGAGAGTAAAGATCATTAGGGCACACTGGGTACAAAAGAGCTCTCAGTCAAGTCTCATAAATACAAACACCTGTGCCTGGTAAGATTTACATTTTTCAACACATTAAACTGAAATAATGGAGTTTGCTCCTGGCCATGATCTCAAAAATGGTTTATGAAGAAAAATACAGGACTAAAGAAGCTGCTGGAACTGATCTCTCTGTGTTTCTGTTTGCTAAAAAAAAAAAAAAAAAAAAATCTCTTACACTTGCTCTGGTGACACATTAGAGGCTTACTAAGCAAGCACACAAAACCCCTGATGCTCTTCAGAGGACAAACCCACCAAAAGGAAAAAAAGACAATAGATTTCACTGGGATTCAGACAGTGATAGAAATAGTCTGCAAAAGAGACAGAACAGCCTATTGTATATCACACTATTCACATTATCTTTATTTATTTATTTATTTATTTATTTATTTATTTATTTATTTATTTTGAACAGACAATAAAAAAGGAAAAAGTAGGACAAACAATAATACCAACTGACATGCAATTTTCACAATTTGTTCTAAAAGGCACAGGTGGGAGATATAAGAACTTATCATTTCCTGCCAGTCACATATTGATCACCATACAATCATTTGAATTCAGTTTATAGTCATCATTTTTATATTACTTTTGAAACAAATGATTTCTTTTAAACGTTCCAGAACATTAAAACCTGGAAAACTGGGATATTTGGTTTGAGACAATACATTTTCTTTAACATATTTTGAAAACTTGCATTTTTACTTTTCAAGCTTAAACTGTTAAGCATAGTGAATGATTGTGATTAATCACAGCGCTAGAGTGACTAATCTGATTACATTAGATTAGTAATCTAATGTAATCTGTCAATCAATTTGATTGCTGTCAATCAAATTATAATTTGACTGACAGCACTAATTATTATTCAGTGTGTCATAAAAGCCACAGGAAGGCAGAATTTCAAAAAGTTATTTTGAGACTTTTTGCTTCCATTTCAGGAGCAGATGCCTTTTTTATCTGAGACATTATATCAGATGAAAGAAAGTCTCAGATTATCTTATGAAAACATATTTTTTAACTTCTTATATGTGTTTCAGTGTAAGCAAATTGTTAAAAAATTGCTGAAAAGTGTGTAGTACAGTAAATAACTCCATTAAATTGTCTTTAGATCCTCACAAAATAGAATTACTTCACTTATTCCTTAATTAATTCAGGCTCTTTTTTACAAAAGCTTTCATCTCTTTAATCTCTAAACAAGAATAAATTGAAATAAACAATGCTTTGTACAAGTGATATATGTAAAATTAGATTTGCTGCCAAGCACTGGCTTTGTTTTTGGATTTTTTGTTTTTTCATCAGGACTCAGAACAACGGTCTTTATTTAAGGTTTGGTCTTTATTTAAGGTTTGTTTCTGCTGTTATTGGACTACAATAGAAGGGATTATACAACTAATAAAAAGAGAACACACAGGAATGAGGATTAAAACTCACATTTAGAGATACAGGACGACTTTGGCAAACTGTCACAAACCCGTCCTGTTGTTCCTGATGGCTCTTGTTGAAGCAAGACAAACCTTTTCTCATGCAGGGGCATTCAAAATGAAATATGGATAAAACATACAATGAAATTAAACATAAATAAAATGACAAAGATAACTAAACTGAAACAAAGTGCTAATGCACAATAATGATCAATCAATCATTGCGTTAGCTGCAGAAAACATTGTTTTCAGTCTCGGTTCTAAGGAATCAACAGTTTTTGTACATCTCAGTTTTTCAGGCACTGGGCTCCAGAGCTAGTGTAGAAATGAATGTTTATTTCTTCTCTTGGAAACACAGAGCTACGAGATCTATTAACCTTGTTCCACTGGCTCTACTGGACCCGGCTCCACTCCACGCCGCCTCGTTTGTGAGCAGTTCTACTTCTGTTTTTTCCCAACCCAGTTTCTGCTTTTTCCTTCCCTGCTCTGGAGCAGGGTTGGCCAGAGACGTGCAGGTACTTTAATGTGATGTAGCCATAATACTGTTCACTGATTGGTGGTAGGCATGGTCAGACTTGGGTAATGGAAAGCCTTGTTTAGCCGATGCCCTTCCTCTGTGGGACAGATTCCTGGATGACCACCCCGGTCTCTGATCCCTGCTGGTTTCACCTCATCAAACAATCAAACCAGTCTGTCAGCAGAACCCAACTTCTCCTCCCAAGGCTCCTTCTCCCTCAGCAAAATGTAAGACTGATCATCCGAAAGTACATTCAGGTAATCTTACCTGTGAACCTCCCATTTCTAACACATTCTCCCTTCTAGTTTCCATTCAACACCTCCTGAATGGCACATTATACATAACTCACTAGTTTCATCCTCTGGTCATTGTATGATTCTGCATGTGGGTTAAACAATTTTCCAGAAACATGCCAGAGGGTCGTATGCAATGCATAATGCACCGTCAAAGAAACTGGACTGAGTGGAGATGATGAACGGTGAATAATTCCAGCAGCCATGGAGTCATTGATAAGTCTTCATGTTTCTGTCTGAATGGGCTGAACAAGCGACTGGTAGACAGCAGTGTGTCTGGCAGGAGATCTATTGTATGGCCTTTTATTTAGAAAATATAAATAATGTAGGTATTCCTAAATGACCTAAACAATAATTTAGTCTGATAGTGAGAAAATAATGCCGTTGGGTGTGCAAATATCTGATTTTAAGTGTTTATGTTCTAGAAACATATATTTAATTTGAATGTAAACTATCTCACCATTACTGATGCCCATGAGATAGAAAAGTACAGATCATAATGTTTAATTCTTTTTGATGCATCAACACTGAATGAATCCTCAGGCATGTTGAGGAAACTTACTAAATGAACTGACTGAAGCTTCTCGACCAGCTTGTTTTTGAAGCAAACCTTTCTGAGACGAAGAGGACTCATTTCTACCTTAGTGTGTTCATAGATGATTGGGGGGCTTGGAGTCATAGAACACCAGTATGAGTTATGACCAGCAGGGCCACAAATCACAGGAACTGTGGCTTAGTTATGGCCAGCCGGCTTCCCAGAGTTGGGGTTTGATCTACTGAAGATGACACCTGATATTTGCAGTACAGCTTGGTGCTTCCTCCATCATGAGCTGCTGTCCTCCCAGAGAGCACTGCAGGCCATCGCTGCAGCGACCCCTACTAAACCAAGCTCACAGGATGTGATGTCAGAGGCACAGATTCGCTGCAGAAAGTGTTGTAAATGAAATCAAACCCCTGGGAACTGACGAAATGACTGATTAGTCTTGCAGAAAACGCTGTTGGCTTATTACATACAGTTGTTTTTAAGCATTTGTTGTTATCTCTCTTCCTTCTTTATCTCAACCATTACATTCCCTGCCTTGCTGTGTGAACACAACCATTTGATCCACCCAGCTGATCCTTCTTCTGCTATATATATTTCCCCTTTGAAAATTCAGAACTGGGTGAGAAAAGTACAACATGCCTTGTTCACAGGGTGCAAATTAAAAAGTAATTTGCTGTTGGGATTCAGCCCCAAGTTGGATGTGTTGTGCCTGTAAAAACAAACAAATGCAAAAACTTCAGATGGTGACAGCAGGAGCCGCCGCAGCAGCAGAAAACCCACGTACTAGTCCCTGCTCACCAGCAGCTACATCTTAGCACTCTGCTGAAACTGTGACAATTTAAAGAGTTTTTTTACACAAACCCTGAGCAGTAAATATAGTTGATGCCGGGCTGAAGGTTTCTCGCCATAATAAGATTTGTTTCTGCAGATTTGTACTTCTTAATTCCTCCTCACAGGTTTTTCTCTCAGCCGTTTGATCACCAAACACAAGATTAGGTTGTGGTTTGGGATTAGCTCCTCAGGGAGCAGCCTGGCATCCTAGGTGTGTCTTTCCGCTACCTAAGAGGCTTACAGTAGAAGTATGTGCTGCTTAATAGACTTATATTTTCATCCATTCTTGAAGAGAGAATCGGAGCATCTTCCCCCTTACTCCCTAAAAAGTTTGTCACATAGATTCTGATTTGTCACAGACACTCCAAATCCAGTTTTAGTGTGTAATGCTTCTGAACATGGCAGTTAAGCTCTGGCTTTAAGTCTGACTACACAACAGGAGACGGGCTTCACACAAGCAGAGGCCTTCAGACGGGTGGTGGAGGTTTTCTCAGGCTGGGAAGGGAATATTTGCATTGTTGTCGTGCAGCTGGTGAGGGTTTGACGACGAGTCAAGAAAAACATTTTTATACGTAGATTCAAAGCCTGCAAACAGGAAAGTCGTGGTGATGAGTATTCGTGCATTCTCTTCATTCATACATTTTACAAATCAGAAACATGCAATTCTGATGGATTGTAATTTATGGTGGCTGAGGGTCTGATGTTACCAACAATACTTATCATTCAAAGCACCAAAAGACAACTCAACAGAGCTCTCAGATTCATCATTTCAACTTTAAAAGAGAAGTTTTTTAGAGGTTTTAAGAACACTAAGGGACAAGGGTGTAAAGAAAATGGATGTCTCTCACAACGGACATGTACCTAAGATGAACATTTCAAACCCTCCATGATTTCTAAGTGGAAGAACTTGCAAAGTCACAAGGTGTTCAAATACTTATTTTCCTCACTGTAGACCAGTGGTTCTTAACCTGGGTCCGATCGAACCCCAGGGGTTCGATGAGTCGGTCTCAGGGGTTCGTTGGAGCCTCTGTCACGGAGGTAAAGACACACTTGTGTAAAGTCGTGATGACGCCCCGCTTTGCCATCACTTGCTGTAGAGGATCACGTTACATTGCTTAGCCAATCAGAGGATCACGTTACATTGCTTAGCCAATCAGAGGATCACGTTACATTGCTTAGCCAATCAGAGCTCCACTTTTTTTTACCAAATTCTATAGTCTAAATCTGCTCCTTAGTCACATCTTTTCGGGGTTGCTACTGCCTCTAGTGGTGTGGGGGTGGTAACACGGCTAATATAATTACATTACTAAATCAGAATCCTGCAAAGTATTTTGTGTGTCGGGGGGTGGGGGGGGGTGGGGTGGATGAGGAATAAGAAGGGTTCGGTAAATGCGCATATGAAACTGGGGGGTTCGGTACCTCAAAAAAGGTTAAGAACCACTGATGTATTGACTCACCCATAACTCATGTTTATCAGTAATTGTTTTCCATGTTTGTCATTATGATGATAGATATTTATTATAGGATGGTATTTATCAGATAGATAGATAGATAGATAGATAGATAGATAGATAGATAGATAGATAGATAGATAGATAGATAGATAGATAGATAGATAGATAGATAGATAGATAGATAGATAGATAGATAGATAGATTATAATAATATATAATTTGAGAAGTCAGTTTTGAATCTTATTTTAAGTCATTAGCACATTATAGCTGATGATATATATATATATATATATATATATATATATATATATATATATATATATATATATATATATATAATCTTCAAAACAAAAAAAATAACTGCAGTCCTGCAAAGAACAATTTGATGTGTGCTGTAGAGCAGAAAGGTTCAATTAAAGAAACCTCCTGCTTTAGAATCCCTCCAGGTCCAATTTAAGAGGAACACCTCTGACCAGAAGAGAAATATCTAAGAATCATACTACATTTTTTGTCAAATTTGTATCCCACAGGTTTCTTTTTTCATCTTTTTTTGTATGAACTTAGACTGTCAGACAAACACCATGTGTAGAATGCTACAAAGTAAAAGCTTTTAATGAATAAAAGTGCAGTCAGCTGAGAATTAAAAAGCTGTTGTCCACAAGGCAAATCCATCTCACAGCTAATTCCTTTTCTCCTGAAAGGCTTTTTGCCTGAGCTCAGGTCTCTGGGTCTGTGCTGTCCTTACTCCTGCCACTTCGTTTTAAGCAGTGTTTGCAACAGCTCACACACAATTGGACGTACACGTATTCTGCCTATGGCAAAGATCTGCACAGCCTGAATAATAGCATGCTTTGAAAATGAAATAGTTGCAGAGGTCTGAAAAGGTGAAGTCAGTGTAGGGACTCCCAGCCTTTCAGATGAATTTCTTTGAAATATTTCTATGACAAATTATGAAGGTATTTTCCACTGATGAACATATTTCAGTGTATCACAGCCTCGTATTTCTTATTAAATATTGCTTCTATTTAAATGTGTGGCAGCTCCCTATTTAATTTTGTGTTAACTCATACACCAGTGACTTTTTGAAGGATAAACTGTGCATTTTGTATTTTACCATAATGTTCTTTAGCATTAAACATGGACTTTATGGTATGAATAAAGTCATATGACTTAGAGTTGTTTCCAGTCATCCTGTCCTCTAATGTGTTGCATGTGGGTCCTCTCAGTCACCAGTCCATCACATATCAGTTTGTAGAATAGAATAGAATAGAATAGAATAGAATAGAATAGAATAGAATAGAATAGAATAGAATAGCATTTGGGGTGACAGTGGTAGGAGTTTGCTTTTAATCGGTGGGTCACTGGTTCCTGCTCCTCTGGGCCTTTCATGCTGGTGTTGTTCAGAAAGGCTGATAATGGACCTTACCACAGGGGCCGCATTTCATTGGCTAATGCCCATTTTACGTCACAGCGCAGCCATCACGTGGGTTACCGTCTCACAAACTAATGCTAATGTACATTGTGGACTACCAGACAGACAGAAAGTTTTTGCGTCAGGACTCAAAAAAAAAATGGTTCTCTGTCAGGGGGGTATCTGTACAGGCGATGTCAGGTATCCCGATCGTGTTTGTGGAACTAAAATTCACAGATTTCCAAAATCTGAAACGGAAAGCCTTGCTTGGATCAAAGCTTGTGCACGACCACATTAGCAGCTCAACCGTCGTAGGATCAATAAGAACAAAGTGTCTGCTGGGGTAAGTATTATTGCTTTGCTTTCTTTGTGTTTAGTGAATAAAAAAAAAAAAGTCAATAAAAAACATATCCATTATGAAAACCTTTTAGCCAAGTACAGCATAATGGCAGTACCGATACAACTTCTACATCCTGTAGCCTGTCTGTTACAGTCTTACGTTAGCTGAACAGATCAATATGCAATGTGTACCGTATCTGACATACATTAAAGATTTTATTTCCCCTGAAAAGGCTTTTTACTAAACTGTAATCGTGTTAGCCATGCTAGCTTTTACTAAACTGTAATCGTGTTAGCCATGCTAGCACCGAGTACCGTGTATAAGTCCTAGACACATTCGAACTCTCTAAACCATGAATGCCTGACTCACCCAGCCTTGCAAGAACAACAGCCATCAGTGATCTTGTCCACAGCTATATTTATGCTGAGGGTGTGAGGATCTGCTGTTTTCCTCATCGACTGGTAGCATTTAGCTGTGACGCGCACAATGTTGGAGGCATCGCGTGGCTCAAACACCTTGATGTCGTCCAAAAAAGATGACTTGAACTTCTTGGTTCCATTGTCCATTGTCGTGGCTGATATTTTGTGAAAATCTGGCAGAAATGCTACACTAATCGACTCAGAAATACTCTACATAGAACGAAAAAGTCCATGTTTAGACATTGGAGCTAAGCTGTTAATGTCAGACATGAAGTGACGTGGGACTCTCGAGGGGCGTTTCTGGGCGGAGCTTGGTAAGGTCCATAGCCTCACTTCTGTCATGATGCTGCACAAGATCAGATGTGGCTACAATCAAGTTCGTCGCCATGTGTGAATGTGCCTTATTATTGTTAACAGAAATACAATTTATTGTATTTCAATTAATTTATTTATTTAAGTGGGGAAATGAAATTCAGGTGTAACAGCAGCATAAAGTCATTCAGTTTCACACAAAGATAAAAAATGTATTAATAAAACAACAAAAAACAGAATTGAGGATAAAATACTGCATAGTAAGGACAAGATTCTAGCAACAACAACAAAAAATCTGAGGTTAACCATTAGTTTGCCATAGGTACAGATCTACCTACAATGTGGTTTTTAATTTTTAATTTTTTTTTTAAATTTGCAACCTTTAGATTTATTGAAAAGAAAAACACAAACGAAGTCTGATATTCACATCATGGCAAACTGGTCAGAGTAAGACTGTAACCACAGCGTCAATAAATGATTGTTTCCTGCTGTCAGTCAAATTGCTAGCACCAAATCCAAGGCTTGGTGCGGCTTGAAGTGGTTACAAAAACCACTGAGGACGTGCACAGGATCTGCAGATGGAGATGAATCTATCCAGGTCAGAACCGGGTCAGGACCTGGCAGGACCGGTTAAAGCCACGTCATAGACAAGGGGCTTTATTGAGTTTGTTGATCACAGTGATGAAAACTCGACATGTGATCAGTCATCAAATGTTTGACTAAAAACCTTTAAAAAAACTGATAAGGATTTCCCTATGTTTGTCTTAAGTTTGTGTTTGCGCTGCCGTTCTATTATCCCCTCTGCCATACTTCTTCAGTCCTTCCTCCATCTTATCATTTGAGCATTTTTTCTCACTGTTTCTCTTTTTTTTTTTTACTTTTAAATTTATGTCCCTACTGCGACTCCTGCTTCACTTCAATCTTGCCATCCTTCATCTCTTCTGGCTCCCTCCATCTATGCAGCTGTCTGGCCAGCTAGCAAGCTGCTCTGTCAGCAAAATCAACAATGGCAGGGCCACTTTGCCATAGGTCCAATGCATTGTTAATCAGCCTGTCATTCAGAGTGGGTGGGATTAGGCAGCAAGCACACAGACTTCTATTATTGGGTATATCAGAACTTGGGCTCACATACTACTGACGTGAACAAACTGGAGACTTCTGAACATGCGAGCATATTTGCTCAAGTATCACATCAAAAAGATCATAAAAGCACACAGAACATTCAAAGTTTGGCCACTGGGAGGTCAGAACACAGGACATTTATTAGTCCATTAAAAGGCTGGTAGCTCTCAGACTGTTGCTTCTAAATAGATGAGGCTCTGTGTCACAGCAGGTTTGGAACCATCTGAGGATGCCACAGGGCTTTTGTTCCTGTTGCTTCTCTGTGTTCTCACACTGTCGTGACATTTACTCTGCAACGAAAAAACAAAGAAGACAATCCCCCCCCCTGCCACCCTCAGAGCACCTTCCACCACCTTCAGGTTACGTTTCCATCCCCAGTCAAGACTCAAATGTCATTCTGTCATTACAAAGATATCTTTATCACTGAAATACTGCTGCAATAAACTGGGTCTTCTTTTATGGTTTGCTTTATTATTATTTTTTTATGAATGCAACATCAGTTTTAAAATGTTAGGACTTTAAAATTAAAACTGAAGTCACCCTCTTATGTGCAGAAGCCAGGTTTTCTCATTAGTGTAATTAAGTTGGGTGACAGTAGTGACAGCGGTAATCGGTGGATTGGAGGTTTGATTCCCAGTCTGCTCGCCCTCGTCCTTTGGTACATCATAACTTACCATTAAAAGTTTCTTCACTGGTATTAAACACAATTTTGTTGGCAGACGATGTGTATTATGTTGTTCAAAATTATCTTACATTACCTTATTTTCACAATTGTGTGAACAAATCTTAAAAATGACAAAATGACAATAATATTACATTTTATTTAATAAAACCGTGAACATATTTGACTCCCTTTTGACTGTCAGAACAACAGTCTATTGTCCATGTAACCCAAGATTGACTCTAGTTCAAACTAGTTGGTGTCACTTTGTTCCTTGATGCCTTCCTCCCGCTGTGCCCCATAACCAAGACACTTCTTGAAGTTTCACTGTAGTCCTCGTCAGTCAGCGTTCGATCAAACTGCCAAGCAGCAGCTGAAACAGAGGTGAGGAAGGCGCCGGTTTGGGCCAGTTAGAAAGACAATAAACATTTGAGAAGCTTTGAAACACATTTAAATATTTAATATTGTACTGGTTGTAGATCTAAGAACAAACACACAAACCATAGGATTCCCCTTGAACATTCATAGGATGGATGTAAATATCCTTACAGGTCAGCCTGTGTCCTATTTGAGTGAAAGTAGGCATGCGCGATCGACGCTGAGATAAACTTGAGACATCAAGCAGCGACAGCGCGTGAGGCAATGCGTAGAGGCAATTCGCAGAAGCGCCTGTAGTGTGATTGGTCCACTCTCCTGGCTTTGTGGCCTGTTAAATGTATCAAGTATAAATCCATCTTTTAGGAATAATTCTGCTCCACCATTAAAATGCTCAGCGCAACAAAGAAACGTGCACTTAGGCTTATTTAATAAAAAAAAAAACTATTTTATTATTATTATTATTATTTATTATTATTATTATTATTATTATTATTATTATTATTATTATTATTATTATTATTATTTATAGGTGTAGGTATAAAAAAGGAAAATTAAAATCTAATTAGCACTGAGTTTTGTTACGTTTTTGGGGTATGTTTCCAACTGTTTTGTCGATACTGAATCTTCTAGATGATTACATTGTTGACTACATTGTTTTTAACACAATTCACTTTTACATGTTTTGACAGGAATGCTTGCCAACGTTTCCATGTTTTCAGACTACAAAATGAAAAATCTCAGCTTAGCTCAACACCAACCACCACCACCAGTAGGACACAACAGATTTTTCTTAAAGGGACAGCTACTTGACTTTCAAAATAAACAGTGAGCATAAGCACTGTATGATAGATAAGTCTTTTACTCTAGAACTGAACCACATGCAACTTGAATGCACCCAATAACCAGGAAATAACAAGACATAATGACTGAAAGGATATATTATTTTTTATTCTTAAATTATTCAAAATATGATAACCTGGGACAGCAGAATAATAAGCCCACTCAGGTAAACAAAGCACTGCATCTGATAAACATACAACTGGTCATATCTTGACCTTTAAAATGTGTTTGTAAGCTATTCTTGCATTTGTAATGCATTAGAATCTTTCAGGAAGGCATAAAAACTGTTCCCAACATTTTGGCAATTCACTGTCTGCACTTAAAAAAATCATTCATACATTCTTTGTGAATAAGATTCTGAAACAGAACTTATATTAAAACATAATAGTTGTTACAAAACCTTCTTAGAAAAAAAGGCTAATTGATTTACTGTCTCCTTTCCTCTGCAAAGCAAGAAAACTATAGGTGAGTCCTAGAATGTTATTTTTCTTTTCATTAAAACTACTCTTTCTCTTCTTGAACAACCAGTCAGAACTATCCCCACATGAACATAAATCTTGGCCATAAACAGGGAGAACAGATCCAAAAAGGAGAAAAAAATAGGTCACTGTTTCTTCAGTCCTCTTCTGCACGTCGCTCCAACTTGTGAAACACTCCTCCCACGAAAGTCGCTGCTTCTCTGTGTACAGTATGACTAAAGCATCTAAGATCAAGTGAAAGATGACAAAAGGCAGAGAAAAAAGGAGACTGTTTCACTCCAACATATCAAGGGAGTTGCTTTGTTTACCTGAGTGGGCTTATTATTCTGCTGTAAATAAGGCAGAGGAACAACAAGGGGCCCTACAAAGAACACAGCTTTATTCTCTACGATCATCCTCATCCTCCTCACAGTCTTTTGAAATGTGTAATTAGAGTTTGTTTATACATAGGCTTACTTATCTGTGTTTTTGCTTGTGTATTAGTTTTTGTTTTCTGTGCGTTCTCTGGAGGTTTGAATAATTGAAGTGATTTGTATTCTCTTAAAGGCGGTAAAAGAAAAGCTCAGGGGAATGACTGAGATTGAAAATAAGCAGGGTCTTAAGTTTATCTCCATCTGCCTGTTTAAACAGCCTGTTTACTGATTAAATATCTCTCAAGTTTTTTTAAATATAGACAGAGAGGGGGAGAGAGTAAGCGGAATCAAATGACATGTTTTTCAAGCGCTCAGATGATAAAAGGAATAATAAACATTTGTTTTAAAATAAATATATGCTTTTCCCTTAAACCCTAAATATAGATGGAGCTTTTTTTGATGTAGTAATGTGCATATCATCAGCTGCCTGCAGCCTCTCGCAGTACAGAAGGTAAAATGTTGGCAGAGACAGTATTATTCAAATGCGTCTCGCAGCCTCGGCAGCATTTTGAAAGGTTAAATAGCACTTTAAACGTAGGCTGTCCAAATGTTAAAAGCACAAAAATAATGCTTACTGCAGCAAGCAAGATGAAAAGCATAAAACAGACAAGTGTGCCCACGCAAACAGGCTCTGTGGTGAAAGCTGGTAAGTTAATAAAATAATGGTGACCAAAATGTTTTGCAGCCTCATATATTATTCTACTTGACCCTGTCTGCCCACAAAGATAACCAAATGAGGTCATTTTGGATGATATAGAAATATGCAGTTAAATGAAAACGATGACAATGAAGGTAAATGACTAAATATTTACCCTGCAGTGATAAAAGGCAATAGAAATATTGATTTCATTTACAGAAAAACAAAGAAAAATTTAACAAAACACTTTAATCATAAGTAAGGGCGTGGTATAGGGGGGAAATGTGATGACAATTCTAGGGGCCCTGACCAGCAGGGGGCCCTCCACAATTTAATTATTTATTTTTTGTTCATAGAAATAAAATAAAAAATCGGGGTCCTGTCAAATACAACATTAATCATATTGTATTTTGAAAGATTGTTCTTAGCAGTAAAAATTTAATGTTACCTCTCCCAGATCAAAAAACACACATCCATATTTGCCCTGAACCCTCCGCCCTGCGTTAAATGGTTCGTTCCTGCTTGGAGCCTCAGAGTGATGCTGTTCAGCTGCAGACAGTGGAAACTTCAGCTGAATACAGCTGCCAAGAAACGGCTGTGCCAGTTACTATGCTGCTAAGAAAAGTTATAAAATCAGGTTTTCAAAAACAAAATAGAGGGAGAGAGAGAAAAAGGCAAGAGTGTTAATTTATAACCCAGTTTTTCTCCAAGAGAGGTGAGTAGACTGTGTGAGATTATCAACCATTTAGCATAGTTAGCTTAGCTACAAATTACTGTTTGCCTCAATTTCACTAGCATTTAATGAATTAAGGAAAAAATGTAGCAACATATTCATATATTTAACTTGTCCCTTGTACCGTTTACCATTTAACAACAGATGAGTCAGTCAGCAGCAGCTTAAACCCACGTCCCACCTGATCTGTCCTCTCCTGGGCGAAATTAAAGCTGCAGTATGTAACTTTTATATAAATATTTTTTCACATATTTTCTAAAACTGTCATTATGTTGTGACAGTACGGTATGAGAGGTAACCTGTGAAAAATCAATTTCCTCTGCTTTCTCCCATGGTTCTTTAGAAACAACCAGTCAGTGGCAGGAGAGTTTTAGTGCTGTCTATCACAATCTCATGTGGTGCTGCTCATCCTCCCCCCCCCCTCGATTTGTCCATGCTGCAGCTAGCATAGCATAGAGCTGTGCAGATTCAAACTGTGAATGATCAGTTGGATGTTAAATTCATGAGCAGTAAATATTGCGCTAATTATCAGTATTGAACCAAAAAAAGCAAGGCAGATGCAAGCCTTTAAAATTGTGATGCTTTTTGGAGGTAAATAGACTCAAAAAATTGTAACAGCAGCTGCACAGGGGGTCCAAACAAATTTTTTGTCAGGGGGCCCAAGATTCCTGGCGGCCCCCCTGATCATCAGTAATGTTTATGCCAAACATGTTCCCTGTTCCAATGTCTTTGTAAATTGATTTTAAACTAATGTAAAATGGTTCCGGATGTCCTGGTCTTTGTTTGATTTCTCTCTGGCAAATGTAAGGTTATGCTTCCTCCACTAAGAGCCAAACTTGTACCCGGTCCTTCTGACTGGACTGTGTTCACTTTTAGGTCAACAGAAGAAAGAGCCTGAAATAATTATTAAAGACTTCTTTTAGCATCTTGTTGTCTGCTTTGAGAATGAACAAGATTGGGACACCAGACATGGAAATATTGCACTTGCTTTAAATTTCCTTCCCTTGGAGCTTGGAGACTTTTTTTTCCATATTATGGCATTGGGATTTCAAATTCTCATTGTACTGCACTGTTGTACTGTATATATATATATATATATATATATATATATATATATATATATATATATATATATATATATAATCTTCAAAACAAAAAAAATAACTGCAGTCCTGCAAAGAACAATTTGATGTGTGCTGTAGAGCAGAAAGGTTCAATTAAAGAAACCTCCTGCTTTAGAATCCCTCCAGGTCCAATTTAAGAGGAACACCTCTGACCAGAAGAGAAATATCTAAGAATCATACTACATTTACTATATATATACACATGTGTGTGTGTAGGTGTAGGTGTGTGTGCGTGTGTGTGTGCGCGCGCATGACGTGTGTGTGTGTGTAATTAAAAATTCATAAATGCCATTCTTGAAGAAATAATCAAAATCACATGAGTAGTTCATACAGTGGGTCATTAAAAACATGCTCCTACTACTTCTTATCATCTTTTTCATATTTTCTACCAGTACACTGTAAACCCAAATTTGTAATTATGGTAAATGATGCAAATGGGATGGCTATAAACCAAATAAAACAGGCTGTTTAAATAAAGTCTTGTGTCAAAGATAACCCATTACTAAGGAACTTATTGTTTTAAAATTAATATTTACAAGTAATTGTTTTCCATGTTTATCATTATGATGATAGATATTTATTATAGCATAGTACTTATTATAGCATTTATCAGACATACAGATACTTTATTTCAGACCAAAAACAAAAATAGACCAAAATAAAAACAACCAAACAGATATAAATTGAAAAGCAAAATTACATACATTTATCATAAAAATCACCTAAAATTTGATAGCAAACAACTGTACCAGTTTCTCTACAGCTATGAATGGTATTGTGTTGAGCCCAACCGTGGGTTTACAAAAGTTATGATAGTTTATTTTCCGATTTATTAACATGACATATAAACTTAAACATCAAATTTCTAAGCAAAACCTGCAGAGTGCTGACTCCATCTTGGTCTTTTCAGAAATATCAATGCACCTGAAGTCGTCTCAGACTTCCCTTTTTTTACTCTGTCCATAAATGTGCAGGCATACCGTATGCTTCAAAAAGGAAAAATTACCTTGTCGAAGCACAAACTGAATTATCATGTATTAAAATGTCTAAATGTTATGGAAGGACAGTTTGAAAGTTTTCCTCTCCTCATGCAGAAGTCAACAAACTCTTTAAGTCCATCCAGTATTCTCTATAGCATTGTAATACTTTGACATAGTTATCTTCCTGTTCTTTTTTAAAGAATTTCTTAGGCACTAGCAGTCTTTATTCAGTGGCGCAAAAAGTGGGTATGCAGGGTATGCAACGCAGAGGGGTCTATGATCTATGTTTTCGCATCCACCTGAATAATGTGTAGTTGCGCCACTGTGTAACATTAAATCATGCTTGGCTGCAACTGTATCGATGGCAGCTCTTCTTCTATTCAGTGTTTGTAGCTTCATGGCTCCACATCAGTTCAGCGTTACACCGGCTGATGACGCTGCTGTGATTCACTTTGTCTGGTATTTATGTAGGCTACATATGTTTTGGCAGTTCTGTGATCATGTCAAAGCAGCAATTTATATTAAAAAGTGTTTTATTTCCATTTGAAAGCTGCCCACTTCCATGTAAGGACAACAGAAAATCGCTCTTATAAACATGTAATTACTAAAATCATGATACCCTCACTGTGTATCCCTCTGAAAAATGAACCCATTTAAATAAAGAAATCCCTCCATAGGTGATACCACGATAGAGAGCGTTCATTTTATAGCGTTAACACGGTGCTGTAAGTGGTCCGGTATGAAACGGGTTTGATGGAACAACGGTACCACAGCACTTTTAAATTTCAATAATCAGAATGCAGAAATTGTTACCGTTGTTTTAAAAGGTTTATGTCAGTCTGCCTTTTCCCCATCGATACGTTTCCCGACCGCCCTGCACCATAGGGAGTTAAAAAAAAAAAAAAAAAGCTGCGCACATTGCGCAAAACTCTGAAACATGAGAAGCGGGCAAAACGGAGCGACGAACTAGATGTGAATTATGGCATAAAAACAGAATCCGACGCTGAATAGAGAAAAATTAACACATGATGTGAAACATGACGATTAGGAGGCGCAGCAGGTGATGAGTGAAGATTACTGATGGTCAATAAACGATAAAATAAATCTGGCAACAGGAAAGAAACTAAAGTGGACATAGTAATAAACCAAGAGAGGATAATATTAATCAAATGAAACTAAATGGAAATGAATGAAGAACAAAATGCAAGAATAAACTAAGAAACTAAAGTAAATACAGAGGAATAAACTGGTATGGCAAGACCTTTAGAGCAATAATTAATACAGAGACTGTATGGCAAGAATAAACAGACACTATTTCCAGATAAAAGGTAAAATAATATTGTTGAAGTGCCATGGTTAGGGGTGCAACTACACATTATTCAGGTGGATGCGAAAACATAAGTCGGCGCCCCCCACGAAGGAGCGTAGAAACATACGCTCGCCTCCCCCCCCAACCCCCCTCCTTCAGACGCCGATACATTTAGGGCAAAACTCGCTACATTTACCCCGTTATGTGCGCGAGGTGAAGGAGCGTAAGGTGCGCTGAAGTGTTTAGGAAAACATAATCGGTGCACCGATTCAAAACATCTACAATAATGATAGTAACATTAATAATAAAATAATTGTCAGTGCAAAGTAGCCTATAAATTTTTTGGTGGGGGGCGGTGAGGGACCTGGATAAAGGCTAGGGGGGCGCTGGGCCAAAAAAGGTTGAGAAACACTGTTCTACAGGAAAGAAGAAGCAGCCAATTATTTTTTCTGCTTTTTGTAGAACAATTTGTGTGACTCTAACTCCATCTGAGCAGTGTATACCACATCGTTTTACAATGTTGACTAAAATCAAGCTGAGAAAACTATATGGACTCATCACAGCTAGCACAGATTCTTCATTCTATTGACGGTTTCATTTCAAATGTGATAGACTTCACAAAAAGGACAGTTTCTGGTTCACTCCAGTCCCTAATTAATGATTAAAAACATACTTTTTTCAAAACTGTTGCCATGTCATGCAGCCTGATTGAAAGTGTTTTCAGTTTGGTCTCAAGGTTCCAGAGCTGTCATTGGATGAAACTGGATGTTCTCTTTACAGTGCAAATACAAGAAGAGCAGTAGCTATCACACGCCAAAAGACATGTGGGGAAAGAGACACCAATTACAGTGCTGCTCAGTCATTCATCATATGTCAGATTTAAACAACCTGAAACTTCATCCTGATTACTGGCTGAGTTTGTTATTAGTCTCTTTAATTTGTGCTTTTGCTGCTGGATGTGTTTGGTCAGATGATACTGAATCAAGTTGAATTTCTACGCAACACAGCACAGAATACTTTACTAAAATAAAATAGCATGGTTATAAAACAAACAAATTGATTTTAGAGCAGAATGTACATATCAGCTGGAAACTAGGAAGATTCTGGCTGAAGCTGGTAAAAGAGTGCCATAGAGTAAAACAAATTGTGTACTGATTTAAAGTTACCGCATTTCAGTTCTTTTTCCATAAAGCAGCCGTGTTATGAGCACTGTTTAGAAAAAAACCATTATGGTACGTATTTGTATCTTACCAGTATGTATTTCATTAAAATAAATAAGAAATTATGTCATAACATGACATATTTCTATGTAAATATCTTTTGTTACAATATAGACACTAGTGGCTTATAGTCAAATGCTGCTTACTTTTTTTTCTAAGTCAGTGTGCCGGGTGTGTGCAGTAGTCTGGAAGTTGCAGTACAAAAAAACCTTTTCAGCCTGGTTTAGCAGGACTTCACATTAAACAGCCTAAGAGTCAGACGCACAGTGAGAGAACACTGGCTGTCCACTTCATTCTTAGTAACAAATTCACAGCGACTCACTTGTGGAGTAATGTGAAATAGATCTCAGTAAGTAATCAAGTATATTTCTGTAAGAGCACAATAAACCAGCCAGCAGTTCCATTCTATATAAAGAGTTTATAGAAGTGGCAGACGGAGGGGAGAGATGTCTTTGATCACTAGGCTTGGGAAAGCAGGAAGCCATGATGCTTGTCTAAAAAGTAATTTACATGACACACTCTGAACTTTCACTCACTCACATCTCTACTGGACAGAGAGTTGAACTTTTATTGACTATTGGTGGTTTTAGTCAGCTGGAGGACAGATGGTGCTGGACACTCCTGCTGTCGCTGCTGATCATGCGGTGAGTTTCTGTACTTTGGATTTGTTTTCAGCCGTATGAAGTGACACAGTGTTTGTGTTGCTTTCATCTCAGCACCAACGGACTAAACAGGATAAATTAGATCATCACTTTTAACAGATTTTCACATTTTAGCTGCAACTCTTTTGCTTCACACTGATGGGTGTGTGAGAAGCCTCCCACTGGTTATGGAATCTTTGTGTGTATCTCATGTAAAACCTTATGCTTCTCATTAGTGGGAACATGGTGGATCTATTTTGTCAAACCTCAGGATGTTCAACAGTGACGATTATTCTCCTTAAACATTTCTGCTGCGGTGCCTTTACTTATACATCTCAAATTTGTAAGACTGGACAACATGCACATTTTCAACCAAGATGTACTAATAAACCAAAGCAAAGATTTAAAGTCAGCCCCACAATCCAGATTATGGTTTTGGCAACTTTGAAAGAAAACTGGGATTTATGTGGGCTTCATAATTCTAATAGTAATGAAACCAGTGTAAATATATACATTGTATATATATACATTTTTAATTGCTTAATACACTTAAATAGATTAGATTATAGTACTGTATACTAATTAAGTATGATGTTGTGTTCAAAGATAGAACTCCATCCATCCAGCCTCTGCAGGCCTTCATGTGCAGGAGCACAAACAGCATGTTGAGTTCCCTTCTGAAGCCCATTCAGGCTGGCTCAGAGTTTTATAGTTTCATGTGTTTGAAATATTTGACATGTGCTAGTGTGTGTTGCTCTACCCTTCTCTCAAAGAGTAGTGGTCTCTGCCATTGGCCCCTTGTTCATCTTAAAGCACTTACTTGTGCATTAAAAAAACAGAGACCATTTACAAGAAATGGAATAAAAACTGTGCAAATTACTATAGGGATGTTGTTTAAGATGTTTTTCAAATGAAAGAAAATGGAAATTGCAGGTGTACCTGAAGGAGCTGTCCAGGTAAGATGCAACTTCCTGCCTGGGAATGGAGTGATGTCTCACGCGGGAAACCACTGGGGGCAGGGGACATCCTGGAACAGAGCTCAAAGTATGTTCAAAAGCATGTCGGTCGGTCAGTCGGTCGGATGGATGGATTATGATGACTCTCATTTTGTGATGCATCACAGCAAAACCAGGAACAAGTCACCAGAACATAAACAATGAGAAAACATAAAAACTACTAAAATCTCTGTAGTTAGTGAATTTCATTGCCCTGCAATGGACTGGCGACCTGCCCTGGTGACCCCGCCTCTCACCCGTTGACAGCTGGTGATAGGCACCTCAGCTCTCCTGACCCCACTGGGATAAGGGTGTAAGAAAATGGATGAATGTGAATTTCATTTTATTTGCTGTGCTTTATTTTAACTTTTAAAACAAGACAATAGGCACATACATGCACAAGTATGGCATGTGTCTTTGAATGTAATAAATATTCATGATGGACTGCCATGGCCAAAAATACCACAGCCCTTTTTAGTTCCAGCCTGTCACTGTCTTGAACTCCATGTCTATGTAGGTTCTTCGGCCTAAGGTAAGGTAACGTAATTTTACTTATATAGCACATTTTCAGCAACAAGGCAATTCAAAGTGCTTTAAATAAGTTAAAAGGAAATACAAACAAAATAACAAACCAAAGGAAAAGAGGAAAGAGCACATTAGGGCAAATGGCAACATTCAGACAAAACAAAGAAGCAAAACAAAGACATGAGTGAAGGCGGTGACATCACAGGGCCATGAAACCAGGTGGCTGTGGTCCCTGGAAAAGTCCGATAGAGGTGTTTGTTATCAAGGCATGATGTCGTAAGGAGCGCTCAGCTCCACAGCTCCATGGAAACAGGAGGGGATGAGGAGGGAAGAGCGTTGTGTTTACATATCTTCAAGGGGATTAGAAATATGCAGCCCTTCCAAGGCCACACGGGGACAGCCAATTCATAAACACAATGTCTTAGGTCGGGAAGATTGTGAATTTCAATCTTCCCTAAAGTCTCTCCGATACATCTCAGTTCCCAATCATCCAAATTAGTTTGGTGGTTCCACTGAACCGAAACTAACAACTTCCCCAAGATTGATTCCATCTGGTTAGTGAGTTTTAGAGTCCTCGTCTCTGTCCACACCAACAATCTCAGTGTTTGCCAGTTCGGCCAAGTCTGTCACAAATTTGTTGATAAGCCAGGAATCCACAAGCTCCAAACAGCAGAAATCCTGTTATCATGAATAAATCCAGGGTGAATCCTGCTGGGTTTGTCCCTACAGGACAAGAGGGCTCTCCTGTGCACAGACTTCATCAAAAATTTGATCAATTGCATTGAGAGATCGGTTGACTAGATCCATAATTTGTAGATTTGGATGATGTGCAAAGAAAGGCTTAAAAAATATAGAAAAAGAGAAAAAGACAGGACAAAAACAGAGCAAGCAGGGCAGCCATGGAGCAGAGGAAAAAATGTAACACTTTATTTGAAGGGGTGCATAAGACTGACATGACACTGTCATAAACATGACATAACACCTGTCATGAACATAAAGAAGTCTTTATGAATGTTTATGACTGTTGTCATGAAGTGTCATTCGGTAAATAATGACACTTTTAATGCAAACGTTGCATTAAAAGTAAATTAAAAATGCCAATTTTGCATAATTTTGTAAATTATAATTTAATGCAAAGTTGGCATTTTTAATGGACTTTCAATGCAACTTTTAGAGCAACTTTGCACTAAAAGTGTCATTATTTACTGAATGAAACTTCATGATAACAGTCATAAACATTCATAAAAAGGTCTTTATGTTCATGATAGGTGTTATGTTTATCACAGTGTCATGTCAGTCTTATGCACCCCTTCAAATAAAATGTTACTGAAAAAAATGTCCGCCTTCATCGAGAGCAAGAGAAACAGAAACAATGAGTTGAACATATTTGAACCAAGTATGTTTAACCCATAAAGTCATCACATTCTGAGTCACTGTCAGCTTCAACATGCAATCTTTTCTCAGGTCACACTTTTGCTTATATGTAGCCAATAAAGTCTAAAATTCAACCATCCTCAATACTTTCTGAGTTTACTGAAATTGCTTTTGCAGTAACAAAAACCAAAATTGCAGTTTTCCAGTGAAGTCCAGTAGAAAAATAGATTTCCAAAACCCCAAAACCCAAAACAGGCTCCTGATTCTATCAGAAGTATGTGCAGCAGGTAAAAGGGTCTGTCAACGGCCAAGCAGGAGAGAAGAAAAATTCATTTTCAAGGCGCCCAAATCATCAGCAGAAAGCTGTTCTTCATGAATTACTAAACACAACATCATG
Source organism: Poecilia reticulata (assembly GCF_904066995.2). NCBI lineage: Eukaryota > Metazoa > Chordata > Actinopteri > Cyprinodontiformes > Poeciliidae > Poecilia > Poecilia reticulata. The sequence continues at coordinate 2,452,494 of NC_088839.1, forward strand.
TTGCTGTGTAAATGACATTACAAAGTAGGTCAATAACACGCACATAAATTTATGATTCATCTCATCGGACAGCACATTGACTTTTCAGGTATATACGATTGTGATAACGATCATCTCTGAAATGTCAGGCAAAGATAATAGTTGAAGTGACATAACTCAGTGTTATCAGCTTCTTATCAGTGTTTCAGGGTTAATTCACTTTAGATGCTAGTAAGCATATCCAGTAAATAGATTGTGTGTTTTGTCATTACATAATAGAGAAATTAGAATTTCTCTACAATTCTAAATGACAGAATTTCTAATTTATCTGTTTACATATTAGAGAAATGAGAAATTATCTGTTATTCTCTTTGATCAAACAAAGAGTTTAGAAATTCTCTGTTATATATACATTTTAACCAGTGTGAATGATAAACTAACATTTACTCTGTTGATTTATAACCCAATTGGAATGGCTGCTTTTGACTTGAGGTTCATCAGACACAAATTTATGCCAATCTAAACCAACAACCATCCTCAGACCTAAATGCTCCAAAAGACCCTGAACAGAAGGAATGATCAGAGCAGACAGAGGACTCTGAGTGACACTCCATTGTCAAAAGTCGGCGACTAAAGCTTTAACTGCAGAGATTCCAGTAATTATACAACACACATTTGCATAAAACATATTTCTAAACAGATGTTCTTTCCCAAATTAGTTTTTTTTATCATCATCTACTTACCTCTATATATATACTTCATAATGAGTAATTGCTCATTGAAAATGAGCATTTACTGCCCAACTAAGCAAGTTTATATTAATTGGTCAGAGCCCACCTAAAACCTGCAGCGAGGTCTGAAGCAGATTCCAGATGCTGCCCATCCAGCCCAGACAGCCTGAAATCTTCTGGGAAAATATCCAAGCATTTCATCTATTCCAAGAATAAAATCAAATAAAATGCAGAAGTGTTGATAACATATCACACAGTAAACCAGGCTCTATGTAAAGGCAACAGCAATTAACACCATAAGTACTAGTTTATTTGCAGTAAGATTTCGGCTTCAGCGCACCATCTGCTGCAATTGCTGATTAAGTTTTAAGAAGCTAATTATTAATACTGATTAACAATGTAACAAAGTTGTAAAAACAGAAGTGAACTGTATTTAAGTCTAACTGACATTTTGTTTGGTTGGATCTATAAACAGTTCACTCTGTTTTGTCCTTTTAGTGTGATGAGCTTCTCCAAGGTCAGGTCGATGAGGCAAAGACTCCTGGAGGAAGCCCCGTCTCTCCACTGAGACCCTGAGGTCCTTCCTTGAGTTATTCTAAGTCCAGAGGGCTTTGTCCCTGTTCCCTGTTTCTCTGACAACCAGGCGACGGGGGTAGGGGGTCAGAAGAAGCCTGTAACCAGGCCCGCTGACCCTTGTTGTTGCAGATGAGCAGCAGCTCCACACTCACTCCTTCTCTAGCTGCTCACATTAGCTCCACGGGCTTCTTTTAACCTAGAAGTATAGGTTGGGCTAAGGGAAGACCTAAGGAATAAAAACTGTTTACATTTGGAATATCAGTGGGGCTGTGATGGGACTGTGAACAGACATTCAGGACTCCTCAGTCGTCGCTACAGGAAAAACTTGTGGTTTGGAATTTATTGCAGAGGGTTGAGATAAACTCTAAAACTCCAACTGGAGTTTTAGAGTTTAATCCTACGTTTATTTGTGGGGATATCTTGTGATCTTCATCCCGTCCCTTATTATTAACATATTTGCTGTGTGCACCGATTGCAGTTTTCCAGCCAATAGTCGATTACAGATCGTTCATAAATGTAGATTAAATCTTAATTTAATCTACATGAAGTCAGTTTCCAAATTCAGCTCTTCGTGAAGTACTGAATTCCCTGCCAAGACATCTGGTTGTAGAAGCGCCAGCTCAGCTTCAGGGTAACTTACAGCAGGCCAGACTCACACCACCAGCAAGGCAGCAGCTCTCAGCCACCACTGGCCACCAACATGTTTCACTGATGTGATGTCAATTTATATTGTGCTCCCATAGATACATTCTGTAGAACCTGCTTTAAACCTTTGCTTGACTTTTAAAGCCCTGAGTTATTAAGTATAATAGAGCACAGTCACATTTATTTTACAACAAATCAGCAAGACAATTTCTGATTAACAAACTACAGCTGACAACTTCATGTCTATAACTTTGTAGCAGCTACACACACCGCAGTGACAAGAATGCAGTGACGGTGGACAGAAACAGCTGCCTGTAACAGGAGGAACGCTCCAGCAGAGCCAGGTTCAGTAAGAGCAGATACCTGCCCCCACCAGCTGGGGGCAGGTATCTGCCCCACCAGCTGGGGGCAGGAGAGAGAAAGCTTCTATGGACTGAAGCTAAAATATAGCAGGAACATAATATCAGCAAGCTTTCTGCAGGTAACAGAGCAGTAGGAAAAGCAATGAAGTGAGAATGGTTGGTGAATATGCCCTCCAACACACTGAACCTACAGCAGGCTGACTACATGGACATCACTCTGGATCATATAAAGCTCTCTAAGCTTTATAAAACCAACATTTGAAGTCTAGTCTTAATCTCATTGGATGCACTCCACTGTGTTACAAGATAATTCTGACATTTCTTTAATGGTTGCTCCTCTAGGTTTGTGTAAAGTAACTAAATGAAGCTAATATGGAGATATCCCGCATCGATTGTGATGTTGCCTGAGGCTGAAGGCAGTTTGTGTTACAGATGGGGAGCAAATTCAATAGATATGGCAAATAGGTTTAATTTCTTTTAAAGTGAAAAAAGAATACACCAACAAATTAAAACCATGTGAAATGTTGCATGACTTTATAAGAGAAATTAACGAATGTGACATTTTTACGCTCTTTCATCATCTAAAAACAATATTCCTTACAAATTCCTTAGGAATGTGAGACAGGGACTTCCGGTTTGGGTCATGAAGGAGTAGGCAGCGAGTGTGAGGAGCTCCGACCCAACTTCTAACTTATGTGACCAAACCTTATACCTTTACCACAGAATTGTCGTACCTTGTGCACATTACCGTGTTGGACGACTTTGGCCGGTTAATGGCTACCTCCAAGCAAAAACAAACCTCCTCGATAACCATGTGGAACGCCATTGCTAGCAAGCCAGCCACCATGGCCTCCGACGCTAGCCCTTCCAAAAGCGACGGAATAACTATGACCCAACTAGTACAAGAGTTAGCCAAGCAACGAGAAAGTTTAAAAGAAGACATCTCTACCCTCATTCAAGAATCACTGGTGCCGTTACAAGCTTCAATAAGTGCTCTGACAGAAACGGTGGGTTCAATACAACAACGCCTAACCGTTTCAGAATCACTCGGAGGTGATTTTGAGAAGATATGTGCTGCCGAATCTACTGTTAAAGCTCTACAAGGCCAAAATGCTGCACTCTTGGATCGTATTGAGGATCTAGAAAACAGGTCACGCTGCAATAACTTGAAGATTATAAACATTCCAGAAAGCAGCGAAGGTGTGGGGAATACTGTTAACTTTATGACGAATGCGCTAATGGAGCTCACCCGCAGCAACGCACTGTTCGACTCAGCCCCGGTGCTGGAGCGAGCACACAGGGTGGGCGCAAAACCCAGCGACGCTAACCGCCCTCCGCGTCTGTTTGTGGTGTGCTTTCAAAGACACCAGGAGAAGGAACGGCTACTGCAGTGGGCAAGGCAACACACAAACACCTACCAGAGCGCTACACTGAGAATATACCCTGACTACAGCGCCTCTCTGTCAAGGAAACGTGCTGAATTTAACGGCGTTAAACAAGCATTCTACGAGAAGGGGATCAAGTTTCACTTGCGTTACCGAGCTATCCTACGAGTCTTCCATAAGGGAAAATCCCTCGACTTCAATACTCCGGAAGAAGCACGAGCTTACTGCAATCAGCTGGTGGTTGGGGAAGAGGACTGACATGATGGACTAGTCTGGTCGTGTGTACCTGTTGTGTGGACACCATCTTACTGCTTGGAAGACGCTCTGACACGTATGTGAACTTTCGCCAAAGTCTATTTTGGGTAATCTAATTGTTTTTGAGAATTTTGGATATTTTCTTTCTCTTTCCCTTTTACCTATTTACTTAACATAACTGAATGTCCATTAACGGTATGTTTGACGGTATGCCTTTACTTTAATTTTAATACCGGAATGGTTTCAACTAATATAAGCCATCCCTGGTAAAAGGTCATAGGCTCTTCACAAGTTAAGAGGAGAGGGTGTATTGGAAGGTTCAGGAGTTAGAAGAGAACCTGCAGTCTGCCCATGTTCCGAGGACAGGCATAGGATATGATCCACAAAAAAATATTGTTTACACCATCTCGGGTCATCTCTGACCCCCAGGGACGATTTGTGATGGTATCTGGGTCGCTGTTTAACTCTCCTGTAATTCTAGCTAGTATTTATGCCCCAAACTGGGATGATGTGGGCTTTATACATAAACTCACTTCTCTTTTCCCAGACTTAAATAGACATAGTCTTATTCTATCGGGGGACTTCAACACGTTTATGGACCCAGCTATGGACCGCTCTAGCCCTAGAAATTTAACTCACTCTAAAATGTCTCTTGCTCTTGGTGAGTTTGCTGATAAGGCAGGTTGGGTTGACCCATGGAGGTTCTTTAATCCTAACAAAAAAGAATTCTCCTACTTCTCACATGTTCACCACACATACAGTCATATCGATTTTTTCCTCATTGACAAGACACTTCTCCCTTTTACAAAGAGAATTGAATACAATACTATTGTTGAATCTGACCATGCGCCGGTCTCCCTGGATATTTTGTTCTCTTAAAATGTCACACAACCAAGAGTTTGGAGATTAGACACATCCTTACTATCAGACAGTCATTTCTGTGAATTCATTGGTAAAGAAATAGATGAGCTTACATACTTTAACACAGGGGTCCCCAAACTACGGCCCACGGGCCGGATCCGGCCCGCCTCCATATTTGGTCCGGCCCCCTGAACAATACCAGAAAGCATTCAGATTTTTTTTCATATATTGTATTTTCCGGTTTATATGTAGATTTTTCTTCAACCACCAGGGGGCTCTTTAGCAGGAAGTGTGTCCTGTAAACTGAGGGTGTTTTGTTTTGCATGGCGCATTGCTGCCATCTGTTGGACTTTTAGGGAACTGCTCGACTTTTATGTTACGTAATCAGTACGGTTGGTAGCGGTAGAGCAGATGAACATGTGTTTGTTATGAACACCGCATTCCGGTCGAGTTCTTCGAAGCAATGCCTGTAAGTAGCAGTTTATACTTCAAAATGAGCCTTTATGTTAACATATGATACAATAAGTAACTTGTTTATTGAATTAGTTTTGGAAATACCTGCGGGCGATTTGATTATGTGCTACATCATTGCTAGCAGACTGCTAAGATTTCCCAAGTCGCTACGTAGCATTGCCGCTCATAGCATTCTGAGGTAGCTGTTGTATCAGTTGTACTTATAATGTGTGTAACTGAATGTAAAACACTTCTGTAAGCTCCTCTGAGCTCATCCTGAGTAGTTTGTGTTTTGACAGTTTCACTCCATTCTACATGGAAATAAAGGAAGAACCAATTAATCCTGACTCGTGTGAAAGGAGTTTGTGTGATGGTTAGTTTTGGTACAAGACACCATAGCGAGACCATTACAAAGTGAATCATTGGAAGTCAAAATTGGAAATAAAAGAAGAACGCGCCCATTAAAACAGAATTAGGTTTTAATAGGGAATTGAAATTTGAGAATGTTGATCAGTTAAATAGCATTGAGGGGAAATGCTATTTAAAAATAATAGCCATGAAGCTACAAGAGATTATTGATTCCATTCCAAACTGCTAGCATCAAGGCTAGAGAATGTTGTACCCAACAGAATCTCAACAGAACAAACCGGTTTTATAAAGGGTCGTCAGTCTTTCACTAATATTCGCAAACTTTTAAATGTCATTTATTCTCCTGCGTCGGGGGAGATTCCTGAAGTAGTTGCCTCTCTGGACGCGGAAAAAGCATTTGACCGAGTGGAATTTAATTATTTGTTTACTGTACTGGAAAAATTTGGCTTTGGTTTAAATTTTATACCCTGGATACGTTTGTTATATACATCACCCAAAGCATCCGTTCTTACAAATAAGACATCTTCCCATTTATTTTCTCTCTCAAGGGGCACACACCAGGGTTGCCCTCTTAGCCCACTTTTATTTGCATTAGCTATTGAGCCTTTATCAATAAAATTAAGGACAACGCCCAATTTCTTTGGTATTCGAAGGTTTGATACCGAACATAAAATTTCTTTATACGCCGATGACTTACTTTTGTATATTTCTGACCCAGTGCCATGTATTCCTAGTATTGTCAATATTCTTAATGACTTTGGAAGTTTTTCAGGTTACAAATTAAACTTCTCTAAAAGTGAATGCTTCCCAATTAACTATTTAGCCCTTCAGCTACCAGACAATGCGCTCCCCTTTCATATATCAAAGTCCGGATTTAAATATTTAGGCATACACATCACCCGTACCTTCTCGGATCTCTATGGAAAGAATTTCAAACCCCTCTTGCTTAAACTGGAGGCTTCAGTCGGCGGCCTTTGGGCTGTGGATCAGTTTGCCTTTACAGCTCCGTTGCTGACCGTGAAGGTTTTAAAGATAACTACAAACGTTTTTACTTTCCCATTTTGTAGTTTCTTCCATTGGTTTCGTGTTTTCCAGATGAAATCAGCGCCGTGATTTCATCTGGAAAAAGCGCTTTAAAAATAAACTTTACTTACTTATTTTCAGGTTCCATCTAGATTGACCTCATCTCACCCACATCCCGTCACCGAGAGGCTAACCTTAACTCTAGCATATCGTCTCCAGTAGCATGAAGTCGTCTGCTTCCTTTCTAACCCATTCCCCCTTTTCTTTCATTTTCTCATCATGCTAGTAATGCACAGCTGTCCCTTTCCACCCGCTAAATATAATTTTATAGCATCACCCCAGCTAGCCTACATCCACCAGCCTCTCGCCAACATATGCTTTGGCATCCCCCGCTGGCCTTCATCTACCAGCACCTCACCTTTTAATGCCCCAGTCTCTCGCCAACATACGCTTCGGTGTCCCCCGCTATCCATCTACCAGCATCCCACCATTTCCCGCCTCAGTGTCCCCTCCTGGCTTTCATCCACCAGCTACCTCTCATTCAACGCCTTGCAGCGTCCCCTTTTGGCCCCTATCTTTCCCACTCATCGTTCCTTGGTAACCTCTTCCTCTCATCTCCCGTCACCTTCGGTTTTGTCCCCACCTCTATAAATGAATAAATTCTTCCTGCATTCTCCGTACACGTATCTACTTTCCTTCTCCTCTAGCCCATCACTTCCCTCCCTTCCGCTCCAGCGCAGCACAGTTCAGGCGCAAAAGCAGCTGGCCTTCATCTACCAGTATCCCCTCTTTTGGGAGCAACCCCTGCTGGCCTACATCTCCCAGCAGCCAATCACCATCGCTTTGGGGCATCCTCTCTGGGCCCTATTCATCTCACTATATCGAGTCCCTAGTTACACCTCCATTTTTCGCCTCCTCCGATCCCTAAGTTCCATCTCAAAACCCCGTATTAGTACCTCTCCTACCTGGGCTTCGGCCCCGGCCTCAGCCCCGCTTTGGGGGTCTACATTCCTATGCTGCATCAGGAATGTTCATCGAGCTTATCGAAGTCCAGCTCGACGTCCCCGGCCGGGGCCTGAACGCCAAAGACTTTGTTTATTTTCATGTTCATTTTGTCATTAAACTTTTTTAATCGCTCCCTTTCTCCGTTTGAGTCTCTCCAGATTGATTGGACAGAGGATCAATAGAACCAGTTCAGAGGGATAATAATCGGTAGCCCAGCATCATGACCTGTTTGTTCTGAAGATCCTGCAGCTTCCACTTCATCTTCCTAACATGGTGCCTCCTCACCCTGACTCTCATACTGACAGGAGGAACCACAGAGCTCTGTTAGGTTAAAAGCACATCTTCTGAATTTGGGATATTTTTCCTCCAACAGATTCCAGAGGAATCACCTCAGACCAGATGTTGTAGTGGATTTTATTTCACTGTCATTTGTGAATGTTAGAACCTAATTTTCAACAGTGGAGCTATAAAGGTTGAAAAAGGTTATTATTTTGGAGAAAATCTCATCAACATCAATATTTCCACTAAATAAGAGGCAAAAAAAACACAGTTTGATAAATGAAAAGACTCTGAGCCCGCCAGCACCAAACTATTTTTTATATTAGACAATTAATTTAATTTCACATTATTATTGCGGTAGAAGCCATTTGTTTGTTAAATACTTAAGGAAACATATTTACCATGTTTGATGTTTGTTGTAAATGACGCACACTCACAAAGAACGAGGTAATTAGTCCAAGTCTCTCGCTCTCTCTCTCTCTCTCTCAGCCTCCTGGCTGCGTTCAGTTTGTCACCTAATGCCGAGATCGACTCAAAACCTTCCGCGATCGACGTATTATTGGAACCCTGCTCTAGCAAAGCACTAAGAGTTCAGAAACAATATGAAATGGGGAAAAAGGTGATTTATTAACTGATTGTCGTGTTTTAGATTGTTCTTGAAAAACGAATCAGTCCCAGCTTATTAGTGAGTGAACTCATAGCTGCACAGTAAACCCAATGATTTTTTACAGCAGACAGCCGCCCTCCTCTCTTGCAGGTACTGCGTACCCCCGCTAAATCTTTTAGGGGTACGCAGTACCCGACCGTACCCCTGTACTTTTACCCCTGTATACAGCTGAATGCAGAGTGAAAACCAGAACTATACTTTAGAGCTCTATGCATCCTGATAAATTATCCTATGGAAACTCATTTTGGCCACACATCTCAACACTGAAGGTTCACATATTCAATTGAAATAGGTTTAAACAAACAGGCTTTTAGGACGTGACGAAGCTAGAAAATGATACAAGCAAATAATGCTTTGATAAATGCTGTGAGGAGCCACGGGAAATTGGCTGCAAAAGGAAAGGATGACTAATTCTCTAGCAAAATATTGTGAGGACCTTTGCACATATATTTATGTGTTTGTGTTGGTGAATGTGAGCGCATGCAGGACTTACAGGTTGTTTGAATGAAAATGAGAAGTGTTCAATAATACATAGGGCTGTCTCCAGAACACTACTACCAAAGAATATATTTTATGAAAGCCCTCATAAATGGTGGAGTTAGATATTTCCACACTGTCATATATTTCTTATTGACAAATTGTAGACCGGAGTCAATATTGCATTTGGTTTTCATGATAGGTTGTTTACTGAATTTTCTCCACTCTGAAAACACACAGAGAGATAAAATAAAAAAAATGTAGTTTTTTATTATCATATTACCTTGTTCTGTTTCTTTGTGATTTATTGCATTATGTCATATTACAGATATCAGAATATGGACATCAAATGTCTAGTTAACCAATTAAATAGCTTGTAAATCATTTTATCTTCCTGCTCTTTTGATCCACATAAAACACTAACTGGCTGCTTCAATAAAACACTGTGCTGGCAGATTTTATTCTTTATTTATTTCCGACAACTTGCTTCAAAGTCATTAAAATTGCTAGTTTAGTATCGATTAGTGTTAACGCATGCAACTAATCTGAAACTTTTAACATGTTACAATTACATAAAGCAAATTAGTCAAAGCCTATAGCCTCTCTCCCATGGAGGGTCATTTAGTTCATAGTGGTGAGTTATGGACTTGACTCACTGAGTCATGCTGAGTTTTCCACGACAATGGACAGCAACAAAAGTTGAAAATGTTTTGAGTGTCTTGTGTTGCATTGCTAACCTGTGTGTGCACATCTACTGTTTCATGTTCACATACATTGATTACGCCAGTCGCTTGACTGGATGAGGATAAGCGACTCTCGCCGCTTCGCACAAGTTCCATAGGAAATGAAAGGAGAGGGACATTTCTAGATTAACATTTAAGACAAAATGAATTCCTTTAAACCTTCCTCAACATAAAACCTGGAAAACTGAGAACCTGCAGACATGTTTGGTTTGAGACAATCAATTATACAGTGATGGTTTTTACATGGGCCATTGCCCAGGTGGCATCAGAAGAGGGCTGGGGCAGCCAAGAACTAGAAAATTAAATACATCTTATCTATCAGCTGTCCCCTGAATAAGTTTTGTACCACTTGTATGTATGTGTAGTGGAGTAAGCTTTCCCTTAGTTGCTGTTGGGTACTGGGAGACTACATTACCTTCTTTCTGCCTCAAAGAAAATGTCAGATAACTGGTTGGAGTGTGGTGGAGGGCAGGGCTTGTCCATGGCACTTTTACTGCAAGAACCACAACTGCATGCATATTCATATTTCAAGCTTACAAAGTTAGCCATAGTGAAAAATTGTGATTAATCACAGCACCAGAGTGTGATTAATCTGATTACATCAGTGGTCCCCAACCTTTTTATTACCGCTCCAACAAATTACCGGTCAAGTCTTGGAAATTTTGCTGCGGCCCGGGGGTGGGGCGTGAACCATCAGATAAGGTTTATGCATGTTGGTGTGCCCGCTAAATCCTGAATATACCCAATTTGGGTTGTCTTGGCCCTTTTATCACAGCCTGTGGGGTTTTCCCTGACTGGGAACGAGAACACAACCTGCTGAATGTGACAGGTAGCCAATCAAAAAGCGCAGTGACGTAAGAACAGAGGGGAATCCCAAACAGCTGACATATCACACAACTGTGAGTCCAGTGGATATCGGAGATGATATGTGGAAATGTTTATTATTATGTGTAAAGTTCATTATTATATATTATTATGTTTATTCAGTTAAAAATGTTAACTATGAAACAACACAGTCACCTCCAAATCATAGTGCAGCAAATAGAGCGGCTGCTCCCGTCGTCTTTTATCCACCGCCTTTTCTTTTTACGTCTTTTACCTCTTAAAATGACTCCACAAACTTCCACTATTGTTTCTACATAGTCATTTGTGTTTGGTTATTCTAAATTCCCGTATGCTATGTTGGGGTTTTTACTGGATTATCCTCTGGAATCGCGATGTTCGTGTTGCTCCTGCCTTGTGGCTGGAGACACGAACCGATCGACCTGTACTTTTATCAGCTCTGTGGTCACAGAGGTTTGGAGAATCGGCTGACAATTCTTAAAATCCTGCCATCTAAACCAGACTTAAGACTCACAAGCTCTACTCATCTCCTCTCGACCACTGCCCAAACGCTCTGACTGGTCGCTATGGTAACGTTTACATATCCCGTCAAAATAAGATACAGATGCGGCACAAAAACGAACATTTTACTTTCGTGAAAATTTTAACTCACTATAATGACTAACGGGAGCCCTGAGCTTGTTTCTCTGCAACGAGATGGTTCCATCTGGGAGTGATGGGAGACAATAACACCCGATGTGTTGCTTATATCCACAGCCTGCTTGGTCTCTACGTGGTGAAGCAGCTTGAAGCTTCATTGCCTCATTAGCAGCCGGTCGCCGCATGTTACGCAGAGCGGGTTTGTAATGTGGACTCACCTACCGGTCCGGGATAAATCCATCTCTGTCTCTTCTCTGGGCCTTTTCCCCTTTGCAAAGAAACTTTCCAAAGACATCTGATCTGTTTCTACTCATTTTGTTGCTTGTGGCCTCAGTGTTGGCGCGCAAGTAACCGAGAGAATCCGGTTAAAGGATTTTCAAAAGAAAAGATCCTCCTGACTCAAATAATACATAAAACGAAAATATTAAATTATTTCTTGCGCGGCCCGGTGCCAATTGGTCCACAGACCTGGGTTTGGGGGCCACTGCATTACATGTTTTAATCAACTGACAGCACTGGTATTGATACACTACTACGACTTGGGATAATGATTAAAATAACAATAATTGATAATATTGTGATATTGATAGTTTTGTTGTCAGTTAAGCTTTACTCCAATGCCAAATTTCAAACCATGATACTGTTGGGATCCTGGGTGGCCAGGATTTGCTGCTTCTCCTTTGCTGATTCTCTTCACCAGAGGCCGCCTAGTGGTTGATTCCTGGTGGGCGTCACCGGCGACGCTGGAGACCTGCACACCTGCAGGACATTATCTTATCTGGAGGAGCTTAAGAGGAGGGAGCAGCAAACACCTCATTGCCAGAGTGTTAGCCAGTAATGGTACAACAGGTCATCTATGACTCTTCTTATGATGCTCTTAGTGACTCTTTGTGTACCTCCTTCCCAGGTAACTCCTCATGACGTGGTTCCATCCACTCGTAGCCCTGAGCTCCTGGCTATTTCCTGTGTATACCTCTCCTCGTGAGTCCATCAGATGTTACCCTTCGGTGCCCGAGCCCCACTTACACCCTCGCAGTAATCAAACCTTCCTGGAACTCCTCGTTGGCTGTCTCCCTCGCTCCATTCCTCGGTGAGCTGAATAACTTACCTGTCCGCCCTCCAACGCCGTCCGCCTTCCATCTCAGTCCCTCAGTTGGTCCAGTACAAACCCCCCCGCCAAGATCTCCACCTGGGTAACCTCTGTACTCTCCTGCCCAGATCTCCGACCTATTCAAGTAAGAAAGTTCCTGATTATCTCACATTGTAAATTTCCTACAGCCCTCAAACTCACCACTTGTTCTTCAGTGAACCCGCCCCAGTTGCCGCTTTCCCTGGAACCTGCATTCATCACATCCATCCAACCTGAATCCTTTCTGATCATTGTCTGGTGTTTTTAAAATAAACATCTTTTACTGAGTTTTGGTTCCCGTCTGGTGTTCTTGCATGTGGGTCAGAAAGTTACAACCCAACATGACAAATAGAAACATAAGCAAATGAGCCTGATGACCATTATTTAAACATCTACCGTCAATGGTTAAAAATCTGGTTAAATCTGAAGGTCAACTGTAAGAGCTGCTAATTCACAAAGCATTGGAAGTGAATAAACAACCAACTTACTTTCCATATATTCACCCTTTACTAGACACCTGTCTGAGTATATACCTGAGTTCAGGACATCCTGCAGGATCATTAACACCTGGAGTCACAATCCTGCAACAAAAAGGACTGACAGTCACTCACCTTCTGCCAATTCTTCACTGAGCCACTTTAACCATTTCTTATTCAGAGAAGGCTCTAACTCTTTATTACATGTCTCCTCAGTGTTTTCAGCATTTGAGTCACAACGTGACGTTATATAGTTAATATACAAGAACCCTTGCACTTACAGCCCTTTAAAACGGCACAGTATGTCAACATACAGAAAAAAAAACTAAATCAGCAAGAAAAACAATCTCTTCAAAGTATTTTTAAAAATAATAAATTATTTCTGTTCAAAGAAAGGATCTGTTAGTTTTAGTGGTGTAATTTTGACAGGATCTTTCTTTTTATTAGCAAAGTCACATTTAACAGTAGATTGTCACTACTACCTACTGACATTTACAATATGACACTGTTAGAAAGAACTTTAGTTTGTTTTCCAACATCATTTTCAAAGTGAATCCAATTTTAACCTTTTAAGTTAATGCTGATTTTGCAAAATTTTCTGTTGCCATTCTTCAAATGCCAAGTTCTAGACTTTGTTTTAGAATAGTAATAGTATTTAATACTTTGGTGACTTACCTTGAGCAGTACATTACCAATGCTAGACAGAATTATGAAAGACTAAAGGCCCAGAAATCAGTCATTTATCCTTGAGCAATCATCTGTCGTTGGACACAATTTATCATTGTCTTTAGGCTACTCTCTTTAAAGTTTATCCTCATTGCTTAGAGGGTTGGAATATCCTCCTATAATTTGTTTGTCTTCGTATAAATATTTAGTGCAAATACTTAATTGATTTTGCGAAGTCAATGGAAGTAAAATGTCTAATCATTAACTTTGTGAAAGGTTATACTCCCAATGTCTGACATGAGCAAGTAGCACAAGAATTTTGTGAAATTTCAATTTGTGACATAAATATTTATATTCTGCAGTAATTTATTGCAAACTAGATGGTCATTGAGCAACAGAAAATAAATGAAATATTTTTTACATCTTAATTTGCCCAACATATTTCTCCTGACTGAAAATTATGCATTGGTGTGGTTCAATGATCAATGTCAGTGTTAATGTTATTGACCCAATGATTTTCATTCACCACATCATACAACGACACACCATACCACAGCACAACACACCATATTATACCATATCATGACATGAGATATCATACAATATGTGGTATGCTATAACATATGGTATGCTATATCATACCAATTTTATAAAAAAAAATTTAAACAACTGCATTCTACCAAAATACAAATAATTATATGACATTCAACAAATACACTTCCAACTGTATAAAACAAATTTCCCAAATAAGGTCAAACTAATTCTTGCTGATGTTGAAAGCCAAAGTGCATTGCCAAACTATTCTTTTCTACCAAACAGAATAGAATAGAAATATTCTTCATTGTCCTTCAAATTACAGGGAATCAAAGCAAGTAGATTCACACAAAGATAGGAATATGCAATATATAAAAAGGACAAAGAGCAGCTCAATGTCCATTTAGAGCAAAACATCACCATAAATACCATTATAAACAACAACAGAGCAACTGATAAAAGTGCAAATCCAAAATGTGTGTGAAATTTTTGCAACTGCTGTAGATTTACTTTTTACTTGATTTCTTATTTGGTACCTGTGTAAGGTATTTAAAACTACCTATGTAAAGCAAAAGGGAATTTAAATTGTTCCCCGTTTACCTAAACATGAAGGACAAACAGGGACTCTGATGTCCTGTATTTCTGCATGTTTCTGGTTGACAAGAGGGTGGTCTGACAGGTGTTGGAGATATGCCTTCCCATTTTCTTTCAAGATGGCAGAAGGTGTGTTTCAGTATGTCATCTGGTGTTCATCTGGTGTTATTTGATCGCAATTAACAAGATTTCTTCATGTGTTTAAGCTCTCATCAGGTTTTGCCTTGGAGGTTTAAAGTCTAAGTCGGCTGTGGAGACAGAGTAAAGAAGGCTGCTTTACTGACACGTGTCAAATGGTCTTTGGAATAAAAACATATGTACTAATCTGCATATTACTGATTGATGTGACTTGTGGTTTGACTGGTCAGTAGGGCTAGAAAAGTAAAAATCTACAGGAACTTGTCTCGCTTGAGATTGAACACTTATCTAACAAAATAGTCTTGGCAGATTTATAAGTTCAAGATTTCTTTATAATGTATTGCAGCTATTAAAGGGAAGATAATGCATCACATTCTTGTCTTAGCAAAAGGAAAATGTCAATTAAATCTGATAGTTGAGAAGATATTAAAACAAAGTCATGTACTGGTGACTTGTTATGATAGAAAAGCTGCCAGAGTTTATTTAGGTTTAATATGGTCAGGACTTGTGGGCTGAGATAACCAAATAATTTTATTTAGTCTACAACTGCTCTTGCAGGTAAAATAAGGACAAGGAATATATGATTTAAAAGTGGCATAAACACAGTATCTTTATATGAGTCTTTAGAGAAAAGAGGTGAAAAGGAGTCTGTTTGTATATCAAACATATGTAAATGTAAATGAACAAACAGAACAAACATATGTTTCTTCATGTAGGTCCATGACAAACATATTTGTTAGTGAGTTTTTTATATGGAAGTTATGGTTGGTCAAGATTCTTTAGCCAACCTCTTGTACAAAGCATATGTTCTGTAGCAGGGGGCAAGACATAAAGAAAAGGTCAAGAGCAGGGTTAGGCAGCTCCAGGTCTGGAGGGCCGGCCTCCTGCAACTTTTAGATGTGTCTCTACTTCAACTCACCTGAGTCAAATAATGAGGTCGTTAGCAGGACTCTGGAGAACCTGACTGCACTTAGGAGGTGAATCAGCTGTTGAATTCAAGTGTGTTGGACCAGGGAGATGTCTAAGAGTTGCAGGACACCGGCCCTCGAGGACCAAGTTTGCCCACCCCTGGTCCAGAGGGTGAAGTTGAATTGGACTGGATGTGATGATCAGTCATCTGTGGGTTGGTCACAGTGCGGGGGTTACGGTTTCAGGCAAATTATACTAGTTGACTTAGGACTATCAAGATGGATGATAAAATAAAGATGTGTAGGGCATGTGAGTTAACAGAAATTGAGAAAAAGGTCAAAATCTTGGCAGAAAAAATGATAGAAATAAAAAACGAGGAAGAAGTGATGCCCAACTGAGGATGAGAGGGTGCTCACAAAAGCAGAAAGCCAGTAGGTTGGTGTCTGAGTGTCAGGTTTTGGGAATTGATTGGGGTCAGGACTTTCATTTTGGTTGTCCCAGCATCGTTATATTTCTATTACAACCCCTTTCACTGAGAGATGGTGAGGATGTTGGCTGGTGGTTGTGTGTGGTGGTGGTTAGAAGGCCTGGTCAGTCAGCGTGGTGTGGTTTTTGCAGTGGGGTGGGGGACGGGGATGGGCTCCGGTGACAGGGGCATGGGTGGGCTCTGATGAAGGGGGGAGGGAGGGCACTTGGACACTTCTAAGGGTCATGGTCTGGAGTTGCTTGATCTTTAGTCCCGGCCTTCCTTCGCTAATCTTCCTGCAGCTCCAGCCCATGGCCTGATACTAAGCTGCAGTCGTGCAGGGTAAGGGAGTGAAGTGCGTCTTGTGCTGGTACTGGAGTAGCTGGAAAATTGTGCTTGGTCTTGGCAAGTATTTTGGTTCAGGTGTCAGTACCTGGCGGTCGTGATTTTTTTCATGGAGACACAGACCAGAGTTCTTGGTGTTGGCCAGGTAACAGAGTGGGCTTCAGGTTGTGTTGCTTTGTCAGCCAGTGAATCTGAGGGTTGGGAGTGGACTTCAGTGTTCTGACTAAAACTAGGAAGACGGAGCACATCACTCCAGCTCTAAATCCCTACAATGACTCCCTGTAGCTCAGAGAATAGACTTAAAAATACTGCTGTTGGTTTATAAAACACTGAATTGCTTAGCACCACAATACAATACAATATCTGAAACAAACTTCCAGAAAACCGCAAAACTACTAAAACACTGAGTGCCTCTAAATCTAGACTAAAAACCACCTGGTTAGAGTTGCTGTTGAAACATAATTGATTAAGAATTTAACAATGCCATGTTTTGATTGTTCATTCTATGTTGCATGACTGTGTTTTTGTGTTTTTATGATATAAAGCACTTTGAAATGCCTTGTTGATGAAATGTTCTGTGCAAATAAAATTTGATTGTTTGACTGAATGTTGCATGGTGTGCTGCAAGGCCGTTGTACTGCATGTTGTGGGCCAGTTGCATCTCTTTTCAGATGTAAAGTCATTGGCATTTGGGTTGGTTGGGCGATAATGGACCTTACCAAGCTCCGCTCAGAAATGGCCCTCGAAAGTCTCACGTGATTGCATGTCTCACAAGCGAAGCCTCGCGGTGTTTAGTTTCTATGTGTAATTTAATTTCACTGACTCTCTGTAGAGTATTTCTGAGTCAATTAGTGTAGCATTTCTGCCAGATTTTCAAAAAATATCAGCCACGACAATGGACAGGGGAACCAACAAGTTCAAGTCATCTTTTTTGGACGACATCAAAGATTTTGAGTCATGCGATGCCTCCAAGATTGTGTGCGTCACAGCTAAATGCTACTGGTCGATGAGGAACACAGCAGATCCTCAGCATAAATATATCTGTGGACAAGATCACTGATGCCTGTTGTTCTTGCAAGGCTGGATAAGTCGGGCATTCATGGTTTTGAGGGTGATTTCTGTTGGCAAATGTTCGCATGTGCCTAGGCCTGATACACGGTACTCGGAGGCTAACACGATTACAGTTTAGTAAAAAGCCTTTTCCGGTCAAATAAAATATTTAATGTATGTCAGATACGGTACACATTGCATATTGATCTGTTCAGCTAACGTAAGACTGTAACAGACAGGCTTCAAGGTGTAGAAGTTGTATCGGTACTGCCATTATGCTGTACTTGGCTAAAAGGTTTTCATGATGGATGTGTTTATTATTGACTTTTTTTCATTCACTTAACACAAAGAAAGCAAAGCAATAATACTTACACCAGCAGACACTTTGTTCTTATTGATCCTACGACGGTTGAGCTGCAAATGTGGTTGTGCACAAGCTTTGATCCCAGCAAGGCTTTCCGTTTAAGATTTTGCAAATCTGTGAATTTTAGTTCCACAAACACGATCAGGATACCTGACATCGCCTGTGCAGATACCCCACTGACAGTGGAGAACCATTCTTTTTCGAGTCCTGACGCAAAAACTTTCTGCCGGTCTGGTAGTCCACAATGTACATTAGCATACTGTAGCTTGCGTTTGTGAGACGGTCACGCACGTGATAGCTGCGCTGTGACGTCAAATGGGCATTAGCCAATGAAACGTGGCCCCTGTGGTAAGGTCCTTTGTGGGGGTAGGTTGGGTGGTGGTTTTATTTATAATTGGATGGATGGATGGATAGATAGAAAGATGAACTAAAACATGAGAATACTTTCACCTTCTGCCATCACAAGCCTGCCATCTCTGAAGTGCATTGCATAAGATTTTGTCAAGCATACTATTGCACACACAAACTGTGCATGGAATCTTAGATTTATTATTGAAAGACATCAGTGATATTTTCCATGGTGGGCTATTTGGTGACTGCTTGATGGAAAGGGAGGAAAGATAGTAAATTGTCCCTAAGCGTTCATAACCAGGCAGCA
This sequence comes from Poecilia reticulata, assembly GCF_904066995.2. Lineage (NCBI taxonomy): Eukaryota > Metazoa > Chordata > Actinopteri > Cyprinodontiformes > Poeciliidae > Poecilia > Poecilia reticulata. The sequence goes on from NC_088839.1 coordinate 2,471,115, forward strand.
CTCTCACATCTGTTGAATGACTGAAGTTGTTATTGTCAGTGTTTAAAATGATTTTCATCTTCAGGAGTGTGTGCTGGTGCTTGACTGTGTTCATGTTTCTCAACATTTGAGAATACAGTGCCTGTGATAGACATTACTGGACAATTAATTCTAGTGGTGCATCAGTATATTAGGCTAATGTGCTTATTCTTAATGTATTTTATGCAATGTGATGAAAATATAACTGACTTCAAGGACTGGTCCACTGCTGCAGGTTATTTTGCGTTGACATACAGGAGAGAGCAGCAGCTTTAGGAACGACGTCAGGGTTAGTGTTAATATGTCTGATTTATACTGATAAATATCATGCCTATTACTTTTTCACAATAAGCTCAATATGGAGCAGCTTAATGTCACAGCAGTTAAAGTTCAAGGATTTCAGAAATGTATCTGTATTTCTTTATAAGTTAGTGGATACTGGAAATGAGACAACAAGATACTGGAAATGATGAGAAATTGATGTTTTTGATATTCTGATTGTTAGTTAATTGCTAGTAACCTTCAAGTATCATCCTTATTTTCCAATATAAATATTTCACAACAGGTCTGCTCAATTTTGAAGAAAAGTTGTTTTTTTCTCTCTAAAAGATGCAAACTGATTTCTCTTGATTCCTTAGATGTGAAATTTAAGCATGTTTGAAGATGCAGCTTCAGATCTATAGTGTGTATTTTCCACACTACACACACCCCTCTCCTCTTTGGTCTCTTTTGGTCTTTGCCACTGTGGATTGCTGGTCTGGCAGGTTGAGGGCTCGTTGAAGTGTTCTCTAATATGAAATTCATTTTGGGCATTCTATTTTCAAACAGAACTCTCAAATAGATACCTTTGTTTTAATTGTTGTGAAGTTTTATGGTTTAACTAGAACGTCATATCTTACCGGACATGATGTTCATATGCAGATTAACTTCTACTTTTTTTCTCTTTGTAAGCAAGTATCTTAGCAACTCATGTACATAATAGAAAGGAAGATGGGAGAGTAAACTTGATCAAAGGTTTCAGCTGAGCTGTCCTTAAAAAAAACACTTTGTAAGAATGTCTGTTTAGTCAAGTGCATCAAAGGAACTGGTCAGAGAGGGTCAAATACATAAATCAATTACAGAGACCTTGGAAATATTTAGACCATTACTGATGCTCAAGTCCAGAGGGTGTCCCCATATGTGGGTTTGCTGTTTGACATGTTGAGTCAAAGCAAAGTTTTAAAGTGCATTATTTACTTTTTTTGGATGTTGCCAATGTGGATGTTAAAATCTCCCCCAAATCAAGTCCAATCATAAGTCAATCAAATCTAGGAACTCTAAACAGACAAAATCAGCCAAGAATACCCTGTTACAGTTTAGTGATCCATGAATTAATGCACCAGCACCAGCCATCCTCCACTACTGAAGTCATAAATGAAAAGTGATTTTTCTGACAACAATCTGATGTTTAATAAAGCCAGATTAAGTGACTTAGTGACTGGTAGTTTTTCTGTGGGAAGTTGCTCTTTATAATGAATAGATTTTAAGATTCAAGGCTAACTCTTGCAAGTTATTTGTTGAAGTTCTCATTATTAATTTGCACCAGGATCTTGAGGCATTTTTTTGTACAGTGCACAAGCGGTACATGGATGGAGACTGTAGTAGGATTAAATTATATATCATTAAGACAGACCAAAAATTGGAGGATGGAATGAGGGCCAGCTTCCAAGAGATTTTATTATTTTAGTGCCTTGTGCTTGGTGACAGATTTGATGGTCTTGGCGGGCTGCTGATCTTGACAAGGCTGTTCATCTTACTGGTGAAGTCCAATAGACAGGAGGTAGTGTGGGAAGGTGGGTGTGATGTGGGGGAGGACAAATGGGGGAAAGTGGGGCAGAGGAGGGATTTTTGGGTGTCTTGGGAGACTGCTGATTTTCCATTGGTTGGGATGCAATTTCCATCAATAATGGTTAATCCAAATGGAGAAAACATTTAAGAAAGCAGCAGCTGAGGCCACATTGCTTCAACTTTTTCAATTTTATTACAGTTAGGTCATTTATAGTCCGGTAACTCAAGCTTGTTTGTTTTATAAGAGTGCTGTCTAATTGAGAGTCATTTTATTTGCTCAGCAGTGTTCACTCTGTTTTACTTCTGAGCTAAAAGGTAGAGATGGATACTAAAAATGCTAGCTCCAGCATTCACAAAGGTAGCTTTTGTCTGCTCTCAACTGTAGCAAACATCTGACGCTCATAAACAATAATATTGTTATTTATGGTGCTTTGGGCTTAAAAATAAATAATTTAAAACATTAGCTTCCTGTCCATTTAAGCTATCATTTTGTGAGGGGAAACACTCTAAATCTGCCATCATATGTAGTGCACAACACCAAACCCATCACTGCAGTTATTGACCAGTAAACTAAGAATCAGTTATCCCAAAGCTTATCGATTTTTAATTCTGTCAAAAATAATAAAACAATTTTTCTCAGAATGTTTTGTCTTATTTCAAATATAAACCAAAATTTTCAATTTGTCTAAACTAATCTTATTTAATTTAGTGCGAATTTGACCTCAATAAAACTCTTAAATACAAACTTTGGTTTATAACCATGCTTATTCATGTAGGACTATTTCTATAGATCATTTCATGGATTATTTTATGCTCTGATAGTTGCATATTTCTGGTTATACATTATGAGGAATCCACATGATACTTTGTTACAAAGAAATCTAAATAGGTTTAAAACTAATATGACTTTATTTTCAAATTGTGCATTAAATAAACCATTGTATCACATTTCATTGGTTTTATTTTTACTTGTTTATTTTTACAGTTTTACCATTTAGTGGCTTATTCATTTCCTCCTTCCTTCATCTTTTACTTAGTGGTTTAGAAGAGTGTTTCTTGCTCAGTGAGTTTGTTGAGTATAACTATCATTGGTTCAAACTATTGTTACTTTGAGAACAAAGCCTTAGAACTACTTCAGGCAGGTATTTATGAATAATAACTGAGACTAAACCATTCGGCTATTATTTTCCTTATAATCTGGTGGTGCCGTGACTTCATAATTTTGATCTATATTAAAAATAAAATGCATAGAGCACAGGTAATAAATGATTGGGTTGACATCTTGGAGTACCCAAACAAAGAGGAGGAGAACGACTAGAAAACAAAGCATGAGACACTACTTCAGTTTAAAAAGACATCCATATTGATGAAGTTATAGACGACATATGCTAGCTTTAGAACATTGTCTGCAATATTATCAAACAGCTAAGCTTAAGCTAATAGACTGATAAAGGAGTCAGAACACATTGGAATGCTCCCTTTAGAAGTCACTACCTCTGTACTCCTCTCCACCAACGCATTTATTAAAATCCCTAACCCACCATGCCCTCACGTTAGAGTGCAGAGGAGTTCTGGTTTTTCTAATGGTCTAATACTCTTACATTTAAAACAAAATTCTGCCAAAGAATTTAAAATCAACGACAAGGAGGGTGAAGGGGGTAGTGTGTCAAAAAGGCACAGAAATAAGTTTTCAAATAAATGATAAAGCAGCTTTAAAGCAGCTTCAAAGCAGGAGGGAAAAGATGTACAGCATGTTTTATGTGTGTATGTATGTGTGTTCAGAGGAAACTGAAAAGGTAACAACCTTGGTCTACAGGGAAGAACATATCCTTCACTTCCTGGAAGGCAAAGCACTCCACAGCGGAACAAAACGTTCAGTGATAGAACGTCTTCAAATCATTTCAATAATTCATTTGTCTGCGAAGTGCTACTAAGGCGAGGGATCTTTTGATGTGGTAAAGGCGCAGGATGGCTCAGCTGTGGAACCAACACATTCACACTCCCAACTCGTCACATATTGATTGTTGGACATATACAGATTATGTATGAGTGTGAGGACAGTCCGTATGTTATTGTTGTATGGGGGATGGGAGGGTACAGTCCTTATAGTTGTGTCAGGAGGCGTTCAGGAGCGTGACAGCTGTGGGAAAGAAGCTGTTCCGATGCCTGGTGGTTCTGGTCCGTAGGCTTCTGTAACGCCTCCCAGAGGGCAGGAGGGAGAAGAATGTGTGTGCAGGGTGAGTGTAGTCCTTGGTGATTTTCCAAGCCCTTTTCAGACACCTCTTCCTGTTGATGTCCTTGATGGCAGGGAGTGGTGCCCCGGCGATGTGCTGGGCAGTTTTCACTACCCTCTGCAGCGCCTTCCGGTCGGAGGCAGAGCAGTTACCATACAAAACGGTAATGTAGTTGATGAGGATGCTCTCAATGGTGCAGCGGTAGAAGTTTGTGATGATATCTGAGGACAGGTGGTTCTTCTTCAGGGTCCTCATGAAGAAGAGGTGCTGGTGTGCCTTCTTGATGAGTTTGGAGCAGCTGGTCGTCCAGGTCAGATCCTCGGAGATGTGGACCCCCAGGAACTTAAAGCTGTCCACGCTTTAATGGGTGGGTGTGGGTCTGCGTTCCTCCTGAAGTACACAATGAGCTCCTTGGTCTTCTCTGTGTTAAGCTGCAGGTTGTTTTTGTCGCACCATTCCGCCAGACGGTCCACCTCCTCCCTGTAGGTGGCCTCATCGTTGTCTCCGATGAGGCCGATCACCGTGGTGTCATCTGCAAACTTGATGATGGCATTTGAGCCATGGACAGGTCTGCAGTCGTAGGTGAGGATGAATTAGAGGAAGGGACTCATCACACAGCCTTGTGGCACTCCGGTATTTATGATGATGGTGGATGAGAAGTGGTTATCCAGCCGAACATGTTTGGGTCAACTGGTCAGGAAGTCGAGCAGCCAGTTGCACCTAAGTGAACTGATGCCTAGGTCTGTGAGTTTGGTATGAGTTGTGATGGAATGACAGCGTTAAATGCTGAACTAAAGTCTAAGAACAGCATTCTGGCGTAAGTGTTCTTGGTGTCCAGATGAGAAAGGACAGAGTGCAGCGCTATGGAGACTGCGTCCTCTGTGCTCCTGTTCTGCCTGTATGCAAATTGGTGGGGGTCCAGTGTTGGGGGGAGACAGGATCTGAGGTGTGCTAGGACCAGCCTCTCCAAACACTTGGTGATGATGGGGGGTGAGGGCTACCGGGCGGTAGTCACTGGGTCTGGTTGGGTTGGAATTCTTGGGGATTGGGACAATGGAGGTCGACTTGAAGCAGGTCGGTACCACAGCACGGGCCAGGGACAGGTTGAAGATGTCCGTCAGCACTCCTGCCAGCTCCTCAGAGCACGCTGTAAGGACATGTCCAGGTATGCCATCAGGACCCGTAGCCTTGTGGGGTTTAATCCTGCTCAGAGTCGCTCCTACGTCAGTGGAGAGGAATATCAGTGGCTGTTGGTCTGAGGTGGTGGTTGCCTTGGTTTCAGTTGTAGTGTTCCCTCTCTCAAAACGAGCATAGAAGTTGTTAAGCTCGTTGAGGAAGGAGACATCAGAGGAGGCGGGGGAGGTGTTGAGATTCTTGTAGTCTGTGAGAATCTGAAGGCCTTGCCACAGGTGAAAGGTCAGGGGAAAAGAGGAACTGATAGGAGAGCAGAGGTAACCAAGGCCTTATTGCTAAACTTCAACTTTTCTAAGAAAAGAGAACAGACATCAGGTCATAACTTCTCCAAGGTGATGGATATGAGATCATCTGTCCAAGCAGTCAGCCAATGAGACAGACACAGCAACAAAGCTAGCCAATGCAAACACACCAAAAGGTGGATAAACCCTTTATAAGGTGGGTGCAAAAGAGGAATCATTGGTTGGATCCTTCAGGCAGCTTCGAACCAAGATCGAGATGGACAAAGAACTCTGCAGCTGAAGAAGAGCCGGGGCCACAGAGCCGGAGACTGTTCTGCACATGGGGACCAACCTGTTAGCCCCGCAACATGTGGCTTCAAATTGCACTTCTCTCAACAGCTGGGTTTAGACCCCCAAAGACAAAGACCAAGGCAAAGATGAAGATAAAGACAAAGGCAAAGAGGAAGAACTGGTGTGTTCCTTCCGTGGGACCAGGAAGATCGTGAGACGAGGAGAAGGGAGCTACAGAGCTGAGGAAGTCACCCTGATGCCCGAGACCTGCCGCTCTAAGTCAGTACTCTTCCTGTACTGGGAACCTCCTGCTGCTGCAGCACCTTCTTCATCATCAGGCCAGTTCTGGGGTTCAAGATGCCAAACTCAGTCCGTCTCTCTCAAAGTTTCCCTTTTTTAGTTCTCAGTGTCAGCATTAGGGAAAGATAGGCTAAATTATTGATTTTACTTATTTGATTATTTCTGCTAATGAATTAAGCTGTAATGACCCTTGCAAAATTGCCTTATTAATAAAATAATTAGCATTTAAGAAAATCTAAAAGATGTTGTGGACATTCAATTAATGAGTCACATTAAAGTTCTTTGATGGTTGTAAAATAGCTATGAAGTTTGATTCTGGGAGGGAAAAGTAGAAATGTTTTATAGGTTGCTTTTAGCCAAAACTAAAACACCCTTGGGACTCGCCCGAGTCACTAAAACCAACCTGGTTCAGTAACAAGTGCAAGTTGTAATAAAGAGAAAGAGCGACCGTTAACAGGTGAAGCTCTGTGAAACTAGCTTATTGCAGGCTGCTCAATCTGGCTAATTCACAGGGTGAAGAAGGTGGGACATCTGGATGGAGGTCGTTAGAAACCAGGCTAGTCTTTCTCGATGCCAGCTTAAACAGAGTTTACTCAGTTCTGAACAGGGTAAAATCCCATCAGATTTAGAAAACCCAATTTACCCGTTAGATGGAGAGCTGGCTGCACATCTCCCTCCTCTGAGAAGGGGAAGTAGAGAGAGAGAGAAGGGGAGGGAGGTGTTGCGCAATAACAACATTATGGAAGATCAAGTCTGAAACATGACCTTATATATGTGTGTATATGTGTGTAAGTCATGTTTCAGACTTGATCTTCCATAATGCATTATCATAAACCACACAAAACATTTTTATAAGCATCCCAGCTCCGCATAGTTAGTTCTAGAAATTATTGTACGGCTGATCGGCGGGAATCTGAAATGGAACGCCAGTAAGTCCTAAAACTACCATCAATAACTTTAACACTTTGGAGTTATTTTTGGTTTTAGAGTACAAAAACATTTTGACAGGTGCAGATTTCTACTCACCGGAGTGTAAGTGTCGCATAGGATGATGTCAGCTTATTCTTCTTCTTGGGTTTTTGTGGGATCCGTCCTTATTTTTATTATTTCAATAAAAAACATTAAACGTTTACAGAACAGTTTGCATGCATTCACAAAAGAAAATACATCTTAATTTTTCTTAAATTTATGATGGCAAGATGGCGGCGCGTGAACAACGTGAGGCTCAGCGCCTCTCGAGGACCTGCTATTTAGTGGTTTTCTATCTACTTCTTACCAGATTTTTTTTACCAAAACTGCACCGCGTTGCTGTGCTATAGCAGACATGAGCTGGATCTGTGGAGCAACAATATTAACACTTTTATCGCCGATCTTCGACTCATCCCAGAAATCTCCAGAACACCAGAGGCTGTCCACTTCTCCTGCCCGAGCAGAAGTGCGTAAGAGACTGTAAACAAAGGCGGGGAAGGTGTGGAGGGGTGCGAGCTAGGTTAAAGCTAACACCACACCGGCTCCCTTTACCCAGCATTTTCGTCACCAATGTCCGTTCTCTGGCCAATAAAATGGACGAGCTACGACTTTTCATCACGAGTGACAGATGGATTATGGACTCAAATGTCATGTTTTTCACCGAAACATGGCTAAACAACAGCTGTCCGGACAATGCTATCCAGCTAATGGACGCCTCACACCTCGGTACTCACCACTCATCCAACGTGTGAAACCCACTGTGAGGGCAGTAAAGGTGTGGCCAGGGGGTTCAGACGCTGTGCTCCAGGATCGGTTCAGGAACACAGATTGGAATACTTTCCACCACACAGACTTGGATCAGTACGCTTCATCTGTACTGGACCACATCTCCACTACCATAGACTCCGTCACCATCCATAAACGCATCACCATGTACCCTAACCAAAAACCCTGGATGAACTGAGATGTTCGTCTCCTGCTGAAGGCCCGCAACATCGCCTTCAGGTCAGGGGATGCACAGACTTACAGTGCAGCCAGGGCTGAGCTGAAGAGGGGAATCAAGAAGGCCAAACACCACAACAAAAAGAAGGTGGAGGATCATTTTTCCAACTCCAACCCCCGACGTATGTGGCAAGGCCTTCAGATTCTCAGACTATAAGAATCTCAACACCTCCCCCGCCTCCTCTGATGTCTCCTTCCTCAACGAGCTTAACAACTTCTATGCTCGTTTTGAGAGAGGGAACACTACAACTGCAACCAAGGCAACCACCACCTCAGACCAACAGCCACTGATATTCCTCTCCACTGACGTAGGAGCGACTCTGAGCAGGATTAAACCCCACAAGGCTACGGGTCCTGATGGCATACCTGGACATGTCCTTACAGCGTGCTCTGAGGAGCTGGCAGGAGTGCTGACGGACATCTTCAACCTGTCCCTGGCCCGTGCTGTGGTACCGACCTGCTTCAAGTCGACCTCCATCGTCCCAATCCCCAAGAATTCCAACCCAACCAGACCCAATGACTACCGCCCGGTAGCCCTCACCCCCCATCATCACCAAGTGTTTGGAGCGGCTGGTCCTAGCACACCTCAGATCCTGTCTCCCCCCCACACTGGACCCCCACCAATTTGCATACAGGCAGAACAGGAGCACAGAGGACGCAGTCTCCATAGCGCTGCACTCTGTCCTTTCTCATCTGGACACCAAGAACACTTACGCCAGAATGCTGTTCTTAGACTTTAGTTCAGCATTTAACACTGTCATTCCATCACAACTCATACCAAACTCACAGACCTAGGCATCAGTTCACTTAGGTGCAACTGGCTGCTCGACTTCCTGACCAGTTGACCCAAACATGTTCGGCTGGATAACCACTTCTCATCCACCATCATCATAAATACCGGAGTGCCACAAGGCTGTGTGATGAGTCCCTTCCTCTACTCCATCCATCGGGAGGGTTGCTGGTGCCCATCTCCAGCTGGCGTGCCGGGCGAGAGGCGGGGTCACCCTGGACAGGTCGCCAGTCTGTCGCAGGGCAACACAGAGACACACAGGACACACAACCATGCACACACACACTCACACCTAGGGGCAATTTGGAGAGGCAAATTAACCTGACAGTCATGTTTTTGGACTGTGGGAGGAAACCGGAGTACCTGGAGAAAACCCACCATGCACAGAGAAAACATGCAAACTGCATGCAGAAAGACCGGGTCCGGGAATCGAGCCCAGAACCTTCTGGCTGCAAGGCAACAGCTCTACCAACTGCGCCACTGTGCAGCCACTTGAAAAGACTTGATATTTTTGGTGCAGCGGTAGAATGAGCCCCAATGAGAGAACCCTTCTCGTCAATTATTGACGCGAAGGGGGTACCTGATGCGCCAACATGTGACGTTGAGGGAACCTGCCGAAGCATCAATATGTGATGAGTTGGGAGTGAGAATGTGCTGGATAGAACAACGGTACTACAGCACTTTTAAATTTCAATAATCAGAATAATGAAATTGTTTCCGTTGTTTTGAAAGGTTTATGTCAGTCTGCCTTTTCCCCATCGATACGTTTCCCGAACGCTGCGCACCATACGGGGTTAAAATGAAAAGAAAAAACAACGACGCGCACATCGCATAAAACTCTGAAACAGGAGAAGCGGGACATAAAACGGAGCGACGAACTAGATGTGAATTATGGCATAAAAACAGAGAATCCGACGCTGAACAGTGAAAAATCAACACATGATGTGAAACACATGACGATTAGGAGGCGCAGCAGGTGATGAGTGAAGATTACTGATGGTCAATAAATGATAAAATAAATCTGGCAACAGGAAAGAAACTAAAGTGGACATAGCAATAAACCAAGAGAGGATAATACTAATCAAAGGAAACTAAATGGAAATGAATTAAGAACAAAATGCAAGAATAAACTAAGAAACTAAAGTAAATACAGAGGAATAAACTGGTATGGCAAACTAGTATTAATTAATATAAACTGGTATCATTTTACCTTTCGAGCAATAATTAATACAGAGGACTGTATGGCAAGAATAAACAGACACTATTTCCAGATAAAAGATAAAATAATATTGTTTAAGTGCCATGGGTTTGTTGAGACCACATCTAGTACTGAGAATAAATATATCTTACAGATATATTGAGGCTGATGACTCCATGACACTTTCAATTTGACTCATTAGGATTTGATTAAGAACCAGATTTGTTCTTTGTAATTTCTGTCCAGTAAAACTATTAATCTATAAATCAATAGACAGATCTATATAAAGATATAATCCATGTTTCTGTCTCATATTTGTATGGCATTAAAAGGACCTGGAACTTTTGTTTTTCCACTGAAAGCTCTGGTTTGAACAATAAATGCCATGTGGGTGAAGTTTTATGGATGATACTCTGATGTCCCATTCTCCTGAAGGCAGCACAGAGCTGCACCACCAGAAACTGACAGAAACACTGAAGAGAAGAAGAGTTATGATTAATGTAGTTACAGTTCTATCCATGTTTTAATGTTGCAGAGCTCAGTCGTTTTGCAAATAGTTAAAGGTTTAAACTGGCATGTTGAACATCTTTTATCTGGTCATTTGTGGAATATTTAACAACTAGAAAATGGCAAAGAATAAGAATATTTTTTCCACTCTTTTTGGCTGCTGTTAGGCCTACTAATTTTAACTTGAATGTTCATTGCATTTTTTGTAGACACCTGACTTTTTTGTTCTCTGGGAAATTATTTTTGATGATAAATACAGAAACAAGCATAAAAATCAAAACATCTACAATAGTGATAGTAATATTAATGATAAAATAATAGTCAGTGCAAAGTAGCCTGCAAATTCTTTATTGGGGGGCGGTGAGGGACCTGGATAAAGGCTGGGGGGGCGCTGGCCCAAAAAAGGTTGAGAAACACTGTTCTAAATCATTGTGACTAAACTAGCTAACTTTTAAACAAAGTTAGCAGTAAAATTTTGGACATGTGACTATCCCAGAATTAAAACGGCTTAACCAAAAGGATTTAGTTCTATATATGAAAGTAAACTGACAACAAGATGTTATAAACGAGCGATATTCATGGCAACATTCCTGACAGATCATTACCTCATTCAAACAGAGTTTCTCTGACTCCATCTGCTGCTGCTTTTACTCTGAGCCGTTCAGAGGGGGGAGGGGCAGGAAGCGCTCTGCTGAATGCGCTGTTGTGCGCCTTCAAAATAAAAGCATGCGAGTGGAAGATTTTAAAATTCTTCGCAACTGCAGTGAAATTATTGGGGGGGACAAATGTGGCTCTCTCCGAGGCACATCTAAAACATGCAGAGCAGGGGGGCTGAGGACCAGGGTTGAGAACACTGGTGTAGATGCTGTGACAGAGGATCATTTTGTTGCTTATTTACTCAATCAGTGAAATGTTTAATAACTTTGACCATAATATGTTAAATTCAGCTTAGTCTTCAATTCTGATGTTTTGTTGTGTTTTGACTGATTTGACATTTCACTGCCCTGCCACTAACACAGATACAAACGGTTTATCTGTCAGTCTTTCTAGCTTGTTCATTCTGTGGCAAGCTGTGGTACCTGGAGGAATCCAGTCAGCAGAACTACTAACAATATATTTACTAACATCATCCAATTGGTTAAATCTTCTTTTCGTAGCACAGTTTTCTGTTCTAGCAGCTGCATATTCATTAGCCTGTTTATTATTCACCAAAGAGGAACTTTAATCTTTTGCCCCAGTGCATTTCTGTGACAGCTGTGGATATTAATTATGTAAAAACTTTAAAATGCACACAGTCACCCAGATCCAGCCTATTAAATGAAGTTTGCATACTGTTTTTTTTTATTTTACTGTATACTGGTATAAATAACAGTTTAACTCTGAGTGGTACAGAATAAATTTACATAAATACTCCTGGGAAGTATGCATTTATTAATAGTTAACAGAGGTCAAGAAGTGGCATTTTTGATCTGTCACATTTTATTTGTTAATTAATTTGTTCTGATGCTCTTCAGTTAGAGACTAAGCTGCAGGTGGCACTTGGAGAGAATACACTAACAAATGAGATTAAGTAATCTATGAAAATCATATTATAAAATTATTACTTTTTAACTCTTATTTTGTGGAAATAAAAAAAATCACAGCTGATTCAAAATAAACTTATTAAATTAGAACTGTATAATTTATCATGTACTGCCACCAGGTCTATGTTGTGCTCTGGATGCACCTGTGACTCACACACCCCTGCATGCCCTCTGTGAACAGAAATATTCCTTTAAAGCTGCCTTTGCTATATCTCATAAGCATCAAATTCATATTTTATACAAACTCTTGTAGCATTTCTTCACAAACTGTTAGACTGAGGTGATGTTTTTGTTGTTGTTCTGAGGATTCCAGAGAAAACCTTCAGTATCTGTTATGTCTAATATGCTGTATTGAGTTTTGCAAGTGGCTGCACAGTGGCGCAGTTGGTAGAGCTGTTGCCTTGCAGCACGAAGGTTCTGGGGTCGATTCCTGGCCCCGGTCTTTCTGCATGGAGTCTCCATGTTCTCCCTGTGCATGGTGGGTTTTCTCCGGGTACTCCGGTTTCCTCCCACAGTCCAAGAACATGACTGTCAGGTTAATTGACCTCTGCAAATTGTCCCTAGGTGTGAATGTGTGTGTGCATGGTTGATTGTCCTGTGTGTCTCTGTGTTGCCCTGCGACAGACTGGCGACCTGTCCAGGGTGACCCCGCCTCTCGTCCGAAACATTAGCTGGAGATGGGCACCAGCAACCCTCCGACCCCATTAAGGGACAAGGGTGAAAGAAAATGGATGGATGGATGGATGGATGGATGGATGGATGGATGGATGGATGGATGGATGGATGGATGGATGGATGGATGGATGGATGGATGGATGAGTTCTGCACGCTGTTCCCTTTCAAACAGTATATTCATCTGCTAATATGTGACATTTGCAGTCTAGATACTGACTACAAATAAAGAGTATCAGAAAACAGTGTTATCTTTCCACAGGTAAAAATGTTGATATCCTTGTTGAAACATCTTCAAACACTTTTTCTCAATTGAGGCCATAGATGATTTGTAAATGCCAGTGAGTTGCTTTTTTCCCCCCAACCAGATCAGTATTATCTGTGCTGCTATCATCACTGCTTTCAGTCAGTCAGTTCTCCTCCAGGGCTGCAGCTTGTCCAGCTCACAGGGTTTATGTCTGAAGAATGTCAACACAGAAAGGAATGACCTTCTGATTCAGTCTCATCACAGCAGGCCAGCCAAGTGTGGGAACAAGTCATTTTCTTTTCTTTTTTTACTTTTATATCATTAATGTCAAGACACTTACACATGTGGCATATGAATATTGGGTTGATGCACAAAGCTTCAACAATTTTTCTGACAACATATTCACTTCCTTTCTGAGTGGGGACCATTTGGGATCCACTCTGAAGCAGGCCATTACAATAGACAGCTGCACCTCATGCTGATCAGATCTCAGATAGGGCGGAAAAGTGATGACAATTCTAGAGGCCTTGACCAGCAGGGGGCCCTCCACAATTTATTTTTTTTTTTTTCATAGAAATAAAATTTAAAAAAATTGGGTTCCTGTCAAATACAACATTAATCATATTGTATTTTCAAAGATTGTTTTTAGCAGTAAAAATTTAATGTTACCCCTCAGACCAAAACACACATCCATATTTGCCCTGAACCCTCCGCCCTGCGTTAAATGGTTCGTTCCTGCTTGGAGCTTCAGAGTGATGCTGTTCAGCTGCAGACAGTGGAAACTGCAGCTGAATACAGCTGCCAAGAAACGGCTGTGCCAGTTACTATGCTGCTAAGAAAAGTTATAAAATCAGGTTTTCAAAAACAAAATAGAGGGAGAGAGAGAAAAAGGCAAGAGTGTTAATTTATAACCCAGTTTTTCTCCAAGAGAGGTGAGTAGACTGTGTGAGATTATCGTCCATTTAGCATAGTTAGCTTAGCTACAAATTACTGTTTGCCTCCTTTTCACTTGCATTTAATGAATTAAGGAAAAAAATTACCAACATATTGATAAGTTGTTTCTCCACCATTAGCACATTTAGCAGTGAGTGAATGAGGATGATTAACAGCGCTAAGAGCGTCCTACTAGTTCTGATTGGTTGTTTTGGTCAGAACGGTGCATTACTTGAACCCAGTGGTCCCCAAACTTTTTCCTGTGAGGGCCACATAACTTTTCCCTTCTCTGGTGGGGGCCGGAGTCAGTTTGTAACAGAAAAAGTGTGACGATTGAAGGAATACCTAAATGTAAAAATGTATTGTTTTCCAGAAAGCACAATCAAATAACTCTCTCTGGGTTCTTCACAGAAAAAATCCAGGAAGGATTACAGTCCGTATTTTCTGAACTATGAGCCGCACCGGACTATACGCCACAACCCCAAAGTTTTATTTATTTATTTTTAAAACCAGTAAACATACTCATACTCATATATAAGCCGCAGATATCTCTGTCGCTCCAGGTTTTCCACAATGCAGCAGCAGCAGAGGGGGGCGGACACCCAAAATTTGAGTCATAACAGGTCAATTGAATATCACATTTATTACGTTGAAAAAGAAAAGTTACCAAGTTTAGATTTAACAGAACTGATTACGGTCGTTTCTGAACAATAACTGTAACAGTAAAAGTGCTGATCCTTCGTGTTGCTACTAGCATGTGCTAAATGAAAATGGGCGCTTTCTTCTGCTTCTTGTTCTTCTGCTGCTTGTTCTTCAACAGCAGCTTGCATCCATTATTGTTGCACTACTGCCATCTACTGGATCCTAATACCTATACCTCAAATTCTCATAATGATCCCAGTATTATTTAAAAAAAAATGCTATTTAACTGATCAACAACATTCTCAAATTTCAATTCCCTATTAAAACCTAATTCCGTTTTAATGGGTACCTTCTTCTTTTATTTCCATTTTTGACTTCCAATGATTCACTTCCTGTTAAAGAGCCCCCTGGTGGTTGAAGAAAAGTGCACATATAAGAGCTTATAGTCCGGAAAATACGGTGTATATGAAAAAAAATCGGAATGCTCTCCGGTATTGTTCAGGGGGCCGGACCAAATGTGGAGGCGGGCCGGATCCGGCCCGCGGGCCGTAGTTTGGGGACCACTGCTTTAACCAGTAATAGTAGTTCAGGAAGAAGATGGAGGAAATTGATTGTTTTCACAGATTATCCGTCTCATAACAAACTGCTACGACATGGTGACAGCTATAACAAATATGGAGAAAACATTTTTTATTAAAGTTAGAAACTGCAGCTTGAATAAAATGCAACTAAATAGAATTTTTGAGAAGTCTGGATTGCTTCATGTGTGTTTTGCATGTTGCTTTTGACTGTTGCTCATGGGGAGACATTTCAGTAAGTTAAAACTAATAGAAAGAATTTAAGCAACCTACTTGCATACTGGATGTGGACTGTTGGATGTAAAATTCATGAGCAGTAAATATTGTGCTAATTATCAGTGTTGAATTGATAATTCAATGCTGAATTATCATTATTGAATTAAAGGCTTGTGTCTGCCTTGTAAAGCAAGGCAGACACAAGCCTTTAAAATTGTGACGCTTTTTATGGGTCAAATAGACTCAAAAAATTGTAACAGCAGCTGCGAGGGGGGCCAAACAAATTTTCTTTTCAGATTCCTGGCAGCTCCGCTGGCTATGATATGTGGATATGTGGACCAATACCATGCGGACCTATGATATGTGGATCTATGCCATCTGAATCCATGACATGTGGATCTCAGGTGCCTGCTTCTGTGGCCTGAGAATGCCAACGAGGCAAACTACAGAACCCTTGACATTGAGCACCCCACTACACAAACTTGAACAAACTGATTAGGTTGGTATCTGAGGATTGCAGAATCTTTGGAGGATCTGGGTTTATTTGAGTCCATCAGAAAACCTTGAGGTTTCTCTTTGCTGAGTCTGGCTGCAAACATCAGTGGAGAGTTGAACATAGTGAGGAACAGAGTGTATAATGGAGAAACTCACTATCTTGGGTGGAATTGAACCACACATTAACTGGAAAATCGTCTTACGACGTCTTACACAGTGACTATTGTTAAGGAAGATTCTCTGAATTAGTTAAGTTTGGAAAAAAGTCTGGCTTTCTCTTCCTCTTGGATCCCAGGTTCTCCCGGCGAGCCACGTGTGGCCACAAGGAACACAACAATGCGTGTTGACGTCACAGAATTACAGAGTTTAATCCAGTAGGAGACAACGTATGAAATTACAACAGAAACTGCAGAACAACAGAGACATACATTCATTACCTGAGACAAAGAGGATAGAAAAAAGGCAAAGACTTGTCTTTGGAGAAAGCTGGTGCAAAAAAGCAAAATAAGGCAGCTTATCTGAATTGATACTCCTGCACACAAACTTTTTATAGTATAGGCGTGTTTTTCCTCTTTAATATATTCAAATAAGGTGTACCTCTGCTTGACCAACAGGAAGCTATCTTGGACACTCTGAGAAACTTAGAACTTCCCCCAATTTACTGCCAAGATCAAAGGCCATTTGCTCCTTCGTTTAAACAAAAGGAGAGGAGAGCTTGTCCTGGCCTCCTGCAGTTTTAAGGCTATCTGGGCAAAGAGAAACAGAGAAAAGTATTTCACAGATAGCTGTAAAATCTGGAATCTCTCTCGCTTTTCTCCCTACATAGATTCTCAGGAACAAACTTAAATTCTGTAATTAGTTCAAGGAAAGGTTTTTTCCACAAACCCAATTTTGTTCTTCTGCACTCAGCACTTCAAAAGATTGAGTTCTGCCATAAACCAAAAAGTAATACATACAATCAACAGAATAGAATGGAGTAAAATTCCTTTTTCTAACCTATCAAATATAATATTCAATCCTAAGTATAAAAGTTAACACAATCATTTTCCAAAAACCCCATTCACCATAAACCTGAACAATTTTATAATACTAAACAAAACATTTTCATTCACACAACTTCCATTTGATTCTGATATAGTCACAGATAATGCAATTTTCAAATACATTCATCATTTTCTAAATTAGTAATTCTAAAACTAGATAAAACAATTTTCAGTCAGAGCATGCTAGAAAAATGTCTTACAAATTAAATGATAGTGGTTTTAAACATTCTATGTTGTATTTAGTTTTACATCACCCCAGATGTTCAAGGAACACTTTTGATCTTCCGTGATCTGACCAAACTTCTCTCCCACGGTCATCCAAGTGATACTGCCTTCCTGCGGATGCTAATTTTATGGCCTCCTGTCCTCTCTGATAGTCACAACAGGGTCTCAGTGGGAGTTCCTTTTTTGATCTCTATTTTCCTTTCCGTAATTTGAATACTTACCCAGGAATAGTTTAGTTTTAAATCATTAACACAAACCTGTTCAAAATTAAGAAATTTGTTCAAAAAAGATTCAACTGTGTTAAACACTAAAAATTATCAATTGTCCTCAACACTACCTTGTTGTCATTGTGGTGATAACGAGGTAGTTGACTGGGGCTCCTGCATAATCTGTAGGGTCTCTGCACCATAGCATCAGTCCACATCTTGAAGAATAGCATTCTGTCAAATGTGACAGCTTCATAAACACTGATAGTAGGGTTCATGCTGATGCTGGCCTTCTGACAAAGACCCTCAATGTCCTGTCTGTATCTTTGATTCATGTAGCTCTACTGATCACATGATAATCTGCATTTCAGACAGGGAGCCACATATGTTGCCTAAGAACATCAACTCAGCGGTTTCCCTGTGATGTTTCTCACATAGGAGCCAATCAATCCCACAAATCAACACTCACATAAACACAGATTAACAACAATTAAACTCTAACAGATATTAACTGAACACTGTAAATGACAGATTTTGGAGCTTTTTCTACACCTACCATAACTGTGAGATTTAAAAGGCTGCCAGCTTTACCAGCAAGTTCCATGACAGACACAAGATGAAAGCTCAAGAGGATAAAACAGAGCAGCTTTGCTCTAATATGTTCAAGGTTCCTGTTATCTGCTAAAATTCTTGCTCTCTTGCAGCCTGAATGAACCTCACACGCGTCTTGGAACATGCAGTTTCATTTTTCTTCCTCTGACCTGAGTTTAAGCACTTGCTGGTACTGAAAATATTGAACTTTGAATCTCATCTCATCAGTCACATCATTTAAATGTATTTTGTTGCCAGCATGGTCCAGTTGCACTTAGTGTGCTGCGTTCACTGATCAGAAAAAGAACAAGCTGGAAACTGGCTGATTACAGTAACCAGCTGTTTTATTCATATGTCTATCCTTGATTCCTAAAATTAATTTGTTTCAATTGAAAAAAGCAAAGAAATCACAAACTTTTGATGAGAGACATTTGCAGAAAAATCTGAAATATAACAGCAAAGAGGTAGAACATTAAAAAGGAGTGAAAGCCAACTTTCTTTCTTGAGTTTCCTCTGAATATGAAGACATCCAAGTAATTTCCCTGAAATATTCGGCTCTGTCACTACAGTTATTGATGTACTGCGATGTCTGCTTTCATTGTAGCCTGGAGTCAAAGCACAGCACCCTCTCACTCACACTCCCAGTGGATTTCTGACAGAGATGCGACAAGCTGTTGAGAAAACTGTAGATTACTGCAAATCTTTCTCAGTATGTGGGGTTATAAGCAGCACAGTGGAAAACTATAAAATCATTCACTATGAGGGTAAAATTAAGGAACCATAAGGACCTCTCTAAGATCAGATTGTTTGGTTTATTTATTGTCATCATCGCAAAGCAAACTAAATTTTCTTATAAATGCTGGAGCTGTGAGTTTCACATGCATGTCTTTGGACAAACAAGGAGATCGGGTGTTTTCTTATTTTTCTGCTTCTGCATGATGTTGGGAGACACTTGGCTGGAAAAGCACCATCATTCCCTGCTATGCCCTAATGGTGCTCCTCAGGCTGACGTTACACAGGCTAATTACTGAAGGGGAGGGAGGAGATCTTCACCCACAGCTAATAATTACAAGTGTTGTGGTAGCATCAGCCAGGTTGACACCAGCATGTTCCCTTTTTCATGTAATTACTGCCACTATTATAAGTTAGCAAAAATATTCAGCCTGTCACTGAAAGCGTCACACTGTGTTAGAAGCATTTCTGCATCTCAAACTCATGTTCCAGAAATCCCTCTAGCAGCTCGGTGTGGGTGTGTCACACAGGAAATAATATAACTGTGTCTGAGCAGAGGGCTGTTACACACCCTGTACATCATGTACATGCAGAATTTATTTCTAAGACTTGAGTGTTTTCTATCTTTTCTTGTAAGAACTGAAGTGATTTGACCTTGAAAAGTTGTTATTAGAATAAACATAATTATAAACCTCATGACTGCCACTTCAGTTTCAGACTTTTGATGATTTATTGCATGTTACCTTTTCTCTTACAAACTCATAATATTTTATTTTTTCATACTTCTCTACTTACTTCATACTTCTCTACTTCACCACCAACAAGCTTCTGACATTTTTTTGCTGCATATTCACAAGTTTTCATTGTTGTTGAGGTCTTGGTCTTTAAGGTAATAATAGCAGGAGTTTAATGTTAACTTGTTATATTGTGCTAAAATCAGTTTTAATACAGATTTGGGATCATTGTCAACAACTAGAACATCCAATTGTGTCCAAGTTTCATTCAAATACCTCTTGATCCAAGGCAAAAAAGGAAAAATGATGGTAGTCATTCTCCTTCATGATATTCAGCTGCATTTAATGAACTTCACCATGTTTTACAGAGTCCTTAGTTTGAAAAGCCTCATGTTGACTCCTCTATGCAGGCTGATGTTATTTGTTGTTGGAAATGTCTGTCAGTTCAGTTCTGATCACTCCACCATACTGTGACAGTATTGTTGCAGCTTCCAGTTCAAGGCAGTCCTGAGCATTGTTGGTTCCCGTGGTGATTGATCTGAAAGAAAAATTTCAGGATTTAAAGGCCAATATAAACCAAAAGGAGGAATAACTGATATTAAAACATACTAGTTTATAATGTATCTACATCCTGCCAAATGAGGCAGATAGTGATGCATCATACATTTTGTCCATCTTAAGCAGATTTAGTTTTACTTCTCAATTTTCCAGGAGTGAAATTTTCCTTTTTCTTGTTTACTTTTGAAATTACCAGTTTTTGTCATGCATATCACTTCAAATCACATATTATATGCACTTCAAGCAGTAAATATGTCAATTAAAGGTTTGACAAAAGTTGGGAAAAATGCGCAAGTTGATTAAAAACAATTTAAAATGTTTTGTTAGAATAAACTCTCTGTTGTGCTTTTCCCTCCAAACTATGATTTTAACAGTAAAATTGAAATAGACTGGTGTTAGTGATGCTCTTCTATATCAAAAAGACTCAGCAGAGGAGGTCTGATCAGGAGCTTCACCAGGCACTGCTCCACTGCTAAGAAAATCAGGGCAAGGCAAGACTCCTCTATTAGAACGGATCTGGGTTTCACTCCTGATCCAACATCTGAAAAATAAGAAAGATGGTTAAATGGGTGGATGAAGTTCTTTATTGGTTCTGGTTTGAATTTCAAGTATATAATCTGTGCTGGTTGATATTATATAGGTAGGAAATAATGAAATAATTTTCATTATTTTCTTCATCAGGTAGCTTTTGCTCGCATGAATTAGTTTCAGTTCAGGGCTTCTGGGTAAAACAAATGTTTTCCTTGTCACCATCACCTCAGTGCTCACTCAGGTAGGAACAGGCTCTAAAGTCTGTAAAACATTACCTGTCACTCGCTGTTTAGAATAAAAGTGCATTGAGTTGGTATAACTACAGGCAGAACACACACCATTTACACACATTTTATGTTTTCTCTCCTTGGTCCCTTAACATCACATTCAAATTGTAAGCGCAATATTTAGCCACCTCAACATCCCTTTTTGTATAAACCTGGCACAAAGAAACCGTTTAAAAAGCTCTCTGGTGTGACTTCTCTGCTGACTCTGAACATAAAACTTGGCATTTTTCTTTGATGAAGAAACTTGGCCTTGCTGGTTTTCTAAAACAGTTTGATCTTAGCATTATACCACTAGAGAAATACCATGAGAAGAATCATAAAAGTTCTTTAATTTTGCTTGAGACATATTTGCCATGCAATTTATTTCTACATTAATTCTGCTTCTATTTTGATTTATATGTTGTTAATAATGCATAGTTTGTTCTAAAGAAGTTCTTTTTGTCACAGTTTTAAATAAAACCGCCTTTGCATAATTTAATTAGTTTTATTGCAAGTTAAAAGTGTTGGTGACAAACAATTTGCCTTCAGTTTTGTCATGTAAACTGTTTGAAGAATGCAGAGCAGCTCTGGGCTTTGTGGTTTTTTAAATGTGATCTTTGGAAGTGATAAAAGGATAACATGTTTGTAAATGCACAGCTTCCTTACTGCATCCACAAACTGCCTGCTATACATTCAAACGCATGTTCATGTTTCTGAGGTAGTTCAACCTAAGCATTACACTGAAAGGTCCACAGCTTACTGTGGATTAATATAGCTACTGCAAAAAGTGCTTGTCCTCTTACAGATTTTATTCTTTTTTAAGATTATGTGTATCAGATGATCAGACACATTTTAATATCTTTCAGTTGCCACCTACGCCTGTTATTAATGTTGGGTTCTCCATCACCACCACACGCCACAAGGGCTTGAACTTAGAACCACAAATAAAACAGTTAAATCTGGTAAAATTGCTTTTCACTTTCACAAGCATTTGAAAATGCCACTTTGTATTTATTTCAGTTATCCTAATCGGATATCAACATTTGTTTGAGATTCTGAAATATCTGATCAAATAGATAAAATCTGTAAGATGTAGAATACTTTTCACTGCATTGGTATTTTTGGTTGCAAAAATACAGTCATCTCAAATGTCTCAAATTAAGAGGGAAAGCAGAAAGAGTGATTTCTTACCAAGAATATTCTGCACTTTTTGTTAAAACTGGTGTCAGTCTGAACAGTGTCAAAATATTCAAGAGTTTCTAGCTGAATTGCAACGCCTTCTCCTCATGGACCTGCAGAACCAGTCCAAATCATCACCAGATGTAGGTTTTCACATTTAGGACGAGGCGTTTGTGCCGTTCTGCTGTTATTGTTTCAATCAGACCTTCAGTTTCTCTTCAGTATTTCAACAAGCATTGCCTCAGCATATAGAACATATGATATACTCAGAGTTAATGATATTCTGTGAATGAATTTAAATTGGGAGCAGTCATGAGCAAACCTTGTGTAAGCAACAGGAACACATTTACAATGACACTAATGACAGTGGGATCCCTGTGACAGGGTGGGGGTCCGGGTTGTGAGGGGGTGCTCATTTGCAAATATCTATAATGTAAAGAGGCAGAGTTATCATGTCCATGCCAGAGTTTTGTCATATTCATAATGATGTTTCATGAATGAGAGTTTGGCTGACTTTGTACTCCTTTTCATAGTTCTCTGTTCCATCAGCTTTACTTCTTCATTTGTCTGTTTGTCAGGGTAGTGGGTTCCTGCTGCTGTAGCCAAGACACGGCTGCAGAATTGGCCCCAATTTGACCCGTTTCACCAGCGTTAGCTTCTAAATTCCAATCAAATCAAGAAAAACAATGTAGAACAAGCCAAAGGTCCTTCATTTATTGAAATGTGTTGCCTCCAATTCCATGCCATAAAATCCAACAGTGTGGTGGTACCAGTGTGGTAAGAATAGGCAACTTAAATTTAAAAGCACTATTTTCAATTTAGATGAAATTGGTGACAATGACTCCACTTGAAGTTACCTTTAAGGCACACGGACCCGATACAGAGGAGGCTTGAGACATTTTCACACAATTCAATAAGTTTATTTACTGCACAATTGTTTATATATATACACACAAACCAATTTAAAATCACTCACACATTAAAAGACACAGTTATAGCTCAACTCGGAAATAGAAGTGCAATTCGGGGTAGTGTCCTAAAAGAAAAGAAACACAGCAAAAACAAAAGAAAATTGTGCACCAAACCAGAAGTAGTACCACCACCTGGAAAGTCCACCACGAGCTGGCCGTTCCTGTCAAAATAGAAGAAGAAACATTCGAATTACAAACAATTATACAGTTCAGTCCACGACCAATCAAGCAGCAATATTCCAAATTAAGGGCCCGTCCTGGGAAGAACCGATCCGCTGTAGCAGACGCCACTCAGAGCAGCACTAGAAGGATAGTCCGAGCTGGTCACCAACCAGCCCAAATCAGCCAGACTGGACGAGTAATAGGAGCCAGCAAACAGGACGACAGGTAGGCAGCTGACAGATTATCCAGATGACAGGCGGACCGCCAGTCGGGGACAACCAGGACAGCAGGCAAACAGTCGGCCAAGGACAAACAGCAGCGGCTATCAAAAATAAATGTTAGAAATTGAATCTGAAAGCGTGCAAAAGACTAGCACTTCCCTTACCACTGTAAGCTCTTTCTGTAGTGCCAGGGGCGGATCTACTGGGGTGGATCTAGCGGGGTGGCAGTTGCCACCCCAAACGAGAGCCTTGCCACCCCTGTTGCCACCACAGCTAGTGACAATGAATTCAATAAATAGTTATGGAAAATCGGACATTAAGCGCATAAAATTTTTTTCTGACAAAAAAAGTTACATTGAATGCAACACAATGTAACCTGACACCCACTGCTAAGTAGCGGGAAGTGTGAGAGAAGGACAGAGCGCGAGGCAGCAGCATTGATAGATGTATATGTAACTGGACTGGACATTACGTGATTTATCATAGTCACACATGCGCCATTTCTGTCCATTGAGTCAGAAATATTGGTGGTCAGGAAAATACTACAATCACGCAAATAATCAGAACTACGGACACAATGTTTAGTAGTTAATTCAACCATAGATAATGGTAATAAGGGCTTCAGATTTCACAGGTGATGAAAACGTTTTAATTTAAAGAAAAGATTGAACAAGTGAGCAGTGGGTCAGTTATACTAGCCTAACTTTGATAACCTTAACATGTGCTGCGCAGTTCGGTGTGTTTTGGTTCCGTTGGCACTAAAACAGGTCAACCCGCCCACCACGTCATCAGTAGAGCAGCTGTTTAAATCAGCTAATCAACCGCTGCTGAGATCAGGTGAAAATTTATTAATAATCCAAATATAGACATTAAGCCTGACAACATAATGTAAAAGACTGAATGTTCTGTTTTAGTGTTTTTGCTACTTTTTTGTGTGGGAAATGTTTGTTTTTTGGTGTTGATTCCCCTGATCGGTAATCTCTGCTCTATGTGCTCGTTGAGCTGTTGTCTGTCGGTTGCCATGGCAATGGGTCGTGTGTAATGCTGACATACAGAGCGAGAAAAGGTGGAATAGAAGTTGTTGGAGCTATTTTTTCCTTATTTCTTTATCCATGTGAATTTTGTTACTTTATTCTTAAATTTATATTTTTTGTATTATTTACAGAGTTTATTTGTGGGTTGATAATTGTTGATTTTATTTATTTTTTGTTTTCTTATTTTTCTTATTTCTAAATTCAGACAGGAAGTAATGTGGGTCAGCAGTGGCGCAAAAAGTGGGTATGCAGGGTATGCAACGCATAGGGGCGCAGCACCAGAGGGGGCGCCAAAACCCCGTCTGGAGGGGGCGGCGCGCCGATGATGTTTTCCCGTACACTAATGCGCGCCTTACGCTCCTTCACCTCGCGCACATAACGAGGTAAATGTAGCGAGTTTTACCCTTCACGTATCGTCGCCTCGGGGGGGTGCTGAGTGAGCGGCGCTCCTTCACCCTGACGTTCTGTCCCTTGGTCCGGGGGGCGCCGATCTATGTTTTTGCATCCACCTGAATAATGTGTAGTTGCGCCACTGTGGGTCAGTCCACATAGATCAGTGCAGGGGCCTGGAGAAGGACCAGCAGGCATTTGGGTTTGGGGCCGATGGTTTTTAAGAGTGGTAGCATGAAAACAAATGAAAGTTTGATGTCTGTAATTGTTTGATGAAAGAGGAAAATAAATCACCAAGAACAATCAATAAGTTTGGACATTGAACCTTGTTTTGCCGTGTCTAGAATCTTGACCCCAGTGCCTTAGTAGTGGCTTGGTGGAACTTTTATTGGATCTTTGGCTTTGCAAACAGTCAGAAGTGGTTCTGTTTGGTTCTTCACCTGTTTATCAGCTTTATTGTACCTTTATTATGGCGCAATGCAGCCGCTGCAATTACTAAAAACAAGCGACAAAAACTGAGCTAATCTCCTGAGTTCTAAAAACATGGTGATATTTATAACAGTTGTCAAACTACGGCTCCTACAGCATATTTAAAATACAACGATTGACCAGTATAAGTAGAAATTTGCGCCTTCTTGAATCTTGACAGAACTAACAGAAACTAAACTGTTTATAGATTTGTATCATGGAGAATTTATCAAACATCAGTTTTCTAATCTTTATTTTATATCTAATAACAAATGATGGCGCTACTAATATTTTTGAGACAGATTTCTCCTTGTAAATGACTTTATTAGTATTTTTTGTTTCCTCATCTAACTAAGAGGTATTTGTTGTTTTGCGGCCGATGCTTTTATTTTGAAAGGGCCTTAAAGAGCAAAGTTGCTAAGTGTCTGACAACACTGCAGACAATAACTGACAATCAACTGCTTGGACATCGTGCAGAGAGAGCGAGCGCACGGTCGCAGTGAAAAGGAGATAATTAAGGAGTAGTCAAATTACGGTCGAGACTAGCGGTTCTCAACGTGGGCGGTGCCTTTGGGGGGCGTTTGGTCGAAGGTAAACTTTACACCTTAAATCCACAACAATACCAGTTTAAACTCTGAGCAACTTGGTAAAACTGTATTGAGTAACATTAAATTATGCTTGGCTGCAACTGTATCAATGGCAGCTTCTTCTTCTTCTTCTATTATTCAGTGTTTGTAGCTTCATGGCGCAGCTCCGCTCCGCATCAGTTCAGTGTTACACCGGCTGATGACGCTGCTGTGATTCACTTTGTCTGGTATTTATGTAGGCTACATATGTTTTGGCAGTTCTGTGATCATGTCAAAGCAGCAATTTATATTAAAAAGTGTTTTACTTCCGTTTGAAAGCTGCCCACTTCCATGGAAGAACAACAGAAAATAAATCGCTCTTATAAACATGTAATTACTAAAATCACGACTTTGTATCCCTCTGAAAAATGAACCCATTGAAATAAAGAAATCCCTCCATGGGTGATACCTCGATAGAGAGCGTTTATTTTATAGCGTTAACACGGTGCTGTAAGTGGTCCGACGTGAAACGGGTTTGATGGAACAACGGTAACACAGCACTTTTAAATTTCAATAATCAAATTGCCGAAATTGTTTCCGTTGTTTTAAAAGACTTATGTCAGTCTGCCTTTTCCCCATCGATACGCTTCCCGACCGCCCTGCAACTTAGGGAGTTAAAAAAAAAAAAAAAAAAAGCCGCGCATATTGCGCAAAATTCTGAAACAGGAGAAGCGGGGCATAAAACGGAGCGACGAACTAGATGTGAATTATGGCATAAAAACAGAGAATCTGACGCTGAACAGTGAAAAATCAACACATGATGTGAAACACATGACGATTAGGAGGCGCAGCAGGTGATGAGTGAAGATTACTGATGGTCAATAAACTATAAAATAAATGTAGCAACAGGAAAGAAACTAAAGTGGACATAGCAATAAACCAAGAGAGGATAATACTAATCAAATGAAACTAAATGGAAATGAATGAAGAACAAAATGCAAGAATAAACTAAGAAACTAAAGTAAATACGGAGGAATAAACTGGTATGGCAAGACCTTTCGAGCAATAATTAATACAGAGGACTGTATGGTAAGAATAAACAGACACTATTTCCAGATAAAAGGTAAAATAATATTGTTGAAATGTCATGGGCAGGAGCGCAACTACACATTATTCAGGTGGATGCGAAAACATAAATCGGCGCCCCCCACGAAGGAGCGTAGAAACATACGCTCCCCCCAGCCCCCCTCCTCCAGACGCCGATACGTTTAGGGCAAAACTCGCTACATTTACCCCGTTATGTGCGCGAGGTGAAGGAGCGTAAGGCGCGCTGAAGTGTACGGAAAACATAATCGGTGCGCCGATTCAAAACATCTACAATAATGATAGTAACATTAATAATAAAATAATTGTCAGTGCAAAGTAACCTACAAATTTTTTGGTGGGGGGCGGTGAGGGACCTGGATAAAGGCTAGGGGGGCGCTGGCCCAAAAAAGGTTGAGAAACACTGATCTAGACAATCAATTAGTTAGCGCTTGGCTGATGAGGGAACAAGGTGAGTGTTTTGATGAGTGGGTTGCATGTATTGGTTGTGATGTTTATGTTTCCGTTGAACAGTTGAAACAGTTGAAATATGTTTTCTTTTATTTTATAATACAGGAATGTTAGAGTTAAATGAATACATGTATTGTAAACATAATTATAGCACATAAGGTAAAGAATTCATAGGTTAAGGTGAAAGGTTAGAACATTAAGTTACTAATAGTATTTTATTTGTATATTTTGTAGCTCTTACGGTGTGTTCATGTACAAAGGCTATTGAGTAAAGAAACGTGAACCATCAGTTTGAGAGACCAACCGGGACGCTACAGCCCTGTATTGGGATAAAATGGTTTTCTGGACACAATGAATCACATAGTGACCAATAGGCGCTGTCCAGTCCAGTAATACATATCAATTAGCAGGAGTGTGAAAGACGTAAAAATAATTAACTATACTACATTAAGAAATTGTATGAGGGGGGACCCAAAAGTTTCCAGAATGACGCTGCAGCATGCGCAGTTTTCATAGCACACGATTCTGCTGCTAGTCATTTGTTCCACCACGCCTTCTCAGTCAGTGTGCCAAGCGGCGTTGATGCGGAAGGTTTCGTCTACCGCACTGAATTTTCTTTGAAGAGCTGTTTTGTCCAGCCGTCGTTCTATGAGCAGCGCGCAGCTGAAGTTTTGCTTCCTGCTCTGAAAAAAGCATCGGAAACCGTTCCAATGTTGAAGACCGCTTACAAGGATGACGCTATGTGTCAAGCTCAAGTTTACTCGTGGTTCGCCCGCTTTAAAAATAAAAATAATACATTTTATTTGTAGGCGCCTTTCTGGACACCCAAGGTCACCTTGACATAAAAACAAGCAAATTATAAAATACATACCGGTAATAAAAAAAAACAAAAAAACACAAACAGGATTTATAAGACAGTACAAAGATAATTAAAGGTTGTATGCTAGTTCAAACAAATGGGTTTTGAGTTTGGACTTAAAATATTGCAAAGACTTGATGTTCCGGAGATCAGGTGGGAGTGAGTTCCACCTGATCTCCGGTCCCCCCTGCTCATGACAAGACGAGCAGGGGGGACGGTGAGATGGACAGAAGAAGAGGATCTGAGGGAACGGGTGGGTGTGGCAATGTGAAGGAGGTCCGAGAGACATGAAGGTGTGAGGTTGTGAACTACTTTAAAAGTTAGAAGAGTTGATGTGATATGTGATTGGAGGTCAATGGAGCTGCTGTAAAATAGGTGTGATGTGATGAATTAAAGGGGTCTGTGTAATGATACGAGCAGCTGAATTTTGAACCAATTGTAATTTATGCAGAGTTTTCTGTGGCAGACCAAAAAGTAGAGAATTACAATGGTCTAAACAAGATGTGACCAAACTGTGGACCAGAACAGCAGTGGAGTGCGGAGTGAGAGAAGGACGGAGACGGCTAATATTTCGGAGATGAAAATAAGCTGACCGAGTGATATTATTGACATGGGAGGCGAAAGAGAGGGTGCTATCGAGGATGACCCCCAGACTCTTAACCTGAGGGGAGGGAAAAATGGTCAAAATGGTGCAGGAATATATTAGTAATCGAGTAATCTATAGATTTTTCTTACGATTAATCGAGTAATCGGATAAAAACAATTATGAAATAAAATATTGGTAAATCTTCCATAACACCAGTGTTACTATCGGATATCAACATCAGTCTATTTTTTCCACCTTTGAGCTTCCCTACCAGTTACTGTTTTGTAGACCGGGGGAGCAACACGGGATATTTACGGCTCCTCCGTTCAGAAACTCATCTACCCGCCATGTTCCGCCTCCCGTTTGTTCAGACCGGGATGATATAAGTTTATTGTGCGGTTCGTCCGTAAAGCTGCTCTTACCCTGTAAGCATCAACCCTCAGCCGCCCGCCGTGTTCAGTCTCTCCGCTCACCTGTAGAAATCCTCCTCAGCTTCTTCCCGCCGTTCAACCAGCAGCTCCGGAGTAGAAAGGCTGCCGAACTCCCGGCATCGCGCCGGTCATTTTAAGGATGTTTATTGGTCGCACAAAAACGATGAAAACCCGGAATTATCACCAATCAGTAAAATCCCCGCGGGCCGAACTTGAAGATTGGACGTTATGCCGCTAACACGTAGCTTCCGTCAACAACTCGGAGGCGGAAGTCAGAGCTCCGCGCAACGCAAATAATGTTGCGGCTGAAACACGGTGCGCTAAATGATAAAACATAAATTAACGAAGCTTCGAGGCAGGTCAATTTTCCTCGAGGAATTTTAATAATCGAGGTACTCGAATCACTCGAGGAATCGTTTCAGCCCTAATATACATATACTGCCACCCCTGAAAAAATCCTTGCCCCCCTCTTGCCACCCTATAAATATTTTTCTAGATTGTGTCGTCTTGCTGAAAACCACGTGACTGGCAACAAACGAGGCCTCGCATTGCATGGGTCACGTGACTGCTTCATTTTTCAAAATAAAAGCGCGATGAGCCGCGCTGCATCATGGGTTGTTGTCCTTTTGGTCTCGCATCAGAGGAGAATATTTGTCTTCAGTGGCCAAAATAAAATGAACATTGACCAACATATTTGATGTGTATTGATGATGGCACTCATCAAAATGTAATGTTTGTTACTGGTTTTCTCAATTGTAGATTATGTTTTTTTATAGCTATATTTTTATGATTTTATGATGTAAATGTCTTTGCACTGCATTGTTGCTGAAATGTGCTACACAAGTAAACTTGATTAAATGTCTGAAATGGAGCCAGTAAGAGGAAAATCTCTGACATCTGGGAATACTTTGAGATGATCGCTCACAGTAAAATTCTTCTTAACAATAATTAATCCTCCACCTCCCAATTTCTCACCTTCTGCAAAGTTCCACTGTTATTTGTAGTTTAATTAGCAAAGATATATCAGTCTTTCACAGCAGAAACAGATTTAATCCTGTTGCAGAATTAAAATTCAACATCTAGCCAAACATAAAGGGATCAGAACCAATTATAAATTCAAGAAAAAGCAAATGTCCCAACATGCACTGCACTCCCAAGACACTAAAACATCAAATGTCTTTATGGTCAAATCAGTCTGACATAAAAGAAAACCCAACACAACCACTGACGTTCAACATAAACCAGGATTAGATTGGCTACAAATCATTTTAATAATTAAAACATATGACAATTAAATATGGTTTCATTGATTCTCCTGTTACTAAATATGAGTTTGATGAAAACTTTGTGACAATATTGCATTTACTAATTTTTGGAAGTATGATCCAACTGAGTGACCAGGCTGTTACAGTTTCACCAGCAGATGTCACTAGTGAGTCATGAATGAAGCATCGAGTAACGAACCTTTTTGCAAAGCAAAGGGCTGGAAAGGTTCACTGCTTCATGAGGCTTCATTTGCCCATCACTAGCACCAATAAACGCAGAGGTCCGAACTGGAAGGAAAACCACGTGATGTCAACCAGGTGAGGGAGGCCCTTTATATACAGGCAGCGGGCGCCACAACCAATTAGATTCAGGCACTTGTGTGATGCGTTCAAAGGCTACAGGGCATACTGCCACAATAGGAATCATTGTTCACCCTTTATGTGGGAAAAACCATGAATGAATTTAGTCAGTACCATCTCAAAGCTTCTTATCATAGCAGACAAATATGATGGCAACCTCTATTCCACTTTCCAAAGAGCTGAGCACTGCAAGGAGGATTTATAAGTAAAGCCTTGAAAAGTGGGGATGCATAAGTTTGTGTTTCTGGGGATAGCATCAACAGGAGGCTTATAGTGTGTGCTGCAAGAAAATTAAATCCCTGTCCAGACAAAAGCTCCCAGTGGGCATCATGACACTTGGAGAAACGGCTGCTCTCCTACAATAAAGAGAGAGGCGGAGGAAGAGCGTCCCCTGAGTTAACGATGGAATGTTCACGGCTTTTGAGAGATGTGATTTCAGACAAACAGCTAGAAGTTTTCAGTCAAAATGACAAGAGGCTGTGTGTGTGTGTGTGTGGGTGTGTGTGGGTGTCGGTTTTAGTGCACATGACACAAAGAACACACACAGAGTCAAACAGCCATTTAATCAGTCTCTTAGCCTGGGCATGAAGCCTGCACAGTCATATACATCAGGAATGGGCTGTGCATGCTTCATCTCACCCACCTTGATAGATTTATCATCATAGGTGAGCCCATGCTTCATGTCGCTCCCCAGCCATCGATCGTTCAGATCCCTGCTGCCCCAAACCTCCACTGGGAGCCACTTCATCTGATGATGGAAGTCAGGGGCTTGTCACCATGACACATGGGCTTGGAGAGAGAGCAGCCTGCAGGCCACTTTCAGGCTTTCCCTTCCGCCCCTAATCACCAGTTTCCGTTGTTCACTTTGGATCTTACAAAGATAAAACGAAATGTTCAGTTGTATCTTTCTGTTTTGATGAAATGTCATGACAAAATTGTAGTTGTGAAAGAAAACTAAATAGTTTTTAATGCAGTCCAAGATGATATTGCTACATTTGTCTCTAAGAGATCAAACATTTAATTCAGCTAAGTTTATTTATATAGTGCCAAATTCACAAAAGGCTTTTCAAGACAAGGCTTTACAATCATTTCAATTCAGTCACACATACATTTTAATGGATCCTAGTTATCAAACAGTATAATATGTTCAATTCATTGTTCAGTGTAGTTTAAAAAGTTTCTACCCACCTGTTTTAGATAGAAGCAGTGTTTTAAAGCGATACATCAACATTGGCTGATGGCACTGGATATGTAGTCTCTTCATGTTCATCAAAAATGGATATAAATAAATCTGTAGTCTTTGCTATCTTGTTCAATTACATTCATTTCTGAAAACTTTCCCTTTCTGTTTTTTTTATCCATGCTACCTATGTCCTAGGTAGCATGGATACCTAAGACATAGGCATCTATGCAATGTATGGACATCCTAAGTACATGTACCTATGGATACATAGGTACATGCAGGGGTGAAAGTAGTTTTAAATTCTTGTGGGTACTATGACAAAAAAATAAATAAAATCAAACAAATATATATATATATATATATATGCAGCAGTGACGTGCGGTCAGGGGAGGCAGGTGAAGCTCTGCCTCACCTGTCATCATAGAAAAATAATATATAATAATAAAATAATTTCTAAAGATATTTTTACCCTGTGGTTTTTACTATAAAGTACCTATTTTTCATTTAATTGAACCAAATCTGATGATTTTTTTTCTTCAAAATCGCAGAATTTGGCATTTTCCCATTCAAATGCTTGGAAGCGAAGCCGGTGAGGCAGCAGCGAGCTGAGCCTCACCTGGGATTGCGCAACCTCTCGCTAACTGCACCGGTTGCCATTCTATGAGAGCATGCTCCTCCTGTCTCACAGTCTTGCCTAAAAACACAGCCATGAATAAAGAATGGTACCAGAATGTCCTCCGAGAGCAAATTCTCCCAACCGTCCAAGACCATTTTGGTGATCAACAATGCCTTTTCCAGCATGATGGAGAACCTTGCCATAAAGCAAAGGTGATAACCAGTGGTGGGAAGTAATGAAGTACAAGTACTTCGTTACTGTACTTAAGTACAATTTTTGTGTATCTGTACTTTACTTAAGTAGATTTAATAATGGATACTTTCTACTTTTACTCCACTACATTTTACAGTAAGTATCTGTACTTTCTACTTCACTACATTTCTACAAAAGTGTCGCGTTACTCGTTACATCCAAGTCGCGTTTCTCTTTTTTTTCGTTAAAATGTGAAGTTCAGGGATTTAAGGTGGTGCCGTAAAATCCAAGCAATAACGTGACTTAGTGTCTGTTGTCACCCATCGGCTCCCCCTTTACTCGCACGCGGAGCTTCAGACATGCGCAGTGAGAGCGGGAGGCTTGTCTGTCTAATCGTCAGTAATATAATAGCGCTGCATAAATTGATATGGCGACATGTAAAATCAGCAGCGCTTCGCTTTCACAGGCGGTGGGACTTCGTCCAACTTTTAGCGTCACTTGGAAGGAAAGCTTAAAGAAAGGTAAGCTCTGTGTTAGCTAGCTGTACAGAGACACATGTTGCATCTGCGATAAAAAAAAGTTGTCACTCATGTGCTGAATTACTGTGTGGAGGTGTTGACTGAGGTGTCGCAAATATGGGACAACGCTGTGACCAAAGTCTGCAATATAGTAATATGACATTCAGGAACGATCTGATTCTTCTGGACGGATCTTTACTGATTACATTAATTTCAGCTTTAAGTATTTAATATCTAGTTTTTTTTATGGGAATGTGGATCTTTCACATCAATTTGAGAAGCAATTTTGATAGGTAAAAGTTATTTTTTTTGTGTCACGTAGCACGGGATGCTGGTCTTGACTTGGTCTTGGGTGAATGCAGCATTGAGAACGATCCCTACCACCACCATAACAGGAAGCAATTAGCTAATATACAACTCAGCATCAGTGATCCTTGAGATGCTTGGCTATAAGAGCAACCATGAGACCCAATACCCACCATGGAAAAGACGGTTAGAGGCTAAGATCAAGATAACTAGGAGGGAAGTGAGTCAACTGTCAGAGCTCCAAAGGGATGCAATGAAAAGATCAGTACCCAAGAAGTACAGCCAGATGCCCATACCTGAAGCACTCGAAACTGCCAAACAAAGGCTCCAAGCCTTGGCCAGCCGCCTAAAGAGATACACAAGAGAGAATGAAGCCAGGAGAATCAACCGGCTCTTCGCCACCCAACCAGCTAAAGTGTACTCTCAATGGAAGGGTAATAACAACAGAGCTGACCCACCAAGGCTGGAGACTGAGCAATACTGGAAAGGCATATGGGAAAGGGAGGCGTCCCACAACAGCAATGCACAGTGGCTAACCTCTGTACGAGAGGACCACAGCAACCTCCCTGAACAAGCCCCAGTAACCATCACTGTGGCAGATGTCCAAGACAGAGTCTCGGGCATGAAAAACTGGACAGCACCAGGACCTGACATAATCCATGCCTACTGGCTAAAGAAACTCACTGCCCTCCATGAGCGACTGGCAGCTCAAATGAACCAGCTGCTACAAAATGGGACTCACCCTGAATGGTTAACTGAAGGGCGCACAATCCTGATCCAGAAGGAACCCTCGAAGGGTTCAGTCCCATCCAACTATCGGCCAATAACCTGTCTCTCTACAACATGGAAGCTCATGTCAGGCATCATAGCGGCTAAGATAAGCGGGCACATGGATAAATACATGAGCATGGCACAGAAGGGAATCGGCATAAATAGCAGAGGAGCCAAACACCAACTCCTTGTAGACCACACAGTCGCCCGAGACTGCAAAACCCGACACACCTGTGTACCGCTTGGATTGATTACAAGAAAGCCTATGACTCAATGCCACACACATGGATCATTGAATGCTTACAGATGTACAACATCAATAGGACTCTAAGAACCTTCATTGCAAACTTGATGGGGCTGTGGAAAACCACCCTGGAAGCCAACTGCAAGCCACTTGCACAAGTGTCCATCAAATGTGGCATATACCAAGGAGATGCTCTGTCCCCACTGCTGTTCTGCATATGCCTGAACCCCCTCAGCCAAATCATCAACAAGACTGGCTACGGATACCGACTCAAGAATGGGGCCACAATCAGTCACCTCCTCTACATGGATGACATCAAGCTGTATGCTAAGAGCGAGCGAGACATCGACTCACTGATCTACAGCACTGACATTGGGATGTCATTCGGACTAGACAAGTGTGGTCGGATGGTTACAAAGAGAGGGAAGGTCGTCCACACTGAAGGGGTCTCAGTCCCAGGAGGAACAATAGCAGACATAGAGCACAGCTACAAGTACCTGGGAATACCACAAGCAAATGGCAACCTCGATGAGGTCACAAGGAAAGGAGCCACAGCCAAATACCTCCAACGAATAAGGCAAGTCCTGAGAAGCCAGCTCAATGGCAAGAACAAGATCCGTGCAATAAACAGCTATGCCTTAGCAGTAATCAGATACCCTGCCGGAATAATTAGCTGGCCAATGGAAGAGATGAAGGCCATGGATGTTAAGACTAGGAAGCTACTAACCATGCATGGAGGGTTCCACCCCAAATCCAGCACCCTGAGACTGTACACGAGCCGTAAGGAAGGAGGCAGAGGACTAGTGATTGTGAGAGCCACTGTCCACGATGAAACATCCAAGATACATAAATACATCAAGGACAAAGCCTCAAAGGATGATGTGCTCAGCGAATGTCTCAGACAATGGGGAACAGAGGACGAGGTGCTGGAAGTACCATCATGGGAGGACAAGCCCGTACATGGGATGTACCACCGACAAATAACTGAAGTGGCTGATATCAGGAAATCCTACCAATGGCTGGAGAAAGCTGGACTCAAGGACAGCACAGAGGCTCTCATCCTGGCTGCACAGGAACAGGCCCTAAACACCAGAGAGGCTCAGATCTACCACACCAGACAAGACCCAAGGTGTAGGTGGTGCAGGAGGCCCCTGAGACAGTCCAGCACAAAACAGCAGAGTGCAAGATGCTGGCAGGGAAAGCATACATGGAACGACATAACCAAGTGGCGGGCATAGTGTACAGGAACATCTGTATGGACTGGAAGCCCAGAGATCAAAGTGGGGAACACCCCCAAAGGTGGTGGAGAATGACCGAGCTAAGATCCTGTGGGACTTCCAGATCCAGACAGACAAGATGGTAATGGCGAACCAACCGGACATTGTGGTGGTGGATAAAGAACAGAGGAAAGCCGTTGTGGTGGATGTAGCAATACCAAGTGACTACAACATCAGGAAAAAGGAGCATGAGAAACTGGAGAAATACCAGGGCCTCAGAGAGGAACTGGAAAAGGCCTGGAAGGTGAAGACCACAGTGGTGCCTGTGGTCATCGGGGCCCTCGGGGCAGTCACCCCCTAACTGGAGCAGTGGCTCAAACAGATCCCAGGAACAACATCAGACATCTCAGTCCAGAAATGTGCAGTTCTAGGCACATGCAAGATACTGCGCAGAACCCTCAAGCTCCCAGGCCTCTGGTAGAGGACCCGAGCTCAGAGGATGTAAGAAACCACTCGCGGAGGGTGAGAAGGGAATTTTTTAAAATATATTATACATTATCATAATTTAATATTATTATTGCTATTGTTTTTTAATAATAATAGTAGTAATAATAATAATATCCCCACAAAAAAAACAGAATATCCAATCTATTACAGTGTTATGTTTTTATGGCTTGATGTTTATTTTGCGATTATTAATAAGTGATCAATGTGGTAGATTAGCTACTGCAGCTATTAACTCATTAAACACCTGCTGTACTGATGATCTACCAGAGTTGGTGTTTAGGTCGCCTTTTATTTTCTAACTGAAACAGAATTCAGTAACACTTTATTTAAAGTAACACTTTATTTGAAGGGGGGTGAATAAGACTGTCATGACACTGTAATAAACATGACATAACACCTGTCATGAACATGAATAAGCCTTTATGAATATTTATGACTGTTGTCAAAAAGCGTCGTTCGGTAAATTATGACACTTATAATACAAAGTTGACATTATTCAAAATGACAACTTAACATTAACCAAGAAATCATTACTGATATAAATTTGATGTTAAAGTATTACTGATTGCACTTTAAAAATTAGGTAACTTTATATTATGAAAGGTAAAGTTTAAACAATGAATAATTAATCCCAGGTCTTCAGTCAAAACATCTAGAGCTACATATTTTCCTGGGTAATTTTTAACTTTTTAAATCTAATTTAATTTAACTCTGTATTAAGCCTATTTGTCATTGTGACAAAGTGGTTCAGTTTGTGTTCACCACTTGTCCCTTATTCTTTCTCATTCACTTATTTTTATATTTGGTTATAATAATTAATTTAAACATTGCCATTTTGCTTCACTTACTATCCCGGGTTTGTTTGTGTTAGCATTATGTTGCAGGGTCCATCTATGTATGTTTAAGTTAAGGTTACCATTTCTGGACCATAGGTTGAATTTGTTTCAAGGTATATTTAAGGTATTTGTTTTCCTTTGTACTCACCATCGTTTGTCCTTGTAGATCTGCAGCAGGGCAGGAGTATGGGAGGGGCCGGCCGGCCCACTACTTCCTGTTTAAATGGGTGGATGATGTCAGTGATTACCTTGCTGGGTTCTACCAATTAGAGGGTTTTCTTTTGTGTATTGTTTGTT
Organism: Poecilia reticulata; assembly: GCF_904066995.2. Classification (NCBI taxonomy): domain Eukaryota; kingdom Metazoa; phylum Chordata; class Actinopteri; order Cyprinodontiformes; family Poeciliidae; genus Poecilia; species Poecilia reticulata. The sequence continues at coordinate 2,508,651 of NC_088839.1, forward strand.
TGTTTTCCATTGAAAAATAACCTTTTGAGTTATCTTGTATTATGTAATTTATTTTGCAGACAACTTCATTATGTAGGAGTTTGTAAATTGATTTGTAGTTTTTCGTGTTTCTCTGTTTAAATGTTTGTTTGACCTGTTCCTTGGTGGCTGTGTCCAATCAAGCACAGGTGTGGGGCCAATTTTGTATAAAAACAGTGAGCTGTTGGATGCTGGGAGAGAAGTCCAAGTAAAGACTGAATAAAAAATAAAATAAAATAAAATAAAATAGTAATTGGAAGAAACTGAAGCGGTGGCTGGTCCTGATTTTCTGCTCACCTCTGATCCTTGAGCCTAAACTACCTTACAGTCATATATATATAGATATATATATATAAAATTTTCTTTCAGGCTTGATATTTATTTTGCAATCATTAATAAGCGCTCCCCTCCCCTGAACACAGGTGTGGTTGATTAGTTAATTTTAAACTCCTGCTCTGCTCGTTATTTTGGTAATGGAACCGAAACGCACAGAATTGCGCAACACCTTGTTGAAACAATAATTACTGATATTTTCAGAAACAATATGAAATGAAAAAAAAAGCTATTTATTATCTGATTAAGTCGTGTTTTAGATTGTTCTTGATAAACTAATCAAGATTAGTGGGTGCACTGACGGCTGCACAGTGAACCCAATGATGTTTTACAGCAGACAGCTGCTCCCCTCTCTTGTAGGTGCTGCGTACCCCCGCTAAATCTTTTAGGGGTACACAGTGCCCTGCCGTACCCCTTTACTTCACCCCTGGTATCCATCCATGGGTACATGTACAACTGAAATAACTGAAAAATAATTGAAAAATTAACTGATAATTTTTCAGTTATCAGGGTCAGAGCACTGATAACTGAAAAATAAACTTTTCAATTGAGTACTGTTCTTTTCATTGTGGATCTATGTTTTAGTTTAATATAGATCCAGTTCTCTGAGGAGCCAGTTTGAATTATTTTTGTTAAACTTATGTGAACTTTCTCACAAAAAAGACTCTTTTACAGCTTGTTCAGCCAGACTTTCAAAAAACAGGCTTCAAAGTTCACCATATAGTGAACTTAATGTGATGGTTTAAAGCTCACCACATGCAACCAACACTACAGTGGTCCGTTGCTTTGTTTGTGTTTGAAACAACAGTGACTGGAGGAAAAGGCAATTTATGTGAACAAAATGGCAGAGTGAATTGGAAACGGGAGAACAGTGATCTGTGACCATATAAATGATAATTGTTATCACCATTGTTCTCTGTAAAGGAACTGTCACATTTTAATATACTTGGTATACATGCAGACTAGCGATGAGAATATACATTTTTCAGGGCGAAAGAGCTGGTGCAGCAGATGGAACTATGGCATTATTGTTTTTCAGAGGATCCCTCATCTCAATCCATTCGACGGCGTTTCCAGGAGCTTGACATGTGAAACCAGAATGGGTCCCCACACAGCCCTGCATTATGTGAGGGTTTGCTTACCTCACAATGCCACTGGTTTTCAAGTGGCCTCATGAAGGACTTTGTCTCTTTGAGAAATTCCTGCTCTTTCCAACACGCCACCTTCAGGAAGTCATGACATCAACATTCCTCTGTTAACATGTGTCAGAGCACTGGACTGAGAAATAGTTCATATAATGAGCTCAGTTGATGCAAAGTTACACCAGGTGTTTGATAATTGCTGCTGCTAGCCTGAAGGGTTAAAGTTTTGCACATTTGAATGGTTGCCATGGGCGATTAAAGGATCTCTCAAAGATGCATGAAAGAATCAAAATAACACCCCAGGTACGTTTTTCAGGACAGAAATAACATTATAAACATGCTGTAATGCTCAACAAAGTTGGTTTCACATAACACTCCCTCTTTAATATTGTATTTTCAAAAAACCTTACAAAACAACAACAAAAAACTGAACCAAGGAAATAAGTTACAATAGACTGCATGAAAGTCCAGCAATCTGCTGTTGTTGCAGCAACAGAGACGGAGCTGTTGCTTCATGTTCAGGCTCGGGTTGGTGGAAGAGAAGGCCTATCATTGGTAGAGCCGCTAATTTTTGGAATGTTGTTTTGTTGCTGCAGATGCACATTGTCTTGTAATTCCCAGGTGGTCAATCTGTATGACGTTGGAGAGTCAATAGAATGTGACTCTCCCGTGTTGCACTGTGTGGAATCTTCAGACACAGCTGTTTGTTGCCAGGAGATTGTAGAAAGTTATTCTTGATAAAGTTGCCACTATATCTATTCTGTAAATCCTGTAAATAAATGAGAAATGTAGCATTTTGCAGGTAGTGTTGGGGGTTTTCTCCCTCTGCAGAGATCTTTCATAAAGCAGTCAGTGACTGTAGGGGAGCTGATTTGGGATTTGTACTGTGGTTTTGGGGCCAGAGTCAGACAATCAGCTTGGGGCTGAAATCAGGTCTTGGACCAGCCCTTTATTTTTAATATTTCAATCATGACTTCCTTACACACATTACTAAAACCATTCAGTAAATTTTAAATGAAAATGTCTTTTACCTACTACACAAATAGAGATGCTATTTTGTTACCAAATATGACTTAAAGAAATAAATAAAATACTGCAAAGTATTAAAAAACTGAAGATTGAAATAAAGAGTCTGCTTAGAAGTGAGAGAAAATTGATTCATGAGAAGTAATTAATCTGACAGTGGCATGGAATTAAACAGTTCCCATAATTTCAATGTTAAAACAGCGATGCATAAGTTCACTGGAACTCAACAAAGGATACATTCACACTCTAGTCCTTTGCAAACGTATATTACTCAGAGTGCCTGCGTGGATGTAAGGGCGTGTAAGACCCATGTAACTTTCTGCAATCTGATCTTTCTGCATAGTGCAAACCAGCGCAACACTTTCTGTTGTCACTCATGCTTTGGCTTCTGTGGCGAGGTCTGATACCAACTTCAACAGAACATTCATTTATTTCTTACAACCAAAACTTCAACTAAGGGTCATATCATATCAGAGCTGAAATGCATTAGATTTTTAAGGACTGAGAGCTCAGCAAACATGAACCCAAAGAGCTGATTCAGTTTCCTATAAAACAGTGATTTTTCTGTCCTTATTGGTCATAGATAGGAAACACTAGGAGTTTGTAAGAGATGGTACTGTGGAGCGTTTGTTAGCCATCCCCCATGTGTGCCTTCAGTTTGACTGTCCCTTCTATTCAGAGTGTTTCACTCAGCAGTGCCTCCCCTGACAATATTCACAGGTCTGTGTTGACAAAGCCGACGTCCCCTTCAGAGTCTGGGACATTATGCTTGGTTTGTAGCTGTTTTGTGTGTTCAGGACCATAAATAGAGGAAGGCAGCAGCATTACTTAGAACTTGCTTTAGAGGAATTTTAGAGAAACAAATAATCCCACAAAGTACTGTGTATATTTAAAAACGAGTGCTGCTCACAAAATATGTAAAATAATATTTCTGTGTCAACCAGGTCTCCCAAACTGCAAAGTAGGATGGCAGTGATTTGCTGAGGTTGCTATATCACACCATCAGCCCTCTGACCCCCACCAGCAGCCAAGGTGGGTGAAATGTCTTGTCCAAGGACACACCAACAGAGACGGGAGGAGCGGGAGCTCGAACCAGTGACCCACCGGTTGCAGGATGAACTCCTACCGTCGATGCCACCGTCAGTTTTTTATTAGCCAAATACTTTTAATTATAGTGTAAAACAGGACAAACATGGTGTAAGTGCAAATCCAAAATACTTTGCTAACTTTAGGCTTTAGGAGCACAGCAAGCAGTAATTTTCTCAGTTTGCTGAGAAAGGGGTGGTAGGTGGACAGTTGAGATCTGAAAGGACAGGAGAGGCCAAAAAAAGACAAAATGATCAGAAAACACTTGATGAGATTGCTTAACATGTAAATAAAGTCCTCTCTGTTTAAACACCTACAGTATAATTAAGCAGAAATAGTTGTTCACAGATGTTTGAAAATAAACATCTAAATATTCCTGATAAATATTAAAAAAGTTCAATAAAAGGAAGTTCAACACCAGAGCAGTCATGAATTGAGAGTAAAATATTCATACTTTTGGCCTGTTTTGAAGACAATGCATAGGGTATCCTTCATTAAAATGAAGGATACCCTATGCATTCAGTTAAATGACGTTTAACTTAAGTCCTAAATGGGGTGCGGGTTTTAATGTTTTTATCTTTTTGAATTTTTTTAAAATCTCTTTCTCACTGTTTATTCAATGTCACATGCTGTTTTTATTTTAATTATGTAAAGCACTTGAAATGCCTTGCTGCTGAAATGTGCTATACAAATAAAATGTGATTGATTAAATAGCAAAAGCACACTTGTTCTGATAAGAAGCTAATGATGAAACAGATAAGTATCAGTATTAGGATGTTAAACACACCTTTCAATTTATAAGTGAGAAGCTTTTATTTCTATTTCAATCGGATCTAAAATGTCTCAGAAGCTATTCAACATGTATTTCGAAATCTCAGAGTAACTTTTATTTGAAGGATGGAGGTCATGGGCATGTTAAAGACGTTTGAGTTTCAGAACATTTAATATGCCTCCCTCCGTTAGTCAGTGCATATGCCTATGGAAATCACTGCATTGGGTGAGGAGAAGTGTTAGGGACTGCTGATTTTCAAAATTATCTCAAGAAAACCTCTGTCTCTAAATTGTATGACGATTTGATATAACTGTGAACAGAAAGAATATCAGACTGGTTGCATCTTGCATAAAAGTAAAAAAAAAAGTTTGATCTCTGAGATTATGACTTTGTGGGAAAACCTTTATTGACAAGCAAAGCATCCATTGGTTACAGGAACTAAATCATTCAGATTTCTTAGCTGCAGCTTGGGAACTCAAAACTTCAGTTTTCTGTATTTTTTGAAGGAAAGTTGTCTGGAGACTGACACATGACCCCAATGCTTCTTCTTTGGTCTATTGTTTGTGAACATTGTAAGTTATTGACATGCTGGGAAACTTATGCAGGACCTTTTTATGTATTCACATCTTGCACTTTACAGTAAATGACCTCTTTCATTGACCTGTAAAAGCAGTGAAGTTGCCCTGTACGCCTTGATAAAAAGAGCCGTGCAGCATGTTGTTTCTGACTGTTCTTCAGGTTGTACTCAGTACTAGCAGCAGCTTGAGCTCATGCAAAACGGCTTCATGTTGTTCCATCAGAATGGTGAAATATTTTGATGTTTACTGGGAAACCTAATTTCTTTTTATTTCCTTTCAATAGTTCAAACTCTAACAACAGGATGTCACCAGTGGTCTTGGTTGCAGTGGCCCTGTATGCCTATAGTTTGTTGAAAAGTTCCTCCCATGCGGATGACTCTCCAGCGTCCTCTGGATCATTCTTCCATTGTCACTCACAGCCAGATGAGACCTTCCATAAGGATCAAATCAAAATAAAATCAAATCAAATTTCATTTGTATAGCACATTTCAGCAGCAAGGCATTTCAAAGTGCTTTACATCATTAAACACAAAAACACAGTCATGCAACATTAAATTTCCCGCCGAGTTGAAGTTATGCCCGTCAAATCGTCAGAAAAACAAAAAGAAACAGCGGGGAGAGGGCTCCAACCCACACCCCTTTTCAACAACGGGGGGACTCCAACCTACACCCCTTTTCAACAACGGGGGGACTCCAACCTACACCCCTTTTCAACAACGGGGGGACTCCAACCCGCACCCCTTTTCAACAATGGGGGGGACTCCAACCTACACCCCTTTTCAACAACGGGGGGACTCCAACCCGCACCCCTTTTCAACAACGGGGGGGACTCCAACCTACACCCCTTTTCAACAACAGGGGGACTTGAACCCGCACCCCTTTTCAACAACGGGGGGACTCCAACCCACACCCCTTTTCAACAACGGGGGGGACTCCAACCCACACCCCTTTTCAACAACAGGGGGACTCCAACCCACACCCCTTTTCAACAATGGGGGGACTCCAACCCACACCCCTTTCAACAACGGGGGGGACTCCAACCCACACCCCTTTTCAACAACGGGGGGACTCCAACCCACAGGATTCAGACTGAAAGCAGCTGAGTATCTTTTCAGATTTCTTCTGTTCCCCAATAATAGCTCCACTTCTCTTCAACCCTCAAGTTCTTGTTATTCCAGTCTTTTGTAGATCTAGTATAGTATCCCTGACAGCTCTTTGCTCCGTCAATGATGGAGAGGATGGAGGGGAAGAAATTGTTTATGTGATCAATTAAGATGATCAATTTAAATGATTGAGTCGTGAGAAACATGAACACAAATATACGACGACATTTAGAATTTATTTAGCATTTTCTTGTTTTAAAATAGTCAAATATTTAAGAAAGTTTAAACAATAATATAATAATAAACATATGTGGTAGTCAATGTATAATCTTAATAGAAAATTAAGTGATCATTAAGTTTATTTAATCCAGCGCAGATCAAATTTAACAAACTGTGTTTGCAGTTGGCTTAGAGCACATATGTCAAAGTCAAGGCCCGCGGGCCACATCCGGCCCGCAAATCAATTATCTATGGCCCCCTGAATGATATTTAATTACTATGAGAACCGGCCCGCAAGCCAGAGCCGCCCGCTCGTGTTTTGCCTGCAAACACTACATTTCCCATAATGCAACGGTAGCCCGCGAAGTGACTACAGCGCGCCCAAACGGCTTCATTATTCATCAGCTCAGAGCCTCACCCCGAACATTGATGAACTTGTACAAAAGATGAGACACCTCCAAGTATCAGGCTCAGCCTCAGACAAGTGAGCATCACAGAGCAGTAACGTATTTTCAGTTTATAAGTTTCAGTTAAATTTTTACATTTGTTTCTACAAGACGTGATTTTTCTTTGAATGAAGTATTGTTTTGTCTGTGTGCCATATATTTTTGTATTTTATTTTATTTTTGTATTTATTTTTCAGTTGAATGGATTCAGGTAAAATTGCAGATAAGAGCCATGAGAAAGAATACAACTGATTTGATTTATTTTTTTACTTTACTATTTGAAAGCAGTGATCGGTAGGATCATAGAGCAGCACAGTAATGCATTTTCAGTTTATAATGCATGCACTTTGATTTATGCATTTATCTTGATATTAAGAAACATATTTTGTTTTTAAAAACAATTAAATTTGTTGCCGTTTGCCTCTTGAAAAATGTTTTCCCTTGAAGTTACTGACAGAGCCATAACAAAATATTGCTTTATTCATTTAATCGTTAAATAATACACTCTGTTAGGTCTTGGTTCAATAGGCTATGTGCAATCATTTCAATATGTTTTAATAAACATTAAACCAGTCCGGCCCTCGGCTTGTAGCAAATTTGTTTTTTTGGCCCTCTGTGTATTTGACTTTGACATCCCTGGCTTAGAGATTCAAGACTCTCATGAAAGGTGTAGAAAATTCCCTTTCCTCATCACTGCCTCTCGTTCTCACCCCATGCTCTGTCTCAACTCAGATAAAACTAAAGTGCATAGCATCACCATTTTTAGATATGTCGTGACTCTACTAAAAGCTTTAGTAAAAGGAAGTGTTAAAATCTGTCAAATTTCACAAGGTTTTAAACATGTACAAATCAATATCAGTTTCAGGCTCTGAGAGGCTAATTTTTCTCTCCAGGCGCATTTTTATGTTCCCAGTAGAGCCTTTTATTTAACTTGTTTAGTTTTTTTTCTCTGACTACAGTCAGTGTGGTTTGGGAGTAGATACCAAAAACAAGGACAAAGGGATTTGGAAAGCGTTGTCTCTCCAAAGGTTTTCACCAACAATACCAGGGAGTTCAAAGGAAAACAAGTGGCAGAGCAAACATCCCATATCCCAGGTTCTCCAACACAACCCTTTACCTTCAGGCAACAACAGTGTTGAGATCTGGGGAACTGGAGAGTTTTATCGATTTGGACGTTCCTTAAAGGTTACACCGTCTCACATCTGCCTTCCCTGCAGACAAACAGAAAGTGAGATGGAGAGACTTCCAGGAGCGCTCGCCATAAAGCATCACAGACAGGAGTATTTCCGAGGTATCTTTTAATTTCATGCACGACAGCTTTCACATTTGTTTCCCTTCCTTCCCTCTTCACTGCTTTTTTCTTTCCTCTAATGCTTCCTGTACACACACTCACAGACACACAATCTCACACAGCCCCCTCCTCCACCTCTATTCCCTTCTTTCTCTCTCCAGGGTTTCATTCAAATGATACCGCATCCTGAGCCATCCGGATGCGACCCAGGCACGGAAACATTGAACTTGTCCTTTTTAAGTATGAGCAAAACCCTCCAGCCTTATGTAAGCAATTTATTCTGCAATGCTGACATGGTTGAGAATAGGATGCAGTTCACACACACACACGCACACACACACACACGCACACACACATGCAGTACAAAGCTTTCTAAGCAATGCACTTTTGAGTAATATGTATTAAATATTGTCATCTGTGAAAGTTTGACTTAAATGTTACCTAATATTGCTAAACACAGGTCTGTAGGGAATGATGCATCTTCATGGTTCCCTGTCTGCTTACATTGGAATGGAGCTAATAGTGAAAGTTCAAGCTGGGAGACTCCGCCCCCTCTGTTTCACCCATCGCTGCGTCATGCCTCAGCGCTGGACCTCACCAGGCGCGTCCAATCATCAATCAAGCTCTGCATATAAGGATCCACACCCAAGCCATCAGCTGGTTCCCAGCTGTGTTCAACCCACCACCTCCCCTTCTCCACCCACAACCTTCAGCTCTCCAGGATGGCACCCTTTCCTGACCTCCACCACCAGGGTCAGGCCCCGGGGGGGAGAGCATCCCTAATCAGTTATCGGGATGTTCACCTGAGTTCACATCAAATCTCAGCTCAAATCAGCTGCCGGGGTCCGAGCGCCAAAGAACTGTTATTCATTCCTGTCATTAAATCTTTTAATTGTTCCTTTTTCTCCATCTGAGTCTCTCCAGATTGAACTTGCATTATGAACCAGTCAATGGAATTGATTATTTAGAATGCATTTCCCCTCAACATAGTCTCAGCCATCCAATGGCTTCATTGTTGCAAATTTCATGTTTAGATATGTGATGAAACTTGATAACATTTTTTGAGTTAATTGCAAGGTCTGTAAATAATGGAAAATAATTGCATTTTATTCAACAACCGTGATTCAACAAAATTTATTTCTACTCAAAAAACATTTTTGCAAAATTATAAAATTATTACATAAATAGACGTATGAGCCCAACACCAAAGATATGAATTATTTGTAATATGTTGTTCAGATTGATCAGATGGATATTATTCTATCCATTCATCTTCTCAGGGTTTCAGAAACTCCTCGTTATTCATGAAACTTATTTAGAAATGTGGACAGGACACTGGCATTACTGTTAGCAAGATGTTTAGCATAGAGATGCTATTTTAGACTAGAATAGATTCACTGATAGGCTAATTCTTTTTACCACAGCCTGAACACAACGATAGTCTTTTCCAGTGGTTTTAGGAAAAGAAAAAAAAAACTCTGGAAAAGCTCAGCACTTTTATGTGTTTAAAAAAGTGATTATTTATGTTAAAATGTTGTATGTTTTAAAATCTATGTAATTAATGAATTGAAAATAATGTGTTTAAAGTCCTTGCCTAGTTCAGATGCCAACATTGAACATTTTAGTTTTTAATTGTGACAATAGCCTAAACAATATTTGTTTGTTTTTTCTTTTGTTTTTTACATTTAATTTTCATTTACATAATCTGGACCAGGTATGTAACATCCATAATGCAGTATGTGTTATATTCAGCGTCAAACCCCATCTGTCTATTGAGCTGTTTAATAATTGATTCATGATTTATTGAGATTTTTTTCAGTTGTGTGTAAATCCAAACAGTGAAATAAAAGAAAACTCTTTTGGATTAAAAAAATATAGCAAAAGAAGGCCACATTTAAAGTAAATTTGAATAGAAAAGATTTAAATGTTTTTGATACGTTGGAGCAACCAGGAGAAAAAAATCTCCCCCACTCACTTAAGTTTAGTTTATCTGCACATAGTTTATCTGTCTAGATTTAGGGTTACTTTGTCTTAGAAAAAATAGAAATACCTCTGGAGTGTGGCATTTGTTTCTTTTTTGGGATAAGAAGGGTTCGGTGAATGCACATATGCAACTGGGGGGTTCGGTACCTCAAAAAAGGTTAAGAACCACTGATTTAGACCTTAATATTCAAGCAATAATGCCTTTAAATATTTTCAATATGACACACTAAATTAAAACTCAAAGGTTAAACACGGCAGATCTGACACACCGTAATAAATTTTGTTATTAATTTCCACTCTCAGAGAAGTCTGTTTCTTTAGGATTTTTTTTCACTTTTTTTTGTTTGTCCTTCGGTTGAAAAATCGCTCTGTATCTTACAACCGTGAACCTGCCTCCCTGCGTGTCACTGCTGACTGTACAGCCTTGACTCTGTTAATGTGGTCAGGACTGGTTTGTTTTTGCCAGTGCTGCCTTCAGGAACTGCAGGAAACTTCAATATGAAAGAGCCGCAAAGGATCTAGGTCGAGACTGGAGAACATGCAGCTCTCGAACAGGTTCACCAGTCCTGACTGAGATCCTTACCTTTACTGATATTTATGACCTTTACCAAACCAAGATGTTCCCTGACCAGCAGAAAGCTCCAAAGGATGACCCAGAGAAACGTTGCTCTGCTACATTCATAGTTCCTGTTGTCTGTTGAGAGTATTGTTCTCTTCTTCTCTAGGAACCTGAATAAACTGCAAACTGTGTTGTGTCACCATGTGATTATGTCATTGCCTAGCATATGACATAATCACATATGCCTACATATGTTGGAAAACAGGCTAATCAGTTTTCCAACAAATCTGATTAGGCTGAAATTCATTTATTTCTAATTAAGAGGTGATTTCAGCACATCTCTATTAAACAGTCATCTCAACAGAAATGAGGGTGAGAGAAAAGAACTTTGAATTGAAATGTCAGTGAAACCTTCTACTTGGTAACTTGCCAAATTGGCCTCAGTTCTGTTTCGAGTCACTGAACAGGAAGAGGTCAGCAGGGTTTGATTAGTTGAAGAATGGGGGGAGGATAAGGACGTGGCATGCTTGACCCTTGACCTATGCTAGCCAGAGGAACACTCAAGTATCTTTCTTGCAAATGTAGGCTTGGTGGAGGAGAATAAAAAGGGAACAATTCTGATTAAGAAAGTTCTGCCACAGGATCCTTGTTACCAGAGGTGTGACCAAGTCACTGTGTTGCAAGTCTCAAGTCTCTGTCCTCAAGTCAAGTCAAGTCTCAAGTCAGGAACCTTTAATTTCAAGTCATTTCGAGTCGTTTTTATTTTATTTTTTTTATAATTTGCAATTATACTTAAAATTCAAATAATGGACTATTTGTTCTTTTTAAATCTGTATTTATCTCAAATGATAGAACATGTGCAGCTGAACACAAAGTATAAAAAACATTTTTAAATTTGACCTCTTTATTGCGCAGTTCTGTTAAACTTGATATGCAATAAAAAAAAGTTTTCAAAAAATGAAATAAGTATATATGAAGTTATCACAAGTAAACTCAGGAAGGTCTGGTGCATTTATTTTTCTGCTTTTATTTCTAAGTATGTTAGTTTCAGTCCTCCGTAAATATGGGCCAGATATTCTAAACACAAAATTTATTTGGGACAGTCACTGTATTTGGTCTGTTTTAACAAATAAACCACATGAAAAAATCAAAATCATTGCAAATAAAGTGGAGTGGTTTTGAATTTGGATGTGATGGTAAAATAAATATCTGTCAGGCCAAGTGGGTTAAATCTACAGCCAATTTCACATCAATATTGATAAAAACATGTTGTGTGAATCAAGCTGGTCAGAATCACTAAACACAAAATAATGAGCTCATTATTTTATGTCTTACTCAGTTAACTATCCCACTTAGTGTTATATTCAGGGTCAGTGAGATTGTACAATTTTTATTTTTACAGACATTTTTGAAAGATGCCCATAAAAAACGGGATTTTTAAAAAATTTGTTTTCCAGCAAAGTTATACTACTTGCAAATGGGTTCTCTGCGACATGTGACAGTCAGTCAGTGCATTAAGTCAAAAACAGTTGACTCAATGCACTGACTGCAGTAAACAATATAATTTCCCAACGTAGATGTCTTCAAATACACCAACCATCCTTAGATGATACTGGACCGGCTCATCATCATGATGGGACAGAGAGACTCTGTTCCCTGAGTTCAGGTCCAGAATCTGCTTTCTGTTCCGGAGCCCCGCTCACTATCCACCGGCTTCCTGAGCTAAACACGGTGCACGTTATTTGTGGAGGCATTTGAAGGACCGGATTTATGGTAAATCATCACCAATTTAACCCGGAGTACACATGCTAACACGAAGTTAGCTAAAGTCAACTATCTTACAGCAAAAGAAAAGGGCCACCTACCATCTTTGTGAAGCTTCAAATGCCGGACAAAGTTGGACGTCGGTGCATCTCCATCCGATATTCTCTTCTTGCATGTTTTACAAGTTGCAGTTCGTTTTTTATTTGAAAGTTCATAACCTACGTAGCCAAAAGAAATTACTCGCGGAAGCATATTAGAGCGGTTATTTCGTCTTTCGTTCCCTGAGCTCTGTAGCGTCGCCGCGTTTTTTTAAATGTCCAAATCCTGTTAATTTGATTGGTTGAGCTGCAGCTACGCACACATACATACATAAGAAACAGAGGGACGGTCTGTTGATACGGAATGAGTGAAATTAATTAATGACGCCACTTTATAAATAATGTGTTTTCAATTTTAAGACTTTGAGTAAAAAATATCAAGTCTTTTCAAGTAAACAGCTTCAAGTCGAGTCAAGTCCCAAGTCAATGGCATGAAAGTCAAAGTCAAGTCCGAGTCTTTGAGCATTTTTTCAAGTCAAATCTCAAGTCGTGATTTTAACGACTCGAGTCCAAGTCATGTGACTCGAGTCCCCACCTCTGGTTGTTACTGAAGCTTGTTAACAGACTTAATTAATTCAATATGGATGCACTCATTGCAGCGCAGGGCAGAGTTCTAGTCTCAGTATTGTGACTGAAAGCAGAACAAGGTTGTTGAAAGGTAAGATTTTCCCCATGCCCTCCGTGTTACAATGTCAAGTTCAAGTGAAAAGGCCTCCCTTCCCTCTCTGGTTGTCAGATTCCATCTTTTAACTGTTCCTGTCAACATTTTTTGATTGTCACTCCCGGTGCCTTGGGTTAAACGCTTTGTCAAATGTGGGATGCCAACAATCGGCTTGTCACATGAAGCCACAGCCCACGTATTGTTCCTTCTCATCTCCTCTTCAGTCTGAAATGCAAACAGATAGCTGCGGTTGTGCTATGATCAACCACACGTAACCACAGACCTACATCAGGCGCCGGTGCCACTGCTCATTTAAGTCCGTCATTCATCCTGCAGGTCAATTACAGGCTGGCCTCCCTGTCTCTCTCTGCCTCTCCACCGCCTGATGCTGCTGTTTTCAACCAAAGCTGCTAAACTGCTATGTGAACCCTCACAGCCTCGACGTCTGCTTCAGGGTAATTGCACTGGAGTTCTCCAAATGCTCCAATTCCCTTAATTATTAACAAGTGTTATTGTAAATTATGGATTATTTGCTCTTCTCCACCACAGTGGGAGGCCGCCCATCATTTGTAAGGCTGGCAGATGATAGAGGTGAGAGGAAGGAAAATCAGAACCACATTCAAATGAAGAAAAATGTAAAAATAGCAAATGGAAAAAGTCCACGAGAGAAAATGGGGATAGAAGTCAGAGACAGCTGTCATAAGACTTTACACCAGTTCTACTCTTAATTACAAATCAGTTAATCTAAGTTTGCATTTTGCACAGTCGACTAAGACGTCTGAGAATAGATGCTCGTTTTCCCACAGCCAGCAACCTTCAGGTTTTGATGTGTGGATTCAGAGGACTGAATGGGAGGCTAATTGAGTGGGTCAATAGCAACGCAAGATGACATGCAGCCCGCAAAGCCCTCATCATTAAATCATTACAAAACATTGAATATGGATTTGTGTCATTTCATTCACAAGAGGAGGGATGCTTGCAGAGGCACTAATTGAATGCGGTTCATGCTGACTATAAATACGGCTGGAGCCATGAAGAGAAAAGATTCCTCAGTTTGGGAGTGTTTGAGTGGCTGTTGGGTTGTCAGTGTTTTCCATCTTTGCCACAGGGTTGAGAAAAATGTTCCATGTCTTCAAAGTTTCCTCATTGTCACTTTTGTTGGCTGCACAAAAATAACAAGGACTGTTCTGTGTAAAATATCAGATAGCACCAAGTAAATGGGAGAAATTAAACATGACTGGGATGTTCTGCTTCAAATCACCCGAAGAAGCCGATCCACAGTCTCTGGAAAGCTCTTGGTCAGTCTGTCAGTGAAGGTTTGACTCCTCACTGCCATGGACTCATGTTGCAGGTTTCTGTTCAACCGCCACAAAATGTGGGTTCAGAGGAAGGAATGCATTTGGATTTCATATGACTGAAATCACCTTACTTGTTGGTGGCCACTTTACAAAGTGAAAACATGCATTAGGTTTAGCAGCCTGGTGTAACTTAGAAAACGACGGGGCTCTACAATAAAATACCACATCAAACAGAATATAACTAAGCAATGCAGATCTTTGCCACTAAATCCCTGTTATTATTAGTATTTGATTGACTAGAAGGCAACTGATTTTTTTTCTTTTATAATTTCATTTGATCTGTGAAGAACATGGAAGATCTAATACAATTCTCAATGTTTTTTCTATAATTCTGCATTTCCTTGTTATCAATTTGTCCCTGTGTGAAAAGTAGCTGCTTTCTCTTGATAAACAATTAATTAACTAAGATCAACCATAGTTTTTAGAAAGCTGAGTTCTATTTCAGTACTCACTCAGGTTTAATTACTGTTAAACTTGTAGAAAAAAGAAATTCCTTAACTAGTGTTTGTCAAACAAGTAGGTTCAACAGTCTCTAAAAGGCAACAGTTCACAACCTGATCGAAGGAAACTCAACATCACAGGAGAAAAAAAACATCATCTATTAGCCTGGAAAGATTTCCAAAGCCATCGCTAAGGTTTGGGAACTCTATCAGACCATGGTGAGCACCTAATGGCACAAATGAGTAAAAATAATGGATAAAACACAGAATAATGATGAATCTTCCCAGACAACCCTCCTACAGAGGGTCACTGCAGACTTCACCTGCCTCAGGTAAGGTGAGTGTACATGGTTCAGCTATCAGAAGGCAAAATGAAAAAGAGTAGAAAAAAACACTGCTGATCAAAAAGAAGCCTGAAAAAAACCTCCTTTACATCCAACAGACGAATAAAAAAGCAAAGCATTTAAAGAAAAAAGTCCTGGAACTCTGGCCGTTATTAACAAACTATGCTTTCTGCTTTCTACTAAAACGTTATGCAGGAAAATTTCCAGGCATCATTTTGTGACCTTAAATCAAGTGCACAATGCAAACACGCCTGAAAGTCAGCCTCTGGGTGACTTACTGCTGCCACCAAGAGAGGCACAAACAATTAGGGGGAAATGACAGATTCCCTCAATACATTAGAACGTTATTTACTTTATAAACTTTATTACTCAGTGACATATATTATGAATATTAATTACACACAGGTGGATGTTTGAAAGCCGTTATTTTTGTTAATCATGATTATTTTCCACTCAGTTCATGAAACCATGACATTTAAAATTTAAATATTACATAAGACCAATAAAAACATGAAATGTATCTCACAGCTGCTAAAGAGATTTTATTTTCAAAAGGTTTCAATCTGACAAACGAGACTCAGTAGGACTCAAGTTCTGACTGATTGGATATGAAATTACTTTTTCACGCAAAATCAAATTAAGATGACTTTTTTACCTCAGTAAGTGAAATCATAATTTAAGAAGTGCTTTTGGTATTTATTCAGGTTATTATTGTCTTATTTTTAAATGTGCCTGATGTGAATAATTTAAGTGTGACAAAACCAGAAAACGTATGAGAGCTTAATACTCACTGCATATGACATTGAAATGAATTTCAGTCGTGTCCATATTTGAATCCTCTGCCTGCAGCTGTCATGAGGCTGTTGAGCAGCCCTTCATTCTGTAGTTGCCATATTTTTATTTGAAAACATATTTATATATATTAATGCTGGGAAGAAACCAGCGTTGAAGAAAAATTGGTAAAATGTATAGAATATGGGTGGATGCAGCAGTTGTGGGTGGAATGTAAAACTGTTTAAACAAAGACAGCCTAATCATTTTCACAGCAGGATGAGGATTCAGAAACGGCACTAATCCTGAAAGAACCGAGACCTTGAACTCATTTGCCACATTTCTTTCCGTCAGTCTGTCACATTTGTCTCCCAGCCTTATTAGCAGCAGGGTTTTCTATCTTATTACATCAGCTGCTTATAGGTGGGAATCAAAGGCAAATGTGTACCTCTGCTTTCTCTTTCATGTTCGCCCCTCTCATACCACTTCCCCTCATCTGTCTCTCAGATGGATGGCAGGGGGTTTTTCCATGACAGTTGAGGCATTCCAGAGGTTTAATTGGGAATCGGACAGTCCCTCAAAGGATTTGGGATTATGTGGAACAAAAACACAAGTGGTGTGTGTGTGTGTGTGTGTGTGTGTGTGTGTGTGTGTGTGTGTGTGTGTGTGTGCGTGTGTGTGTGTTGCAAGAGGAGTTTTAGGGACTCGCAAAGGAAGAAAGAAAGAAAAGGAATATTTGTTTTTTTTGTTAGAATGAAATGAACTGTTTATTTTCAAATATGAAATGCACTGAAAGACCCGTATTTTTCCTAGTTTCCTGTGGGAGTTTGTGTGATATGATACGTATCGTACATTAGTTTCAGCTCCCCAGTGGTCAGCTACCCTTTCTCTAAATGTTACTGTTAGTTGATGAGGATTGGATTGAGTCTGACAGCCAGTATGTTCTGTTCATTAGGCTGAAACAGTCAGCTTCCCGTGGAGAGTTATGTTTACAGTCAACCACAACAAGCACACATACTGTGATTATTACCATGGAGACCTATGCCTCGAAAAGACAAGGCGCTACAGTACACAATGGATATTGCCTCTGAAAATTAAAATAAACAGGAAATAAGGGCAGAATATTCCCATTGCTGTTGTCCGTCACAGTTTGGTGAGTCAGATTTCAAGAGGAAAATGTCGAAGTTTAAGGAAAGAAAATTAGCTGTGAGTCGGTGTCTGTGAACAGCTCAGCTGCTGGATGGTTGGAGGGTCACTCAGCCTGAAAACTGAGCTCTGTGTTCGCTTGAATGAAGCTGGAGCCGGGCTCTGCTGCAGAATACTACTCCCACCTGCTGGCCAAAGACAAAACAGAAGCACAGCTGCATGTGTGTGTGGGTGTTAGAGTGTGTGTTTGCATGCATGGCTTGGTTTTAGAAAAACAAAGTTGAAGAATAGGTAATTGCTGCTGACATGCTGTCTTGGGGGAAGGTTAAAGTAAAAAGTAAAGATTATCATCACTGATTAAAATCCAAGAGTTATGTTTTGACTAGAGTAGAACTGCTTAAAACTGCAGATTTACCTGGAAGGACCCAACCCAGCAGCAGATCCATCAGCTGCATTTCCATTAAAAATGTGCCCAAAACATTGTCAATATTCTGCTAACGTTGGATATTAGCAATTGTGGTGTTTCCATTACATAAGAAATTACATTAAAATCACAAGCTTCATATTTCACAAAATATTATGGCAGTGACTGATGTAAACACTTGTATGAGATATATTCATATTTCAGCCACAACACTAGTGTTCATAATCATCCTAAAAAGGGGGTGTTGCTGGCTTCTTGAGGCACTGGAGCAACCGGCTCATACTTGGGAAGGACAATCTGCACTTTGGGGAATTTGTAGTTACAGAAAAGCTCTGGATTCAACACTTTGGAAAGACAAAGATGAACTGTGAGATGCTGTGAGAGCTCTGGTGGAGCACATCATCCAAACATGGACAGTGCCTACAAATGAGCACGTTTCACATCAAACTGGTATGATGGGAAAAAAGTGCTTGTGTGCAACAGAACCATGTAGGGGGCTGGAGACTTTGTAGTTATTGAAAAAAAATATATATACTTCTTTTAATTTTCCCTTGAACACATTTGGGGGAAAATCCATCTGTAGTGAGAATGAAACTTTATTTTTAACTGAGGATGCTGTTACACATCCAAGTGTCTATTTGACCAGTTTTAGACTAGTCCTCTCAAATGTCTTCTAGTCTTGATGCAACTTGCACATCTGAGAAAAATCAGATCTGCACATGTATCCTAACCTAAAGTCAGATATATTTTTTGTGTAGAATGGAAACAGCAACCGGTGTGTAATATAACCATCTGGTTGACAGCAAAAAAAGCAAAAACTATATATATATATATATATATATATATGAAATGTTCAGAGATGTTTTGGATTTTGGTATGCCACTCTCAAGCATAAGGCTTTCTGCTTTTTGACCCTTGTAGTTTTGACACAGTGAACAAATCTGACAAAATATAAATAAAAAGAATAATTGTTTCGTATTTGTCCTTTATTGTGCTCATTAAAGAAACATGAATCCTGAAAATTCAGAAATTTTAAATCTTCTACTTTGAATTAAATTTTTCTCTATTTTTTACACAAAAGAAAAACATTGATCTCTACTTTTATAATTTGATATGTGTGTGTAGTAGTTTAAACTTAATTTAGAAAGGATATAGTACAACACTTAAGTAATGTTTTGGCCAATGTGTGTTTCCTTTTTGTTATTTTGGTGTTTTGTTCAAACTAGGTGTAGAACTGTTCATCTGTTTCCTCTTTAAAAACAACACATTAATGTTAGGCACACAAACTTTTCTGATCTAATTTACATTAAACAGTACAGTATGAAGTCTGCCAACAAACCTTCCCGTTACTCTGACATGGCACCAATGTTGGTTTACTTTCTTTAGACAACTAAATATTTTTTAATGAAAATGTTTAAGCTTTGATACAAAGATCTGCTTTTTACCCTTTTCATTTCTATGTTGTGAGATTTTTGTACTGTATGCTGGGATTGGAATTTTCTCAAGTGGAATGTCAGACAACCAAACAGTACATACCTTCTTCAGTATGATGGGTGAATGAGTGCAACCTGCTCACAGAGGTAAATGAGAACACATGGGAGGACATTTGGGAGATTTCAAAGACCCACTCCTCTTCAAAAACAGAGCCAGTCTGTCTGGGCAGAAGTTGCAGCCAGGGCACACAGGTACGCCTCTGGCTGCTCCATGTCCACACCACCGAAATATGTCAAAAACAATTTGCATTTATTGCCTATGAGTCACCTATATCTTCCTGGTTTATAGTCTAGACTCTAGACCAGGGGTGGGCAATCCTGGTCTTTGAGGGCCGGTAAGACGTCTCTCTGGTCCAACACACTTGAATCCAACAGCTGAATCACCTCCTAAGTGCAGGCAGGTTCTCCAGAGTCCTGCTAACGACCTCATTATTTGACTAGGTGTGTTTAAGTTGAGACATCTAAAAGTTGCAGGAGACCGGCCCTCCAGGCTGGAGCTGCCCACCCCTGCTCTAGACCATTACTAAGATCTGAAAGTTCTATTCATGTTTCTCCAAGACAAGTTCTCCTGTGTCAGGGACCAAACTCAAACGAGGACAAACATTTGTTCAAAGTAGAAAAAGTTTCAGTTTTAATTCTTCAAAAAATTGTTGACAAAACATTAAGATTTAAAGCAAGAATAAATCAAAGAATAAATAACAAATTTGAATCCAAATGAACTGAACTCTAACTGAACACAACAAAAACTGACCTGACAAACAAAGAACAAATACTGCTTAAATAGGGGTGGAGTGACCTAAATCTACCACATGAGGGAGGTCTGACCAAACAAACAACAAATAAATACAAAATTAACTAAAACATTCTATAAACACATAAAGCAAAAGTAACTTTAACTTAGCACAAACAATAAGTGACTATTTAAGTGACAAAATGAATTAAAACACATTGAAGTCTCCCCCTTCAGTCTTTCAACCATTTGTAGATGGTTTGTTTGCTCCAGGTTCCACCAGCTGGTTCCTGTAAGCAGCACCTCAAACAAAAACACGAGTATAAATGAACCATTCAGACAGACATTAACTAAAGTGTGCACCCATTAGAAAATATATGTCTAAATGAAATGACTAACAAACTATACTAATAAAGAAATAATACTAACACCATGTGGTGGTAGGAGCATCCACCACATCGTGGCAGCGATTCGGTACAAGGTAAGTCAATAGTGTGTTGATGTTTGTGTTTGTGTTATACGGAGTATGAAATTATTTTTAGGCAACTCCTTAGCTTTTTTTATGTGACAATTATATAAAATACATTTAACATGCAGTCGGAGCGACGAGTCCCTCCGACACCAAGCAGGTAATTTAAGAACAACCGAGAGCAGCAACGCTTCAGCCCGAACCCGTCAGTCAGATTAAGGTCCAAAATATTCGCTTTACAGCCGTTTAAGTGGCACCGACCCACATAAAAACCCACAGAACAAATGGTACAAATCACATATTTCCCGAATCCCAAAAATATGACATCTACCTTTGCTGTTTCATAATTATAATCCACGTTAAAATGAATTTTTCGACTTGGCTGCTATAATTTGTTCTTGCGTTACACAACGTAATTTCTCTTTTTTCCCCTCTGAGATCCTGCTTAGAAAATGAGGTTATGACTGCATTTTGTTTTTAAAATGGTAAATTTAGGTTTGCCTCGACTTTTATAAACTAATGCCTCTTATATGCATCATTTGTTGTATTACTGTTGATGCAGATATTAGGTGAACACGGTGCTTTGCCTGCTAGTAGTTTAAATTCATTTCAGCTGCACACTTTAATAAGAGTATTCAGATTTTAACATGCATTTTCTAAGTACTATTTTAGTTCACTCTTACTCAGTAACTTCAATGTTGTTACAACTCTGAAACTTTTTTTTATTTTTTGCAGTTTCTTTGTGATACCAGAACTATTTCACTTACACATTTAATTTCCTGAGATATTGTCAATTTATTTTCAAGCAAAACTCTCAAAAAGAGCAGAGGATTTATTAGTTTTGATTATGTTGTGCAGCTAAATATGGACGCTTATTAGTTGTTGTTTTTTTGTTTTTAATTTTTCAGGTTTGCATTGTAACACCGCGTGATGTTTCTGAGTCTTGATCGTTGTGCTGATTCTTTCCATTGGATCCAAACACCTGGACCAGCTGACGGCGTCCATCAGTCCACGGTCTGCCGGATCATCACAACGTGGACTAACTTTTTATTTACAGTACTTGGTTAAACTATGATCTTGAACCCGGAGCACCAGATATGCAAAAATCTACCTGCAGACTTTGTTGGCTACCCTGACCCTGCAGTCATCCTGGACGGGGCTGAGCCGGTCTTCCTCTCCTCCAGAGTGACGAGTTTTCATCACCAGTAAAGGCAAAACAAGTCTGATGTCTGATTAGCTGCTAGGAAGTATATCATATATTCACTGTTCATTTTGTTATCCTGTTTGTACCTACAGTAAAATTGAATCTCATTTGTAATTCTCTACATTTCACAAATTTTTTCCCCTTTTCTCAGTGTTTACGTTATATCAAGTATTTGCATGTAGATCAGGAATTCAAGTTAGATGTTAAAATGCAACACATTTAGGTTATACCAGCAAAGAAATGTGAATAGTAATATGTAGTTAGTCATATATTTCAATATATTGAATAAGGCTGGATGATACAAGATTTTTTTTCATACCAGATTTGATTTTAATCGATTCCTCTCATCCTCAATTTCTATAATAAAATCACAGAAAATATTTTCAAAAAATGTCTTTATTTCAATCATCTGTTCTGTGAGTTGTATAAGGGAGCATTACGGTCAGGATACAAGACATTTTAAATACAAGAATGCAGTCATTGTTACAGCAGAATAAAGATGACATTTTATGACAATGTCTTAAAATTACAAGAAGTCATTTTAATGAGAAATAAAGATTCAGATTGATCTGATGTAACCAGCTCAGTCCATGTGGTTCTGACATTTGTCAGTAATCAAGAGGATGTACATTTCCACCTCACCTGACCAGGTAAGCATTAAGGTAAAAATAAAAAATATAGCAAAATGGAAACAGAGCAACTGATAGAAATACTTTCTATATAAAGAAAAGCAAAAAAGTTAATAGCAGGAGAAAAGTTGTTGGTAACATTAGCTCAGCTGATCTCTCCCTCCAGGAAGCCATCAAACAGAACTCCTGTCCAACTCCAACTATAATAAAGATTAAAAAAAGAAAGAAAACTGAAAGTTAAAATAATAATGCCAAATTAATAATTCAGATCTAATGTGTTCTGGAATCTATTGACATTTTACAAATTTCACAAATCAATTAGAAGGTTTCACAAATGTTTTATTTATTCTGCTGTTAGTACAGAATAATCTAGTTAGGTTTGAAATGTCTAGGTGTTGTTTTTAAAGTACAACACATTAAAAAAGCTCAAGATAGTGAAAAATTAAGTGTAATCGCCCTTTAGCTATTTTCCGAATTAGATGCTACATTCGGAAGCTAACTTCAGCTTCGACTGATAGCTTGGGCACAATATAGACATCTATATATGTTTATATAGATATATATATTTATCTATAAAGCATAGATATGTAGTTTGCACAATGCACAGATAATCAAAACACTTAGTTTACATAACACCTTTGTAAGCTTGTCCCTGTTAGCTACGTCAGACATATGAGCCATTATGATGAATACAAACGATTTATTAACTTACCTCCGAAGTTATTGTGAAGTTTTGACACATTGAGCTTTAATCCTTTGTTGTTGTTGGAGCGTTTCAGGACGTCTGAATAATTATATAGGCATCATTAATAGTCCTGCAGCTACTGAGGAGCCACTGTTAACATACTGTTGCCTGTGAACCGGAAGCATTCTATGTGGCAAAAAAATGCGGAAGTGCTAAAACTGAAGTCCGTGGCATATACCCCATTGCATGGGTCACGTGACTGCTTCATTTTGCGTGTCGGTTTTCAAAATAAAAGCGCGATAAGCCGCGCTGCATCATGGGTTGTTGTCCTTTTGGTCTCGCATCAGAGGAGAATATTTGTCTTCAGTGGCCAAAATAAAATGAACATTGACCAACATATTTGATGTGTATTGATGATGGCACTCATCAAAATGTAATGTCTGTTACTGATTTTCTCAATTGTAGATTATGTTGTTTTTATGACTTTATATTTTTTGTGATTTTATGAACTGCATTGTTGCTGAAATGTGCTACAGAAGTAAACAAAATATGAGTTTGATGAAAACTTTGTGACAATATTGCATTTACTAATTTTTGGAAGTATGATCCAACTGAGTGACAAAGCTGTTAGTTTCACCAGCAGATGTCACTAGTGAGTCATGAATGAAGCATCGAGTAACGAACCTTTTTGCAAAGCAAAGGGCTGGAAAGGTTCACTGCTTCATGAGGCTTCATTTGCCCATCACTACACAGAGCTGCTAATTGGTTCAATATTCAGTCTGGAACAATACAGATTAAACACCTGAGCAAGATCATTCATTTTCCTGACGCATCTAAACAACACAAATGCCAAGAAATGCTGCTGGAAAACAGAGTGACAGACAGACAGATATATGTATTCTAAATACCACTCCATTTCCTTACATAGTATTTGCTGAATTTTTAAAAAAATCTATATATTTTTTATATACACCTACAAGTGCCTAAAAATGTTGTGCTGGTTGTTCTTATAGTTCAACTTGAGTTCAAGCTGAAATAAGGGCAGTAGGAGAGAAAAATCACATTAATGAAAGTAGAGGTGGCATATACAGCAAATTTCTAGATTTTAAAATGCTTCATCATCATCATCATCATGTCACTTAGGTAGAGAAAAAAATTCATTTCTATAGGTGCCTCAGCAGAGAGCAGGGCACATTCACTCTATACAGAGCATCAGCAAATGTTATCTTACCACACACAAAAGAATGGAGGACTGGAGGAGGGTTAAGGAAGTAAAGAAGTGTGCAGAGTGTGGATCTAAGAAATAGGCAGCTTTCCAGGTCATTCATTTCATTGCATAACCTGACAAACAGTCCAGTGCTGCATAATGCACACTCTTTTATACAGCACCAGACCGCCTGCAGTAAGACAAGCATTTATGCACTTTTTGATGTCCTTACACATGCACACTCACACATGCACGTGCACACACACACACACACACAAGCACACACGCACGCACACCCCCACACACCAAAATGGTCATGCACATACTTTCAATTCAGTCCATTTAGCCTGAGTACCACTCCAGCAGAGTGGCCCTGTGTTGTCATGGTTACCACATCCCAGCAGCTGGGAGAATGAGGGGATGGAATGATGGAGTGAAGTGGAGAAGTTGAATTTAGAGAGTATGAAATGCTGATAAGAGCTCTGGTAGACAGCACGTTGGAAATGGAAAGAGTAAAAAGGAAGCCATAAAAACTGACAGTAGACATGAAGGCAGCAGGTGGGCACTGAACATTTATCCAGAAGTATTAAAGAGACATAACGTTTACAGAAGGGTTCAAGGTTTTATATTTCCTGACAGTGTAATCGTAAGAAATCGCAACCTGATTCACTAACAACGTTTTCATTACCGACAGCTTTTGGCTTATTTGAGAGGAATCTGGGAGAAGGCAGCTTGTCAGGAAGGTGGAAAGGCAGGTTAGTGAAGGTATCCTGAGGATGAGCGTCACCATGGGGTAGAAAGGCAGGCGAGTTCACAGGATGAGTTGTGCAAATGAGACTGAAGGACCATTAGAGAATGCTTAAATAAACGATTCAGTGTGAGATGAAAAAAGGAAAATATCTGGGAAAGTAAACTTTGTGGACATCGAAACAATGAGGACAATGTAACACACTTCAGTCAAGTTAAGAATTGATTAAATTCAGCATTTTTCTCTGGAAATACACTTAAAAAGTTTCTACTTAAATGAAGTTTACAAAAGATGTTGGCAAAAACGCAAGTAATCCTCATTTACTGTCACCTTCAGATTCTAATCAAGAATGCAGTGGTAAATTTCTTTATTCATTCTTTTCTTAAGTATTTATCAAATTTGCCGATGCCTCTTTAATGTTCCGCCTGCAGACTTCCCTGTTGGCATGGCCTCTTGGGGTGACATACAGAACCATTTTACCTCTAAATATGACGTGTGCAATGACCAGACTGATTTTTTTTCAAAATCTTCTCAGCAAATTTCAAACAAGTTTCAGCAGTTTTTTCTTCATCTTTGGAGTTTTGTGCCATAAAAATGCCTTGCCCGTTATTTCCAGGTATCTCTGAAGCTCTCTGTAAGTGTCCCTTGGCTCTTTGGCAACTCTTAGTCATTTTGTCAGAACGCTTCTCTGGATCACCCGTCTAGTTCTGGTTCATGGTTGACATCTGGGTTTCAGGACTTGAATATTCAGAAGTTTAGAATTCCATTTGTAACCGATGCCATTGGTTAGTTTATAGCAGTGGGCCTTTTTTGTGAAAATTAATCATTTAAATTCATTAAAATTACTTAGCTGTGTGCAACACTTTGCTATTAAGAAAGTGTTAATAAAGAATAAGTCAATACTTATTTGCACATAGTTATAAGAAAACTTTCTAAACACTGATAGATTTCAACAGTTTTTTGGATGTCTGTCATTCACTCATCCTATTTTTAATGTTATAATCTTATTTCCTGTCACTCCAGTTTGTTTTACACACACCTTTATACTGTGTGTTGAGTGATCCGTTTAGATTTTTCTGTATGTGTGGATGAGTTTGGTTTTTAATGACAGGGTGTGAATTATGGCAGTAACATTCTTAACATACTAAGAAAAATGCTGATATTTTCAATTCTTTTGCAGTCCCCTGTTTGTCAAAAGTGGGGAAACACTTGGAGCGAAAGTACCTCAGTGTTGTCATCTTCTGTCACAGCGCTGCCGCCAGAGGGCTCCCTCAGCTCTCCCGACGCTCCACCTTGTGGGTGTGTCAGCAGACACCTGCAGGTCATCTGATTAGTTCCAGGAGCATAAGAGGAGTCTCCAGCCAACACTTCCATGCCAGAGTGTTGACCCTTGTGGTAACTGAGAGCCATTAGAAAGCCTTGTGTTGTGACACGTTTTTGTTCTAACCTCACGTCTCCTCGTCTCAGGTTTGACCGAGCCAGGAAATCAGATCAAGTCCAGAACAAGTCGAGCCTGCTAGCAGGGATCTGGATCTCCTTGACCTGGGTGTCCTGACCTGACGACATCACCAAGTCGGCCTCCCTCTCCCTCTGCCTCCTCGGACAGACACTCTTTGGACCCCGTAAGCCCAGCACGTTATTCCCCAAGCTCTGCCGGCCTTGTATACTCACCTCTCCAGATCTGTCCTTTCAGAGCTCAGCCCTGACGCTTCTGACCAGCCGGCCGTTTACTGATTCTCCAACTTATTACTCTTGTAAACAAAACCCTTGCTCTTCAGTCTTCCTGAGTGTTTTGCTGTATGTGGGTTCGGAACATTCCTAAAATCATGACACTCAGCAACTGACAAGCAATCTAGCAAGGGGTGTTGGCCTGTGGTGCACCTGATATGCTGAAAGGTCTGATGACAGGAAGTGTGAATGGTGCTGCTCTGTGGAGGACTGGACTCCCAACAGGGAGAAACACCAACAATTAGTGGAGACAAAATAAATCAAAAAATCACTGCTCCATACAGGTCAGGATCATGACACCTTCATGACCTTTCCTACACGTTCTCTCTTGGTGTTTCATTTCCCTTATGCTATAGTGACATTGTGATCATGAATTGCTTAAACTGCCATGGTGATCATTTTTATTCTGTGGATAAAATGAACTCCAACTCAGACACTGAATGAAAATGTATCGCATTAAAGATGGCTGACATTGTAGGCCTGTCTTTGTGTAATATTGTGGAATCATAATGTAATAAAGTATTTGCAATAAACTCGTTCAATCATAAAATGTTTTTGGAAGATGCAGTCATGTGAATAAGTTATGACACCTTGTGAAGATGTCTGAGTCCTTCTAATCTTTTGGCAAATGGAGTTTTAATATAAAGCTGATATAAAATAAATAACATTAAGACACAATTCGAGGTGAAGAAACAATACTTTCAAGCTTTTCTAATCTTGTAATGAAAAAAAGTATTTTCTACAAAAAAATGTACTTGACCTCTCCCACTTTTATTTGCTGTTAAAATGTTAAAAGTCTCACAGACTCATCAGTTCTGGTAAACATGGGGAAAACATTGATACTTGGTATTTTGACATAGGTTTACCCTTTTTAGACCTCAGGCATCGGCCTGCTCCTGTCAGTCTGTTGAAATGAGAGCGGGCAGCATGGTGAGATCAAAGAGACATCAGTGGAGAGATTTAAAGAGATCTGAAAGGAATTTGAAGTCAAAGAGTTCGCTGTCCAGTAAATGGACAAGTGGAAGACATTCAGGAGAACTGTCAAACATTTAAAAATCTGGCAGTCCAAGCAATCTCACCAAACAAGAGTAGACGGCAAAATATGAAATCTTCTAAATTCCCAAAGCATCATTACAGGGTCTACAGCGGGTTCCTGATGCTGATAAATGTGAAAATCAATGGTGGTACAAGCAGAAACACACTGCACAAATTTAAACTTCAGGAGAGATGTGCCAGTAAAACAAAAAGCCAAACTGTAGCTTGCCAAGGTACCAGTAAGTGTGAGGTAGTGCTCTTTAAAAAGATGAACCAAATACTGAAATGTTCAAACACTACAACAGAGGGCACATTTAAAGCAAAAACTGTATTTCAGGAAGTCATACCAGCTGCATTGCATGGAGGTGGAAGCTCACCACTGTCAGATAATGGTCTATGATCACTGGGATTGGCTCTAATATGAGGTCCTTTTCACCTGTTCTCTGCTCAGAGATCAATTCTTTATGCCAGGATCTCAGACCTTTTCAGCATCAGTCTGCTGCCTCCTGTGGTACCATAAGTTATTCCCTTCTCTACAGATCCCAGCTGTGCAACTGGTCCTTCTGAAACACCAACTTCTTCCTCAATCTGCATTAATAAGTTCCGGTTGTTACACTGAGAAAAATTTGACCAATGGTTACTTAAAAAAATTGTGGCAACAAAGTGACACGTAATATAATTGAATAGAATTTAAGTTCTACAATTTTGATTAAAAAGTATTGAATATGTTAACTTAACTTAACTTAAAAAAATGAAGTACATCTTAATAAAAGCAACAGCTGAAATGTGTTTGATTTATTAATATCAATGCAAATGATCATTTATATTGCCCAAAAATATTTAGTAAATCCAAGTCAATTTTACAAGAAAAACTAATTTTTATTTACTAAGTATCTGAGCAAAAATGATGTAGATTTATTAAATATCTGGGGGAAATTTAATCATATTTACTAATAATCTAGGTGAAATTAACTTATATTTATTAATTAAATGGGTGAAATTGATTTACATTTACTAAACATCAACATAAAAATTATTTGGATTAAGTAAATAATACAAATAATATCAATTCATATTGTAGCACATTATTGGTTAATTCAACACATTAAAACTGTTGTTCTTATTAATCTGTAGCTAAAATAATTGATCAATTTTAAGTTTTTATTTGTATCATAGCACTTTAAATCTATTCAATAATATTGAATGTCACTTTGTTGCCCTAATTTTTCTGTGTCTAATTTACACAATATCCTGACCAAATTGAGTGGCATCAAAAAAATACCAAATTACAATGCATAAAACAGCAGCAGCATTTATTTGTGCAATTTTATAAAACGTGTTTATGCAGCACCAACTAGTGCAAAATTCCTAAATACAACAATAAAACAGAGAAGGGGCAATATATATCAGTATCAAGTCAAAAACATAGTGCCACTCTGCTCAAAGTTAACATGATTTTTTAGAACCATCACATCAACAACAATCAACGTGGACTCAGTTAAAGTTGCTTCAACAATTTATCAATCACATAAGATTTCACTTTATGTTTAAAGTGAACTCTTATGTTCACTTTTGTGCTCTGCATGTTTAAGGCATGCAGAGCCCAAAACAAGTATGCACATAAAACGTACCTGGGGAAAACACATGACAAGATGTGAGAGTTGGGCGAGACCTTTGAGGCATAAAAACGTCCATTTTCTTTTTTGTATGTTTATGCTACATCTTGTCACCTTGTTGGGGCCCTTGGCTCCGTGACACTTACTTTCCTTTTCAAAAAATAAGTTGAAAGACAGAACTGGAAAAAAACATATTAAATAAAGTGCAAATGAAACACAACAAAGTTTTCCAGCCTGCAGATCATCACCCTTCAGTGGTGAAGCCTGCATGGACTCTCCAAAAAGGCAATAGTGGATGCTCTATGCTGTATAAAAGGGACAAGGGTTCATGTGACAGACCTGAACAGATCCAAGCCATATAACAGGCACATATGAGAACAAGAGGTCAGTCCTTAGAAAGGGTGGTTAACTGTAATGTACTGCAAGAAAAAATACACATGCAGAAATCCACTGAACTGAAAATGACCCTAATTTTAACTAACTTCACCGAGCATTTCACAAAGTTTTGCGTGTTGGTTTTGACAGTGACTTGTCTATTCCCTTTTGTTTAGCAAGGGTCTGTTTTCTTAAGCCAGTAGTTTATTCCTGAGGCTGTTCACTTTTGGGGAGAGCTTTGAACTATCCAGCCCGAGGAGAAGTTTCTGAAACACTTCAAACGTGTATCTGAGCTCCTTTGGATAGGCGAGATTCACAGCATACGCCAACCCAACAAGCAGGGAGCAAGCCCTTGGAAAGTTACCCAGAGCAGTTAGAATTTTCATGCCGTCCACCACGATACCGATGTCTGGATCCTCTGACGTGTTAGCTTTGATGTTGTAGATCTTCAGGCTTTGGACAGCAAGGTCCTGTGACACACTGTCTTCATCAGCATCCTGTAATAGCAAGAACATTGTGCATATCAGACAGTGCAGCCAAAGGAGAAGGTTCCATTTCCCAAATTGCTTGCAACTGTTTGGACAAGAAAATCTGGAGTTTGTCAGCCGTAGCGTGTAATGCACTCTATTTATGTCAGTGTTTTAGACAAAGCTGAGATACCACACAAAAAAACACACATAATTTATAAAGGAAAAATATATATATAAATCAATCATAATAATATATTGTACTATAATCAATTATGCAATGAGGAGCTGAACAGTTACAAATATTTCTAAATGAAGTTTCTGAAATTAAATCAATCCATTACACTATTATTTCTTCCTGGCACTGTCTTGATTAATATCTTATTCTGCGTTGCCTCAGTCTTTCTGTAAAAATGTCTTTGTATTCACAAAGCAGCGTCTTGGCCATCATTTCTTAGCTCACTTTTAGGGACAAATTGCCAAGACTTAAAAATAAAAAAGTTATGGTTAGGTAAAGCATTCTTAGGAAAAAAATTACATAAATTACTGACAAGTTTTAAATTATGCCAGTTGGTGAAATCAAATTGAGATAGCATTCTGCACTAGCATTTAAAAATTACTTAATGGAAAATAAGAATTTAAACACACTTAACAGAGGACAATGATATACCCTGCCAAGAACTACTGGGAGAAATACAGTTATGACTATTTTGTGATTTAACTTTCCAACAAATAACAAGTACAAGAGATGAGAGAAATCACCTACTTTATATTTTAACATCTAATTCAACTTACATCGTACTCTTTTAAGAGTTCATCTGTAGATTCCCCAAGGTACATCATCAAACAACGAATGATAACATCTCTGGTCATGTTGATGTCAGGATTGCTTGGAGTCTGAAACGAAAAAAAGAAACACCAGGTGGTTTATATTACTGTTAATATTGAGTTCCTGTGCCGTCTTGGGGACCAGTGTAATAAAACACTATTCATACAAATTCTCATGCGATTATTTCATATTCCATTTATAAAGACAATCACAGCCTAACCTCCAGTAAATTTAAGTAATGATATTCCAGAAGTTTAAACACAAAACTTTGAGAATAAAATATTAGCAACGATAATGCTCAATGAAAGATACCTTGAGTAGGATAGCCTGCAATCTCAACCCCATGCTTCCGCCCTTCGAGTGGAAGAGGTTCACAAGTCGAGGAGTAAATTCATCCAGTTTGGACATGAACTTTGATTCAAGATGCACCATTGTGATTCTGTGAAACTCATCCTGGATCTGAAAGACAAATCATGAAACCAGTTTTAAAGCATCAAATATTACAAACATACATACTGTTCTTACGACATATTTCAAAAGCAAGAAGATGGATCAAATTTGATCTATAAAAAAGATGACAGTAACGTAACCCATTTTGTATCAAATTGCTAAATGCAGAATCACAAATGCAATCCTTCACATTGACTAGGAATATTTCTGATTGGCATGCACTTAGAACTCACGTGAGATGTCTCAAATAGAGCGGGCCATCTGGCTTTGATGTCCTCTATACTGTGTGATTGGTTGATGATTTCGTTTCTTCTGTGTGCAAATGTTTTGGCCATTTTGGCCAAATCATTTCGCAACTGTAATGTCACTGAAAAGATCATCACAATTAAGTTTTTTTTTCAATCATCCAGCTCTATAATATACCAACTATGGATGAATATCTCATCCAATCCCACTTCAAAAAATGAACTATCAAGATGTTAAGACAAAAATATGAAACAGATTTAAGGTAATATGCACATCAACAAATGCCAAAAAATAAATAATTAAAATCAAAGATGCCCAAAACGGCCTAAGGAAACATTTCTCTCACTCTCTCTGTGGCAGCTCAGTCAGTACGAAGCTACATACTGATTTCAACCCAACATTCACAGACGCATCTCACTGTAACTGTTTATCTGTCAGTGTGAGCTGCAGCCACAGTTTGAAAGCATAACGTTTTTCCGAGAAAACGGGAAAAATGAGGAAGCCGTTTGTGCCAACTGAATGTAACTAACGTAATGTTAATGGAGACCCTCAGTTTTAGCCGGTGAACTGGGGTTTAGCAAAACACCAGCCATTGCGCTCAAAACACGCCAAATTAAAAGAAGAAAGAAACAGCGCACTTTGTCTGAAAATGTAACTATGCAAAACGGCTGATTTTTCTTTCGAAATGTGTAACGTTATAAAAACTGATTAGAAATCTGCTTTTAACATGCTACTTGAGTAAAAATGTTACTTGAGTACATTTTAATTGTAAAAACTACATGCAGTAACTTTAAACGAAACTCCTGAGTTGATTAGCTCATTGATTATCTCACCGTTGAAAACAACGTCTGTTCCTCCATTATGGTGCCCAAACATGCTAGCTAGCTTGTTAAGGTGGGGGAGGGGAAGCTTGTGCTGAGGCCAAGAAACTAAATTAAATAAAAGAGTAGCTTGTATTCTACGGCCACTATATAACGGTATTACGTTAGTCACATTAAATTGTGACATTGAGACTACTTTTTCAATCATTGCAATGCATTTAGTCAAATCAAAGATGACGTAGACTGACTTCGAATCCTTCACAATATAACTTAACTGACTTGCTGTACAGTAAAGTTGCCATGTTTGCTAATTTGCAGTAACTTAAGACAATGTTTAACTGCTACAGACACTTGAATTGTTTAACTAAGAACACTTAAAACATGTCTTACCTTTAAGCAAACGGTAGTCCACGAAATGCTGAGCAGACGCGATGTTCCTGTGATGAAAATGCCTTGGGCGGGAAAAGGTCAAGGCCTCCCAAATGAGTAAAATTTATCAATTTTCTGCATTTTTGACTTTACCAATGAAAATAAATAAATAATACTTATTGTTTTTTTGCTGATTATATTTAAATAAAAACAAAGTAAAATGCAATTAAAAAAATATTCAAATTTGGTTAATTCAGCTCAGTGAGATTCAAAACTGCACACAGTCTTTTTTATTATGTATAGTTTGCTCTTATTTATTTAGTAAATATTACTTAACCCTGATCACACTTTTTTCAGTGTACTAGAGTAAATTATGTGCTTCTTCTTTATAGAGTAGAATCTATTGTTTGTCACTGTACATATAAAGATTATTCAGAGAAGCGTTTGGGTCAGGTGTGGTACTGTAGGACACTACAGGTGCGCCTTATATATGGACCAATATTGAGTCACAACAGATCTAGCAACTACAGTAAGCAGCCGCCGACTTCATTTTCGCCCGTAGAAGAAGAAGCGCGTGGTGCATGCTGGGATAGTTGTCAGAACGCTGGTTTGTTAATAAAGTTTGACTGACCTATCTACCTACTGACCTGATAATCAGGTCGTCTGCAGGTCATTTAGCACCAGGTTCTCCACCAACATGCTGTGCGCGAACGGAGCAGGGTCACCATCGTCTGGCCACGCCCCGGCCCAGTCATGGAAGGTTCTCCTCGCTGACCGGAGTCGAACTGTTTTGTTGACATTCTTTACGTCAACAAAGTGGCTTTAGATATTCATCTGGGGTGTTTCGACTAGGGTTACCAAGGGACCAGCCCCTACCCCTATACATTTAAAGCCAGGGGGTCGGGGGAAGAGAGACAGAGACTGCGGTGGCAGCGTGTCGGTTGGTCTGTGTTACCCAGAAAGCAGTTAGGCACAATATCGCAACACCAACACCGTGAGTGAAACAATGACTGGGGCAGCCTATTATATAAAGTACTCGGGGAACACTTCTTTATTATTACACATCCACATTTGTAGAGTACGGAACAAATCGCGTGGCAACCCTAACTGTAGCATCTATTCTATGCGCCTTATAATGCGGTGCGCCTTATATATAAAAAAAGTTTTAAAATAGGTCATTCATTGAAGGTGCGCCTTATAGTGCGGAAAATACGGTAGTCCTATATACAGTGATATCCAAACAAATAAATGTACGTTAAGCAAACTATGTACATGAATCGATACTCTTGCGTAAACGGAAAAACAATACCTCCATAAGAAATAGTCAAAAACATGGTCATTTTAACATGGAACTTACCTTGTTACAATAAGCTCCATACTGCTGCCTCTGCTCCTCAGGCAAACATGTGACGCAGTAGCATAACAAGTCAGCGTCGGCCGGGAGGCGGGGCTAATAACCGGGCCCATATAATAAAGCTCATGATAATTTAACTTTACAACATAGACATGCCTGCAACAGCGGAGCTAACAAGTTTCATCACCAGAGAGAGCAACTATGTGATTCTGAAATCCATCTGACATGAAGTACAACAAACCAAGAGAAGAACAGAAACACCAGGCTACTGGTCACTAATGATGAAACAACACAAATTCAAAACATGTTAACGTAGTCCGGAGAAATGCTCTTGCTAGTTTGCCATCTGTTTCCAAGTGACTGATGATGTCGTTGGTGACAAGCTTTACCCAGAATGCACCTGGAGACAGTATTAGATAATGTATCTAATACTGTTGGACAGTGAAGAATAATGCAACAGTAATGGATTTTATGTAAGAGAGGTCTTATTGATATTAGACGCTGCTTGGAAGATTAAACCATTAGTTTATGGTGATGAGATCAGCGCTGTGGCAGGCAGCTAAATAGCATGGAGAAAGTCTGTGGAGAGAGACAATTAAATAAAAATGAACTTGTGCTGATAGTTGTCAATGATTCCCACCAATAACGACTGTGGTGCAATAAGCTCGTGCTGTCAGACCTCAAATGGGGTTGTAAGCATTTGGCCTTGATAAAGTCTCCCAGTTCTCTCTGCCAGCACATCACCTGGAGCAGCAATTGGCTGGACTGCAGTGAAGTGGCAGTGCCAAGGGAATGAACCTGTCTGTGCACCTCAGGAAATTTGATTTCTAGTAGTAAGATGGAATGTTATTTATGATTCCATTCATATTTGAGTCGGTACAATCTGTCTTTTCAGGTGGAGGTGAGATATTTGTATATGTGTGTCAAATATGAAGATTGAGAGCAACACTGGGAAATTTTACTGCAGTTTTTTGGGGTAAGTAGGAGAAAAGGTTTGCTGAGAACTGATTAGTTTTAGTCAACCAATGGCATGTGCTCACTAACACACTGAAACAATAACATGAACACACCTAAACCTTCTGTTGAGGTGAAAGAACCTTGCAATCAGATTTAGCTCTAGTAATAACTGTAAAGCTGCATCTTTGAGTAAGTGCGTGCGTGCGTGCGTGTGAGACTCCAGAAGGTTTCCTGAAACATTCGGATCTGTTACTGCTCCAACAATCTCATATTAAAAAAGAACTTTAACATTGACTCAGTATATTGTGTGGCTACTGATATTGAATGAATTAAAGGCCACTGAGCCAGTTGATGTATGATTGTATGCAGGGTGCTGCATACAATGGTGCTATGCTTACGACCCGGAAACCAAACAACAATCAAGCCACTGTTAGACGCCATCCACGCCCTGCACCAAAGAGGCTCATCAAGTGAAGTCCAATGCGAAGACAATGGTCATTTCTTTTTTCGGTGCAAAAGGGATTGTGCACTTGGAATTCATTCCAACAGGTCAGGCCCCAACCAGGTTTTCTACTTGGGGGTTCTCAAGAGGTTGCGCAACAGTGTGCGGCAAAAAAGACCCGAAATGTGGCAGTTTGGTGATTGGTTTTTTCACCACGATAATGCCCCAGCACACACCGCCATCTCGGTGACCACTTTCATGGCGAGAAATGGCATGGCTGTCTTGCCCCACCCACCCTACCACCCAATGGGGCTCCCAGTGACTTTTTTTTATTCCCACAAATGAAGAGGAACCTCAAGGGGAAGTGTTTCGCTGACGTGGAGAAAGTGAAGAGGAAAATGACGGAGGCACTTGCAGACATCAAAGTAGATGAGTTTAAAAAATGTTTCTAACAATGGCAGACGAGATTTGACAAGTGTATTGCCGCTAAAGGAGAGCACTTTGAAGGAGATTGAAGGAATTTTGTACAAAAGAATACACGCTTCAAAAACAACTTTTCTGGAAACGTTTGGGTACATATATATATATATATATATATATATATATATATAGTTGCTTCTTTTTGTGCTTTGGAGTTTCTGTGCTGATGAAATTTTTGCAAAGCGATAAAAGCTGGTAGCTCTTGCAAAATAAAGCTGTATTTCCTCCCTCAACCCACTGGCTGCAATGTTGACACCTTGAGATGTCATGAGACCTAAATCCTGAACATCATGGCATGAAGTGCATCCCAGTTTTCCATTTCTGGCATATAACCATTAATTTTTGCTTTTAAACTGATTCTATTGATCCTGTGTCCAGACAGAGGGATAATCTATAGGCCAATAGCATCATGACCTGTTTGTTCGGAAACTTCCACTTCATCTTCCTAACATGGCGCCTCCTCACCCTGACTCTCATGCTGATAGGAGGAACCACAGAGCTCTGTTAGGTTAAAAGCACATCTTCTAAATTTGGGATATTTTTCCTCCAACAGGTTCCAGAGGAATCACCTCAATCCAGATGTTGGACTGGATTTTATTTCAATGTCATCTGTGAATGTTAGAACCTAATTTTCAACAGTGGAGCTATAAAGGTTGAAAAGGTTATTTTGGAGAAAATCTCATCAACATCAATATTTCCACTAAATAAGAGGCAAAAAAAATTGTTTGGTATAGGAAAAAACTCTCAGCTCAAAGCGAGATGCCCAAACTATTTTTTTTCAAATGTTAGACAATTATTTTAATTTCACATAATTATCGCGGTAGAAGCCAT
The DNA here is from genome assembly GCF_904066995.2 of Poecilia reticulata. Classification (NCBI taxonomy): domain Eukaryota; kingdom Metazoa; phylum Chordata; class Actinopteri; order Cyprinodontiformes; family Poeciliidae; genus Poecilia; species Poecilia reticulata. Next base: position 2,545,378 of record NC_088839.1, read on the forward strand.
TTGTTTGTTAAATATTTCATGAAACATATTTACCGTGTTTGATGTTTGTTGTGAATGACGTATAGTCACAGACGAACGAGGTAATTAGTCCAAGTTTGTCATTTATTTAACGTTCAGAAATTACAGTGGCTGTGACGGGCCAAGACAAAGGTTAACAAAGGTAAAACAAAGGCGATCAACTCAAATCAGATCATCTTAAAATGTTTGTTATTCTCTAACATTGATTTAGATCATCTGATACAAGAGCCTACTATAGAAATGAAACAATATATTATAAAAATCATAATCTTACATGTTATAACATTCACCAGCAAAGTTTACACAGGTGGCAATGGCTATTATTTAATTATTTCACTCTGTCAAAGTAAGATACCTCCCAAATCTCCCATTTTTGTTTTGAAGGTTTCCTAAAGACACGATGTGAGGAAGAAGGGAGAAATGTCTTTAAGGAGAGACAGATTCACTGCACAGCACGGATGAATCTTGCATCGGATTTTGGACCCAATCACTCTTAAGCTAGAACTCGTCGGCTGGAAAACATGAAAAAACCTATATACAGTGGGGAGAACAAAGTATTTGATACACTGTTGATTTTTCAGGTTTTCCCACTTTCAAAGCTTGTAGATGACTGTAATTTTTATCATAGGTACTCTTCAACTATGAGTGATGGAATCTAAAACAAAAATCCAGAAAAATACAATGTATGATTTTTAAATAATTTCCATTTTATTGTGTGAAATAAGTATTTGATATGCCAGAAAAAAGAAACTTAATATTTGGTACAGAAACCTTTGTTTGCAATTACAGAGATCAGACGTTTCCTGTAGTTCTTGACCATGTTTGCACACACTGCAGCAGGGATTTTGGCCCACTCCTCCATATAGATCTCCTCCAGAGCCTTCAGGTTTCGGGGCTGTCGCTGGACCACATGGACTTTAAGCTCCCTCCAAAGAGGGAGCTTAAAGTCTCTATTGGATTCAGGTCTGGAGACTGGCTAGGCCACTCCAGGACCTTAAGATGTTTCCTACAGAGCCACTCTTTAGTTGCCCTGGCTGTGTGTTTTGGGTCGTTATCATGCTGGAAGACCCAGCCACGACCCATCTTCAGTGCTTTTACTGAGGGAAGGAGGTTGTTGCCCAAAATGTCACGATACATGGCCCCATCCATCCTTCTCACAATATGGTGCAGTCGTCCTGTCCCCTTTGCAGAAAAGCATCCCCAAAGAATAATGTTTCCACCGCCATGCTTCACGGTTGGGATGGTGTTCTTGGGGTTGTACTCATCATTCTTCTTCCTCCAAACATGACGAGTGGAGTTGAAACCAAAAAGTTTTATTTTTGTCTCATCAGACCACATGACCTTCTCCCATTCCTCCTCTGGATCATTCAGATGGTCATTTGCAAACAGATGGGCTTTGACATGCGTTGGCTTGAGGAAGGGCACCTTGCGAGCACTGCAGGATTTTAATCCTTGACGGCGTAGAGTGTTACTGATTGTTTACTTTGAGACTGTGGTCCCAGCTCTATTCAGGTCATTGACCAGGTCCTGCCGTGTAGTTCTGGGCTCATTCCTCACCTTCCTCAAGATCAATGATGCTCCACGAGGTGAGATCTTGCATGGCGCCCCAGACCGAGGGACATTTTCCATTATTTTGCATTTCTTCCATTTTCTAATAATTGCACCAACTGTTGTTGCCTTCTCACCAAGCTGCTTGCCTATTGTCCTGTAGCCCATCCCAGCCTTGTGCAGGTCTACAATTTTATCCCTGATGTCCTTACACAGCTCTCTGGTCTTGGGCATTGTGGAGATGCTGGAGTCTGATTGATTGAGTGTGTGGACAGGTGTCTTTGATACAGGTAACGAGTTCAAACAGGTGCAGTTAATACAGGTAATGAGTGGAGAACAGGAGGGTTTCTTAAAGAAGAACTAACATGTCTGTGAGAGACGAAATTCTAACTGGTTGATAGATGATCAAATACTTATTTCACACAATAAAATGGAAATTAATTATTTAAAAATCATACATTGTATTTTTCTGGATTTTTGTTTTAGATTCTCTCACAGTTGAAGAGTACCTATGATAAAAATTACAGTCATCTACATGTTTTGCAAATGGGAAAACCTGAAAAATCAACACTGTATCAAATACTTGTTCTCCCCACTGTATATAGATGTGTGTGTGTGCTAAACATGTATAGCTTAATATTATTCAGTATTAATCATTATTTATTTATGTTTATACTTATATAAATATGTATTGATAAGAGCGGTCCATTAGGCGTCTGTCCTTTTATTATGTCTATGCAGGGGTGGATCTAGCGGGGTGGCAGTTGCCACCCCAAACGAGAGCCTTGCCACCCCTGTTGCCACCCCAGCTAGCAACAATGAATTCAATAAATAGTTATGGCAAATTGGACATTAAGCGCATGAATCTCTTTTTTCCCCGACAACATTGAATGCAACACAATGTAACCTGACACCCACTGCTAAGTAGCGGGAAGTGTGAGAAAAGGACAGAGCGCGAGGCAGCAGCATTGATAGATGTATATGTAACTGGACTGGACATTACGTGATTTATCATAGTCACACATGCGCCATTTCTGTCCATTGAGTCAGAAATATTGGTGGTCAGGAAAATACTACAATCACGCAAAGAATCAGAACAACGGACACAATGTTTAGTAGTTAATTCAACCATAGATAATGGTAATAAGGGCTTCAGATTTCACAGGTGATGAAAACGTTTTAATTTAAAGAAAAGATTGAACAAGTGAGCAGTGGGTCAGTTATACTAGCCTAACTTTGATAACCTTAACATGTGCTGCGCAGTTCGGTGTGTTTTGGTTCCGTTGGCACTAAAACAGGTCAACCCGCCACCACGTCATCAGTAGAGCAGCTGTTTAAATCAGCTAATCAACCGCTGCTGTGCTCAGGTGAAAATTTATTAATAATCCAAATATAGACATTAAGCCTGACAGCATAATGTAACAGACTGAATGTTCTGTTTTAGTGTTTTTGCTACTTTTTTGTGTGGGAAATGTTTGTTTTTTGGTGTTGATTCCCCTGATCGGTAATCTCTGCTCTATGTGCTCGTTGAGCTGTTGTCTGTCGGTTGCCATGGCAATGGGTCGTGTGTAATGCTGACATACAGAGCAAGAAAAGGTGGAATAGAAGTTGCTGGAGCTATTTTTTCTTTATTTCTTTATCCATGTGAATTTTGTTACTTTATTCTTAAATTTATATTTTTTGTATTATTTACAGAGTTTATTTGTGGGTTGATAATTGTTGATTTTATTTATTTTTTGTTTTCTTATTTTTCTTATTTCTAAATTCAGACAGGAAGTAATGTGGGTCAGTCCACATAGATAAGTGCATGGGCCTGGAGAAGGACCAGCAGGCATTTGGGTTTGGGGCCGATGGTTTTTAAGAGTGGTAGCATGAAAACAAATGAAAGTTTGATGTCTGTAATTGTTTGATGAAAGAGGAAAATAAATCACCAAGAACAATCAATAAGTTTGGACATTGAACCTTGTTTTGCCGTGTCTAGAATCATGACCCCAGTGCCTTAGTAGTGGCTTGGTGGAACTTTTATTGGATCTTTGGCTTTGCAAACAGTCAGAAGTGGTTCTGTTTGGTTCTTCACCTGTTTATCAGCTTTATTGTACCTTTATTATGGCGCAATGCAGCCGCTGCAATTACTAAAAACAAGCGACAAAAACTGAGCTAATACCCTGTGTTCTAAAAACATGGTGATATTTATAACAGTTGTCAAACTACGGCTCCTACAGCATATTTAAAATACAACGATTGATCAATATAAGTAGAAATTCGCACCTTCTTGTATCTTGACAGAACTAACAGAAACTAAACTGTTTATAGATTTGTATCATGGAGAATTTATCAAACATCAGTTTTCTAATCTTAATTTTAAGTCGTATTTAATAGATAACAAATGATGGTGCTACTTATATTTTTGTGACAGATTTCTCCTTGTCCTGTATTGGGTTAAAATGGTTTTCTGGACACAATGCATGTCAATTGATATGCATATCAATTAGCAGGAGTATGAAAGACGTGAAAATAATTAACTATACTACATTAAGAAATTGTATTTAAGCCTCGGTGCTACATGAAGCTCATTGTGAAACAATGCAAGTTAAAAACAATATTTCGTCGGTCTACAGAAGACGGGTCCTTCGAAGACCACGAATATGGACAACCAGAAGAGAGAAGCTGTAGCCCTCGGCTAGCTGCCTAGCCTCCATCTCCGCGTTATGTTGCTTAGTAACCGTGACAATGTGAAGCACAGAAAGAAAAAAACGGACTCGAAGTTTGTTTTTTTTACTCTTCATTTCTGTATTACTCTTCACCTTTTGTTATAAAGGCTGTTCCATAGTAAAAAAGAAATCTGTCTGATTCTAAAATGTTTAAACATGTATAGAAAGCAATGTAAGCAAATTATTCATTTTCAAATGCTTTTAAGATCTCAGGTAGTAAGACATTACAGTCAGTGGCAGAGCTAGACTTTTAAAGTTGGGGGGACTACCTCTGGGAGGGCAGGGTTAGGGTTAACCCTAACCCCTATATACACACACATTATATATATATATATATATATATATATATATATATATATATATATATATATACACTGCTCAAAAAAATAAAGGGAACACTTAAACAACACAATATAACTCCAAGTAAATCAAACTTCTGTGAAATCAAACTGTCCACTTAGGAAGCAACACTGATTGACAATCAATTTCCCCTGCTGTTGTGCAAATGGAATAGACAACAGATGGAAATTATTGGCAATTAGCAAGACACTCAATAAAGGAGAGGTTCTGCAGGTGGGGACCACAGACCACTTCTCAGTACCTATGCTGTCTGGCTGATGTTTTGGTCAGTTTTGAATGTTGGTGGTGCTTCAGACTCATGGTAGCATGAGACGGACTCTACAACCCACACAAGTGGCTCAGGTAGTGCAGCTCATCCAGGATGGCACATCAATGCGAGCTGTGGCAAGAAGGTTTGCTGTGTCTGTCAGCGTAGTGTCCAGAGGCTGGAGGCGGTACAAGGAGACAGGCCAGTACACCAGGAGACGTGCCGGAGGCCGTAGGAGGGCAACAACCCAGCAGCAGGACCACTACCTCTGCCTTGGTGCAAGAAGGAACAGGAGGAGCACTGCCAGAGCCCTGCAAAATGACCTCCAGCAGGCCACAAATGTGCATGTGTCTGCACAAACGGTTAGAAACCAACTCCATGAGGATGGTATGAGGGCCCGACGTCCACAGATGGGGGTTGTGCTCACAGCCCAACACTGTGCAGGACGCTTGGCATTTGCCAGAGAACACCAGGATTGGCAAATTCGCCACTGGCGCCTTGTGCTCTTCACAGATTAATCTGCACATCCACTCCAAAGACGGTACCAATGCTGTGCCCAAACAAAACAAATGCAGGAAAAATGACCCAATTTCAACTACTAAATTATAAAACCCTAGAAGAAATTATAAGTAAATTAAGCTCCGGTTCCTGCTGTCTGGATGTCCTACCCACACATTTCTTTAAGAAAGTCCTGCCTGTTGTTGCTAATGATCTGATCCAAATACTAAACTCGTCACTCTCTTCAGGTGTTTTCCCCCAGGCTTTGAAAAACCACTCAAACCACTGATAAAAAAGAACAATCTGGACAAATCACTACTGCAGAATTACAGGCCGATTTCTTACCTCCCATTCATCAGCAAAATTATTGAAAAAGCTGTTTTTAAACAACTAAATAACTTCCTAACAATAACAAACTGCTTTGACTCCTTCCAGTCTGGTTTCCGGTCTCACCACAGCACGGAGATGGCCTAGTCAAAGTATTCAATGACATCCATATAAATACAGACTGTGGGAGAACCACAGTGCTGGTTCTGTTGGACCTCAGTGCAGCTTTCGACACTGTTGACCACGACATTTTACTGAATCGACTGGAGAGTTGGGTCGGACTCTCCGGTCCAGTGCTCAACTGGTTTGAATCCTACATAAAGAACAGAGATTTCTTTGTTTCAATTGGAAACTTCTCATCAGAGAGGTCAAAGGTCACATGTGGGGTACCCCAAGGTTCAATCCTAGGACCCCTTCTCTTCAATATTTATATTCTCCCACTGGCTAAGGTTATAACAGGACATAGGATTAGCTACCACAATTATGCGGATGATACACAGCTCTACATCACGATGTCACCAGGTGACTCTGAACCCATCCAATCACTGAATAGATGCTTAGAACAGATCAATGTGTGGATGTGCCAAAACTTTCTCCAGCTGAACAAAAACAAAACTAAAGTTAGTATCTTTGTACCTAAAGATGAGCGAACTAGAATCAATGCACAGCTTCAGTTATGACAACTGAAAACCAGCGATCAGGCCGAAACCTGGGAGTAGTGATGGACTCTGACCTGAACCTTCAGAGCCACATTAAGACAGTCACAAAGTCGGCCTTCTACCACCTGAAGAACATCTCCAGGGTTAGAGGACTGATGTCTCAGCACGATCTAGAGAAACTCATCCATGCTTTTATCTTTAGCCGCATTGATTACTGCAACAGCGTCTTCACAGGTCTGACTAATAAATCAAACAGCTGCAGCTGATCCAGAAGCTGCTGCTGCTGTTCTCACTAAAACCAGGAAGATAGAGACATAACACCAGTTTTAAAGTCCCTACACTGGCTCCCTGTAGATCAGAGAATAGACTTTAAAATACTGATGTTAGTTTATAAATCACTGAACGATTTAGCACCACAATACATTAAAGATCTGTTATTACTGTACCAACCGTCTAGACCCCTCAGATCTTCTGGTTCTGGTTCTGCTCTTCATCCCCAGAACCAAACAAGGAGAAGCAGCATTCAGTTTCTATGCACCACAGATTTGGAATAAACTTCCAGAAAACTGTAAAACAGCTGGAACACTGGGTGCCTTTAAATCTCAACTTAAAACCCACCTGTTTAGAGTTGCTTATGGCTAAATTAGGGTTAGAGTGCAGGTTTTGATGTCTTCCATGTTTTTATGTCTTTAATTTATTTTCTACGTTTTAATGATGTAAAGCCCCCCGGAAAACGTGGAAGTTAAACGACGTTTAACTGAAGTTCTACAGGGTTTAGAGTCCTAGTTTACGGCGTTCAACTAAAAACTGTGTTTTTGACTAAAGTCCCAGAGGGTCAGAATCCCAGTTAAACGACGTTTAACTGAAGTCCTAAAAGGGGCATGGGTTTTAATGTTTTTCTTTTTTTTTATCTCTTTCTGTTCATTCAATGTCACATGCTGTTTTTATTTTAATTATGTAAAGAACTTTGAAATGCCTTGCTGCTGAAATGTGCTATACAAATAAAATTTGATAGATCAAATCAACTTCGAATTCATAATCAAGCATAGGAAATCAAAAGTCAAGGAATCAGTTCTCAGTTGTTCAAGTTCTTGGAATTATTAAAATAACCTTTAAACATTAACAATTACTGTTTTTGTTACCCTGCAACCTTGGATGGCTGAAGGTAATGTAGAAAATGATCTTCCCTGAACGTATGATGCTGTGGGATGAGAAAGACGACACACACATTGAGTTTCCTTCACATTCAACCAGATTTATTCTTCTTCTGTGTTATAAACGCACTTCATATACAACATATTTCAGGTATCACATACTTCAGGTATTGTATACCTCATTACATCAGAAATGACTGTAATATACCTTTAAACCAAACAATTATTCTTTTAAAATGCTGCATTTACCATTATAAATTCTATCAAATGGCAAAATTAATTCACAAATAGCTTTTACTTCTCTAAACCATATTAATTTTGAAGTTAGTGCTTTAAGTCCAATACCTTGTCCTCTTTTCTGAGACCTTTTGTATTTAACTATCAAAATAAAAAAAATAACATGGCTTTTAACTATTTTAATCAACACAAATAAAATATTTTAACATTTAAGCATCTTAGCTTTTAACAATATCCATTGTTGCAATAGAACAATAGTATTTTACATCTTACATAAACAACTATTCTCTCAATATAAACTGAAAAAGGCGCAATGCTCCTTTAATACTGTGCCTCAGTACTCAACTTCACATGTTTTAAGGATGTGGTTTATCTGGTTTTTCCAACAAACCCATAAACATCACATTTATAAAATAAAGAAACCAGAACAATGTCCTTTGAGTGAGAACTCTCAAAAAGTGCAAAACACAAGTTCAAATAAACTCTTCGGTCCTTCAGCTAGCTCCTCAGCTAGCTCACACACACATTTAGAGGCCCGCTAGCATTAGCTCCAATTAGCCTTCAGAACAAGTCCCGTTTTTATACACAATAACAATCACAAACGAACTACGTGACTCATTAGTAGAGATTCGATTTATGAACCTTTTCAACTCTCCAAGAGTACTAATATATGTGCATAAAACCATATTTCTACTGACCTATGGTATGAGACAGACGAGACACACGTTGAGCTTCCTTCACATTCAACCGGAAGATTTATTCTAATTGTGTGCTCAATCTTCTCTATGCCACCAATGCGGCAGCGCCCCTAGCGGTTATGTGTGGAATTGCACGGACTAACTAAAATGACACTAACTTATTACAACGAGAAATTAAAGATACAAAAATAAAAATGATGTGGGGTGCCTATTTTCTTAATTAGTTTTTATTTAATAATAACTTGTTTTTCACCCCTCTACATTTTTCATTAGCAACATTTTTCAACTAAGAATATTTTTTATTGGTCTCGTAATATTTTAATGATAAATGTAATATTTTCATTAGCTATAAGAGTCACAATTTGGTAAGTTGTTGTGAAGAGGATTTGAAATTCAACAGGATGAAGGCAGATAGGATGAGACTTTACTTTTAAAACTGTTTATCTAAAAACACTCAGAAAAACCCCCGATCACCGGAAAACGGGAGAGGGCAGAGCAAAGATAGACACAAGAATTCACCAGGTTTACGTTTAAATTCCACAAAAACAAATATATAAATAAATAAAACAAAACATGTTTATGGATAACATGTTTTTTCAGCCATATTGAAATATATATATTTTGCAGAACACTTTTTTTGCATGAGACGAGATAAGTGATCAACTACTGGTGAAAACCATAAAAAAGAAAATAGGAAATAGTCTTCTTCATAGGTTGGTGGTTGATTATGTTTTATCAGACAAGCTGGCTCCAGCAGAGCTCTCACATCATCACAGTTCATAAAAATATATCTCATGGAATGTTTACATCCGTCGTTGTCATAATTTTTAATGGCTTGTTTGCTTTGTGAAGCTCACTCATATGTGATTTTAATTTCATTTTGTATTTAATGGAAACACCGCAATTGCGAAATACAGTTTTTTTGATATTAGGAGAGCATGGTGACATAAATACACACTGGGGCTGATGAAGCTGATGAGGTGCTAGAACCAATTACAGGGGAAGAATGACACACAAAAGGAGGGTTTGCCTCAAGTCTGAGATTAACATCAATGACCAAATAACAGTAAATTCCAGAGTTTATGCATATCTACCTCTGCAGCCGGCTGTTGTTACTCCTGCATGGACCAATTGGTGGCTCAGAAAGGCTTTGTCTGAAATGGAAGTTTTGACCAATACTTGTTTATTCCATACATCCTGTTTGAACTGAGATGCAACAAATATGTTGAAATTGAGGCTTGATTTGCCTTTTTGATGAGCCGCAGCAGCTACTCAGTGGGCAACTTTTCACCCTTCACTGCTAAACACTGTTTACAGGCTGCTGAGTGGAAAACAAATCCTATCTGCCCAATAGTTTTTTGCTTGGTGCTATGTCAACATGTAGATGAGGAAATGTAGTTTGTTTTTACAATTCCTATCGGAAATTTGTTAGATGAAACTGGCGTTTAAGTTCCAGGGAAAATTATATATGCTAGTTCTTTTTTTTATTTTTATTAAAGTGCTTCAAAGTTAAAATTCATCAAACTTTAAAGCATTTCTTTTTTTAAAGTGTTTTCATAGAGAATCAGACATAGGAATCGTGCCTAGGAGTAGTTTTGGATCTGTGACACTAAACTGTTCACAGATGTTCCACAAAGGCACAAATATTTTAGTATTAAAAACTGAAGTTTACTAGAGTCTGAGACATAATAGACAGTTTATTCATTTGATCCTGATGTTAGTTTCCAACCCTTATCTATCAGTTCAATCAATCTACTCATATTCATTCTTCTCCAGATATTTATATCAGAGCTGGTGAAGAAAAATGTCGTGTCTGGGCAGAACCCCTCTTCTTCATGGTGTTCATGCTCAGATAAAACCTTGTTTGCAGAGAAACCATCCAAGTTAGGCCATCACTTTACATAGCACCATAAATGAACTCTGAGAAACTTGCTAAGTGTGCAGACTTGACTTAAGGAAATGTAGAAGCAGTCAGGAGGCAGACAGCTTCCACTCAGCTAATGCTTTTCTACTTAAACAGTCTCACCAGCACAGTAGAAATTGTTGATGGTTTTTGCTCAGTCAGTCCAGCTGTTGGATAGTTTCCTTTGTTGCTAAGCAGATAAAGAGAAAAGTTTAAGTAGGAAGAGCTTGCATTATGACTGAAGCACCATGATAGGGACTAATCATATTTTAAGCCTACACAATACACTCCCTTAAAGTGTTATTCAATGTTCCAAAGCAAATTGTAACTCTTGAGATTGATTTTCTCCCTTCCAGGTACCTGCAGGTATCATATTATATTATTAGACTATGCAATAACTTAGGATATGGAGGATAAACAGGTTTTAGCTGGCATAATTTATCACTGCATATGATTTACAGTAATCTGCCAACGTATTTCTGTTAAAGAACTGAGCCATGTGCTGAAAGCAGTTGCACTAAATTGTTCCCAAATTAACTGTAGAGGACTTAAAAAATGTTGGTGTCCTGTTTCTTTAAATGAAGTGAGGATGCAACTCACACAGGGAACATGAGAGACGTTTACTTCTAAAGGGAGGAATACAAAGACAGCAGCACAGGTCTCTGAGTGACCAAATATTTCCTCTATGTTCATTTTTGCATCTGCTGCAGGAGAGAAGGCAACCGCCACCTTGCTAAAACAAAAATATTTTGCTGCATCTGCTATACTTTATGGATGTGTTTTTGTCTGCATGTATTTAGTATAATCTGTTTCATGAATCCAGTGCAGAAATAAAAGCACATATTTTGTCATTATTTGTGGTATTATGGTAACAAACTTCTCCCTGTTTGATTAGAGTAATAGTGGCTTATAAAATATGTGGTATATTTCTATAGGTTTTAGATGTAGTAATATAGTTCATAAATAGTGTGATATTTGTTTAATTATTCTGAAAGTGAAATGTGTTTTCATATGGTTTGTGTTTCTCACTCCAAAGCTTTCTGTTTTCTGTGCTGTGATTTATCTTGCTAGTTGTATTCAGTCAGGCCTCAGAGTTTTGTTTTTTGAGACTCAATGCTGGATAAAACTTAAGATCTGAAAAATATATATTTTAATCCAATTTACTTTGGAAACTTAATTCATGTCACAACATTTAATGTCATGGATACATGCAGTCTCCTCTTTGGTAAGTGGTGGACTATATGACATGTTGACCTTAAAGAAAAATTGACAAACCGACGACCTCATGGATTGAGTTTCATAAAATAAGAATGCTTTTTATTTTACCAGCAAATTCTTGTATTTAAAACTCCAACAGAAAAAAAGTACAGCCAAGATGCACACATTCAAAGAATCTTCATCTTTATCATATGTACATAAATACATTGAAGAGGCAGTGATTAATCAGTTACAAGCTGTAACTTTAGGATACAAGCTGTTTGTAGTTCAACAGGATCCTGGTGTTACCAGTCAGTAAACTCAGGATGAGGCCGGCTCTGCAGGGCCCTCAGGGGAAGGTGACTTGCTATGACGTTAGTGGTACTTGGACACAATCTACTCTGATGTCCATACCAGCTCCTGCAGATGCTTGGAGCTGTTGCTGATGCAGCTGCAGATCTTCCCCTCTGAAGTTTTTTTTTCTTTTCCTCTGTGGGTCCGTCAGTTTAAGGAAAGTCAATGCAAATGCCAAAAATATTTCCATCCTTCCATCCATTTTCTTTCACCCTTGTCCCTTAATGGGGTCGGGAGGGTTGCTGGTGCCCATCTCCAGCTAATGTTCCGGGCGAGAGGCGGGGTCACCCTGGACAGGTCGCCAGTCTGTCGCAGGGCAACACAGAGACACACAGGACAAACAACCATGCACACACACATTCACACCTAGGGCCGGGAATCGAACCCAGAACCTTCTTGCTGCAAGGCAACAGCTCTACCAACTGCGCCACTGTGGAGCCTGCCAAAAATATTTATATTTTCTAAATACTAGAATGAGCCTTTTTTTCTAAATTTTATAAAATATCTTATTTTATATTAATTCATAGTAACTCAAGACAGCAAAAGATATACACAGGATGGTCTTTCCTTAACGGTTTTAGTTTAGCGCAGCAGACAGCTCTCTGGAATAAAAACATGAAAATGTTGTTTTTGTTGTTTCTTAAAATGGAAGTAATATCCTAGTTTTTAAATAATAAAAAGAAGAACATTCTTTTAAAAAAGTGTTTTCTAAGTTTTGTTTTTTTCTTACCAGCTGATTTTCTTTCATAGCATAAATAAATAAAGCTCAGAGGGGATAGGTGAGGAAATGTTTCATATTTTTCAAAGACATAATGTAATATAATAAGGATTCACTCCCACCAGACATTTTCTGTATTATCATTCTGTTGATGCAGAAATAAATGTGGGCAACATTTTGTAACAAGGCTGCATGTTTGTGTGATCATGTCTTGTTAGAGACACATTTATTATGACTGCAACCGCAATTTGAGAGAAACTAACTTGTTTCACGCAATACAGAGAAACTCATCTGTATTAAAAACATGGTGAAGCTACATTTGATGAATGTTTTTTCATGAAAATTAAACATTTTCCTTCATAGCTAATAAAGAAAATCTTACTTACTTTATTACAGTATATGTAGCTTCCTTTGCTGTGTTTAAAGCACACAAGGAGTGTTTAACATTTCTTAACATTTTACCATATCTCTGAAACTGCAGTATGTACTTTATGTTGTAGGTACATATTTACCTTTAACTCTATTTAGCATACATACTAAGGCATATTTTATCTCCAGTCAGAGTGGAGCAGTGTTTGCATGAGCTCTGTGTGAGCCAGAGGCGTCGGTCTAAATGCTGCAGCTGCTTCACATCCAGACTGGATGAGATGGAGAAAAAACTAGCAGAGAGGAGAGTAAAAGCTGAATGAACACAATGGAGAGCAGAGAGTGAGTGACAGCTGGATGGTGTTTTCCGTTGACAATGTGTTTATTGCATCTTGCCAGGGTTTCATTAAAAGCGACCCAGAGTGAAACAGTGTAGTTAGAGTGGGACTGCAGTGGATAAAAGCAGAAGTTAAGCCTTCGCTGTTTTCTGCTTGACAGCTTGTAGGATATCCACTGACAGCTGCCAATAAAGATAATTAAACCTGCGAAGTGAAAGAAAACCTCTTCACAAATGGCTTAGTAATTAAACAGGAAGGAGAAGAAATAATAAAGTAACAGTCACAGTTCGGTCTTGTCAAAATACACATTTTGTGGACATTTTATATGAACTCCTGAAGGAAGTTGTTTTTCTTTTGGATGAGTCTGATAATGTCCAGATGACAGTGGTGACCACAGCTTCTTTTGCTCTCGTATAGAGGTTAAACATGTCTCTTCTGACACATAATAAAGATTAATATGAATAGTTATAGCTAATCAGTTGTGAGGATATAAACTGCCACTGCATGAAAAGTGGGATTTCCGTCAGCTATTGACACCTAGTTCTGCCGTGCGCATGGAGATTGAGGGCTTTCTGCAAGAGGTTTTTGTCAGAGTGGAAAATTGTAGAGCACTGCCAAGAATGGTCAAAAACGCTGTGTGTCCGTGTTCCTCTATCATCCCCTCCCTTTGTGCCTAGCAGAGGTTTTCGTATTTAAAGGAAGTTGCTGAGAGCCAAGCAAATGCAAATCAACTGTTGAGCACCGGCCTTTTGACTCTCATTCCTGTTGTAGCTGTAACCCTTTTTACCTTCTGTTCACCTGTTTACTAGACCCAGGACCTGGACTAAACCCCTCAGTGTTATTAATTGAGAAATAATTAGATTTAAGTATAAAACAGGCATTAATGCTGAAAATGTTGTAATGGTACAAAGTCACACAAATGGAACAAATTTAGTGACATTCACCATCCAGCGCTGAACACACTTAGCTCAACTTAGGGATGTAACCTTAACACTCAAGTCTGCATATCAAAGTACAATTTTCAGGGTAAATCTGATGAAATATTGTCAACATTGCATGTCTGTCAAGCTCAAACAAGATTGTGTGACGGAATGCAGACCGAAGTGTTTCTGCCAACGTGAAAACACTGAGCTTTACATAAAGCATCAGTTGTGTCATCATAACAAAGTTCCAATCATTTGCACATGTAAAATGTTGGTCATTATAGTATCACAGGCAGATGTACATGGCATACTAAGTTGATGTTGACTCTTCTGAAATTGTCTCCTAATCTGGTCTTTGTGATTAAACATTCTCAGTATTTAATCACAAATACTGGAATACTGGCTGAAAAAGCCTGTATTCCAACATGAACTCCTTCAAATGGAGATGTAAGTACATGTTGGTGTTTCAGTGCAATGGGCCAAACAGTTTAACACATTTTGAGACGTCTGTAGGTATTGTTCAGTTATAGAAGCTCAAAGACAGACAGCTCAAAGTAGAATTGAGTAAATAAATATCTATACATTTAAAAACATTTTAGCAATTAATTATAATAAAAATAAAATATACTGTCACGTAACTTTTGAAAAAATTACTTTTTAGAATGTATTTTTTTCTGTCAACTTTCATTTAACACTCCAGTGGCAGTAATGCGCTTTCATAGTTGGTCAAGCAGCCGCCATTAAACTCCAGAGGAAGATTTGCACCGGCTACTGCTAAACATGAAGGAAAATGCCCGTGCGTTGTGTGAAATGCAGTGGTGGAGAAAGTACTCAAAAAATTTACTTAAGTAAAAGTCAAAGTACCACATTAACATTTTATTTAAGTAAAAGTAAAAAAGTACTGGCTTTTAAAAATACTTAAGTATTAAAAGTAAAAGTACTTGCTGAATGCATCACCTAATCACTAATATCAAGTGAACCGATGGTATTTAATTTTAATACATTAGAAATGTGCCATTTTAATGAACAATGCCACAGATAAAGCATGTTTTTATTGAGTTTACTCTGAAACATAGTTTAGACTTAATTTGATTCTGTGCATAATTTCAGGGATGGAAACATCTCCTGTCCTAACATAACATGAACTTCACTTTTTTTGCCACACATTTATTATGAAAGAAATCCAACTGGCAGAGGAGGACATGGAACCAAGGAGCCTCGTAGCAGAGTTGTAGTCTGGACCACTGAACCCAAGACCAAATCAGAACCAGCACCCCGCGCTACATGACAATAACATTAAGTGCACCTATCAAAACTGCTTCTCAAATTGATCTGAAAGATTCACTTTCCCATAAAACACCTAGATATTAAATACTTAGAGCTGAAATAAATTTAACCAGTGACAATTCAAACTCTTCTTCATTCTGTTTTGCTTTCATCTCTGTGCCACAATACACAGAGGTCTCCTGCCATCCCTAAAGAAATAAGTGCAGACAATTATTAATGTCAGAAATAATAATTGTCTGCACTATTAAATATAGCAATTAACGGTAAACAACGCTCAACTATGAACACTGTCCAAGGCCCAATAAGCAAGAAGTAACCAAGCAGGAGGAGCACCGTGACTGTTCTCATCCTCCCTCCTGCTGCAACGTCTGCCACCATGACAGGTGACGAAAACAAAGAGCAATGAGCATGCTCTGTGTTCTTACGTTCTTGTTTTATTTATTCGCCAATTAAATATAAAGATATTTTAATGAAATAAAATAGCTACTGCAGTGTACGCAGAGCATTACAAGAACAAAGAACGGCTCTCAGTGAGGCTTCAGCACTATAGGACTTGGTCAAGATCCGTCCAGAAGAATCGGATCGTCCATGAATGTCATATTACAACACCTCAGTCAACACCTCCACACAGTAATTCAGCGCATGAGTGACAACTTTTTTTCATCGCAGACGCAACATGTGTCTCTGTACAGCTAGCTTTGCTAGCATCACGTCTACGGAGCTTACCTGTCTTTAAGCTTTCCTTCCAAGTGACGTTAAAAATTGGACGAAGTTCCCACCGTCTGTGAAAGCGAAGCGCTGCTGATTTTACATGTCGCCATATCTGATGATTTATGCAGCGCTATTATATTACTGACGCTCAGAGGAAACCACTGCGCATGTCTGGAGCTCCGCGTGCCAGTAAAGGTGGAGCCGATGGGTGACAACAGACACTAAGTCATGTTATTGCTTGGATTTTACGGCGCCACCTTAAATCCCTGAACTTCACATTTTAACGGACAAAAAGAGCAACGAGACTTGGATGTAACGAGTAACGCGACAGTTTTGTAGAAATGTAGTGAAGTAAAAAGTACAGATACTTACTGTAAAATGTAGTGGAGTATAAGTAGAAAGTATCCATTATTAAATCTACCTAAGTAAAGTACAGATACACGAAAATTGTACTTAAGTACAGTAACGAAGTACTTCGTTACTGTACTTAAGTACAGTACTTGTACCTGTACGAAGTACAAGTACTTCGTTACTTCCCACCACTGGTGAAATGGTGGAAAAAGTCCTATTTCACGGAGTTACTTTTTCAGTATCGTTTTGATATTAAGCAATGATCCGGCAGAAAACAACAGATGACACCGCGGCGGTCCAACAAGACCGAACTCACGGTAAGAAAGCTTTTATGAATAGCGAGCACGTGCAGCAAGGCACGTTGCTTTGTTTGTTTCTTACAGAAAGCGGTCTGTCGTTTTCATAATGCCAAAACCAGTGTAGGATGAGATTTCGTATTGTAATTTTTTCATTACATGTGATGTTCTGAACTCTTAGAAATACTCGCATCTTCTTTTATTTTTTTCAGACCTGAAAAATGGCCAAACCTGAACAGCCAGACCTCAGACCACGGTGTAGAGGAGCTCTGAGTCCTCCAGGACGAAGAGAAATTCAGTAAGTTATGATTTCACATTTAGTGAATAGTGAACATTCGCATATTTGTAAGAAAAACTCCGGCTATTTTATTTATTTTGTTTTAACGAAGTACAGCAAGGCAGAGTGTGGTAAGCAGTAAAGATCTACAACATGGCGGATGGAGACGCACAACAGGACGAAGCCATGAAGCCGGTATGTATAATCACTGCGTTGATTCCCGACTGTACAATGGCTGGTTGAGATTAATTTTAACTTATTTACTTATGTATTTTTGAGAAAGCAATATATTTGCTGCAATATTTTTTTAATTTTACATTTATTTCCACAGACTCCACAGAATGAGAGTCACATTTGTGTCAATCAGACTCTTCAGGAACGTTCTGATGTCTGTGATGAGGACAGAGATGCAACTGTGTGTGAGTATCTACTATTTTAGAATGTTGATGATATTTTATGCTTCAACATTGTTTATGTACATAATGTAATCATGCTATGTATTGACAATGCACAAAAATGTTTTCCAGCTGCATTCAGGACCTACAGCCAGTCATCCAGATGTAGCTAAAGAAAGAAGCAGGTCACATTTATTACTAATCTAGAGATGTCACAATTCCTTGTATGATTAAAGTACTGTGATTTATTCAAATCCATCAAAGCAAATTATTTGACTCAAAGTTTGTTGAATTATGTTTTACTATTTATTACCAACTGCTTTTAATTCTTTTTTCTTCCAATTGTTTCCAAGTGTTTTTTCTTTTTCTTTTTTAAAGTTTTTATTGTAGATGCCTGTAGCTCATAATGATTGTCTGTTCTGTGTTAACAGCTGATGGAGGAAGGCAGAGAGTTCTGGCAGGAGAGGAGGTGGCATTCTGGGAGGATGGCAGCTATGAGCTGGTGTCAGGATGGACCCCAAGTTCCTCCAACCAGGAGCTCAGTGACATTAGGACTACAAAACAGGAAGAAACGTCAGGTCTACGCTTCAGGAGAGACGTTGGGCCTGTCCTGAACGCAGCATGATGTTGGATCATGTTTGGACAAAAAAACACTTCCAGATGGTCCAGAAATGGACAAACATTTTTGTCTTATTTTGTGTGCAAACAGTAAAAAAAATAAAATGAAATCAAGAAAAAAAACACTTCAGTGCCTCTTTTATATTCCTCATATATGAACATGTTGCATATAAGTAATATCATATGAATATATTTTAATACAGCATTTATTTTTTATATAGATTTTTTTTTAAATGCAGCATTAAAAATATTAAAGATTGGGGGCGGGGTTAATGTATAAAGACATAAGTGCTATCCAATGGGCACACATCAACCAACCAATCACATGTCAATGATTAACTCTGATGTCATTGTTTTTCATCCAATGACTGAGAATCCACGTGGGTCTGCTGAAGCGCCTTTGCATGAGGTAGGCTATTCGTATGCTAAGTAGAGTCGTTAACACCTCCTGCCCGCCTGCTCCCCCGCACCGCCACTCCCCCCTCCTGGGATTCCGCAATCGACAGATTTCAACTCCCGTGAGTCATGAGACACTGAAAATGCAAACTGTCGATTGCTGTCGGTATCTGTCGCTCACGAGCTGCATTCGCGTCAGAATACAGGGTCAAAGATCCCACTTTTCATGCAGTCTGCAATAGTCTGATAGAGGAAGGATTCCATCCCAGTAAAGATTTCATACTGCGTGACTATCAAAGTTTACTTCCTGTCCAATGACGACTGTCCAAAGGCTTTGTGTTAAAATGGCTGAATTGGGGCAAATTTGGAAAACCATATTTAACTACATGTCTAAATTTGATGTAAATTAAACTTTCTCTTGCACATTTTCCTACCATCCTAATGCTATCATCATCTCGACACTATAAAGTTTCCTTGACCTAGTCTGAGGATTTTATATGGAATGTTTTCACCCCACCATCACATGCAGCCTTGTTGTAAAGAAAGAAGTTGTTACAAGTAATTATAAACACTGTATATCTGCGCTACACTCAGCAATGGTTATGCTGCCTAAACCTTAATCTTCAAGTGCACAATTTGTTGTGTCCTGACAGGTTTACCTATCCAACTGCTCATTAATGCAAATGTCAAATCAGCCAATCACATGGCAGTAGCAACAGTAACTCTAATATCCACTCGTTACAAACAAGTTATGCAGAAGAGCATCTCTCAACACACAACATGTCGAATCTTGAGGTGGATGGGCTACAGCAGCAGAAGACCACACCAGGTGTCACTCCTATCCGGTCAGATAACAACAGGAAACTGAGGCTACAATTCACAAAGGCTTATGGGAAGATTGGGAAAACGTTGCCTGGTCTGATGAGTCTCGATTTCTCCTGCGACATTCAGATAGTAGGGTCCAAAGGTTGGGTCTGAGGCAGCAAGTCAACCTGAACACAATAAAGACAAATGAAGGAAAAGAACCAACAAATTGCTCTGCAGTGCAGAAACAACCACAGCAATTTTTTGAAATGGTGGTGAAAACCACACTGAAACTTGAATTTATAGAAATTTTTGAGATTATGGTCTATACGCTCATTTTTTCTTTTAAATATTGTCTTGTAAGCTCTGTTTTTTTGCTTCTTGTTTAGAGTTCTCCAAGTGCATATGAAACAAAAACCTCACATCTGGGCACTGCAGCCCAATTATTCCATAAACGTCAGTACAGTAGCTCACATACTCCATATGGACTTTTTTAACTGAACACAAACTCTGCAGCTAATTATGTTATGTAGGTAAGAAATAAATAGATAAATAAAATAATACATTTTGTGAACCATTCTGTTAAGTAAGGAGACTTACTTTCTTTTCAGAATTCCCTCTGGAGCCATCATTAGCCCAAAGGTTGGGTGAGAAATGCAGAAAGGCTGAGTAGACTCAATTAATACTACTTTCTATACAGATGCTGCATTAAAGTGCTCTTCTAAGCTGGGTGATTCTCTGAATCTTTTGAGAAAATCAAGAAATGTAAATATTCATTTGTCTTGGTAATGTAACATGCAAATATATTTTAAAAATCATGTTTTGAAAAATATTATGGGTTGTTGAAGTGTAGAGGTCAGCCAAATGAGCATGTCCCCACTGACCAATGTTCAATTTTCAATGAATATAAAACAAATAAAAATAGACAACAATTGCAAATTATTTGTACCATTATAAACATTTTTAGGTATACTTTAACCTAAATAAAAGAAATATCAGAAAAATACATGAATTATATATAAAATAACACTTTTAATCCTGTCCCTCAAGTTTTGTTCAACCCCATAACAGCATATTAATTCCTCCTTTTTTTTATAAATAATGGTCCAATTTCCTCAGCACCCTGAAAGTGACATCACTGAAGTCTCTTCCTGCTCACACTATAAAGAGATTTAAGTGTTAGGAAAGGTTTTTTTTTTTACCTATATCTGTTTATTTTTTACCCAAATATCGTCAAAATCAAGCTCAACCTTTTAACCCTGTTACTCACGTAGATGATATTTATTGTTGTTTGGGAAAAAGAAAAGAATGGTCTTGAAAAGTGTATTAATTTCTTCCATCCATCCATTTTCTATACCCTTGTCCCTCAGTGGGGTCAGGAGGGTTGCTGGTGCCCATCTCCAGCTAACGTTCCGGGCGAGAGGCGGGGTCACCTGGACAGGTCACCAGTCTGTCGCAGGGCAACACAGAGACACACAGGACAAACAACCATGCACACACACACACACACACACACACACACCTACGGACAATTTGGAGAGGCCAATTAACCTGACAGTCATGTTTTTGGACAGTGGGAGGAAACCGGAGTACCTGGAGAAAACCCACCATGCACAGGGAGAACATGCAAGCTCCATGCAGAAAGACCGGGGCCGGGAATCGAACCCAGAACCTTCTTGCTGCAAGGCAACAGCTCTACCAACTGCGCCACTGTGCAGCCCATATTCATTTCTTGTTTTCATCTTATCATATGTTGCTCCATACCCTAGCTGATGTGGACTTATAGCAACTTTTAGTGAAAATCTTCAACCCCGTTACAAAAATGGTGGTTTTGTTACGGGGTTGAATGTTGGACTGTTGTTAAGCCATGCAGAGTGTTCAACCCTGTTACAGTCTGGTCAATTTTTACAATGGGTTAAACCCCGTGACACGATACATTGTTGTAAATTTTTTTATAATAACAGCAAATATTAGACTAATATTTATTGGGCTGTATGCAAAGTTTAAGGAATAATTCAAAAACATAAAAAAGTGATTTAATTTTTATTTTTAAGTGTATTTTCATGATTTATGAGAAATGTTCTTACATCAAGTTGCCATTTTCTTTCTACTTAGTCTAATTATTATGATTCAGAAACAAATATACTTACAATTAGTTATTTTAATCAAGGGACAGGTGATCTCAAAGGAACTGGAAGAATTTGCTTAATTATGTTATGCAGTTATACTGATAGAGGAATCAAATGAATTTAAAGCAACTTAAGCAGCAAAGAAATTTGTATTAATGTTTGGGATTTCATGCATAAGGTGGAAAGGTTCAAAGAGTCCTTCAATAGATGCAGTGTTCTAAAACACAGTTTTTTGTGATATATTTTTAATCAATCAATCAATCAAATCAAATTTTATTTGTATAGCACATTTCAGCAGCAAGGCATTTCAAAGTGATTTTCATAATTAAAATAAAAACAGCATGTGACATTAAATAAACAGTGAGAAAGAGAAAGAGATAAAAAAAAAAGATAAAAACATTAAAACCCCTTTAGGTCTTCAGTTAAACGTCGTTTAACTGGGATTTTAACCCTCTGGGACTTCAGTCTAAAACACAGTTTGACAAGGACTCCGACCTCTGGGTTTTTAGTTGAACGCCGTCAACTGGGACTCTAAACCCTGTAGAACTTCAGTTAAACGTTGTTTAACCAGGACGTTTTCCAGGGGGCTTTACATCATTAAAATGATGTAATGATTTTAATGATGTATTTTAAATTGAAGTTGTGAACATGCCAGGCAACATTTTAGTTCAATGGTGCAGTGACAGACAGTGCAAAGAAATTTGAAACACAGAAATCATTGGGGATGTTCAGTGATATCTGAACATCCCCAATGATTTCTTTTCTTTTAGAAAAGAAATAAAAAGAAATTAAAATAATTAAAGACATCAAAACCCGCACTCTAACTCTACTTTAGCCATAGGCAACTCTAAACAGGTGGGTTTTAAGTTGAGATTTAAAGGCTCTCAGTGTTTCAGCTGTTTTACAGTTTTCTGGAAGTTTATTCCAAATCTGTGGTGCATAGAAACTGAATGCTGCTTCTCCTCGTTTGGTTCTGGGGATGCAGAGCAGAACCAGAACCAGAAGATCTGAGGGGTCTAGACGGTTGGTACAGTAATAACAGATCTTTAATGTATTGTGGTGCTAAACCGTTCAGAGATTTATAAACTAACAGTATTTTAAAGTCTATTCTCTGAGCTACAGGGAGCCAGTGTAGGGACTTTAAAACTGGTGTTATGTCTCTATCTTCCTGGTTTTAGTGAGAACAGCAGCAGCAGCTTCTGGATCAGCTGCAGCTGTTTGATTGATTTGTTAGTCAGACCTGTGAAGACGCTGTTGCAGTAATCAATGCAGCTAAAGATAAACGCATGGATGAGTTTCTCTAGATCGTGCTGAGACATAAGTCCTCTAATCCTGGAGATGTTCTTCAGGTGATAGAAGGCCGACTTTGTGACTGTCTTAATGTGGCTCTGAAGGTTCAGGTCAGAGTCCATCACTACTCCCAGGTTTCGGGCTGATCGCTGGTTTTCAGTTGTCATAACTGAAGCTGTGCATTGATTCTAGTTCGCTCATCTTTAGGTCCAAAGATAACTTCAGTTTTGTTTTTGTTCAGCTGGAGAAAGTTTTGGCACATCCACTCATTGATCTGTTCTAAGCATCTATTCAGTGATTGGATGGGTTCAGAGTCACCTGGTGACATCGTGATGTAGAGCTGTGTATCATCCGCATAATTGTGGTAGCTAATCCTATGTCCTGTTATAACCTTAGCCAGTGGGAGAATATAAATATTGAAGAGAAGGGGTCCTAGGATTGAACCTTGGGGTACCCCACATGTGACCTTTGACCTCTCTGATGAGAAGTTTCCAATTGAAACAAAGAAATCTCTGTTCTTTATGTAGGATTCAAACCAGTTGAGCACTGGACCAGAGAGTCCGACCCAAGTCTCCAGCCGGTTCAGTAAAATGTCGTGGTCAACAGTGTCGAAAGCTGCACTGAGGTCCAACAGAACCAGCACTGTGGTTCTCCCACAGTCTGTATTTATATGGATGTCATTAAACACTTTGACTAGGCCGTCTCCGTGCTGTGGTGAGCACGAAAACCAGACTGGAAGGAGTCAAAGTGATTCATTATTGTTAGGAAGTTATTTAATTGTTTAAAAACAGCTTTTTCAATAATTTTGCTGATGAATGGGAGGTAAGAAATCGGCCTGTAATTCTGCAGTAGTGATTTGTCCAGATTGTTCTTTTTTATCAGTGGTTTGATAACTGCTGTTTTCAAAGCCTGGGGGAAAACACCTGAAGAGAGTGACGAGTTTAGTATTTGGATCAGATCATTAGCAACGACAGGCAGGACTTTCTTAAAGAAATGTGTGGGTAGGACATCCAGACAGCAGGAACCGGAGCTTAATTGACTTATCATTTCTTCTAGGGTTTTATAATTTAGTAGTTGAAATTGGGTCATTTTTCCTGCATTTGTTTTGTTTGGGCACAGCATTGGTACCGTCTTTGGAGTGGATGTGCAGATTAATCCTCTGATCTTTTGAATTTTCTCTAAAAAGAAACTTGAAAACTTGTTGCAGGCGGCATTAGATTGAAGTTCAGGTGGCAACGTCATCGGAGGATTTGTGAGCCTGTCAACAGTGGCAAATAAAGCTCGAGCATTGTTAATGTTTTTGTTTATGACATCTGCAAAGAAAGCCTCTCTGGCATGTTTTAGTGTTGTGTGATAGTTACGTAGTCTTTCCTTGTAGATGTCATAATAAACGTGCAGTTGAGTTTCACGCCATTTCCGTTCGGCCCTACGGCAGAGTTGTCTTGCAGATTGAACTGTTTGTGCATTTCTCCATGGAGATTTCTTCCTACCAGTCACAACCTTTACTTTAGTGGGGGCAATGTAATCAATGATATCTGAAAGTTTGCACTGAAAATCATCCACCAAGTTATCTACGTCATTAATGCTTAAGAGTGAGGAAGAAGAGTAGATTTGATTAAATGTTTCTGATGTGTTTTCTGTGAAAGTACGTTTTGTGATAGTAGCTTTTTGTCCAAGTGGGTTAACGGATAAAGAACTGTCAAAGAAAACAGCAAAATTATCCGACAGGGCAATATCAGTTACAGAGACATTGGAAATATTCACACCCTTACTGATAACCAGGTCCAGTGTGTGTCCCTGAGTGTGTGTTGCTTGTTTGACATGTTGTGTTAAACCAAAACTCTCTAATATATTAAACAGCTTTTTAGCCCCTCAGTCTTGGGGGTTGTCAACATGAATGTTGAAATCACCGACAATTATCAAACAATCGTAATCAATACATATGAGAGATAGAAGCTCATTCAAGTCCGCAAAGAAATTTTCCACATATGTTGGTGTTTTGTATAGAGTTAGTGTCAAAGTTCGTTTGTGGCCTTTTACCTCGATTCCAAGATAGTCAAAAGACATAAAATTACCCAAAGAGATTTTACTACAGTTTATGGTATTCTTAAATATTGAAGCCACGCCTCCTCCTTTTTTGTGATTTTTATTTTCACTTAAAAAATTGTACGTAGGAGGCGTTGATTCAATTAGTACGATTGCTTCATTATTGTTATTCAGCCATGTTTCTGTCAGAAATAAAACATCAATATTATGTTCAGTGATGAAATCATTAATTAATAGAGCTTTAGCACAGAGAGATCTGGTATTTAAAAGAGCCAGTTTAAGTGACTCGGAGGCTGAAAGTTCTTCAGTCTGAGGTTCCTTTCGGCAGGGGATCAGTCTGAGGTTTAAATTAAGACCGCTGCTTTTTGTATTTCTGTTCTTTGTAGCTTTTCTTGTAGTGATCCAGACAGGTATTGTCCTGCTATGAAATGTGGGGGGCCAGACACATTCTGGAGGAAGACGGGTGTAAAGATAATATCTGGACCCCGGTCTCAGACCTCAGAAACGGAGAGTTCTGGATCCTCAGGGAGGTCAGAGGCAGGTGGCTTAGATGAAGTGAGAGTTGTGCCGAGGCGAACCTGTTGATCCATACTATCCAGCTGGAAGGAGAAAGAGTCCGTCCGTCTTTCTCTCTGACCTGAATTCTCCACCAGCATTTTCAGGCGGCTCAGGTGCAGCCCGACTCTCTTTAGTGATTCACTTCCTGAGAAACTCTGATCTTGTGAGTGAGTGTAGGAGCAGAGAGGGAGGAGGAAGGAGGAAGGATGGGGGAAGGAGAAGGGAGGGGGGAAAGATGTGGGATGGGGGAAGGAGGAGGGGAACCAGTCATTCTGTTCACAGTCGATGTTTTATCAGTTTGTATTGGAATAGTTTGTTCTTGATATGCGGAGGGCTCCATCCTAGTCAGACATCCTTGAGCCTGTTCTTCTGAAGCGATGGTCACATTGTTGTTCTTATTGATAAAATGAAAAATGTTTGCAGTGAGCAGCCTTATTCCATGTTTGTTAAGATTGCGTCCTCCTCTTCCAAAGAGGTGAAAGTTCTGCCAGTAGATCCAGAGGTTATGGATGAAGGTCACTGAGCTGGCAGAGCAGGTTTTAATCAGCCATTTGTTTATCATGTCCAGCCTGGAATGTTTTTCGTCTCCCCATTGAGGCGATGGAATTGGACCACTGAGAAATAACTTCGTTTTTAATTTTCCCATAGTGTCCAGAAGAATATTAAAGTCCTTTTTCAGAATCTCGGATTTTTGCTTTGCCAGATCGTTGGCTCCAACATGCACAACTAAAGTCTCCATGTTTGGCTGATCAGTGGTTAGAGAGAGCACTTTGCAAGTCAAATCAGATACAGTGTCACCAAGAAAAGAAACCACTCTCGTTTTCTTGAGATTGCAAACATGACTGATTCCATTTACTGCCTCATCTCCAACAATAAGCACTCTTGGCATACCTTTCGTTTTCCTGGTGGTCACTTTGTCCTTCGGAGCTTTGTGCAGTGGATGCGTTGGTTTAGCCTCATTGCTGATGTTTGAAGGTGGGTTTTCACTCAGAGGCTCATGCTGAAGTGCAGAAAATCTGTTTTTCAGTGGGATTCCCACGGAGTCAGGTTGTTTTGAGGCTCGGGCTGGTCGCTTTGTCCTTAGGAACGGGGTCAGTGAAGTCGTTTTGGTTCCAGTTGCTTGTTTGCTATTCTTTGGCAGAGCAGGTGTTGAGGTTGAAGGTGGGTTTCTGCTCAGAGCTGGCCACGCTGATTCATCCAGGTGAGGGGTTCTCCCCGTTAGTCGTCTCATGGGATCTGCAGTGTGAGACTTTTGTTTCGGCTTGGCGCCCTGAACGATCCAGGGTGACCTGCTTGGTGCGGGGTGTACGACCTCTCCGCTGATTTGAGGAAGAGTTGTTTCATATCCACAGGTAGCGTTGATCTCAAAGTTCACCTCCAGCCGTTGAATTTTTGTTTCTAAAAACTGAAGTCGTTGTAGAATACTGCTAATGTCCTTGGGGTCAGACGGGGGCATTTTGCCCTAGTTCAACTTGGAGGTGAAGAAAAGTGAGGTAAAAATAAAAGTGAGAAAATCTCCTGGTCTTTAGGTTTGAAGTAATCCAGTTATGATGTCGATATGTGAATAAAACCATAAAAATTGTGGCTTTAAAAATAATTCACAAGCAAAGTTATCAGTAAGGACGGGAGAGAGCAGGATAAGCTGTTCCTCCTTCAGCTGCCAGATCAGTTTCTTTTAAGTAACCATAGACCCCAAAAGGCACCAAATTCAGAGAATCACCCAGCTTATTAACAGGTCTTAATCACTCTAAGAAAAAAATATTCTTGGTTGCAGCTCTCAAAAAGTGTCTGTTATCTGGTTTGAATTTGAGGATGAACCAAAATGCAGACAGAAGCTGAGAGCATGTTGAAAAATGAAATGCAATGTAAATGAAATGAAGGCAAAAAACTTACAAAAAATAGTGGGAGCACAGGGAACCAGAGCCAAACAAAAACAAGAATCCAGAACAAAAAGCCTGCAGGAAAATCTGGGGAAGGAGTGTGAAGAGGGTTTAATTACTGTGAGGGCTAATTCTGGAACAGAAGACCTGGACTGATGAGCTAATGGGCTGCAGGTGTGAGGAGAGAGAGAGAAAATGGAACAGGGGTGAGAGAGTACACAGGGTACTAAGAAATTAATCTAATACTAAATAACTAGATCTAAAAGAAATTTTTTTTAATCCAAAGGAAAAATAAAATTCACATCAGAAGTTAATATTTTAAAATTCTGGTGTTTCACACTGTCAATACAAAACTGCAGCTCCATCAGAAAACTGACCACAGCTTTATCCATTTCTCTCTTCATTATTGCTGACCATTCTTCGAAGAAACGAGCTGCTAACAGAGCCGGTCATTCTGCTGAAAAACGAACCGCATGTGTTCCTGCTGCTGCTCCTGGTTAAATGTATAACTGTTCTTCCATACTGAGCAGTTCTCTAAAAGCAGACGGCATGTTTGCTGTCCACAGCTAAACTATAATGCTGTTTAAAGAGGTAATCACAGCCAATCAATGAATATGGCCACATATCAAATGGTTTTGGTACCATACCTTGATCGGTCCTACAGTGTTACCCCTGAAGTAGGTATGAAGATCTGAGAACAGCCGGGCTGAGCCGCGCCGGGCCTGCTAATGGAGGCGGACCGAGACAGTACAGGTTAGAGGAGGGCTAGTGGAAAAGTGCATTAACAATGCTTTGCAGTGACACTATTTAGGTTTCATGCATGGAAACAGACCTGATACCATCATTGTTTTCTTCCCTCTTTCTTTTTACAAGAGATCTGGCTAAATTAAACTTGACAAACAAATGAGCCATATAAGCCATTTCCTGCACACAATGTGTCTTAAATAATAATAATAAAGCTGAACCGTTTGTTATAGCAAACATTTTAATTAAAATTTAATTTTAATAAAAATAACAATCCTAAAGGGGATTTTGGAAACTGCCTATCCAGAAGCATGTTTTTTTGCTGAGCACACTCATAGTGGGTTAGCTGGAACTCAGTAGTAATGAGTTAATACCAGTCATTTAACCAATATCCTAACAAACCAATATGACTAAGCTGTAACAATAGGGGCCAAAGAAAAATGCAAAGGTCCTATCAGGAGTTAAGTTTATTCTCCACAGTGATGATTTTTGGTTTGTCTAGAAATCAGGTGAGTAACTTCTACAGGATTTATTGTGTTACAAAACTAAAGCAAAATATGTGAGCTGATTCTTTACTCTTAAAAATTAAAATGGAAAATGGATTTATTGCAACTACAAATTTCTACAGTTTCTAACAGCTTTTGTTCTATAGTGCAGGGTTTTTACGCAAGTATTCCTTGTAGTACTGCTTATGATAGTCGCTTTAGATCATGTGTATAATTAGGCCAAAAACAGGAGTGCAGACATTGTAGTTCCAGTCAGGTTTGTATGGTTTGTGTAATACTGACACATATGAACATAATTACAAGAAACTAATTTATAAATGTCTGAAATTACATTCTTTGAATAAACATTAAGGTTTTGATTTGATCTTATTTAATCAATCTGCCAACCCTTTGCTGTTTTTCAATTACTGCTAGAGCTTCAATCATTTCAGGTTAAACCTTGAAGAATAAATTAAATTTAGCAGGTGAAATGTGACAAATGAATATGAAGTGAGCTATTTTGCAGCTGCAGCATGAGCTCATCAGCTTCATTATTCATGCTTTTTTTTCTATCAGAGGATTGTGAGGTTTCTAAAAACATCCACGTTTACTTTTTGTTTTTTATTCAGCCTGCAATTACACGCACAACTCTGTTGATGGAAAACAACTTAATTGAAGAGAAATGTAATCTCCTGCAAGCTACTTTGGCCCCTGAATCCTTCACATACTCGTTGCTACCCTGCAGATGCTAGATTAGATTGGGATATGGAGAGTTTAAAACGCAGGTCAAAGTTCTTCAGCCCTTGTTGCTTCTCTTACCTGTTCCCAAGTATTATTATGGTCTAAATGTGGACATTTCCATCCTGTGGAAAGAATGAAAGATTTCCTATTTCTGTGAGCTAAAATGACACATGGCTCTCCTAAGTTTTCACAAACCTGTTTGCATATCAGATTTATGAGATGTAAAGGAAAATATGAAGATGTCTTAGATGCCATAGTTGTCATCTAGTACAGACAACTATGGCTGGGCATATCGATCTAAATATTGATACTATCGATACAAAGGGGAGCATTGGTATCAGATCAATAATAGCCTCATTAGATCCATGCCTTTGTTTAGTTTCTCTTCCATATGTTCAACAAATGACTCAAATTTCCTCAGAGCTCATGCCAGCAAACATGCAGGAACTAAAATGTCAAATCAGTGATTCTTGAGAATAGGGACAAAATGGGTTTTAATTTTCCCATATTTTTTAAAAATTATTTCTCAACCTTATGTATGCAAATATGACAAATAATGTTTTGGAAATGTAAATATGCTAAGGTGCAGGCTCCCAGTTGCAACATTTTTTAAAAAAAAATTACATTTTTAATTGACCTGACCTAGAATGTTGTCATCACCATCTGACAAAAATAAATATAAAATGATTTTTAAAATACCCTATTAGTGATATTTGTACACATTTTAAAGACAAATGATTCTTAAGAAACAAAAGAAATATTATTTAAAACAAAAACAACAAAAAGTCCATCTGACAGAATTGACAGCACATGATGGAGTTGACACAGAACTGAAGGTGGTGACAAACTAGTGAGTAAAATGAAAAACTTGATACATATGAAGTAATGCAATTTGTGTAAAATACATTAAAATGAATTAATTGCACATTTAAGTGAGATTTGACAACAATGTCACTGAAAGTGTCTCAAAAACTCTGATGGAGTTGACATCTGTCAGAATTGACAAAATGCCAAACTACCTCAATTTATATGATGTTATTCTGAAGGAGGCCATATTGAAGCTCATCTGGTCCATGAAATCTTTACATTATACCAAAATGAAGCTTTTATTTCACAAAATTTCATCAAAGATTTGTAAATTATCAGTTATGGTGTTCACACATCATGGTTGTGACGAGCAGCTTAGGAATAAAAAGAAGAAAAAACTAAAGAATAACATAAGCTAACCAGAGCTAACTAACCCTTTTAGGGGAAAAGAAAGGAAGAGGTCATGGGGTCTTCAGAAGTTCTGGTGCCCCCAATAATGCCTGATTTTTTTTACATTCTTTTCATGTCTGACGGTGTTGACAAAAACTAGGGACAAATTTCAATGGAGTTGGAAAATATATAAAAATTATTTTTAATTCAATTTATTGATACTTTTATAATTATTTATATGACTACTTATACTTAATAGACATAATATATTATCTTAGTATTTCTTTAATTGTTTTAAATAGAGATGTGCCGATCAGGTTTTTTCCTGCCGATACCGATACCGATCACCCATGAGGGCCGATACCGATACCGATCACATAATTTTTTTTAATCATAAACACTACCGGTTACATTATGTGGAAAAAGGAACAATGAATTCACCTTAATTTAGACAAAAACTTGTTTTTAATAACTTTTTCCAAGAAGAAAACTAACCAAAACAGGCATTGTGCAAATTGTACTGCTATCTGTAATACTATCTTTAACAGACTGAAAACATATGAAGAGGCTAAATAATGCAAAGAGCCAAAATAAAACCTCTCAACATTGCCAAAAAATTCAAGTATAAAACTTAACATTCAAAGGCAAATACAGGTTCCATTACAATAAACAATCCAGAGTTACTGAATGAAAACTTCCTGATAGCATGGCGGCTAACTGATTACTGCTAGTTCTGAGTGGCTGTTTCTGACTGAGTGGAGTAATTATGCAGAGCAGGGAGGAGATCGATTATTTTTTTAGAGATTATCTGTCTCATGTTAGGTCAGCGAAAGTTTTAATACGTATGTAAAATGTATTTTTTTAGGTTAGATGCTGCAGCTTTAAACAGAGGTTCGGTGTGAGAGTCACTACCAGGTGGAGCAGAAGCGGCGCTCCGTCTGTGAAATATTACTACCTGTAGCGTAGCAGCAGTTCAACAACTAGAGCAGAACCAGCGTCTTACATCGCAGCTCCAAGACTTAAATAATTTTGCGGGTTATTTGTTTAGCTTTCTGACCGTCATGCTAATCCGGGTGAGTGTTTGTAGCTGTGCGCTGCTTTACCTGCTATCTGATCCTCCATATGTCGTTTTTACTGCAGTGAGCCTCGATGTAGCCAAACTCCGTCAAGTATGCCATTGTTATTAGCTTCGTTGTGTTGATGCATTTTGACCTGCTTCAATTTTCCGCTGCAACATGCAAACTTCCCCATTCACTCAGTGCGTTATAGTTCCACATCGCTTAGGATTTGTTGCTGCACGTTTGCGCAGTGTGAAGGAAAGAGGAGACCAGCTGCACAGACAGGCTGGGAAATGAGAAGCAGGTGATCGGTATCGGCAACAAGAGACAGTGATCGCTGATCACCGATCATACACTTTTCACGCAAATTGGCCGATTATGATCGGTGACCGATCGATCGGCACACCTCTAGGTTTAAACTATTATAATGTATTGAGTTCTGCTCCTGGACAAGGGATTTTACAGGCATCATCCACCGACTACAATGTTTAAAATAAAAAAATATTCAGCAAACACCAGGAAAAAATACATTGTTGTGCTCACATGACACAGGTTAGTCAGATATTTGAAAAAAAATTATATTTTGTACATATTTTATTCAAATTTTGTGCTTTATCCATAGGACCTGTTTTGTCCCTATTCTCAAGAATTACTGAAATATCAAGAGCTTACATTTTCAGTTTGAAAACATGAGTCCATAACTTTTTTAATATTTGCACTCAGAAAATCTGCTTTCTTTCTAATCACTGTAATTACCCCATGAGCACAGTTTTATTATCTATCCAGAAAGCTGAAAAAATATTATTGGAACTCAACATAAATGCACTTTGTTGTTGCGCAACACCTCCCTCCCCCTTCTCTCTCTCTCTACTTCCCCTTCTCAGAGGAGGGAGATGTGCAGCCAGCTCTCCATCTAACGGGTAAATTGGGTTTTCTAAATCTGATGGGATTTTACCCTGTACAGAACTGAGTAAACTCTGTTTAAGCTGGCATCGAGAAAGACTAGCCTGGTTTCTAACGACCTCCCCCTCCAGATGTCCCACCCTTCTTCACCCTGTGAATTAGCCAGATTGAGCAGCCTGCAATAAGCTAGTTTCACAGCTTCACCTATTAACGGTCGCTCTTTCTCTTTATTACAACTTGCACTTGTTACTGAACCAGGTTGGTTTTAGTGACTCGGGCGAGTCCCAAGGGTGTTTTAGTTTTGGCTAAAAGCAACCTATAAAACATTTCTACTTTTTCCTCCCAGAATCAAACTTCATAGCTATTTTACAACCATCAAAGAACTTTAAGGTGACTCATTAATTGAATGTCCACAACATCTTTTAGATTTTCTTAATGCTAATTATTTTATTAGTAAGGCAATTTTGCAAGGGTCAGTACAGCTTAATTCAGTAGCAGAAATAATCAAATAAGTAAAATCAATAATCTAGCCTATCTTTCCCTAATGCTGACACTGAGAACTAAAAAAGGGAAACTTTGAGAGAGACGGACAGAGTTTGGCATCTTGAACCCCAGAACTGGCCTGATGATGAAGAAGGTGTTGCAGCAGCAGGAGGTTCCCAGTACAGGAAGAGTACTGACTTAGAGCGGCAGGTCTCGGGCATCAGGGTGACTTCCTCATGCGCGTAGCGGTCCTCAGCTTCTTGTCTTGCAGCTCTGTAGCTCCCTTCTCCTCGTCTCACGATCTTCCTGGTCCCACGGAAGGAACACACCAGTTCTTCCTCTTTGCCTTTGTTCTTTGCCTTTGTCTTTATCTTTGTCTTTATCTTCATCTTTGCCTTGGTCTTTGTCTTTGGGGTCTAAACCCAGCTGTTGAGAGAAGTGCGATTTGAAGCCACATGTTGCGGGGCTAACGGGTTGGTCCCCATGTGCAGAACAGTCTCCGGCTCTGTGGCCCCGGCTCTTCTTCAGCTGCAGAGTTCTTTGTCCATCTTGATCTTGGCTCGAAGCTGCCTGAAGGATCCAACCAAAGATTCCTCTTTTGCACCCACCTTATAAAGGGTTTATCCACCTTTTGGTGCGTTTGCATTGGCTAGCTTTGTTGCTGTGCCTGTCTCATTGGCTGACTGCTTGGACAGATGATCTCATATCCATCACCTTGGAGACCTTATGACCGGATCTCTGTTCCAATGATCCCCGAGTTGCTCAACAGTCCTCCTGCGTCAGTTGCTTGCCCAACCTTTTCTTATGAAAGTTAAAGTTTAGCAATAAGGCCTTGGTCATCTCTGCTCTCCCATCAGTTCCTCTTTTCCCCTGACCTTTCACCTCCCATCTACCTGCAACACAACATCAGTGACCTTTAATTACAGTTACAACATTTTACACCTTTTCAAGTTCAATGTCAAAATCACATTTATAACCTTTTAGTTTCTCTGATTTAACATTCATTTATAATGTCATAATAACCATAACTTATTAGTTACTCTTATTATAATCATAGTGTGAGTTATTACAGACACTTCTGACAAGAAACCAAGAATAACCATTATTCTAATTATCTGATACCTGTTACACTTACTTGTTTCACCTTTAAGTACTTCCACAAGTGTAAGAGTAATTTTTAAATATTCTTATAATCAAACCAACATCAACCACTGGTTAAACCAATATTAATTATTGGCCCAATTATAAGTCATTATTATTAATGTAAGTATTTTACTCTGGGTTTTATCTAATTACTCAAAATGTTTAGATTTTATTCTTTATACCTTTAATGCTTTAAAATAAGGAATGGTCTGAAATATTTTTATACTGATGCAAACTGGAAACTTCCTCTTTCTTCAGGAAACCAGCTCTTCCTGTTCCATGACTCTATTTCTGCCTGACTATGATTTTTTATGATTAAAAAGAAAAAAGTAGAATTAAAGCAAAGTTTTCAGGACACAATAACAACAAACACAACCAGATTAATTTTATTACCGTCTGACTCTACTGTTGGGTCTTGATGTCACCTGTGTAGTAATTTTATTTATTATTACTATTAAACTAAAATCTCCAGCATGGGGAAGTGGGATGAGCTCGACTTTTCTCGACAACTTACGTAAAGATATATTCCTCAAACCTTAAATATGAATATTAACTTTTGAAGAAAAAAAGAATTTAGGTTATATGCAGATTCACTTACACTCAGTTATTCTAATAAACAGTTATGTGCAGTAGAAGGTAATAAGCTGCATTATCTTTAGACGCATTAATTACTGCAACAGCGTCTTCACAGGTCTGACTAACAAATCAATCAAACAGCTGCAGCTGATTCAGATGCTGCTGCTCGTGTTCTCACTAAAACCAGGAAGATAGAGACATAACACCAGTTTAAAGTCCCTACACTGGCTCCCTGTAGCTCAGAGAATAGACTTTAAAATACTGATGTTAGTTTATAAATCACTGAACGATTTAGCACCACAATACATTGAAGATCTGTTGTTGCTGTACCAACCGTCAAGACCCCTCAGATCTTCTGGTTCTGGTTCTGCTCTGCATCCCCAGAACCAGAACCAGATGAGGAGAAGCAGCATTCAGTTTCTACGCACCACAAATTTGGAACAAACTTCCAGAAAACTGTAAAACAGCTGAAACACTTTAAATCTCAATTAAAAACCCACTTGTTTAGAGTTGTAGTCGAAATGTAATCAATTACGAATTTAGTGATGGCACTTGACTTAATGTAATGTTTTGATTGTTGATTATATGTTGCATGACTCTGTGTTTTTGTGTTTGTTATGATGTAAAGCACTTTGAAATGCCTTGCTGCTGAAATGTGCTATACAAATAAAATTTTGTTTCATTTGATAAGGAGATTATATTATTTCTATATCACTACATTATCGTCCATTGTTGTTAGTTGATGAAAAACGATTTACCTAAAATCTCTGTCCTATATTTGTCATAATCTAATTGAAGATGAATCACTAAATTATTCAATCATAACTGATTATTTTAAAGTATCAGTGATACTAATCCCATACTTACATGATATCTAATCCAACTGACCACCAAACCACGAGGGTTTACGATAGTATGCTGTGTTTCTCCAGGGAAAATAGTGAGTGCACTTCAGGAGGATAAGAATCTGTCTTTTAATTTTAACTTTGCAACACTTCCTGAAACAAACTTTCGATGGCAT
The DNA here is from genome assembly GCF_904066995.2 of Poecilia reticulata. Taxonomy (NCBI): domain Eukaryota; kingdom Metazoa; phylum Chordata; class Actinopteri; order Cyprinodontiformes; family Poeciliidae; genus Poecilia; species Poecilia reticulata. Next base: position 2,581,023 of record NC_088839.1, read on the forward strand.
GACTGAGAAATTATTAGAGTTTCTTAGCAGGAACAGCAGCAGAAGGGTTGTACAGGAGTTACAAAGCATCTTAATAAATGTCCTGTTTATCTAATCAGATTAGGTTTTACAGGTTTAAAATAAAATACTCTATTTTATTTAAACACTAATTAATGCTGCTCTACAAAGGAACTCGGGTCATAAAAGCATGATACTGTGAATAGTGCATCCATTAGTCATCACCATTGTCCTCACCATTGCTAACTTATATTGAAGAGGTTTTGTATGAATCATAATCTATGAAACTGTAACAGGTAAGTATTCTCACATCCATTTCTTTCCACTTCTACTTCTGAGCACTGTCCAAGAATAGCAAAACCACTTGTTCACTGTTTGGAACATAAACTCAATTGCCAAATGTATCAGTTCACCCCTCCAAATAATTGAGTTTAGTTGTTGCAATCATTTCCCTGATTGGAGGCGTAAAAAACAACACCTAGCTTTCCAGACTGCTTCTGAATAACAGTTGTTAAAAACTGAGTTGCTCTCAGGACTGCAGTGGATACCAGATTGTTATAATGCTGTCTGTGTCATGAGACCTTACATAAAATTAAAGTTTTCCTATGTCAGCATTTTGTGGCACTGGAACAAAGTGAAGTGGAAAAAAATAGAGAACGACATGAACAGATCCACAAAGTGGTAGGCCATGTAAAATCTCAGAATGAAAGCAGCAGGAAAGACGTTCATAGGTTCAAGGTCAGCAGCTTTCTGATAGTTCAGTAGCTATGGATTCCTAAATGATGTGGCTTTCAGATGAGCTGAATAACAGTGTGTAGACAAGGTCATGAAATAGGTTTCTATGATTATGAAGTTCCATTCAGGTCTTCCGTCACCAAGAACAGTGTCAATGTGTTGGTGTAAGTCATGCCACCACCAGGCCTGTTGCAGTCAGTGTTTTCTAGAGCGTCGAGTCATGGCGCGTGCAGAGGGGAGAGCTGGGGTGCTTGAGCATCTGCCCTTTTTGCTCCTTGCACCAAAGTGCCCTTTTGGTCAATTATAATTTTTTTTTCTATTATTATTTCCTAAGCCCTCTTCTGACACAAAAAAAACATCTGCTAAAATTTTTAGCTTTTTTGTTTCTTTTTTGTATGACGTATTTAACCGGTCACCTTTGACCTTTTTCCCGTGACGCATGACGCAGTTGCCTCTCGCGCAGTGAGATAAGGCGGCTAACTGGAGCTTAACGTAGTGAACGTTCCAGATTACAGAACAGTTTTTGGTGAATTAAAAAAAACGTTTTTGGTGAATAAAGTGGAGACTTGCTGCTTGTCAGATGACGGAAAACGTTGAAGTATCGTTTCTGCTTCAGCTCGGAGTCGCGGTTTAAGCAGAGAGGTAATGAAATACAACAGACACTGACAGGCCTCTGCGTCTGCCTTTCTCTGAAGAACTACTGAGGGGAGGAAACAGGCAGGTGAGGAAAAACTGTTCTTATCTATCGATTCAGTATTTTTATTATACAGACATTAGGCTGTTGTTGTTGTGCTATAAGCTAGCTGCTAGCTAACGACTTTGCTAGCAAAGCAAGATAACTGAAAAGCTTCTCCCCTGTATCTTTAATCATATCAGTCATTCTTTAGTATTGCTTATGCAATAAGGGCACATCACCCGTCCAAATCCGATCATCTCCATAATGGATATATGTCCGATCTTCTTATTTCCTTTGCTACATAATGTACATTTCATTTATTCTGGCGTTAGGTAAATGTATCTTGAAAGAGAATAACACTTAAATAAAAGTCAAACAAGGATATTAATTTAGAATTAAAAATAACTCACCCTGAATTACCATGATAGATATAATGAATGTAATAAAAGTGACATTAATGAAGGGAAAAACTCAATCCAGACTTTAAGTTTAGTTTCTGGTTTGCAGAGTATGAAGTTAAATTTGTTTCCCAATTATTTAATGGAAAAAAAAACTAACCTCAGTTAAGTAAAATAAAATTGTAATCAAAACTTTTGGAATTGTAATGATCCCTTTAAAAAAACAGTTTTGTTTTTTTTATTTTTTATTAACTCATGCTTACCAAACATAAACATTTATTTGCACACATCAGTAATATTTTGTTGTGATTTTATGCCCTGCTCAAGACATCATGTGAGAATCACAAGCAAAACTTTGAGTCACAAACTAAAACTTAGAATAACAAGAAAAGATTCATGACAAGCGCAAATAAGTTTGTTTTGCAAAGAAAGTTAACTTCATGAGTCAAAAATGTGTGATTTACATTACTTAAAGTTTTTTTTAAGAAAAACTCAGTAGGTTTTTCTCATGGTGACATGCATTAACAATTACATTTTTGCTTTTGTATTTTTTCTTTTTTCTGCAGTTCCACGATAAAGTTTGATGCAGCTCTGCTTTCCTGAATGGACCGTCTTCATCTCCACTGCAGCAAACAGGCAGATCTTTTATAGATTACAGTCACTAAAAGGTTGCATTGTGCCCTTGTTTATATTTTAATAGTGTAATTCTGTAAAGACAAAATATGTCTGGTGGTCCAGCTCTGATTTACATATCTTGCTAAATTGAGGGTTTGAATATTGCAAAACTTTCCTATAACAAAATAGACCTGCAGAAAGAAATGACTAATAAAATGTCTTACGTAGGCATAGTGTTATGCTCTATATGGAGATGTTTGTTAGCTTTGATTGTATATCTCACATTTTTGTAATTTATCTGTCATGAGGTGGGGTGGTGAGGAGAGACGCGGGACCCAGGATATAGATGAAATGATGAATTTATTGATAATAATGCTCGGAGTCCAGTACAGGCAGCACGGCAGGAAACAAGCACACAGCTAAATGCTGGTAGCAACTGACTTGAAAGACTAAGTAAGAGCGAACACAAACCAGGACTTAGCAGTTCTACTGGAGCGTGACAACAATAGACAAATGACGACTGACGTATGACAGACAGCGTTAGACAGCAATAGACATATGATGAGATCTGACGAAGAACACAGACAACAGGTGAGACTAAATACACAGGGGAAATCAAGGGAAGAGACACACCTGGGAGACAATCAACGGGGAGGACGTAGAGACAGGACTCACACAGAAAAACTCAAAAATTAACACGCAGAAACATGGATTATGACATTATCATTGTTTATTAAACTCTTAAAGCTGTGTGGCTTTGATGTGCCTTTTTTTGTTGTTGAGCACCTGCCCCTTTAGTGGTCTCTGCACGGCCCTGAGCAGTAGATTATTATCTTATAATAAACCACCAATAATATTTAAACAGAGTAAATTGTCAAAGCTATGTGACTTAATCTTTGTATGTTGTCCTGGTTTTAGACAAATAGTCTAAAGAATTTGCAAAATGTAAAAAATATATGATGTAAATCAGTGGTCCCCAACCTTTTTATTATCGCGGACCGGTCAAGACTCTGAAATTTTGCTGCAACCTGGGAGGGGGAGGAGAGGGCGTGACCCCCAGATAAGGCTTCTGCATGTTTCCCCTTAAATCCTGAATATACCCAATTTGGGTTGTCTTGGCCCTTTTATCACAGCCTGTGGGGTTTTCCCTGACTTTAAACGAGAATACAACCTGCTGAATGTGACAGGTAGCCAATCAGAAAGCGCGGTGACGTAAGAACAGAGGGGAATCCCAAACAGCTGACATATCACGCAACTGAGAGTCCGGTGGATATCAGAGATGATATGTGGAAATGTTTATTATTATATGTAAAGGTCATTATTATATTTTATTATGTTTATTCAGTTAAAAATGTTAACCCACAATGTTAAAAAACACATTCACCTCCAAATCATAGTGCAGCAAATAGAGCGGCTGCTCCCGTCGTCTTTCATCCACCGCCTTTTCTTTTTACGTCTTTTACCTCTTAAAATGACTCCACAAACTATCACTGTTGTTTCTACATAGTCATTTGTGTTTGGTTATTCTAAATTCCCATATGCTATGTTGGGGGTTTTACTGGATTATCCTCTGGAATCAGGATGTTCGTGACTGGAATCGGTTCGTGTTGCTCCTGCCTTGGACACACGAACCGATCGAACCTGTTGGACTTTTATCAGCTCTGTGGTCACAGAGGTTTGGAGAATCGGCCGATAATTCTTAAATCTTGCCGTCTAAACCAGACTTAAGACTCACAAGCTCTACTCATCTCTTCTCGACCACTGCCCAAACGCTCTGACTCTGGTCGCTATGGTAATGTTTACATATCCCTTCAAAATAAGAGATGTTCGTTTTTGTGGGGTAGAGGTTATCCCACAAAAACCAACATTTTACTTTCGTGAAAATTTTAACTCACGATAATGACTAATGGGAGCCCTGAGCTTGTTTCTCTGCAACGAGACGGTTCCATCTGGGAGTGATGAGAGACAATGACATCCGAAGTGTTGCTTATACACTCCTGATCAAACTCTTAAGACCAGTCAAAAAATTGCAAGAATTTGCATTTTGCTCTATTGGATCTTAAGAAGGTTCTAAGTAGAGCTTCACAATGTTAAAGTAAAAAATCAGTGCAAGAGACAAGACCTTTTGAGCGGGGAATTTTCTGAAAACTGCATTTACACTCAAACATGATATTTTTTTCAGCTGATCAAAAGTTTAAGACCATAGTCTTTAAAAGCCAAAATCTGTGCAAAAATCTGGATTCCATGTCATTTTCTGTCAAGTCTTTACAGTGTCAAGACCTCCTGATGGCAAAAGCAAAAAAGCTCACTGACTTTGAACGTGGTAGGATTGTTGAGCTGCATAAGCAAAGCCTCTCACAACGTGCCATCGCTGCTGAGGTTGGACGCAGTAAGACAGTCATTTTGCATTTTTTAAATGATCCTGAGGGTGATGGAACAAAAAAGTCAAGTGGTAGACCCAAAAATATTTTACCAGCTCTGAGCCGCAGGATCCGATTGGCTGTCCGTCAAGACACGGGACGATCCTCTACCCAAATGAAGGCCATTACTGGTGCTGACTGCTTGTAATGTGCACTGCATGAAAAGTGGGATGCCAATGCAGCTCATGAGCGACAGATACCGACAGCAATCGACAGTTTGCATCTTCACTGTCTCACGACTCATGGGAGTCGAAATCTGTCGATTGCGGAGGGGGGAGTGGAGGTGTTAACGACTCTACGAATAGAGTAGCCTAGCATATGCAAAGGCACTTCAGCAGATCCACGTGGATTCTCAGTCATTGGATGAAAAACAATGACATCACAGTTCATTATTGACATGTGATTGGTTGGTTGATGTGTGCCCATTGGATAGCACTTATGTCTTTATAAATAAACACCGCCCCAATCATTAATATTTTTAATGCTGTATTTAAAAAAAATCTATATAAAAATAAATGCTGTATTAAAATATATTCATTTGATATTGCTTTTATGCAACATGTTCATATATGAGGAACATAAAAGAGGCACAGATGTTTTTTTCATTTTATTCTTTTTACTGTTTGCACACAAAATAAGACATAAATGTTTGTCCATTTCTGGACCATCTGGAAGTGTTTTTTTGTCCAAACATGATCCAACATCATGCTGCGTTCAGGACAGGCCCAACGTCTCTCCTGAAGCGTAGACCTGACGTTTCTTCCTGTTTTGTAGTCCTAATGTCACTGAGCTCCTGGTTGGAGGAACTTGGGGTCCATCCTGACACCAGCTCATAGCTGCCATCCTCCCAGAATGCCACCTCCTCTGCTGCCAGTACTCTCTGCCTTCCTCCATCAGCTGTTAACACAGAACAGACAATCATTATGAGCTACAGGCATCTTTTAGTCATTATGAAACTACAGTGAAATTGTTTGGCAACTTCCAGCTTAGTATGCACACATAAGACATTTTAAAAAAAGGGAAAAAAAACACATTATATATGGGACTCACCTACCAGTCCGGGATAAATCCATTCTCCTGTTTCTTCTCTGGGCCTTTCCCCCTTTGCAAAGAAACTTTCAAAAGACATCTGATCTGTTTCTTACTCATTTTGCTGCTTGTGGCCTCAGTGTTGGCGTGCAAGTAACTGAGAGAATCCGGTTAAAGGATTTTCAAAATACAAGATCCTCCAGACTCAAATAATACATAAAATGGAAATATTTAATTATTTCTTGCGCGGCCCGGTACCAATTGGTCCACGGACCGGGGCTTGAGGACCACTGATGTAAAAGACATATTTTTTTCTGAGTGGGAATTTTACACCATCTTGCATGAAATTGGCTCATGTAAATTATGAAAGTGTGAAAATAATTTTATCAGGAACAAACTGCGTGTTACGACATTAGTAATAAGTTTTGCACTAAGCCTTTAGAGAAGCGAAGAGAGTTTTACTCTACAGGACAGATGCTGGGATGGTTTTGTTTAACTGGAGCAATGCACAAGCATATGCAAAATACCATAGAATATTTTTTTCCCACTTATATAAAAAAACACACACACACACACACACGCACGCACGCACGCACGCACGCACGCACGCACGCACGCACGCACGCACGCACGCACGCACGCACGCACGCACGCACACACACACACACACACACACACACACACACACACACACACACACACACACACACAGCTGTTCTTCTCCTTTCCTCTACATACTCATTCTCATCTTTAATTACAACATGAGCAGCGTGGGCAGCTGCTCTCAGTTTCGTTCCAGTCTGGAACTCTCATATTCTAATTGACATTTATTTCAGCAAAACACAGATGCAAAAAGAATATCATTTGAAACATCCCTTGTGTTAAACTGGTTAAACTGGCTATGCCTGAAAAGAGTTTTTTTCCCTTCAACTATGTAAACACCAAAACTACTCTATTGATCATAAAACTGTTCCTCAGGAGTGGTGACATTTCTGGCAATAGCAACAAGGCAGACAACTCAGGAAACACTATGAGCTCTGAACACACTTATCATTACTGCAATACTGCATCAAATGAAACCATTAACATTGACCATTTTTCATCTAGAAGAAAAAACATGATGCCCTTGACAAAACTATTATTACATTACATATTGATTCAGCATGCAGCATTATGTACATGCCTTCATTAGAAGTGAACAATAAAGAATAAAAGTGGAAGGATAAACTACCGTTACTGCCTAGTGCTTCAGTTCAGGCAACAGTACTTTACAATATTCATCAACATTTCCACTTGTCCTCATATCCATACCTCATATCTTAGTGTGATTTATTGCTTTAGAATAACACAATAGCATGATAATATACTACTATGAACTTTTACATTTACAGTGGTAATCTTTCAAGTTATGTTTTTACCAGCTTTACACACCCAGACACTAAATGTTGCCCATTTTTCTTTGTAAAATATCTCAGGTTTGTTTGTAATAGTCGGTTATTAAATGTTGCCACATATATTATGTCATGTTTTGTGAGGTGAGAGGCAGATCGGAACACACAGCAATATGGAAGTACGAAAAACACTGTAAAACTCATGGAATCAGGAAAACACAAGTCAGAGCAAGTGTTGATTCAGAGGTTGACATACGCATTCAGTGGTGAGTGAATGAAAAAGAAAAAACTTATATACTGACAAAGTTGATTGCTGGTGACTGATTACTAACTGATTGCAGGTGTGAGGAGAGAGAGTACACAAACTACAGAAAAGCAAAGAACTAGACACAAGGAATAAACACAAACTGGAAAAACTAAGGACTGAACTAAAGTAAAACAGAATCTAATCAAAATAAGAAACTCAGGAATACAGAATAATAATGAAACTGGTATCAATAATCAAATCAATAACTCAAGACCCTGACAATGTCCATTGCAATGTTATTATTTTGTCTCTCATTGTTCTTTTGTACAAAATGAAATCAAATGAAATGGTACCTGACATATGTAAAGCTTTTCTGGATATGTTACAATAAAATCTGTCATTTCTACTGACGCACACATTCAAAGCTACAGGATAGTAGCTTCAGCTGCCATGGGGAAATCTGACAGAGGTGAGGTTGCCACACACCGACGCCAAGAGCCCTCTGATCACCTCCACCTTCTGACCAGCCAAGGCAGGTGGAGTGTCCTGCCCAATACCACGACAGAGACGGACAGAGTGAAAACCACTCAGTGATACTGATTAACTGTCAGATACTGAAAGTAGAAGTTATCCCATAAAATATAGAAGAAGAAACTCACTAATAGTTTTAGTATTCAACTGCTATAGAAAAAGGATCCAATCAGGATGAGGTTTGAGGTTGTTGGTGTACTGGAAGGAAAACCTCCACCTCACTCCAGCACTTTACAGCCTCCAGAAATGCCTGCAGGCCTCCACGGATGAGGAAGAGGCATTGCTGAGGACTTGTGTTGTCCAGTAAGGTAAGATTATTTATATAGCACATTTTCAGCAACAAGATAATTCAAAGTGCTTTACATGAGTTAAAAGAAATACAAACAAAATAACAAACCAAATGAAAGAAAAAAGAGGAAAGAAAACTAATCTAATGTTGTTCTAAAGTATGTAAACTAAGTGCTCCTGTTGCTAAGTATCTAATTCCATTTCTAAATAGTGAAACTCTACAGTTTTTGATAAAATAAGCTAAAGAATGACTGATCTAATTCTTTTTCTGGGTTAAAGTGAGTACTCCACAATTCTAAGTTTGTTCTAAATCTTTTTCTGGGTTAAAAGTAATATAAACTAAGCAGTGACTGTTCCTGTTAGGTATTTCTGGATCCCAAGTTTGTAGTTATTCTAATTCTGATTCCATTTCTGGGCTGTATAAATTGATCTAAATGGTGCGTACTCCACAATTTCTAATATTACTAATAAACTAAAATAATCCTTTTCTGGGTTAAATAGGGAGTACTTCACCGTTTCTAAAACAAAAAAGAGGAAAGGACACATTAGGGCAAATGGCAACATTCAGACAAAACAATGGGCAAAACAAAGACACGAGTGAAGGCGGTGACATCACAGGGCCATGAAACCACGTTGCTCAGCCTTCTGGCAAAGTCCGATACAGGTGTTGTTATCAAGGCATGATGTCCTTTGGAGCGTTCAGCTTCGCAACTCCATTTATACAGGAGGGGATGAGGAGGGAAGAGCGTTGTTTTTACATATCTTCAAGGAGATTAGAAATATGCAGCCCTTCCAAGGCCACACGGGGACAGCCAATTCATAAACACAATGTCTCAATCATCCAAATTAGTTTGGTGGTTCCACTGAACCGAAACTAGCAACTTCTCCAAGATTTATTCCATCTGGTTAGTGAGTTTTAGAGTCCTCATCTCTGTCCACACCAACAGTCTCAGTGTTTGCCAGTTCGGCCAAGTCTGTCACAAATTTGTTGATAAGCCAGGAATCCACAAGCTCCAAACAGCAGAAATCCTGTTATCATGAATAAATCCAGGGTGAATCGTGCTGGGTTTGTCCCTGTGTAACAGTCGTAATTGTGTAGTATCTCTTTAAGACATTCTAGTATCTCAGATGACGTCATGTATGCGTCGCTGTTTCTTTTTAGAGAACGTCTGAGAAACCTGCTACAGTTGGATACTGTAACAGTCGTTATAAATTGTTACAATACCTGGACTGAGATGGACATATAACTCTCTTACGTTGGTGACGTTACGGGTTGCTTTGAACTCTGTTTATTTCATGTGTGAATGTGTAGCAGCCGTTCAACCGGGCTTGTAAGGTTGGTGAAGAGCGTTTTATTAAAGGACAACACTGTGGAATTCTCAGTACCAGTGAAGTTGTGAGTTTCTAACCGTCCAGTCGAGTCTACCGCCTCCTCTCCTCCCTTAAACACAACCTGAAGCGTTACACCTGCAGGACAAGAGGGCTCTCTAGTCGAAAATTTCATCAATTGCATTGAGAGATTGGTTGACTAGATCCATAATTTGTAGATTTGAATGATTTGCAAAGAAAGACTCCAAAAATATAGAAAAAGAGAAAAAACAGGACAAAAACAGAGCAAGCAGGGCAGACAAGGGCAGGGAGGGAGCAGAGGAAAAAAGTGTCCGCCTTCGCCGAGAGCAAGAGATGAAGGTTGTCATTCCTTATCGCCTGGTGTGACATCATCGACACAAACACACACAAAGCAGAATTTGTAGCTTCTTCTAAAACAAACTTTTTACAAGCTTTGTACTTTTTAGGAATTCCTGCTGTGGAAATCCATATTTCATTACACTGTTGTGTTTTTACTATAATTGTAACAGAAATAGAACTCTGCTGCCTTTTGTGTTAAAGTTCAGTCTGACTGGACTTGATCGTAAATGATGGTAGTAATTATGACAGTGTTCTGTAAAACACTACAGTCTGAGCAAAAATGTAAAGTAACTATGTCCTACATCACCACACTGAACTCTGCACGTAATGAACTCATTGGCTGTAAACGATGAGGTTTACAGGAGCTGCTGAGAACTGATGGAGAAACTGCATCTGTTCGCTGACTGAATCTTGTTCCTGAATACTTGAAATTCTAAATGAATAGTTTCCTCTTTTTAGATTAATAAAGCATGTTTTTATTTCATTAAATCTATAGTAATTGCCAATTATGTATGTCTTGACGTTTTATGTTGCAATTGAGTTTAATAATGCTGTCAACTGTGGATGTTTCTTATAGGTTATGCTGATGTGCACCACCTCTCCCTGTGTTTGATTCCTCACATGTGGATGTCGTATGTTGGTCCTAACGGAAACCTCAGTAGCTAACTTCATAAAACGGATCCATATTATATATCACTCACATGGCATAATATGATAGGTGTGAAGAACTGACAACATTTCCAACATATCCTGTTTAGTCAAGCTCCCAAAGAAATCACAGTGCTGATAAACACCAAACCAATCTCTACTGCATGCTCCTTCTGTCACTTGACTTCCTCCTAAACATCATTAGTATTATTTAAAGAAAAAAGACCGTACTAATGGGAAGGTTGTGTGTGTCTGCCCATGTTTATATATTTACCTCCCATAGTTTTGACAAGCAGTCTGAAATGATCATCAGTTGTTATGTCATCAGAGGAGGCCTCCCTTCTCAGATTAATCTCTGTGTGAGGAGGGAAGCAGGTGCTGCAGTCATTACCAGCCGTCACTCCCCTGCAACGTCACACAAGAGGAGGCAGCAGGGGATGTTCAGACCTTCCCCCACGTTTGAGCTCATTTAGCTATGAAATCTAAAGGATGTGACCAAACATGTTGTTCTAATAACACCATCTGATACTATATTAGAAATACACAGTAAGAACGTATTTATACTGCTACATTGTAATAAGTTTTTTTGTTCTATATTGGATATTTATCCCTCATCACCTTTGAAACTAATGGCACTCAGACCATACAGCCTAATAGTTCAAGCAGTCACATCCATTTGCATAGATATGAAAACATTTTTACAGAAACTCAAATCCTAAATCTAAGCATGTCCCTATTACTGCTTTTATACCAATTAGGAGTTAGCTAGCTCTGGTTGTATCTAAAGAAGATTGATATATTTCTAGGCTTTACTGCAGAACTTTAGATGGCCCTGGCATGAATAAACTGGAATCTGTGTGGATTCAGTTTAGATGCATTTTTCAAGCAACTCATAACTCATATCTGGCCAAGAGCCACAACAGCTAAAGCGGCTGCTGTTCAGTTCGGCTATAAGTCTGTTTCAGCATGTTGCTTTAGCTCATTTCTATTTCAGACAGCTCATAAGAAGTATCACAGAGGGGAGAAAAGTGGGATTTCTTTTCTTACCCTCGATCAAAATATTAATTTCTCACACTTTATAGCGAAAAAACACCAAACTTATATACAAGGCGTGATTGATCGTCGGTGAGTCTGCTTTTTCTCCCCAATTCTGGCCTCAGAGGTGAATCAGTAGAATGTTCTGCCTTTGAACCCCTCTCTTCCTCACATCAAACTCCTACAGCCCCTAGCGTGTTGTTCTTCTAGCTCAGAAAGTGTCAGACAAGTAGGATGGTTGATGTTTACAGCCAGTTACTATTAGACATCAGTGTTTTACTTAAGCACTGAATTCAGCTGTCTGATGTCAGTCTGGAGCCTGCAGGGGCCGATAATGCTACCTTCGACATTACCTTTTCTCCAGAAAGGTCTGAGACAGCCAAGCCTCCAGGGCTGGAGGAAGACAACAAACCGAAATGTTTCCATTTCTTCTTTTCACTCCTTCCTTGTTTGTTTGGTGGATAGAAAAGGTTGGAAAGCTTAGGGGAGATTTTGTTGTGTGAGAAAGTCAATACATTCTGTAAAAAAAAAAAACAGAATAAAAGGACTCAAGATTAATGTGCACAATGTGCAGGTCCATATGGTGCAATCCCATTAGTCTCTTCAGTCTTGCATGTTCAGATTTGTCAAAAGCAGAGTGTAATAAATGTTTACAGAATAAGCTAAGCTTCTGTTTACCAGAAGACACTAGTTTTTGATCCAGCCTTTGACTGATATGGGATCTGGAAATGTAATAAATATATTTTCCTAAATTATGCAAATATGGACCAAAATATATCTTAAAATGTTTTGATAACCCTCATAAATTTAAGTCTAAGCATTATCATACACAGCTGTTGTTCATCAATGCTAAATTTAGTATTACCCTATCTGGATCTTATTTGAGAAACATTTATTTCCAATGCAATAATACAGTAAAAGTGTGAGCTGCTCATTACGTCTTCATGTTGTTTACAGTGTTTGTGTACATGGTGCATGCGAGGAGCTAATAAGTTGCTCTGCACAGCCAGATCAGTAATTGTAGCGCAACGAGTAACGTTCAGACCTTTCAATTTCAAACTGAGTTTGTTGAAAAGGAAAATGAGGAAACGAAGAGGACCAAACGGCTGAACACCTGCTGCTGATGTTTGGGAATGAGGAAAGCAAAGAGCTCCAGTTTCAAGCTGTTTAAGGATCAAAATATTTTCTAAGATACATTAGTGTGGTGTGTTGCAAAGCCTCAAAGATGCTTCATTGACACCAACACCCATTCATCATCTTGAAATTTTTTTTATGTTAGCTTTTGCTAATGGTGTTAGCTGTAGCCAATACAGCAAACGGCAGATCACAAGCCGATCATGTTTTTTTCCAACCCACCGTCATGTTGGTATTCAGTTTTCGAACCCACATGCAAGAACACAACCAGAAGAGACTGATAAAATGTACAATGATAAGTTTGATTGAAGTCAGGGAAGGAATCAGGGAGAGTACTGGAACTGATGACCGGGTCGTCCTACTGCCAACAGGAGAAGCAGGGTTAGAAAGTGAAGGTGAGAATTTTCTAGGAATAATTCAGGTTCTTTCTTACTTTGTAGGAAGGTGATGAAACTTGTACAGAGCGCTGGGTGGTTTGGTTTCGTTGGAGAGCGGACAGATTTGTTAACGGCTGGAGGAGCGGCTTTGGCCGTGGTCCGATACTTTCTCCGGTTGGGTTCGGGCTTGGGTCTTCTGACCCGGAAGCTTCCGAAGGGGAATCCACCGGAGAGGGACCGACGAGGGGGAAAGGTGAGCACACGAGGAGTGGCGTCTGGCCGGTAACACCGACAGCGTCGAGGGAGGACACAGGAGGTAGGTGATCCACAGCAGCGGGGAAACAGACTCACTCAGAACCCGGGAAGGACTGAACACACGGGAACAACGAGGAGGTAGAGCAGAGCACAGAGGGCCTTTCTCTGGAACGATTAGTTACCGAGGTAAGCAAACACTCAGGCGATGAGAAGAAGAGGAGCTGCTGCTTATATCCACAATCCACGCCCTCCAAACGAGCTGCAGGTGTGAGCACGGGTTGAACCCAGCAGCTTCCCAGGGGCTCTGCATGTTGGTGACATCTGGTGGACGCCATGAGGAATGACGGTTCCAACAACAATAAAAACTCAAACCCAGAAACAAACAAAACAAACTAACAAAATAAAAGAGGGAAAAACACAGACCCTGACACCCATATCCCGTGTAAACCAGCACGTATGAACTTCGTGGCAATTTGACTTAAATCAGATATTTATTTTGTGTTTTATTTTGGAGGTTTTTAACCTCCATCACCTCGACTTCTTTTAGAAATATGTCTTTTAGGTTAATAGGACAGCATATTTGGTTCAACATGTTCAACTAGTCTAGAGTCCTTTAATAACTTTTGAAATGTTAGTGATAGACACTTAGAATCTCCTGGTAATCTAAAATGTATTGACTGTAGAATGAATCTGGATTACCAGGAAATAATCCATGAATCCATGAGCAGAACATCCAAAGAGATTACAAACCAGGAACCTTCATGCACTGATCACTGCACACTTCTGAAGATGATGTCACTTGGAGTCAATGAACCTTCTGCCCACTTCATGAATCATTTTAACTGTGTGGGAAGAAAGAGAAAATAATAATAGAAAAACGCTATGTAGTAAAAATCCTGAGCAAAAAAGCTGATTTTGCTAGGTTTCTCATAATAAACATTAGATGCAATATATTTATCATCTTCACAAGGTGGTTTCTGGGTGTAGGTTTTGTGAGACCCTGTTTGAACTCCCTTGTAAAGCTGTGAAATTACCAACAACCACTGTGTTAAACCAGCTGGTCCAGGCAGATGGTCCTCTTTCCAGAGACAGGTTCCTTTGAAAATCTCTGACATCTATTTTGCGTTATCTTTGTATAGTATGCTAATATATCTCTTGCTATGGCTTTCTGGCTCTAGTCATTGTGTTGTTCAATCTTCATTTTCTGAAGGAAGGAGAGGTGTTTATCAATGTGCTGCAGGTCTTCTTTGTACATTATAGTCACTGATCATGTATATAATTATGTACTAGACTTGTAAATCACACCACAATGTAATTTACAGGGATCCAGGAAATGTTCTGTTTTTAATTGTTCATGCTTGAGTTTTTGAATGTGTTGATAAGAGGGTCTCCTTCAGGCTGCTGACCAGGTTAAACCTGAACATCACTTCCTTCACTTTCTGTCCCTCTCAGAACTCAGTAGTCTAATGAGTTCAATCTGTCTCCTGCTTGTATGAAAGGTTTTTACTGGACCATAATAACTTACTTTGTGTTGAAAGAAAATCATTTATTGCTGCTAGTTAAAGCTGAATCATCTATATAATGCAGATGTTTGATGGCAAAGGTTGAAACTGTGAAATGGGTATTTAAGTGTGAAGGGAAGAACAGTTTGCCGATAAAGCAGGACACATTTAACTATAGTCCAGTATCTTAATAAAATTGGCTTATATGTTTTCATAGCTTATTACCAAACCCTGGAACTGATTTAAAGTTCTAACTTTACCCACCATAGAGGCTCATCAGATGAGTCCATGGTGAAACAGCTCTGTTCAAAGAAACATTACAAACCCTGCTACCAGCCAGCCACTGCACAGGGACCACCAATCCCCACTATATCTGATCCTCCCCAAGCTGATGGTGTTGATTGCACGGCTTCACATTTTGTCATAGACACAAAGGAACCCACAGCTGTTAAAGACGATTCTACAGGATTCAGAGCTCACTAAGGTCTCAGCAACTTACGCAAATTATTGAACGTGGTTGGCTTGCAGCTGCTTTAGGAAGCCAATGAGACGGATACACTGACTTAGAGTGTGTCCTTGATATTTACAGTAGTGATGTAAAACCTGAACAACTCTACCTTCATGATGCCTTTTCTTCTCTCAGAACTCCATGTTATAATTTTTATGTGTCAGCAGCGCTTCCCCATCCTACCAGGAAACACATGATTTCTCTTGATGTTGTACTCACACACACGTCTGGACTGTGTCAGGAAGTGGCTGCAGAATAGAAAGAAGATCATGGAAGAGTAGCAGGACATGAGTGACATCTTACACCAACTCCTAGTTCTTTTCATATTAAGGAGAACTTGAAAACTGTAAAGGGCAACACATGAGTGCTATGAGTTGTGCATCAACACATTGACTCAGATTATTGTCAGCTTTACCAACCTGTTCTGTTCTGAAGGGTCGGCCCTTCTGATAAAACTGTCCTCAGCTGAAGCCAAATGATGTGTTTTCACTCGGCATGAGGCATCCAGAGTGTGCTAAAGGCACCAAGTGCATCATTTGACACAAAGCGCTGTGGCCCCCTAAAGCGTGTTTCTCTTCATGCACTAATACATATAACTTCGTTCTTAATACACCCCTGAAGACCTGACTGCGACCGTCCACATTCTTGTAGATTTCCTTCCATTGCTGCCAACTTTTTATCCACAGTGAAGTGCTTCAACAGACCAGACCAGTTAGACGGTTAATGACTGACTTTATACTTTCTATTGCTTCTGTTTAGCTTTTGCTGTTGAGAACACATCTTTAGAATGTACTGAAGCAATAATTCTCATGAAATGTGCCTCATGGGTGAATGCAGGCCAGAATGATCAATTATAAACCCATTACCAACACATATTCCTGCACACAGCTGCCAGCTACAGTCTGTACACGGCATGTTGGCCTATTCTACAACACACAGGCAGCAATTAACTCAGGGACATTTATTGACTTGATCATACAATAGCAACTTAAAAATTAAATGTCAAATAATTAAAATTCCAGACAACAGATATATGTTATCTTCTTCTCGGTAAGAGCCTGCAATCACTCACGTTTCTAGAGTTATTCTCTATAAGAAGCACCTGTTCTGTCTCTCTCCGTCCCCCTCCTCCTCTGCCTTCCTTCCAGATTTCCATCTCTGCAATGATGCTGTGCTAAAGCTTTATTAATGTTACGTTTACCACAGGAATACAAGCCCTGTGATAGTGAATAGCTGTGTGGATACATGACTCTGTCAACCCCCATGACCTCGCATTCACATACTTTAATTTGCTTCGATTCACACACTCAGGCATGTGTGTACTGCTGGATGTTATTTGAAGGAACATCAGTTTCTGTGAAAGATAATAGCCCTGCAGCTGGGAACCAGCAGTCACAATGAGCCCTGCAATCATTAGAAGATGGGGTAGGATATCAGTTGGAGGAGCTGCCCTGTGTTTGGGAAGTCACTGGACTGAAATCATTTAAAGCAATTCCACATCTGAAAAAACTGGGAGTCATTTGGTAAATTCCAGAACATTTACTGCCTCTGCATGATCATTTTAGCACAACAAAGACAATTAGAGTTGCAGCTTTAAGACATATGTTAAAGTTCTATTTACATAGCAGCAAATCAAAGAAATTTTCCTTGTAAAATCCGTCAAAACCAATACGAGAAATGCCTTTTTATCTTTTATTCTTTATCATCCAAATTCAGGAGCGTTTAATTGAAGTTGAGTCCATAGGTCAGCTTGTTTTTGTTGCATTCATCATTTCTAAAGTTTATGTGGATACATCAGAATGTGCTATAATGTTTGGGAGGAGTCTTATTGGGAAAATGTTACCATTATTATATTATATGTTACTCATTGCATTGTTATCATTATTTTACTTATCTAGTAGTTATGTACTATACATCATTTACTCATTTGGTTTATTATGATGGGAATTATTTTGCATTTATTGATTACATTGATATGAATTGGCATTTACTTATTTGTTGCTGCTGACCTTTATTTCCAGACATAGAATGGTTTAGAACAGTGGTCCCCAAACTATGGCCCCTGGGCCGGATCCGGCCCGCCTCCACATTTGGTCCGGCCCCCTGAACAATACCAGAGAGCATTCAGATTTTTTTTCATACATTGTATTTTCCGGTTTATATGTGGATTTTTCTTCAACCACCAGGGGGCTCTTTAGCAGGAAGTGTGTCCTGTAAACTGTGGGTGTTTGTTTTGCATGGCGCATTCCTTTAGGGAACTGCTGTACGGTTGTTTGCTAGCGGCGTTCATAATATGTTTGTTATGAATGCCGCATTCCAGGTCGAATTCTTCGAAGCAATGCCTGTAAGTAGCAGCTTATACTTCAAAACGAGCCTTTATGTTAACATATGAGGAATTCATATGTTAAAGTTACTTTCCCTCAATAGAATATATACTAGTCAGTCCCAGTGACCATTTCACTAACGGTTTTTGCCCATGTGCTTTCTGGGCAAAAATCAATCAAGAAACGGGCAACGCAACCCCCCCACCCCGGCAACAATTTCCGGCAGCGCAGGTGATAACCGTGTAACATTGTTTCTGTTACAAACTGACTCCGGCCCCCACCAGAGAAGGGAAAAGTTATGTGGCCCTCACAGGAAAAAGTTTGGGGACCACTGGTTTAGAACAATGGACACATAGATGGTTGAAGTGGAAGCTGACACATGAGGTAAGTAAAAAGGTTAAAGTTCATGGGTTGTTTCCCATGATGAGGTGAGGAAGATAAGGATACTACATCGCCCTGACGTATCTATAAACATGCCTGAAGAAGGATAAATAGTGAGAGGATCTTTGTGTTAGCAGTTCGATGACTTACATACTGTACCTCATTGTCTTCCCCTTTATCAATTAAAGCCTTGAAACAAACATTTGTGAGTGTGTCTGATTTGATTCTGCCTTGAATGTTTCCTTAATATTTTCCTAACAGATCTATTTGCTGAAAGCAAGACAATGTGGTCGTCAGTGGCGTGTTTGAATCCACCAGATAATTCAGAGGCGTTGTGAGCTTTACAACCTAGCTGCTTGCTGCCCAGAGTCTTTTTTAGTGCTATTTTCATCTCACCTGAGCCCCGTTTGAAGACCTGATGATCCGCATTGGTGCCTAAATCTCCCTGCAGGACATCATCATATAGCGGAGTCTCTCCAGTGGCAAAAGTTCAGATTTTCCAACTCCAGGAAAACTTTGGATGTGCATTGGACGCTCGGAATGTTTGAAATGTTTGAAACACTTCAGATGCACCATGAGACTTCGACACACCTTCGACATTTTACCTTAAAAATAACTGCAAATATGCAGTGTAGCTACTGCACTGCATATTTGGTTCCCAATCAACTGTTGTAGTAAAATCATAATGCTGCTTTTAGTATATATGAATAAGCAAGAGAAGGGAAGAAGTGAGTTCAAGCACATCATTTGAAACAACTTTATTCTCCTGCAGCCAGTGAGCTTAGGTATTAGTTGAGAAAATCTGGGGAAAAGAGTCACATGCCAGTTGGGTGTCTCACTGCACATCTCTGGCTATTGTCTGCTTTGTAATGTTTGTTAAGGAGAATCCACAATAATATTGTACCCGAATCAGTTTCTGAACATACTGACAAAACAACGTTCTCTGGGAATATTTTTTGGTACCAGATAGTTTTCAGATCAGAGCTTGGATCTCACACATGTGAGCTTTTCATCCACCTCGTTTACATCCAAACATTTTGATGTATAACCAGGGGTGAAAGTAAGGGGATACGGCAGGATACTGGGTACCCCTAAAAGATTTAGCGGGGGTACGCAGTACCTGCAAGAGAGGGGAGCGGCTGTCTGCTGTAAAAACATGAATGGGTTCACTGTGCAGCAGTGAGTGATTAGTTTTAGAACAATCTAAAACACGACTTAATCAGTTAATAGCTTTTTTCTCATTTCATATTGTTTCTGAACTGTTTGTGCTTTACTAGAGCAGCGGTGCAACACGACGATCGGTTTTGAGTCGATCTCGGCGGTAGGTGACAAACTGAACGCCGCCAGGAGGCTGAGAGCAACACGTCCTCTGACTGGCTTAAAACGTTCATAACTTTATGAAAGAACAACAACAAAAATAATCAACAAAACATGTTAAAATGAATGACCCAACAACAATAATAATCTCAGTAATTATTGTTTCAACAAGGTGTTGCTCAATTCTGTGCGTTTCGGTTCCATTACCAAAATAACGAGCAGAGCAGGAGTTTAAAATTAACTAATCAACCACCACTGTGTTCAGGGAGCTTATTAATGATCACAAAGTAACGGACTGAATGTTTTTAACGTAATCTCTGGTTGGCTTGCGGAGCGCCGGAGGCTGCCACGGCAACGGGCGTGCTTAAATGACAGAGAGACGGAGAGTAAAAATGCGAGTGGTTTAGAGTTGATCACCTGTTGGGGTTGTTTTACCTTCTTTTACCTTTGTCTTGGCTCATCACAGCCGCTGTAGTTTCTGAACATTCAATAAACTACAAACCTGGACTAATTACCTCGTTCTTTGTGAGTATAAGTCATTTACAACAAACATCAAACATGGTATATATCTTTCATTAAGCATTTAACAAACAAATGGCTTCTACCGTGATAATTATGTGAAATTAAATTAATTGTCTAATATAAAAAAAATTGTTTGTTGCTGTCGGGCTCAGAGTCTGAGAGGCTTTTCCTTTATCAAACAATTTTTTTTAGATAGATAATAGATAAATCTTTATTGTCATTGTCACAAGAACAACGAAATTTAAAAATTGCCGTAAGTCAGTGCATATGCTAAAAAAAAAGAAAACTGTTGCCTCTTATTTAGTGGAAATATTGATGTTGATGAGATTTTCTCCAAAATAATAACCTTTTTCAACCTTTATAGCTCCACTGTTGAAAATGAGGTTCTAACATTCACAAATGACAGTGAAATAAAATCCAGTCCAACATCTGGTTTGAGGTGATTCCTCTGGAACCTGTTGGAGGAAAAACATACCAACTTCAGAAGATGTGCTTTTAACCTAACAGAGCTCTGTGGTTCCTCCTGTCAGTATGAGAGTCAGGGTGAGGAGGCGCCATGTTAGGAAGAGAAGTGGAAGCTGCAGGATCTTCAGAACAAACAGGTCATGATGCTAGGCTACTGATTATCCCTCTGTCTGGACACAGGACCAATAGAACCAGTTTAAAAGCTAAAATTAATGGTTATATGCCAGATATGGAAAACTGGGATGCACTCCATGCCATGATGTTCAGGATTTAGGTCTCATGGCATCTCAAGGTGTCAACATTGCAGCCAGTGGGTTGAGGGAGGAAATACAGCTTTATTTTGTAGCAATTCAAGAGCTACCAGCTTTTATCGTTTCACAAAAACATTCATCAGCACAAAAACTCCAAAGCACACAAAGAAGCCGTATATATATATATATTTTGTCACAGTACCCCCAAGAATTTAAAACTACTTTCACCCCTGTGTATAACTCTACTTCTGAGTGGCAGAGGGAAAAGGCCCAGTCAAAACATGACCTGCTGGTAAGGTTTTGTGTGCTTTCTCTGTCATTTATTTATCTGAAAGTTTTTACTCTTTCAGATAAATACATCTGAAAGAGTAAAAACTTTCAGATTTTTACTGTTTCAAAAAATGTGACTCAAAGTCTACACAAACTGTTCTCGTTGCCAAGGGGATGTCTTGCAAATTCTAACATCCCTGTTAGAATCCATTAAAAACTTTCTGTCAGACTGGCTCAGGACCAACACATTCTCACTCCCGACTCGTCATATATTGACTCTTGGGCAGGTTCCCTCAACGTCACATGTTGGTGCATCAGGTACCCCCTTCGCATCAATAATTGACGAGAAGGGTTCTCTCATTGAATGCTGTACCGCTCCCTAAGCGTCCGAAACTGACGATCTAGGAACGAATAAGATGACGAGTCTATTCTATTTTTTTTAAAAACCTTTTTTTACAATGTATGTGCTAGTTTGAACAGGATATTAAGAATATTTACTACAAATACATGTCAGACGTATCGGTCATAAGAGTTTAATTTGGTATTTAAAAATAACTCAGTAAAATATAAAACCGGAGGGTTTTTGTTGTGGTTGTTGTTAGCTTGATTTAAAAACCTTTTTTTAATTTACCAACTATTTTTGAGTATATCAATGATTTACACCAAATAAATTTAAGAAAAATTAAGATGTATTTTCTTTTGTGATTGCATGCCAAACTGTTCTGTAAACGTTTAATATTTTTGATTGAAATAATAAAAATAAGGACGGATCCCACAAAAACCCATAAAGAAGAATAAGCTGACGTCATCCTATGCTACACTTACACTGCGGTGAGTAGAAATCTGCACCTGTCAAAATGTTTCTGTACTCTAAAACCAAAAATAACTCCAAAGTGTTACGTTATAAAGTTACTGATGGTAGTTTTAGGACTTAATGGCATTAGGACTGTGATGCGAATGGTTGAAGCCACGTTTGTAACAATTTTTTGCTGGAAAATATACGGTGGAAGCTAGCTAAATTAGCCTCTTGGAGGCTAATTGTACCTGTACACTGTACCTGTGCTTAATACATTTAATTAGCCATGATAGAGTCACATAATAGTGTTTATAGTCATGCTTGTTGTTGCCACTTTGTAAAATTGGAGGGTTGCTAAAAACATCAGTGCCCCTAGGCTGTGATGATCTTTAAAGTTTTGTTTATGAACCCTGTCTGAATACACTGATTGCAGCTAGGTCATTCACTTGAATTAAAAATGAACTTGCATCAGTACAAGCAAATTTCTTTCCTCCTATCTATGTTATTTATTGCTGTTACAAGCCAGATGAAGAGAAGTAAAGAGCTGAGAACTTGATCTTTGAACAGACAGAGACCATAGGTCAGGACAGCCTGGGATGCTTACTGAGGAGCATTCAATGATGATACCAGAGAACCAGGAAGATACTGTGATAGTGCTTGATCTGGTTCCTGTTTCTCCTGCTGTTGTCCCATCCTCCCAGTCTTTTCAGAAGAAGAAAAGACCCAGAAGCACCTCTCCAGCTGCCTCTCCTCCCACTCCGTCAAGGGGATGTCTAACAGGGATGTTAGACATCCCCTT
Source organism: Poecilia reticulata (assembly GCF_904066995.2). Lineage (NCBI taxonomy): Eukaryota > Metazoa > Chordata > Actinopteri > Cyprinodontiformes > Poeciliidae > Poecilia > Poecilia reticulata. Next base: position 2,603,623 of record NC_088839.1, read on the forward strand.
GGCAACGAGAACAGTTTGTGTAGACTTTGAGTCACATTTTTTGAAACAGTAAAAATCTGAAAGTTTTTACCCTTTCAGATTTATTTATCTGAAAGAGTAAAAACTTTCAGATAAATAAATGACAGAGAAAGCACACAAAACCTTACCAGCAGGTCATGTTTTGACTGGGCCTTTTCCCTCTGCCACTCAGAAGTAGAGTTATACACAGGGGTGAAAGTAGTTTTAAATTCTTGGGGGAACCTGCCCAAGAGTCAATATATGACGATTCGGGAGTGAAATGTGTTGTCAGGACAGCTGTGGCTACAATGTAGCTTACCAACAACAACATGTAAATGTGTGTGAAAGGGTGAATAATTGACCATACTGTACTTGGACTTGATGAAGCCTGTTTCAAATGCACTACATTATCATGGATTAAATACACACTGACTGATGTTTTGTAATTTCTGTGAAGATTCCCTGCATAAGGTTAATATAAACATGTTACATCAGAAAAAAACTAAAGCATATTATTGAAAGATATGTTTAATATCTGCTTAAACTATGTTCTAGTAAAACATTTTTCCTCTAAGGAATGAGATAGTCGGTTAAATATTAATTTTAACACGTTTCAAACAAGTGACAAGTTTCCAGAACATGACAGAAACAGTCATCAAAATGACTTACAGTAGTTGTTTTGTCCATAAAAAGTTACGAGTTAAACAAATACCAGCTATTGTAAACCAAACAGGGGCAAGAAATAAGAAATATAAGACAGAGGTATTAAAACAACAATAGATGAAGGAGTAAGTCCAGCACTAATGTCCTTGAGCAGCAAGCAGTGCCCAGGTAAAGATAAACAACTGCTTTACAAAATATATGACTTAAACAAAAATAAATCAAACTTCCAGTTAAAATGCTTTCATTAATAAACTCACAAAGCTAGTAATACTCAAACTATTAAGTAAAAATATGAACAACAACTAATAAACTACCTAAACGTTTATTAGTCCTATCTGTAAAGTATACAGATAGGAATAAAATCATACAATGATGTCATTTTATAGAAAGTGAGGCATGTTAATTTATAATAAATAAATAACTTATTACATTTTCATTTATTTTGGTTGAGGTGTTTTCCTACTTTTTCAGTAGGTATGCCCTATGGCTCACTTCGTTCTGTTGTGATAAAATATGTGGCATTTAGATATTCTATTTTATAGAATTAACTTTTTTCATAGTGTTAACTTATTCCACTTTCAATGTAAAAAAAAAACAACACAATTTTTATCTCACTTTGAGGATGTCTTCAAATAAATAACTAAATAAAATTAAATTCTGGATGAAACCAAACCACCTTTCTCCTCTGGCCCACTACTGTGTTTTTGAGAAACATTGTCAAGTATAAAACATGTCAAAAAAAAGATTTCTAACAAAATATTTTATATTGAGGAAATATTTTATATTTAGGGACGTGGAGCTTAAATATCTGCAGTATCATTATACATCGGAAAACAAATTAACAAAGTAACAGTTTCTTTAAAATTTCCATGAACATTCTGTAATGCAGATAAAATACCATCTCAAAAATGTTTCTCAGAGGTAAGGAAATCAGTCAGGTTAAACTTGAAGGATATGTTAAAAAGTCTGACAGGCGGTGTTAGCAGGACTCTTCTCCTGGTTTTCTGCTGCAAACAAACAAACCAAAGCAAAAACGTCGCTTCAGAGAATGTAATAACTGATAATTAGATGAGTGGGAGTCTTATAAACAAGAAGATTAAAGGTCTTTCAAATAAGGGAACACTTTTGATGCCTTCATCTGTCTATCGAAGCAATTACTTGTCATAGGCATCCATTATGTAAATTTAAATGGCTCGATTCAGACTTGACCAGTTATGGATGAAAGCAAGAGGCAAAGTGGAGCAATTTAAAAGCGGAACTGCTCTGAGTCACCTAAACTGGGATAAATAGCTTCAATTACTGATTTCTCCTTAGGCTAACCAAACCAAATATTTAAATATATGATATAATCTGTGACATCATTTGCTGAATACAAAATCAGAACTATTTGATACTCTAGTGCAGTGGTGCCTAAAGTGGGTCCTCGAGGGCCAACATCCTGCATGTTTTAGTCTCTCCCTGGTTTAACGCACCTGAATACCATCTCAAAAAAGGCAATGTCATAAAAATGGCTCATTAGAGGCCTAAGAAGAACATTGACCTGCTGAAAAGGTTGTTACTACCACCGGGAGAGAACTGAAACATGCAGGATGCCGCCCGTCCAGGACCCACTGCCCCAGTGTTTACTGTGCTGGCAAGTTTATGATTTTAGTAACAGAATAGATAGCAGGTCAACATCAAGAAGAAAATCAAACCTAGAGACTGATTAATGAACTAAGTTCATTCTTCAAAATTAGAGTCAGCTTTATTCAACAAATTTGTGCACAAAACATGGAATTTGACCTCAATTCCACTTGGCTTTAAACTAGAAACATGAAAAAAGGGAAAATAAAAACATATATGCAGTGTTTTAAAACACAGGAGAACAATATTGTTCTTCATATCAGCATGTTTTTGATGCTCTTTGGGTAAGGAACATTTGGACCATTTTCCAAATACAAAGTGTTACGCAGTGAAGCTTCTTCAAACAAGACGGAGGCTCGTATGCCTTTTACTGAACCTTTCTGTTCAGTTTTTTATTGAAGAGAGAAAACGGCGACAGCTGATAACGGCAACAGCTGTTCGTAACCAAGACAACCAAAATATCAACAAAGCAAGATAGTGACAAAACAGAACCAGATACTTAAGCATTCTTCAAAATAAAAGACTTCTTCTATTCAAATAAATCATGTCTTGCACTTAAATATATTTCACTTCATCCTTGTAATTATATACAATCATGTTCAATTCAATTAATAATAATCATGTAATCTATGCTTAACATATAATTGTAAATCAGTCACTTATCATACTGAACAACATATAAGTGTAAAAAAGTCACAACATCGTCCCGCCCGATGAACAACTGTTCATTTGTATAAGATTTACCTTTCATTTAAAATACCTCTAAAGGATACAATAACTGAATAGGCCTGTGTAACAAGCCACCAGTCGAAGTACGAACATTGCATGAACGTATGAGACCATCCCTGCCTGGAAAGACCTCTACGATTCTACCCATTTTCCATGTCTGTCTGTGTGTATTGTCCTCTCCCAAGAGAACTACGTCTCCTACTTTTAAGTAGTGTTGGAGTAGGACTGTTCACCCTGTGGGCTGATTTCAAGTCCATCAAATAATCTCTGTGAACAGCTAGGTAGAAGGTGGAAATGCCAACAAACTTTTGATAGGCTTTTGCAAACGCTGGCACAGTTTGCAGTGAGTACCTGATTTAGGTGAGGTGAAGGAATAACCTTTGGTGGCAAGGAAGTTAAGCGTTTACCAACTAGGAAATGAGATGGGGTAAGTGGCTGGGGTTCCAATGCATCACTAGTTACATAGGACAGAGGCCTAGAGTTCAACACTGCCTCAACCTCAGTAAGAACAGTTGTGAGCTCCTCAAAGCTTAAGGATGCTTTCCCCAGTACCTTTCTTAAGCATGTTTTTACAGATCTCACAAGCCTTTCCCAGAATCCCCCCCACCAAGCTGCTCGCTCAGCAATAAACTTCCATGTGATTCCCTTGTCAGTGAAAAACTCTGTGAGTGTCGATCCTTGGATATTTTGCCACAACTCTTTTAAATCTTTGTCCGCCCTTTCGAATGTTCTAGCATTGTCGGAGTAAATGACCCTACATAGACCTCGTCTTGCGATGAATCTCTTTAAGGCCAATAAGAAATTCTCTGTAGTCTGATCTGAGACCAACTCTAAATGTACTGCTCTTGTCACTGCACATGTAAACATTGCTATATATGATTTTACAGACCCGTCCTTAGTTTTAACATATAAGGGTCCAGCAAAATCTACACCAGTAACTTCAAAAGGAGGTGATTCTATTATTCTGTCTCGAGGTAAGGGAGCAGTGATCTGTTGTGCTGCCTTAACTTTTAGTTTTTTGCAAATGTAACATTTTGAAACAATGTGTCTTACAAGCTGTCTGCCTCTCAAAATCCAATATTGTTCTCTAACTTGAGTTAATGTGTCTCCTACACCAGAATGCATCACTCTTTCGTGACACGACTGAACTAATAGTTCAGAATACTTGTGATTTGTCGGTAGTATCCAAGGGTGTTGTTCTCTGAAACTAAGATCTGAATTATGCAGTCTTCCCCCCACACTTAGACCATTTTCATCTAAGAACGGTTTCAAATCTTTGATTTTAGAATCTACCTTCACATTTTGCTTTGACCTTAGACTTAATCCAGTACATTTCAGCAGCACTAAGTTCTTCTGTACTTAACTCTCCCTGAACCTTCAGACAAGATCTTGTGTTAGTAAGAAACCGCTTTACCCATGCAGTGATTCTTAACATGGTCTTAAGCTTGCTGTACCTTTCTAAGTTTAACAGAGGTTCAGTTTGCTCAGTTCCAGTGAGCTGCACAACTGTCTCATACCCAGACCTCAGCTCTGCATTCACTTCATCTACTACACAAAGACCCATATTCTGCAGCGCATTATGGACCCCATTGAAAAGGTTCTGAGGTTCAAGGTGAGAGCACAGGGAGGTGCAAAGGTTCACACCTGTTTCAGATTTCAGAAAACACATGTTGAAAATATGTCAGAACATATTTCTAAATAAAATATTTTTTGTTTATATCACAACTATTTGATATCAAGTTTCCTTAAAAAATACTTTTGTTATATGCGGTTGTATTTCATGCTAGAAAATGTTCATAAGTAATAAATTTTACACAAGTTCAAGGAATGTTGGTAATTTTATTTATGTCTCACCCAAGGGGACATCTGTCCCTTTTTCTCCTTGGCTGAGACATTTCCCCCACCTTGCCTGCTGGTCAGAGTGTCTGGTGGCTCTGAACATGGCAGCCTCACCTCCGTCAGCCTAACTTAGGGCAACCGTGGCCACTGTCCAGTAGTTTACCACCATCAGTGTGTGCATGTGTGTGTGATTGGGTGAGTGACTGAATGTAGCGTGAAGTGCTTGGGGATCCTCTGGACTTGTTGCTTCAATGCCTGCCTAAATAAGACGCCAACATCTCCTCTGATGGCTGGTAGATGGTGAGAGTCATCTCCATCGCTGAATTACCAATATAATTCATGTAAGTGTTTACATTTAATGCCGTAATGAATTTTAAAGACCCTTTGTGTGAACAGACATATTTTCATCTGATTTTAATTGTATTTCTTATTTAATGGAAATGCCACAGTTGCCAAGCTGGGTTTTCTGACATTAGTAGAGAATCCAACATATTGTGCACACATTTGTCATGGAAACACAACTAGTCTATGTTTTTTCATCTTTTCTCTTTGTCCTCTCCAGCTCGTTGCAGAAGACAGCTGATTACATCTGGTTCTACAAGAGTTTACATTCCATTAAAACACAATTAACTGACTACCCAGGATGAAGGACAGCTGCAAAGTTTGACACAGCGCTGATGCATCCGATTGCAAAAGTTTCGATGCAGCGGCCGGAGCCATTTCCTCAGAGATGGAGGGGAAAACTCTCATTCCTCATTGGCCGATCTAGCTCATTCTGTACTCGTTCATCAGGGAGAAAGTGGAGGAAAAAAAATTACCTCATCATGGGACCAGGTAACAGCAGAATATTGAGAGGAATTCATCGAAAATTAAAAATATTAAAAAGAGCACTGTTTACAAAATACAGTAAGAACAGTTTAGTGAGAACCGGCTGGACCAACGGCTGACTGCAAAACAACCAACGGCTGACTCTAAACCAATCAGCTGCTGAATTCTAAGCAGCCCCATTTGGCCGGCCCGATTGGAACCACAGCTCTTGTGGGTCTAAAGAGCCAGGTGGAAGTTCTAATGCAAAAACGGTCGACCCTACTTTGAACCCGTGCCGTTCCATTCCTTACAGTGCGAAAAGGTCTAAAGTCTGAGTGAGAGGAGAAGTTTTGAGTATAATCAAAGTTTTGAGAAGAAAGACATGAAATCCTGCTCTCAGACTGAAAATGTGTGATTTTGGATTATGGCACAAAAATCCCCCCATATAAATGACAGAGAACTTGATGAGAACATTTTTAGAATTTTTTTTATAACTTTCCTCAAATTTAAAAGTGAGATCCACGCCTCCCTTGAAAAGGAGATCTCAATCTCATTTACCTGTTTAGCTAAAGGATAATGGTAAACAGTGACATTTTTCAGCCTCTCTCATAGCCAGCAAAACAGGAAGAGCTTTGAAGAGAGCGTCATGTGTGGACTTTGGGAGAACTACCCCATCACCCGTGACAGCAGTTCATGAAGAAAGGTGTCTCACAAAAGATATAACAAAAGGCATGGCTTCTTTCACTTCCATTTGAATCATTTGTGTCTGGTAGCTTTCTAGCTGATGTCCCAGGATAAGATCAAAAAGGTTTCTATGTGTGGCTGGATGTGGCTTGGTGTTGGGGTGATGGGTAGGGTTGCCATTGTTCATTTTAATCAGAAGAGGAAGAATTAAAATCTTTTGACTCGTTTTATTCTCTCTTCTGGATCTCTTCTGTATATTGGTCATTGTATCAGCTGAACCATAAAGACAAGACAAACGTTTTTCCACGTCTAAACATAACATTTATTAGACAAACAACTAATGAAACTGACAAAACTCAATAAAATCACAAACCAGCATCCAATTCAATATTTACCTCACTCCACAGACATCCACACACCATGACAAACGTTACGGGGAACCATTTCATCGACGCACCGTTCCCCGGAGACAGCATCATGGGTAACCCCGGAGCGATCTGAAGTTAAGGTTCCGGGTCCTATACTTTTAAAGGGAGGGCGTGTTTCCCTTCTCTGCAGGGGAGTGTCTTTAGCTAAGTTCATTTAAATCCAGTTGACTATGTTCCAGTAAAAACCTGTTTTTAGGATCAAAGAAGTGTTATTTTCTTTTGAATGAAGACAGATGTTTTCATGACCCTGTCCCAAGAGGAAGCTTTACTCTGTTGGCAGGACCAGATTGTTTTACACCAGCTGTTAAATTTAATCAAAGTGGTCCTCGGCGCTTGCCGCAACAAGATCAATTAAAAACACATGCTATACATTTATCAATATAGGCATATTGCATATCCACGTAAAGGGAAAAAGCTCTTCTAAATGATAGGATCGATATTTTCTTCCTCAACAACACCCAGATTGAACACTAAGCAGATTGATAAAAAGAAACGCAATTAGACGCTAACGAGGCTAACGAGGCACACCCGGTAAAAAGCGCAATAGTAAAAGAGCAAGGAGGCCCGATGTACAAAAACTACTAATCAGAGTAAAGCCGAAGCTCTGCGGTTTTTAACAATACTAGAGTCACCAGGCTACGTGCAAAACTCAATGAACCAGCAGCTAAAGAAGAAAAAAAGAAATGGCTCATTTCACGAAGCTAAAATAAAAAATCCAGTCCTACCTTTGCCGTTTCGTGGTCATAATCCATATTAGAGAAAATATTTCCACTTGGTCCGATAATCCCTTTTCCCTGAGTACGTCTCTCATGGTTTTTGGTTCGGCACAGAGGCATTTCCGTGTTTTATGTGGATTCACATTATGCCGGGTCAAACTTGGTCAATTTAAGTCACATGCCTTTTTTTCGCTGTAATTGGTGAATGACTTTAGTTTCCGTATTAATGTCAACGCCCTCAGATTCTATTGGCTCTGACGGTTCGAACGACATGTCAATCGTCAAAATTGACCAATGGGTTCCCGAGAAACTGGCCCGCGTAGTTTTGACAAAATGAATGGGGAATTGGGAGGTTTTACGCTCAGAGCGCAGTTATTGTAATGTAATTATGAGATATATTAGTTTTTCCTGTGATCATATCATTTTGACAACTTAGTTTTCATTGCTATTTGCATTTTCATTGTTATATAATTCTATTTGAAGTGTAATTGTGAGTTAATCTGTTCCATTTTCAGTCTATTACAATTTGTCTATTTTTTTTCTCTTTTTATGAATAAATGCAATGTGGATTTTTCAAAAGAACCCCCAAAAACAATTATTAGATGTAATTACTTATTTATGATAAATAATTTATTATATGAAAAGAATAAATGATTAAAACAGACCCTACAGAAATAAAAACTAAGAAAGTTCAAATGGCACAAATTGTGCCTAGATGGCTAATTTGGAAGGTCCGCCTAGATTTTTATCTAGAAGCACCTCTCTAAAACTCATATGATTAACTTTTTTTTCATGAAACTTGGCACAGTAAAAGGTCAGATTGTGTACTGTTGTTACTACTTTTTTTGGCTTTCACTGCATGTTTTGAAAGGAGCATTCATAGATTGAAGTGGTTTTTTTTAGGCGGAAATTTATTTTTTTCTTAATTTCTGCTGTTTATCATATTAATACACATTCCTCAGTAACAGGCAGGGTGGTTTTTAGAGCTGTAACATATTCTCTAGGGTCTTGCCTTTGTTTTGATACCAAAACAATTAAAATAAACACTGTAGTTCTTGAGATACATTCAATTCATTTTGGGCATGTTATTTTCAGCCATATTGCTTTTTTAACCTTCACAATTTGACTTTAACAATGAATTGTAGTGCTGGGCTTTTAGCTGCTGTATTGAGATAGGATCACACTTTCCATCTGCCAGGGATCTGCATCCTAAATCTCTGGGGACAAAAATGGCTCTTTGACTCACTTATTATATCAAATGATGGAAATATTGCTCTGTTTTTTATTTCATTCTTTTTTTAAGTCTCCCAATAGAAAAACACCGACTACCCTGGCCCCCGTGGTAAATATTTTGGTAATACGCTTTACAGTACCAGAATTTTCACATAACTTATGCTTTTGGAGCTCTGTCTGAGGATACATTTTGATTATTAAATCAGGTGTTATGATCAGTTACTCAGTACTTGAGCAGTTTACCAAATACATTTTACATTTGCTTAATTAAACTTGTTTAAGGTATGCTCTGACTGGAGAACAATTTTGGAGTACTCCATGTGTGAATGATTGCTCTGTGGATCACTTTTTAAAAACAAAAACATAGCCATAAAATATTGTCCATCCCAACCCATGAGAGTAGGACGACATGGCGTGGTGGCGTCCCTTATTTTCATTTCTTAAAGATGACAACCCTAGTGATGGGACTGGCTGAATGCTCGTGTTGATTGGAACTGTTCAGACCTGGATAAAAACAGACAAGTGTCCTCACTCAGAGTTCACACATATCCTTGGCGGCATTTGGAAGTAATTTCTGAGACAGAAAATCTTCTTAACAAGATGAGGTAAGTGTTCAATGTAAATGCTTTTTATGTTGACGTTAATGTTAATAAATATACACCATGTAGAAGATAAAAATGTTGAAAGCCAGAAACCTCATATACTTAAATGGGTTCCTATGAAAATGTCCATTATATTGACAAACATTCCTATTTCCCAATTCTTTTTCTCTTTTTTTTCTAGGATAATCAAGTCAGCGGTTCAAGTTGGTCTTCCTAATCAACAAGAACTACAATTTAGCAGAACATTCACACAGTTGAAGAAAGATATGTTTTTGAACAAGTTTAATCTTGAAAAGGTACTGAAACTGTAATTTTCCTAACAGTGGTTGATAGTTTCTATCATGTTATTCAGTTTGTTTGTTGAAATTTGTCATGAGTCTTTTTGGTGTACATTTTGTTTATGTAAATTATGATGTTATTCATGAATGAGAAATGAAACACTGGAACTATCATGATCATCACACATTACCTTTAATGTAAATTCCACAAGTATTTATGTTACTTTCTTGTCAGCAAACAGATTCTGGATTCTGGGTGTTAGGGTCAGTAAAGTCAGACATAGGGCAAAGGAGACCATGAGGAACAACCTTAATGCACACGCCTATATTGAGTGGTTTGGCAGAGCGGGCATGTGGAAAACACTAGAAGTTTGCTAGACTGTCTATTGCAGACTGATCTGGATTGTGATTGGCTGGCCTGTCTACCAATCATGGTCAATGACAGCCAATTAGAGCCTCAATGTTCTGGAACTTTCCAGTGTAGCAGAACAATCTTTTTAATAGATTCCAGTAGTTAAAGGCTGCAGAGGAAGGCTTGGTGTGTGCATGCAGCTAACTGTAAGTAGATAATATTTAAGCATTTTTAAAAAATTTTGTTAGCTTAAGGTTTACTAATGACAAAGTTCAATTGTTTACTAATATTTTTCATGATGTAATATGAGTACATGACACATACAGTAGATTGCTGATTGTTGTACTTTTTCTTTGTTTGTATACTTAACAGAACCATGCACCAAGAAATTGTAATTTATGCGAGAACAAATAAAGACTTCGACCGGATGCCTGCAAGTGTTTCCAATAAGAATAACCTCTCCCTTTAGTTCAGGGCGTGTGTTGGAACGCCCTACTTCACGTTAAGTGCCTTAAAGGAAGAACTGCTCCAGATGTTCTAGTAATTCACTGTGGTGGCAATGACTTGGGTCGTGTGAAAAGTTCTGCTTGTCAAAGCAATGAAGGACCTGCAATACCTTCACAAAAACTTTCCCCTGATGAAGATTATGTTCTCTTTAATCAACCAAAGGTGTCATTGGAGGTACGGTCTCCTTGGGAAGATGGAAAAAACAAGAAAGTTTGTTAATAGTGTTATGGATACTTTTGTTTTGGCTTGTAATGGGATGCTACTGTAGCAACAGTGCTACTGTTGCAAGAAAGTTTGCTACTGTTGCCTTGCAGCAAGAAGGTTCTGGGTTTGATTCCCAGCCCAGGTCTTTCTGCATGGAGTTTGCATGTGTGGGTTCTCTCCAGGTTCTCCGGCTTCCTCCCACAGTCCAAAAACATGACTGTCAGGTTAATTGGTTTCTCCCTAGGTGAAAGTGTGTGTGTGTGGTGGTTCCTGTCTGTCTCTCTGTGTTGCCCTGCGACAGACTGGCGACCTGTCCAGGGTGACCCCGCCTCTCGCCCGGAACGTTAGCTGGTGATAGGCACCAGCAACCCTCCAGACCCCACTAAGGGACATGGGTGTAAAGAAAATGGATGGAAGGATGGATGGGACAACTGTATATCATTCAAACATAGTGTTTAACAAGCTGGGGCCATTTCTGAGAGACAATGTTCATTTAACTGATAAGGGAGATTATATATTTTTAAGTGATATTATCTTTGGCCTGAAAGACCATGTTCTCTAAAGTGTGTTTTAGATTTAACCCTTGTATGTCAAAATGGGGTCTAACTGACCCCACACACGTAAAACTTGTATCATTTGCCATAGTCCTCTATGTTTGCCTCAGTTCTCACTAGGCCTGCCGCGATAAACGATAAATCAATTAATCGCACAATAAATTAAACCTATCGACCTCATTTTATTTATCGGCTTTATCGTCTCTTCCTGCCTTTTTTTCCCTTCTCTTGATGACACTGAATGAAAAAAGGCTCAGCTCCGGTGCTCTCCACTGACCCTCCCTTCCTCATTTCCTTAGTCTAATGTCCAGCGCACATTACAAGAGTTGTCGCCAATTGTCGGCCCATTTTTAAAACCTGAGAGACACATTAGCCGACAGAAATCCTAGGTATAACGGTTCGATCGGGTTCGTCGTGCCATGTGGTGTCCAGTCACATGGGCACAAAATAATGGCTACAAGTCCAGTTAATTAATTTTAAAATGAGGCATTAATCAATGCTTTACTAGAATCTACCTGCAACGCATGTGGCTAGAGTCGGCGTAAAGTCCTGATTGAATGAAAATCATTATAACGTATTTATGTCACGTTAACGAAGAACAGCTGAAAACTTGCCGGGTTTATCAACTGCGGTAGCAATTTGGCTCCAACTCCCTACCCTTTGTTGAGAAAAATTATTATTTTGAGTGTTTAACACAGTTTAAACCTTTTTAGAACCAATTTCTTAAGTTTGAACAGGTTTCTGTTAGTGATTTGAAACAAATACTATTGCTGGGTAAGTATTGAAATAGATCTGCAGGAGAGCCTCGGCTCAGACCCCTGGGGTCTTATCATTAAAGACAGGAGGTCATAAATTAACATATGCAGGGAGGTAGAGGACATTATCACTTGAATTACTGTGAGAAAGGGAACTTTGGTCGGTTCACGTAACCAGGATGAGAAATCTTCCAAACTAACATCTGACATGGTGCAAAAAACTGAATATAACATAAAATGTTTTAAATCACTAACATTTAATTTGTAAGACATTTTCTTAGTTATTAATAACATGTTTTGACTGAAAATTCTATTATCTTGTTTTAGAATTAATTTAGTTAATGATGAATGTATTTGAAATTGTATTATTTCTGACTATATTAGAATCACATGAAAATGTTTTGTTTAGTATTAGAAAATACTTAGGTTTATGGTGAATTAATGTCTTAATTCTTATTTGTTTCTAATTCCTAATTAGAAACAGGAATTGTACTTCATTATTTTCTGTTTATTATCTATTGCTTTTGGTTTGATATCAGAACTAAACTTTGGAGATGCTGAGTGCAGAAGAACAAATTGGATTTTTGGAGAACTTTTCATTGAATTAAAAGTACAGAATTAAAGGTTTGTTCCTGGCAGAGCAGAAGAGAAACCAGAATTTCACAGCTACCTGTGAGGTTCATTCATTTGTTTCTCTTTGCCCAGATGGCTGTAGAGCCACAAGAGGCCAGATACTGTTAAGAAAATAAATTTGGAATAAGTTAGTTTTAGAATTTATCATGACTTGATTGAAATACCATAATTATAGTTTTAAAATTTATAACATATTCTGACCTATTGATATATTTTACTGTAGTTAAAGCAGATTGTTTGCCAAGATCTTCTGATCTGCTCTTTGTCTGTCTGGGAAACAATCAGTAGGAAGTTCTAGCTTTTCACACTGATCTGTGAAAGCCATAAACCACCATGAATTCAGAGAGTCTGCTTCTACCTTATTTAACAAAAGGTGTTTGATCTTGCGAACAAACTGCGGGACTTTTTTCTAAAATTTAAAAGGGCCAGAGATGCCTTCCAATTGGTCAAGTAGAGATACGCCTTATTTGAATACATTAAAGAGGTAAACACACCTACAGGTATAAAAGTTTGTGCACAAGGGAAATAATTCAGAAAAAAGCTGATTTATTTTACTTCTGCACCAGCTCTTTCTCCAAGGACGTCCTTGATATTTCTTTGTCTTCTTGTCTCAGGTAACAATGTTTGTATCTGTCTTTCTTTAGTTTCCTGTACTGTCTTATATTTTCTTCTGATTGGATTAAATCCTGTAATTCTGTGACGTCAACACGCATTGTTGTGTTTTTGTCCCCGCACGTGGCCACGCGAGAAAACCCGGGATCAAAAGGAAGTATCAGAGCCAGAGTTTTGCTAAATTTACCAGTAGTATAAAAATTCTTCCTTAACACCTTGTATTTCTATATTCTTTACACGAAATGTTAAATAAATATTAATGTTTCCACATATCATCTCCAATGTCCGCTGGATTTTGGGTTGCACCGTGTCAGCTGTTTGGGATTCCCCTCTGAAAGCACGGAGGAGAATCCTCGCTTTCTGATTGGCTACCTGTGACTTTCAGCGTTAAGCTCCCAGTCGGGGAAAACCCGATTTAGATCGGAGCGGCCACGACGATCTAAATCACACTACGGGATGATCGGTTACTAAATCACCAGCGACAATCTTAGATCGGCCAACGTTCTAAGATTATCGTAAGGGGAAAATAGGGGCAAAAAATTTGTCTAGTATAAACTACTGCATTAGAGAAGATGTGCCCATCTTCTCTATTTAAATCTAGTGATTGTTGAAGGCCAATATAGTACACAGACTTCATAATCTGCACTCTTTTGGTTGAATGCAATATTTATTTCCACTTTGGCTTTATGTTGCTTCGTTTTTATTCAAGTACGTTTTTTGTTAATGGAGACTGAGAATCCATTTTACTTTTGTTTTTTGTTGTTTTGTTTGTTTATCCGTTCCAGTGTCATGTGTTCTTTTGAAAATAAAGTGAATCTATCTATGGCAGGACATAGCATGTAGTATTAGTCATTTCCATTAAATCAGAGTCAAAAGGTCTTGAAACAATATTATTGTTTATCGCAATAATTTTGTAGACAATCGCTCAGCATAATTTGTTATCGTGACAGGCCTAATTCTCGCACACACAAGGGTTAATTTTGTACATCTTTGGTGGGTAATTCCAACTGGAACGATTGTCTAGTTTTTTTATGTTATTGGTCAATATATATTAGAATCGATTTGGGATTACATGAAACAAGACTTGATTAGATAAATCTGTTCCATTTTATCTTTTTTAACAAGGAGTTTCAATTGTTTCTGCAACAAGGTTTCTTCTTGTGTTTTTCTAATATATCAGAAATTTCAGGAAGCAGCGCAAATATTGCCACTTCATGAAAAACATAACACAAATTTGAAAATGTTTAAATTATTACATTAGTTTGTTTTCCATTTAACTTATTTTTGTATTCAACCATTTTGGAGTTTATATGGCACTTTAGAGAAACTTAGTGGGGACTAATTCTGAACTACCAATTAGTGGACCCCTGGCATTGCTGTCAAGAGCTGGTAGGTTGCGGTGAGGAAGTGGACGCAGGTAGACCCAGGATGAAATGAAAAAATTATTAATTTAATGATGAAACCCCAACAAGGAACAGCGGGGAACGGAAAACTGGCAGCCACGGAGACAGACATCAATAGACAAGGACCCCACGAAGAACACAGACAACAGGTGAGACTAAATACACACGGGGCAATCACGGGAACGAGACACACCTGGGAGACAATCAACGGGGAAAGACGCAGAGACAGGACTAACAGGGAACAGGATCACACAGAAACTCAAAAATAAACACATAGAAACACGGATCACGACAATTGCATCCAAACCAAATGTGGACCCTTTTCTGCAAGGCAAACCAACGAAAAAATGCATTCTTATAACTCTGCTAATTATAAATTCAGACAGCAAATACAGTATATTATAGTGGATTTTAAATTTTGTTCGCTCCAGTTCAAACCCAGAAGCAGAGAGGTGAGGTAGCAACTTAGTTTGATGATTTAATGAATATAATAGTGATGGACCGTCTGAATCCAGGCTTCGAGGCTTGTGTCGCCTTGCTGAAAACCACGTGACTGGCAACAAACGAGGCCTCGCATTGCATGGGTCACGTGACTGCTTCATTTTTCAAAATAAAAGCGCGATGAGCCGCGCTGCATCATGGGTTGTTGTCCTTTTGGTCTCGCATCAGAGGAGAATATTTGTCTTCAGTGGCCAAAATAAAATGAACATTGACCAACATATTTGATGTATATAGATGATGGCACTCATCAAAATGTAATGTCTGTTACTGATTTTCTCAATTGTAGATTGTTTTTTTTAATGACTTTATATTTTTGTGATTTTATGATGTAAATGTCTTTGCACTGCATTGTTGCTGAAATGTGCTACACAAGTAAACTTGATTAATTGTCTGAAATGGAGCCAGTAAGAGGAAAATCTCTGACATCTGGGAATACTTTGAGATGATCGCTCACAGTAAAATTCTTCTTAACAATAATTAATCCTCCACCTCCCAATTTCTCACCTTCTGCAAAGTTCCACTGTTATTTGTAGTTTAATTAGCAAAGATATATCAGTCTTTCACAGCAAAAACAGATTTAATCCTGTTGCAGAACTAAAATTCAACATCTAGCCAAATATAAGGGATCAGAGCCAATTATAAATCCAAGAAAAAGCAAATGTCCCAACATGCACTGCACTCCCAAGACACTAAAACATCAAATGTCTTTATGGTCAAATCAGCCTGACATAAAAGAAAACCCAACACAACCACTGACGTTCAACATAAACCAGGATTAGATTGGCTACAAATCATTTTAATAATTAAAACATATGACAATTAAATATGGTTTCATTGATTCTCCTGTTACTAAATATGAGTTTGATGAAAACTTTGTGACAATATTGCATTTACTAATTTTTGACAAAGCTGTTAGTTTCACCAGCAGATGTCACTAGTGAGTCACGAATGAAGAATGTAGTAATGAACCTTTTGGCAAAGCAAAGGGCTGGAAAGGTTCATTGCTTCATGAGGCTTCATTTGCCCATCACTAGAATATAATGAGCAAGTACAATGTCCAGGCAGCACAGGTGAGCAATGAAACTAGAATTCAAACAGTAGTAGTAAAACAATGCAATTTAAGACAGCAAAGACAAAGATCTGACAAGGCGCAGGAAACACAGGTGGGATTAAATACACAAAGGGTAATCAGGGAACATGAGACACAGCTGGGAGCAATCAAGGGGTAGCCGGGACAACACACAGATTCACCAAATACACGCAAAAACCCAAATCCTCACATACTCCCCTTTTATTTATCTGACCATAAATTCTTACACTAGAGCAGTGCTTCTCAGTTCCGGTCCTGAGGCCCCCCTGTCCTGCATGTTTTAGGAGTTTCCCTTCTGCCACATTGTATCTCTGGGTGATTAACAGGCTTCTGCAGTACTTGATGGTCATGCAATCATTTGAATCAGCTGTTCTGGAAAAGAGACACATCTAAAACATGCAGAGCAGGATGCCTGAGGACTGGAATTGAGAAGCACTGCACTAGAGTAACACACTCCTCAAGATCCATCATTGGCAATATTGTTATGAATATTCTAAATAGTAAGCTGGAGACTGGTGATGTGTCTTAACCCTTGTATGTAGAAATGGGGTCCAACTGACCCCACACACGTAAAACTTGTATCATTTGCCATAGTCCTTTACGTTTGCCTCAGTCCTCTCTCGCACAAGGATTAATTATGTACATGAATCTGCACCTTGACTGGTAAAGTGTGAATGAAAGAACTCTGCTAAAGCTTGGTGAAAGCCTTCAGACCAAAGCGTGGACCAGTGGTTTAATGCATTCCGTCCTGTCAGGCGACAGGGCATGGATAATACATACCCGTGTTAAACGGACGGCGGAGTCCGGCGAGGACAGGCGCTTAAATTCCGTAACAAAAGTACGTTTTTATCTTTTTTTTTTCAAAATCTCTCTTTCTTACTGTTTATTCAATGTCATGTGCTGTTTTTATTTTTTCTTTAATTATGTAATGCACCTTGAAATGCCTTGCTGCTGAAATGTGCTATACAAATAAAATTTGATTGATTGATTGACGTGATCCTGATATAATATAATAATTTGATTTATGAATTATCTTAAGCTGTCAGGCTAACTATTCCAGAAAGGACTGTCACTAGCAGAAAAAAACCACTGGCTTACTTAGGGGACACTAAATTCTATTAATCATAAAAACACTAATCAGTAGGGTTTAAAAACTCCCAGTAATCTTAATAAAATGAAGTATCACTTGTATAAAGACAAATTGACATAAATAATAAGAAAGAGCAAATGTAATTAATATACTAATCATATAACTTCTGCTCAAGGAAATTCCAAAAAAGATTTCGTTGATTATATAAAAAAAAAAAAAGTTCTCAATAGGGGCCATAATCCAGCGGAGCTCCCAGAATCTCAACTTGGGGTTTTACATCAGCTTGATGACAAATTTAATAATCACTTTTTATGCAAGAGAGAATCTTGCAAAAAAATATCTTGCAGGACATTATCTGCACTCCTTTTTATGAAGCCTACTGACAAAAGCTAACTAAAGAGAGTCATTAAAAATATGAAAAGCTCTTACACAGAAGGAGTTGATGGGATTTGCAGTAAAATTCTGCTTGCAATTTCTAATTTCATAGTTAAACCTCTGGTACCCTGGATGTATGGAGAGCCATTTCAGCCAAAATTAAATAATTAAATAAATGGGTGAAATAAATAAAAAATGAGTGAAATAAATAAAAAATTTGTTAAATAATTTAGCTTTTTCATTAACCCAATTTATTTATTTTTCATATGACCAATTTCCCTTTTTCCATTTATCCATTTTTCATTTAACCATTTTTCATTAATCTATTTTTCATTTAACCATTTTTAATTGAGCTTTTTCATTAAGCCAATTTTTCATTTATTTATTTTCATATCAATTTCTCTTTTTCCATTTATCTATTTTTCATTTAACCACTTTTCAATTTCCCTTTTTCATTAACCCAATTTTTTCATTTATTTATTTTTCAGATGATCAATTTCTCTTTTTCATTTATCTATTTTTCATTTATCCCTTTATCTATTTACCCATCTTCCATTAATCTATTTTTTAGGGACTCAAAGACCCTGATGAGCAGAGCAAAGTTTAAATTGGCTAATCAGCCACCGCTGTGTTCATGAGAGGAGATGCTTGTTAACCGAGAAATAAATATGAAGCCTGAAAACCTAATATCTTAACGGACTGAATCCGTTGTGTTTTTAGCTAATCTATGCTGGGCCCAAGCGGTTGCCACGGCAACAGGTTGATTAAACGACAGTAAAAAGGTAGGAGAGGTTTAGAGTCTATCGCCTTGTTTTATCTTTGTAAACAGACAACCTGAATACAGTGACCTTTAGTGAGGGTACAGAATGGATAAAAGCTGAACTTGTGCTACAATCTTTGCCTCTCTTCGTTACATCCCTGAGGTGTGTCAAGTGTGGCCCACATGCATATGGATATAAAGTAAATATGACTATTATTTCAGGTGGACAGAGGACCCACAATTTATACTCCAGGAATCACAGTAGCACTTCAACTCAAAGTGCTACTTTTTTTACTTTTTAAGGTCATTTAATCAACCTGTTGCCGTGGCAACCGCTTGAGCCCCACAAACCCAGCAGAGATTAGTTAAAAACACAAAAGATTCAGTCCGTTAAGATATTAGGTTTTCAGGCTTCATATTTACTGCTCTGCTCATCAGGGTCTTTGAGTCCCTTTTTATTTTTGTAATGGTACCGAAATGCACACACCTTGCTTAAACAATAATTACTGAGATTATTAATTTTGTTGGGCCATTAATTTGAAGATGTTTTGTTGATTTTATCCTTAATAAGATGTATTGGATCAGAGGACGTGCTGGTCTCAACATCCTGGAGGCGTTCAGTTTGTCACCTACTGCCGAGATCAACTCAAAACCTCCCGCGATCGTAATTGAGCCCTATTGATTAAATATGACTGTAGTTGGAAAACAAACATCAGCGGTAACTTACCGTGTAACGCCTGGGCAACCGGAGGATCCTGGACGGACAGCAGCGGTGCAGGTCTGAAAGATGGCCTCCGATGCAGATCTCCAAGGCTTGCCACTCTCATTCTTTCAGCTCGATGCTCCATAGAGCTGCCTCTGGATATTGCAGTTCACTTACGATGTACAGTAAAGTAGTTGGATCAGAGCTGGTAGCTACGAAGGTGTCCTGAACCCTCAATCGTAAGCCAACTTCAGCGGCCGCTTCGTCCAAACTATAAAAACTCTCGACGGTGAAGCTCTGAGTCCATGAGAGCCGCCAACTGAAACACGTTCTGTCTGAGCAGCCACACGAAAACTAAAGTCAGGAGTAATAACACTATTTTCTAATTAAGTTAATGAGCTTCAGCTTATTAATAACCCGTTAGTAGGTCGCCATCTTTCTTGAAGCAAAGTATGGGTGTGAAGCTAACGAACCAATTGGGGAAGTTGTAGCCTGATGACGTGCCTCTCCTCATTTGCATTTATTTTTTCCAAGTTTTGCGGGGAAATAGAATGTGATAAATAAGAAAATAAGGAAATACTAAATGAATAAGGGAAATTGGAAAAGTAACTATTTTTCAAACAAATGTTAAATGAAAAATAGATAAAAGAAAAATGGGTAAATAAAAAAGGGATATATGAGAAATTGATTAATGAAACTGGGAAATAGAAAATCAGGTTAATGGAAAAAGGAAATTGAAAAATTGTTAAATTAAAAAATAGATAAATTAAAAATGGACAAATAAAAAATAGATAAATTAAAAAGAAAAATTGAGAAATTGATCATCTGAAAAATAAATAAATGAAAAAATTGGGTTACTGAAATAGGGAAATTGAAAAGTGCTTAAATGAAAAATAGATTAATGAAAAATGGGAAAATGGATAAAGGGATAAATGAAAAATAAATGAAATTGAGAAATTGATAATATGAAAAATAGATTAATGAAAAATGGGTAAATGAAAAATAGATGAATGGAATAAGGGAAATTGAGACATTGATAATATGAAAAATAATAAATGAAAAATTGGGTTAATGAAAAAGCTGTTATTTGTTTCACTTATTTTCTTCATTTTTTGATTTATTTCACCCATTTATTTATTTAATTTTGGCTGAAACGGCTCTCCATAGAAATGGCTCTCCATAATAAAAAAGGATATATGAGAAATGGATTAATGAAACTGGGAAATAGAAAATCAGGTTAATGGAAAAAGGAAATTGAAAAATTGTTAAATTAAAAAATATATTAATGAAAGATGGATAAATAGAGGGATAAATGAAAAATAGATAAATGAAAAAGAGTAATTGATAATATGAAAAATAAATAAATGAAAAAATTGGGTTAATGAAAGGGAAATTGAAAAGTGGTTTAAATGAAAAATAGATTAATGAAAAATGGGTAAAGGGATAAATGAAAAAGAGATAAATGAAAAAGAGAAATTGATATGAAAATAAATAAATGACAAATTGGGTTAATGAAGAAGCTAAATTAAAAAATGTTTAAATGAAAAATGGGTAAATGAAAAATAGATACATGAAAAGTAGATAAATGAAAAAAGGGAAATTGAGAAATTGATATGAAAAATAAATAAATGAAAAATTGGGTTAATGAAAAAGCTAAGTTATTTAACATTTTTTTATTTATTTGACTAATTTTCTTCATTTTTCATTTATTTCACCCATTTATTTATTTATTTATTTTTGGCTGAAACGGCTCTCCATATGAATGAACCTTTTAGTATTACATGGCATGATGCCAAAAACGGCTAAACGTTTAAAAAATCATTCCAATTTACACATCTGGAAATAAAAATTATATTGGCAATTACCACCCTATTTCTGTTCTCCTAATTTTATCAAAGGTTCTCTAAAGAGTTGTCCATAGCAGATTAATTAAATACCTGGATAAACATTTGATTCTTTCAAATTCCCAGTGTGGTTTCAAGAAAAAAAAGCTCCACCAGTTTGGCTATTTTTGACCTTATGGAAAAAATGATCGATGCTCAAGAACGGGGATACTGTGGCATTGGCATTTTCCTGAACCTTTCTAAGGGTTTCAACACAGTAGATTTGAATATTTCACTGGGTAAGCTGCACCATTATGGGATTAGAGGAATTGGTTTAAAAGTTACCTTTTTGGTAGACATCATTATGTAACTATTAATCACCAAAAATTGGATACATCAAACATAAAGTTCCCCCGGATTCAATTTTGCGACTGTTACTCTTCATCATTTATATTAATGACTTTGTAAACTCTTCTAAAACATTTCTCAAAGTTATTTTGCTAATGATGCAAACTTGGTTTTTACATGCAAATCTATATGTAGAATTGCAGAAAGTAAATACCTAGATTAGGTGTAACAAGTTCTCTCTTAACATCAGCAAAATTAATTTTATTTTGTTTAGACCTAATAATTTTTTAGCATTAACTGATAATATAAATCTTAAAATTGAAAATGAAGAAATAATGAGAATGAGTTCTACAAAGTTCCTGAGGATTTCATAGATGAGTCCTTAAATTTTAAACTTCACATAGAATATCTACTAACAAAGTTGTCCAAGTACGTTGGCCTGTTTTTTAAATTAAGTTTTTATCTGCCTTTATCCAGTTAAAGGCAGAGTTTTTTTAACTATGCAAAAAACTCTCGTTGAGCCGCATATTAATTATAACAACTTTTATAACAGCTACTCTGCCTGCAGTTTTAGAAGACTCAATGAAACTTTACTTCCACAATTGTTTGTGAAATGAAAATGATGAAAAAGTTATTCGAGGAAACAACTTATTAGGTGATTTTTTTGATAGTTCCACAAACTGCTGCTAAACTCCTGCACAAAGCAGAGCCTCATGAATTCCCACAGGGTCATAAAATATGCAAAACATCAACACAACAGCTTGTTCTTCCCTAATGCCCTCAGGTAGGAGGATTCAAAGATCAGGCACCAACAAACTCAGGAACAGTTTTTTCCCCAAAGGATAGAAAGTCTCCTTAATAAGTAACTACACCATCATGTGATTTGGAACATTTGTGCAGAGATGAAAAAGTATTCATACAATTTTGTGTCATCCTTATTAAAGACTTTGTATCTATGCGAGTAGTGCAACTAATGCGTATATGACTACAAAGCAAAAACATTTGTGCATGTCCTTCATCACAGTATTCAGTTTATTATCCACAGAAATTGAATATTTAACAGCTGCATTGTTTTCTTAGTGTTTGGTTAGAAATATGTACAAGGTAAAAATATTCAGAGAAAACAAATTGAATCAAAATGATCAGCTCTTGTTATGGGAATCTGCTTTTCCAAAACAAAAGCAAGAAAACATCCAGACTGTCTGACCATATCTGAACAGAAGACATGATACCAGATTTTAAGCAGAATTTTATAATTTAAGCTCATTGCTGCTGTTCCCATGAACATTACTAGGGAAGAGACGGTTCTAAAAGAAAAACACATCACTGAGGCATCTGTTAAGTAGTCTGTATATCAATGTTCTACAATGGAAAATAGTTTTTTATATTTACTTCAGTTATTTCTGTCTCAAAAATCTAATTTAGTTGATGATCTGAAGCATGTACGAAGAAGTATACAGAGGTAAATACCATTTTGTTCCACTTCATGCACGTTTTGTTCAGATCCATATAAGCTACAACCATCAGTTCTCACTTCCACACACGCCCCACTGCCATGCTGTGGAAACAAGCGACAAAGCAAAATATTTTGAATTGTTTCAATTCAAGTTGAAACAATTCAGCTTGAATTGTTTCTTGCCAAACCACATGCTAACATTCACCTTCCTCCTCAAAACCCTGTAAATACCAGCTGGGCCACTAAATGGTGGGAAACCAAAGTCAAAGGTGCGTGCAGAGAATGAACCCTGGTCCTGCTGAAGGTGGATGCAGTCATGCTGGGTATTGCATATGTAAGATTTTGTCTAATGTCAAAATAATATGTTTTCATAAAAATGTCTTTACTTTTTGCTCGTTAAGTGATCAATAATAGTAGCAGATTGATATTTATTTCAGATTTCAAACTGATTTTATCTTACTAAGATGAATTCATGGATTTGTTAGAGCATACAACAAAAAATATTCCCAAATCAGACAAAAGCAGAATCAGAGTGAAACACACAGTGACATGGTGGCATTACTTGTATCTGATTTTGTCACTCTGTGCTTATGGAAGTCATCAGTCCATACTTAAGTGGGTTATGGGTATATATGCTTCAAATGTGAAAATGATTTTGTAGAAATTATCCTGTAAAAGGTGACTTCACAGAAAAATAGCTAATACACAAACCTGTCATGTTCTGATGAATGGATTGAATAGGAATATGTTTTAACAGTTCTGCTTTTCTAATCTGTAACCCAGAGGCTGCAGCACACTGGAAGTGAGACAGGTGCTGGGTTGCTTCAACATTAAAATCTTCTCCTGCATTGTCAAATGTGTCTGTTTTTCACATCTCATTGCTTGGTAATTTGATGAAGTTTCTCCATAGCCTGGAGGGGCTCAGCTGTTTAGAGACAGTGTTAGCAACGGGTGGTCCAGTTGAAGCACAGAAACTCTCAGTCAAAGCAGAGCGGTCCAATCCTGTCTCTGATTAGTCCTATCATTTGTGCAGTTCAATTCAGCAAGGGTCAACACTTGGCATCAATGAATACCTTAATTGTCTGTCTCCTACCAAGGTCTAGTTTCATTATAGTTACCATTTTGCACATATGCCAAAAATTTCAATGGGTGCTATTACTTCTTCTGTCCATTAAATTGTAATACTCTCATTGATTAATGTTTTTGGTCTTCTTTCTGAAAGGATGGTAAATAAAACTAAGTTGACATTCTTCTGATTGATTAGGACTACTGGAATATTTTCCATTAGAGGAAAACATTAAACCCATAAAGGACATAAATAGTTAAGAGCTTTAAATAAATGTAGAACACCCACAGCTTCAGTTCCAACGCCCTGTAACCATGGTAAAATCTGTGGGTAGCATCTGTCACGTCAGTGATGAATCTAAAGCCAAATGACAGCCTCTAAACCCTGGAAGCAGAAGTCACAACAACACCTGTGCCACTTCAGATAAACATGGTAATATCATAGATAAACACTTTCCTTTTCACCAGATAAGCACACAGATGATGGAGCGTGTAAGCTGTGTACTGAGTAATGTTGAAGTACTCCGTCTTTCAACTGCAGAAATGTCTGTCAGCATGTGATAATTCGTTAATAAGTTCTAAAATTATGATTTGTAATCTGAAATGTATAAAGAACAAAGTTATCATTTTTTCTTAATGATCAGAACATGACAGAAATAAATGTATTATTTTGTGCAATTAGATGTACCTGCATATGAACAATGTCAACAATACTAGACATAATCTACACCCCTTAAATACACAAAATACAACTGAAACCAACTTTAGTTGTTGTATATCAGATAATTTCTTCTGTCTAACAATAACTTCCAGTGAATTTGATTTTAGTCAAAAAGAGAATAAAGGCATTTTTGGTAAATACTATAAAAATGTAATTCAATTCAATTTTATTTATGTAGCTCCAACGCACAACAAATATTGTCTCAAGTCACTTTACAAAAAGTTTCATTCCAATTCAATCGTACATACATTCCAATATATCTTAGTTATCAAACAGTACAGCTTTATTAATTATTCAAAATAGTTTAAAAAGTTTCTATCTAAGGAAACCCAGCAGATTGCAACCAATCATTGACTTGCAGCGTTCTCTCCCCCTGGACCAACACAGAGCGACAATCACTGACTTTACAGCAATCCCTCATAGCAAGCATGCATGTAGAAACAGTAGAGAGAAAAACTTCCTTTAACAGGAAGAAACCTCCAGCAGAACCAGAACTGGAATCTGGTTCAGTACAAGCAGGCATCTGCCACAACCAATAAGACAGAGCAGAGTACACAAAAAGAAATGGATGAACTGATATAGGATTATTTTCTATTTTCTTGAAAGTAAAAAGTTAACAGTAGAGTGAGAACGATTAGTTGATGCATTGGCATTATGACAGCCGGTGTTCTCCTCCAGGAAGGAATCACAGTCAATCAGGATGCCCGACCGGAGGTGACTTCTATGGAGAGAAAAAAAGCTTAGCGATAGCAAAATGTTAACAGTTGAAGTAACAGTAAATGAGTAGTAGAAAAAGAAAAAGAGGGGGAAGTGGTCAGCTAGTCCTCCAGCAGCCTAAGCCTATAGCAAAATAACAGCTCAGGATAATCTAAGCCAGTCTATCAGCTTTATAAAAAACAGAAAGGTTTAAAGCCTAGTGTTAAAAGTATTCAGGGTGTCTGCATCACAGACTAAAACTAGGAGCTGGTTCCACAGGAGAGGAGCCTGAGAACTGCTTCACATTCTACTTTTAGAAATATAAGAACCAACAGTAAACCTGAGAGCAAAGAGCTCTGCTGGGAACATCTGGACCAATCAGATCTCTGATATATGATGGAGCTGATTATTGAGGGCTTTAGATGTGAGAAGGAGAATCTTAAAATCTATTCTGGATCTAACAGGGAGCCAATGAAGAGAAGCTAAAATAGGAGAAATATTATCTCTTTTTAATTTTAATCAGAACTCTGTCAACAGTCCTGCCTTTAAAGTAACAAATGCATGGATAGTGTTTCAGCATCAGTATGTATTTTATTTTTTAATTTAAAAAGAATTTTAGAAAGTGTCTGCTAAAATTCTTTATCTGACTTAATCACATTCAGTAAGTATAGATATTGTCAGAACAGGTTTCCTGTTTTTACTGAAGTAGAACAGGAAAATAAAGTCTGATTCGAAGTCAAACAGCGAAAGAAGATAAGACACAAACAAAGATTTGCATAGTTTTTGGTAAATATCTCATTTCAACTGTGCATAACAAGAATAGCTGTTATCAACCATTTTGATAAAAAATATATAAGAGAAATACCTTTAAAAATGTCATTTTTCCCAGCCAACAATTGTATGTCATTTATAGAATTAAAACCACAGCAGAGTTATTTCACCCATGTATTGATTTTGTATTTCAGGCCTAAACACAAAAGATGTTTTCCTTGCTGCTGATAAGTTTCTGGTATCCTGACAATCTACAATTTATAGAAAATTGTTGATGCAATTAGTTGAAGATAGATGGTATTCCTAATTAGATGCTATGTGTATTTTTACATTTATGACCTTTTCCTGACATATTCTACAAATTTCAAGTGATAACATCAGTGACTAGCCAGGGAATATTAAGGTACATTGAGAGTTTTTCTTTATTATTTTTTATTTTTTACAAAATCAGTAAAGTTATATTACCATGGATTTAAAATGTAAATGATTAAAAAATAGTCTCCTGAAACTTACTAATTTGTAATATGTAATACTGCTGTACACACACACCCACACACACGCACGCACACACATGCAGACACACACACACACGCGCACGCACGCACACACACGCAGACACACACACACACACACACACCTACGCGCGTCGTGTCGTTGAAAACAGGAAAATAGCACCACAGATGTTCCCTCCTCCACTTACCACTTAACTCAGCACTTCTTCTCTTTCATTAAGTTTTAAACGAGCAGTCTCATTGAGGTAAATGCCAGCTCCCACCTGCACTTTCCAGTTTCTACTAGTCCAAAGACAAAACATTAACTGCCTAACTGTTCAAAGTGAGCCAAAACAACCTTCTCTTATTATTGCAGATTATATGGGAACGGAGGGTGAGTGCTTAACTAGAAGGATACAATTCCCAGTTATTTCTAAATGGATCCATTAGACATACCTACAGTGTTTTGCTTCAACAATGAACAGGCTTTTCTCCCCCCAATGAAATTACATGAAATTGTATGACTGAGCTGGGACACTATTATATTAATGAAAAGGAAGTTGTAGTCATATTTAAGCATTATTGCCCCATAATGCCTAATGCTATCCAGGATTTATTTTCCCAACCACTGCAAAGGTTCCCTGGGTGCTGAGCACACCCAGATAATGGCAGTGAGGAAGCAGAAAAGCAATAATTCTGGCTGGGCTGTGAAGCTCAATTGGATTTACTGTCAAACTCCTTCATCAGTTTAATAAAATCCCCTTTTCCATCCTCCCATCCCAAATCCTCAGGGTCTTTGTTGCTACAAAACCACCGGCATCAGTCATTAAGGTAATTAAAACAACTGTCATTGTCCTTTTTTGTTGTTTATTAGTGTAGCAGCATAAATGGTACGCTGCCACTTTAAGGCGAATTTCGGCTGCTGCATATAAGCAAGCCTTCACCTGTCATGAGGATGCTTGCGTCGTGATGTCAACTGAATCTGCTTCCTTTGTTTGCACCGTTCTGGCCTCCTTTTCTGCACCTCCAGTATCTGGACCAATCTGTCCGTTCATTTGTTTGCTGACAAGAAGTTGCACTGCATCTAGGCGGAATTGGGGATCTGCAGTGCAGTAATTTATCAGCTCACAGCCTTCTGACTCTAATCAGCATTGCATCTGGAGTGACACTCGCTGCTGTTTTGCCTACCTACAAATTGTTTTAAAAGACCAACCTGAACTTTCGCTGCTGCCGGGAGCAGTGATGGCACTACTAAGGGGATGAACTGCAACATTGTAGTGCTATTGTACTACTGTTTTATTCATATTGTTTCTTTTTATTGTCTTTCTTTTAGGGACTGAGGCTTCTGTGATGGCGGTGGTGACCCCTGGTGGCGGTGTCTTGTCTTGTGTGTTGTGTTAGAGCACGTTTTTCTTTCTTTTTGCTGTGTTTTGCTGACAGAAACACAGCAAAAAGAAAGAAAAAGGTGCTTCAACACAACACACAAGACAAGACACCGCCACCAGGGGTCACCACCGCCACCACAGAAGCCTCAGAGAAAGGGACCACCCTGGACACTATTCCAGGGTGGTCCCTTTCTCTGCACTGGATGTTGCCCCTTCCCTCACTACTCCCCCCATTGGTAAGCCTCAGTTTCCTTTGAAGTTTAAACATTTTATTATAATAAATCTTGTCAAATGCATTCACTGTTTTAACCATTCAATTTCAGATTATTAATTTAAAAGATATATTGAAGTTTAATACATTTTTGTAGAACTTCCTGAATCTCGTCTCCTCATTTTCCAGCAGAACTTACCTGTGTCCTTATTACATTACATTTTCCTGGAGTTATTCCAGGTGGCGTTGTTGGTCATTGTAACCTTTAATATTCTATATTTGGGTTCATAATAAAAAGAAAATCTATCCCCAGGTTGCCACATTAGGATGCTTAGAAAGTCTTATTCTGCTGAACTCTAAAGTGCATTTAGGAGGACCATGCAATCTGTACCTGATAAAAGTAATGTGTGTATACTTTTATCAGGTACAGATAAAAGTATACACTTTTATACTTTTATCTGTAAAAGTAAAAGTATAACTTTTACTTTTACAGATAGTAAAAGAATACTTTTAAAGAATACTCACTTCCTGGGCCTAGCGGTAGAGTGTGCATGGAGGCCTTGGTCATCAAAGTGAAAAGGAAGTTGTAGTCATACTCTTGTTTCCTCCACTGTCTGCGCAATTGGCGGCTGCATGTTGGTGGTGTTTGGTCCGCTCGTATGATATCTGCGGCTCTGCTGGCGTTGCCGGCCGCGGCTGGAGGTTGTGGCAGTGTGTGGCTTCTGTCTGGTCCTCGTCTGTTGACCTGCTCCCTCCCGGGGTAGGCTGTGTCTCCATCCCTGGGCAACTGATTGTTGGAGCCACAGTGCTTTGGACGCTCGGCTGCTTTGTTCTTTGTTTTGTCTTATCACTGTTTGTTCTGGCCGCTCTCCGCTGAGCCTGTTGTGGATTGGGCAGGCTGGTGGGCGGGGCATTACTCCTCTGGCCCCCATAGAAGGGCACTTGGAGAGACGACGACAACTTGTTCCATCATTTGAAGTATTTTCTTTTACAGTTTGAGGTATTCATTTGTTTCTTTTGAGTGCTGTGTTATTTCTTTTGTGTTGCATGTTCTTTTTTTCTTGCTTTATTTTGTTGCATTTGCATGGTTTGCTTGTTTTTTTGGAACAACCCCATCTTGTTTGTCCCTTTTTCTTGTGTGTTCCCTTTTTCTTTGGTTCCGGCGACCAAGTAGTGAGCCCGATGCCTCGGATTTTAAAAGAAGTGTTTTAAATGAATTTTTAGATAATTGTTTAATAAAGTATTGTACACTGTTAAATCTGTGTTCTGGTGTGTCTTGTTGCTTTTTTAGAAATATCTCCACCTGCTGGTCACATTTGGCGTTGTTGGCAGGATCCACCATTGAACACAGATTTTTTTTACAATGGTAAGACAAAGCAGCCGTAGCTACCTAAAGGAAGACTTACCTGTGGTTTCAAGATTTATTTTTTTTTCTGTTTTTTTCTTTCTTCTTTCTTTTTTTTGGGTAGTCTTCCCCTGCAGGCATGGAGGAGTGTCACTGTTTTTAAATTGTTTTGTATTGTTTTACACTTGTGCATGTATTAGTTTTATTTTATGTAACCAGGTTGCTGTGTATTGCAGACTTCTGCCCAGGTCCCTCTTGAAAATGAGATCTAGATCTCAATGGGGTTTACATGGTTAAATAAAGGAAATAATTAAAAAAAATGACTCCCCTGGTTAGTCTAAGGAAGTGAAGAAGAGATGAACGTACACTGCCCTTTTACAAAGATGGGAGAAAAAGTGAATATCCCACCAGGTTCAGTTTACTTCACAACTCTAGTATTTGCACCTGCAGACTGTGACCCTGGACGATTCAGACCCAGTTCAGAAATGCCCTTTATTATATTTCCAGTGAGCTGTCCCCTACAAGAAGAGTGCTTTATATACGTTTTTTCATAATACTGCCCAAAGAGTAAGGATATGGCCTTGTCTTATGGTTGCTTTATGTAAAGATATGAAGCTTTGGCGCAAATTCAATCTGGAAGACTCTTTAAGCCTCACCTGCCTCATCAATCAGCGCCTCCCTCCCATCGCCTTGGACCTATCAGCGCTGGATCAAGCCACGCCATAGCCAATCATCAATGAAGCTCCAGTTGATAAGGACCTTCATCCATGGCCTCCTCCGCTTACCAGCTGCGATCAACCCATCTCCGCCCCATCTCCACCTTCAGCTCCCGGCTCTTCAGGCCACATATATATATATATATATATATATATATATATATATGCTTTTAATATTTTGTATTAAGAACAATATGAAATATTGTTTTTAACTTGCATTGTTTGAAAATGAGCTTCATGTAGCACCGAGGCTTAAATACAATTTCTTAATGTAGTATAGTTAATTATTTTCACGTCTTTCATACTCCTGCTAATTGATATGCATTACTGATATGCATATCAATCGACATGCATTGTGTCCAGAAAATCATTTTATTCCAATACAGGACTAGGAGAAATCTGTCACAAAAATATAAGTAGCGCCATCATTTGTTATCTATTAAATACGACTTAAAATTAAGATGAGAAAACTGATGTTTGATAAATTCTCCATGATACAAATCTATAAACAGTTTAGTTTCTGTTAGTTCTGTCAAGATACAAGAAAGGGCAAATGTCTACTTATACTGGTCAATCGTTGTATTTTAAATATGCTGTAGGAGCCGTAGTTTGACAACTGTTATAAATATCACCATGTTTTTAGAACACAGGGGATTAGCTCAGTTTTTGTCGCTTGTTTTTAGTAATTGCAGCGGCTGCATTGCGCCATAATAAAGGTACAATAAAGCTGATAAACAGGTGAAGAACCAAACAGAACCACTTCTGACTGTTTGCAAAGCCAAAGATCCAATAAAAGTTCCACCAAGCCACTACTAAGGCACTGGGGTCATGATTCTAGACACGGCAAAACAAGGTTCAATGTCCAAACTTATTGATTGTTCTTGGTGATTTATTTTCCTCTTTCACCAAACAATTACAGACATCAAACTTTCATTTGTTTTCATGCTACCACTCTTAAAAACCATCGGCCCCAAACCCAAATGCCTGCTGGTCCTTCTCCAGGCCCCTGGACTGATCTATGTGGACTGACCCACATTACTTCCTGTCTGAATTTAGAAATAAGAAAAATAAGAAAACAAAAAATAAATAAAATCAATAATTATCAACCCACAAATAAACTCTGTAAATAATACAAAAAATATAAATATAAGAATAAAGTAACAAAATTCAAATGGATAAAGAAATAAGGAAAAAATAGCTCCAGCAACTTCTATTCCACCTTTTCTCGCTCTGTATGTCAGCATTACACACGACCCATTGCCATGGCAACCGACAGACAACAGCTCAACGAGCACATAGAGCAGAGATTACCGATCAGGGGAATCAACACCAAAAAACAAACATTTCCCACACAAAAAAGTAGCAAAAACACTAAAACAGAACATTCAGTCTGTTACATTATGTTGTCAGGCTTAATGTCTATATTTGGATTATTAATAAATTTTCACCTGAGCACAGCAGCGGTTGATTAGCTGATTTAAACAGCTGCTCTACTGATGACGTGGTGGGCGGGTTGACCTGTTTTAGTGCCAACGGAACCAAAACACACCGAACTGCGCAGCACATGTTAAGGTTATCAAAGTTAGGCTAGTATAACTGACCCACTGCTCACTTGTTCAATCTTTTCTTTAAATTAAAACGTTTTCATCACCTGTGAAATCTGAAGCCCTTATTACCATTATCTATGGTTGAATTAACTACTAAACATTGTGTCCGTTGTTCTGATTCTTTGCGTGATTGTAGTATTTTCCTGACCACCAATATTTCTGACTCAATGGACAGAAATGGCGCATGTGTGACTATGATAAATCACGTAATGTCCAGTCCAGTTACATATACATCTATCAATGCTGCTGCCTCGCGCTCTGTCCTTCTCTCACACTTCCCGCTACTTAGCAGTGGGTGTCAGGTTACATTGTGTTGCATTCAATGTTGTCGAAAAAAGAGGTTCGTGCGCTTAATGTCCGATTTGCCATAACTATTTATTGAATTCATTGTCGCCAGCTGGGGTGGCAACAGGGGTGGCGAGGCTCTGATTTGGGGTGGCAACTGCCACCCCGCTAGATCCGCCCCTGCTACTGCTACATATTTTCAGCATCACATCAATAATTCCTGATCTGCCTTCATTGCTCACCCATCTAATACTTGGTCTGCTAAATGAAGAGTTGGAAAGCATGACTTCTGATCTTTCAATGAACAATCATGACACTTTTTCTTGCGATAAAAATCAAATGTCAAACTGAGGGTGGCACAGCAACAAAGCATCAGCATGCATCAAAAGACTTGCTGAATAATCCCCCATCATACTTTTTACATCAGCCCAAGTCAATTTCTACCATTAGTACGACACCTTCTGGCCAGGTTAGCATGACTTCTGAAAGGCCTGAGACGGCGTGAGAGGTTGAAGTCAACATGATGCTGTTACTCCTGTAGGTAATGACAGATCAGTAGTGTTGACAGTTGTGGACCCTGACACATTGTATGTGCTACCATCAGGCCATGACACATTTCACACCAGACATTTTCCAACAAAGATGTTCCAGTGCTTAACCAAGACATTCCCAGTCTGTTTTCCACTAGAGCCAAGACAGAGTCGTCATCCAGTAAGCAGCTGATCCTCCCCTCACTTTATTATGTGTATTTATGAATAACTCTAATACATGGAAACAATTAAATCTCATAAATCATTTCATTAATCTTAGTGTCTCTGCAAACAGTCGCCCAAATACCTGCAGCATGATTAAAGGGATGGTAGTCCAGACAGATAGTGCCAATTTATAGCAAAATCACGTAATCAAGTTACCTTCTGTTAAGAAATGTTGCATAATATAAAACATAGTATAAAATATATTTGACTACACAGTTTGAGGTCTTGTAATTGGCTTCTGTAAGAACCTTCTGTTTTTTTTGACATGCTCCTTCAGCACAACATCATCACAATGCTCCTTCTTGATGCCTTTACAACGGTTCCTAAGAGAACTGCACTGAGAAGTAGTTGTTACGATAATCTGAGTAGATGTGCCGTTCCACCAGGTGTCTCAGTCTTAACCTCCTGAGCAGATAGAACCCGTTCTGACCCTTCCTGTAAAGTGCATCTGAGTAAGTCCAGATTCTTGTTAAGATGGAGCCCAAGACATTTGAATGTACTCTGTCTCCACGGTCACCCCATCAATGCAGACAGGCAGTTTAGGAGGACAATGAGCTCCTGAAATCCACCATTTCTTTAGTATTGGTGATGTTCAGCTGAAGATGGATTGTTCTGCAGTGACCCATGAAGTCCTCCTCAAAGCTCCATGCTCTCCCTCCAGCCCACATATCTCTGCATTTTACCTCTTCTCTGATAGATGCTGTTCCTTTTTATTTGTTGCTATATCAAAACATTTATGTTCAGTTGTCATAAGTTCTTGTCTTGTTATGAGAGTTATATAATGTATGTGTTGTTTCTTTAGAACAGTATATTGTACAGGCATACAAATACCACAACATGGTTTAAACTACAAATGTTTTCCTGCTCCTTTTCAAACAGAAAAGTAGTGGTAAACTAATTATTTTGTTGTTCTGATTACTTGTTTTCTTATTTTTAAAAGCTTTTGAAATAAATAAATATTTTGCTTATGTGTCATGTTGGTCCCAAGTTTCTTAACCCACATGCGAGAACACAATCAGGAGAGGCAAGTAAACGAACAATAATAAGTTTATTGAATCCAGGGGAAAGGGAATGAGTTCTGGAACAGATGACCGGATCGTCTGACTGTCAACGAGAGATAACAGGTTAGTGAGAGTGGTTGAGAGAGTTTTTTCCAGGAGTAAACAGACAAGGTCTTACTTGGAGTGGATGAGTGTGGTTGCTGGCAGAGCACTGGATAAGAGGGCTTCATTGGAGGGCGGACAGGTTTGTATACAGCGGAAGGAGCGGAGTCCGACTAGGTTCAGTTGTAACAAATCTCCAGATGGTTTCAGGCACAGGCAGGTATAACCTGTGGTGAAGGGGAGTCCACTGGAGACGGACCGAAGACGGGGGTGGGGGGGAAGGCGAGCACATGGGGAATGGCGTCCAGCTGGTACAACCAACGGCGTCGTGGGGAGACACACAAGGGAGGAAACTCACAAACAACGGGTGGCTTCAGCTCACTCAGAATCCCGGGACAGAGGGCACACTCGGGGAAACAACGAGGAGACAGCGGGTTCACCTGGCGTGGAAAACAACTAGGGATTAGCTCGAAGGAAAACACACAGGACCTTTCTCTGGAACGAATGTTACCAAAGTAAGCAAACACTCAGGCGATGAGAAGTCGTTCAGCCGCTGCTTATATACACCCAGACCGCGCCTTCAAAACGAGCTGCAGGTGCGTCTACGGGGTTGGCTCCGCATCTCTCCAGGGGCTCTGTACACTGGCGGCATCTGGTGGATGCCACGGGAAGTAGCAGGTGCTCCAGGAAAGTAACTCAAAACAAAAAGGGAAAAGAAACAAAAAACAAATCAGAAAAAACACAGACCCTGACAATATGATAGTAATTTCAAACAGCTCAGCAGAAACCTACATGAACTGCTCATATTTATCTAATTTATCCAGATATGTCTTCTTAATTCAATTCAAATGATTAATTAAATTCAGAAGAAATGTAACCTCAAGCCACTTTACAAATATATAAAGTGGCTTTATATATTATATATATATATATATATATATATATATATATATATATATATATATATATATATATATATATATATATAATT
This sequence comes from Poecilia reticulata, assembly GCF_904066995.2. Classification (NCBI taxonomy): domain Eukaryota; kingdom Metazoa; phylum Chordata; class Actinopteri; order Cyprinodontiformes; family Poeciliidae; genus Poecilia; species Poecilia reticulata. The sequence goes on from NC_088839.1 coordinate 2,638,530, forward strand.
TTTTTTTTCAGTTCAATCAAACATACTTTCCAATTATAGTTATGTTCTAATACTTATTCAAAATCGATTAGAATGTTTCTAAGAAACGCAACAGATTTCATGGAGTCATTGACCTGCAGCCTTCATTCCTCCAGGAACAGCAAGTAGAGACAATCACTTGTGTTCAAAGCATAAAGTTACCAAAGACCGACCATCCATCCATCCATCCATCCATCCATCCATCCATCCATCCATCCATCCATCCATCCATCCATCCATCCATCCATCCATCCATCCATCCATCCATCCATCCATCCATCCATCCATCTTCTTTACACCTTTGTCCCTCAGTGGGGTCGGGAGGGTTCAAAGATCATTTTAGTATTAATTATTATAATTCAAGAGCAGTTTGAAAGATGAATTAGTTGATCCTGTTTAGAGTCATTTTTTCGTTCTCTTTGTCCCCAAAGAGGAGTATCCTGTGTGACCCACATTAAGACAATATTTAATACCAGTTTCACATTACCAAATTCTCTGTATATTTAGTGCAGTACAATCCAGCAGATATATGGGCTGCAGGCTCCCTGCACGTTTTACCAGCTTTAAAAAAAGTATGAAAATCAGGTTGGCTGTTTTCATGTTTGGAACAAGTGCTTCCAGGTTCTAATTCCATCTCTTACCACTGAGTATTTCATAAAATGTCTTGACGCTCAGTTAAGTTAACTGAGTCAGCTGCCAGAGCAGCTGACTAAACAACAAATGACTGTGCTGGTGCAGTTCTTACCATTTCTGTCGTGATACAGCCTCTTGGTTTCAAACCCCAGGAGCTCCATCTCAGACACTGATTAGATATATTCATGTAATAAATGATAAAATAAAACTGATGCAAGTACAAATAAATTTAATGTATACACTTTACTGGGAATATTGCTAGGAGCAAGCCTGCACTTTGTCTTTGAACCGATAAGACTGAAGTAGAAACATTACATACCAACTGATAAAAACTTTGTGTGTTTTTACGTGTGTGTGTGTGTGTGTGTGTGTGTGTGTGTGTGTGTGTGTGTGCGTGTGCGTGTGTGTGTTTGGGGAGGCGGTGAGGGTGTGTCACCTTTCACTATGGACTACTCTGTGTTCCGAAGTATTCCAGGTGGAACACAGCAGAGAAAATACAACAGAATGGAGGATGTAGAGAAGGTTTTTACAATAGTCTAGTCAAAGTCCAGACTTCAACCTGTTAATAAGCTGTGGTGGGACATTTAGTGCAGGAACTATTGCTGGCAAACCTCAAGAAAAAGGAGTGATGTTCTGAAGAAGAGAGCTCTACAATGACGCTAAACTGTCATGTTTCTACTGGCTACTAAATATTGTTACCCACACAACTTTTTCAACATTGCTTTGATAATGTTAGTTGCAAAAACCTTGAGAGAAAAAAAATGGATCTGAATGTGAAGCTACTTGCTCAGGACCTCTGTAAAAACGTTTCTTACATTGGATTTAAAATATAACACAATGTCATTTTGTATTTAAATTGATTAAACTTGCTTACTTTTAGTTCTTTAGTAACAGTTGCTTAGTCACTTTATAAACACATGTTTGATGACAGTAGACGCATACAATAAAGAATTGCATCTTGGTTCCTTGAGAAGAAATTGCAGCAGTAGTTTTTGATTATTTTTCTGTGCAAGACCAAAATGGCTTGCAGAAAATGTCCTTCATATGATAAAAAAAGCCTACAAAGCAAAAAGATATGCATCACCAAGGCAATATTGAGAAGTATATATTTCTCTGACTTCACAGATAATTTACTGTGTTGCTAGAAAAAAAAGGTACAGAGACAGATAAGAAAAAAAGATATCCATTCCATTCCAGTAAGTCGCATAAAAATACTGCATTCTGCCTTCCTAAACTACGCAGTGTGTGGCATATTGTGTTTCTAGTTCTGTCTTTTTCATCTTTTTTAATCAATGGTGATGATCAATAACATGGCCTTTTTTAATTGAACATCATGTTTCTGTGGAGACAACATATCAATGTAATAAATGAGGAAGAGAAAAGGAGAAAAAAGAGATATAGGGCCGCTTCTCTTTAATGCTAATGAATTAGAGTAAGCTGTAATACAGCAAAGCGTAATTAAGTGATATGGGCCACGCATCGACGTGTTAGGGCATATTAGATGTGCTACTTAATGCGACCAGGCAAATCCAAGTGCCATATTGATCAGCCCTTTAATGTTCTCAGACTCGGCCTCAACCCTCCACCTCCATTTCATTCTCCAGTCATTACAGTCAGGCCACTCAGATTTAGTGTAGCTGCATGCAACATGATGACACACTCAGAGATGGCAAAATGGAAAAAGAAAAAGGCCTAAAAACTCTGATGCGCAGTATTTTGTCACCTTCATCTTTTTCCTCCCAGCGTAGAATCAATAAGTGCTGCTTGCTGCTAAAAGCTAAATATACATGTCTGATACTGGCAAAAGAGCATTTCCTTCCAGCCATGTCCAATCAAACCAATCCCCTAAAGAAGCCGTGCCAGTAGACACATTGGAGCCCTTAATAGATAAGTATTGATAAGTCTGTGATTTGGGAAACTGGAGGGCATTGAAGGGAGTGTCGGAGAATAAAGAGCAGGAGGAAAGAGACAAGAAGGGAAAGCTATTGATTAGCACTCGGATTCAGAAGGCTCAACTACAGTGACTTCTTGGCCCTACACTAAACAATATGATGGTAGATCAATGAGCTTTGCATGAGTGAGCTGCTTCAAAGGAAGAAGTGTTGTGGGTGGGATGGAGGTCGGTGCGTATGCAGGCCAGGGTCATCGCTTACACATTACTGAGAGCACAGCGTCCTGAGTCACATGCAGTGGAGCTCCTCATCTAAATACACAATGGAATCTGGAAAGGGCCATCGGAGCACAGTTTGAGAAACCCAAAGGGAAATATTATCCTAGAATATACAGCTGTTTGCTGCAAAGAATTGTTAGCAGAAAAACAATTACTAGTCTCAGGAAAAAAAAGGTCAAGAAGGCTGAGGTACAACTGATGTCTATCAAGAGAACCTGGTTAAGCTCATCTCTCTCCCTCTCTCTCTCACAACCGCACACACACACACACACACACGCACACACATGCACGCACGCGCGCATGCACGCACACACACACACACACACGCACGCACGCACGCGCGCACACACGCACGCACACACACACACACACACACACACACACACACACCCGCACACATGCATAAAAATAATCTTAAAGGGTAAAGTTCATCCAAACACAGGTTCATGCTTATTACTACAACCCGTCTACTTTGATGCCAGGTGCAAACCTGACTCAATAAAGTCAAACAAGCAGTTAGGAAGCGTCCAGATAATGGTAAAAATCTAAGTCAAGACATTCAATTCCCAAGTTGTGTCCAAATCGTAGCCTTTACATTTAACAAGTCATTTGACTGTAACAGTACAGTTAAAGAAATTAAACATTATTTTTAAATGAGTGTTAATTTTTTTCATAAAAATCAGCAAGAATAATTGCATGACAGTATTAAAGCCAGGGTAAGAAAAAAAAACAAATTAATCAATTATAAAAAAAAGATCATAAAGTTATTGTATTACAAAAAAAAAAAAGACTTTTTCTCATATTATTACAACTCTATTCTGGTAATTTGACTTTATTCTCAAATTGCTACTATTGTAATGAGGAAGTTGATCCTTAATACAAAATAATGGGCGCCTTTATTTAATTAACTACAATACTAAAAAAATCACTTTGTCACTAAAATGACAAATGGCTTCATTTATTCAACTACCATATATAATTATTCATAATAAGCTGATTTGTTTTTTTTAAAGTAGAACATCATTATACTTATTAATTCATTGTGTCAGCTGCATCAAATACTGACTGAAACAACAAACTGTGCATCAATTCACAGTTAGGCCTTCTACTCCCTACTGCATTTAAAATCACATATTGACATATTGCGTAAAGCTATGCTGCATAGCAGTTCTCATGGTTCTGGGATGTTTTGGGTTCTCCTGCTCTCTAATGCCCCATGCTTCCACTTTAACTGGTTTATTCTATACACTGTTATCCCTAGTGTGCATATCTGTACTTATCTGTGTCATTGTTCCCCGTTGGATCCTTGTGTCCACCTTGCTCTGCCCTCTCATGTTCCCCAGTGATCTGTGATTTCTCTAAGTGCTTTTTGGGCTAAGTGCAAGCTTTGGCTTTAGACTAGTGAAGGGTAGGTGTAAATTCAAACTGGAAGACTCTCTTCAGTCTCACCTGCATCATCCAATTGCTGCGTCATGTATTTCTACCGCAACCTATCAGCATTGAACCACATCTTGACATAGCCAATCATTGAACAACCCTCCATTCATAAGGCTCTTCATCCATCTGTCCACCAGCTGAGCTTCAAGCTGTTCATTTGTACTCTATGCCTTTGAGTCAGTTATCTCACTCAGGTAGCTGATCCTTTTCCTTGACGATCCCAGCTCTTCCTCCTCTGGTCCCGCACTCAAAAGAGCTGAGCAGCTCTTCTGCTGAGCAGCTTTGGCGCTCTTATATTGAAGGGAATTTCTCTCAGCTCTGGCCTCCAAACATCTCAAGCAGCCTTTCCCGCTGCTCGACTGTCTGACAGGGACTCATCTCTTACTCCTTCAGGGTTCATATCCAGCAACCAGACCTGTAATCTTTTGCTCCCTCTGTCAACATTGCCAGGTTGTCCTTTGTCTCAGGCTCATGTTTTTTGCTCGCCAGGATCTCCTTCTCCGGATCTTAATCACCTATTCTGACGTTCTGTTCCAGCTCATTGTTAACCATCTCTCCATTTCACCAGCGATGTTTCATGGTATCTCCTCTCCTTTATGGACACTCTGCATCACTCTTTCACCTTCCACTTGTTTCCTCTAAGTTTTGCTTCTGGTTCAGCCACTTAAAGACATATATTGTCAAGAAAAGCTGAGATCATCCCACTTCCCCATGCTGGGGATTTTAGTTTTAATAGTAACAATAAATAAAGTTACCTTTAAAATTGATTACACAGGTGACATCAAGACCCAACAGTAGAGTCAGACGGTAATTAAATTAATCTGGTTGTGTGCATTGTTATTGTGTCCTACAAACGTTGCTTTAATTCAAATTTTTTCTATTTAATCATAAAAAATCATAGTCAGGCAGAAATAGAGTCATGGAACAGGAAGAGCTGGTTTCCTGAAGAAAGAGGAAGTTTCCAGTTTGCATCAGTATAAAAATATTTCAGACCATTCCTTATTTCAAAGCATTAAAGGTATAAAGAATAAAATCTAAACATTTTGAGTAATTGGATAAAACCCAGAGTAAAATACTTAAATTAAAAATAATAACTTATAATTAAACCAGTAATTAATATTGGTTTAACCAATGATTGGTATTGGTTTAATTATATCAATACTTACACTTGTGGAAATACTTACAAGTAAAACAGGTAGCTGTAACTTTGGTATCAAATAATTAGAATAATGGATTATTCTTGGAGTCTTTTCAGAACACCTTCTGTAATAACTCACATTAAGATTATAATAAGAGTAACTAATAAATTCTGGTTATTTTAATATTGTAAATGAAAGCTAAATCAGAAATTAAAAAGTTATAAATGTGATTTTGACATTGAACTGGAAATGGTGTAAAATGTGTAACTATAATTAAAGATCACTGATGTTGTGTTGGAGGTAGATGGTAGGTGAAAGGTCAGGGGAAAAGAGGAACTGATAGGAGAGCAGAGATGACCAAGGCCTTATTATTGAACTTAAACTTTCCAAAAAAGGTTGGGCAGGCAACAGGACTGTTGAGCAACCCTGGGACATTAGCTCAGACATCAGGACATAATGTCTCCAAGACGGGGATGGATATGAGATCATCTGTCCGAGCAGACAGCCAATGAGAGGCACAGCAACAAAGCTAGCCAATGCAAACGCACCAAAAGGTGGATAAACCCTTTATAAGGTGGGTGAAACGGAGGAACCTTTGGTTGGATCCTTCAGGCAGCTTTGAGCCAAGATCGAGATGGACAAAGAACTCTGCAGCTGAAGAAGAGCCGGGGCCACAGAGCCGGAGACTGTTCTGCACATGGAGACCAACCTGTTAGCCCCGCAACATGTGGCTTCAAATCGCACTTCTCTCATCAGCTGGACTCAGACCCCAAAGACAAAGAACAAAGGTAAAGAGGAAGAACTGGTGTGTTCCTTCCATGAGGCCATCTAAACGGACCAGAAAGATCGTGAGACGAGGAGAAGGAAGCTTCAGAGCCACAAGACAAGAAGCTGAGGACCGATACGCACAAGAGGAAGTCACCCTAAGACCTGAGACCTGCCGCTCTAAGTCAGTACTCTTCCTGCCAGCACCCAAGTCCTGTGTGACCTGACCATCAGAGCAGAGATGACTCTTGCACTGACTCTTGCAAAATTGCCTCACTAATAAAATAATTAATATTAAGAAAATCTAAAAATGTTGTGGACATTCAATTAATGAGTCACCTTAAAGTTTTTTGATGGTTGTAAAATAGCTATGAAGTTTGATTCTGGGAGGAAAAAGTGGAAAATGTTTGATAGGTTGCTTTAAGGCAAAAACTATATGCAAACATCATCTTTGGGACTCAGATGAGTCACTAATACCAACCTGGTTCAGTAACAAGTGCAAGTTGTAATAAAGAGAAAGAGCGACCGTTAACAGGTGAAGCTGTGAAACTAGTTGGCTGCAGGCTGCTCAATCTGGCTAATTTACAGGGTGAAGAAGGGTGGGACATCTGGAGGGGGAGGTTGCTAGAAACCAGGCTAGTTTTTCTCGACGCCAGCTTAAACAGAGTTTACTTCAGTTCTGGACAGGGTAAATAACAGCAGATTCACATTTTTGAAACATGTAGGACAATTTACTCACATGTAGGCCTGTCACGATAACAAATTTTGCTGGACAATTAATTGTCTAAAGAATTATTGCGATAAACGATAATATTGTTTCAGTATCTTTTGATACTGATTTAATGGAAATGACTAATAATGCTTGTGATTTCCTGCCATAGATAGATGCACTTTATTTTCAAAAGAACACATAACACTGGAACTGATAAACTAAATAAACAAAACAAACAAAAACAAAATGGATTCAAGTACGTACTTGAATACGTACTTGAAACGTATTCAAGTACGTTTAACAAAAAATGTACTTGAATAAAAACTAAACAACATAAAGCCAAAGTGGAAATAAATACTGCATTCAACCAAAAGAGTGCAGATTATGAAGTCTGTATACTATATTGCCCTTCAGTAATCATTAGATTTAAATAGAGAAGATGGGCACTTCCGACTACCTAATGCAATAGTTCACGCTACACGATTTTTTGACCCTATTTTCCCCTTAAGATAATCTTAGATCGTTGGCCAATCTAAGATTCTCGCTAGTGATTTCGTAACCAATCATCCTGCAGTGTATGGTGTGTTGCGGTAGGTCGTCGTGGCCGCTCCAATCTAAATCAGGGGTTTAACCAACGGACCTTACCAAGCTCCGCCCAGAAACATCCCTCGAAAGTCCCATGTGACTACATGTCTCACAAGCAAAGCCTCGCGGTGCTTAGCTTCTATGTGTAAACATGCATTTTTCATTTCGACTGACTCTGCAGAGTATTTCTGAGTCAATTAGTTTAGCATTTCTGTCGGATTTTCACAAAATATCAGAGACAACAATGGACAGGGGAACCAACAAGTCCATGTCATCTTTTTTGGACGACATCAAGGTGTTTGAGCCGCGATGCCTCAAACATTGTGCGCGTCACAGCAAAATGCTACCGGTCGATGAGAAAAACAGCAGATTCTCACACCCTCAGCATAAATATAACCATGGATAAAATCACTGATGCCTGTTGTTCTTGCAAGGCTGGGTAAGTCGGACATTCATGGTTTTGAGGGTTCGAATGTGCCTTGGACTTATACACGGTACTCGGTACACGGTACACGGTAGCGTGGCTAACACAATTACAGTTTAGTAAAAGCTAGCGTGGCTAACACGATTACAGTTTAGTAAAAAGCCTTTTCAGGTAAAATAAAATCTTTAATGTATGTTAGATACGGGAGACATTGCATATTGATCTGTTCAGTTAACGTAAGACTGTAACAGACAGGCTTCAGGATGTAGAAGTTGTATCGGTACTGCCATTATGCTGTACTTGGCTAAAAGGTTTTCATAATGGATGTGTTTATTATTGACTCTTTTTTTCATTCACTAAACACAAAGAAAGCAAAGCAATTATGCTTAGACTAGCAGACACTTTGTTCTTATTGATCCTACGACGGCTGAGCTGCAAACGCGGTCGTGCACAAGCTTTGATCCAAGCAAGACATTCCGTTTCAGATTTTGGAAATCTGTGAATTTTTGTTCCACAAATATGATCAGGATACATTAGCTTGCATTTGTGAAATGGTAACGCACGTGGTAGCTGCGCTGTGACGTAAAATGGGCATTAGCCAATGAAACCCGGCCCCTGTGGTAAGGTCCACTGGGAGCTTAACGCTGAATGTGACAGGTAATCAGAAAGCACAGATTTTCCTCCGCGCTTTCTGAGGGGAAATTATGGAGGGGAATCCCAAACAACTGACACGGCCACAAAGTCCAGCGGACATTGGAGATGATATGTGGAAACAACATTAATGTTTATACAACATTTCGTGCAAAGAATATAGAAATGACAAGGGTAGAGAGTTGGAGCCAAATTGCTACCGCAGTTGATAAACCTGGTAAGTTTTCAGCTGTTCTTCGTTAACATGACATAAATAGGTTATAATGATTTTCATTCAGTCAGGACTTTATGCTGACTCTATAGCCACATGCATCACAGGGTAAATGCTTAGTAAAGCATTGATTAATGCCTGGTTTTAAAATTAGTTAACTGGACTTGTAGTCATTATTTTGTGCCCATGTGGTGTCCAGCCACAATCGAACCTGATCGAACCTGATCTAACTGTTATACCTAGGATTTCTGTTGGCTAATGTGTCTCTCAGGTTTAGAAAATGGGACAACAATCGGCCGACAACTCTTGTCGTGTGCGCTGGACATTACACTAAGGAAATGAGGAATGGAGGGTCAGTGGAGAGCACCGGAGTTGAGCCTTTTTTCATTCAGTGTCATCAATAGAAAGAAAAAAGGCAGGAAGAGACGATAAAGCCGATAAATAAAATGAGGTTGATAGGTTCATGCAATTAATTGATTTATCGTTTATCGCGACAGGCCTACTCACATGACTCAGATTTGTACCTATTTGAGGGTATTGTGGTGACCTCTCCCATTTGCATATTTTAGACTGTAGTTTAACCATTATTTTTATACAACAGCCCAAGATCATCACTGGCCCCCATATTAGCCCTATTGAAAAACTTCATGGATTCACCCCTGCTCAATAGTTTTAACGGGGCATTTAATAAACATTAATATTCAAGCATTAATACAAATTAAACCTTACTTAAAGGTTAAGCACAGCGGGTCTGATGCACCATAATAAATATCATTAATTTATACTCTCATTGAAGTCTCTGTTTCTTTCTGATTTTTCTCAAATTTGTTCAGTCTTTTTCTGCAGTAGACAATTCGCTCCATATCTTAAATGGAGCGAATTTAACTGCCATTCTGAGCGTCACCGCGATGCGCACAGCTTTGATTGTGTTAATGTGATCAGAACCGGTTTGCTTTTCCCCTTAGCAGCACCAGAACTTGCTGCGCAAACTCTGACATATGTTTGCTTCTATCTTATTATTTGTTTTCTGGCTTGCTCCGCTTCATTCCCAGCTCTGCGCCACAATCCTCTGAGCTTGGAAATGGCGCAAAGTGAAATAATGCTCTGACGTGAAATAATGCAGCTGACAGAAATAAAGAAACCTGTTGAGGAAACCTGTTACCACGGAAACAGATTTTATTCCTAAATGATTCAGCTTCCATCTATCACCTAAAGTCTCTCCTCTTAGACTGACAACTACTGCAGACTTGTATCGCTAGCTTAAAATTTCACATCCTGTGCTGCACGTTACACTTTAATGTGTGGGAAATTTTGGTATCGAAGAGTCACACGTGATCTGTCAAAGAGCCGCAGGTTTACCACCCCTGGTACAGCATCAACACTAGTATCTGGTGTGGATGCTAGTGCTCAAAAACCTTTCAGTCCTGAATATATGGTCAAATTTAACAGAAGCCTGCAGCAATAAAAATGCTTGATATAATTCAGTGATTACATGTACTGCAGCTGGCTAGAGGTTGAGAGAATGAGAAAGAATACACAGGCCTTCTGCTCTGCTGAGAGCCATTTTATCTGCTGGCTACAGCGAGCTCTGCTTCAACTAATTGTTAAGGGTGGAGAGCAGCGCAGGCTTCACTGGTCTACCTGCACATCCTCATTAAGCTGAAATTGCTCTTGCATTCTGTTTGTAAAACATAAATGTTTCTATATGCAGCATACAGTGACTCACTTTTACCTCTCTTCATATTCTATAAGCAGTTTTTTATCCATTCCCCAAGTATTCTTTAATCACCTTCCTAAAATAATAGCCTAATTAATTTTCTCCCAAAAGTATTTTTTTTAATTAATTTATTTATTTTTGCCTCCATCATCTTTTGGCAATAAACAACTTAGGTCATTATTTCAGGAAGGTGACAGTTTTATTTATCTGATTATTATGTCTTCAAGGTTGGAAGTTTATTTTATTTTTATCTTTGAGTTTCTTCTTTATTTATTTGGGACACATAATAAACATAATAAAAAGGAGGGACTCCACTAGTTTGTTTCTTTCCCATGAAGGTCCAACACACCAAAACACCAGAATTTGTCTCCAGCGTTGGCCTAACCTAAGACAACATTCGCTATCTGAACTGGCTCTCCTGCGTCGGCCTTGGGAGACTGGCTTTCTTCAATTCTCCAGGATCACATGAAAACATGACGCTCTGCTCCCACCATGCATCCCTCTTCCTGTGACATCAATCAGGGGCGCCTGCAGGATTTTTTCAGAGGTTACGCACAAAACTATCATTGCACCTGATCCACACAAACACAGCCACATCGTCACATGACCGCAATGTACATTGAACAGAAACACGGATCTGATCCACACAATGCCCAACTGTCGCGCACAATGGGACACACCCAAACTTACATGCCTGCATAGCTTTCAAAAAATTTTTTTTAAACAAATTATTCTAAATAATAAAGACAGGAAAGCAAAGCTTACCCAAGTGTGGAGGAGGAGGAGGAGGAGGAGGAGGAGGAGGAGTACGAGGAGCAGGCGGAGGAGGAGGAGGAGGAGGAGGAGGAGGAGGCCGATTCCCAAGCTCAGGTGATGTATCTGAGACTTCCAGAGGAGGATGTGAAGTGACAACGTTTGCTTCATTTCTACTCCTTATGACAAACAATTTGACTTGATTTAACTGTTCAACTCTCATAGTCTAGTGTGATGCTAAGGAAGTGCATGGAAGATGTCCTGGTCTGTCAATGGAAAATCAATGGGGTGTCCTGTCAGCGGGTCAGTTCCCAAATCCACAAAAAAGAAAAAAACCTCATAAAAGCACACATGCAGAATGAAAAGCTCAGTTGGGGTCAGTTCAATCCCTCTCAGAACCATGTCAGGGTTAAAGGTCCAGATACTCATTTTTTAAGTTAGCTTCACTTTATCGTTACATTTAGTTCACAGAAAAAGCGCCATGTCGCCAAATAATCAGGAGTAAACTGAGCAATAACATTCAGGTTTAGGATGTGCCCCCCAAACCCCACAGACGCACACAGATGTAGGCTACATACACAAAAGATCCATTTTATTTTCATTTTTTTCACAATTGTTAATAGCAAACGGGGAGAATAATAAAAAGTACAATAACGATCAGATATGTTTTTGCTCTGAGGAAAATCTCGAGGTACATACAGTACATACTGCCATACAGCTGCAGGCGCCCCGGAGATCTATGGATTTGTGCCCGGCTCTACCAAAGCCACTGATAAACTCTCCATCACATCTCAGGAGCTATGGCTGGGACTGGAGAGTTGGGACTGGAGAGTTGGGACTGGAGAGCTGTCTGGTGCAACGTTCACAGACTTACTTATGTTCAACACACACACTACACGTGTTTCATGGCTATAAGCACACACACCCCTATACTCGCCACCTTCACTGGTCCTCTCCTCTTTTCTCTCCCTCCATCCCTGTCTGCTTGTTTGTCTTTGGACTGGCTGTAGTGAAATGTAAGGTCCCTTTGGGATTAATAAAACATGATTGATCGATTTACTTATTTATTGATTGATCAGTTTATTTCAAAGATTTTTTTTTAGGGGCTTTTGTAATTTATCTGTCTTGTTCTTCACAGCTATACAGAGAGACTGTGTGATGTATTACCTTTATAGATCTTCGACAGAATGCACACCAGGAGTATAATTTTTTTTTAAATATGTTCTAGTTCCATCTTTAATCTCCCAAAAATATTATTTTTCTCCACAGCACCCTTAAGTAATAATGTTATTATTGCTCTTTAAAAATTGATATGGATCAATCCTCTCATGCTGAACAGATTAATGTTTCTCCCAGAGGCTTATATCTGACTCTTTTAGACAGACATGTGTTCCAACAAATCTTATGCTTATTCACAATTACAACAAGAGGCATTAGCTGCCTTTAGCTTCCCTTTCTGAGTCTGACAGGTTGGAGACATTGCAACAGTTAAATCAAATAACTTTCTTTTCCTTCTGCAAGGGCATTATTTTTAATGAGGTTCCTCCTGGCAAGCAGCAGCATGAATATACTAGTGTCTCACTCCAGGCTCAGAATGAAAGGTTTGACATCCATTTTTACTTTTACATATTAATGGTAGCTTGTGATAAGTGCAATTGTCATTGACATCTAAAAGTTCCCCAGGTGCAGTGGATGAATAAGAATGGGAGTCCTCTGAAAGGTCAACTTTCAGAAGCTCCAAAAACAATGTAGTTTGGTTACTTCTGCTGTGTATGTGAAATCGGTTTGTTTCAGAAAACTGGAAATTAAAATATTGATTAGACTAAAAAGACAACAAATACTTTTTCTACCATTATTGATTTTGTTTAGGATGTTATATATTGCTTATGTCTGTGGATTAAAGGGTGATTCAGTTCAGTCTGTTCAGTCTGAATCATGAAGATATCATCACCATTCTTTGTCCAACCACTAAAGTACCAGTGATTAAGTCCCGAGACACAGGGACTTAATCACTGGTAAATTCTACAGGAAATAAATAAAGAGACCTTTGATTACTATGGTCAAACCAGAAATCTTAAATAACACGACTTCAGTCATGGTCAAGTCATACTCGAACCACTGACTCTCCAACTTTAGACTGAACTTGATCAAACCAATAGGACTTAACTTGGACTTCCACACCAATGACATGTGACTTTAACTTGGAAGTACTTGATGTGTTTCACCAAACAAAGTGTTACTGGAATTTTACCTGGAGCACAAACAGACCAACTGTGCATCTCTGGCTTATACACCTGGAAGGTTTGGTACAGCAACAACAGATCTTTAATGTATTGTGGTGCTAAGCCGTTCAGTGATTTATTCTCTATTCTCTGATCTACAGGGAGCCAGTGTAGGGACTTTAAAACAGGTGTTATGTGCGTGCTCTATCTTCCTGGTTTAGTGAGAAAACGAGTAGCAGCATCTGGATCAGCGGCAACTGGAGGATTGATTTATTGGACAGACCTGTGTTGCAGTAATTAATGCGGCTAAAGATGAACGCATGGATGAGTTTATCTAGATCTCACTGAGACATCAGTCCTCTAATCCTGGAGATGTTCTTCAGGTGATAGAAGGCCGACTTTGTGACTGTCTTTATGTGGCTCTGAAGGTTCAGGTCAGAGTCCATCACTACTCCCAGGTTTCGGGCTGATCGCTGGATTTTAGTTGTAATAACTGAAGCTGTGCGTTGATTCTGGTTTGCTCCTCTTTAGGACCAAAGATGATAACTTCAGTTTTGTTTCTGTTCAGCTGGAGAAAGTTTTGGCACATCCACATATTTATCTGCCCTAAGCATCTATTCAGTGATTGGATGGGTTCAGAGTCACCTGGTGACATTGTAATGTAGAGCTGTGTATCATCCGCATAGTTATGGTAGCTGATCTTATTTCCTGTTATAACCTGAGCCAGTGGGAGCATATAAATATTGAATAGGAGGGGTCCTAGGCTTGAAACTTGGGGTACCCCACATGTGACTTTTGACCTCTCTGATGAGAAGCTTCCAATTGAAACAAAGTAATCTCTGTTCTTTAAGTAAGATTCAAACCAGTTGAGCACTGGACCGGAGAGTCCGACCCAACTCTCCAGTCGCTGCATGAGATTGAAGTTCAGGTGGTAACGTCATAGGAGGGTTTGTGAGCCTGTCAACTGTTGCAAATAAAGCTCGAGCGTTTGTTAATGTTTTTGTTTATGACATCTGCAAAGAAAGCCTCTCTTGCATGTTTTAGTGTTGAATGATAGTTACGTAGTATTTCTTTATAGATTTCATAGTAAACGTGAAGTTGAGCTTTATGCCATTTCCGTTCGGCCCTACGGCAGAGTTGTCTAGCAGATTGAACTGTTTGTGCATTTCTCCATGGAGATTTCTTCCTACCAGTCACAACCTTCACTTTGATGGGGGCAATGTAATCAATGATATCTGAAAGTTTACACTGAAAATGAAATCATCCACCAAGTTATCTACGTCATTACAGCTTAAGGACGAGGAAGAAGAGTAGATTTGATTAAATGTTTCTGATGTGTTTTCTGTGAAAGTACATTTTGTGATAGTAGCTGTTTGTCCAAGTTGGTTAACGGATAAAAAACTTTCAAGGATAACAGCAAAGCGAGCTGACAAAACGACATCAGTTACAGAGACATTGGAAATATTCACACCCTTACTGATAACCAGGTCCAGTGTGTGTCCCTGAGTGTGTGTTGCTTGTTTGACATGTTGTGTTAAACCAAAACTCTCTAATATATTAAAGAGCTTTTTAGCCCCTCGGTCTTCAGGTTGTCAACATGAATGTTGAAATCACTGACAATTATTAAACAATCATAATCAATGCATATAAGAGATAGAAGCTCATTCAAGTCCATAAAGACATTTTCCACATATGTTGGAGTTTTGTATAAAGTTAGTGTCAAAGTTGGTTTGTGGCCATCCATCCATCCATCCATTTTCTTCCGCTTATCCGGGGTCGGGTCGCGGGGGCAGCAGCTTCAGAAGGGAGGCCCAGACTTCCCTCTCCCCAGCCACTTCCTCCAGCTCCTCCGGGGGAATCCCAAGGCGTTCCCAGGCCAGCCGAGAGACGTAATCCCTCCAGCGTGTCCTGGGTCTTCCCCGAGGCCTCCTCCCGGTGGGACGTGCCCGGAACACCTCACCAGGGAGGCGTCCAGGAGGCATCCTGACCAGATGCCCGAGCCACCTCAACTGGCTCCTCTCGACGTGGAGGAGCAGCGGCTCTACTCTGAGTCCCTCCCGGATGACCGAGCTTCTCACCGTATCTCTAAGGGAGAAGCCAGCCACCCTGCGGAGGAAACCCATTTCGGCCGCTTGTACCCGTGATCTCGTTCTTTCGGTCATGACCCAAAGCTCATGACCATAGATGAGGGTGGGAACGTAGATCGACCGGTAAATCGAGAGCTTCGCTTTTTGGCTCAGCTCTCTCTTCACCACGACGGACCGGTACAGCGCCCGCTTCACAGTAGACGCTGCCCCAATCCGCCTGTCGATCTCCCGCTCCCTTCTTCCCTCATTCGTGAACAAGATCCCCAGATACTTAAACTCCTCTACTTGAGGCAGGACGACCCCCCTGACCCGGAGAAGGCACTCTACCCTTTTCCAGCTCAAGACCATGGCCTCGGATTTGGAGGCACTGAGCCTCATCCCGGCCGCTTCACACTCGGCTGCGAACCGCTCCAGTGAGAGCTGCAGATCACGTTCCGATGAAGCCAACAGGACCACATCATCCGCAAAAAGCAGAGATGCGATCCTAAGGCCACCAAAACGGATCCCCTCAACACCTCGGCTGCGCCTAGAAATTCTGTCCATAAAAGTAATGAACAGAATCGGTGACAAAGGGCAGCCTTGGCGGAGTCCAACTCTCACCGGAAACGAGCCCGACTTACTGCCGGCAATGCGGACCAGACTCAGACACCGGTCATACAGGGACCTGACAGCCCGTATCAAAGGGTCCGGTACCCCATACTCCCGGAGTACCACCCACAGGGTCCCCCGAGGGACACGGTCGAACGCCTTCTCCAAGTCCACAAAACACATGTAGACTGGTTGGGCGAACTCCCATGCACCCTCCAGGACCCCGCTGAGGGTGTAGAGCTGGTCCAGTGTTCCACGACAAGGACGAAAACCACACTGCTCTTCCTGAATCCGAGGTTCGACTATCCGACGGACCCTCCTCTCCAGGACCCCTGAATAGACCTTACCAGGGAGGCTTAAGAGTGTGATCCCCCTGTAATTGGAGCACACCCTCCGGTCCCCCTTTTTAAACAGGGGGACCACCACCCCAGTCTGCCAGTCCAGGGGAACTGCCCCCGATGTCCATGCAATATTGCAGAGTCGCGTTAGCCAACACAACCCCGCAACATCCAGAGCCTTAAGGAACTCCGGGCGGATCTCATCCACCCCCGGGGCCCTGCCACTGAGGAGCTTTTTGACCACCTCGGCGACCTCGTCCCCAGAGATTGGAGAGCCCAGCCCAGAGTCCCCATGCTCAGCTTCCTCAACAGAAGGCATGTCGGTGGGATTGAGGAGGTCTTCGAAGTATTCCGCCCACCGGCCCACAACGTCCCGAGTTGAGGTCAGCAGTGCACCATCCCCACTATAAACAGTGTTGGTGCTGCACTGCTTCCCCCTCCTGAGACGCCGGATGGTGGACCAGAATCGCCTCGAACCCGTACGGAAGTCTGTCTCCATGGCCTCTCCAAACTCCTCCCATGCCTGAGTTTTTGCCTCAGCGACAACCCGAGCCGTATGCAGTTTCGCCCGCCGGTACCCATCAGCTGCTTCTGGAGTCCCACAGGCCAAAAAGGCCCGGTAGGACTCCTTCTTCAGCTTGACAGCATCCCTCACCGAAGGTGTCCACCAACGGGTTCGAGGGTTGCCGCCGCGACAGGCACCAACAACCTTGCGGCCGCAGCTCCGATAGGCCGCCTCAGCAATGGAGGTACGGAACATGGTCCACTCAGACTCAATGTCCCCCACCTCCCCCGGAACGTGTTCGAAGTTCTGCCGGAGATGAGAGTTGAAGCTCCGTCTCACAGGGGACTCCGCCAGACGTTCCCAGCAGACCCTCACTACACGTTTGGGCCTGCCAGGTCTGACCGGCTTCCTCCTCCACCACCGGAGCCAACTCGTCACCAGGTAGTGGTCAGTGGACAGCTCCGCACCTCTCTTCACCCGAGTGTCCAAGACATACGGCTGCAAATCCGATGAGACGATGACAAAGTCAATCATCGAACTGCGGCCTAGGGCGTCCTGGTGCCAAGTGCACATATGGACGCCCTTATGCCTGAACATGGTGTTCGTGATGGACAATCCGTGACGAGCACAGAAGTCCAACAACAGAACACCGCTTGGGTTCAGATCGGGGGGGCCGTTCCTCCCAACCACGCCTCTCCAGGTCTCACTGTCATTGAGAGTGTAATGTTTAAATCTTAAAGGACAAAAACTTGTTTGTTAGTAGAATGTGGCCATAGTCATAACAATCACCAAATAGAATAAAATGGTTCATAGCAGCCATGGTTTGCTAAATTTTAACAAACTAACTTTTCCAGGGGTAATGATTTAAAATTAAATTATTGACCAAAATAAGAGAAATATATGTAGTCCTCTTTCATCTTGATAGAAAGCAAGTGGTTTATAGATTTACATCAAAGGAGAATATACTTAAGATCTCAAACCATCAGCGATTTTCTTAGCTGTAATTTAAGTCATATATTGTAGAAAATAGGTAAGAAAAAAGGGTGCTGCAACAATTTTTATGACGGCTTCAGTCCAACAGTATGGTTTTGTGGACATTACTCAATGTGTAGCTGCAGCAGCTGATGGGCGATGTCCCAACCAATAATATATAGTAAATTCCAGACTACAGAGGGCACGTAATTAAAAGCCGCAGGCTCTAATTTTAGAAAGAAAATCATTTTTGTGCTTGTATAGGCCTCACCGGATTTTAATGTGATCCGCATGGTAACAAACAAATACATATTGCAAATGCTTTTTTTCAAGCAGTGCCTGTTACATGGCTAGCTTTAAATATAAGAACATTTACAGGAACACAAATTATGTAGCTAATGCTTCCCGGATGCCGCCGGAACCGTGATGCTTTCGAGGGCAAGGGTTCCTCCTGCAGGGTGAACCCACCGCTGCACCTGACTCACAAGACCACGACCACATCCCCAACACGTTGCGTGTCACTGTCGCACTAAGTTTGAAGAGATATGAGGGGTTAGGCTCAGAAAACATAATGTCACCTAAACTAACTAAAATAATGGTCTAAGTCAAAACAAAGTGCCTTAGGTCATTATTTTAGGGAGATAACTATCCATCCATCCATCCATCCATTTTCTTGACACCCTTGTCCCTCAGTGGGGTCGGGAGGGTTGCTGGTGCCCATCTCCAGCTAACGTTCCGGGCGAGAGGCGGGGTCACCCTGGACAGTTCGCCAGTCTGTTGCAGGGAGATAACTATAAATACACAAAGATATTTTTATTCCTTAACCATCTCAATTTCTTCTCCCATGATGATAATAGAGTTTCTAAAGCAGGGGTGGGCAATCCTGGTCCTCGAGGGTCGATGGCCTGCAACTCTTAGATGTCTCCCTGGTCCAACACACTTGAATCCAACAGCTGAATCACCTCCTAAGTGCAGTCAAGTTCTCCAGAGTCCTGCTAATGACCTCATTATTTGACTCAGGTGTGTTGAAATTGAGATGCATCTAAAAGTTGCAGGAGACCGGCCTCGAGGTCTGGAGTTGCCCACCCCTGTTCCAAAGTGTACAGAAAGATCATCATTAAATCAAATTTGAGTTAATTTTTATCTTTATATAACTGCTCAGCAAATGAATGTTTTTCACTATATTATTAACAGCAATACCCAAAGACACTAGGTGCTTCCAAGGAGTATCACTAGCTAAGTATTATTCTTATTAAAGTAGTATTCACCATCCATTGTTCTGGTTTAGATTAAATTGGGGGGATTCCAAGGCATTTCTAAATCATGAATGAAACAGTCTCTGTCCTCCTCCCAGTGGGGGTTGCCTCATGAACCTCCAAAGAGTGGAGACCAGGAAGCATCCTGATCAGAAGCCCCAACCACAGGGACTCGTGTCAAAGACTAATCGCCCTGCTCTGAGTTTCCACGGTGATAGATCTCCCCACTTCAATTTCAAGGCTGAGGCTAGCCTTGAAATTGGCTGGGCTCAGCCAATTGAAAGAAGCTTGTTTTACATGCTTGTTCTGAAATCCTGCTCTTCCTGTCATGACCATACCGAAAGGAGGCACAAAATATGCCATCCATCCATCCATCCATCCATCCATCCATCCATCCATCCATCCATCCATCCATCCATCCATCCATCCATCCATCCATCCATCCATCCATCCATCCATCCATCCATCCATCCATCCATCCATCCTCTGTACACCCTTGTCCGTAGAGGGGTTGGGAGTATGTCAGAAATAGTAAACTAACTGTCTTGATTTCTACTCAATGTTATTACATTTTATTCAAATTCTCTAAACCAAATTCATATACACTAAGTGTAAAATGGTATTTAATTGAAAATGGTAAGTTGGCTTGAATCAGTTTTCATAAAATTGCTATCAACACTCACTTTTAGTAAGTTACTTGGAATATCTCCAACTCACTCTACTTGAGATTAAATAATTTAGAAAATGTTTCTGATAATTGTGTTTTTTTTCTGTGTTGGAAAATACTTTGGACTCAATGCTGCCAGCATCCACATACAAGTGCTTTACTTGAGGGTCTTTTTTTCTATTCTGGAGCCAGTTATGTAGCTCATCTGACTATGATAAAGAAATAATCTGAGCCTTTTCATTAACAGGAGCACATTCACATAGAATACCAGAACAAGACTCCATGTATCATTTCATCTTAAGATAGGCTAAAGTCAAATAACTTAATCATTTGTTTTGTGTGTTTGTTTGTTTTTTAAATGGGCCATTAACGCAATTAAATGCAATTTTTTCTACCGTATTTTCCGCACTATAAGGCGCACATTTAATGAATGGCCTATTTTAAAACTTTTTTCATATATAAGGCGCACCGCATTATAAGGCGCATAGAATACAGTTAGGGTTGTCACCCATTCCGTAATATGGGAGGCGATTTGTTCCGTACTCTACAAATGTGGATGTGTAATAATAAAGCAGTGGTCCCCGAGTACTTTATATAATAGGCTGCCCCAGTCATTGTTTCACTCACGGTGTTGGTGTTGCGATATTGTGCCTAACTGCTTTCTGGGTAACACAGACCAACCGACACGCTGCCGCCGCAGTCTCTGTCTCTCTTCCCCCGACCCACTGGCTTTAAATGTATAGGGGTAGGAGCTGGTCCCTTGGTAACCCTAGTCGAAACACCCCAGATGAATATCTAAAGCCACTTTGTTGACATAAAGAATGTCAACAAAACAGTCCGACTCCAGTCAGCGAGGAGAACCTTCCATGACTGGGCCGGGGCGTGGCCAGACGATGGTGACCCTGCTCCGTTCGCGCACAGCATGTTGGTGGAGAACGTGGTGCTAAATGACCTGCAGACGACCTGATTATCAGGTCGGTAGGTAGATCAGTCAAACTTTATTAACAAACCAGTTTTTTGACAACTATCCCAGAATGCACCGCAATCTTCTTCTTCTTCGGGGGAAAATGAAGTTGGCGGCTGCTTACCTAGTTGCTAGATCTGTTGTGGCTCAATATTGGTCCATAAATAAGACGCACCGGATTATAAGGCGCACTGTCGGCTTTTGAGGAAATTGAAAATTTTTAGGTGTGCCTTATAGTGCGGAAAATACGGTACATGCAAATGTCCCAAGCTGGAACCGCTGTATTGCGTTTGTGGTATTCCGGTAAATCTGATCCACAAGAGACATGCAAACGACAGTGAGACTGAATTCATCTTTACTGTATGTTTTAAAAGACAGAACATTTTTGTATACGTTATGTATTTCAAATATCTGATGTAATTAGTATTTCTGTGAAGCAGGAGAGAGCGGTGATGCGGTAGTGAAGCACAACCATGTATGGAAGCCTGAGTCCCCGATGCGGCTGTCACAGCTTTAAGTCCCAGTCTGATGACCTTTGATGAATATCTTCCCCCTGTATCATCACCCACTTCCCTTTCTGACCTCTCTCTAATAAAAGCCACTAGAGCCAATAAAACCTTAATAAGTGGGAGAGATAGAAATAGGACAAGGACTCATTCAAGAATAAAAATAAATAAATAAAAGTTACATTAACTTTTTTTTTGAGGCAATGAGTTTGCATAATTTTCTTTAAGGTGAAGTAAGGTGAACTACTCAGATTTTACAGTGTACATGCTGCCACTCATGTTACAATGAATCACCACAACCTCACTGAGGACTGTGTATGCTCTGAATACTTGGGAAAATCAATCTGCTCTACACTTAAAGCTGTTCAAGGATCCTCAGTCCCTGAAAACATCCATGTTCTGCTATATGTTTTTCCGGAGCTGTAATGTGCTCACAATCTTGTGTAAAATGACCTTATATCGAAAGTTTCCAGGAATCTTTGTTGTCCTGAAAGTGACATTCACAATGTCAGGAGTTTATACTCGATGCTTCTGGATTGGAGTGTTGACACTATTTTTCAAAGTGTGGACAAGTGTAGCTAAAGCTCAGGTAAGACTGAAACCTAAAAACCAAGTACACCTACACCCCTTCTTTTGAAATTGTTTCACCCTGCCTATGTTTTTCTGCAACAGCTGTCACTCTGAAGTTATTGAAACTTTGCACATATACTTAGTCCTTGACATTCTGCACACCTGCTGTGTATTCATTGTCATAGTATTTAAACGGGTCCTGATTTTGCATTCCATCTAAGTCAATCATTTCAATGCTCCAAGTATAAATATAGCACAAAGGAAATGAGCCGAGAAGCTGCAAAATTGGATAATGGCGGGAAGAAGATGAAAGAGAAAGAGGAGAAGCACCTAAAAGAGAGGAGTAAAAGCAAAGTAGCGAGAGGTTGCAGAAAGCATCTGGGATGGTTTTTGACTGAGTATTTGAAAGTGAGGGGGAGAATATGATAGGCAGACTGTGAAAAGTAAATAGAAAGGCAGTGAGTTTAAAAGGGCTCAGCCCGTCTCGACAGAACATGTATTGGTGTAGTGAAGCACAAATGAGAGAGAGATGGGGAGTGAGGATGAGTGGTGGATAGAGGAGGGAAAGGCGAAGAGGAGAAACCCTGTAGATCAATGTTGAGGTCAGAGTTTGTTACCAATAACGATGTGTGTAGGTCTGGAAATGCATGCTGATGATGAGTTGCTGACCTAACCAATACAGCTGCTTGAAATGTGACTTGGACTGGAAAACTGTTAAAACTTTTTATTCACTCAGTTTGCTCAATATTTTCTTGCAGTATTTTTGTAGCAACTTCATGTTTTCTTTGAAGTACTTATTAGTATGGTTTGAACATATCAATGTTGAAGTGAGTTCATATTTGATGTTATATGCATAACATCTTATGTTTGTCACAACTCAAGTAAACCATACACACTGTGCAAAAACATCAAAACAATTATGTCCATAAATGACGTTTTGATGGGTAAAAGTAAATAAAACAACCTCAAGAACTTTGTAACCTTCCTGTTGGAAAATCTGATGGCTTTGGTTGTAGACTCATTTCTACACTCCTGAAAGTTGCAGTGAGCAACATTCAATCCACCATTCCCTTCTGGTTCCATAAACCAGCTGTGATCAGGGGCTCTTTGCAAGGGTTGTTAGAGGATTTAAAAGGTTCTCCCCAGAGGCAACGGTATCTCAGTGCATCAGAAAGATCCAGAATCTGTCAGTGTTTTACAGAAAAAAAAGTCAAATTGTTGGGATCCAGGGTTTTGGGATGGTGGGGTTGCTGTCTCACCTTTTGTCCACCAGAGGGCATCCTGAGGCTTTGCCTGGAGGGTTGACCTACAGCTCCGGTTCCAACGCACCTGATGCTAATCTCGTCAGCTCCTATATTAGGAGGGAGTCGCCGTCACTTCACTGCCAGAGTGTCACCTATGTTCGGTACTTTAGGTCCCAGAGTTTTCATCTCTGTTCAGACCAGTCTAGAAATTCTTCTAGTGATCCTTTGTGTGTCTCTCCCTCAGAGTTCCGAGATTGCCTGTGCGCCTAGCAGTGGAAGTCACCACTTACCTGTCCGACCTCCGACGCCACCTCTCCAGCTGTCCACTTCCTTCCATCAAGCCCTGGACTCCCCAGACGCCCTTTTTCCCCCTCCCGGCTCGGACCCGCTCCAAACCACGTAAGCTCCACCTACTCCGTTTACTGACGATTCCAACTGAGCCTGAACTAACCATACCTGTCCTCCTGTGCTCAGATATCTGGCATGAGCCGTGTGAAGAGATCCAGGACCCAAATATTACCTGTCACCTTCCTGTTTGGTTTCTTTACAATAAACCACTCACAATAAACACCGGTATTCTCAGTTGTGTTCTGCATGTGGGTTAGAAAAATAGAATCCGGCGTGACAGAACACTCTGGCCAACAGTCAAACCCAGCAGACGCACTTAGAAGAACACTACAGGAACAGCATTATCTCATTCAAAATCATGATTTGGCTCTGCGGGAGTTGAATGACCGCCAGGCAGAGACAAATCGTCGCCTGGAGGAAATAGCTAGCTACTTGCGAGGTTCTAGTCAGCGGGCTTCGGCTCCCGCTCCAGTTCCTGCGCCGGCTCCCTCACCTGCTCCCAGCTCCGCGGCCCAGCCCACTCCGCTTCTTGCGAGTTTCACCCGCCTAATCCTGAAAGATTTTCTGGAGACGTGAGTAAATGTGGTGGATTCCTCCTCCAGTGTTCGATCATTTGCAATCATTCCCCACATTGTTTTTCACATGACGGGGCAAAGATTTCATTTATCATCTCACAGTTATCAGGCAAGGCTTTGAGCTGGACTGAGGCTAGATTTCCCACGCCCACTGATTATGGCTGCACATTTGAGGAATTTTTGAAGGAATTTAAACAAACTTTTAATCAAGACCCAGACAAAACATCAGATGCTAGAGAACTGCTAAACATCAAGCAAGGACAGCACTCCGTAGCTGACTTTGCCATAGACTTCCGCATCAGGGCAGCCGGTGGGTGAGAGCGTTGCTCCTTCACCCTGATCCTTCCGTCGGGGGGTATGGGGGGCGCCAATCTATGTTTTCGCATCAACCTGAATAATGTGTAGTTGCGCCACTGCCTATGTAGATGGGCAACACACGCCTCTCACCTGAGGAGAGACAGAGACGCAAATCTCTGCCAGTATTGTGGATCACCTGGGCATTTCATTGCTGCATGCCCCACGAGAGTAAAATCCAGGGTCCGCCAGTAGGTGCGGGGAGTCTGGCGGACCACCTCATTAAAGAGAAATCTCCTCGTTTGTTGTTGCCTGCCACACTGCTTCATAAAGATCAGTCCTTTACCCTGTCGGTTCTAGTTGATTCTGGCTGCAAGCGAAACCTAATTGACTCAGGTTTTGTTCAACAGATGGCTATCAAAACTGTCCCATTATCCACTCCTCTTAGAGTATCAGCACTGGTCGGCAAGCCTTACCTCAGATAACCCACCAAACCGAACCTCTGAGGCTGCTCATTTCCGGAAATCATCACGAACGGATTTCGTTCTACGTGTTTCCCTCTGCCAACTCCTCAATAATTCTAGGCTTTGACTGGTTATCTCTACATAACCCTCATATCAACTGGTCCAAAAGACATATAGAATCCTGGTCTGTTAATTGTCACTCATCCTGTCTCCGCTCAGCTCTCCCACCAGGTTTCCAGCTGGCAAAGCAACATGAGGCAGACCCGTCAGACCTCTCCCGTATCCCAGCTGAGTATCACAATCTGACCCCGGTGTTTAGTAAGTTTAAAGCGCTGTCACTCCCACCTCAAGGACCATATGATTGTGCCATCGACCTTCTTCCCGGGGCGCCTCTCCCTAACAGCCGTCTTTGTAATATTTCTAAACCAGAGAGGGAAACAATGGATAAATATATAAATGAGTCCCTACCCCTTACCTCTTCTGTCCTCCGCATTTGAACCTGTGCAGGGAGCCACCATTTTCACCAAGCTAGATCTAAGAAATGCATATAATCTCCTCCGAATTCGTGAAGGGGAAGACTGCGTTCAAGACTCCCCTGGGCCATTTTGAATATCTTGTGATGCCGTTTGGCTTGTCTAACGCACCCGCCTGTTTTCAAGCCCTGGTAAATGATGTCCTCAAGGATTTCATGAACATATTCGTTTTCGTTTATCTTGATGATATTCTGATTTATTCAAAAAGCCATCCTGAACATCAGAAACACGTCCGCCTGGTTTTGCAACGCCTTCTAGAATATAAACTTTTTGTCAAGGCAGGAAAGTGTGAATTTCACCAATCCTCAGTAAGCTTTCTGGGATTTATTCTAGAGGGCGGACAGAATAGGCCCTTTGACGAAAAGATCAAAGCAGTCATAGAGTGGCCGGTGCCCGAGACTGGAAAACAACTCCAGAGATTCCTCGGGTTCGCCAACTTCTACCGCCGTTTCAATAAAAACTATAGCCAGACTGCCCAGCCTCTCACCGCTCTATCAAAACCACCTTTACATGGACACCTGAAGCTGACGCAGCATTCACCCGACTTAAGATGCTCTTTGCTCATGCTCCGGTCCTCATTCAACCAGACCCCTCTAAACAGTTCATCTTGGAAGTTGATGCATCGGATTCTGGGGTTGGAGCAGTCTTTCACAGTTCTCAGATTCAGACCACAAAACTCACCCATGTGCGTTTTTCTCTCGTAGGTTGTCCCCAGCTGAGAGGAACTATGATGTTGGAGATCGCGAACTCCTCGTGATAAAACTGGCCCTGGAGGAATGGCGGCACTGGCTACAGGGCGCTCAACACCCGGTATTAGTCTGGTCAGATCATAAGAACCTTTCATACCTGAAAACGGCTAAAAGATTCAATCCACGTCAATCTCGTTGGTCATTGTTTTTCTCCCGGTTTAATTTATTCATCTCATACCGACCAGGTTCAAGAAACATTAAACCTGATGCTCTGTCCCGATTGTATTCAGCTGATGATTCAGATGAGGCTCCAGCCACGATCTTGCCCTCTAGTTGCTCCGTTGCCACGGTTACTTGGAAAATAGAGGATCTTATTAAGCAGGCTCAGTCATCCCAGGCACTGGTCCCCCTAACAAGATGTACGTCCCCACATCCATCAGACCTCGATTGCTAAATTGGATGCACTCCACTAAATTCTCAGCCCATCCTGGTGTTAGTAGAACTGTTGCTCTCATTTCATGCCGGTTCTGGTGGCCTTCCAGTTACAAAGATATTAAGGAGTATGTCTTGGCCTGCCCAGTTTGCGGCCGTAACAGACCATCTCACCAACCTCCTACCGGCCTGCTACAACCGTTTCCCACAACCAAACGTCTGTGGTCGCACATTGCTATAGACTTTGTTACCGGACTCCCAGTATCTAAGGGCATGACCAATATTCTTACTATTGTCAACCGATTCTCCAAGGCCTGTCATTTGGTCCCACTAAGAAAACTTCCATCAGCTTTTCAAACAGCCCAGCTCCTGGTTAAACATGT
This sequence comes from Poecilia reticulata, assembly GCF_904066995.2. Classification (NCBI taxonomy): domain Eukaryota; kingdom Metazoa; phylum Chordata; class Actinopteri; order Cyprinodontiformes; family Poeciliidae; genus Poecilia; species Poecilia reticulata. The sequence continues at coordinate 2,665,382 of NC_088839.1, forward strand.
TTTCAGACTACATGGGATTCCTAAGGAAATATTGTCTGATCGTGGACCTCAGTTTACAGCCCAGGTATGGAAACTCTTTTGTGCGGCCCTCGAGGCCAAAGTTTGTTTAACATCTGGTTATCATCCTCAGTCAAATGGACAGATTGAACGCATGAACCAGGAGCTGGAGTCGACCCTCAGATGCCTCACCTCGACCAACCCATCTGACTGGAGAAAATTTCTCCCCTAGGTCGAGTATGCTCACAATTCTTTCACTTCATCTGCTACTGGTCTGTCTCCTTTCGAAATCTTCTTAAGTTATCAGCCCCCACTCTTCCCTTTGGATGAGAAGGAGATATCCGTTACTTCTGTACAGCACCACATCCGCTGCTGTAAAACCATTTGCCAGTAGTTTACCGTTTTTTAAAAGAACAGTAAAATACTCGCTTCTGTAGCTGCCAGTAGTTTACCGTTTTTTTAAAGAACGGTAAAATACAGGCGTCTATAGCTGCCATTAGTTTACCGTTCTTTTGAAAGAATGGTAATCTACCGTTTTTCTGAAAGAACGATAAAAAAAAATGCTGGTACCTACAGACGCCAGTTTTTTTTCTTTTTCACCGTTCTTTCAGATAAACGCTTAAAAAAAAGCTGGCATCTGTAGATGCCAGTATTTTACTGGAAATGTACCTTTTCAATCCTGTAATTACCTTTAAAAGTGTTAAATACTGTAATGACGCCAACACACCGCAGATGTAGTACCGCCAACAGGATTTATTAGAAATAAGAGCGAGCTGCTATTCCTTAGGCTGCAGCTGCGCCTCTAACAAATCATTACACTCAACTGAATAGCTTCACTGCTAACACACACTGAACTCTCCGCTCTTCCGGTGTTGTCAGATCCCGCTCCCCTGATCCCTTCGCCCACATGACAGGTCCATCACATGTGAGTGGAAATCAGCAGAGTCAGATAGGGGAACCCATAACACTCGACACATAACAGTGATCACAATGGAACTTATAACAAATACACATAACCATATGGACCCCAGCAGAACTAATACAGAATCGTTAAAATACTACGGTGGTCGACAGGTGCAAACGCGCAGCAAACAAAGAAAAGATGCAAACAAAAAAGAGATGCAAAAAAATATATATAAAAATAAGTGTTACAGACCACTAGAGCTTTGTGTCCAAATTCAGGGTCTGCATCCTTTCAAGCTCATTCTTTCATGGGCTTGAGAAATGACCCGGTCTACGGAAGAGGCGTCCTGCGAAGGCAGAGAACATTGCAGAGAAGCTGTAGCCTTCAGCTAGCTGCCTAGCCTACACCTCGGCGTTATGTTGCTTAGCAGCCGTGACACAACATGATTTAAACAATGTTTGTAGGCGAGAATGTAGATGTATAAATCTCACATTTCTGCTCGGTTCATCAGTGCATCACTTAATTGCAATATCTGTCCGACGTTTTCGGTGACGTCAGCTCCCGCTGTATTAACACGCAGCTCCCCTCGCCTGCTGCCAGCTTGTCCAGGTTTAGCATACCAAGGGAGAACACCTGACTCATTTAGGCTTTCCCAAATGACAGTTAAAAACAGATATTAAGTCAGGTAACATCTAGTTGGAATATTTTGGTTCACTAAAATATTTCATTTATTGCTGAGCAAATCGGTTTGACTGATTAAAGTTAAGCCTAAAAACATAATAGTTTTATTAAACTGTATTGTCTTACCTGAGATTTGAAGAGTATTTGAAAAGGGATTCTTTGCTTACATTCCTTATGTAAATGTGCCATACGTATTTGGACATTTTAGAATCAGACTAACAGATTTTTTAAATATGCAACAGCCTTTATTACAAAAGGTTGTCACGGTTACCAAGCAACATAACGCCACGGTAGAGGCTAAGCAGATAGCTGAAAGCTACAGCTAAAAAAAATAAAGTAAGCTACAGCTTCTCTTCTGGTCGTCGAGGACCCAAAGATGCAAAACCTGACTTTGGACACAGCTGTTCTTTGTTCGACTCCCCCTAGTGGTCTGGATCACTTCTGTTTTCAGCATTTTTTGTTGGCATCTCTTTTTTGTTGCATGTGTTTTTCTCGTCTTTGCTGGGTGTTTGTACCTGTTGGCCACTGCAAAATACAGTGGTGAAAGTAAATATACCTTCAAATACTGGTGTTCCAGTATTTTTACTGTGAATTTAGTTTTACTACTGCATTCACTTTATGAGTAAGCTACTACCAAGAAAACTGTAATGCTACTTTATAAAGTACAGTCTTAGTTTTACCATAGAACATTAATACCTAACCCAGTGTAAGCTTCTTAGAATTGCTACAATTGGTGCGGTTCTAAAATGCATAATCTACAGAATTTTTATTTAAAGGCACCACTATAACTCAAACCACATATATTTCCAGTATACTCAAACATTCAAAACGAATAACATAACTATTCCTCTGAGAACTGGTAAAAAAATAGGTCTTCAAAGTCAATATATAGTTTCACCAACACTGGAATAAAAAATGAAGACTTTCAGTTTACAGCGACATAAACTGGATTTAACTCATTAATTTCTACAATCTTATGAACATAAAAACACAGTTCTAAAAGAAATATCCATGCCTTGGTTATCATTAAGCAAATCAATGAAAAAGGACTTCCAAAATCTAAAATTCAACATGGTTGAAATAATGTGGAATTCTAGTTTTAAAATGTGAACTACTAATGGTTTTCAAGAGTCCAAGTGGCACTTAATTTATTAGATGCAGATGAAGGCACCGTCCAACATGGAAAAAGAAAAGACAATACAATTTAGATCCTAAATAATATGGAAACAGAAATATTTCAAAGAAAAGAAAAGAACAACAACTAACCTGAATGAGATGCCACTCAAAGTCCATCAGGTTTTTGATGAGGGTGGAAACCTGAACATTGACTGTCACTTTTTCTTTTGAATGGTCTTTCCTGTCTTTTTGGATACCATCTTCCCATGACCGACTTTTGTGCCCCTTTCTGGGTTAATCCCAATGAAGCGACTAAAAAACAAAATCAAAAATGGGAAAATTCCCGAGAATATAAATAGTGTGGCATTCTGAATACAGCCGGTAGAATATATAAATAAAGCTGTTTTTAATTACGTAAAGAGAAAACATCACCACCTTTGTCAAATGTTAATCATAACTTGCTTTAAAACTTTTAAATAATGTCATTGTATTTTGCTCATTGTAAAAAAATCATAGGAATGGTTTTACCGTTGAATGAACTCCAAAGTCTTGTTTTCACCAACATGCAGGAGGAAGGGCTGTCCTAGTTGCACGGCAATGAGGAAGGCTTCAACACTGGCTTGCATCTTTGACATAATGATAAGAAGACGAATAATAAAAATTATTAAATACATTAATAAATACAGCACAGCTACATTCAGATAGCAAACAAAGCCAATGAGAAAGTGCTTCTACAAATAAGTAGGATCATTAGAATAACCACATACCTACACATATCTGAAAACATGGTCCACAGTTTGACATGAGCTGTTTTGGATTCTTCTTGTGGCCTTTGGATGTAGGACGAAGCACATGAACCAACAGAAGAATGCCTGGTTTTTCCAACCTGGAGGAACAACAGGATGAATAGCAGACACATTAGGATAATAAATAAACATTTTGAAGAGAAGTGAGCAAAACTAACCAGACCCACCAAAATACTTTGTCCACCTGGTTTACCCTGTAGAAGTCATCATAACAGGCTTCAGTCACCAACATGACATACTAATGAAGAAAAAAAGAAGAGTCGGCCAATATATTATTTATTATCATTATTATTTATAAAGACAAAAACATTTTGGCTTAGCTTTGATAGCATAGATCAAACCACCAGTCCAGCACAGCCACTCTCCCCATTATGCCGTCTATAGCCGAAAACTTACTGTACTATTAACTCAAACTGCCTTTCTGACAGTTTTAATGTTTGTTTAACCACCGACACCCCGTGCTACACCTGCTTAGCTAGCTTTATCTGCTAACAAAAATAATAAACCAAGGGTGCTCATGTATAGTCCTCGAGAGCTACCGTCCTGAAACTTTTCGATGTATCTTTACTCCAACAGACCTGCTAACCAGCCTTTCATTTGATTCAGGTGTGTTAATTGGCACAGGGAAGCATCTGAAAGTTGCAGGATAGCAGGTCTCAGGGACTGGACTTGAGCACCTCTCTACTGAACAGTCGTACCGCAACATCCAAACAAATAAACTTACGTTAAGCATAAGTTGATACTCTTGCACAAACAGAAAGTTAATGCATTCATAAAAAATAATCAAAATCAAAAACATGATGGTCTTAACATGGAACTTACTTTTTTTAATAGATCTTTATTGAGATACAGAATACATAACAGTATAAACGCAGCATACATTGTGGTATAATATCCGCCAGGGAGTTACAAACATTGAGACAATACATCACCATTACATTACATAAATACATTAAAGAGAGAACAAAAAGAGCATGTTTTAATAGATTTGGGGAACTTACCTTGTTATGATAAGATCCAAACAAGACGCCATACTGCTGTCTCCAGGGCAAACACGTGATGTCACAGATATGTTGCGATTGTGGGAGCAACTCTTTATCAAACACCATCTTTTTAGGGAAACTGACAAATCTGTCTTTAAATTTGACTAAAGACGTGTATAATTAACATTGTATTTTTAACATACAACACCAACACTGGTAATCTAACATTTTTGATTATGTTCTGAAGATTTTGATTCATTCCCTAAAAGATTTATTATGGAAAGTATTTTTTTCTTTCCGTTTAATATTGTCTTTAAATGCTGGTTCTCTAAGATGCAAATACAAGTAAAATGTCTTGCCTAGGAAAAAAACTGTATTGTACAATTATTTTGCGGTAGTTTACTGCCAGTCGTCAGTCTTGATTGTGACAAGAGAAGAAGACATCAAATTGATAATATCCTACCGTATTTTGGAATAACAGTATGTTACTGCTGGAATTCCGCAGTAAATTTACAGCCATTTCTAAGAGTGTAGTCGTGTTTCTGTGTCTTGTGGGAACTTTATATTGACTTCCATTCATTTCCTACAGCCTGACCCTACCCATCACATACCTAACCCCTAACCCAAAAACAGCATTTCCACTCATGGGGACCAGGATTTGTCCCCACAACCACACAATGTAGACAGAAATATTTCCCCACATATATAAAAACCTGGTTCACATATACACACACAGACCCACCCACACAACATGTCAACACAGAGAATTTGCATTGACTTCCATTAATTTTTCATTCATTTCTGTATAATAACCCTGAGCCTTACCCTAAATCTATCCAACAGCAGTACATGCCAAACCCTAAGCCTAACTTCTAACCTTAAAACAACACTTGTTATGGGGTCCAGGCTTTTGGGCCCCATAAGGAGCTCACAACTCACAACATAGTATTTGTTAGGAAAATGTGCTTCTTAGAGTGACAATGTTGAAATGCCATACCCACAGTGACATTAGGAGCTTGGGAAAACCGTGATGTTGCAGTTGTTTTTTAGTATAATGATAGTAGCAAATTTCATACAATTGGAGGCAGAATGAATGTAGAAATGTAGTGAGACATTTTTATAAAACTCCGAAGATAACAAGACGGTCCATTTACCAACAAGACAATCATCTCAAAAACACAAAGCCAAGAAAACTCAGCTGTTTTCAGAGAAAGAAAAATAAAGCTCATTTCCAGACATAGTGGTGGAAGATGTGAGGAGCTGAAGAAGGCATGTCTGTCAAAATCACACCTGTGATACAATGGAACTAGTTTCTACATACAGAAGAAACACTCACAGGCTTTTCCATTAAGTATTTCATTATTTCTGTGAATGTGTATATAAACTGTATATCATGTTTTTCTAAATTAGATTTTGTTGTAAGTGTGACTTACTTTCTTTTAAAATCAATATAAATTGTGGATGTCATATCAAGAGACAAACCACTACTTGTTTTTTGTAAGTTAGCTACAGAAAGAAGTAGAATGAGCTGTCAAAGATGAAAATCAACAACTCATTTGCATTTAGTTAAATACTTTTCAAGTGAAAACACAGCGAGCCAAGTATTGGTGTCGTAGTAGTAACATGTCAGAGACACAGAGGTTAAACAAAGCAGCCAGAAATAAAATCCATTTACTCACCTTGGAGAACAGAATCTCTGACAACTGATTCTTTGCACTCTGTCCCAACCTAAGAATGTTCTAATACAAAATATAGAAAAAAATGAAAGCAAGTCATGAGCATGGTGAGATAGAGTATGTTCATGTTATCAAATCTACCACGGCATCTCTGACATTCTGTAAAAATAGTTTCCTCCTCACTAAATAAATGTTTGCAGTCACTTGTAATACAAATTTATATTAAAATACATTTTATTAGATTTATTTTATGATATGTTTGTATTGTTATGTTGTTGCAGGAACACTGACAAGTCTGTCTTATTTACTCTTGTCCTACCTGCCAAAAATCTGCCAAAGAGTAGATCATTTCAATACAACGTTTGAAAATTAGTCTAAACCAAATTTATTCTCAACTTCAGAAGAAACTTTAAGAAACACATATTAACCCTCCTATTATGTTGCGGGTCAAATTGACCCGTTTCAAAGTTTAAAAATATTTTAAAAATAGTTGCAAGTATTTTTATTGCATGAAACTTTTTCTATTTGTCTTAATAGGTGAACTCTACATATAAATTGAAAATTTATTCATTTTACACATTTGCAGCCCCCCCTGCGTCTACTTGTTACATCGATACTGTTCGGGTCAATTTGACCCGGCAGTCACGTTAAAGTGCAAAAAAAGATTAAAAATGTCCAATTCTATTTGTTTCCTTACAGCTATGAACCTTATTTCACCACACACACACAAACACAACACAACACACCACACACACACACACACACACACACACGCAGACACACACAAACCCACTTTCTCCCTGCTCTCTTTACTTCACAATGAACTGTGAGAAAGCAGGTGTTCATACAACTTTTGACGGGAACCTTTTCTGTCCCCGTGGGTAAACTCCACCCACACTGAGTGACACTCAGTAGAAGTGGAGGGGAACATAAATACTCTCTGCATGACTCATTTATCTTGATTTTAATTGGCGGGTCAATTTGACCTGGAACAGTATGTGTGTCTCAAATTCAATTATAAAGATCACCCTTTGAAAAAAAAAATTAAATGTAATATAAAAAATTTTACCAAAGATCACTTTCAAGGAAATTATTGTTTTTTGTGTCTAGGTTTTTTTCAGTGGACATAAAAAATGTAAATCCCATTTTTTATGTCCAAATGAGTAATTGAGTAAGTTGTCGTCATTAATCCTTAATATCTGAGAAATAAAAAACATAATTGCACAAATTTTGATTGAGATGGTTAGTATTAAAGTTAATAATCAGATAAAAAAAATGTTTTGGAGGAATTTTTTGGTTCCTGACACTATTGCATGATAAAACTCTCCCCGGGTCAAATTGACCCACGAACATTATTGCTATACCTCAGAAACGAACATAACAGGAGGGTTAAGCTGGAGTTTGGTCCATTTTGAAGCCTCTGTGCAACAAGAACAGCTTGAATTAAGATTTAATTACCACAATGTCCAGCAGATCGCAGTCCATCTGGAAACTTTTCTGGATTTCTGCATTTATTATTTCAAAATAACAGAATGTCCTTCTGAATGTAAATATTAGAAGTGCTGAAGGAGCAGCTTGAAGGGGCTGCATGGAGTGAGCATGCTCAATATTAAAGGTTATTCATGAAAACTGTTTATTAAACTGTCAAAAATGGTAATAATGAAAAAAATTCATTTGCATTTGGTTAAATGCCCTCATGATGAAAACACAGGTGGAGAACAATTTGTGTTATTGCCGGAACATGCCAAAGGAGCAGAAGGGAAGCTCAGAGGCCAGGTGTGAAACCTGAGAGCTGACCTTGAATCAGAAAGCTTGTCACTGATCTCCCACCACAGCAGCTGGAGGTGGCAGGTTGTTTCCCATCTCCAAGACCCACGATGCTAACAAACATGAAGGGTCTGCAGGGGAGAATGGCCACATATCACCCTCGGCCCACCAACAGCTGACTCCACATGGTAATGTGTGCATGACTCCGACTGCAGAGGAAACCTCTTTATGCTGGTATTCAGGATCAATAAAGTGTACGGTATGCATAATATACAGTCAATCCAAAAAATATTAACTGCTTTACTTTTACCATTTTTTTATGTTATAACCTTATTCCAAATTGTATTAAATTAATTTCTTTCCTCAAAGCTCCACAATAAAACATTTTATGATGATAATGCCTCAGTATGACAATGTCAAATTTATTAAAACCAAGAAATCAAATTTACATAAGTATTGTCATTGTTTGGTTTATAGTTTGTTGATCCAACTTTGGCAGCAACTACGGGTTGAAGTCTTTTGGAGTCTGATGCCAGCAGCTGAGACTTCAGGCAGTTTGAGCCGTTCTCTGCTGCGGTTCTTCTCTTGCTAATCCAGGTTGGATGGAGACGTCTATGCTGCCTGTTTTAGATCCACCAGAGTTGTTCAAGCAGATTTTATTCTAAAATCTGACTTCCAAAATATTACAACTGCTCCACTGTGCAGCCCAAATGGACTGGTCACATTATGAGAGAGAATTTGCAAACTGTCTTGGCCTCTGCAAATAGATTATAGTTACTCATGTGAAACCTTTGGAAATGATGATGAAAAGAAGGATTCTTCATAAAATAAAATAAAAAAAATATGAACAACCCTGATTGTTTTTGTTATACCATCTTAGAAAAACAGAATGTCTTCAGTCAGGGGCTTCTTCAGATTAGCTGTAATACAGATGGCTACAGGAGATCTTTCCTGCCAACAGCCCTTAATATCCCTTCCTGCATATGTTGCTGCAGGAGTCAATGCTGCAACGCAACAATTTGATCCAATCTACTGAGTTTCCTGGATAGAAAACTTCTTTAGCTGATATGATTAATGATCTGAGCTTAATGCACTGTTTGATAACTAGAATTAATTTAAATGTACGTATGACTGAATTGAAATCACTTTGTTTATAAAGTGCCTCAAGGTGACATTTGTTACGCATTTGCGCTGTATAAATAAACTGAATTACATCGAACATATTTCTGTTATGTTACAGAACAATTTATATGAGCCTCTATATTGACAGACTGTCAGCACTGCTCAGACGTCCTCAGCCTCCCTCTGTCCTCTGCTCATCCTCCTCACTACCATCACAACATTCCCTTTATTCACTTGCATCAACATCTTTCTCATTTTCTATTTCTTTGATACAAGAAGGACAAACAGTAAAGCAAAACGGATACAGGACTCACTCAACCTGCGTAATGCTGAACATAGAATAAAAAGCTACTTGACATAAGTATTGTTCAGATCCTTCAGTTGATTACTTATATACTGAATAGCTTAACTGTCTGTGGGCTCTCCTTGTCTCACATCCTCAATGCCATCATTTTGATGGACCTGCTGCCACAAGGCTTGAGTAGATTTTATTTATAAAGAAGCTTTCTCAGATAAAAATCATAGTGCTTCAAAATAACAGTGTACAAAAACATGATTTAAATAAAAAAAATATATTAAAAACTAAGTATAAACACACTATAAAAATGTTTTATCAGGAAAAGACAAGTTTAAAAAAGGTTTTCACCTGCTATTTTAATGAATCAAAACCTTATGTCAATGTTTTGATGTACCTATGATACATCATATGTATCATACATACCATGTGGTGGGATTTGATTAAAAATAATTAATCAAGTTAATTGCAGGGTCTGTAATGAATTAATCACAAATAATCACATTATACTTGTAAACAATATGTTGGCAACATTTTAAATTCAAAAAAACTTTTTTACTGTTTATTGAATAAACAGACATACACGTTGAATAATAAGGATAATTATTGTTTTAATCTGTCACCATGAGAAAGGACCAAAGTGTTGTTCTATCCATTCATCTTTCCAGAGTTTGAGGAACTCCTGATCATTCATGGAACTTCTCTAGAAATATGACTGTAGATGCTGACATTAGCATTAGTGTTGCTGCATGTTTAGCATTGAGACGCTATTTTAGACTTAATTAGCTTTTCTAGCTCCTTTAAGTAGTGGCGGCTGATCAACAGAAATGAATTCAAAAATACCAGGAAATGAATCCACAGGCATTCAAACACGAGGAATGTTTGTTCCAGTTAAGAGTTTTTCTACGGAGTTTTGAACCAGTTGAAGGCGAGAGGGTTTTTTGTTGAAGCATGAGAAAAGTACGTTACAGCAACATGAATGAGAATGTCATAAAATACAACATGAATAACCAGCCATGTTCCCGTGTTGAAAAAAAACTCAGTACAGGAATCTGAAATGATAAACAGCTTAAAACAAGTTAATTTTTTTTTTTTATCACTTTCATTCTTGTTTGTTTGAAAACAACAATAATGTTGAATGTGGTTTAACCAATGGCCATGTTTACTAGTCCGTTCTGTTCCCTGATTGGAGGAGCCAGGCTCTCTGGTACAGCGATCTGACCAGCGATGCCATGGTTACTTTGAAAAAGTAACTTTAATCTGATTAACTTACTTTTTCAAGGAGTAGTCAGTAGTTAGATTACTGACTACTTGATTTGGAAAGTAACTAAGTTACATTAAAACTAACTTTTTGGGTTACTTTCAGCAGCTGCTGCTCTGCCACCTGTGAAAATTATATTGAGCTTTGCCAAAACTTAATTGCAAGTTATGTAACATCAACAATGTGTCTCTACTTATAAGGTTGAACTGAAGGGGAGATTGTTTAATGGTTACAACAGTACAAAAAAAAATGTAATTTGTGTGTTCCACTATTGTCTGTAAAACTCTAAGAAGGATTTTAAAGGCCCCCCTCCTGCCCCAGAGTCCAGGTTCTGCATTACGGCCCTGCGTTTGTTGTCAGAGCGCAGAGCAGAGCTTCTGCTGCCGCTCCACAAATCAGATATTCTTCTGCACAGATTTATGACACTTGTCTTAATATTAATTATTATAATGGCGTTTGTTGAACAACCTTACGGAAACGTTCATTCATGGCTGTTTTCATGTTTATTATGCTGTTAATATTAGTCTCGATGTTTGCAGTTTTCTGGAGCACAACGCGAAGCTCGAAGTCATTCACAGCAAATATATGAACTTGACTTCATAGGCGCCGGAATAGGGGGGCCAGGGGGGCCATTGCCCCCCCCACTTTACGGCCCTGCTCTGCCAGTCTGCTGGTCCCGCCAGACATTTACACAGGCCGCACGCAACTCTGACAATCTGTGACTGACATCTCTCTGTGTTCATGCAGACACAGATAAAACCTCCAGACCAAATGTAAAGCTCCAGATCATAACGGTCACCCAAAGGTTTACGTACATGCGGCGTAAGCTTTGGGTCGGGTTGGGATCATGAACCGGTCTGACATCTGAAAAAAGGCTCTGATCCGGTCCATGTCTGGAACAATTCTGCATAAAAATTAAATGAGAATTCTGTATTTGTGCCACATCTGGCCCAAATGCTGTATTTAGAACTGTGGCGACGTTTACTTTCTAACGGCGTTGGGATGAAAAAGAAAAAAAAAAAGACATCTGGCCCACATGTCCGTTTTCGGTCCGGACCAAATGCTCACCCACACTTGGCCTAGAGCAGATCATTTTTGCTCAAGTTGAAAAAAAAATTGTGTGAATATATTTTTTTTCCTCCAAAAGCCAATCAGCCATCAGTATCAATGGCCACTGATAGCTTTCAGGTCTCTGGCTGTTAAAATTAATTTTTGTTTGTAAAATAACAAGCGTAAAATAACAAGCACATTACAGTTTAATCGTGGAGTTTTTCATTCTGTTTTCAATGCAAAAATATTGTTAGCAGTCTGGTTTGTTATCTGTCCCATCACAAAACTCTTTCCCGCACTATTTGTGGGACAAGCAGCAAATATAATCTGCTCCTTTTGGCTTCAGACCAACAGCATAGATGGCGCAGAGCTGCTGCGCCGTACGTCATGATGCGCTGGAACCAGTGGCGCAAAAAGTGGGTATGCAACGCATAGGGGCGCAGCACCAGAGGGGGCGCCAAACCCCCGTCTGGAGGGGACGGCGCGCCGATGACGTTTTCTCATACACGTCACCTCGCGCACATAACGAGGTAAATGTAGCGAGTTTTACCCTTCACGTATCGTCGCCTGGGCGGGAGGGGCGCCGATTTATGCTTTCGCATCCACCTGAATAATGTGTAGTTGCGCCACTTACTGGAACCATTAGGTTGTCCTGCTGCTCTAATTTGGCATTGCTGGAGGATATTTGACATCTATTTTATTATTGTTTTTTTTTAATGTTCCAAATATTTGACCAGTCGTGATTTTGTCATATCTATCCATCCTCGGCACAATTGTGTCGTGCGTATTTAGCTGAGAATAGGGGCGCCCGCAGTTGTACGGCTGTAGGAACTTAAAAAAAGAAAACAATAATTTTTGAATTACTTTATTATCAATGACTATTAACAATAATGAGGAGAAAATAAAGATATTTTGAGTCAGACATCTTGTACGTAGAGCACCTCTGTGTGAGTTTGTGGGGTGGGCACGCAGAAGCCTAAATGTCAATTTGCTTTTGTTTATTTGGCGGCTTGACGCTTTTTCTGTAAGCTAAAAATGAATGAGCGGAGTTTGATCCTTCCCATAGATCTAGGAGCGGTCATTTGGGTCCCGCCTGAGCTTTTTACCGGGTGTGCGGTTCTGGCAGGTCGCCTGTTTATGAGCTTTTGTGTGTGTGTGTGTGGTTTGGAGAACTGAAGACCTGACGGGTCACCCTTTTGGACAACCGTTTAACCCGCTAATGCACTAAACGCGATACGCGTGCTTAAAAAACGCCTCTCACGCTTCAAGTTCGGCGCTTTGCACTTTTGGTGCATTCACACCAAACCATGTGCGGCTGCAGGTGTAACCTGGTTGTAATTCTCTTTTATTATAATTGCACAAAATGTCTTTTCTTTGGTTATTTGTCTTGTTCCTTATCTTACTGAAACACCTGTCATTGTTTTAACCGTGTTACTTTAAGATCGGAAGCCCCACCCTTTTATTTCTTCTTCTGTGGTATTGTCTTTAAATTGTTTGCGCCCCTTAGCCCCTCCCCTTTTGTCATGTTGTCCTGCGGGAGAGGTGTGTGCTTTTCATTTTTCCATCTAAATACATTCAGTTTATTTATGGATCTATTAAGTTAATTTTTGTTATTTACTTTTGTTTTGTGTAGGACTTGGAGCGGGCAGCCTATAACACGGTTGTTTTGTCTGTATTCTCGTCAGAAATAAACCGAGAATCATCTGTTCGAAAGATAAACTGTGTCACAGTCCATTCACTCAATAACCAGCACAACGCAGAAAAGGATCCGGTTACACAGGCATTCGCCTTTTACATTTCTCCAGACTCCAGTTTTGAAAATGGAATAAACTTTATTCCTTCCTCTAATGCTATGGGTAACGCGTGCTTTGTGCATGTTCCCCCACAACTTTTAACCATTTCTTCACCAAATTTTTCACCAAATATGTATCAATGCAGCGCATTTAGTAGCCAGCAATCAGTAAATCAGTAGCCAGACTGCTTCACATGATGGACCCGACAGCTTTGTCCTCTGGGTAGGAGGCGCTTATGTAACACAGTTACAGATGTGCTTTAAAAAAAAATTATATATATATATATATATATATATATATATATATATATATATATATATTTACAGGGGTGAAAGTAGTTTTAAATTCTTGGGGGTACTATGACAAAAAAAATTAAAATAAAACAAACATCCATCCATTTTCTTCTGCTTATCTGGGGTCGGGTCGCGGGGGCAGCAGCTTCAGAAGGGAGGCCCAGACTTCCCTCTCCCCAGCCACTTCTTCCAGCTCCTCCGGAGGAATCCCAAGGCGTTCCCAGGCCAGCCGAGAGACATAATCCCTCCAGCGTGTCCTGGATGTTTCCCGAGGCCTCCTCCCGGTGGGACGTGCCCGGAACACCTCACCAGGGAGGCGTCCAGGAGGCATCCTGTCCAGATGCCCGAGCCACCTCAACTGGCTCCTCTCGACGTGGAGGAGCAGCGGCTCTACTCTGAGTCCTTCCCGGATGACCGAGCTTCTCACCCTATCTCTAAGGGAGAGCCCAGCCACCCTGCGGAGGAAACCCATTTCGGCCGCTTGTACCCGTGATCTCGTTCTTTTGGTCATGTGCCAAAGCTCATGACCATAGAAGAAGGTGGGAACGTAGATTGACCGGTAAATCGAGAGCTTCGCTTTTTGGCTCAGCTCTCTCTTCACTACGACGGACCGGTACTGCGCCCGCTTCACGGCAGACGCTGCCCCAATCCGCCTGTCGATCTCCCGCTCCCTTCTTCCTTCATTCGTGAACAAGATCCCCAGATACTTAAACTCCTCCACTTGAGGCAGGACGACCCCCCTGACCCGGAGAAGGCACTCTACCCTTTTCTGGCTCAAGACCACGGCCTCGGATTTGGAGGCACTGAGACTCATCCCGGCCGCTTCACTCTCGGCTGCGATCTACTCCAGTGAGAGCTGCAGATCACGTTCCGATGAAGCCAACAGGACGACATCACCCGCAAAAAGCAGAGATGCGATCCTAAGGCCACCAAAACGGATCCCCTCAACACCTCGGCTGCGCCTAGAAATTCTGTCCATGAAGGTAATGAACAGAATCGGTGACAAAGGGCAGCCTTGGCGGAGTCCAACTCTCACCGGAAACGAGCCCGACTTACTGCCGGCAATGCGGACCAGACTCAGACACCGGTCATACAGGGATCTAACAGCCTGTATCAAAGGGCCCGGTACCCCATACTCCCGGAGTACCCCCCACAAGGCCTCCCGAGGGACACGGTCAAACGCCTTCTCCAAGTCCACAAAACACATGTAGACTGGTTGGGGGAACTCCCATGCACCCTCCAGGACCCCGCTGAGGGTGTAGAGCTGGCCCACTGTTCCACGACCAGGACGAAAACCACACTGCTCTTCCTGAATCCGAGGTTCGACTATCCGACGGACCCTCCTCTCCAGAACCCCTGAATAGACCTTACCAGGGAGGCTTATGAGTGTGATCCCCCTGTAATTGGAGCACACCCTCCGGTCCCCCTTTTTAAACAGGGGGACCACCACCCCAGTTTGCCAATCCAGGGGAACTGCCCCCGATGTCCATGCGATATTGCAGAGTCGTGTAAGCCAACACAACCCTGCAACATCCAAAGCCTTAAGGAACTCCGGGCGGATCTCATCCACCCCCGGGGTCCTGCCACCGAGGAGCTTTTTGACCACCTCGGCGACCTCGTCCGCAGAGATTGGAGAGCCCAACCCAGAGTCCCCATGCTCAGCTTCCTCAACAGAAGGCATGTTTGTGGGATTGAGGAGGTCTTCGAAGTATTCCGCCCACCGGCCCACAACGTCCCGAGTTGAGGTCAGCAGCGCACCATCCCCACTATAAACAGTGTTGGTGCTGCACTGCTTCCCCCTCCTGAGACGCCGGATGGTGGACCAAAATCGCCTCAAAGCGATACGGAAGTCTGTATCCATGGCCTATCCAAACTCCTCCCATGCCCGAGTTTTTGCCTCAGCGACAACCCGAGCCGCATGCCGTTTCGCCCGCCGGTACACATCAGCTGTTTCTGGAGTCCCACAGGCCAAAAAGGCCCGATAGGACTCCTTCTTCAGCTTGACAGCATCCCTCACCGAAGATGTCCACCAACGGGTTCGAGGGTTGCCGCCGCGACAGGCACCAACCTCCTTGCGGCCGCAGCTCCGATAGGCCGCCTCGGCAATGGAGGTACGGAACATGGTCCACTCAGACTCAATGTCCCCGACCACCCCGGGATGTGCTCAAAGTTCTGCCGGAGATGAGAGTTGAGAGAGACAGTCTTGTCTCATGCCAACTGTAAAGCATCCTGAAACCATTCATGTTGCTTCTCAGCCAAGGGAGTCGGCTCTCTCACACTCTTGCCTAAAAACACAGCCATGAATAAAGAATGGTACCAGAATGTCCTCCGAGAGCAACTTCTCCCAACCGTCCAAGAGCAGTTTGGTGATGAACAATGCCTTTTCCAGCATGATGGAGCACCTTGCCATAAAGCAAAGGTGATAACTAACTGGCTCAGGGAATAAAACATAGAGATTTCGAGTCCATGGCCTGGAAACTCCCCAGATCTTAATCCCATTAAAAACTTGTGGTCAATCCACCGCTTAAAAGTTAAAACACAATTTAAAAACTTATTGGAGCAGATGGGTCACCTTAGTATGGTATGGTTGGCCATGCTTTAAATAATATTTAGTAGGTTAAAAACAAGGTAAAGGATGATTTTCTGACCTCTCTGTTTAAGGATTTTGATAGTGAAACACTGTTTAAAGCTACAGTATGTACACAACCTGTTATGGTGAAAATGAAGTTTACGTTGTCAAAAATAATCCTGAATAGATAGTGACTCTACCTAACTGGTTTGGTATGGAAGGGTCAACCAGATACTCATGGTCTGAATTAAAGGTGCATGCACATTTAATCACAGTGTTTTAGTGCAGGTAAATTACAAAGATTCACTCAGAGAGATACAGTTTTCACAAAGCCTCATAGGGTGAAATATTCTGGTGTTTTGCACAATGTCTGCTCAGAAGAAAAACAAGAATGACAAAAAAGTAAATGATTTCTCACCGGGAGATCAATCTGATTTTGCGTAGTTGTTAGCAATAACATAAAAATAATTCAAATGGTGAAAATAGCAGAACCATTCTCAGAGTTTCTCCTGAAAACAAGCGTTGATTTTTTTCTTCTTCTCATGATCTGACTAATTTCCCACAAAAATGTGGCACCAAACGACAGTTCAATGTTTCTAAGTACCAGGCTTTCTACAAAGGGTTACAAAGTTTGTGTGAGGATTTGAGTTTTTCTGTGTGTTTATTTAGATTTCTGTGTTCTGTTCAGTTTCTGTGTTGTCCCGTCTACCCCTTGATTAGTTACACCTGTCTTGTTTCCCCTGATTGTCTCCTTGCGTATCTAAACCCACCTGTGATCCTTGTTCTTTGTCGGATCCTCGTCTAGTTTTGTCTAGTCGAGTCCTTTCCTATGTCGAGTCAGTAATCTGTGTTATTTTTGAGTATCTCTGCTACCAGTCTTTCAGCCTTAGACTTTCGCTCTAGCTGTGCTGCCTGGGCTTTGGAATCTTTTGTATGCTTTTCATTATTAAAACCATAATTTACATCATTTCAATCTGGGTCCGCTGAGTTTGCCTCACCACCTCTACCACAAATCATGACAGTTTTAAAAAATCTGACATTTGTTTTTAGAAATTTCCAAGTAAGGATAAGTGTGACATTTTTTACTTTTGGAACTGAAAATGTTTACATTTTTATACTCATATTTCTAAATGATAAAAAACAGAAATCATATTTATTTTTGAAAAATGAAGTGCTTAAACTATATTTGCTGTTTCTCAACTGTAGTTTGTTTGTATTAACTCTAGATCCTTTCCGTTTTTGTTTTTAGGTGTACAAAGGTTTTTCAAATGGGTTTGATTGAGAAGAAAAAAACTAACAAAAAACATTTCACTGCTCATTAAACTGTGTTAAATCTTAGAAAATTCAATCCAGATTTTTGTAAACCAGAAGTAAAAAAGCATCCAATTCACACTGATGAATTGGATGCCAATTTCAATCCTCTTTTGATTCATGTGGATAAAGGTTATAATAAACCCAATTTCTTTGTTCTCAAATGTCTGAGATGTTTTTTAAAACCTACTGAAAAGATCTAGAACATTTTCTGGGGAAACATTTGGAATTTTTTTTAACTTAATGTCTCACAGGTCAGCTGTCAAACTTGGCGATTTTTTATCTTGGGGAGTTCTTTACTGGCCACTGCTTGGTGAACATTTACACTTTCATCGTATCATCTGCAGATTAGAATTAGGTACATCAGGTCCATCCACTCAGTGAGTTCTACAGTTTTATCCAAATGGATCATTTTGAGCTATACTGGCCTCAGGTTGTTGTTTGTCTCAAAAATAATTGTTGATGATCTGGATTTTCTTAAATACTTTATTTTCCAAGTTCCATTAAACATAAGTGCTGCATCTATGAGCTTGTTACCCAGACACGAGTGAAAACGTGTACTTAGTTTTCTAGCAAAGAGATTCTAAATATTCTTTAAACAGATTACAAAAGATGAACTGTGTGTTCTCTACGGTCATCGTGTGGAGCCTCGTAATTCGTCACAGAAATCACCCTTCATGCAAGATTAATTTCTCTCTGAAGACCTCTGCAATGAAAGGTTATAAACTGACTTAAATATTAAATAGCCTTGCCTTAAGGACATGAAGCTCAGTCTAGTTGGTACACTTTCCCATTTCCCCCCACATGCTTTGTCTTCCTCCTCTGTCCTCACCCCACTCCCCTCTGAGCATGCATCACAGGGAGGCAGGCATTCATGTAATAGACTGTGATAACAAATCCAAATTATACTGCAGAAAAAGTGCTTTCATTTGTCGAGTAGTCGCTGAGCAGAAGCTCTGAAATGGGGCTTTGGTAAATGTAAGGAGTCTTTTTATGTGGTGTGTATCTGTGTATGTGCTTCTGTAAGAAAAATAGATCATTATAAAAATCCATGGTTAAGTATTTTCTACCTTTGGCAGATTTATAATTTTCTGTCCCCGAAGTCAGATAATATTGCCTCAAACAGAGACAAAGCAAAGGAGCAGAATAATTTAGTTTTTTGAATTGTGCAGTTGGTTCCCGCTCTGTGTGGATGTTTGTCATCATGGCTCTTCTAAATGGCTTCTGCTTGAAGATGACAGAGTTTTCTAGATTATGAAAAGTGTTGTTTTATGTATCAATCTCAGTGGACAACAACATGAAACTTGAACCAAAAGTCATTGCTATGAAGAAAGACAAAAGTTTGGAAAGTATTTCACATTCATTGAGCTCATGCTCTGTTTTCCTGCTTGGCTCAGGTACAGATAGACTACTGGCAGATACAGAGGAAGCCAAGAGGAGCAATTTGTGAAAGGTGAGAGTTAGAGGGAAGTTGCTAAAGGTAAGGTAAGGTAATTTTATTTATATAGCACATTTTCAGCAACAATCCAATTCAAAGTGCTAAGGGCTTGTCCAGACAGGGTTTATCCAACGAAGACGAAAAGGTAAAGAAAAGATTTTATCTGGTTTCCATGATTTGCAGCTGTAATTAGTCGAAGGGATGCCTTTTAGGCTTTAGATCAGGCCACAGTATCTCTAATACAGCTTCCAAATAAGATGTTGAAATTGATCCTAGTCGACAGAAAATTTAGTTCATTATTCAAATGAGTTGAAGAAGTTTCTATATTATGGAACCCAGCAGATTGCATCCAGTCTGGGACCTGCAGTGTTCGCTCCTCCTTCACCAGCATGTAATGGCAGACAAATGCGTGTGTAATTTTTTTAACTTTACAACAATCCCCCCATGCAAACATGACTTTTTCGCAGAGTCATGTTACACATGCTGATATTTTAGAGGAAAAATTTCCCTTTCAACAAGAATAAAACTCCAGCAGAACTAGAGCTGGCTTAGATGTTGTTATTCCTCCTAAGGGAATACCAACATCAACACAATGTGTAAAAGTAACCACCACTTTTCATGAATTAACTTCAAACATGCTTTCACAAGCTACACTCTGGCCTTGAATATAACCTGTCTGACAACATGAAGATGGCTAAAAGATCTTCAAAAAGCAAACATCCCACATTGATCTTAGGAAACTTAAGAACAGATGAAAGACAAAGTCTTTGACCTCTCAGTCTGGGAAGAGTTACAAAGACATCTCTAAAGCTGTTGGACTCCAGTGAACCACAGTGTGAGCCTCTGTTGGTTGACACGTCACTGTGTGCACCAGTCTTGTGCTTTGTGTGCAGAGTACGGGTGGGGTTACCTGCCTGCACCAGAGCCAGGGTCCTAAAAAGGCTCAACAATTTTGTGTTTACACTGGTTATGTTTGGTATTAAAACTATGTGATGATCTTCTCCATTTAATTGTGACAAAGAAGCAAACGCAGAAAAATGTACAGAATTTTTCATCCTGCTAAATATCGTCTTTTGTCCACTTTGAGCCAGTCACATAGTCATAGATTTTGTCAGATATTTTTGCTTTAAAATCTCTAACACATTTGAATGTATTTTATTAAGAGTGTCAGCCATGTCAGCCTTCACTCCTCCACCAGTGTCAAAAGTTCTTCTTTCACATGTTATTCTGCAACAGAGAAGGTTTGGATCCAAAAGATCTCTACATTCAATTGCCGGTAAAATACTTGTGCATACATCGGCTACACACTCATTCAGCTTCCTATCCAGTCATTAAAGCCTCGCTGTGATTCATCTGATAGGTTTTGTGATTTTGCTTCTGCTCTCATTTATAGAGTTCATGGGAAGGGTGCAGGCACAGCTGCTATTTATTCAGAGCAACTTCCTTTCACCGCCTTATCGACCCGAATTCAGAAAGTCATATACATAGATGAATCACGCTATTCGGTTGCAAAGTACTCTGATAATTTCCATGCAAAGCTTCTCCATTCAAGAAGGATAGGCAGAGAAATTTACAGAAGTGAAGCTGGCATGTATGGATTCAGCTGGTGTCTCTTACATTCACTGACTGTTTACTTGTTAGTGATGCTGCAAATTTGCACAGAAAATAAAGTTGTCTAAAAAGATGTGCTCTTGTAAAACCTAAACTGAAGTTGCTCATGTCTCCATTTAAAGTCTTTAAAGGTACATTTCTGTGGATATAATGTGGAATCTAAGGTGGCTGTAGTAGGGGAAACATAGGAATAGTTCTATTAATGTTGTTGTGTAGAAATGATATACATCATCTTTTAGTGGATATGTTTCATAAACTAATAATGCATATTTGCTAACAGTAGTTTACTGGGTAGAGTGTATGATGCTTAACAAATCCCTCTGGTTTTAAAAAGTATAAGTAATCAGAATGTATTATTTAATGCCTAGAACAATGTTTAGTTGCATTCTGACTGTATTTTTTTTTCATTTAAGCAGACACAGATTGTGCTGTATATTTTCTGAAATGAATATGTGATAACATTTAAATACATTTTAAATTAGAAAGAGGTTATTTCCTAGCTTTCACTGTCCTAACTGTCTAGTACGGTCATGTTGTGGGACTGTTTTACTGCAGGAGGAACTGGTGCACTTCATAAAATAGACGACAACATGAGGAAAGAACATTATATAGAATTATTGAAGCATAAATTTAGGAAATAAAATGTTGGGGACAGATTTTAATCAGCATTCAGCCACAGAGGTTACAGAGTGACTCATAGGAAACACACTCAGTGTTTTGGTGTGGCCATCACAAAGCCCTGACCTCAGTCCTATGGAGAAATTGTGAGTAGATCTGAAATGTGTGTGTGAGCGAGGAGGCCTGCAGACCTGACTCAGTTCCACCAGCTCTGTCAAGATGAACGGACCAGAACTGCAGCAAACTATTATGAGAAGTTTGTGGAAGGAAACCAAAAAGGTTTGACCCAAGTCACACAGTTTAAAGGCAATGCTAACAAGTAGGACATGTATGTAAACTTTTAAATTCAAGGAAAATAACAAACAAAAGTTTTCTGGCACTTTGTAAATAGACATCATTTTTATAATTGTAACTGGCCTAAAATGAGAAAAGTTTGTTAAAAACCCTTTTTTACATATTTGTTTTCATCTGTATTGTCTTTATATGCGATGTATGTGACCTTCTGGTTTCAGATGTAAGTTGGGTCTGTAGACATTGTCAGATCCAAGTTCTAAATTCAGACTTTAAGGGGATGCGACATAAACTAAAACAGCAGGTTAGAATATATTGAAAAGCACAGTGATGGGTAAATAATAATAAATTAAAATCTAAAGCAAAAACAGGGTGTGCCTCCAGTTAAGGACCTGTAGTAAGAACGCATTACAACCAAGAACTAGTTTACTGTTTATATTGTTTACATAGACATGTTGTCCTGAGAGCTTACATCATGCTATGTAAGGATGCTGGTCCACCCGAATAACCAGACAAGCACATATCAGAATCCCTGCAGTTTGCTTATCACTGTGGAGTTGATGATGCCATCATGCACCTCCTTTAACAAACCCACTGTCATCTGGACAAGGCAGGCAGCACTGTGAGGATCATGTTCTTTGATTTCTCCAGAGCATTTAACACAATTCATCCTGATCTACTCTGAGAGAAACTACAGGTGGAGGCCTCAACAATCACCTGGATCTATAACTACCAAACACACAGACCACAGTTTGAGAGATCACTCTGAAGATGAACAAAGGAGATGGTTTTAGATTCCAGGACAAACCAGTGTGGCAGGATGAAGTAGGTGGAGCCTGCACCTGCTGGCAGAACAATTGCTTTGGTCAGCCAATGACAATTGGAGGTGTTCGATACAAAAATGCAGGCCGACACTCATTGGCTGATACGTCACCGTGTGCTTCAGTGTTGTGCTTTGTGTGCCGAGTATAGGTGGGGTTGGCTGCCTGCATCAGAGCCAGGGTCCTAAACAACCTGGCAAAGAAGCATGATTCTGTTCTGGTTCTGTTCTGTTCTGGGGACGACTGTGGAACTTCTAAAGATGATGATGCATAGAAGGATTCTTCATGAAATCAAGAAATTTTGGACAACCCTGACCATTCTGTTGATGAGACTGCCTTGGGAAAACAGAGCATCTTCAGTCAGAGGTTTCTTCAAATTCATCCTAATACAAACTACTACAGGAGATCGATCCTGCCAACAGCCTCACCATCTACAATAATTCCTTTAAGAACTCTGAATTGATGAGTTACAACAACATGCTTTTCCCTTTGGAAAATGTAAAGTGTTTTTGAATTTGAATGTTTGGCACTATCAGCATCCTCACAATTTTCTAATTTTAGAAATATTTTAATGTTTTGACATCAGGATTACTTTAAAAGTGTAACAAACATATAATCACTTTTCGTAGGCCAAACAAAGGCCTAAGTCATTGTTTGGCAAAAGTAATTTCACTTTTGGCAAAAGATGACAGGCCATTATTTTAGGAAGGTGACAATATTCTGATTTGATTTAATTATTAGTAAGTTTTCTTTATTTTATAATGAGTTTGAGCTTTCTTACCAAATATGTCCTAAACATTTGACATTCATTTATTTGATTGTGCGGATTTAAATATTATTTATTAAATGAAAGGTTTTCTTTTGTTCCTGGTAAAATAACTATGTGCATATGAATATTAAAGAGCCTTTGACTCTGTTATTCTATGTACTTTTGGAGGACACAATATGTCCTTCTGAATTATAAATTACACAGCTCTACATCTACTTTGCATTTCTACTTGGCCACAGCTGTGAAAATCCAACCAATGCTTGGCCAATGTGTGCGACCTGTCTCATTTGCATGTTTTCTTTTTCTTTGTGTTCAATGTCAGATGTTGTTTGAAATGTGAGAACAGGCCATTAACCTGCAACCAGCACATAAGTGCAATTTTAACTGTCTGATCTGTTGAACTGACTTTTGTCAAGGCAAATGAGGAAATATTACATATGATGTTTTGTCCCAATCACTAATTTGTCTGGATTCCCAGTGTCCTGTGCAGAGTCACAGTCAGTGAAAGTTTACAGCAGGGAGCCCAAAGTTGGCCCTCGAGGGCCGGCATCCTGCATGTTTTAGTTCTCTCCCTGTTTTAACACACCTGGATCAAATGATGGCTCATTAGAGGCCTAAGAAGAACATTGACACGCTGAAAAGGTTGTTACTACCACCAGGGCAAAACTAAAACATGCAGGACTTTGGTCACCCCTGGTTTAGAGCATACTGAACAAGCTGTACAGTGAACAGCCTCATACTGAATTAAGTGTCTCAGATATATGTTCTTACATGCATCACATCTACAAACACAACAAAAACAGGCTGGTGTCACGGCCAAAACTTTGACTACAGTTTTGTTCTTATTGGGTTGTTTTAAGCACCACTTCTTGCATGTACTATTCTAGTTTCTCTTGATTTTCATTTTCAGTTTTCTGTCATTTCAAACCAAATGTTTGAATCTTTTCTTTACACACCATCTATTTCTGTTACTCATTCAAACCTCTGTTGCTTGCAACTTTACAATCGTTGATGGTTCACTTCCCCCTGCGACACTGACGTCATCACTGATGAATGCCACAACTCATTCAGGTATTAACATACTATTAATATTTGGACATATTCAAATGTTGTAATTAAAACTGGGACAGCACATACTACACATTAAGTATTAAACTGATTTAGATTTTCCAGAAAGGAAACATTTAATCATATAATAATTACAGGATTATTCTTCTGTAGATTCTCAGCTTATATTACCACAAAACATGTTTATTTCTGAGTTCTTCTCATACAATCTAACAGGTAGAGCTGCTGTTGAGTAGGAGCCTCAGGGTCTTCCAACACTTTTTTAAAGATGACTGCAGACTTTTCTTTCTCTGATTTTTCTTTCAAAAGCATAAACTTTTGTCAAAGTCTTGTATTGTCTATGTTCAATCTACATGTGTTCTACATTTGTTGGCAGTTTTTCCATCTCTCCTAATGTATCTGAACACTACCCTTAAACATATAGATTAAACATATAGATTAGAACACATATCTAGTGGAGCTATCTATCACCTCTGAATATGTTTTGTATTATCACAATTACAAAATTTAATATTGCTAAATAATGTTTTTACTATCTATCCATTTGTTTTCTTTACACCCTTGTCCCTCAGTGGGGTTGGGAGGGTTGGGTTGCTGGTGCCCAACTCCAGCTAGCGTTCCGGGCAAGAGGCGGGGTCACCCTGGACAGGTCACCAGTCTGTCGCAGGGCAACACAGAGACACACAGGACACACAACCATGCACACACACACTCACACCTAGGGGCAATTTAGACAGACCAATTAACCTGACAGTCATGTTTTTTGGACTGTGGGAGGAAACCGGAGTACCCGGAGAAAACCCACCATGCACAGGGAGAACATGCAAACTCCATGCAGAAAGACCGGGAATCGAACCCAGAACCTTCTTGCTGCAAGGCAATAGCTCTATCAACTGCGCCACTGTGCAGCCCCTAATGTTTTTACCTTTGTCTCTAATTCTGAATTCAAATTTTGTGTCATTGTCAACATTCTACTCACACCAGGTATCACACTCAACACACTCTTGTTCAAGGCAGCTGGAAACTGAGAAATATTAATACTTCAGAAATTAAGACATTTTTCTTAATTAAGTGCTACTTACGATATTCTGTCTCCTTCCAGAGGCAATACACATCAGCACCATTAAGGAAAATGTGGAGGACATCCCGTCATTAATTCAAACAACATATTGTTTAGAATATATTGTTTTTTTATCTTTAATTTCTGTGAATGTAGTCTTAGAATAGATGTAGGTTCAGAGATCATTTTTAATAACCATCAGTAACAGGTTAGACTTAGAAAGACAGCTGATCTGTTGTCCCTAAGCAGGCAACAGGAATTCCATGCACACATCAACAGACAGATTTTACATTCATATAGAAAGCACAGCTATGTTGATATTTACACCACTTGATTAATTCATAAAAAAATTTAAAATGAAAATATTGGGTTGGATCACTCCTGCTGCCATTACACTAGAATAAATCACATGTATGTGATGTGCTAAACAATGGATGTAGTGCATTATGTGATGATGTAACTGAAATTGAGGTCATCTACAGTAAACAAAGATTTTTTTTATGAAACTCCAATAAATGGAAGGAAAATAGTTCATATGCTGGAGACTGTCAAGTTTACTCCAGTTTTTATCTTATATTTTTTAACTAATTTTTCTTAAAGTGGAAAAATGTTCAGAATAATTCAAATGAAATCCTTGAAGCAAAAATCTTCGTTAGTGGATTCATTTCTTTATAACTTCCACATTTCCATGCAGTCGAGGTGCCAGAAGAAGCCAAGGCCTCCGCAGGCTCTGTGTTTGCGTAGCTGAGCCACATAACAAAGTATATTAAATGAAGATAATCACTATATTCTTTATGGCTCTATGACATTACTTTGCCACATCAGTGGTACAAAAATTTAAGATCTGCCATTTCCTTGGTCTACTGGGAGGCTCTGAAAAGAAATGTTATAGTATTTACATGAAGATTTTCTTAAACTAACAGGAAGTAAATGGCTGTGCCTTGTGTTCGCCTCTTCCAGAATGTTCTCCTCTTGTTAAATGTAAAAAAAAATTAAAAAGTGTTCCATCTGTCACTGAATGTTTTGTGGTGCACCTAAAAAATGCCACCACAGTATTTTAATTTTTTTATTAATTTTGAAATATTTTCATGCATAATTTATTCCATTTTCTAAAACAGTTCACAAATTGCATTTTCTTTGCAGTTCGGCATGTTAACCTGCCTGGATTTATAGTGCTTTCCTGAGGTGGGGACGGGAGCGGTAGTGGCGAAGCGGAACATTTGTTTGGGGGACGTTGCTGCCAGGTTGGTTTTGGAATGGACTTCCGGTTTGCCTCAAACGCAATCTGGGTGCCAACAGCAGCACTTGGTCGTCATTGCTGACGTCATTGATGACACTCTTCAGATTGTGTCATCACTGTTTCAGTAGCCCTGACACTTGGGACCTGTAACAGATCATTTAAAGGAAATACACTGTTTTATCTGTTCCTATCTAATGTTCCTGAATAAAATAGTATTTTATGAGACAATAGAATATCTGCATAAACAGCTCCATGTTGTTTGTTCATGCATGTAGTTCCACCCAGCCAGGTGCAGAAAGCTATATGTACCTTTCTGTAAATGAATGGAAATATCAAATGAAACCTTCATATTTATAAAGTTCTATTTACCAGTGGAATAAAAACTTATGAAAGCTAAAGTTAGAAACATGTCCAAGAAGAGACGATTCTGACCTATGTCAATAAGATTTAGGACTTGACTGGCAAAGGGACATTTTTTATCTATCTATCCATTTCAGGGCAAATACAGTATTATTTTTTCTCTACTTTATGTTTGCTTTCTCCCTTAATAGTGTTTTTTAATCTTTCTTGCTGTTTCCCATGAAGCCCAGATTTGTCAACAGCAGGAATAGCTACTGTCCTGCGGATAGGTTCTTCCACCTGCGCTGTGGATTTCTGCAGCTCCTCTGGTTTTCATTGGCCTCTGTTACGGTCCACACAGGACACACAACATAAGGAGTCCAGACCAATTTACATATAGCAGAGAGGTTTTATTAAACCCAAGTCTGGACACAAAGGTACTGGGAGTCGAGGCAAAATAAACAAAAGAGTGGGAGAAGTCACAAACCAGCCAGCAGTCAGAGTGTATCTAGTTATGTAGATAACTAGATACAAGATAACTAGATAACTTATCTAGTTATCAAGATAGGTTCTGGTTATCTAGACACAGTACTAGACAACTAGTGTCTAGATCAGGGGTGGGCAATCCTGGTCCTGGAAGGCCAGTGTCCTGCAACTCTTAGACGTCTCTCTGGTCCAACACACGTGAATCCAACAGCTGAATCACCTCCTCAGTTCAGTCAGGTTCTCCAGTCCTGCTAATGACCTCATTATTTGACTCAGGTGTGTTGAAGTAGAGACACGTCTAAAAGTTACAGGAGACCGGCCCTTGAGGCCTGGAGTTGACCACCCCTGGTCTAGATAGTAATATACTTGTTAAAGCAGCTCTCGTATTCATAAAGGCATGAATGCTGAAAGCAACTGAAGATGATTTTTGCAGAAATGTGTCTACGTGGATCATGAGCCCAGCAGACACACTGTGTGTGTATTTTGTCTGGTGCGTGGATACACTGCTCAGTGTGTTTACTCTCCACAGGTCCAAGGCAATTTCTGCCTTTTGAAACTTTATTGGTCTGAGGCTTTAGCTGATCTCCCCAATTATCTTTAGTGTTTTCAAAACCATAAGTGCACTTGTAAAAGTAATTTAGACAAGCATTATCTCACAGTAGCTTGCCTGTAAAATCTCTGAATCTGTTGTTCATCGTGCTGAAGTAGATGTCGTGTCATTAGTAGAGGTTCACCGTAATGAAAAATTCATGTTCTGAGCAATACAGATGGTCAAGTTGCATAAATAACATGGTCATCTATGTAGTCTGTTCTCTGGTAAAATGTGAACCTTCTGTACAAATTCAGTATTCTTCATCACTGATTTGTCACTCTTTCGTGACTACAAGTGTGCAATAACACACAGTCCAGTCAGAGAGCACAGGACACATACCAGTCCATACACAACAATCATAATGAACCCTGCCAAGGCTGTGTGTGGGTGACTTTTTTCACACCCTTGGCCTACTTCACGAGAAGTGGAGAGGTGGATGATGGAGATGATTACGAATAGCTGTGCTAGACAACACTTCATGTCTGTAGTAGAAGGAATGTTCTGGCAACCTGCTGTCCAACTGCAAACAAGCAGTTATTCAGAGGCAGTGGATCAAAACACTGACTGCTGTTTGTTGGACTCATGGTTTTACTTCTACAATATGTTCTTGTTCACTTGTTAAAGAAGTGTGGTCTTTCTTTGTGTTGGGGTGTTATTTGGGCCTAGAGACAGAAACCACTCTTCTAAAGAATATTGCTCAATAAAAAAATGTTACCTGGTGAAGAAAAAAATGACTTTCTGAGGAGGTAGTTGCAAAATAAAGCATCTCTCTTTGTTATAACGTTCCTAACTTTTGGGTGAAGCTTGAGGTGAGATTCTTCCTGTGCATGGACTGGATTGAAATTTCCTAATTTATTTGTTTCATTTGGATGTTGAGCACGTGGGTCTCTTTTAAAGTGTGATGGATCCTAAATCCTATATGTAAACTGTACATGCTGTACATCTGTCTGTAATTCTCAAGCTGGCCACACTGAAACATGAATCTAGTGCTCTAAAGTTTACCCACTTTGGAACCCAGCATCAGAAATGATTGTTTCTAGTCTCCCAAGACGCAAAATTTGTGTGGACACACAGCCTTAACAACAAAATATATTGGTATACACCCAGGGGTGAAAGTAGGCGGGTACGGTCGGGTACTGCGTACCCCTAAAAGATTTAGCGTACCTGCAAGAGAGAGGAGCGGCTGTCTGCTGTAAAAAATCAATGGGTTCACTGTGAGCCGTGACTGATTAGATTTTCAAGAACAATCTAAAACACGACTTAATCAGTTAATAAATAGCTTTTTTCCCATTTCATTACGTTTCTGAACTCTTAATGCTTTGCTAGAGCAGGGTTCCAATAATATGTCAAGCATATTATTGGAATCCAATAATATGTCGATCGCGGAAGGTTTTGAGTTGATCTCGGCATTAGATGACAAACTGAACACTGCCAGGGGGCTGAGACCAACACGTCCTCCTCTGACTGGTTTAAAGTGTTCGTAACTTTATTAAAGAACAACAAAACGTGCTCAAATTAACCCATTTAATCCCAAATTTTTCCCAGACATGAAAATAATAAAATCAGATGTCATTGATAGCCCTTTGAACTAATCAAGGGGAAATAATTTTTAAAATTGTGGAAAAATGTGAAAAAGTGTCTTTTATGATCGGTCACAATTGTAACCGGTGGGATAATATGGTGTTCTTATACTAAGATGAGCTAAAAGTGCTTTTTCCAAATAGACATGATCATAATATGTGAACATTGTTTCTTTATTGGAATATATCTTGCCCCAGCATTACTTTAGTGCAACATTTGCTCTGTAAAGTACAAATTTGACTATCGATATATTCTAAACCAAGGTAAATTTGAGTGCTTGAGTGTTTATGCATAATTATAGTGAACTTCAGTCAGTTGTAGTGTCATCACAGTAACATAGATCATAAAGATAACATCTACAGTAGAGGCTTTCATTTATATTTCTGAAAATTATGAACATTTGCCACACTGTCATACAGTAAGACTCAATAGACTTAGTCCAGGGGTCTCCAACTCCAGGATTTGAGGGTCAGTGTCATGCATCTTTTCCATCTGTCTCTGCTTCAACACACTTAAATCAGGTGATTAGAAGGACTCTGGAGAACTGGACTGCATACTGAGGAGGTGATTCACTTAATTCAGGTGCGTTGGACCAGGGACACACCTGAAAGTTGCAGGATACCGGACCCCAAGGCCTGGAATCAAAGGAGAGTTGTATGGCTCCTTCTCACCATTTGGTGACTTTGGTTTTCTTCAATTTTGGGTCATTTCATCCCTTCCTTCCTTTCCATGTACTTTCATGAAGCACTCAATGTGCAATAAAGCCTTGCCTTGAATTTCTCCAAGGCATGGGTGGTGCAAAAGCAACATCTCTGGAAACGATTCTTGCATTGACTGACCAGTAAGTGTCTTGGTCAAATCTTGTCATAACTTGAAGAGAAGTGTCCATTTGAGATCTATTTCCATGACCTACTGGCCTCGTACCAAACCTTTGCATAAAATAATAAGCCACAACCCATGATAAGAAAATCAGTCGTTCCTCCTACGATACATTTGTAAAATAATATCTGATAGGTAAATGGCCTGTACTTGTATAGTTCTTTATCAAGTCCAAATGACCTGAAAATGCTTTTCACCACATTTAGTCATTCATCCGTTCACACACACATTCACACACTGACAGCAGTTAGATACTATATTGTAGCTAAAGCTTCCCTGGCTCAGTCTGACAGAAGTAAGGCAGTCATTCACTGGCATCACCAGGTCCTCTGACTATCGGCTGGCATGGCAGGTGAATCGTCCTCTTGATCAAGGTCACAACGACTGACACAGACAAAGTGGGGGTTTCAGCAGGCAACCCACCAGGTACAAGATAAACTCCAACCTCCTGGCTACCATCACCCTGTTTCAAGTGTGCTTTTGGGATGGACCACCACCACTTCTTGGACCTGATCATGACACTGAACCTTGAGGGGTTTAGGTCATGAAGGCCTACACCTCTCATGTGCTCATTGATCCAGTTGACATCAGTTTCTGTATAGTTCTTTCTCATCTATGTTTCTACTATGAAAATGTTGTTTTTCTAGTGGACCAGCAGTTTCTCATCTTGTGCTGGAACCTCATTAGGATCCTCTTTAGTTTTAAAGGGTACATCAGAGAGACAGTTGTCCCTTCATCATAAACTTTTGCAGGTGGTAACAGAGTTCCACATGACTGATGAAGGGTCAGATGATCCTCTTTTCCCGTGAACTGATCATATGCATTCCAAGTCAGGCATGGAAAATGGCCCATCTTCCTCTTATAGTCCATGTCTAAGCCACCACTACCAAAATCCATCTTTCTCATAACTACATTGTTGTATACTTTGTCTGGCCATCACTAAGTCTAGTAGATCATGAACCACACTCAAAATTAATCTTAAAAAGGAAGAAGTTAGGTATTGGAAGAATATGGTATGTATTTAAATAAGCAGACCTAAATCAAACGTATTGTCCCACCGGTCACTATTGTGACCGTCAACATGTTTACACATCCTGCTCACACACCAAACTAATTTTTGTAAATGTAAAGGTGTATATCATAACTAGACACTTTAAAGATGATGTGCACCAAAAATCTTTGTTATATGTTTATTTAAACACAGATTTCTAGCCTCTTCCTTCTTTGGGAGGTTTGTGGCAGTCTAAATCTCACCAAGGTGCAACCAAGATATAATCAGCTCTAGTCATGAGATAATTTACTCTAAACATGCGATACAGCATAAGTATTATCAAAACACTCTAAACTTTTGATGTTTGCTGAACAACATTAACTGAAAATTTAATCAGGAAGCTTTTGAGAGTCCTTGAAAGTGAAAAGAATTTCTTGGTCACTATTGTGAACGGTGGGGTGAAATGGGTTTTAATGACCCAACAACAATAATAATCTCAGTGATTATTGTTTCAACAAGGTGTTGCGCAATTCTGTGTGTTTCGGTTCCATAACCAAAATAACTAATCAACCGCCACTGTGTTCAGGGAGCGTTTATTAATGATCGCAAAAATATAAAAAGCCTGCAAACCTAATATCATAACGGACTGAATGTTATGCTTTTAACGTAATCTCTGGTCGACTTGTGGAGCGCAGGAGGTTGCCATGCCAACGGGTGTGCTTAAATGACAGAGAGAGATGGAGAGTAAAAAGGTGCGAGTGGTGTTGAGTTGATCACCTGTTCGGGTTGTTTTACGTTTGTTTACCTTTGATGTGGCTCATCACAGCCGCTGTAATTTCTGAACGTTCAATAAATGACAAACTTGGACTAACTATCTCATTAGTCTGTGAGTACACGTCATTTACAACAAACATCAAACACGTTAAATACATTTCATTAAGTATTTAACAAACAAATGGCTTCTACCGAGATAATTATGTGAAATTAAATTAATTGTCTAATATAAAAAAAATTGTTTGGTGCTGTCGGGCTCAGAGTCTTTTCCTCTATCAAACTCCTTTTTTTTGCCTCTTATTTAGTGGAAATATTGATGTTGATGAGACTTCCTCAAAAATGATAACCTTTTTCAATCTTTATAGCTCCACTGTTGAAAATGAGGTTCTAACATTGACAAATGACATTGAAATAAAATACAGTCCAACATCTGGATTGAGGTGATTCCTCTGGAACCTGTTGGAGGAAAAATATCCCAACTTCAGAAGATGTGCTTTTAACCTAACAGAGCTCTGTGGTTCCTCCTATCAGTATGAGAGTCAGGGTGAGGAGGCGCCATGTTAGGAAGATGAAGTGGAAGTTGCAGGATTTTCAGAACAAACAGGTCATGATGCTATTGGCCTATAGATTATCCCTCTGTCTGGACACAGGATCAATAGAACCAGTTTAAAAGCTAAAATGAATGGTTATATGCCAGACATGGAAAACTGGGATGCACTCCATGGCATGATGTTCAGGATTTAGGTCTCATGGCATCTCAAGGTGTCAACATTGCAGCCAGTGGGTTGAGGGAAACATGGCTCCATTTTGTAGCATTTAAAGAGCTACCCAGAGAGACTATAAGCACACCCTTTTATCAATCAAATTTGACTGGTGGGGGGAGGGGCAACGTGGGTGGTCTGGAACAGGGGGAGGGGCAACGTGGGTGGTCCGGAAGTGGTGGAGGGGCTAAGTGGGCAGGGCAGTAGTGCAGACAGCAGTCACTTTAACCCTTGTGTTTAGAAATGACCCCACACATCTAGGCCTGTCACGATGACAAATTTTGCTGGAGGATTAATTGTCTAAAAAAATATTGCAATAAACGATAATATTGCTTCAAGACTTTTTGACACTGATTTAATGGAAATGACTAATAATACATGCAATTTCCAGATAGATACACTTTATTTTCAAAAGAACACGTAACACAGCAACTGATAAACTAAATAAACAAAACAACCAAAAACAAAAATAAAATGTATTCTCAGTCTCCATTAACAAAAAACGTACTTGAATAAAAACTAAACAACATAAAACCAAAGTGGAAATAAATACTGCATTCAACCAAAAGAGTGCAGTTTATGAAGTCTGTATACTATATTGCCCTTCAGTAATCATTAGATTTAAATAGAGAAGATGGGCACATCCGACCACCTAATGCAGTAGTTCATACTACACCATGTTTGCCCCTATTTTCCCCTTATGACAATCTTAGATCGTTGGCCAATCTAAGATTGTCACTGGTGGTTTCATAACCGGTCATCCTGCAGTGTGTGGTGTGTTACGGTAGATCGTCGTGGCCGCTCCGATCTAAATCAGGGAGCTTAACGCAGCCTGTTAAATGTGACAGGTAGCCAATCAGAAAGCGCGGATTCTCCTCCGCGCTTTCTGAGCCGAGAGACATAGTCCCTCCAGCGTGTCCTGGGTCTTCCCCGAGGCCTCCTCCCGGTATAAAAAAGGTATATATTATTTTTAAAATGCTGTGTTTGCTTGTGTATTGTAAAAGTAAAATGCGGTGACTGCTGTAATACTATTATTTATTTATTTTACTGAACTCTTACCGTCCATTTTTTCAAATCAAACTGAACTGGGCGCATGAAAGTACGGAAGCGCATTGCTATCACTCAAGAAAAAAATTTTCAAGCGCTATCACATTATAACATGATACGTATCTTGTATAAATGTGATAGGTATCTTGTTAAAACGTGATACGTATCTTGTACAAACATGATAATTTTATGTCCAGGAAGTGGCGGTATTATGCTAGGTTATTACAGTGGCTAACAGGAATTGGTCAGGTTTCCCTTCATGTTTGGTCTACACGGATATGGATGCTGCTTTGCACTGTGGTTAAAACCATAGACATAATATAGAGTAGATGCCTCATGGACCGCTCTCGCCTATTGTTGCTGACGAGATTTAGGGCGGCCATCTTGGAGCGGTACACCACTCCACTCAGCGTTATTTGTTTAGCAGGCACAATGAAGTATCAGCGCATTTAATCGATCATAACACACTTTTTTGTTACTGGAAACCATATTCAAACATCTATCAAAGCTACATTTATAAACAATTGTATTATTTAAGTATGTTTTTAATACATAGCTCAGCATATTTAAATATGCTTAGTGGCAATAACAATAGAATAGGAATGGAATATTCTGATATTGATGCATGATGAGCATATTACAAAGCACACAGCCGTTCATAATTTATTTAAGAATTTATTTAGTAAGATCAATACATATTTATATAAGTATACAAACACAAATAAATAATGATTAATAATGACAAATAAATAATGATTAATAGTGAATATTATATATTGGACACATGTTTATATGTATGGATGTATGTATATACATCCATACATATAGATACATATCTATGTTTTCCAGCTGACGAGTTCTAGCTTCAGAGAGATCACGCACCTGAGATTGAGTCGAAAATCCGATCCGAGATTCATCCGTGCTGCAATGAATCCGTCTCTCTTTAAAGATATCTCCCACTTCTTCCTCATATCATGTCTTTATAAAACCTTCAAAACAAAAACGGAAGATTTGGGATGTATCTTACTTATTATTTATATATAAGTATTGTACATAAATAATAGTCTTTACCACCTGTGTAAACTTTGCTGGTGAATGTTATAACACGTAATATAAGTTTTATAATGTATGTTACATTGTTTCATTTGTAATGGACCTTACCAAGCTCCGCCCGAAACGCCCCTTGACAGTCCCACATGACTGCATTGCTCACAAACAAAGCCTTGTTTCTATGTCTAAATATGGCATATTTCGTTTTAACTGACTCTCTATTTCTGAATCGATTAGTGTTGGATTTCTGCCAGATTTTCAAAAAATATCAGCCACGACAATGGACAGAGGAACCAACAAGTTCATATCATCTTTTTTGGACGACATCAAGGTGTTCGAGCCACGGGATGCCTCCAACATTGTGCGAGTCACAGCTAAATGCTACCGATCGATGAGGAAAACAGCAGATCCTCACACCCTCAGCATAAATATTGCTCTGGACAAGATCACTGATGCCTACTGTTCCTGTAAGGTAAGTCGGGCATTCATGGTTTAGAGAGTTACTTTTGAAATGACTGATTTCTGTTGTTTGCAAATGTTTCAGTGTGCCCAGGCCTGATACTCGGTACTCGGTGCTAGCTCGGTGCTAGTAAAAAGCCTTTTCAGGTGAAATACAATCTTTAATGCAGTGTTTCCCAACCCTGGTCCTCAAGGCACACTGCCCTGCATGTTTTAGGTATTTCCTTGCTTCAGTCCAGCTGATTTCAATCAATGACTGATTAACAGGCGTTTGCTGAACTGCAATCAGTTGAATTAGGCACATTAAAGCAGGGAGATCTCTAAAACACGTAGGACAGTGTGCCTTGAGGACCAGGGTTGGGAAACACTGCTTTAATGTATGTCAGATACAGTACACATTGCATATTGATCTGTTCAGCTAACGTAAAGCTGTAACAGACAGGCTTCAGGATGTAGAAGTTATATCGGTACTGCCATTATGCTGTACTTGGCTAAAAGGTTTTCATAATGGATGTGTTTATTATTGACTTTATTTTTTTCATTCACTAAACACAAAGAAAGCAAAGCAATAATACTTACGCCAGCAGACAATCCTTTGTTCTTATTGATCCTACGACGGTTGAGCTGCAGTTGAGCTGCAAATGCGGTCGTGCACAAGCTTTTTTTTAGTTCCACAAATACAATCAGGATACCTGACATCGCCTGTACAGATACCCCACTGACGGAGAACCATTTTTTTTTTCAAAAACTTTCTGTCGGTCTGGTAGTCCACAATGTTTATTAGCATGAGTTTGTGAGACGGTAAGTCACGTGATGGCTGCGCTGTGAAGTAAAATGGGCATTATCCATTGAAACACAGACCCTGTGGTAAGGTCCATGTAGGCTCTTGTGTCAGAAAATCTAAGTCAATGTTAGAGAATAATAACATTTTTTAGATTTACAGAATCTCAGTTAGCCTTCATAGCGGGGCTGAACCCCGTATTACACCAAGCACTGTGGCTAACATTAGCTGGTATCTCCCCAGTGGATATAAATACAGTAAAGTAATATTCCAGTCACAGAATATACACAATAATATGTCCATCTTACTTGTGAAATGTTGTCTGTGGAGCCCTCACATCAATAGTCCATCGATCAGAACAACAATATCCCGCAGTGCTGAGGCATCTTCTGCTGTTTTGATTGAGCAAAGTAGGAGGGTAGACCGCTCCAAGATGGCCGCCGTATTTCCTGCACTGGAGCCGCCAATGCGGGGTCTACTCTTATATTATGTCTATGGTTAAAACCATTAATAGCATGCGTACTCTGAGCAGTATCCTAAATAGAACGGGACTGCACAGAAGGAAACGTCAATTTGGTCCTCTAGCTGTGGCGGCATTCCTGAATGTCTGGATCGAAGCTGTGGTTGGCTTCCGATTGTAGCTTCTGATTTGGGAAATGTATTAATTGATTTATCGCTTATCGCGACAGGCCTACACACATGTAAAACTTGTATCATTTGCCACAGTCCTCTATGTTTGCCTCAGTCCTCGCACACACAAGGGTTAAAATCAACATCACACTTAACCAGTAACTCTGTAAAAGTAGTACTTTTTCCATCATTTCACATGAAGAACACTTTTCATTCATGCTGGCTTCAACTGTAGTTATACTAGTTTAAGCTTAACTAGTAACTTTTCCTTAAACTCCATGTATTGTACATATTTGCAAATTTTGTTTAAAAAAGAATAGCCTGAGTTGAAAGGAGATTTTGTTCTTCCTTGTTTTAACTAAACCATGTCAGATTTTTCATCTATCATTTCATAAAAAATAAATCATAGTTGAACTCAGATGCTATTCTCAAAGGCATGTTTCCTTTTAAAATGCACAAACTTTCCTTGAGGACATTCCAAGTGTAGATTTAAAGAATGTGGATCCGAAAGGTCTTTGTTGGAATGAGACAAGACACGAGGGCTGTTTGTTAGCAGCTGTGTGCAGGTGCTGAGTCTGTGTGTATGTGCCTCAGTGCCTCTGCTCCAATGCATGTCAAGTTTAATCAGCAACATGTTGGAGTAATTAGAAGCAATCAGCTCTTTTCAAGTCAATCACACATGACTGAGAAGAAAGAGAATTAACAACAAGTTGGGCGCATGAGTGGAAGAAGAGAGGAGGTGAGGTAACCGGGGTGAGGGAGGAAGAAAAAGAGCTTTGGATAGATGGTGTTCACTGAGGTTTCATTTAGTTCACTTTCTATGATCATCATGGAATAATCTGAAATGCTTCGTTGCATTATCTGTTCATGCTTTGAAATTAAGCTGTCCTTACTTTTGCTAATGGCTGCAAATATCTTGTTGGTAAATAAAATAAACAACTAGAGAAAAAAGTCTTTCAGAATCAGCTGGTTGTCATTTTACTTCAAGCAATGAAAGAGGTGATTTTACCCCTTTGTTTCTCAAATTTATGTTACTCTAATTTGATCTCTTTATTCTCTGGAATTGGTGAACAAGGAAGACTTTCTGCATCGCTGCTGGATGATTGTCAAATATTGACAAAGAATGTTATACAGTACATCACAGTAGATACAAATCTCACCCAAATATAATGGACCAGATCAAGGCGGAGACAAGTCGAGTACAAGAAAGTCCAATAAGAAGAAATCCAGGGAGAAGGTGAGATCTTCTTCCAGTAGCTCACATTAGCTTTCACACTGGCCTTCAGAGTACACCCAAACTCTTAGTGTTCTGTGATTGAGCATGGAATTTATTGAAAACTACATTCAAACCCAAACCGGCTTCTCATCGGATGATTGAAAGTTTAAGAGCTTCAGCCAAAAACCACAAACACAGAAGTAAAAGTGTCAAAAGTCATTTGGACGAGCTTGATACCAGTTTTTCATGCAAGCTAGTGGCTCCATGTGGAGAAGATGGCTTCATGAAGGTCATTCACAGTCTGATGTCCATTTTTCTTTCATTTCTCTAAATGATTTTAATGGGATTTGTTGTTTATCAGATGAATTGTTGAAAGACTACATGATAACGCCATGGACAAAAACCCTCAATCAAAACTGATGTTTGCTGATATAATTCCACTAGCCAGCTGCAAGTTGACATACAACCTGGACATCTGTGAAGACTCAATCTCTGATGTCATCATACCCTCTGTCCATGGTATAGTATATTATAGTACACTTTACTATAAAATAGCACAATACAGTGTGGTGTAGTGTAGTATAGAATAGTGGATGTTTCACTTTAACCAGAGAAACATTATGCAGATTGGGAGTTATTCATCAAACATCATTTTATTTAAGTTTTCCTGGATGATAGAAAGGTGAGAACTAAAATACAGGAATGTTAACAACTACTGTGTTGCCTAGCAACATAATATTTTGTCTGAACAAATACAGCACAGACTTGCTTTTTGCAGCAGCTGTGCTGTCTATGTTGTTTATACATGTCAATGTTACAGCTCTGTGGGGGTGATGTCCTCATTTCTAATTAATTATACTAGGGCTTTACTGTGAAGAGGCCTGAAGTATGTATGTGTGACAATGTGGCGACATTTAGAATGGTCACTTTGACACCTCTGAATGTGAGTGGATTTTGCATTTATTTTATATTTGATACAAAATGCTTCCAAAATTAAGTCCTGATATGCATAAATATTTTAATTTGCTTGCCTGATTTTACTTCATATAACATTGTGAATCTTTGATTCAAGGGTTTCTCATTCAGCTTCATATTCTATAAGAACATCACGGATTTCTCACTGTAATTTGTTTGGTCTGGCCACTATTGGATGCTCAGGACAGCAGTTTGACTTCTGACACATTTATGTGGATCTGAATGGTGTTTTAATGATACCAGAGGGAAATTAAATTTGTGAAGGGAACAAAGGGAAATGTAAAAGTGAGTGGGTAAAAGTCACACAGGTACATCACTCACACAGCTAGACAAGTTACTTCCTGAGAGACTCACAGGAAGAGATTGTTTTAGAAAGCAGAAATGACCTCTTGTAACAGTTCTTACTGTAGCGAAGAAAGTCTGAGGCTGAAGTACTCTCATCACTCATCTGTATACTGTGCAGGTGGTGAAAAATCTGGACTGCTATATTGGACAGTGAGGGTAACATTTTGCTTTGTACCTTTGCAACTGGAGGATGCAGAACAGTTTGATAAAAGAAAATACCCTTTGTTTCCTAACCATGTCAACTTTTCAACACTGGTGTTATATAGATACTAAAAATACATACATTTCAATCATAGATTTATAAAACTTGCAATAAGAGAACAAAAGCATGAGCCTTTTTTTGGAGAGAAAAAAGTAAACCAATATACTCTAGTACCTAGTTGGTAAGTAGAGTATAGTCATCTCTGAAAACAGTTTGAGTGGACCCCCACTATTAGGGACCACAGCAAGTAGATCAAATATGTGAATTCTTGAGATTCCCTCTGGGAACACTTACTTCTCCATATCCCTAATATGCCTTAAGATACATACATTAATGTACACAGTAGAAACCATCTTAGCACTACCATAGAAGCTACATCAACCCACAGAGTGTGCAGTAACATTGTGCCAAGTAAGTCAGCTTCCCAAACCAGTTCTGGGTTCTTTTATGACCTCCTGGCTGAGGGGTCAGTGTCTTGGGAAGGTTCCCTACTGTGCTATTTTATTTTTTACTTGTTGGTAATAGTTCTCACTATGGTTTGATAGAGTCTTAAATATTTAAGGAAGATGCTGTTTTCCATTCCATACTGGGACATGTCAGACTTTGTTTCTTAGCTGTTTTATGATGTATTTTAGTTGGGTTCCCACGATCCTTTTGAGATCTTTTATGGGGATCTGCTTGATTTTGTCAGGCAGCTCCTCAGGTTTGGGGGTGATCAGTTAAAATGAATTCAGGTTTTGTCTTTTGTAGTTGCAGCATATGACTTTTATATAAAAAAAATGGTTTTACATATTTGTTAAAACTGCAACATATTTTTCAGAGCAACTTAAATATATATTTTAGTTTGGTTTCCTTACTATTTTAATGCCTTTTATTAGATTTGAATCCATGTATCGTTCAGTTTAACAACTGCTATTGCTTGTTAGAGCTCCATTTCTATTGATTTTCCAAAGCTCCGTTCCCACATAACTCTTTATATCGCTGCACATTGACCCAGATCTGTTAAAAATGTTTCCACAATCTCAAACCCCTGATCTATTAAAGTTGAAATGTGTGCTGCTGATGACAGATGGGTGCTTGTTAATCATTAGGTTGAGCTGATGCAAAGGGGCTGTTTTTCTCTGCTGTCTGTCACTGGTTGAATAAATGTCTCCTCATACACACAGGAGCACGCAAACAAACACATCAGTGTGTGTGCGCTGCTTACACTCCTGGTACAAAAAACAGCTAAAATATGTGGCAGAAGTTGTCAGCTCACATTGTAAAAGTAGATTTAAAGGTATCTACTTAAATTAAATCATCAAGTGAAAATGTATTTCAGTAATATAAATTAGAAAAAAAACATATTTTATGGGTTCATTACACACAAATCAATACATCTTAAGTGGGTACTTTTGTTCATTTTAGTGATTATGGCTGAGTATTACAGAAACACACACCCTCCTTCACTGAGACAACAGCATTTTTTATTGGATGTTTCTTAAAGATGTAGTGAAGAACTGCATTTTCTTAAACAGTCTACCTTTAGTTATTAAAAATAAAAGAACAGCATATTAATTTATCATTTTTACAGTTGAGCAAATAATCTCCCAGGTAATAACTGTATTTTAATGACATGTTGGCAACATAAATATAAAATAGAATATATTATTAAAAAGAAAAGCTGCATGTGTCAAGTTCAGTGCAGCTCAGAGGTAGTGATGTTTTTCCACTATGCTGATATGTCACTACATCATGGTTTGATCACTCAATGCTTCCATCGTTTCTTGACATTTTCTGCTTTGGTTTGTCTTCAGCGTTTCTCAGAAAACACTGACTAGTTTTCATGAGCTGTTTAAACTTAATTATAAATTTCCATTCATTTCTCAGCTGTTGGACACCAACAGGTTTCTGTTACTTCTTCCCCTTCACATTTTCAATAGCGACTCGTCCTTCAATATGAGTCTAGTTCTCTTGTACAGAAAAACACACCGGCTTTTGTAAGATGTCCTAAGTTTTCACATGACTTTTGAATTTAATTTCTGAAATAAACATTTTTTTGTGATATTTGAATGTATTAAGAGACACCCTTGTTATTGACTGTGGCGTCCTCTGAAACTTATGAACAAAATCATTTGAATGCCTTAATGTTTGAAGGTATGTTAA
Source organism: Poecilia reticulata (assembly GCF_904066995.2). Taxonomy (NCBI): domain Eukaryota; kingdom Metazoa; phylum Chordata; class Actinopteri; order Cyprinodontiformes; family Poeciliidae; genus Poecilia; species Poecilia reticulata. Next base: position 2,707,175 of record NC_088839.1, read on the forward strand.
ATAAAAACACAGTTCCTTAAAAAAAGATAAATCTTTTTAAAAATTAATGATACCAGATCCATGAAAACATTCCTGTGTTTAGACATTGATGAAGTCAGGTGGTGTGTGTCAGATAATGTACAACATTTCTGTATAATGAGGGAGCTTAAGAGCCTTTGAGGCTCAAGTTGTGATTGAGGTTTTTAGTAGTATGTCATCCTGGTTAAATAGAGGTGGGAGGGGCTGTTTTCCACTAACTACTGGCTGATGCTACGCTCAGCTAAAGGCCAGTCTATTGTATCTTTTTTTTATCTGAGACTGGAAAACTAACAGTTTGAATTTACAAGATAAGACTTTTTGAACCATATCATGACACGTAAAACATGACATACAGGATGTAAGTTGTAGTATATGTTAATTTTTATCAGACGTTAGCTCTATTATCTGTGTTGCTGTTTTGATTGAATCACTTCTCTCCTGCAGCTGCTGAGATGTTCCTAGCCTGTAGTTGCCTCTGCCAGAGATCCACATCAGAGAAACCAGTTGAAAGTGTCACAGTCTGCACCACCGAGAGATCTGACTCATAAACTCTGCCTTACATTGTCCAGTCCAACCGAAAAGTGTTTGTGGCTGTAATCACTGAAAATGTCAATGGTGTTCAGAGAGAAAAATGCCAGAACGCCCACACACACACACACACACACACACACACACACACACACAGAAAGAGAAAGCCCTGCAGAGCCCTTTCTTCACATTTCCCTTTTTTGCCATTATGTTAATCCATATTATTATTGCTACTATGTCTTTGCTCCTTTTTCTGTTGCCACCAGCAGTGTGTTTGAATGTGATTCTTTTTTGTCCTTTAAACAACCAGACAAACAGCCTGTTTCTATATATATATATATATATATATATATATATATATATATATATATATATATATATATATACTAATTCACTTCTCTAATTCACTTCTCACCCTCCGTGAGTGGTCTCTTCATCCTCTGAGCTCTGGTCCTCTACCAGAGGCCTGGGAACTTGAGGGTCCTCCAGTATCTTGGCTGTGCCTAGAACTGCACATTTCTGGACTGATGTTCTGATGTTGTTCCTGGGATCTGATTTAGCCACTGCTCCAGTTTGGGGGTGACTGCCCCAAGGGCCCCGATGACCACAGGCACCACTGTGGTCTTCACCTTCCAGGTCTTTTCCAGTTCCTCCCTGAGCCCCTGGTATTTTTCCAGTTTCTCATGCTCCTTTTTCCTGATGTTGTAGTCACTTGGTATTGCTACATCCACCACAACGGCTTTCCTCTGTTCTTTATCCACCACCACAATGTCCGGTTGGTTCGCCATTACCATTTTGTCTGTCTGGATCTGGAAGTCCCACAGGATCTTAGCTCGGTCATTCTCCACCACCTTTGGGGTTTTTCCCCACTTTGATCTCGGGGCTTCCAGTCCATATTCTGCACAGATGTTCCTGTACACTATGCCCGCCACTTGGTTATGTCGTTCTATGCATTCTTTCCCTGCCAGCATCTTGCACCCTGCTGTTATGTGCTGGACTGTCTCAGGGGCCTCCTGCACCACCTACACCTTGGGTCTTGTCTGGTGTGGTAGATCTGAGCCTCTATTGCTCTGGTGTTTAGGGCCTGTTCCTGTGCAGCCAGGATGAGAGCCTCTGTGCTGTCCTTGAGTCCAGCTTTTTCCAGCCATTGGTAGGTTTTCCTGATATCAGCAACTTCAGTTATTTGTCAGTAGTACATCCCATGTAGGGGCTTGTCCTCCCATGATGGTATGATGTCCCATGATGTCCAGTTTTTCATACCTGAGACTCTTTCTAGGACTTCTGCCACCGTGATGGTTACCGGGGCTTGTTCAGGGAGGTTGCTCAGGGATGCCTCCCTTTCCCAAATGCCTTTCCAGTATTGTCCAGTCTCCAGCCTTGGTGGGTGTGCTCTGTTGTTAGTACCCTGCCATTGGGAGTACATTTTAGCTGGTTGGATGGGGAAGAGCGGGTTAATTCTCCTGGCTTCATTCTCTTTAGGCGGCTGGCCAAGGCTTGGAGCCTTTATTTGGCAGTTTCGAGTGCTTCAGGTATGGGCATCTGGCTGTACTTCTTAGGTGCTGATCTTTTCATTGCACCCCTTTGGAGCTCCGACAGCTGGCTCACTTCCCTCCTAGTTATCTTGATTTTAGCCTCTAACTGTCTTCCATGGTGGGTATTGGGTCTTATGGTTGCTCTTATAGTCAAGCACCTCAAGGATCACTGATGCGGAACTGTATATCAGCTCATTGGTTTCTGTTATGGTGTATGTAGGGATCGTTCTCAATGCTGCATTCACATCTTCAATGAGACTTTCTGATGGTACTTCACTCAATCGTTGTAATTGGCGTCGGGGTTGCCTGGTGTTCATTCAGGCCACAATTCTCTCTCTCAGGTCAGTCGCTGCCTCGTTCAGCTTCGATGGTTCGTTCATTACTGTGGCTACATACCCAGTTTCTGGGCAGGTAGTGGTAGTTAACTCCCCTCTGACCTGGCGTCCTGGCTCCTCCCCCTTGCATTTGTGTTGTACCTTGTCAATCTCAAGTTGTGACATCAGTTGCCGTTTGCGGATGTTGGAACACTGAGCTACTAGTTGTTTGGCAGTTAGTGTTGACTGGGGATGTCGAGCTAACCATTCCTCCCACAGTCTTTGCATGTACTCCCTCTGACTAGGGTCACTTGAGTAGTAGCATTCCACCAGATCCATGTTTTCACCTCTCACCCATTTCCGTCTTGTTCCAGTAGCCCTTTTTTCATCAAGGTGCTCTGGTTCCCCAACACCTGATGCAGACCTTGTTTGGCCGGGGGGCCATCTGAGCCGGCATTTTGTGCTTATCAATGTCTCTCAAGGTATGAGGTAGGCTATATAGCTCAAAGGGTCTTGCCTAAGGACCCATACTGGATAGCTCAATTTCACTGTTGTTTCTTTTTTTGCCCCAGCCGAACCCGGGTCTCCCGGGTGAAAGACTGGTGACTTACCCATTGTCAGCTATTGTCAGCCATATATACATTTATATATATATAGTTATTTATTTTTTCTAAATTTGAAACAGAAACTGGATTTATGATTAATTATTGAACATAATTTTGAGTTAGTAATAGTAATAAAATGAGTGCATATAATGAGTTTGACTTTGGCGTGCCTTAAGATACATGTTAAGAATGTATGTGAAAACTTTCAATTCAATATTTCTTCATATATCTCTGACTAAGATTTGCCCTCTACACACAAATAGCATCAACTAACAGGTGGAGGGAATAACACTGATTACAGATTGAGATACAAGGCAACATGTAAACATCAAAGACTGACTGCTAGACGACTGAGTCAGAGCATCAAGCTGCAGTGGTCCAGCAGAGAAAAATGATGGTGAACCAATTTCAGGATCATAGGCAACTCACTCAAAGACTCTAAGAGAGAGACCTCACCGCTCCACACCGTGTCTTCACCAGACCAGATGCCAGAGCATCATGAGGCACTGATGTGCTCTCGATGGTCAAATTCATTCTCCTCTGCAAATTTATGGTAGGAGAGGCAAATATTGGATGCTGATTTTCACTCTATTGCCTCCAGATTCTGACCCAACTCCCTCAGAGAAGTGATGACAACAGTGATGCAGGAACACATATGAACCGCTACTTCATAAGTGGACTAAAACAATATTCCTTACCAACAGTTATTTCTTTTTTCTTTTACATTAACATATTACCATGACTGGGATTGTAATTTTGAGAAATTTCCTACAGGGATTAATAAAGCATTTCTAAATCTAGTAATGAACATCTATGTAGTGCAGGCATAAGACTGACCTTATTCACAAGTAAATACTAAGTCCAACATCTCTTACCTTACTGGTAACTAACACTGAAGCACGTTAGGCAGCCTGCCTCCCGTCTGCTACATTCAGCTGCAGCTCACTTAAATTTGCAACCATGTCGCTCTCATTTACTGATCCTGCTTGGAGCATACACACATCAGCCAGGCTTCAGAAATGGGTAGTTATGGTGACGCATGAATTGTGCGTTAGAGCCATCCCACCTGTTATTTGTGGGTAGGGTTAGGGTTAGAAACAGATGGGTGGATTTTTACATTTTAAGCTATAATTTACACAATATTTAGCACTTGGTATATTTTTAATACATTTGTCTTTTATTTATGTATTTTTTTTAAATAAAACAACTGTGGCCATATTATGAACTCAGCTAACAAGCACTATATTAGTGCAGCTTGTATACAGCGTTGTTCTTCATGCAAATAAAGAACAACATACCGATGTCATGTTGAGCTACGTGCAGTATTAGGTTTTGTGTGTGTGTGCGTGTGTGTGTGACTCCTCTCAGCCAGGATTCACATTCTGCTTCAGCTTAACTACACTCTAAGAAATAATCCTGTAAATTTACAGTAACATACTGGCAGCTATAGACGCCAGAAGTTTACAGTAAATGCACAGTAGCTGTTCCGTAATTAACCCTGACAGTAATTTACCGTCAATGCAAGATACTGTGAAAGAACGGTAAACTTCTGGCGTCTATAGCTGCCAGTAGTTTAAATACTGGTAGCTACAGACGGCAGTTTTTTTTTACCGTTCTATCAGAAAAATGGTAAAAAAAAAAATGCTGGCGTCTGTAGATACCAGTATTTTACTGAACATTTACCTTTTCAATCCTGTAATTACCTTTTAAAGTGGTGTACGGTAAGTAAAAACTGTAATGACCTCAACACACCGCAGATGTAGTAACGCCAACAGAGTTTATTAGAAATAAGAGCGAACTGCTATTCCTTAGGCTGCAGCTGCGCCTCTAACAAATCGTTACACTCAACTGAATAGCTTCACTGCCAACACACACTGTACTCCCCGCTCTTCTGGTGTTCTGTCAGCATCGGTCCTGGTCCTCCCGCTCCCCTGCTCCCCCGCCCACATGACAGGTCCATCACATGTGAGTGGAAGTCAGCAGAGTCAGACAGGGGAACCCCATAACACTCTACACATAACAATGATCACAATGCAACTTATAACAAATACACATAATCATATGGACCCCAGCAGAACTAAAATACAGAAGGGTTAAAATACTACGGTGGCCGACAGATGCAAACGCGCAGCAAACACGAGAAAAACAAATGCAACAAAGAAAAGATGCAAACAAAAAAGAGATGCAAAAAATATATAAAAATAAGTGTTCCAGACCACTAGAGCTTTGTGTCCCAATTCAGAGTCTGCATCCTTTCAAGCTCATTCTTTCATGGGCTTGAGAAACGACCCGGTCTACGGAAGAGGCGTCCTGTGAAGGCAGAGAACATTGCAGAGAAGCTGTGGCCTTCAGCTGCCTAGCCTCCACCTCGGCGTTATGTTGCTTAGCAGCAGTGACACAACATGATTTAAACAATGTTTGTAGGTGAGAATGTAGACGTATAAATTAGACATTTCTGCTCGGTTCATCAGTGCATCACCTAATTGCAATATCTGTCCGACGTTTTCGGTGACGTCAGCTCCCGCTGTATTAACACGCAGCTCCCATCACCTGCTGCCAGCTGGTCCAGGTTTAGCATACCAAGGGAGAACACCTGACTCATTAAAGCCATTTTCGCACTGCAAGGTACAGAACGGAACGGAACAGAATGGAACGGAACGGAACGGTTCCAGCCCTGTTGTGTTTGCATATACACCGAGGGCGCCATCGAAGCTGTACCTGATGTCATTATTTTTGAAACTAAAAAATCTCTTTCCTCGTTGATCGATCTAGCTCATTCTGTACTCGTTCATCAGCGAGTAAGCGGAGGAAAAAAATTACCTAATCATTAGACCAGGTGATTGCACAATATTGAGACGAATCCATTGCTAATTAAAACTAATAATAAAAATATTGAAAAGAGCACTTTACAAAATAAAATACAGTTTAGTGAGAGCCAGTTGTCAGCAGAAAATCAACGTCTGACTCCATAACAACCAGCGGCCAATCAGCTGCTGATTCTAAGCAGAACCGCTTGGCCGGCCCAAATGGAACCACAGCTCTTGTGGTTCCAAGGGGCCGGGTGGAACCGGTCGCAAGTTCTAATGCAAACACGGTCGAAACCGTTCCGTTCCGTTCCTTGCAGTGCGAAAACGCATTTAGGCTTTCCCAAATGACAAGTACCTGTAGTCAGGTAACATCTAGTTGTAATATTTTGGTTCACTCAAATATTTAATATATTTCTGAGCAAATCGGTTTGACTGATTAAAGTTAAGCCTAAAAACACAATAGTTTGATTAAACTGTATCATCTTTCCTGAGATTTGGAGAGTATTTGAAAAGGGATACTTTCCTTACATTCCTTGTGTAAATGTGCTATACGTGTTTAAACATTTTAGAATCAGACTAAGATTTTTTAAATATGTAACAGCCTTTATTACAAAATGTGAAGAGTAATAGAGAAATCAGGAGAAAAAAAACATACTTCGAGTCCATTTTTTTTCCTTCGCTGCTATGTGATTCACGTTGTCACAGTTGCTAAGCAACAAAACGCCGTGGTAGAGGCTAAGCAGCTAGCTGAAAGCTACAGCTTCTCTGTTCTGGTCGTCGAGGACCCAAAGATGCAAAACCTGACTTAGGACACAGCTGTTCTTTGTTTGACTCCCCCTAGTGGTCTGGATCACTTCTGTTTTCAGCATTTTTTTGTTTGCATCTCTTTTTTGTTGCATGTGTCTTTCTCATCTCCGCTGGGTGTTTGTACCTGTTGGCCACCGTAAAATACAGTGGTGAAAGTAAATATACCTTCAAATACTGGCGTTCCAGTATTTTTACTGTGAATTTAGTTTTACTACTGCATTCACTTTATGAGTAAGCTACTGCCAAGAAAGCTGTAATGCTACTTTTTAAAGTACAGTCTTAGTTTTTACCATAGAACATTAATACCTAACCCAGTGTAAGCTTCTTAGAAGTGCTACTATTGGTGCGGTTCTAAAATGCATAATCTGCATAATCAGAACTTCACATAACACAGAAGAGGATGTAGTTTACTGTAAATGCACAGTAGCTGTACCGTATTTAATCCTGAAGAGGATGTATCACCTCCCTAACCCTAACCCTGTGTTATGTGAAGTTCTGATTATGCAGATTAAAATAGGCCTTCAAAGTCTATTTAAAGGCACCACTATGCATCAAACCACATATATTTCCAGTATATTCAAACATTCAAAACGAATAACATAACTATTCCTCTAAGAACTGGTAAAAAATAGGCCTTCAAAGTCAATATATAGTTTCACCAACACTGGAATAAAAATTGAATACTTTCAGTTTACAGCAACATAAACTGGATTTAACTCATTAATTTCTACAATCTTATGAAAATAAAAACACAGTTCTTAAAGAAATATCCATGCCTTGGTTATCACTAAGCAACTCAATGAAAAAGGACTTCCAAAATATAAAATTCAACATGGCTGAAATAATGTGGAATTCTAGTATTAACAGGGTTTTGAAATGTGAACTATTAATGGTTTTGTTTTCAAGTGTCCACTTTATTAGATGCAGATGAAGGCACCGTCCAACATGGAAAAGAAAAGACAATCCAATTTAGATCCTAAATAATATGGAAACAGAAATATTTCAAAGAAAAGAAAAGAACAACAACTAACCTGAATGAGATGCCACTCAAAGTCCATCAGATTTTTGATGAGGGTGGAAACCTGAACATTGACTGTCACTTTTTCTTTTGAATGGTCTTTCCAGTCTTTTTGGATACCATCTTCCCATTACCGACTTTTGTGTCCCTTTCTGGGTTAATCCCAATGAAGCGACTAAAAAACAAAATCAAAAATGGAAAAATTCCTGAGAATATAAATAGTGTGGCATTCTAAATACAGCTGGTATAATATGTAAATAAAGCTGTTTTTAATTATGTAAAGAGAAAACATCACTACCTTTATCAAATATTAATCATAGCTTGCTTTAAAACCATGTCATTGTAAACAAAATTATAGGAATGGTTTTACCGTTGAATGAACCAAAGTCTTGGCTGCCTCATTGGAGGTTGAAGATGAAGAAGATGGACAACACTGTCCTGTCTGAAATGCTAGCTGGACCCTCTCAAAGACAATATGGTCTTCAATGCTGACCATGCAGAAAACTGCTTGCCACAGGGACAGTAATAAACCAAGTCCTTAATTGGAAGAAATGGAGGCTGGATCAATTTACAGAAGTTGTAGAGAAGCGTGCTTTCAAAGTTCATCAAAAGCTACCTTGGATGATCTTGTGATCACTGATGGTGAAGTGTCTTTAGTGCTGCTCTTATTTTCACCAACATGCAGGAGGAAGGGCTGTCCTGGTTGCATGGCAATGAGGAAGGCTTCAACACTGGCTTGCATCTTTGACATAATGATAAGAAGACGAATAATAAAAATTATTAAATATATTTAGTAGCACAGCTACATTTAGATAGCAAACAAAGCCAATGAGAAAGTGCTTCTACAAATAAGTAGGATCATTAGAATAACCACATACCTGCACATTTCTGAAAACATGGTCCACAGTTTGACATGAGCTGTTTTGGATTCTTCTTGTGGCCTTTGGATGTAGGACGAAGCACATGAACCACCAGAAGAATAGCAGACACATTAGGATAATAAATAAACATTTTAAAGAGAAGTGAGCAAAACTAACCAGACCCACCAAAATACTTTGTCCACCTGGTTTACCCTGTAGAGCATTTTTTACCACCTACAACATAAAGCATAAAAATGTCAGAAATAATTACCATGAACACAACTAAGACATTAGGCATTATAGAAATTAGTCAGCTTATAGAAACATTCTGGACAGCATTTCTTCTGCCAACCTCTCAGAAGAAATGTGTTGAAGTCATCATAACAGGCTTCAGTCACCAATATGTCATTGTTTATTATCATTATTATTTATAGAGACAAAAACATTTTGGCTTAGCTTTGATAGCATAGATCAAACCACCAGTCCAGCACAGCCACTCTCCCCATTATGCCGTCTATAGCCGAAAACTTACTGTACTATTAACTCAAACTGCCTTTCTGACAGTTTTAATGTTTGTTTAACCACCGACACCCCGTGCTACACCTGCTTGGCTAGCTTTAGCTGCTAACAAAAGTAATAAACCAAGGGTGCTCATGTATAGTCCTCGAGAGCTACCGTCCTGAAACTTTTCGATGTATCTTTACTCCAACAGACCTGCTAACCAGCCTTTCATTTGATTCAGGTGTGTTAATTGGCACAGGGAAGCATCTGAAAGTTGCAGGATAGCAGGTCTCAGGGACTGGACTTGAGCACCTCTCTACTGAACAGTCGTACTGCAACATCCAAACAAATAAACTTACGTTAAGCATGTTTTAATAGCTTTGATGAACTTACCTTGTTATAAGCTCCAGACAAGACGCCATACTGCTGTCTCCAGGGCAAACGTGACGTCACAGATACGTTGCAATTGTGGCAGCAACTCTTTTATCAAACACCATCTTTTTTAGGGAAACTGACAAACCTATCTTTGAATTTGACTAAACAAGTGTTTAGTGTTTAATTAACATTGTATTTTTAACATACAACACCAACACTGGTATTCTAACATTTTTGATTATGTTCTATAGATTTCGATTCATTCCCTAAAAGATTTATTATGCAAAGTATTTTTTTCTTTCTGTTTAATATTGTCTTTAAATGCTGGTTCTCTAAGATGCAAATACAAGTAAAATGTCTTGCCTAGGAAAAAACTGTATTGTACAATTATTTTGCGGTAGTTTACTGCCAGTCGTCAGTCTTGATTGTGACAAGAGAAGAAGACATCAAATTGATAATATCCTACCGTATTTTGGATTAACAGTATGTTACTGCTGGAATTCCGCTGTAAATTTACAGCCATTTCTAAGAGTGTACAGCAACAGTTACTGAAATAATTGAAAAGAATGAATAATGACGTTTTTTCTGAAGCCCTCAGACCTTCATTATTCCAGTTTATACAAGAATGTTTGGTGCATACTGATCAAAGAAAATATATGCAATCCAAAACAAACAGAACCCAAAGAGCGGTGGAGAGACACGGAGGTCAGCTGCGCCTGGGAGCTGTGTTCATCTGCCTCTGATTTCCAGCACACAACTGGGTGATAAACAAGCAAAATAAATGATTTACTTTAATCAAACTAAATACCATATTAGACCTTTCTCGCCAACCTTTACATTGCTGGAGCCATAAAGTTCAAATTAAATTTAAAATGGCTATTCCATGTGGGTGAGCCAGACTGTGCAGCTCCAGGATTAGCATAACACTCACAGTCAGAGTAATTAATTAAACTTGCCCTTTTCTTTCTGTGCGAAAACATATTTCATGATGTGAAAGACAAGTACTGTAAAAAGTGTTGTGTTTGGATTAGAGCACACTTATGAGAGCATTTATAACAACACATAGCGTGTGATGCTAAGCAGCCCTTTAGTTTTGAGCAGGAACAGTTCCACCTGGCACTGAACTTGATCGGAAGCAGAGCAGGCATGCAAACTGTAGCTCAGGCTTTGAACTCATTATTCCTGCATTGCAGTCACTGTCAAAAGGGAAAATGACAACAGATGTGTGCAACAATCTGCTGAGGCTTTGGTGGGCGAAGATAAATCCAATTTAAGTGTGTATACTGGAGACGCATTTTAACACCAGGTGTAAGTGTAATCCTGCTAAACCGGAGCAGAGGCTCACGCCAGATATGAGACACATGCTGCTGCCAGTTGGAGAGGAGGCTAGAGTCAGAGAAAGAGGGGATATCGAGGGATCATATCCATCCTTTTGTTATTCCACTGCTGATCCATTTGCTGCTTTAGTCAGAGAGCTGGCAGTCCCATCCACAGGCAAAGAGCGGAGAACGGCAGGATGGTTTTTATGGAAAAGGAAGAGCTCCCCCCAGTGGTTTAAAAAAGATTGCAGCAAAGAGAACATGCAGAAGATCAGTGAACCCAATGTAATCATATCAGGACAATAATGATGACGAAATTACACTTCTTAATAAAGGAATTAGCATAAGAGTCACAGTCAGAGTTTGTGCAAAAGAGCAAGCACAAGACAAAAAAATAATTCTACCTCCATCATATGGCCGATCTGCTTGAGATTTTTTTCACACAAAGGTATTCAAACACGCACGCACGCACACACACACACACACACACACACACACACACACACACACACACACACACACACACACACACACACACACCCACACACACACACACACACGTTCCCTATTCTGAACTGATTTCTTAATATGAAGGATTAATTCATCAGTAGTAGTGGTGGTGTTCGTGTCTCTGGCAGGGACAGATGTGTGTTTGCTGATTTATGTCGGATGCTGGTGATACAGCTCTGCGTGGAGAACCGTACCCTGTGTGGCGGGTTAGATGGCGCCCTGCTTCAGTCGGCCAAGCTGGATGTTGCTGCGTCTTCCATAAAGAAAGCCTTCTTGGCAAGCAGTGTGAGCCTGAGATAGTGGAGGTAGATGCACACATGCACTCTCTCTCTCTCTCTCTCTCTGTCTGTCTCTTTCTCTCTCTCTTTCTCTCACGCACACACACACACACAAACTGGGAAGCTTATCAGTCATGTTGTTGATGTTGAATGAGCATTCTGGCCAAAAACAGCTGTGTTTACTGCAAGACCTCAGCATAAACAGAGTTCAGCTAATAAGATCATGTGTCCATTCTCATTGAAGACGTTGAAGAGCTGCAGTCAATGTTGAAACAAAGCAACTTGGTTTGAATCTTTGTAAACCTGCTGCTGGAAATTTTTTTGCAGTTTATTGAAAACCTTTCATGTCTTCGTTCAAGCGAACAATATTTGCTATTTACATCACTGTATCATCAGCAAATGTGGGAACCATCAGAAAACAGAACTTTTTATAAGTACCAAATTTTCCAAGGACCACACCAGACTGATATTTTACATGTAAATGTATTTTTTTAAGGGCTGCACAGTGGCGCAGTTGGTAGAGCTGTTGCCTTGCAGCAAGAAGGTTCTGGGTTCGATTCCCGGCCCCGGTCTTTCTGCATGGAGTTTGCATGTTCTCCCTGTGCATGGTGGGTTTTCTCCAGGTACTCCAGTTTCCTCCCACAGTCCAAAAGAACATGACTGTCAGGTTAATTGGCCTCTACAAATTGCCCCTAGGTGTGAGTGTGTGTGTGCATGGTTGTGTGTCCTGTCTGTCTCTCTGTGTTGCCCTGCGACAGACTGGTGACCTGTCCAGGGTGACCCCGCCTCTCACCCAAAACGTTAGCTGGAGATGGGCACCAGCAACCCTCCCGACCCCACTGCAGGACAAGTGTGCAAGACAAGTGTGCAAGGACAAGTGTGCAAGAAAATGGTTGGATGAGTGTATTTTTAAAAAAATTTTTTTAAATCAAATTGCATTAGAATTATTGATATCTAACTATAAATCAGATTTTAATCAAAAGTTATGTGGCCTCTGATTAATTCAAAGCTGAAAAGTTGTAGGATTCTTGCAAATAAAACTGATATCTGCAGGTAGAATGGTTTATTTGCATTTCTAATCATTTGCACCTCATCAGATCTTTAATACATGTCTTCAAAGAACTGCAAAAAATACACTAAAATATATTGTTTGTATATGGCATAGTTAATTATAAATAGCTTGGTTATTGTTTTCCAAACATTGAACAGGAACACGTATAAATCAGGTTTGAAGTTCCTCAGATCCAAGTTTGGACCAAAGAGATCAATGGAACAGAACATAAGCAGCATCTGCTCTTGTTCCTGGTTCACTATTGTCTCTTTCACTGGGAGTTCTCAAGATAATTTTGTACTTCTTTTCAGAAACATCTTTGATAAAGCAGATTGTAATTCATAAATAGACATTTTTGGGTATTTGAGTTTATTAGCTCTGTTACGGCCCCTGACCTCTTGAGGCTGTGCAGGCTCATTTTTGTTATGCAGGATCAGCTGTGGGAGCACAACTTCCTGATTGGCTGTCTGAAGGCTGCTGGAGAGCAGTTACACCATTGGACCAGCAGAGGATTGTCAAGCCAATCAGACGTTGATGAGGCCCACCTGTACCATATAAAAGGCTCCTGAATCCATTCCTTCAGTGGGGCAGCTAGTTTGAAGAGGTTCTGTGAAGCTGCGCTCTCTTGTTAGTATTTGCAACTGCTTTAGGCAGGTTTTGGAACTAGTTTGGCCTTGCTTGTTCATGCTTGTCCAGCTTAGTGATGTTGACTTTGCTCTAGCTAACTACTCAAATTAGAAGCTCATGTTTGGGAGGTTTGGTGCTCCCCTTAGCCTTCCCTTTGTGCTTTTTTTTTTGTTTGTTTGTTTTCCCCTTTTGGATTTTTTTGAGTTTATTTTGAACGGGTTTGTATGGACTCTTTTGTAACTTTAATTTGCACTTGATATTCTTGAGTTTGTTCATCTCTTTTGTTTTACATTAATTGGGTTAAATTGTATTGTTTTGTGAAACTTTCTTTTGTAGTAATTTTACACTCCATTTGATACTCTGGACACATTTTATGTTACTACCCCTGGACCTTGGGGGCAAAACGGCTCTAAATCCCAGTCATCCATACATTTGGTGGGTGCCAAGAACCACCAGGGGTTCCTTTACCTCAGCATGAGATCCTTTGGTGTGTTAAATGGATCCAAGATTAGTTGTAACAATAAACTTTATTTTGGAAATATTTATTTTAGATGTAGAAACAATACAGTAATAATACTGTAAGTTGTTTAGGTTTTATAAAATATTGTCAGTCACCATGTTGCTCATGCTGCAATGCATTCTGGGTAAATGACGTCAAATTGGTCCAACTGCCTCACTCCCTCCAGCCAAAACAGTGATGAGTAATTTTATGAAGCCTTTAACATTTGAACTGGAGCTCTTTGAAATCGATTGGAATGTAGAAATTACAAGAGGTGATGAGGATGAGGACCAAACGGAGGAAGAGGACAGAGTTGGCCGTAGGAGCTGGTGTTTGCTGCTTCTGCTGCCTTCAGCTTCATGAATGACGCGTACCTCTGGTCGGACTGTGTGATCTGGTATGTACTTCTATAGCTCTGTGTCTGGTTCAGCAACAGAGGGTCTGCAGAAAAGAATGTCTGTTATCAGGGAGGAACCACGTCATAAATTAACTTTGGTAAACAGGCCGTGTCTCAAATGAGCAGCAGCGAGGAGACGCCTCAAGTCATCTCCCTCAGAGAGACACTAAAACTTAAGAACAAACTAACAACAAAATAACAATAATTGCAATTTAATTAGTAGAATACCATTTGGTTAAAATGAACATGACTTGAACTAGTCTAATTTGTAGTTTTATATTAATTATATGGAGTCTCTAACCTAGGCCAAATGTAATATCAGTTAGTTCAATATAATCAAAACTAGCATAACATTAATTAGAAAATGTCTAGAATAAATGGGTTTATATTGAAAATGCTCAGGTATATTCTGTGTTTTATTCTTAAAATCTGCACTTTGATCTAAGAAGATGCAGAAGTTCTGACCCACTTTGTGTACCAGGATTTATGTCAATTTAAAATTACTGCGCTGATCTGTATTTGTAGGAATTAAACGTCAGGGAAATAAAATAGGTCTAAGACAGGTTAGCTTTTGGTTGAACTCCAGTGAAAAGACTAGAGGCTTTGTTCCAACCTGGTATTAGGAATAACATCACATTTCAAACTGGCATGAGAAGAGCTTGCTCTAGATGACCCTATAGGTCTCCCTTGTGTAGATAGAGAAGTGATGTAGCCCTGAAATCAAACGGGTCTCAGAAGGTAATAAAATTGCTTCGGATGTCCTAACATAGTAATTTGAAACTAGTTGTAGCCGTACAAGGGAAACAACACGCCTAAATTGCATAAATTAAAACAAAGGAAACACCTTTTTCAATAAAAGTAAGGAAGGGCCACATAGGAATAAATCAGATGTGCTTTTGCAGTTTTCCAAAGACGCCTTTGTCTTTCTTTCTTCTTTTCTATTTGTCTTAGGTAAATGTCTGTTTTAGTGTGTATGAAGTGTCTGTGTTGTTGATGTGATTTTATACTTTTAAATGTTAGAATAAATTCTGAAAATGCATGACGTGGAGCTCTGAATGTTAACTCTGTGTGGCTTTTATTTCCATGCATGGCATCAATGAATCCGGGAACACAAGA
Organism: Poecilia reticulata; assembly: GCF_904066995.2. Taxonomy (NCBI): domain Eukaryota; kingdom Metazoa; phylum Chordata; class Actinopteri; order Cyprinodontiformes; family Poeciliidae; genus Poecilia; species Poecilia reticulata. The sequence continues at coordinate 2,722,337 of NC_088839.1, forward strand.
GAATACAATGAGCCAGAAGTTAATGGTTTTTATTTTTATTCCCTTACACCTTTATAGCCCAGCTGGAGCTATGAAGGTGTAGACTTCTAGTCTACAACAAAAGGGCTTAAAAAGAAAATTAGATGTGGAAATGTTGAAATGTCAGTGTAGAAATCAATATTCTGTAGATGGATGTACCAATATTGCATCACAAGACAAAGCAATTAGGTTATATGGGAGACAATTACTTCAAATTATTGCTGCTAAAGGTGCTTCTGCAGGATGATGAGTTATGGGATCAGGTCCAGGGGGATTTACACTGCAGCCAAACAACTGTTCGGTTTAACCCCCTGTCTACTTCCTGTGAATCTCATTTATTCACTATTAAGATTTTTTCTAAACCATCAGCATATATTTTCTTTTGCCCAATAAATAAAAACAGGTTACTTTTTTTTTTCTCAAGGCCCATGAAGCATTACAGTTTGTGTTCTGTTTATCCATGTCTAAATGAACTATTTGTCATCTAGCTTAAAATAAAGGTTCAGAAAGCTGAAAAAAAAGTTTTACACAAAATATGGATCGCAACACAGCAGTTCTGCAGCCACACATCACTAGAAGAGATGATGAATCACACCTCCTGCCTTCTTTTTGTAAAGCAGCGCAGCAAGTTGCTTTCTTTCCGTTTCTCCTCCTGTGTCTGTTTATTTACGAGCTTTCAGCTGAAGGTAAAGGTCTCCATCTGGTCAGAGGTGGTTTCCTTTCTATTCTGTGACCAAAGAATGTTTATTAAAAGCAGAGACGAGAGTATGGAAGTTTCAGCTACCTAGCATGGATGGGAGGGGCTGAGGAAGGGGAAAATAATGCAACTAGCACAACACAAGCAGTTTGTCACAACAGGAGGGTGGAATATCAAATAAAAAAAATACATCAGTTTTTCTTGGAAAATGCTTACTGTTGTCACTACACAAAAGTAATGTTTTATAGTAATTGTCTTATAAGACTTATAGTAAGGCTGGTCTGACACTGACGGATCATCTGAGCAGATCAGATTAGATCTCTGGTTCTGAGTGGAAACCATGAACTTGTCAAGTGTTGCCGTCTCATTCACTCAACTTTCAGAAACATGGTGTAGAGTTCATTCTGACAAATGCAGTTTTGTCAAATGTAGTGTTTTTCCACAGTATTTTGCAAAACTATTGACACCCCTGAACTTTATATGAAGATTATTTCTTGGAGCAACAACATGGAGCATAACTGAGAAGTAGAGAAACTTTTTAAAATCATTTACAAATCAAATTCTAAAAAGTATTGCATGCGATTGTATTTTTCTCCGATACCCTGAAATAAAACCCAGTGCAGGCACCTGCCCTCTGTAGTGTGCATGTTGTGATCACACACTATAAAGGCAATTACGTATGCAACTTAATCTCAGTGTAAAACCCTGGAGGTTTATTAGAGAACAGCAGTGAATAATATCACCTTTAACTCTATCTGATGTGTGGAGGTGTTGAGACTTGGCTAAACTTCAACTTTATTCTGCTTCCTCTTCATTACAGTACAGGATAATGCCAACATGGGCATCAACTCAATACTGCCCCCTGCAGGCCAGGACCGTGGTACAGAGCAGAGCGGTAGAAAGCTGTAGAGAAACGAAGCAGGGACAGATTGTGCAACTTACTCCTAAAACGGAAAGTGGCTTAAAGTATTGCATTGTGGGATTTATAGTTTTATATCACTCTTTGTTCCATGCATGTAGTAGAGTGCTTCATGACTGAAGCAGAGCTCAGAGGTCTGTTGAGAAACTTTCTGAACATGGAAAAAGAACGACGCTCATTTGTTGTGCCAAACTTGAGCACTTCACATGGCTTTGATAGGAGAGTGTTTACAAAAGAAAAATGTGCTGACAGCCATGTTGGGGACACAGCAAACAAACAGTGTTGGCATCATGCTGCAGTGATGTTCATGCACAGTGACAGTAAAATGAATGGAGCCAAATCCAGAATGATCATAGGAGAAAAGCTTTAACCGAAACATGTCAGAATAATTACCATCTCAAAGTCTTATCCAGTGGAAGTGTGTGTTTTTACACACACACACACACTTCAAGGACAGCAAGACCCACTGAGCTGAGCTCCATTGAAGCACAGGACCAGAACAGAGCTGGGGACTTCAGTGTTTTGGTCCAACAGTACGTACTTCATGTATTTGCTCCTCAAAACTCATCTTTTCCAGCTTTCTTGATGTTGAACCAGCATATGGAAGTTGGGTAGTTGACACCATTTTGGTCAAAAACACCCAGGAGATTCAGACCAATCACACAATAGTTTTGTGAACAAAGGTAGGAGAAAAGTTTGCCAGGGTGTTCTGACTAGAAGGGATGAGAACATGTTGCAAAACTGATTTTGGCAGCTTGGACCGTCCATCCAGATCCTTCTTGGGATCCTAAATGCAAATAAATTTAGAGAACAATTTGTGTACCATGAGTTATTCATTGTCCTTGCCAACTGAAGTTGGTAAACAGCTCCATCATGGTGATGTTCTGTTTTTATTCAAATCTTGCTTATGCTCAGCACATCTCAGAGTCAAAAAGCTCATGCCATCTGTCAAATGTTCTATAATTTCATGGCTTCCCACACTTGAAAAGGACTTGAAGAGACTTCAGGATTTCACTCACTTTTATTTTCACCAGCAGGTGTGAATCAATGAAGAGGTGAAAAACCTAAATACATACATTTTTTAACATACATTTTAGACATTTGGCTTAAAGTTAATAATTTCTTAATGACCAATTAAATTTTTAACCTTAGACATACATTTCTTTCACAATTTTAACCATGATTTAAAGAATTACATTATTGAATTTTGTTTGGTTGAATCAAATCCAAACATTTTAGAATTACATTTTTTTTTCATTTTTCTCAGGACATAAGTTTATACATTAAATATCTTAAACGTGCATTTAATAGACACTGTAAAAATAGCAGTGAAAACTGTTTCTTCAATAAATTCTTCATTTCTTTTTATCAAATGCAAAGTCAAATTACATTTCAACTGAGTCCAGTGAACAGCTTACCGGTAGTCCTTGTTTAATCAGTCTTTTTTCATGAAATGCTGCTTTGGAGACTGTCTGTCTTCCTCAGCTCTGTTGCAAAAAAAAAAAAAAAAAAAAGCCAAATGATTGGTGGAGTCCTTATATTGCCTGAGTTGAGGGCGCTGCTGATTGGACCAGATTTCTTTCACCTGCTGAGAAGTGCTGCAGAGTGGCACACAAATGTGTGTGTTCATGCACCCACATCTGAACTCATGAGCAGATCTGCGCAACACTATGTCCAAAACTATCCCCAAGCTGCACACACTGATTTCCATCTCCTTTGTATGTCTGACACATCCTGTCACTTCCACACACACACACAAACACTGATATCAGGTTAATCTGCTGTGGGTACCCGCAGCATGTTCACAGATAGTGGCCAGAAACCCAGCAAGGTGTTTACTGACATGAACACAAAGATTACACCGGCTTATTGAGCCCGAACACACACATCCGCTCCCCATTGTTCTGCTTTGTTACCCCCCTCTTTGTCTGTAGCACACACACATACACACACCGACGCACGCACGCACACACACACACACACACACACACACACACACACACACACACACCTATACTGGTTTTGGTGTACTAGCAGGACACTTTTTTCAAACCAGTTTTTTGCAACACTAAACGGACACCCCTTTCCACTTATGCTAGAAAGACGTAGTAAGTTGTCAAAAATCTTGTTAGAGTTACACAACATAGATCTCACTTAAAAATTTAGATACACACTTCAGAACTCAAAATACAAGAATGTGACCCAATGCTGTATTAAAAGGACAAACGATAATGAGGTGCTTGGCTCCGCCCATGACACCAACAGTAATTGTCAGGGCCAATTTTATTTATCAGGACCATGGCATACACATACAAAAAACATAAAATTCATGTGCATTAAGAAGTCCAAAAATGGAAATATGGACTATAACTAGTCCATATTTCTGTGGAGTGCATTTGTCATCCCATGAGATGTCTGAATCATCTACGGAATCAGGAGCATACTCCTCTTCTGATGATATCGCTTCACTTGAACTTTGTTCTGGACAGACCTGTTGATTAAAAACATATGTTGTATACATTGAAAGCGTTTCAGCAAGAATATTTCTACTAAAAGCTTACCAGTGATGTCCTCCTTTTATTTACAATAACACATTTTGTGCAGGGACTGGTTGCAAACTAGACAGAGAAAAGTAAGAATTGACAAAGGGAGGTAGCATAAGTATTTAAAAAGTCAGTGCTGCACTATGACTCAATTTCAACATACAGCACAACTAGACATGGAAGATCATATTCAAAAGATGAACCCAATTCCCATTCTCAAAAAAATTACCTTTACATCACACACCACTCCATTTCAGAGGTGAAAACAGTCCTTCAAATAAAACATTTTTCTAAACTTGACATTTCATCATGGATGATATCATGATCTCACACACAGTTAACCACCGTTAACTGAAAAAAGTGTAATCTTAAAATAAGAATTTGATCCTGACACTTGTGTAGGTATCAAAACCAATGAATTGTTATGATTAATTGTTTTGAATCGCAATAACCATGTGTTTGAACAGTACTTAGTATTCTCATGACTATTTTAGAAAATAAAAAGGTCATTGAGATAAAACTTATGTCAGGTGAGTTGCCAGAAAATAATTTGCATGCATCCAACTCAGCAGCCTGACAAGGCATCTCTATGGAGAGCTAAAATGAAGGGATAAACACTGAATGATTGTTTCTAAAAATAAAACAATGTCCACCTAATGTATGAACCTATCCAGTTTATTACAGAGGATCCATGTGTCTGTGCTCATCTGAACTTAACTTTCATTCTTTTCTACATGTAATTTCAAAACTCAGTCCTCCAAATTTCTGCACCTTACATGATGAGTATTACACAAGACCAGTGTGTTTGAATAGTACTTAATATTATTTCAATGACTTTATATAAGAAACAAAGTTGGTTGTCGGAGACCAAAAATACCTCTGGAGGGTTGGTTGAACTGGATCCGCATACATCCACGTCACCAGCCTGACACAGTTCATCTTTGGAAATCTGAAATGTAAAGAACACTCACTAAATGTGAGTTTGTTGCCAATGTAGAGAACAGTCCTCCCTATTCCTGCACCTTACATTTTGAGTATTACACTGGACCCATGTGTATGTCCACTCCTAAATGTGACTTTCATTCTTCTGTACTTGTAATTTCAATACTCAGTCCTCACTATTCTTGCACCTTATATTTTGAGTATTACACAGGACCCGTGTGTATGTGCGTTTCTAAATGTAATTTTCATTCTTTTCAACCTGTAATTTCAAAATTCAGGTTTCCAAATTTCTGCAACTTACATGATGAGTATTACATAAGACCAGTGTGTATGTGCACTCCTAAATGTGACTTTCATTTTTCTGTACTTGTAATTTCAATACTCAGTCCTCACTATTCCTGCACCTTATATTTTGAGTATTACACAGGACCTGTGTGTATGTGTGTTTCTAAATGTCATTTTCATTCTTTTCTACCTGTAATTTCAAAATTCAGGTTTCCAAATTTCTGCAACTTACATGATGAATATTACACAAGACCAGTGTGTATGTGCACTCCTAAATGTGACTCATTTTTCTGTACTTGTAATTTCAATACTCAGTCCTCACTATTCCTGCACCTTATATTTTGAGTATTACACAGGACCTGTGTGTATGTGCGTTTCTAAATGTCATTTTCATTCTTTTCTACCTGTAATTTCAAAATTCAGGTTTCCAAATTTCTGCAACTTACATGATGAGTATTACACAAGACCAGTGTGTATGTGCACTCCTAAATGTGACTTTCATTTTTCTGTACTTGTAATTTCAATACTCAGTCCTCACTATTCCTGCACCTTATATTTGAGTATTACACAGGACCTGTGTGTATGTGCGTTTCTAAATGTCATTTTCATTCTTTTCTACCTGTAATTTCAAAATTCAGGTTTCCAAATTTCTGCAACTTACATGATGAGTATTACACAAGACCAGTGTGTATGTGCACTCCTAAATGTGACTTTCATTTTTCTGTACTTGTAATTTCAATACTCAGTCCTCACTATTCCTGCACCTTATATTTTGAGTATTACACAGGACCTGTGTGTATGTGCGTTTCTAAATGTCATTTTCATTCTTTTCTACCTGTAATTTCAAAATTCAGGTTTCCAAATTTCTGCAACTTACATGATGAGTATTACACAAGACCAGTGTGTATGTGCACTCCTAAATGTGACTTTCATTTTTCTGTACTTGTAATTTCAATAGTCAGTCCTCCCTATTCCTGCACCTTACATTTTGAGTATTACACAGGACCTGCGTGTATGTGCGCTTCTAAATGTAGCTTTCATTCTTTTGTACTTGTAATTTCAAACCTCAGTTCTCTCCTTTTATGCAGCTTACATATCAAGTGTTACGCAAGACTTGTGTGTTTGAACAGTACTTAACATCATATCAAAAACTGTATTTTAGAAAATAAGTTGGTCGTTGGAGACCAAAATTACCTCTGGAGGGTTGATTGAACAGGACCCGCCTGAATCCACGTCACCAGCCTGACACGGTTCATCTTTGGAAATCTGAAATATAAAGAACACTCACTGAATATGAGTTTGTTCCCAATTTAGAAAACAGTCCTCCCTATTCCTGCCCTTACATTTTGAGTATTACACAGGACCTGTGTGTATGATCGCTTCTAAAACAGCTTTCATTCTTCTGTACTTGTAATTTCAAAACGTAGTCCTCCTTATTCCGGCACCTTACATTTTGAGTATTACACTGGACCTGTATGTGCGCTTCTAAATGTAACTTTCATTCTTTTGTACATGTAATTTCAAAACTCAGTCCTCCCTTTTTATGCAGCTTACATATCAAGTATTACACAAGACCTGTGTGTTTGAACCGTACTTAACAGTCATCCCCAACCACAGGCCGCAGATCAGTACCAGTCCGTGAACCAATTGGTACCGGGCCGCACAAGAAAAATATTTTCGTGTTACATATTGTCTGAGTATGGAGGATCGTTTATTTTGAAAACCCTTTAACCGGATTCTCTCGGTTACGTCTTGCTCACCAACATTGAGCCCACAATGAGTATGAAAGCGATATGTTAGGAAAGTTTCTTTGGAAAAGGGGAAAAGGACCAGAGACAGGAGAGTGGATTTATCCTGGACTTGTAGGTGACTCCCATGTTCCAAGCCCACTCTGCATAATATGTACCGGCTTACAAATGAGGCAATGGAGCTTCAAACTGCTTTGCCATTACACCCTCTGCATTGTGTGTCATCGTTTCCAAGGTGGGATCATCTCATTGCAGAGAAACAAGCTCAGGACTCCCATTAATTTGTCATTGTCGTAAGTTAAAATTTTCATGAAAATAAATATTCGTTTTTGTGGCATTTTCAAATCTTATATTGAAGGGATGTGTGAACGTTAGCATAGCGACTAGAGTCAGAGAGCATTATGGCAGTGATCGAGACGAGAAAAGAGGAGTATAGCTTGTAAGTCTTAAGTCTGGTTCACATGGCAAGATTTTAGGATTGTCAGACGATTTTCCAAATTCTGTGACCACAGAGCTGATAAAAGTACAACAGGTTTATGTGTCCAGCCACATAACAGGAGCAAATCTTGCCATGTGAGCAGGCTTTAGTACAAAATGATGTCACAACTACAATCTACCTGCAATGCATATAGCTAGTGTAAGCATCAAGCCTTGACTGAATGAATAGCCTTGTGTCACGTTAATTTAATGATGGATAGCTGAAAAGTTACCGGGTTTATCAACTGTGGTAGCAATTTTGCTCCAACTCCACTCGTCATCATTTCTGTGGATATTCTTTGTACAAAATGCTGAATAAACATTCATGCTGTTTCTACATATCTCCAATGTCCACCGGACTCATTTTGGGCATGTCAGCTCAGCTGTTTGGGATTCCCCTCCATGAGCTACGTCACAGCGTTTTCTGATTGGCTGCCTGTCAAATTGAACAGGTTGAGTTCTAGCTCCCAATCAAGGAAAACCCTACAAGCTGTGAGAATATGCCCGATTTTAGATCGGAGCAGTCCCAATGTTCCAACGACTGGATGTGATCAGTCTTAGCATGCCATAGATGGCAGGATGAACGGTTACGATTATCGCAAGCAACGTTCTAAGATTGTTGTAAGGAGAAATTCGGGGTAAAAAAAGAAGAACCCGAGCCACAGAAAAATGGCCAAGTCTTCACCGGTCCGCGGTGATAAAAAGGATGGGGACCACTGGTACTTAATATCATTTCAAAGACTTTATCTTAGAAAATAAGTTGGTCGATGGAGACCAAAATTAGCTCTGCAAGGTTGGTTGAACAGAATCCGCATGCATCCACGTCACCAGCCTGACACAGTTCATCTTTGGAAATCTGAAATGTAAAGAACACTCACTAAATGTGAGTTTGTTCCCAATGTAGAAAACAGTCCTCTCTATTCCTGCACCTTACATTTTGAGTATTACACAGGACCTGTGAGTATGTGTCCTTCTCAATGTAACTTTCATTCTTCTGTACTTGTAATTTCGAAACTCAGTCCTCCCTATTCCTGCACCTTACATTTTGAGTATTACACAGGACTTGTGTGTATGTGCGCTTCTAAATGCAATTTTCATTTTCTATACTTGTAATTTCAAAACTCAGTCCTCTCTTTTTATGCAGCCAACATATTTAATATTAGACAACACCTATGTGTTTTAACAGTACTTAATATCATTTCAATTACTTTATTTTAGAGAATAAGTTGGTCGATTGAGACCAAAATTACCTCTGTAGGATTGGTTGAACAGAATCCACATGCATCCATGTCACCACCCTGACACAGTTCATCTTTGGAAATCTGAAATGTAAAGAACACTCACTAAATGTGAGTTTGTTCCCAATGTAGAAAACAGTCCTTATTCCTGCACCTCACATTTTGAGTATTACACAGGACCTGAGTATTTGTGCTTCTCAATGTAACTTTCATTCTTCTGTACTTGTAATTTCGAAACTCAGTCCTCCCTATTCCTGCACCTTACATTTTGAGTATTACACAAGACCTGTGAGTACTCCTGATCAAAATCTTAAGACCAGTCAAAAAATTGCAAGAATTTGCATTTTGCACTATTGGATCTTAAGTCCAAATTAGAGCTTCACAATGTTAAAGGAAAAAATCAGTGCAAGAGACAAGAACTTTTGAGCAGGCAATTTTCTGAAAACTGCATTTACACTCAAACATGATTTTTTTCAGCTGATCAAAAGTTTAAGACCATAGTCTTTAAAAGCCAAAAGATGTGCCAAACTCTGGATTCCATGTCATTTTCTGTCAAGTCTTTACACTGTCAAGACCTCGTGATGGCAAAAGCAAAAAAGCTCACTGACTTTGAACGTGGTAGGATTGTTGAGCTGCATAAGCAAGGCCTCTCACAATGTGCCATCGCTGCTGAGGTTAGACGCAGTAAGACATATCATGTAGTAAGTCATTTTGCATTTTTTAAATGATCCTGAGGGTTATGGAACAAAAAAGTCAAGTGGTAGACCCAAAACAATTTCACCAGCTCTGAGCCGCAGGATCCGATTGGCTGTACGTCAAGACACGGGACGATCCTCTACCCAAATTAAGGCCATTACTGGTGCTGACTGCAGCCCAATAACCATCAGACCGCATCTGCGAGAGAAAGAAGGGCTTCAGAAACAAAACAGAAAAAACGTCTTCAAAGGCCATGTCTTCTTTAACGCCACAAAATTTCCCGTTTGGACTTTGCAAGGGTGCGCCAAACATGGGACATTGAAAGGTGGAAGAAAGTTATCTTCTCTGATGAGAAAATATTTAACCTTGATGGTCCTGATGGCTTCCAATGTTATTGGCATGACAAGGAGATCCCACCTGAGATGTTTTCTACATGGCACAGTGGTGGGGGCGCAATCATGATTTGGGGTGCGTTTTCCTTCAATGGAACAATTGAGCTTCAGGTTGTGCAGGTTCATAAGGGGAGATGTTGCAGCGGGAATCCCTCATGACTGAGGGCCCTTGTCTGTGTGGTGATGATTGGGTTTTTCAACAGGACAATGCTGCAGTTCACAATGCCCGCCTGACAAGGGAGTTCTTCCAAGAGAATGACATCACTCTTTTTGAACATCGTGCATGTTTCCCGGATCTAAACCCAATTGAGAACATTTGGGGATGGATGGCAACGGAAGTTTACAAAAATGGACATCAGTTCCAGACAGTGAATGCCCTTCGTGAAGCCATCTTCAACACTTGGAGCAACGTTTCCACTAGCCTCCTGGAAACATTGGCATCAAGCATGCCTAAATGGTTGAAGTCATCAACTTCAATCATTCTTGAAGAGCTACCATTCTTGTAGCTCCACAAGAATGGTGGAGCTACTCATTACTGAGTCCTTTTTTTGACACTCTGATTTCTGTTTTGGGGGGTTTCTCTGGTTTTTTTGAGCTATGGTTTTAAACTTTTGATCAGCTGAAAAAATGTTTGAGTGTAAATGCAGTTTTCAATGAATTCCCCACTCAAAAGTTTTTGTCTATTATGCTGATTTCTTCTTTTAACATTGTGAAGCTCTACTTAGAACCTTCTTAAGATCCAATAGTGCGAAATGTAAATTCTTGCAGTTTTTTAACTGGTCTTAAGATTTTGATCAGGAGTGTATGTGTGCTTCTAAATGTAATTTTCATTCTTCTATACTAGTAATTTCAAAACTCAGTCCTCCCTTTTAATCCAGCTAACATATTTAGTATTACACAACACCTATGTATTTGAACAGTACTTAATATCATTTCAATTACTTTATTTTAAAGAACAAGTTGGTCGATGGAGACCAAAATTACCTCTGCAAGGGTTGGTTGAACAGAATCTGCATGAATCCACGTCATCAGCCTGACACAGTTCATCTTTGGAAATCTGAAATGTAAAGAACACTCACTAAATGTGAGTTTGTTCCCAATGTAGAAAACAGTCCTCCCTATTCCTGCACCTTACATTTTGAGTATTACACAGGACCTGTGTGTATGTGTGCTCCTCAATGTAACTTTCATTCTTCTGTACCTGTAATTTCAAAACTCAGTCCTCCCTATTCCTGCACCTTACATTTTGAGTATTACACAGGACCTGTGTGTATGTGTGCTTCTAAATGTAATTTTCATTCTTCTATACTTGTAATTTCAAAACTCAGTCCTCCCTTTTAATCCAGCTAACATATTTAGTATTACACAACACCTATGAGTTTGAACAGTACTTAATATGATTTCAATTACTTTATTTTAGAGAATAAGTTGGTCGATGGAGACCAAAATTACCTCTGCAAGGGTTGGTTGAACAAAATCCGCATGCATCCACGTCACCAGCCTGACACAGTTCATCTTTAGAAATCTGAAATGTAAAGAACACTCACTATATGTGAGTTTGTTCCCAATGTAGAAAACAGTCCTCCCTATTCCTGTACCTTACATTTTGAGTATTACACAGGACCTGTGTGTATGTGTGCTCCTCAATGTAACTTTCATTCTTCTATACTTGTAATTTCAAAACTCAGTCCTCCCTATTCCTGCACCTTACATTTTGAGTATTACACAGGACCTGTGTGTGTATGTGCGCTTCTAAATGTAATTTTCATTCTTCTATACTTGTCATTCCAAAACTCAGTCCTCCTTTTTATGCAGCTAAGATATCTAGTATTACACAACACATGTGTGTTTGAACAATATTTAATATCATTTCAATTACTTTATTTTAGAGAATAAGTTGGTCGTTGGAGACCAAAATTACCTCTGGAGGGTTGGTTGAACAGGATCCGCATGTCCACATCACCAGCCTGACGGTTCAACTTTGGAAATCTGAAATGAAGGGATGTACACTGAATTATTCCATAAATAAAGTCCACCAACTGTATGAGCAAAGCACCTTTAGCTGAACACACCTCTACCTGTAGGTACACATAATAAGTAGGATAAACTTTAAACAATGCAGATATATCAAATAGTAGCAAATGAAATTAAAATCAGTCAATTGATCTAATTGTATGTCTTTCTGTGGTTACTTAAACATTTTTTGTCAACTGAATGTAACTCATTATTTTGTACTTGTAATTTCAAAACTCAGTCCTCCCTATTGTTTTTGTTCATTGTTTTTCCAGGAACAAGAAAAAACTATTTGAGTAGTGTATGTATATTATATGCTGCATATAATATAAGCTTTTGTATTTTGAGCAGTTGCTTGTCTCCTTTGGAAAAAGAAAGGTATTCTGATTATAATGATCATTGAACATGATCTATGCTAATAATGTGTAGTATAAAAATAGTTTAAAAGTGAAAAAGCAAAACAAAGGAAAAAACAATCCTTTAATAAACACTGGAATCCTATGCATAATAAAGTCACAACTCACCTTTAAATGAATTGGAGTATTTTACATCAAATCCTTCTTTATCTTCACCTAAGGAGCAATAACAATTGGAATCATGTTTGCTCTCTGAAACCTCTTTGCTGACATCTTCTGCAACGATCAGAGAATGTGTTGCTGAGTAACATGATACTGTATACCAGGGGTGTCAAACTCCAGGCCTCCTGGGCCAGTGTACTGCAACTTTTACATGTCTGTCTGGTCTAAAACACCTTAAGTATATTACTGAAATAGCTTCTCAGTGCAGTCAAGTTGATGACCATCCCATCTGATCTAGCCATGTGACATCAGAAACACATCTAAATGTTACTGGACACCAGCCCTCAAGACCTTGAGTTTGACACCCCTGCTGTACATAATATGATTTGGTGTTATTTTATGCGAAAATGATGTACTGAAGTACACAGTTCTACATAATTGACTTTCTATTGACAGGTTCTCAAAATCATAAAAAAATTAAAACATCATCTTAATACTAATGATTACTATCTAGGATAATTTGTGCCTGTGAAACAATATCACTCACTGATGTACAGAAAATGACCAAATACAGTTTTATCTAATTCTGGAGTGAGCCACCTTCCCTTTAAACTCTGGTACACTGGCTAACATGGTTGGTAATTACTAGCTAAACTGCTGCAAATCAGATGCTTTGGTGTATCCAAGCATCAAGTAACCTACAGCATTCTGCAAAATTACTAAACTATATGTACTTAAATGTCTTAAGAGATTCTGTATGAGTCTTACCTCTTTCTCCACGCAAAACAAATGAAACAAGTTAAATGAATACTGATGGCTTGCACCTGGACTTGTCGGATTGTACCAAGTTGATAGAGGAGGAGGGATACAACAAAAGGAGAATTCCATTTTGTTTCTGAAGTACACAAGGTCTGATTTTTTTCCAGGAACAAGAAAAAATTATTTGAGTAATATTTTGTAACTTTCATTCAATATTTCAAAGTTAAATAGTTTATCATACATTTTTCTTTATTTAAGAGACAACAGTTAGATGGTATCTCCCACCAGCAATGTTGTCACTTCTTTTAATCATTTCTGTTCAATCAATTAATCATGTTTATTTGTATAGCACATTTTAGCAGCAGGGCAGTTCCAAACACTATCATAAAAACAAACTGTTTTTATGATAAAGATCCAACATAAACTGTTGTCTAATGGCAGACACAACACCTGCAGAAAAAGGTTGGCTGATGTACCTTCCAATAGACAATTTAGACTACCTAGACAATCTACATGTATGCAGAGTAGCAACATTGAGATTACGACAAAATATACATTTTAAAAGTTTTGTGCTAACAGTAACATAAGTAATCATTATATTTTTGGCACTTTAAATATTTTTAAAATAAATGCTTTTTATTTTTATATTTGTAATTCTGTATTACTCCATGACTGGTTATCCCTTCTTTCAAATTCAAAAATACTTTATTGATCCTAAAAGGGAAATTAAATTAAAAAAAAAAGCTTGGGTCCTCTACCACAAGCCTTGGAGCGTGAGTGGTCTTCACAGTATATTAGCAGTTCCCAAAGGTGTGCTTCTCTGTATCAAGAGGTCTGATGTATCTCCAGGTATTTGTTTGAATCACTCTTCCAGTTTAGGGGTCATTACCCTGAGGGTTTCAGTGACCACAGGCACTACTGTTGACTTCAACTTCCACATTCTTTGTAACCACCTAAGACCCAAACTCTTGCATGGCATGCATTATTAATTCGTCTGATATTTGGGTTGATTGGGACCTAATGATTGCGAAAACAAAGAATTATCTTTTTATATGAAACCTAGACATCATTTTTCTCAGAAAAATACTTATTCATTTTAAATCACCATGTTTAGCACCATGGTAAAGCTATACAGTTGCTAACTTTTGTACACTTACACAACAAAAGAAACACTGAACATCTTGAGTCTAACCTGTAATGTGTTATAATCTTCCACCACCACTAAGTCATAAAATAATGGCCTAACGTGTGGACACCAGACCCCATCTAGAGCAAAATTTTGTATTGTGGACTAGACAGTCCAAAATAAGTCATCCACTTATGTGGACAAATTTTTTCTCAGGTTCTAGGAGGATGATGGTTCTTTTTAGTCTTTGGTATTTCTCTAGTTTTTTTCTGTACCTTCTGTTCATTCAGGATAGCTACATCATAACAACTGCTTTGCTCTGCTGCTCAATGATCACCATGTTCAGTTGGTTTGCTTTTCCTGTTTTGTCTTCCTGTATATGGAAGGCCCACAGAATCTTAGCTTGTACGTTTTCTACCACCTTGTGTGGCATTTCCCATTTTAAAGAGGTGTGTTCAAGGTTATATTCCCTTCAGATGTTTCTTCACACTATTCTGGGTACTTGGTTGTGGCGTTCCATGTATTCTTATCATGCTACCATCTTGCATCCTGGTGTTAGCTACTAGATTGTCTCAGGGGACTCATTGCATAGCATTCACTGAATATCTTGCTTGGTATTACAAATCTGGGTCGTTATTGCTCTGGTTCTAGGGACCTGCTTATGTGCCATCATGAATACTGCCTCTGTGTTGTGGTTCAGTCTAAGACTTTGTCAAATGGAGCTGTCAGTGCATACTTGTTGATTGTCTGGACCTTGTTTCTGTCATTGGACTTGCCTTACTATTTGTAAGTACAGTGGCTTGCAAAAGTATCCATAGCCCTTGAACTTTTCCATATTTTGTCACAACTGCAAATATATTTTCACAGAATTTTATGGAAAATAAAAGCTAAAAGTCCAGTATTCAGCCCCCGTCCCCTGAATGCAACCAATTGTCTTCAGAAGTTGACTGCTAATGGTAAAAAATTCAACTCCTCTATGACTGCCACAAAAGTTGGCTAAGAGAATATTGGGGAACAAACAGCATGAAGTCCAAGGAACACACCAGACAGGACAGGGATAAAGTTGTGGAGAAGCTTAAAGCAGGCTTAGGCCATCTCACAGACTACTGTTCCATTAATCATCTGGAAATGGAAAGAGCAAATCACACAGCTGTGAACCTACCAAGAAAAGGTCATCCACCTAAACTTACAGGCTGAGCAAGAAGAGCACTGATCAGAGATACAGCCAAGAGGCTCATGGTGGATCTGGATGAAATGCAGAGATATCCACACCTCAGGTGGGGGAATCTGTCCACAGTATAACTATTAGTCATGCACTGCAAAAATGTGGTTTTATGGAAGAGTGGCAATAGAAAAGCCATGGTATAAAGAAAACTATAAGAAGTCCCTATAACTATGAGAAGTTGCAGTTTGCCAAAAGCCATATTGGGATACAGCAAAAATGATAAGACAAGACCAAAATGAACTTTTTGGCAAAAATGCAAAGCACTATTTGTGGTGGAGAACAAACACTGCACATCAATCTGAGCACACCTTCCCCACTGACAAACATGGTGGTGGCAGCATCTTGCTCTAAGGGTGCTTCTTTTCTTCAGGGACAGGGAAAATTGTTAGAGTTGATTGTAATATGGACTAAGCCAAATACAGGGTAATCTTGGAAGAAAACCTGAACACACCTGAACCTGGAGTCTGCAAAAGACTTGAGGCTGGGGCAGAGGTTCACCTTCCAGAAGGACAACTACCCTAAACATAAAGCCAGATCTACAATGGAATGGTTTAAATAAAAACATATTTATGTGTTAGAATGGCAAAGTCAAAGTCTAGACATAAACTCAGCAGAGATTCTTTGGCAAGATCTGAAAACTGCTGACAAGTCAATTTTATTTGTATAGCATATTTCAGCCACAAGGCCAAAGTGCTTTACATTAAAGAACTAAAAAGTCATAAAAATAACATACATTTACCATAAAAAGAAAAACAAAGAAATTAAATTCAAAGTAAAATCAAAATTAAAATCATATACATAAAATATATTGATACATCTACCAATGATTAAGATTCAGAAACAACTGTAAATTGGTGTGGTTTTAGCCTTGATTTAAAGGAATTCAACTGTGTTGCAGTTTTCTGGAAGTTTATTCAAGATTTGTGGTACATTGAAGCTAAATTCTGCTTCAAAATGCTTGGTTCTGGGGATGCAGAGCAGACCAGAATCAACAAACTGTTAGCAGTGGAATAGTTTGGTGAAAAAATTGCTTTATTATGGTTTATATTTATTTTTATCCATGCACTTATTCCACACATTTATTATTCATAATATTTTAATTAAACAAAATTTGATCAAAATATATATTAATTTCTGTATATTTTTAGGTGCCACATACATTCCAAGGTTGGGTTTAGGCATCCAACTAACTTAGAAAGACACTGTAGTAATTAGCAGGACCTTCCGGCAGACAACCAATCAGAATGAGAGGTTGTGTGAATATTCATGAGGTCCTGCTATTACACAAACCTGCCATAGGGGGCGCTGTGGTGATACACAGATTATACACAAAATCAGGTTTATGTGTATTAACCGGACATCTCGTTTTTTTTTGCATTTTTGGGGTTATTAGACCAATAGAAACCTTTCTACGCTTTTAGATTTTTGTCAAAATTAGCAGGACACCGCTCCTGTCCCGTTAATTCAAAATGTCCTGCTAGTGTTGTGTGTATTCTGACGAAATGTCCTGCTAAACCACATTTACCAACGCACACACACACACACACACACACACACAATGACCCATCAAAGCAGAAACACAGTGGATACAGATATAGGCCAGAATTACACATGCAGAGGAATACATTCATGTGTCAGTGTTCTATTAAAAACGTCATTTACACAAAAAGTGTTACACAAAACAATCAGAAATCGAAAATGTGTGTGGTCAAAATGGAGCGCACAAAAAAAGGTAAGGACATACACCTACACACTGAGATAATAAGACATTTGCCCACAAACAATAAAGCACACACGTTCAGCAGCCATTATTCAGCTGATGGTCCATTATCTAACTGCAGCCAGCCCTTCTCATCACCAATGTGTCTGTGTGTATTTGTGGATAGCACACCTCCCACCGTGGCTGTAAGCTTTTTGTCACACAGCAGCACTACTACATTCACCCCACACAGAAACAAACACACAGCAGCTTCACTGAGGCACACTCAGAGACAAAAGCAGCATTGTCGAAGCTGTAATCCTGGTGCAAAAAAAAAAACATCTTTCAGTTTTGCTGTAATAAAAACTGAAAACAGGAGCGTATTGTCTTGACAGCTGAGAGCAGCCATGTTGCTTTGTAAGACGTGAAAACCAAAGTGAAAACAGACTGATTATCTTCTGCACCATACCATGAACGTTCCAGTGAGAGCCTGCCTCCTGCCTCCTGCCTCCTGCCTCCTGCCTCCTGCCTCCTGCCTCCTGCCTCCGATAAGAGGCCTTTCACTCTCTGCATTTTATCCTCTCCTCCAGGACGTTAATGAAACTGATTAGGAATTTAATTGTAAAAAGCTCAGAATTACATTAAATATCCATTATTATGCAAAATTCACTTTGCTCCACCCACTTCATTACAAGACAACACTAATTTTGTTAATAATGGCTGCTGGAAAAGGAAACTATATGCCTGTCGGCTGCAATACAGAACATGTATTCATGCATTTTCTCTCTCAGTCATGGAGAACAGAGCTGCATGGCTTCATTTTATTGTTGCTTGCAATGTTCCTGGGATATTGGCAAAGAAAGTTGTAGATTGTTAGCTTAATCACAGTACAAACAATAAATAGACATTTTGCAGTTTAACAGTGAAATTAGACATGATTGTGCAAAAGTCAGTGGGGTACATGCAGCCTTGGCCCTGTGGTTGTTTGAGGTAAATTGGAGAAAAGATCTCTGATATATGATGGAGCTGATTATCGAGGGCTTTATATGTGAGAAGGAGAATCTTAGAATCTATTCTGGATCTAACAGGGAGCCAATGAAGAGAAGCTAAAATGGGAGAAATATTATCTCTCTGTTTAATTTTGATCAGAACTCTTGCTCTGCAGCATTTTGTATCAGCTGAAGACTTTTAACTTTTAATGATGAAACTAACAACCATCCACACACATTCACACCAAAGGATCTATTTAAGCTTTCTGATTAACACCCACATGCAAGAACACGTGAACGACCAGTGAAACAGACAGTGAAACTTGGACCTTCTTGCCTTAAGAAAACAGTGCTGACCACTAGTCCCGCCCCCATGATTAGAAACAATAAAACATGTCAAATGTCCAGTCTGTATAAGCTGAACCCAATTTAGCTCAAAGTTGCGGGAAAAGGTAGTTATCTACAAGCAATTAAATTTAAATAATCAACCAAACATGAAGACTTAATGAAAACTTTCTTGATCAATTTAAATATGAATATAATCATCATAATTTTTTAATATAAACTATAAAGCTATACTCGGATACTATGGCATAAATGTGGCTTTCGCTTTGTTTCCTTTACAGAACAAAGCGAACTACAGTTTTTCATCAAACTGTAGTTCAGCAACGTTCCCTCCAGGGGGCTCTGTTTGGTTACTTGCTGTGTCTAGCTGCTGATAGCTGCACTGGTAGTGACGAGGTGCCGGGAGCTCAGAGCTGGAGTCACAGGTTCCAGTGCACACAATGAACCTCTAGGTGTCACTCAGTATCAAGCTGTTCCAGCCGCACAAGGGGGCTTGGGACTGGTGTAAGGATCTGGGGGCTGTGGCCGTGTGGAGGGGCAGGGGATCTAACAAAGCCCTCCATGAAGCTCTCAGCACCTCTTTGTCTCTTCACAGTAGCTTTTTCCATCTGCCTCCACAGTTGTGCCTCCCACAGGCAGATCCTTTACCTTCACTGTTTTGTGATTTTCAAGGAAATGCCTCATGTTTCCATTCGGCCAGTAAACAAGGACATTTCTGATTTGAAGAGCAACGGCTCAATTCTTTAATTCTGAGCATTAGTCTGGGGATGCAACTAAATATCAATGTTGCTTTTCCCCCGTGTTAAGCTGACCATCTTGTCTGCCTAAGGGTCATTACAAATCTATCTATCTATCTATCTATCTATCTATCTATCTATCTATCTATCTATCTATCTATCTATCTATCTATCTATCTATCTATCTATCTATCTATCTATCTATCTATCTAATATTTACATTTGACAATCATCAAAAAATAGCCATCAGAAGTTTGTGTACTGTTTTATTAATCTATCCTCCTCTTCTCTTCACAATAAATCACAAGTGTCCAATAATTCAGTATCATACTCATGTATACATATAATATTGACAGATAAAAAAGAATCACAATACAAAAGTTTTAAATATGCAGAATGTCAATCGCATGTCAAAGTTTTGATTCATTGTTTCTGTACTCAACATGCATTAAATTATAAAAATAGACTTTTGATTAAATTTATATACACATTTTTTTTATAAATATAAGAATACAAATGTATTTTTAAAATACAAATATAAATACAGTCACATAATGTACATTGTGTACCAAACAGCATTTACAAACTTTTTTTTTTTGGATATTTAGCATTCACAAAACACAAACATTTCAGAAGAAATGCAACTTTAACGACAATTGCAAGTCTCACTTTTTTGTCTTTTTATTCTTACAAGACTTACTTAGCTGCGTTTCTTTTATGGTTACCCACAGTTTTGTTCTTCATGAAAGGAAACAATGAGCATCCAGTAATAAATAAGAGGATGTGCCCTTACGTCTGCCGGACATCCTGTAAGAGTTTGTTGATCTCAGCCACCAGCTCGCTGGCATCCACCAGCTCATGCCGGCTGTCGCTGCGCTTGCCCTGAAGGTGGCTGAGCACCGAGTCAAAATCGTCCTCCTCATAGTTCTCTGGGATCTCCTCCATGGCTGGAAGCCATTTTGAAGAGGGCCCATTGAGTGTGGCTTGTATGGGGGGCTGGGCCAGAGAAGTCTGCACCAGTGTTGGGCTGACAAGCCCAGACAGGAGGGGGCTGCTGGTGGGTTTGGGGCTGTGGCCGCTGTTCTGGGGGCTGGTTTTAGGTGCCTGTGATCCTTTATGGTTGCTGCTCTGGCAGCTGAGCTTGGTGTTGGCTTTGAGGGTGTGGTAGCTGCCACCCTGGTGCTGCCCAGATGGGCCGATGCTACTTCCTGGATTCTGGAAGTGAGTATTGGCAGCCCATGCTGCTACACCCTGCTGGTGAACTGAGGGGCTGGGCTTTCCAGGTAGATGACCCCTGCGACGGTCTAAAGATCCCGTCATTGGAACGCCAACACCGCTCAGGCTAGTCCCCTTCTGGTTCTCATTGACCTGGACATAAGAATCCAGACCCTGCGGTAGCAACCTCTGGAACACGCTGCTCATCTCCGACAGCAGTGAGGTGGTCCCACACAGGTCTTCGTCTGTGGACTTGGAGCCTCCCTCCAGCCCATCCTCTTCTGCACCATCTTCCCCACCCAGGTCTTTGCCAAAGGTGGAAAAGCTCTGATTGCGAGCAGTGCAGGTGTCAGTGCAAGGCTGGGGGACCTTTTCCTGAGTGATGTCAGTAGCTTGATGGGCTTCCTCCCCGGGAATGTAGAGATTGCTACGGTAGTCGGCAGAGGAAGAGGCAGGGCATCCCAACGGGGGCATCCAGCACTGATCGGAATGGCCCAGAACTCGGCACTCCTCTGTGCAGAGCTTCATAGCTGCAACAAGGAAGATACATCCTCATTAGTACACAGCAGAAAGCTGAAGCACAGTTGGTTACTGTGGTGATGTATGCGTTAACATTAAATTGTAGTTCATTCCATAAGAATCCAGAACTGGTTTTCTGCACAGCCAACAAGTAAAAGCTGGTAAAAAAAAAATGCATGGTTGAATATGAGTATACTGTATAGATGCTAATGTATAGCTTGTTTTCACGCTGCCTATTGGAAGCTAGCACTGAGTTTATGATGGAACAGAAAAAAGGAATTATCAGGGCAACAATTTGTGTTTCATTTTTGTGTCTACTGTCAGTGGCAGATAGTTAACTGCTGCTGGCGTTCTACTGTAAAGGTACTGGGGACATTTTGAGTATTTTGGATATTTTTTGGAGAATGTTGGTTATGCTGTTCAGTTTCAGGTACAACATGTCTGAGAATTCAAGAAACCGGAAGAACACTTTAAAGTCATTTTTAAAGTTAAAAAGGTCATTCAGCAGAAAATATGTGTTTGTCTGACTTTTCTTCAACTAAAAATAAAAGAGTAACTAAAAATGCCGTCCAGAGACTCAAATATTTTGGGGAAAACAGGAACCATATGATGTTATTTCATAATAGACTTCATTATTCATTAATCTAATATAAGATACAGAGAATCACGTAAAGACTTGGTCTAACAGTAGAACAGCTTCACTTAGAACTCCTCCACACGGGGTAAAGCCACACTTTACCCTTCATAACCTAGATTGAAGGATGAATCACAGAAAGTTTGGAAACCTTACATACATAAAAAAAAACTTAATGACAAAGAAGAAGATAACAAAATACCAATGATCAAGAAATATTAAATATCATAACATTCATTTTTGTTTCTTCACAGGAAACGGGAAAACAATCTCTGTATTGAGAGATTTTTATGCCTACAAAAAAATAAAATTAGACTTTTAGTCAGGCTAATTAACTGATAAAAATATATTTGATCACTTTATTAATATTCTGTATATGTAAGATAAGGAACTATTAATCCAATGTAAAAATCAAAGCTGAAAAAGTCGGCCCGTGTCGTTTTTCATCTTGTTGATATTTCCCTGCCAGTTCTTAAGTGTTTTTTTTCCTTGCTCTCTAAACATGGTAGAAATCTGCCCTAATTAGTCTGAAAGGCTCTCTGCAGGAGCTCAGCCTGCTACCTTCCAATGTATTTACCATGGGGAGACAATTCAGCAAGGCCGATCAATGCCTATTACACATTGAAAATAACTCCCTCTTTAAAAGCCCTGCATTTTCCCCTTTCATGTCACTCTTTTCAATATTAAATCTTCAAATAGAAAATCTCCAAAGAATAAATTAGACAAATCAAATATGCCAACTTAAAGCCTTCATTAAAGGAGTGCGCTGCTTTTCAGTCGTGCCATTGAGGGACTTCATTATCCCCTCATTAACATGAAAGGAACATTTATAATACATCTTAGAGCAGATGAAAAGTGCATTTGGGCGCACTGGAAGGAAAAAGAAAAAAAGTGCGTAGGCAGAGACTGATTGGGTGCCCCGCTGATGAAAGGATGAAAATAAAAGATTTAACCCTAGTGATCTGTGTGTGAGCATAAAAAGAAGAATGCATCAAGCAAAGTTTGCCTGAAAGCTTGGCTGGGCCTCAGTTTAACTGATTTATTTGCCAGCAAATAATTTGACAAGTTCATTCAAGTTGACACAGCTAAATTGCAAAGACAGTAATTGTTTACTACCAATTACCAATTCTATTTATCTGAGCAGGCAAAAACAACAAAACTACCAAATACTCTGTGAAGAAGATTAACTTCACAGAGCATAGAATCACTTTTAAAATTTTACCTAATAAGCCCTGCTGATGTGAATCAGAATCTTCTTTCAGAATCAGAATTATTCTGCTACAACTTTACAGTATGTCTTTGATGCATACAGAAGTCTGTATGGGAAGTTTAAGAAAAGCAGAATGAACCTTAAAGCGATCTTAAGAGTTTTTCCTGTCTGCCTGAGTTTTTCTATTTTTTCTTTTTTACAGTGTTTTTCTTTTTTTTTTCACTGAAACTGTCAGACATAGATAAATCCCAACATTTTATTCACAAGGCCTCAGTCACTCATTCACCTCCTCCTCTGTGTGTGATAACTGTCTTTTGGTTAAGTTTAATATCATAAAAACTGATTTACTTAGTGTAGGTTCAGACAAAGTATTTAGATAATGAAATCATTTCATAAGTCCATTTCTCGCTCAAAACATAATCATAGTATTTTAATCACACTGTAAAAAATAATAAAGAGATACATGACAATTAAATTACGGTAAAATGTCAGCATCTGTGGTTGCCAGAATTTATCGTATTTATATTGAAAAATTCTGGCAACCACAGCTAGCAGTATTCTACCAAAAATTATAAGAAAAACTACTAAAGACACTGAACTGAACTATCCTTGAGCAACAGTGATTATAGCTCCCATTTTCTTTGGAAGGGGTGATGTTTAGAAAATGGAGTCAGCATAAAGTGAGACAGATGTGGAAAAAGTTACAGAAACACCTAGAATGTGGTGATTTTCAATCATTTCTGGAGATTCAGTCAACACATGCACCACAAACAAGAGTTTTTATAAATCTTTAGGCGCGGATAGGTGGTGTGAATGCAGCAAAATATATCTATTTTGCAAAATATCTGTATTCACATCATGCATTTTGCCAAAATATTTATGCTTTTATGTTTATTTGGAAATAGATAAGTATTATTACCAGAATTATTATTTAGCCTAAATATATTTAATAATTTTAAGAGTCTGTCAAATGTTTTCGTTTAAATCTGTGGTTTGATAGGGCCAGAAAGGTGAACAAAGACTGATGACTCTGTCAAAGCATGCTACATCATGCTAGCTATTTTCAATATTCTCTCACTCCATGAAGAAAGTCAGACAGTATTCAGTCAAATTCTGCATACAGACCAAAAAATGCATTAAAAAATCTCCTACGTCTACCAGAACTCCAGTGATTGCCACATTTAGCAGTCTGCAGAGGTCCCCAAACTCAGTCATAATTGTAAAGAAGAAACTAAATGCTGCTCAGAATCCTCCACCATGCAGCGAACATGGGGGCAGGAGGTGGGCCCAGTCTGCATATGGAGAAAGGTGAGCTTTGAGTTGCAATTATGTTCTTCAGGCCCTAATCATGAGCACTACTTAGATGTGACTCCATAGCAACTATTTGCCACATGGCAATTAAATAGCTGCTTTTCATCAGGGAAGCAGCAGAGGTTCAGATTCAATGGGTGAAAGTGAAAGCTTGAAGGAAGGAAAAAAATAAATTGACTAACGAGCTGAGATCCTCCGCACAGCTGTAAAGGAGGGAAGATGGGGAAGGAGGTGTTAGTGATGAGACTCTCTGCCCGTCTGCAGAGACTTTAATTGGGATGTATCTCAAATAGCGTATCGAGTGATGGCTGTGTGGGAAGCTGGCTGGATGGGTAGAGGCACCAGCACTGGGAGAAAACGGATGGGGTGATAAAAGAAGCTGCTCTGTAACTTCGGTAACGTCTGCTGAGACAGGAGAGAGACGGAGGAATTTTGGAGGAAGTGACCAATTGTGTCCCTCACAACTAGTCTGCACAGACTGGAGTATATGAGATGCGTGGGAGCTCAGCATTTCAAAGTCAACCGGGACACTCAACAAGTGTTCCAAGTTCTTACTTGTTAACTGGGCAGTAGAGAAGATGGGGAGTCCATGCAGTGTGACAGCACACAGAAGCAATGGCTGGCTGAATGGAGGATCACTAGAGATATTTGGAAAGATATCTTAAGAACTTAGTGACAGTGAGGATAGATGTGCATACACCAGCAGTCACCATCTTCCAAGGCAAAAGCAGTTAGTGCAGAACAATCAGTCCAGCTCAATTTGAGACATTTTTTCAGCGTAAGGTTTTCACCTTGCTCCAACTTCTTTACCGTTCACTGAGTTAGAATCATCATCCTAACAGTACACGCTTTACAATACAGTCTGTTAAAGACTGATGCTTTAACAGAAAAGACAAAGCTCTTAGTCAGCATAAATTTGTTATTAAATGCCAAATAGTTATACTGATTATATGGAGTTGTTTAGAAAGATGAACAAACCTTTCTGACACTGTACATCTACAGCTTGGTATCAAAGCATTACAATGATCATAGCTCCTTGGGACAGCATTGGCTTTTGGTTAAACAAACACTAAAGTCTGGAAATGATCTGTATGACATAAACTGTGTGTTTTGTCTCCCTTCTCTGTTGCATTAGATCAGAGCAAATGATGCAATGCAACATCTCAGGACCGCTATTACAGAGGCCATTTTCTATAGAGGCTGAAGAGGCCCCACTTTGATCTCCATTTGCTGGTCCATTTCTTTGCTGGTCTTCAGTCGGTGTGTGATTTTAAGTATTCTTTTGAGATGATTACAGCTGGCTCATTTAAGATGAAACTAGGAAAATACTCATGTACTAGCGATATGCCTTATCACGGTAAAAGTACTTTAAAAACTAAACCTATAAGCACTGACAGATATTACATCAATGGAAAGGATGATGACATGTTGTTGAACAATTTAAAATATTTATTTTCATATTAATAAAGAAGCTGTATAAATATAACAGGGAAAATATTAGAAAGAACTAAAGTACAAGTGACAAAATAAATTAATTTGGGAAATATATCTTCTATTCTGGTGCAAAACAAAGCTGTTTTGAAGATATATATATATATATATATATATATATATATATATATATATATATATATATATATATATATATATATATATATATATATATATATATATATATATATATATATATATATATATATGGCTGCACAGTGGCGCAGTTGGTAGAGCTGTTGCCTTGCAGCAAGAAGGTTCTGGGTTCGATTCCCGGCCCCGGTCTTTCTGCGTGGAGTGTCCATGTTGTCCCTGTGCATGGTGGGTTTTCTCCAGGTACTCCGGTTTCCTCCCACAGTCCAAAAACATGACTGTCAGGTTAATTGGCCTCTCCAAATTGTCCCTAGGTGTGAGTGTGTGCGTGCATGGTTGTTTGTCCTGTGTGTCTCTGTGTTGCCCTGCAACAGACTGGCGACATGTCCAGGGTGACCCCGCCTCTCGTCCGGAACATTAGCTGGAGATGGGCACCAGCAACCCTCCCGACCCCACTGAGGGACAAGGGTGCAAGAAAATGGATGGATATATATATTGTTATATGATTTGGGTGGGGAAAAAATCATATAACAATATATATTGTTATATGATTTTTTGGCAATATCACCCACCCCTATTATGAACCAACACAATGACAAAGAACTGACACAACTAGAGACATAAGAAAACAAATTAATATAGTCAGGAATAAACCTGAGATGAGACATGCCAAAGAACTGAAGGAGATATTAGAGCTGCAGAATATTAGGAAAAGATGAAAGAGACATATTATTTTTGGATGTTGAAATGACATCACTGATTAGGTTTACAAATCACTCCCTTGAGCTCATGTTTTGTCAGAAAAGTATGTGAGAACGAATCCAATTGGCTAAGTCTGTCATTAGGGTTAGGGTAAGTTGTGGACGACTGTGATTCAATATATTGTAAAGCTGTAGAAATTGTAATATGTTTACTGAACTTGTCTGGTGGTCTTTAGATGGGGTTACTACCTCTAATTTTATTCATAACTCAGGGGAAACACTGAGAATTTGCAGTTTCAAGCCTACATTGGGAAATGAGGGGTTGAGTTTTAGGATGGAGTGAATGCACCCAGGGGTGGAGGTTGAGACAGTAGGGAAGTTGCGGGTTGTGGACAGGGTTGTACCTGCATGCGAACAGTGCTGGCCATCGGGGAAATATAGCTCAGTAAAGGCCTCACCAAGGAGCCTGTCGACAGGCGACTCCCTTCCTGGTTCGTAGTCACTGTCACCAGCTTCACTGTCTCCACGACCGCTGTCCTTCAGACTGAACTTATCCATCTCATTGAGAGCATATCTGCATAGTCACAATAAGATTTGATGCATTAATCACAGATTGTAACACTTTCATGACTACTGGGGGGGACATGTCACTGATGGATCATAAAGTTCACAGAGGCAGACTGTGCTCTGCATAAGGGGTTTAGCATAAAATTATGGAAATTTCAAGTTGTGGAGCATACAGCTTTGATCCAGGCCAAAAAAATCCCTGCTAGTTATGGATAAAGAAAATATGTGAAAGCATTGACATCAAAAAGTAATCCATTTCTGCCCAAGCCTAACACCAAAAGCTTTCAGAACATAATATTGCATGTACATTACCTGTAGCTCCTAGTGTATTTGTTGCCTCTGAAACTTGGTCGTGGCTGGTACTGGCCCTGATGGAGCATGGACAGAAGCTGTGAGACTTGCTACAATCCCGAAAGAAACAAAAAAGACAAAAGACAAAAATAAAAAGAAAAATGAAGAGGGGGAAATGAATGGATTCCACAAGCAAGACCACAAGACAATGTTGGGTTTGTGGTGGGAGTGCATTGAGGGGAAGGGCTACAAGCTGAGGTGACATGACATTGTGATTTGACCCTGAAATGATGATTAACAAAAACATGAGGGGGACGACTGTGAGTAACAAAATATGGAAGTAAGGAACCAAACTCAGAACAAAGACTGCATATAAAACAAAGAAATGGTCAGTGTATCACATCCTGCATTAATTTTCTCTTTCTGTTTTTGATAGTGAATACAAACAAGTTCTGTTATTGAGGCCAAAGTAATAAAAAAGCGGTTGTCTTACCTCAACAGGAGGTGTGGCATGGGCTAGCTCCAAAGCAAAGTTCTCAGCCACGTGATTGGAGGAGATAGTCACTAGGCTGTTGAGAGACTGCCGACTATGATGGCTATGCCTGCTCCCCAGAGTGCCTCTCTCAGGAGTTGGGGAAGGCAAGGGAGATCGTGGGTGAGACCGAACGGGTAAGGTTCCGTTGACAGTGGGCACCAAGGTAATGTCTGCCTTGTGGATCTGCCTGGCCGGCTTCTTAGGGTGGTTCTGGTAACTGTTCTCAGCCACACGACAATTATAGTTGTGCCTAGGGTCTTTTTTCTCACGGCTGCAGCGGGCAGTTGCAAACATCACCATCACGACGAGCAGCAGAGCACAAACCGCCCCGAGAGAAATGATGACAATGAGGGAGAGATCCAGAGAGGCCTGGCTGGATCCAGTGGGATAAAGAGGAGGGAGGATGTCCATGTTCTCCTGCAGGGAGAGCCTGAAGAGGGCTCCTGTGGTTAGCCGACTGGTTCCTCTGTCCTGTACCTCAATCCTAATCTCCATCACATCCCGTGGGGCCTGCTCCAGGCTGGCATTGGTTCTGAGCTCACACCGCCGGGCATCCATCACAAACAACCCGTCTTCATTACCCCCAACAATGGTACAGCTCACCTCTCCATTAGCACCAGAGTCCCGGTCTGTGATTTTCAGAGTACTGATCAGCTGACCAGGTGATGCATACTTCCACACTGGAAGCTCAGCTGTGTGGTTCCGGAGAGAGGGCGAGTGGATGATGGGTGGGTTGTCATTTTCATCCAGAACAGTGAGGAGGACAGTGGTGTTGGCTGACAGTGCAGGGTTCCCACCATCACGAGCTTGGACAGTGAAGGCAACACGGCTGACGTCCTCATGATCAAAGCTGCGTAAGGCGTAGATGGCCCCGTTAGAAGGATCAATGGTGACATAGGTAGAAATGGGGCTTGCTTGGATCACAGCATCTATAATGGTGTATATGACCTGACCGTTGGTGCCCAGATCTGGATCTGAGGCCACCACAGTCATTAAGTAGGCTCCAGGTGAGTTATTTTCAGATTTAAAAACCTCATAGCGACTTTTCTCAAAATGTGGGGGGTTATCATTTTCATCCAGCACCTGAACAGTGAAATGCTTGATGGTAGAAAGGCTGGGGGAGCCCTTGTCTTCAGCCATGACAGTCAAGCTGTATTCTGACCTCTTCTCCCTGTCCAATGACACATTGGTTAAGATCATGTAGTTCTTCTCATGGGTCTTCTGGAGCCTGAAGTGTCCATGACCATGCAGCCTGCACACCACTTCCCCATTGAGACCAGCGTCCATATCATCAACACGTACCAGAGCTATGAAGGTGTCCACAGGGGCCCCCTCTGAAATGTAGGCGACCTCCTCTTTGCCTGGAGTCATCAGATTGATATTTATCTCTGGTTTGTTGTCATTCACATCAACTACTTTCACCACAATTTTGCAAAGTCCAGGGATCGAATTAGGGCCCAAGTCCTGGGCTTGGACATCCAGCTCATAGGAAGCGGTGGTTTCATAGTCCACTTTCTTGATAAGAGTGATATGACCATTTTCTGGATTTATTTTAAATGTTTCCAAAATCTTTGGTGAAACGTGGCTGCTGAAAGAGTAAACTATTTTCCCATTTGTACCCTCATCTGGATCTGTGGCATTTAAGTCAATGATCAGAGTCCCAAGAGGAGAGTTTTCCAGCAAATTAATGACATAAGCCTGCTCATCAAACGCTGGGCTGTTGTCGTTGGAATCTGAGATGCTTATCTTGAGTAAAGTGGATCCTGATTTGGGGGGCACGCCATTATCTGAAGCAGTCAGCTGCAGCTGGTAGCTGGACTGCACCTCGCGGTCCAGTTCCCTCATCACCACCAGTTCTGCGTACTTGGCGCCGTCCGTCCTGGTCCTCACGTCTATTTTGAAGAAGTTGTTGGGCGTCAGAGAGTAGGTGTGCAGGGAGTTCTCTCCGACGTCTGCGTCCACTGCGCCGTCCAGCGGGATGCGCGTCCCAACTGATGCGCTCTCTGAAATCTCGATGGGGACTATTGCGCGGGAGAAGTGCGGGGAATTGTCGTTAATGTCCAACACCTCCACCTCCACGTGAAACAGCTGCAAGTACTCCGTGGGCAGCGTGACCACGTCGAATTCGATCGAGCAATTTAAGTTTTTCTCGCAGAGCTTCTCACGATCGATTTTGGTACCAATGCTGATCTCCCCGTCCTCCTCCCGGACGGACAGTAATTGCGTGCTGCCCCGCTGCATTGCGCGGAACCGAAAGCTCAGGGAATTCGGGAGTTTGGACAAAACCCCGGCAACATCTTCCTTTAGCCGTGCAATAACTGTCCCCACTCTCTGCTCCTCGTAAACTTTGTATTTAAGAGTCTTACCGGTGGAGCCTTGGAGAAGAGCCACCAGAAGCAGCAGCAGCGCCAGTGAAACCGTGGAGTTGACATTTCCTTTGGCTTGAATCATTTTTGGCCCCATCTTCCGTAGTCACACTGTTGTGAATATTTCCACAAAGAAGGGGAAATCAGGGGAAGGGAGAGGGGGGGTTAAAAACCTCAGAAGTTTGTCATCTTAAGTCCTCTGTTGCTACGCAATCGCGAGAAAAAAAACTAAACTCCAACACATTTCAGGGGATAAATATAAATAAATAAATTAGAGTAGATTATTTTAGATCACTGAAGTCTCCTTGAAGAGTGAACTCTTGTCTGCGTCTACAGATGTCCATCCGGCTCCTCTGTGCGCGCTGATGGATGAGTGAGAGTGCGTGTCTGAGCAAAGAAAGGCGCAGCTTTCTCCCAGTCTGCGTGTGACCGTGAGAGAGAGAGAGAGAGAGAGAGAGAGAGAGAGAGAGGAGGGTGAAGTCTGCCCTGTCGCCGATCCTTTCTCTCTCTATGCGCCCGCCCCGCCCCGCACCCATCTGGCTTCCCCCCCTTTTCTTTTTTCCACACACAACACCCCTCCTTCTGTAATTCGCTAGAATGTCCTCCTTAAGGCAGCACAGGAGGGATTATTCATGGGAGCCCCGTCCACCTCTCTTTTCCACCCTCCCACTGACACAGAAGACACCCCTGAATTAAAAGTGTGCCACAACAATGGAGCAGAAAAGAATTTATTCCGGGCTCTGCTACTTTTAACACAGCCGTCACTGACCCTGACAGACTTACATTGTTCAGAACGTGTGCCAACTCTGTGTGGCTAAACTGCAACTTGCTGCGCTCACAAGGAAGAAAAGAGGAAGGTGCCAATCATTTCGCATTTAAAAGTAAGAATCATTGAGACTTTCAGTATTATTTCATCTCTGGTTTCCATGAAACTTTCAGGATTTTGCTCATCGGAAATCCTTGCTTAAAGCGAACTGACGGTGCGCAGTTACGCACGAGATACCTTTCCATACACTGCGTCATTATTCATAGCATAACATAGACATTATTTACATAAACTACTACCTGGCACTACATCAAGTCTTTCTGTCTTAGGTCGCTTGGTGGTTACAGTTTTTACAAAAATTAGTTTACAAAAGTTATTTCAGCATAAAACAATATTTTAGAGAATTTACATAACTTTTCTAATCCACCAGTATAGAGTCTTAGTTTGGTAGAATTGTTTTTGATTCAAACTATTTAGATGTCCATCCACAATCTTTTGGCAACAGTTTCGTTTCCGAGTATTTTGACTGGTTCCTCCTGTGACAGTGATTTTTCCCTCTGCCTACAAAACTTCTCTAGGCTGAGATCAGTTCATGGAGACATCACTGCTCAGCATTACCTTCAAATGTTGCTTCCATGTTTCCACATCATGTCCTGCCTCATCTAATTGATTCTGTCCACTGAAGTTTCCTCAGACCAAGTCACATTTCTAGAAAATCTAAGGTGTTTGTCTCTCAGGTTGTCTTCAAGCTGTAATCCCATCCTTTATTTTTTAATACATGGAGATACAATGTCAACAGGAACAAGTGCACTAATTTGCTAAAGTTTCTTAAATTCTATGATTCATGCCCATTTTAATACTTGAAAAAAAAGTCTTAAAACACATTTAGTTTAATTTTGAAAGCTAAATTAAACCAAGAGCTTTTCAGGAGATGGGTGAAGTACATCACTGATGTTAGTGGAATGAGGTATGAGATACAGAAAATATCTTTCATCAGTCAGATTTCTTTTTCAGTTCCCTTTTGCTAAATTTATTGTCAGAGACAAAACATGTTTGAAGCAGAATTTATTTTTAAATGAATATTCAGACATTTTCCAAAATCTGTAGTTGGTTTGTAAAAAATAAATAAATAATCTCTCTCTCTCTCTCTCTCTCTCTCTCTCTCTCTCTCTTTATATATATATATATATATATATATATATATATATATATATATATGGAAGCTAAGAAAGTAGTTAAGGTGAAAATATAATACTATTTTTAATCCAGCATATTCTTACTGTTTAAATGCAAACAGAGAGAGAATAGGTGATGGATTTGGCCTATGAGAATACAGCAGTACTTTTAGGCTAAATTGGATTGTCGGAACCTTGAAGGCTGAGGTAATGACCGGTGCTCTGACCCCACCCCTCCTGCTCATGGCCTTCGCTCCATAACAATGTTTTGTTTTGCCTCCTATGCTGATCAACCTGTGGAGAGCAAACAAGTAGTTCGAGCAGCGCTTTATGAAAGCAGCACCAGGCCATCTGGCCCGAGCCTCAGACAACCCAAACCTACGATTATCATCTACCATGACCCCATCAGACCCACCCGACAACCAGCCAGGGAGAATTAGCTCCAGCCCATGATAGAAAAAACCTAACACTCTCTTCTTGCTGCTATGAAAAATATTTAAAGTTCAACTAATGAAAGCAGTCGGGGAGGCATTTTTAAAAAGTTTTATGAATCTGGGAGTCACACTGTTGTTAAGTAATCATTAAAGTGCAGCTGCTAAAGCTGGTGAATATTATACATTATCAGACATAAATTTGTCCAAAAGCAAAATGATTCTCTGGTAGCAGAAAATCATTCAGGGTGAATGCAGACGCTGCCCAGAAACACTTTCCAGAAGCTTCATCTGGAGCTGAAGCCCTGAAGGGGAATCTAGAGCATGAGGCCGACTGGCGCACCGTTTGGTTTCCACACAACAAATGATCTTCCTACGGACCGGCCTCTGTGATGGATTTTATCTGCATTTTAAATTCCTGTGCGAGCCGTGGGAACCGGCTCTCTGCGCCACCATCTGTCTCTGAACAAACACATGGACATCGGCTGCAGACAAACACACACACAAATGGATGATGCATGACTCACAGGGGGCAGGGTTTATAGCATGCTTGTGTGTTTGTGAACATCAGCATCATGTCACTTCTGTCTGTCTGTCAGTTGAATCAGTGTTTTGTGTTTTAAATCAGCAGTTCAACAGCATGTGGAAGTTTGGCTCCCATGACTTTTGGTAAAGTGGGAAAATCTCCAAAGGTGAAATCAGCCTCAAGAACACAGAACACTGACTGGATGTCTGTCTGTGCCAGGAGAGATTTTTGTTGTGTGTAATTGTTCGTGAACTAAAGTCTTTGAAGGGAACTAAATATCATTTAGAGACTCCAGGTGTAATCATGCATTCTTCTATTTGTGCCACAACTTGGAGTTCTTCTGTTCCTTGTTTGAAAAATCAATTGGAATCCTCCCAAACTAATAATTCTGACTATTTAACTCATAATATGCAACATTCAGTGATGCTATCATATCAATAGCTAAATTTCCACTGAACATAAAATTGCGCAAAATGAAATTACAAAAAATAAATTTGCTTAATAGAAACACTCCAATTTAAAATAAATAAATAAATAAATTTTTGATAAAAAGTTTTTGCAGTAGAATGAGGTGGATTTTGTGGCCATACCAGATTTTAGTATATTTCACAAAACTGCAACACACAAGTCATGTGATCTACAACCTGGTGTTACCACTGGTGGAAAAGATGAAGACGATAGGAAGTGATTGGAGGATGAAGGAGCAACATGTTTTTAAATGAACAAACTTATTCATGTTTGATTTGAATTGTGTTTCTTATTTAATGTAAACACCACAATTGAAAAATTGTGGTTTTTCAAGATTAGTAGAATATCAGAACAGGTTTTGCACACATTCATAATGGAAATGCAACATAACATTGGGTTGGCTTTAATTCCCAGCTCAGAGTTTCAGCTCATTGTAAGGCGTAAAGAGTACGTGCAGAAGACGGGTTGGACGTTTGGTCTGAAAGAAGTTAATGGTTCTAACAGCAACACTGCAGTAGGAATATTCTTCATGATAGTTGTACAAACCAACAGGTTAGCATGCAGGCAGACAACCATTCTGGATCGAGACAGAGGCAACTCTTTCCAATAAGACTGAAGTCTCATCACCCCAAACGTTTCATGTGGACGTGAGAAGAGTCATAGGGTGGATGGGTGAATGCAAAGTTGCCCTCAGGGACCATAAAATTAGTGAAAAGAGTTCAGAGATGGTGTAGGGTGGCTGGGCTGAAGGGTGAGGGGCTCCACAACTTTGTCATTGAAATGAAGCAGGATATCCCTGTGACAAAGGCAGCATAGCAGGTGGAGAGAAGACGGCTGTGTTGGAGGAGGGGGATTCTGGATCGGAGGGCTTGTGTTGTGTGTGCATTTTTAAATTAAGGGAAAGCATGCACTCTGTGCTTTCCCTGGAGTTATCTGCCGATAGCTTACAAGAGACAAAAATAGGACAAAATTCTCCAAAATGGAGAAGAGTCAGAGACAGACAGCTGGGTTTTAGGCAAAAATAATAAAAGTAAATGTAAATACAACTTTAGCATTTAAGATTTATTATTAGCAAATATCCGACTACCAATAAATCTCAGTCCTCATAGGTTGGTAGTCAGCATGTGTTTCTCATGAGGTTGAGGGAAGTCTCGGCGTGTGTCAGAGGTTGGAGGGATTGTAAAGGCACGTGAGCATCTGCCGCTGTCTCATTACCATGCTGTTAGCTCGTGCGAGACAGAAGGGATTTTGGGTGAGAGAAAGCAGGATTTTTCCCACCCACCATGCCTGGGTCAGAATGACACACTGACAAATTTAAATGCAGAACCAGCTGATCCCTGATTCCAGAGTTTAAAGCAGGACAAAGTGGAACTTTGACAAAACTTAAGGGATTTACCAAAATAAAAGTAGGAAGAATGAGGATGTCAATAAAAATAAGTAGTATAACATATATGTTTGAAGTAGCCTGGTAAAAACCAGCTGCTTGTTCTACACTTTGCTTCATCCAGAGGGTCTGGACTCTCAGCTGTTGAGAAACGATCACTTCCTGGAGGTGTGGCTTTGTTGAGGTTTTAAATTTCACCCAATCACTAACGTTTGCCCACTGTGAAGAGTGGAGGATGTAAAGTTAATGTTATTATTAATATTTGGGAGCGTGACCAACACTGGCTGAAGGCCTTCATTCACTTCCTCTGCTGTCATTGCTAAAACTACAGACAGACTACAGTTCTAAAACAGCAGAAAATCAACATCAACATTCACATCTTCTCTTTCCGTTTGCTGATTGGCTCAGTCAAAAATCACCCAGAGATAATCTGGGGAGAAAGCCCAGACTGTGCTGGAAGCAATATTGCACAGGAAGGTAATGGACAAGCTGTGTTTGAAGATGTTTATGGAATGAAGTCTGGTCTCGTTTAAGCACTGAGTTGTAGCCAACGCTGAAGCTGATGTCTGTCTGGGACGCTCTGCAGGCCGGTCACGATCTGCTTCACTAAGTCTGGGCATGAGACAGACCCAGTGCTGTCAATTTTCCTCATGCACACGCTGCTCACTCCCTCAAGAAGATGACGGCGGATAAAAGAGTTTCCTGAAACGTTAAGTTGTTTCTCCACCATTTAGCAGCACTTACTCAAGGATGATTGACGCTGCTTCTCCTGGCTCTGATTGGTTGATTTTGACCAGCAATAGTAGCTCAGGGAAGTGTTGGAGATTATTTTTTCTCTGACCATCTGCCTAATTTTATACTGTCATGACATGGTGATAGTTTGAACAAATATGTAAAGAAATATATTTTTGTAAAAGTTGCATTCTGCAGTTCAAAGTATTTTCTTATTTGCAAAACTGATATGAAAGTATAACTTCACAAGATGCTCCAAATTCCTCATTTTATTTTTTTAATTAGTTTTTATGGAGGAATTTTCATGAAAACTCTTAATATATGACCTTATTCTGTTTTTTTAAGATTCAAAGATTCTTTTGGCCTTTATTTGATAGATAAATGACAGGAAAGTGGGTAATGAGAGAAGGGGAAGACATGCAGCAAAGGTTGCCAGGCTGGGAATCGAACCTGCGACAGCTGCGTCGAGGACTAGGGCCTCCATATGTGGGCCATGCTTAACCCCTGCATCACCACAGCACACCCATGAACTTATTCTGTTAATATTTCTTTAACTTCACAATAATTCCAGTTCATTCTTGTCTTATACAACTTTATTGTGGTACAACTTCATTATCAAAATATTATAACTTTATTCTCAAAATGAAAACATTTTGTTTTTCTTAGCTTGGCCCAAATACTCACTCTCTCTGGTAAGGAAAGTTTAGCACACAAAGTTAACTGCACTAGCTTTGTCTAAAAGAGCTGCACAAATGCAATAAACCAGTTGGATTATCAATAAGATGGAAAAGTGATCATAAGTAGTTTTGTGCTGCAGTTTATTAATGTATAATTTTTCTGTCATCTAAACTAAAACTCTTAAATAAACTGCACCCATGTTTGTGAAATCCAAGGTGTGTTTTGTTGCAGCTTGCACACTTTGCTGTCACCAAGCAGCAAAGTGTGCAACAATTTGTTTTTGTTTTCTTTTAATATTTTGGTACACACAAGTAAACCAGAGCATTACGAACTTTAACAGATGACATTTAAAACCTTGCGTGTTGTAGTGTCCACCATCAAAGACAGTAATGTCACCATAAAAGTCTACACTCCTACTGCAAGTTGCAGAGGCAGCAGAGTGACACCGTGTCATACTGAACGTTCCTGCAGAACTAGATGGGAACGGTGAAAGATTTTGTTTTCAAAAATGTTCTCTTTTCCATCCTGTCTACAGGCAGAACATTTATCCATCCCTCCCATTTATCCATCCCTCCCATTGCCCGAGAATAAAGTTAAATATACACACACTCACGATGACACCTGGTTGCACCAACTGGAGGTTACTGATAATGTTGCTTCAGTGTGATAAAATTCACAGAGAAAACTTCAGACAGTGAAAGTGTTTCTGTTCCTCTCCCTGATTTCAGGTCAGACTCATGATGTCCTTCAGCTCTGCACTGTTTCCTGTCTGGACAATCGTTCAGCTTGTCATAATGTAGATTTTCAGTTGGACCCAAGATGCAGATGGTACCATTATGAGATTTTAGTGAAACAAAAGCTAAACTTATAAGCAGGAAGTGGGAGGAGAGCAAATCTAACAGAATCTAACATAAATCTAACAGAAAAGAGCAAACTGAACAGGAGGGATGAACTAAGTCAGTAAAATCTAAACATAAGTACATAGACAACAAAGAAAAGACAAATCAAAGTAGCAGCAAGATGAACAGAAACAGAAAACAAAGAATGAGGCTGAACACAAATAAACAAGAAAGAGATCAAAAATGCAAACATTGTGCAAATGCAAAACCCAACAAACCAGAATCCTGATGCAACCTGTTTGGAAGAACCTATTGGGAGGAAAATATTGGACCTGGAGTAGACAGAATCACAGAGTTCCAGCTCCTCTGCAGCTTCTTACGGTATTCATTACCCACTCAGACTACATCTGCTTACCATCACCCAAAAAATATATATTTAGATAAATAAAACTAGCAGAGAACTGTCTTTCAGAAAGTGATGAAGACTATTTCTTCAAAGTCTGATTGGAATCTTCAGAGCTCTGCTTCCCTTCAGCCTCTCCTGCTTGTCATGTTTAATATTTTTCAGAAGTAATTTGTTTCAAAAACCTTCTAAGTTTAGCTTGTGTTGTGTCTCCAGCTATTATTGGAAAACTTCTCAGACAAATTATCTCCTTGTAAATGATATAATGATATAATATTAAATAATGATTTAATATAAGTCTTTGTCATTATTTGTAGTCCAGTAATTGAAGAAAGATGGTCAAAAAAAAAAAAAAAAAAAAAAATATATATATATATATATATTTATTTATTTTTTTTTTTCATGATTATTATTTTGGATGTTTTTCAGTAAAACAAGTGGATGATTTATTTTTTATTAATGCAATTTAATCATTTAGATTAGGCTGTTTTTGATTTTGATAGCATGAAAGACACAGAGCTGAACATGAAGAGAAAGCCAACAGATTTTCACCTTCTTTCTTTTTGCATTTTGCAAAGTGTTTGTATGGTAACACTTTAAGAACAATCAAGTTTATTTGTGTAGCACATCCCAGCACCTTAAATCAGTTGAAAGTGCTTCACGTCATGAAAAACACAAAATAAGTCATAAAGATGACTTATAATAAAGAACCGGTGTGTCTTCAGTTGGAACTTCATCAGCCTTTATCAGGAAACTGTCATGTCACTTTAACATACTGAACATTTTTCTGTGTTCATATTAAAGATGTTAACTATAAATACATATCTCTATATCCTCTTTGCCATGGTCATGGCTTTAACTGGTTCTTTCCCAGTCAGTCACATTTGTCTCCATTTACAGATTTTGTGGTTCCTCCACATTCTTTGGAACCAACTCATGAGTTGTACAATCTGGACCTGACTGAGTATTATTGCCTGTAAGCACTTTCATTGGCACCACACTGCATTCATTAATTGGCCTGTGGAATCTGTGAAAATAACATAGCAGTTGGCAAGATTGTGAGCAGCAAATGGGTAAATTTATGATCAAACCTTGAAGTTCAAATCTTTCTATTAATTATGCCGGAAGAGCAGATACAGCATCAACTGGATGGAGCAACCCCCAATGAACACATTAATCAAGGAATTTTGAAGAACCTGACTGCTCAAGGGCACATGCACAAACAAGTGTTGACGACAGGTCCTCATGCCCCGCCCACATCCCTACCCGTTTTCATGCCCACATAGTGAAGAACACACCCAACTTGGCTGAACCAAATCAGACATTACCCAGCTAGAGTGAGACTTGAGATTGTAGAATATAGAAATGAGAGCAGGTTATTGTTAGATACCAGAGATTGTAAGTGATATTTACTGTTTCCAGACACACACACTCTGCTTAATATCAGACAGTTTTGAGCATATTTTCACTGAACACAGTTTTCACTGATGATAAAGCTCTTCTCAGTTAGCATGAGAAGAGCCACAAGGCTATGGAAATGATTTGAGTTTAATATGAAACACAGCTGCTTTTGTTTGGACAGAACTGAGTCCCCAATGAAAATCTGCTGAGCTTTAAAACTTAAGCACAAGACAAACAAGTTCAAATGTGAGCTTTGCGGCCCGTGAGTTGTAACTACACCCCTGTTTGCATCATTTTTGAATGTGTTTGTGTCCATGCTGAGCTGTTCTCCTGTGGTAGTAGCTGATCATCTTTTAGAGACGCAGAAAAGCTTGTTTGCTCCCCTCTGCCTCTGGACAGCTGGATGTCTCCGCTGTTATCCCACCCCCCGCCCTGCTGTAGTCTTGTTAATGGCGCCCCAGGACTCTACTCACACAGGGATACTTTCAAGAAGGCCCTTGTGTTGTTGATGGAGCCCAAAGCTTTCTAAAAAGCTCTTGTCTTGTGAGGTATTTTGTGTCTGTGGTCACCATTTACTGTATTACCTTTCTCAAAGTTTTGAAAATGTACTTTCAGGATTCACAGTTTACATTGAAGGATAACTCTCACAAAATAACTAAGCAGTAGCTACATTTCCTTCCTACTGTCACATGGATTTCCAGGAAATGTTTGAAGAACTGTTGCCAACAATAAAAAAAAAGAAGAAAATGTGAACTATGTGTTTTCATCTGTGAATCAACCAGGCTATGCAAAGGGTAATTTTGTCAGATGCTGATGTTACCCAGAGCTGTAATAATCCCCTTTAGCTCATTAACTAGTTTTTAGAAAAAAGTAAAAATTATTAATTTTATTATATTAAATATTGTCATTTCCATCAACCTTTTCCAATATGATACTTCAAAATGTGCATAAAAAACAATATACATTTTTAAAATTAATCACTTGATTTGTCACAAAAAAATGGTTCTCTGTGAAGTTTTTACATAAAGTTAGCTACATTCATGGCTCTGAAGAAACAGATTTTAAATTTGTCCATTATGAAGTTGATTCACACATAAAATAGTAATGAGCTTCAAAAATCAGGAGCATCTAGTTGATATCCTGAGCAAGGAGCTGGTTGCCATGAACCGTGCTTGGTAAATTTGAGGAGTGCCGACAAACTCTACATAGGTATTTGTCTGCTGGCACTCGGCTACCTGCTTGTATCTGCCACAAAGGCCAACTGACTTCTCCAGCTCACCTAGAAAGACATGTGGTCGTGTTAAATTTCATGCTCCAACAGAGAAGGCCTGTTTCAGATGATCACAGGCACTTTTACACATGCATTCATGCTTGGATGGAGCAAAAGGCCTCTTCTCAGAGGGACACACGCCTGGCATATGCTGCTCTGTTACTTGATAACCTGTTTTGAAGGCTTCACAATAGCTGCTCCTGGTCTACGCCCTCTTTTCATATCTTAGCACAGAGAGATTACGGTCCAGCTTATTGTTGTTTCTCTCTAATAACTTCTAAAGCTATTGTATCATAAATTTAACCACACCCCGCATTTTAGTCGTTTGCCTTGAACTAGTATCCACCAGATGTCAATTAGGTTCTGATTAAGGCAGGATACATTTCAAACCTTCTATTTCTGATTGTTTATCCAATACAAGCATAAACTACAGGTATGTTTTCACTGGATTTAAAAGGGTGAACAGAAATCAACAGAAAAGACCAAGAGAAAAGGCAGTGGTGAGACAAAAACAGCACTTTTAAATTTACCCAGAGCTTTTGTGAGTATTGTTGTGGAGGAGAACGTATTTCAACTGGTTGATTTTTCAATATTAAATATAATGAAGCCCTAGGCAGAAATTCAACCTGTAAGACTATTCCAGCATCACCCATCACCACACTTTCACCCCAGCCAATCAGGACGCACCACCTCTCTACCTCGATCCAATCACCTGGCAAGAGCTCCTTCAAAAGGCGAAGCAACCACAGATCCACCTGCTTCAAGAGGTTATTATTGAAATAGAGAAATGGGCATTGCAATGGGGATTTAAGTTTTCAGTTGATAAAACGAAAGTAATGATATTTACTCAGAAAAAAAGAAACAAGGAAATAAAATTTAAATTATACAATTAAGAGTTAGAGCAGGTAAAGTGTACAAAATTTGTAGGGCTATGGTTTGATGAAAAATGAAAATGGCATACACATATTAAAAAAGTTGTTGATAAATGTAAGAAAATTTTGAATATTTTGAGATGCTTGGCTGGCAGTGACTGGGGAGCAGATAGACAATCACTAAAACAGATTTACACAAGTATGATAAGATCCAACATAGACTTTGGTTGTCTAGTTTACGGTTCAGCAGCTAAAACACATCTGGTTAAATTAGACATTATCCAACATCAGGCACTAAGATTATGTACTGCAGCATTTAAAACCACAGCAACAGCAGCATTAGAAATAAAAATGGGAGAAATGCCATTAGATTTAAGAAGAACAAAACTAGAAATAAATTATTGGTTACATTTGCAAGGAAATAACTTTGAACATCCAACTCTGGAAATTTTAAATCCATGTTGGGAAAAAGAAAAGAAAGAAATGAACAGTTTTGGATGGACAATTGAAAATAAAACAGAAAAAATAAAATGAATAGTTTAGAAAATAGTCAAACAACACCAATATCAATTATACCACCCTGGATTCTACCAGAAGCAACAATAAATATGTCAATAATGGAAAAGAAACAAGATAAATGTTACATTGTAGATAGTTATTCAGTACAATTATATTTAAATAATTATTATCAATATGTTCAAATTTATACTGATGCATCAAAAATAATTGGGAAAATAGGAATAGCTTTTGTAGAACCAGAATTCAATATAAAAATATGAAAACTAATTACAGATGGATTATCAGTAAACACAGGGGAAATGCTGGCAATATTATTAGCTTTACAATGGGTAGAAAACATAAAACCATTAAAAACAATAATATGTTCAGATTCAAGCTCTGTATTATTAAGTTTAAAATATAATCATTCAGATAGTAGGACAGACATTTTATTAGAAATATTTAATACATTATTCAGAATACAAAATATGGGTTTGATAGTTATATTTGTGTGGGTTCCAGTGCATATTGGAGTAGATGGAAATGAGAGGGCAGATAAAACGGCAAAGAGGGCAGTTCACAATTCTATTGGCTTTATAGTTAAAACAAGTAAATCTGAAGGAAAGAGTATTGTTAAAGAGAAACTGATGAAAGTTTGGCAAAAAAGGTGGGATGAAGAAAAAACAGGAAGATGGTTTTATAAAATTCAGAAGATTGTAGGAGAAAGAAGAAATGGAATAAGAAATAGAAAGGAGGAAAGAGTGATAACAAGGTTAAGATTTGGACATACAGGACTTTATTATACACTTTTTAAAATTCAAAAACATAAAACTGGCAAATGTGATTACTGTGATAAATATGAAACCATAGAGCACGTTATATTAGAATGCCATAAATGTGAAATAGAGAAGATATATGAAGAGAGAGTTTGCCGCTTTCATCGATCACTTATCATAATCTACCTCTGCTGATGGTCATTTACTATCCATTCTAGTACTCTATTAGTTCAGAATGCTCAAGGGACAATGCAGGTCCCGGATCTATGCCTCTCCCATGCTGTTCTCAATTTTCACTTTCAAGTCAGCAAGTCAGTTCCACCCCAATTCTTACGTCCCTCATGAAGTCTCCAGATCAGTCATGTTGTTAAATTTCTTAGAAATACAAAATTCCCGTTGGCCATCCTCTGGGCTCATATTTATTTCTCAGGCAGCCTCCCGTTGCCCCCAAGGTCCAGTCATAACCCAGTTGTTGATCGTTGGCAGTATCCTCCTCTGGTACTTTCAGACCTCTCTTCCATTCTCACTGCCTTTAGACAATGGGTAAGCATTCATAACAAATCTCTGGTGGTGGAGCACTCCGTCATACTAATATCTATTCTTCATCTAGGAAATCGGCAGAGCCTAACAAGGCCTGGATCAGCTCGCGTGCCACGCCAGCACCACTTCTTTCAGGCTCAAATCAGCCCGCTGATTCGCCTAACAAAGCTCGAACAGCCTGCAGGCCACCGCGGTCATCGCCTCGCTAACAAAGCTTCAAACAGCTTGCAGGCCGGCAGCCCTAGCGCCTAACAAGGCCTGACCAGCCTGCGGGCCACGACCATCTCCGCCCGCCTAACAAAGTTCAATATGAGCTTGCAGGCCGGCCGCCGTTGCACCTAACAAGATTCGATCAGCCTGCAGGTCTCGGCCTCTTTGCCTCGCCTAACAAAGTTTGACATGAGCTTGCAGGCTGGCCGTCGTGCGCCTAACAAGGCTCAAACAAGCCGGCAGGTCACAGCATGGCCTAGGCCAGGCACCCTCTTTTGGGGGGAAGACTGAGCTTCGTTCGAGGCGATCATTCAAGCTCTCTGCGATTCTCAGCACGCTCGTCCAATGAAATTGTCTAACTGCTGTTTCTCTTTCTGTGTGAGTCTCTACAGATTGAAATGAAGCCCTAGGCGGAAATTCAACCTGTAAGACTATTCCGGGTTCACTTATCACCACGCTTTCACCCCAGCCAATCAGGACGCACCACCTCTCTACCTCGATCCAATCACCTGGCAAGAGCTCCTTCAAAAGGCAAAGCAACCACAGATCCACCCGCTTTCAGCTGTGCTTCAACCCACCTCCTCCCCATTTC
This sequence comes from Poecilia reticulata, assembly GCF_904066995.2. NCBI lineage: Eukaryota > Metazoa > Chordata > Actinopteri > Cyprinodontiformes > Poeciliidae > Poecilia > Poecilia reticulata. Next base: position 2,766,197 of record NC_088839.1, read on the forward strand.
CACCACCAACCTCCCAGATGCCTCCAGGTCCTCTCAAGACTCCTCTCTCCAAGCTCCGCTCCGCCACCAGTGACTGGGCCTGGGGGAAGACTGAGCTTTGTTCGAGGCGATCATTCAAGCTCGCTGCGATTCCACAACCCTTGTCCCAGCTAGCAAGCAAATGTTCGCATGACATCAGTGAACGTAGTCTGAAAGTCAAACGTCAAATGTTCGGACCTGACATCCAGCAAACGTCTGAACATTCACTCTGAGCATTCGTTCCCAATTAATTTTCTTTTTTTTTTCTGTCATTTTATTTGATTTAGTTTTTATATCTTTAAAACTTTTATGGCTGTTACTATTGTTTTTTTTTATCAATTTTTTTTTCTTCTTATACAAAGTGCATACTTCTGAATGTTGTTTGAATGTTCTTGAACATCTTCCGGATGTTTTTATAAATGCTGCTTTTAAAAAACTTAAAAAAAAAAAAAAAAAAAAACGTAGGCATTACAAAAAGCTTCTCTTTATTTCTCCCTATGAAACTTATACATTTTTAAGATTCTTTTTTTTTGTTACTCTTGCTGTTATTCTAATGCAAACGTCTCTTCAATGTCTTAATAAAAATAAATTAAATGTTCAAACTTGACATTGGCCGAATTTCAATATATTTAAAACCTTTATGGTGTGATATTTGCAGGAGTGCCTGAATGTAAAAATGTATTGTTTTCCAGAAAGCACAATTAAATAATCCTCTCTGGGTTCTTTACAGAAAAAATCCAGGACATAACACTGTATTTTCCGGACTATAAGCCGCACCGGACTATAAGCCACAGATATCTCTGCCACTAGATTTTCCACAACGATGCAGCAGCACGCAGCAGAGGGGGGCGGATACCCAAAATTTGAGTCATAACAGGTCAATTGAATATCACATTTATTATGGTTGAAAAAGAAAAAGTTGCCAAGTTTAGACTTAACTGAACTGATTATGAGGGCGTATGAGTTTGAAGAGAAAAATCTCCTTACTGTCTGCTACTAGCATGTGCTAAATGAAAATGGGCGTCCATTATTGTTGCACTACTGCCATCTATTTGATCCTAATATCTATACCTCAAATTCTCATAATGATCCCAGTATTATTAAAAAAAAACTAAAAATCTTCTTTTTCCCCTCAGTGCTATTTAACTGATCATCAACATTCTCAAATTTCAATTCCCTATTAAAACCTAATTCCGTTTTCTTCTAATTCCAATTTTGACTTCCAATGATTTACTTCCTGCTAAAGAGCCCCCTGGTGGTTGAAGAAAAATCCACATATAAGTCTCACCAGGCAATAAGCCGCATGGTTCAAAGCTTAGGAAAAAAGTAGCGGCTTATAGTCCGGAAAATACGGTATATGAAAAAAAATCTAAATGCTCTCTGGTATTGTTCAGGGAGCTGGACCAAATGTGGAGGCGGCGCAGCAGGTGATGAGATTACTGATGGTGAGTGTCAATAAATGATAAAATAAATCTAGCAACAGGAAAGAAACTAAAGTGGACATAGCAATAAACCAAGAGAAGATAATACTAATCAAAGGAAACTAAATGGAAATGAATGAAGAACAAAATGCAAGAATAAACTAAGAAACTAAAGTAAATACAGAGGAACACAGTTTGGCATCCAGCGTCATTTTGAAACAGTTCCTGTATCGGTCACGTGACTTGCTGAAACCAATACGTGCACCGACACAGGTGTTGGTCTATGGTAGCGGTTCTCAACGTGGGCGGTACCGCCCCCCAGGGGGCGTTCAGAGGACAGCAAGGGGCGCTGGCGAAAATTTGTACAAAAGGGGGGCGCTGGGATGCCTTTGGGGGGCGTTTAGTTGAAGGTAAACTTTACACCTTAAATGCACAACAATACCAGTTTATACTTTGAGCAACTTGGTAAAACTGTATTGTGTAACATTAAACCATGCTTGGCTGCAACTGTATCGATGGCAGCTCTTCTTCTATTCAGTGTTTGTAGCTTTTTGCCGCAGCTCCGCTCCTGCTCTTCGCTTTACCGCATCAGTTCAGCGTTTCACTGGCTGATGACGTCGCTGTGATTCACTTTGTCTGGTATTTTTGTACATATGTTTTGGCAGTTCTGTAATCATGTTAAGCAGCAACTTATATTAAAAAGTGTTTTATTTCCGTTTGAAAGCTCCACGTGTAACCTCGGTAATCGTGATCGATCAGTTCGAATCAGTTCTGCGTTGTGTTTAATAAGGGCCAGGAGACAGGATGAGATGAAACGTCGTTTATCTCTGTGTGAAACAGAATATGGACTGATCAGGAATCAGGTTCATCACAGCGGGTTCAGCACCTTACGAGGAACAGCATTTCATGTTAGCAACAAACTAACATAACATTTTACTGGAGCGTTAGACTCAGTGAACCTACCTCGCGCCCATCTCTCATGAACTGGCAACGAGATGTCTATGTTCACTATATTTAATCCTGCCAACCACCAAGAGGGGGTGCTGTTTCACCCATTACATATGAACCCAAACTTGGAAGTAATGACAAGTGGAATTCAATACAATATTAACTATGTTACACACGCTTCCATGGAAGGACAACAGAAAATCGCTTTCATAAACATGTAATTACTAAAATCACGATACCCTCACTGTGTATCCCTCTGAAAAATGAACCTATTTTAAATAAAGAAATCCCTCCCTGGGTGATACCTCGATAGAGATTGTTCATTTTATAGCATTAACACTGGTGCTGTAAGTGGTCCGGCATGAAACGGGTGTGATAGAACAACGGTACCACAACACTTTTAAATTTCAATAATCAAATTGCCGAAATTGTTTCCGTTGTTTTAAAAGGTTTATGTCAGTCTGCCTTTTCCCCATTGATACGCTTCCCGACCGCCCTGCACCTTAGGGGGTTACAAAAAAAAGAAGAAAAGACGCGCACATTGCGCAAAACTCTGAAATAGGAGAAGCGGGACATAAAACAGAGCGACGAACTATATGTGAATTATGGCATAAAAACAGAGAATCCAACGCTGAACAGTGAAAAAATCAACACATGATGTGAAACACATCAGGAGGCGCAGCAGGTGATGAGTGAAGATTATTCGTCTTATATTATTTGTTTTATAATGGATAAACGATAAAATAAATGTAGCATCAGGAAAGAAACTAAAGTGGACATAGCAATAAACCCAGAGAAGATAATACTAATCAAAGGAAACTAAATGGAAATGAATGAAGAACAAAATGCAAGAATAAACTAAGAAACTAAAGTAAATACAGAGGAATAAACTGGTATGGCAAGACCTTTCGAGCAATAATTAATACAGAGGACTGTATGGCAAGAATAAACAGACACTATTTCCAGATAAAAGGTAAAATAATAATGTTGAAGTGCCATGGGTTTGTTGAGACCACATCTAGTACTGAGAATAAATATATCTTACAGACCATAACAGTAAAGAACTTGTCACTTATTTATGTTTTTAATTAGATTTGATATATTTATTTCTTCAATATTATTTTTCATGTCAGTGTTAATGTCATGAGGCTGATGACTCCATCACACTTTCAATTTGACTCATTGGGTAAAGGCTAGGGGGGCGCTGGCCCAAAAGAGGTTGAGAAACACTGGTCTAGTTGAACAATTTCACACAGATTTTGAGTTAATGGGGCACACGATTTGGAAGCTGTTGAAGAAAACATTTAATATTAAAATTATTTAAAATATTGAATATGACTTAAAATTTTAATATAGGATAGTGTGCCTCATGTAATAGCATGAATTACCACTTTTTTGTATCAGTTGGTCACAAGACAAGGCATTTATTTACAGGAGTGTTTGATTCGGAAATTGATGGTCCCTATGCCCCTTTTCCACCGGCCAACCCGGCTCGGCTCTGTTTCGGAGTGACCGCGTTTCCATCGGCCCTTCTCAGCTCTGTAGCAGGGTACCGCCTCCTGGTGGCGGGGGGTGTAGTGCCCCGCCTCCAGGCTCTGTGCTGTGCTTTGTTACATGCGACCTAACGCGAGTTGTTGTTTTTCTGATACAAAAGAAGAAGAGAGAGCTGAGCTACTTTTTTACAGCCTGATTGCATTTTTCTGAGACTTCGAGGCTTTCCATTCTCTCCACTGGTGACAAAAGTGACTCAAAAGTGACTCATTCCTCACGGCTCAGTCATGCCGGCATCTTTTAGTTCACGGCTTGTTTACATCTTCCATCACTTCCGTGTTGCAGCAAGTTTCAAACATTGCGCCTCTCTTCGCCTCGCTCTTCTGACCACGTCCTCGGCCAATCAGTGAACAGCACCGAAGCTTGCGTCACCTACCAAACCCGGGCTGGCCCTGCTGACCCTGCTCTGAAGCAGGACCCAAAAAAGCAGCGCCAGCCCCGTTGAAAAGGCCGGTGGAAACACAAGGAAAGCGAGCTGAGCCGAGCTGGGCGGGCCGGTGGAAAAGGGGCATATGTGAACCTCCGAGCAGTTGAGGAGGGACTGGTAAAGAACAGCTGGCCAAAATTAGCGTTCATAAATCATATTAACCTTGAGCTAAACGCCCCTTACTCCGTGGAGCGCAAATATCCAATATCCAACTCGAAAACAACTTCACTGCGGTTGGTAACGCAAAGAAAACACCGATGTTCTGACTAGTTTGTTTTGGTCTATGGACACCAAAGATGGCGCCGAGCGACTGCACAAGACGTAAACGTCACACGCTGTGACGTAGGTTCCAAAGTTCTAATGCCAAATTTGCAAAGCTTACTGACATTTTCCAACACAGCCATGAGAAGAGGCAGCTAGTAATGGGAGTTACACCATTTAATTTTTCTTTGGGATCAGTTCAATATTTTTGAATTTAATTATTTTTTTTATCCTTAGGTGGAATCTAACAGCAGAATCTAGAGGACCAGTAAACACTGAAGTGAGCTAGTTTCTGTAAACTAGGTCATGGTTTCTTGTGGATGAACAAAAAATCTAAATGTTCAGTCTGATCTATAATAATATGTTGTTGATCCTGTGGTTTATCCTGAGCTGCTGTAAACACTGCCTGTCTTTTCCTTCTCTCTGGATCGTCAACTACAAAATAATATGCAGCTGCACTGCAACAACTGAAATCTTAGTAAGATTAAATATCTTAAATTAAGGAGATTTTTCTTGTTTTCTTTCTGACAAGATAATTTTTCTCACCAAGAGGGATTTATGTTAGAATATTTTTCTTATTTTAAGTGTTTTTGTACTTAATTATCTCAGTAAGATATAAAAGCTTAATATTAAGAAAATATTACTTATTATGAGTAAATATGTGCTAGAATCTAGAATATCAATATTTACCAATCAAACTTCAAGTCTAGAACTTATTTTATATAAGTAAAAATTTCTTATTTCAAGCACATAAAGCGAAATCACATACTTAATGAAATGTCTTCAGATAATTAAAACAGACTATGTCCAAATGGAATCCTTTGTGTTATTGTCAATGAAAAATAAACCCCCCCATGAACTTATACTCTTGTATAAGTTGGCAGAGTGTACTGGAAATTATAATTTAATATTTAAACGGTTGACATTTAACACAACAATTTCAGAGACAATATCAGTTTATATATCAAGATAATTCTTGGCATGCTTCCATCTGGACCTTCTTAATCTGATCTTCTTGATGCAAGATGTGGGACCTCTTACTGACATGTCATTAAATTTCTATTGATGTGTGATTTGAAATGGCTGGTATTCTACACAATGAGATTAGAATCAACAATATTGATTAGCTCAATGTCATGATAAATATTTTAACTTTTGGTTTATATTTCAAATCCTTACTTTATAAGTTATTAATATTAGTTTGAACAATATTTTATTGTTCAAACTAACAATAACAAGTAGTCCTTGTTTGATTTAATTATGACATCATACAATCCAAATGGGAAAGCGCCCAAAATGACAGTGAGATAGTATTAATGTTCGATCCAACAGATTTTCTTTCCGATCCGATACCGAGTAAAATTTAAGCTGGTATTGGCAATACAGATCCCATACTTTGTGCAAAGACAGTCAATTTGTTTCTTAATTAAATAAAAAATAAATGTAATCCATATCTTGGCTTCATAAAAAGAACACAATGTACTCTGATGCACTCATTTTAAACTCAGAAGTACATTGAAACAACAATCTCGTTTACTATAAGCTTTTTTAATTCAGCTGAAATATACAAAATATGTGAAAATCGAGTTGCAAACTAAAAAAAAGAAAATGAGTAAAGTAATAACCCTACTAAATACATCCTTGTTTAATTATTAAAACTACTATAAAATGACAGCTGAAATAGCTCCATGTCACTTTTTTTATAATCTGTCAACATGTCCATTTCTGAGTGAGTGAGAGTCGGCAGCACGCTGCGCTTGGGCATTACGTCCTTACACATTACATACTTACCAAGCGGAAGAAAAAGTAGTTCCCATTAACAACGTTTCATTTAGGCAAGATCTCAATAATTTAGTTACTTTCTAACGTACTCTAGTTAATCTACATTATCTCAAATTACTAAAGTGTTGAAAGTATTGATCCTTGGATCTGCCAATAGATTTTAAAGAATTAATTTCTGGTATCGGAAGAATCGATATTTCAGTATCAATCCGCACATCACTAACGGCAACGCCAGAGATCATTTAACTGCGCTCATTAACGGTTAATTCAGTTGTAACAGCCTAACTAAGCTTTTATCTACTGTACTTTTATAAGATTTTCTTTTGGCAAATTCTCTAATCTCGGTTGGACATGAATGACGATGGAGGACTTTTTTACGTGTATAGACCCTACAGCTGCTGTACTGAGAGGTAAGTTTAAAGTTGTCTGTCTTTCTAAGATAAGCTAACTGAAGCTAGTTAGCATGTCGTGAAATGCCAATTTTCATCCGCGGTTAAAGAGCCGCTCTTGTGAATATGAGCTTTGAACAGTTATTAACCACAATAACTGTGGCTTAAAAATAATATCGACACGAGTTCTTGGTAGCTTCCGTTTTTTAACACAGCTAAGGTGGCTTCTCATTCGTAGCTTCTGATTCGGGAAATGGCTAAAGGGCAATTCCGCCTAGTATTTCACTAACTGAGGGTGTTTGATGTGCTGTAATTTAAAAACTTAAATGCTATGAGTCTAAAAGCCTAGGTTAGATATTCCACACTGTTACCAGGATATTTTAAACACTATTTTTGATTGGTGAATTTAAGTAGTCCTTGTTTGATTAAATTAAAATAACTTTCTTGCCATCTTGAATTCATGAGCACATAAACTAAAATAAGACTTGTTTTATTTTTCAAGTAAACCAAACTGTTGCCATGGTGAAGGTTATGCCAGACACATCGTCAATCACGTATTGCACCATCTACAAGAAACTTTGGGAATTGCAAGTGACGACGTCCTTCACATTCTTGAGGTAATAAATTTATGATACCGATTCATCATTACACTGATTAGTCCCTAAAACGTGTTTTTTTGTGATTGTTTTTCTGTCTGTGCTCCAATTAGCAGATGACCCAACAATTTCAAACAAGACCACTTTTCAGCTCTGTGGTGATCGTGAAACCAACTTTCTACTGGTCATTGGAACCATGCCTGCCCTGATCTTCTGAAAGGAGGACATCATAGCTACTACACTTTCAGCATCCGTGTGTGGGGCCACCGTGTGTTCAAATTAATGACCCAACAACAATAATAATCTCAGTGATTATTGTTTCAACAAGATGCTGCGCAATTCTGTGCATTTCGGTTCCATTACCAAAATAACTAGCAGAGCAGGAGTTTAAAATTAACTAAATAACCACCGCTGTGTTCAGGGGAGCACTTATTAATGATAATAAAAATAAATATCAAGTCTGGTTAAAGGCTCTCAGGCGTCCTCACTTTGATACAATGTTTAACGGTTGGTTCTTTCCGAAATTCCCCGCCGCCTTCGCTGATAATTATAGGAACAATTACTGAATAAACATTAGCACTGCGCTTAAACCAGAATCTTTCCGTCTCTTAATGCTATGTCCAAATATTCAACTCAGAAAAAACTTCTCTTGATTGTTGTCTTTTTCCTCGCAAAGTGAGGTGAGACCGTTAGTGGCTAACGAATCTCAACCGCTAACGGCTCTATGATCCCGGATTTCTGAGTTGATGGTCGATCTGTTTTCTTTTTTTCTACTACTTAGTGATGTTGAATATTTATCCAGCAGCGGCAGTCAGACGATCTCTGATGAATTTTCTCTATCGATGAACAGAAGAATCGCTGCAAACACTGTAATATTCAGCTCACACAGCAGATCCGTCTTTCCTCTTCTCTTCTAGTTTTGTCTTTTTCCTTTCCGCTCCAAACTGCTTTTTCGTCAGAGCTGACTGAAAACTCCCACTATGGCCACAAGAATTTGTGGCCACAAGAATTTCTATCTTTGTGCTGATCGGCGAATTGCACACGTAAGTCCTTTTTTCTAGCCCGAGGAAGTCTGCTCTTTAGAAATTTTGGATACATCGTTCCCTTCTACCGGGGTCTCTCCTAGTGTAGACCCCGGTGTAGACCCCGGTGCTATCTGGCTAAGTTCTCTGCCATTCTAAAAATCCCATCTTGTTGTCCGTCAAGATGACGGACAACAAGACGGACAACAAGACGGACAAAACGTTTCTGGCGGATCAAACAGACAAAACGTTTCTGGCGGATCAGCAAATTGAACGCGGTGGATTTTCTTTTTTCCTTTCCCTTCCTTCAAAATACCAGTTAATTTTTTAGAGCAGACGCCCTCAGCCGAGGACGTCTGCCCTTTATTGTCAGAGCAGACGCCCTCAGCCGAGGACGTCTGCCCTTTATTGTCAGAACAGACGTCCTCAGCCGAGGACGTCTGCCCTTTATTGTCAGAGCAGACGCCCTCAGCCGAGGACGTCTGCCCTTTATTGTCAGAGCAGACGCCCTCAGCCGAGGACGTCTGCCCTTTATTGTCAGAACAGACGTCCTCAGCCGAGGACGTCTGTTCTGCCCCAGCCGGGGCAGCTTGCTTGACAGTTGGGGAAGGCTTGAAAAGGTACTCATCAAATTCGTCATACTCATTCTCGTCCTTGTAACTGCTTATGTCGAAAGTGATCCCAGGCAGTACCTTGTTAAAAAGTTTTCTCACTCCTGTCGTGATCAAATAGCCAGCTCCGAACGTCAGGGGAAAAAACATTGTGGTAAATCCGATGTGTTGCATTATGAAAATGTCAAACACGGTGCTATTGCTAAAAGAGATACTTGGATATAACCTCCTGTTTTGAGACCCAAGCATTCATAACCTCAGATGTTCTTTGATCTATGTCATTGATGAGGTCATAGCTACAATGAGCTCACTGTAGTTCTGGGGGAATATCTTGCTTCTGATCATTGCTATGGAAACAGTCAAATCAGTTCTGCATGTCTCAAACTATTAACCCTTTGCAACTCCATCACTTAATCATTCGAGGCGCCATAACGGACTTCAGAAGGGTATATTTCAGGAGGCTAGGGATTAAAACCACGGATTTTAATGGCTGAATATTAAGTTTAGATTGACAATGTTATGTTAAAATCATTAATTTAAGTAGGGGTTTTCATCATTCTATCGTGTTTAAAATTTAGAATTATACTTGACTAAAAATATCTTCAAAAAAATTTAAATGTAACTGACAAACATTTGCTGCTGCTGCTGTTGTAAATTGACAAGAAATTTTGCCTGCTTGGAAAAGAGCTACAAATAAATAATTTTAGTTTAATAATTTTACATGTTAGCATAAAAATAGAATAAAGGATGATCCCAAAGAAATGACGCTGCCGCTCCATACTTGATGGGTTGTAAACAACCCACTCGAACACATTTGTTCTGTACGGTGCGGAAACGTAAACAATAGACAGAACGTAATGTCTTCCAGCTTTTTTTGTGTAACTGAGCTCGACACCAACAGCAGCACAGCCTCAGCAGCCCATATTGCTGATAGCCGGGAAGGAGATAAATGAGTCAATTTCTATGGTTTCCTGTAAACTGGTTATGAGTCTTGGTTTTTTACTTTTTTTGTATTTTAACTATTAAACCAACTGAGTAAAGCTGTGACAAAATATATATTTTAATCCTATGCAACAATAAAAATAAACTAGATTTAGGTATATCACTGCAAAAAGTCCCCTTTCAAAAACAAGAAAAAAAAGTACAAAAATAGGGTATAATTTTCTTAAAATAAGAAAAATTATCTGCCTACAGAACAAGAAAATTTATCTTGTCAAGATTTTCCAAAACAACAACAAAAATCTAACCAAGATAAACCTACAATATCTTAAAATTAGTGTATTTGTACTTAAAACAAGCCAATTTTACTAATACAAATAGAATATATGAGATTTATTTTCTTAATACATAGAACATTTTTCTTAAAATAAGAAAATTTTACGCTATTTCAAGAAATTCAGTGTCAAGTAACATTTTCTTTACTTGAGATAATTTTTCTTAAAATAAGATAATATATCTTACTCGTATAAGTAAAATTGGCTTGTTTTAAGTACAAATACACTAATTTTAAGATATTGTAGGTTTATCTTGGTTAGATATTTTTTCTTGTTTTAGAAAATCTTGACAAGATAAATTTTCTTGTTCTGTTGGCAGATAATTTTTCTTATTTTAAGAAAATTATACCCTATTTTTGTACTTTTTTTCCTTGTTTTTGAAAGGGGACTTTTTGCAGTGTGGACATATTAATAGCACAGCATCCATTGGTATCACAGCACAAAGTACTAAGTGACGTTCTGTTTAATGCCAGTGTTAGTTAAATTGCCAGTTAGATCTAATGTTTATCTCATTATTTCAAGGTCCTTCAAAGAGTTGTTGATGCTGATGGCTGTGAGCAGGAAGGACCTCCTGTAGCAGTCTGTGTTACAGCCTCTGACTGAAGGCATTGTTTTTCTATGACAGTATCATGAAAAGGACGCTCAGGATTGGTCATACTCTTTCTTAATGGACAATATTGTGTTTTATGCTTTTAATAATAACTGTTTGAATGTTTTCTTCATTAAAGTAATGATTGTTTTTTCATCTATCCATCCATTTTCTTCCGCTTATCCAGGGTCGGGTCGCGGGGGCAGCAGCTTCAGAAGGGAGGCCCAGACTTTCCTCTCCGCAGTCACTTCTTCCAGCTCCTCCGGGGGAATCCCAAGGCGTTCCCAGGCCAGACGAGAGATGTAATCCCTCCAGCGTGTCCTGGGTGTTTCCCGAGGCCTCCTCCCAGTGGGACGTGCCCGGAACACCTCACCAGGGAGGCGTCCAGGAGGCATCCTTACCAGATGCTCGAGCCACCTCAACTGGCTCCTCTCGACGTGGAGGAGCAGCGGCTCTACTCTGAGTCCCTCCTGGATGACCGAGCTTCTCACCCTATCTCTAAGGGAGAGCCCAGCCACCCTGCGGAGGAAAACCCATTTCGGCCGCTGTTCACGAACTGCGGCCTAGGGCGTCCTGGTGCCAAGTGCACATATGGACGCCCTTATCCCTGAACATGGTGTTCGTGATGGACAATCCGTGACGAGCACAGAAGTCCAACAACAGAACACCACTCAAGTTCAGATTGGTGGGGCCGTTCCTCCCAACCATGCCTCTCCAGGTCTCACTGTCATTGCCCACGTGAGCGTTGAAGTCCCCCAGTAGAACAAGGGAGTTCCCAGGAGGGGCACTCTCCAGTACCCCCTGTAAGGACTCCAAGAAGGGTGGGTAATCTGAACTGCTGTTTGGCCCGTAAGCACAAACAACAGTCAGAACCCGTGCCCCCACCCGTAGGCGGAGGGAGGCTACCCTCTCGTTCACAGGGGTGAACCCCAACGTACAGGCGCCCAAATGGGGGGCAACAAGTATGCCCACTCCAGCCCGGCGCCTCTCACCGTGGGCAACTCCAGAGTGGAAGTATGTCCAGCCCCTCTCAAGGAGACTGGTTCCAGAACCAGAGCCATGTGTCGAGGTGAGGCCGACTATTTCTAGCCGGAACCTCTCATCCTCGCACACTAGCTCCGGTTCTTTTCCCACCAGAGAGGTGATGTTCCACGTCCCAAGAGCCAGCTTCTGCAGCCGAGGATCAGACCGCCAGGGTCCCCTCCCTTGGCTGCCGCCCATAGAACAATGCACCCGACCCCTTTGGCCCCTCGGACAGGTGGTGAGCCCATCGGAAGGGGGACCCACGTCTCCTCTTCGGGCTGAGCCCGGCCGGGCTCCGTGGGTAAAAGCCCGGCCACCAGGCACTCGCCATCTTGCCCCACCTCCAGGCCTGGCTCCAGAGTGGGGCCCCGGTGACCCACGTCCGGGCGAGGGAAAACGAAGTCCAAAGTTTGTGTTCATCATAAGGGGTCTTCAGACTGCGCTTTGTCTGGTTCCTCACCTAGGACCTATCTGCCTTGGGTGACCCTACCAGGGGCATAAAGCCCCAGACAGCATAGCTCCTAGGATCATTGGGACACTCAAACCCCTCCACCACGATAAGGTGGCAGCCCTAGGAGAGGGACTGTTTTTTCTTATATCTCAATTAAAAAAAAAAAAAAAATCCTATTTATCCATTTAAAAACACAGGGTGCATCAAATTCATCTGCTGTGGCAGTAAGTCGTCGCCATGCCAACTGCAGTCCAGTGAGGGCAAAACTAACAGGTAATCTTCCTTACTTTCAAGTTACAACTTGAAAGTAAGACAAAAATGTCGCCTGGCTGAAGATGTCAGACCTCAAAGCAGAAACCCAAGAGGATCAGGTAAAAAGTTTTTGTAAGGCAGTAATTAGGATTATTAGCTACAAAGAGAGAGAGAGAGCTGTTCATGGTTTCCTCCAGCTTGATCCCTTTATGTTGCTTCAATGTGATTAGGAGTTTTTTAAATCACCTGCCTTTACTACAGTATTACAGACCACTTAGAAATACATGACAATCAAGTATCAAGTTGGACAAAACTTCCCTTAATTAAATAAATCACGCTGATGTTTATGCATGTTTTTAATTAAATGTTTTTGTTACAGGTGAACTGAGATCTATTCAGATTTTGAGGAAAAGCTACAGATCCAGAGAAACTTCCCCATGACCAGCAGCCACAGCCTCCCACATGTCCTCCACCTTCACCATTTCATCCGCCTGATGATCCACCAGCTGCTCTGTGTTCATTTGTAGCTCATTAATCCAACCAGTAACTCCACTAACTGACTCCATTCAACTGGAAATTCCTCTATCAGGTAAATTTAACCAACATGTAAAAACAGTGACTACACTTTGTATGTGTATCATCATATTTTTTATTTAATTATTTATAGATGTAAGGCATTTTTGAGTTTGATTAGTTGACGACTAATGTTTCTTAAAGAAACGTGAAGTGGTGTTGTCTATGTTTCATTAAGAGATGTCATTTAGGCTTTCTGTAATAAATCTTGTAAATGCAAGAACTTTTCCTGACTGTACTGTAGCTATAATTTAGTTTCATACTGTCAATGCTTGCGCCAAAATTGAAACGGTAGTACCACAGCACTTTTGAATTTCAATCATCAGAATACCGGGATTTTTTCGGCTGTTTTAAAAAGCTTAAGTCAGTCTTTTTTTCCATTGATACGCTTCCCTACCGCTCCGCACCGTAGGGGGTAAAAACAAAACAAAACAAAAAAAAAAAAACGACGCACACGTTGTGCAAAACTCAGAAACAGGAGAACCGGGACATAGAACGGAGCGACAAACTAGATGTGAATCAGGGCATAAAAACAGAGAATCTGACGCTGACGAGTGTAAAATCAATACGAGTGACAAATCAACACATGATGTGAAACACATGACGATTAGGTGGCGCAGCAGGTGATGAGTGAAGATTACTGATGGTCAATAAACGATAAAATAAATCTAGCAACTGGAAAGAAACTAAAGAGGACATAGCAATAAACCAATAGAGGATAATACTAATCAAAGTAAGTTACCTGGATAATGGATAATGAATAATGAATATTGCGGCGCTGCCCCAAAAATGGTTAAGAAACACTGCCTTCACACATCTCCAATGATTGGAGTCTCTGACAATGGCACTTTTTGAAGCCAGGTCTCAGAGTGGAACTTTCCAGAGAAAACCCACTGTGGGGTGGGAAGTACTCTGCAGGTATGAAAACCCACATGTGCAGAACCCTCGGATGCAGGATTTTTTCTACGCATGCAAAGGGACATACAGTAACAACAAAAATGGCACATAGCATTGTACTGTGTGCTACTTAACCTCTTCAGTTTAACACAACTTTAGATAAGGAGTTATATGTGTTACCTGAGCACTGTTTTCTAAATGAGGTGGAAGATAAAGGTCAAAGAGCATTCACATTCAATGGCATGAAAACTACAGTGGATTTAATATAACTGGATTCTTTTTCACAATCAACATCCAAAAATACCCGCAGTTCCCAGGCAGGGGTCTTGTAAATGTAGCCTAAGTTCTTGGTTGATAAGATTCACCAGAATAACTGAGTTTTAAATATATGGAGGTACTTCATTCATACCACTTTAAAATCATGGCCAGCTCACTAACTTGTCAAGTACCAACTCATTAGACTCATAGACACAATGCTGTCTCCCTCTTCTTTTCTTTTGAAATGTGTGAAACGCTGCTAATGCATGGCGGCAGGACAATGCAGAGACCAGAGCAGCAGTCTAGGAGTTCCTCTGTAGTCACCCATTTGTCAGTGGGGGGAAGGCAGCAAACAAAGGCCTCCTATGTGACTTCATTTAAATGTTTACCACGTGTAGGACCAATGGGTGACATATTTTCAGGAGTGCTCATTCATTAGCATGAAGATTAACCATCCCCAGTAACCCACTAGACCCATCGTCTTTTCTGTTTGTCTTGGCAGCTGTGAAGCAGGCGCCATCCTTTCTGCCTCTCTTTTATTTTCATTTTTGGTGTGGGGGTTGAATCTTTCTCATTGAAGCGCCACGTGTTCTAAATTTCAGGGTTGTATGAGTGAAAGCTCTTGAAGGTCCCTGGATCAGTTTTGGCAGCAGCCTGCACACTATCCCAGTGTTGCTTGACTTTCAACTCAACAGCCGCCTTGCTTTGGTTTTTGCTTTGTAATGAAATTCTTTCATTTATCTGCCCTTTTTAATCTGTTGACTTTAAACTTTGGGTGGAAAGTTCACCAATCTGACATTGTAAAAGAAATGTCAAATTTATTTTACAAGAAGATCTTGTAAAAGAAATCTGACATAATCCAAAAATGTAGCTAGCATGTAAGTTGTTTAAATATAATAGGTTGGTGGTTTTCCTTTTGATTAAAACACATTTATTGAGCAAGTAGATGCAAGAGCAACCCTCTGGGACTATTGCTGTATTTTCATTCATTCATTCATTCATTCATTCATTCATTCATTCATTCATTCATTCATTCATTCATTCATTCATTCAACCATAAAGTAGGTGAGAAAGTAAGCTTGATCTAGGTTTTCCTGTAGCAGCAATTACTTTAATAATTGCCCCGTTACCAATGAGTATTATGTTGTACCACAGAGCTTTGTTAATAATTGCTTGATATGGCGCCTCATACTGATGCCAACATTCTCTTCAGTCTATTCCAGAAAATGGCTAATTCAGACAATTCAGCTCCATTAGTTATCACTGCTGGATGTTGTTTTATGACATAAATTAAAAGGTTCACATGATGAAAAGAGCAGTTGTATTTATCACACAGGCCCAAAGGGAGAAGAGCCTAAAGTGTATATTCATTAGGTAGGATATAACCAGGCCTGTACTAATGAGTCGAATACCCAAGGTTTCTGGAGAAATATGTTCTAGGTCCATCCTGGGAAGAAAATGACTTTGCAACCACAGACCTGCCTCTCTCCCCTAAAGCAGACCCAGAGGTTCTTGTGATTCTTTAGAAGTTTGTGAAACATATTAGTTAAGGCAGTTCTAAAGCAATTTCAGGGTTTTTTTTCTTTGAATTTTGGTTGCTTTTTAACCCATTTACAGTCCAGAAAATCAAATGATTCTCAGTGATTTTTTTCTTACTTTGTTCATTCACTTTCCTTGAACTATAAGTTGTTCGGGCAGTTGGGACTGAGGACCAGTGTCAGAAAGCAAAGCTATCCTCTCCCCTGTTTCCTGGCAGCTCAGATCATCCTGGAACTTTAGGTGTATCTCTTTTAAAGACATGTTAAATGTTATTATCTACATTCAGAAATTTCTTGCATGCGCACAACGCTGTAGGGCAAAAAGGCTATTCTTTTACATGACATCAATTTAATTAGCAACACTGCTAGAAAATATTTCTCACTCAAAGAAAAGAATATTCAACCCTTTACAATTTTATGTTTTCAGAGTTGTTTATTTTTATGATTATTAATAAGTGATCGCTGTGGTAGATGGTAGAATTTAACTATCTGCTCTACTGATGATCTGTCAGAGTTGGTATGTGAGTTAACCTTTTGTAACTGAACAGAAACACACCCAAATGTGTAACTTTGCTGCACAGTTCGGTCAAAGTAGCATAACTGACTTACCTCCTCCTCTCTCATTATTTTTTTTTTAATTCAAACTTTTTCCTGACATTGTTATCTAGTCGTCATATTGTGTTCACAATTAGAAGCAAAGCACTGCATCCCTTTTCTTTGTATATTATGCGTACTAGAGATGTGCCGATCAGGTTTTTTTCTTGCCGATACTGATACCGATCACCCATGAGGGCCGATCACCAATACCGATCACTGATACCGATCACATAATTATTATTATTATTTTTTTTTATCGTAAACACTACCGGTTACATTATGTGGAAAAAGGAACCATGAATTCACCTTAATTTAGACAAAAACTTGTTTTTAATAACTTTCTCCAAGAAGAAAACTAAACAAAACAGGCATTGTGCAAATTGTACTGCTATCAATAACACTATCTTTAACAGACTGATAACGTATGAAGGCTCTGAAGAGGCTAAATAATGCAAAGAGCCTAAATAAAACCTCTCAACATTGCCAAAAATATTCAAGTATAAAACTTAACATTCAAAGGCAAATACAGGTTCCATTACAATAAACAATCCTGAGTTACTGCATGAAAACTTCCTGATAGCATGGCGGCTAGCTGATTACTGCTAGTTCTGCGTGGCTGTTTCTGACTGAGCGGAGTAATTATGCAGAACAGGGAGGAGATCGATTATTCTTTTAGAGATTATCTGTCTCATGTTAGGTCAGCGAAAGTTTTAATACGTATGTAAAATGTATTTTTTTAGGTTAGATGCTGCAGCTTTAAGCAGAGGTTCGGTGTGAGAGTCACTACCAGGTGAAGCAGAAGCGGCGCTCCGTCTGTGAAATATTACTACCTGTAGGGCGTAGCAGCGGTTCAACAGCGAGAGCAGAACCAGCGTCTTACATCGCAGCTCGAAGATTTGAATAATTTTGCGGGTTATTTGTTTAGCTTTCTGACCGTCATGCTAATCCGGGTGAGTATTTGTAGCTGTGCGCTGCTTTACCTGCTATCTGATCCTCCATATGTCTTTTTTACTGCAGTGAGCCTCGATGTAGCCAAACTCCGTCAAGTATGCCATTGTTATTAGCTTCGTTGTGTTGATGCATTTTGACGTGCTTCAATTTTCCGCCACAACACGCAAACTTCCCTATTCACTCAGTGCGTTATAGTTCCACATCGCTTAGGATTTGTTGCTGGGCGTTTGCGCAGTGTGAAGGAAAGAGGAGACCAGCTGCACAGGCAGGCTGAGAAATGAGAAGCAGGTGATCGGTATCAGCAACAAGAGCCAATGATCGCCGATCACCGATCATGCACTTTTTCACGGAAATCAGCCCGATTATGATCGGTGACCGATCGATCGGCACACCTCTAATGCTTACATTTAAATATTAGCATTATGTTGACAACTTGACAGTCATCAATGGTAGTCATCACCGGTGAGCAGCTTCCTGGCCCCCCAGCAGGGGATGGGGGCGGGAGCACGCTGCAACATGTCTATCGGGCACTCAATGAAATACATGAAAAGAAACATTTTTGGCCAAGTGTGAATTGAGTACATCAGAGACTGTTTTCCCTTTGCTATATAAAATTTGGTGAAACTTTAAATTTACATGCGGAAAAGGGAAAACTAATTTCTACCAAATAATGACAAAGACAAAATTTAACATAAAATAAATAATTCAGTATTTAGTTAATTTAATAAATTACAGCACTTTTGAATTTAGTTGTTGGACTAAAGTGAGCCTTTCTAAATATTTTATTCTTTCGTCTTATGAAATCATTTTATTGTAGATTTGGATGTATACAGTGAAACATGAAATCCCTCTTTATCTTTAGCTTTCTAGAAGAAAACAAAAGAGTTTAAACTAAAACTGACTGATAATGGAACTATTTATAACTTTACCCACCTTGAAAAAAACGGAATCCTATTAAAGAAAAGAAATGTTATAATATGATGACGCCACCCCCATCTATCACTGCAGGTGTGGTGTATCTTAGGTGTACTGCATCATTTTTGTTTTAAGCAAAACTTATGAATCTGTGGCCAAAAAGTTCAAGTTACAAATTTATTGGTAAAACTACTTGAAAGCAGCAGTAAGTGTTTGTCAGTCATTTAAGTACTCGATTCAGGCTTTCTACGCCTGGAATATATTTGGTTGCATTTGTTGTTTAATACAACATAAAATGTTTTAAAGAAGGTAAAGTGGTGATTAAGTGGTCAAGTCAAGAGCTTAATGAGGAGCAACAAGAACTTCATAAAAAAACACAATTTTTCATGGTTTTTGTGATGTCCTCCTTGTTACATATTTTCTCAAATTACCTCAAATTTGATATTTAACCTGGTGATTCTTTTTTTTTTTGTATCTGTTTCATTATGGGATAATGGGGTTCTCATTTGCACAGTGAGAATCCCATTATCTTATGTAATCACTCGCCAAACTGTGAGTTTGGCTAAACCAGGCAAATAAGCGAACTAAAGGCAGATAACATGATTTTTTCATGGTCTTATTATCCCACACAACTTTAACAGAAGTATGCAGAATTTTGAGATTATTATTGCTATAGCTAAAAATGCAGTTTATTACAATCTTGTTGTCAACAAAGTCAGCCCAGTCTGGTCATTTGAAAGAAATCTGTTGAATCAACACCATCAGCTCATGCTCATATATATGCAAGCCACTTATGGCCAAAACATGGCAGAGTTGGCCTAAGGAAACACTGTGCACTGTATTTGTTTTGAGCTGGCTCTCAGAACCACCAGCATCTTTGAGTCACTGAAAGAAATAGAGAAGAAGCAAAAGTGCAGGCAGAACAAGTTTTTAGAGTGTAACAGGGATAAGCAAGCCCCAGAGTGGGCTTGTGGCGCAGTGTAAAAATGAAAAGTAAACAAGATTTTCTGACAGCTAAAGAGTCTCCTGGCATCAACCATGCTCATGTTCTCCAGACAGAACCATTCCGTGTTACCAAGGGAGGTGTACAGACAGCCGCAGGGCACAGCACACTCAAGCCCTCGCTGTGTGTGTGTGTGGATATTTTATATGAAGTCACATGGTTAAAATGTGGGCCAGCGTTGTGACTACCTGTACCTGTGTGATCAGGAGGGATACATTAAACACCAGAAAGTGTAAACTTCAGAGCCTACCTGCTCTGTGAACCGGACTCCCAGGACATCAGGGTGGACAGGCGGGGGGGATATTTGCATTAGATTAAACTAAAAGGTCAAACACACACTTAAAATCTTTGCATGCATGTTAATAGTGAGCCTAATTGACTATTAATTAGAATCTGAGCTGCAGAGAGGATAACAATAACTTTAAGAGAACATCTAATGATCAGCTTGGTGCAGTGTGGTTCCTTTGCTCACATCTTCTTACTGTTCTGCTTTTCCCCCCCATTGATCCTCAGTGGCTTTGTTAATGAAAACTTAAGGCCCCAAAATATCTAATGCTCCCAGGAGGGATTCTCTACTGGGTTCAACTGGTGAAGGAGGCAAGGATCCACCAGGAGCACATGTGCTGAAGGTAATGAAAGAGCTTTCTAATTACCTTTCCGGTGTTGATTTCCAAAAGAAAGTCCCAGGGATAAGTCACGACAGCTTCTTCATTAGTCTTGCCTCAAGGCAGGAATACATGTTGCTTCAGTTCTAATCTACTCTTACTCACTCTATTCCTCTTCGGTCTGTTAAAAGAAGCTACAGAGGGTTTTTGAGCAACTTCTTGGAAGTCTCTTCTCAATGTTTACACTAAATGTTGTTTAGTGTACAATTAAAACAATTTAAATGGGTTTGGGCATAATAGGAAGAGTGGCTGGTTGACCTGAAGCCATAAAGATCTGCTCATTCGTAGAATGCATGCCCATAGACTGATTTAATTGCAGCTAAATCTTGTCAACAAAATGAGCACAGCACCAAGTTCAGCACCCAAAAGAAATGATCCACTTTGGTATGAGTTGGTATTTACATGAAATGATTGGCCAGAAACTGGCATGCTACACTGGGTGGCACTGGTGCCATCATTGACCAACCAAGTGGTGTCAGACAAACAATTACAATCTTTTATTGTGGAATGAATGATGAGAATATCTATTCAAAAGTTAGATTGTAAGATTCATTAAGACAGGCAGTGCATGTCACCCTCTGTGGGGCCAACATCTCCAAGTGTTTCATTAACTAAAGCAGAGATTGTAAGCTGTGGTGTAATCTGATATTTAAACTCCTAAACACTATTACACATGGGATTTGTCCATTGTATTGAAACAGAACCTGTCTTATAAACTACCTTATTAATTTGAATTTGTGTTGTGAAAAATGATTGAGTTAAGCTCCAGCTCTAACCTGGCTATTGCCTGATGACAACAGTTACACAATAATTAAATAAAAATAAAGCAGTTACACATAATTTTTTTTGGCCTTTGTGAAGTGATATTTCAAATCTTGCATGTCCAGCTGGCCAGGAGGTCTGTATCCTACACTTAAACAGTTTCATGATTAATTTAGATTAGATGTTCTGCTAAAAATATTCAATAATAAATATGTTGACCAATACGATGATGCATTTTGGCAATAATATAAAAAACAAACCTCCTCAGTAGTTTGAACATTAGATACGATTTTTAATTAATCTTTTTCTGTTATTATTTTTAGTCTGTGTAAAAATGTCATGTCAGCTGATCATGTTTTCCTGAAGACCACCCCTTCATCCCAGCAGCCTAACTGGACATACTGAGGGTCGTCATCTGATGCAGAGCCTTTTTAGGTGACATCTGTTGCTGGCTAATTTCTGCATGGCAGCCCAGTTAACAATAAACCAGGTCAGCAGAGAAGGACAGCCCTCAGCTTCTCAAACTAATTCCACTTTATTGCAAACTCAGTCACATGCTCCCTGTTTTCCAAAACCTGGTGCTGGAGTTAATAATCTTGGAGTTTATAATAAATGTTAACCCATTTATAACTCCACACTGAATCACAGTCATTCTGTCACAATCCCCAAAATGAATTGTATTCATGAAGTTTAAAAAATAACATCTTTTGTTGTTTCAGGATTGCAAACTGACAATTTATTTTCCTCCGTAAACTCTGGAAACTTTGAGAATGTTGCTGTTTTATGATCTCTATGGTAATTAGGACATGTGATGCCTTTAGTAATGAAGAGCTGTTTAAAAACAAGCAGAAGAAAAGCTTTTTGCACCTGTTTGTCTGCTAGTTCTTCAATCCCCACCTCTGACTGGCCAGGCTTACCCTGCCCAATGAAAGGCTGCAGTGATATGCAGATGGACGGCAGCCGGAGTCGGATGATCTGCTGATGCCTGACAGCTGGTGCGGTTTGCAGCAGTAACATGCTGTTGCATATCTACAGATGTCTACCAATCTCCCCTGTCCTTCTGTTGCCTTGGGCCACGGCCCCCCTCCCATGGAGGGATAAATGTCAGAGTGTCAGGACGTACAGATGCTGATCTGTCATTGTTTGAGGCCAGGCCAGCGCCCACAATAATAATTGATTTCCTCCCAGCTCCCACTCACAGACACATGACTTTTTGTGGAGGAATCGGTGTCTTTTGTGAAGCCACAGGTGACCTTTAACCCCTGAGCTGACCTCCTCCCACTCACTACCATCCCCCTAGGGCAAACTCACACATAGCTAAGCGCTAAGTCACACTTTCTCACCTTGTCATTCGCCCTTAAGGCACATTTATGCACAGATGCTTTTGTAAGAGGAATGATTGAATCTTCTCCGTTTTGCTTCCTGTCTAGGAGGCCTTGGTGGGTGGTGCAGCCTCCTGCAGGCCATTAGTGAGCAGTGAGCCTCCACCCTTAATTAATAAGGGAAAATGATAGACATGAGGCAAAGATGGAGAAGATGCTGGAACTGTCAGTTGATATTAAACAGTGAGTGATCAACTGATTTTGACAGAACTACATTAATTAGGATCAAACTGGGCTGCATTTAGTCAGATTAAAATTTGAATACTCTCACCAGCCACTTTATTAGGTACACAAGTATAATTGTTCACTACCAGAAATAATAAATTAGCCAATCACATGATGGTAAGTTGATGCATTCAGGCATCTAGATGTGGGAAAGACAATCTGCTGAAGGTCAATGAAAAATTCTCATTTATTACTGGATATGCAAGAATGTCTTGGCTAAACAATTTCCATGTAAAAAATGGTCCACTGGGACCTGGAACACATATCAGTCTGAACTAGCCCGAATAGGCTCAGGGTTCCAGACCTGAAGGGTGGAGAGGGCTTAGGGAGCGGGAGGAGAAGAGGTGAGGCACTGCCCTCTGGTCTGGTGAAGCTCCAGAGGTTCCTTGAAGAAGTTTCTTTTGGGGGGTTATGAGGAAGTTGTTTTGAGAACGAGGATGAGAATTTCTTTGGAATTCATCACCACACATAACAACAACCAGACCCGCATTCTCCACCAGGCCTGGTGTAATATTCTCTTGATTTGGTGTTTACCAAGACTGAGTTATTTTGGGCTCACCGTTATTTCTGAGTGCAAAACCTCATAGGAGGATTCATGTCTGGGAGAGTTTTTCCTGATGTATGGACATTGCATGAGTTACTCCATAGTGGTGGAGTTTAGAGATTTTTGGGTGAAGTATATTTGCATCTGAACAGCTGATTTTTTAATTGCAGCATGCACCGACTTGAGTTGAATTTGGTTTGAACTGGATTTTATGGTTTTTGGTGTAAATTGGATCTGTTGGTCTTGTGTGTGTCGAAATGCTATTTGTTGTGTAGATGCAGTATAAATAAACTGAATTGAGTTGATTGATTAAAACACATAGAGCAGAAGAGCTGTTGGAGTTCTCCAGAATTAGCTTGTTTCCATCAGTGTGTGATTGACACGCACTATTTAGTCTTACTGTAATTCCAAATCCATTAATGTTGCCATGTGAAAGGTTCCTGAGGGAGCTCACACACCACCATGGCGCTACCTTGGGGGAAATTACTCATTATCTGAGCAGATAACCAATCAGATAGCGTCTCTCTGCGTCATCAAGGAGTTGGAGCAAAGGCCCCTTTAAAGTTTCAAATCAAGCAATTTTCCCATTTTTTTAGAAGCTAATTAACTTTCCCCCAGTTTAAAGATACACTTGGGTTTTCACAAGTTTGTTTTGCTCACTCGATCATCCAAATTTGGAGAAATTACACAGAATCGTACCAACACAGAGAAGTACTGAGTGTTATGAAAAAATAGGCAGCAATCAGAAGTGTGAAAAGATGAAAGTAGTGTTTTAGGATGAATATTGATGATGAGTTTATTTGCAAATTACCCTACTTTTGCTACACTGCAAAAGGAGAAAAATACAGGTCTCCTCATTACTTTCTCCAGTGCCAGTGCGATGGGATGAGTCAGGAAAAATGAGCAGAGGAATCACAAATATGTTGATCAGGTATTGTCCAACATACAAGCACACTGAGAACTTTAGACCTTAAAGGGTATGCTCTAAAACAGGGGTCTCAAACTCAATTTACCCAAGGGCCGCTGGAGGCAGAGTCTGGGTGAGGCTGGGCCACATAAAAGATTCCACATATAAAATGTAAAAAATATCCTCAAATGTCATCAACGTTTAATTATTTCTCAATACATGAACTGCAGGCTTTGGCTTTGACAAAGACATGATGAGGGTGTGACAAAATGTAGGGTGCGTTCACACTGCAGCCTGAAGTGACCCAATTCAGATTTTTTGTCAAATCGGATTTTTTTTGCCGGGCCGTTCACACTGCTAAACATATGCGACCTGTATGTGTTCTGCAGTCTGAATGGGGAAACGACCTGAAAGTTTCCCGCATGCACAGTTGAGGGCACAATAGCGTCAGCGTTCTCAGTGTTCTGCCAACCGCCATGAAAAGAAGTAGTGCTCAGTGTTTGTGGAAGGAAACATGGAGGCTAACGGTGGAGTTTAGCTTACATATTTTAAGTTGTTGTAAAACCGGAGCAGTATATTAACAACTTCATCCTCATTATAGTCCGTCATGTTTGTTGTTGACGTTAAGTTTGGATGAATGGGGCCTGGACGTTAGATCACATTTGAATCGGATACGTATCGGATATGGGTCGCATTCAAAAAGAATCCGACCTGTGCTGTTCACACTGCCATGAAAAGATTGGATACAGGTCGCATTACATAAAAAAAAATAAAAATAAAAAATCAGAATTGTGTCACTTTAGGCTGCAGTGTTTATTCCACTTGGTGTCGCTCTTGTTCTACGTTTCATAGAAGCCAGCTAGCAACGTATGGAGAACATCTCGAAGCTTGACGCCATTACCGCTTCTACTTGTCACAGCAGCGCGGCGGATGATGAGCAGCCCGGTAGCAGTCTCCTTTCTCTGTGTTTGATCGTGTATTTGTTAATGATAGAAAGTACCGGAATGGCGACTGCAGGGAAGGGCAACTGGAACCGGCATGTTCCATCATCCGCCATACTGTTGTTACAAGTGTAGTGTGCATGAAGTCAGTGTAGCTTAGCCGGTAGGCTAAGCTACACTGACCCTATGGGCCGCACTAATATTATACTTTGATATCACAGTGGGGGCCATGAGACATCGTCCTGTGGGCTGCAATTGGCCTGTGAGAATGAGACCTCTTTTCTATAACATGTTTTCAAACTGTTTCTATTCACTTGAGTTAATACAGGGTGGCCCACAAAAAAGTAGCCCGCCTTCCTGCCAGAGTGGTGCACCGAGTGAATCCTTCCACAGTGAACACGAAAGTGTACTTGAAAATCCATCCATCCATCCATCCATCCATCCATCCATCCATCCATCCATCCATCCATCCATCCATCCATTTTCTTCCACTTATACGGGGTCGGGTCGCGGGGGCAGCAGCTTCAGAAGAGAGGCCCAGACTTCCCTCTCCCCAGTCACTTCTTCCAGCTCCTCCGGAGGAATCCCAAGGCTTTCCCAGGCCAGCCGAGAGACATAGTCCCTCCAGCGTGTCCTGGGTCTGCCCCGAGGCCTCCTCCCGGTGGGACGTGCCTGGAACACCTCACCAGGGAGGCGTCTAGGAGGCATCCTGACCAGATGCCCGAGCCACCTCAACTGGCTGCTCTCGATGAGGAGGAGCAGCGGCTCTACTCTGAGTCCCTCCCGGATGACCGAGCTTCTCACCCTATCTCTAAGCGAGAGCCCAGCCACCCTGCGGGGGAAACCCATTTCGGCCGCTTGTACCCGTGATCTTGTTCTTTCGGTCATGACCCAAAGCTCATGACCATAGATGAGGGTGGGAACGTTGATCGACCGGTAAATCGAGAGCTTCGCTTTTTGGCTCAGCTCTCTTCACCACGACGGACCGGTATAAGGCCCACATCACGGCAGACGCTGCCCCAATCCGCCCGTCGATCTCCCGCTCCCTTCTTCCCTCATTCGTGAACAAGATCCCCAGATACTTAAACTCCTCCACTTGAGGCAGGACGACCCCTCTGACCCGGAGAAGGCACTCTACCCTTTTCCGGCTCAAGACCATGGCCTCAGATTTGGAGGCACTGAGCCTCATCCCTGCCACTTCACACTCGTCTGCGAACCGCTCCAGTGAGAGCTGGAGATCACGTTCTGATGAAGCTAACAGGACCACATCATCCGCAAAAAGCAGAGATGCGATCCTAAGGCCACCAAAACGGATCCCCTCAACACTTTGGCTGCGCCTAGAAATTCTGTCAATGTAGGTAATGAACAGAATTGGTGACAAAGGGCAGCCTTGGTGGAGTCCAACTCTCACCGGAAACGAGCCCGACTTACTGCCGGCAATGCAGACCAGACTCTGACACAGGTCATACAGGGACCTAACAGCCTGTATCAAAGGGCCCGGTACCCCATACTCCCGGAGTACCCCCCACAGGGCCTCCCGAGGGACACGGTCGAACACCTTCTCCAAGTCCACAAAACACACGTAGACTGGTTGGGCGAACTCCCATGCACCCTCCAGGACCCCGCTGAGGATGTAGAGCTGGTCCAGTGTTCCACGACCAGGACGAAAACCACACTGCTCTTCCTGAATCCGAGGTTCGACTATCCGACGGACCCTCCTCTCCAGGACCCCTGAATAGACCTTACCAGGGAGGCTTAAGTGTGTGATCCCCCTGTAATTGGAGCACACCCTGCGGTCCCCCTTTTTAAACAGGGGGACCACCACCCCAGTCTGCCAGTCCAGGGGAACTGCCCCCGATGTCCATGCGATATTGCAGAGTCGCGTTAGCCATAGGGCTGAAACGATTCATCGAGTAACTCGAGTAACTTGATTACAAAAAATCCTCGAGGAAATTTATCTGCCTCGAAGCTTCGCTAAATTTATTGTATTGTAATAAGCAATGCTGTTAAATACGCAGCACACTGGTCTAGCCGAAGGGTTTTGTGTTGCACAACGCTACCACTTCCGTTAGCGCCTGGAGCACATGTGCTAAGTTTGTAGCTATGGAGGGAAACGGAGAATGCTCAGAAGGAGAACCCCGAAAGCGACAAAAAATGTCAAAAGTTTGGGAACATTTTAGGCTAAACAGAAAGGACAACACAGCACAATGCATCAACTGCAAAGCAGAATTGGCGTACCACAACAGCACGACATCAATGTTGCAGCATCTGAAGAGAAAACACCCGCTATGTGCATCCAACTCGTACACTACTTTGTGTGATAATCTACCATGTTATAGATGTAAATTGAGGCACATTATTTCGCTAACGTTACATCTATCTACTGCTTAAACATAGCGGTTACTTAGCCGGGTGTAGTGTAAATTGTATGTGAGGGTGGAACTGAGAGAAATTATGCAGGACTTAATGTAAGTTTGTTAATAAAAATACGCAGCAACAGATTACAGGCATAAGCTGAAAAGCATTTATTTATTGGTGTCTTTCCATCCTGAGAAGTTACAATCTTTTTTCTTCTTGCTACTGTTATGTATGAATTAGACATTTTTGATTAATATTTTGTAGTAATTCTATATTTGTTGCACCTTAGACTTAAAATATATTGTATAAAATGCAGTATTTACTGTTTTGTCTAAACTTGTTTTATTTTTAAATCAAGTATTTTCTTTATTTATATTTTCTGTTTAAACTTTAGAACAAAAAAGCAAGAAATTTGCTGTACTACTGATTTGAAACTTTACTGGAGGTTTAATCTTATTGCATTGTTATTATCAATAAAATGTTAAAGAGTTAAATGAGTTGTTTACTTAGTTCTTTTACGTGTATGTGTATTACTCTCTGAAGATAAATACATAAACTAAAAGCTGGAGTATAGACATTTTTATAATCATATTTGTGAGCCTGCCACTTTATTATTTGAATATAATTTAATATCGTAGTATAACTTTTCTTCAAGTTAAAGCAAACTACTGTTACAAGAAAAGTTTCTAAACTACAAACATTTAATTGTTAGGGATGCTCAAAAAGGAGATATTGGACTGATCTGGACTAACTGGTGTTATTGCAGATTTGCCAATAGTTTATTTTATAATTTTTTTTATCCGATTACTCGATTAATCGTAAGAATAATCGATAGATTACTCGATTACTAAAATATTCGTATACAACAGCCCTAGTGAGCCAACACAACCCTGCAACATTCAGAGCCTTAAAGAACTCCGGGCGGATCTCATCCACTCCCGGGGCCCTGCCACCGAGGAGCTTTTTGACCACCTCTGCGACCTCGTCCCCAGAGATTGGAGAGCCCAACCCAGAGTCCCCAGGCTCAGCTTCCTCCACAGAAGGCATGTTGGTGGGATTAAGGAGGTCTTCGAAGTATTCCGCCCACCGGCCCACAACGTCCCGAGTTGAGGTCAGCAGCGCACCATCCCCACTATAAACAGAGTTGGTGCTGCACTGCTTCTCCCTCCTGAGATGCCGGAGAGAGGACCAGAATCGCCTCGACGCCGTACGGAAGTCTGTCTCCATGGCCTCTCCAAACTCCTCCGACACCCGAGTTTTTGCCTTAGCGACAACCCGAGCCGTATGCAATTTCGCCCGCCGGTACCCATCAGCTGCTTCTGGAGTCCCACAGGCCAAAAAGGCCCGGTAGGACTCCTTCTTCAGCTTGACAGCATCCCTCACTGAAGGTGTCCACCAACAGGTTCGAGGGTTGCCGCCGCGAGAGGCACCAACAACCTTGCGGCCGCAGCTCCGATAGGCCGCCTCGGCAATGGAGGTACGGAACATGGTCCACTCAGACTCAATGTCCCCCAACTCCCCCGGAACGTGTTCGAAGTTCTGCCGGAGATGAGAGTTGAAGCTCCGTCTCACAGGGGACTCCGCCAGACGTTCCCAGCAGACCCTCACTACACGTTTGGGCCTGCCAGGTCTGACCGGCTTCCTCCCCCACCACCAGAGCCAACTCGTCACCAGGTAGTGGTCAGTGGACAGCTCCGCACCTCTCTTTACCCGAGTGTCCAAGACATACGGCCACAAATCCGATGAGACGATGACAAAGTCAATCATCGAACTGCGGCCTAGGGCGTCCTGGTGCCAAGTGCACATATGGACGCCCTTATCCCTGAACATGGTGTTCGTGATGGACAATCCATGACGAGCACAGAAGTCCAACAACAGAACACCACTCGAGTTCAGATTGGTGGGGCCGTTTCTCCCAACCACGCCTCTCCAGGTCTCACTGTCATTGCCCACGTGAGCGTTGAAGTCCCCCAGTAGAACAAGGGAGTCCCCAGGAGGGGCACTCTCCAGTACCCCCTCTATGGACTTCAAGAAGTGTGGGTAGTCTGAACTGCTGTTTGGCCGGTAAGCACAAACAACAGTCAGAACCCGTCCTCCCTCCTCCATAGGCGGAGGGAGGCTACCCTCTCGTTCACCGGGGTGAACCCCAATGTACAGGCGCCCAGATGGGGGGCAACAAGTATGCCCACTCCAGCCCGGCGCCGCTGACCGTGGGCAACTCCAGAGTGGAAGTACGTCCAACCCCTCTCAAGGAGACTTGTTCCAGAACCAGAGCCATGTGTCGAGGTGAGGCCGACTATTTCTAGCCGGAACCTCTCATCCTCGCACACTAGCTCCGGTTCCTTCCCCACCAGAGAGATGATCTTCCACGTCCCAAGAGCCAACTTCTGCAGCCGAGGATCAGACCGCCAGGGTCCCCTCCCTCGGCTGCCGCCCATAGCACAATGCGCCCGATCCCTTTGGCCCCTCCGACGGGTGGTGAGCCCATCGGAAGGGGGACCCACGTCTCCTCTTCGGGCTGAGCCCGGCCGGGCTCTGTGGGTAAAAGCCCGGCCACCAGGCGCTCGCCATCTTGCCCCACCTCCAGGCCTGGCTCCAGAGTGGGGCCCCGGTGACCCACGTCCGGGCGAGGGAAAACCAAGTCCAAAGTTTGTGTCCATCATAAGGGGTCTTCGGGCTGCGCTTTGTCTGGTTCCTCACCTAGGACCTGTCTGCTTTGGTTGACCCTACCAGGGGCATAAAGCCCCAGACAGCATAGCTCCTAGGATCATTGGGACACTCAAACCTCTCCACCACAATAAGGTGGCAGCCCAAGGAGAGGTACTTGAAAATTTTTAAGGAATTTTACAGATAGTTGACACTGGAAAAACGCCTTCTTCCAACAGGACGGCACGACTTGTCACACATCACACGTGTCATTTGCACACATTCGGGAGGCATTTACAGAAGACAGGATTGTCACCAAAGGATTGTGGCCACCGAGATCGCCGGACTTAACTTGTGACTTTTATCTGTGGGGCAATTTGAAGGGAACAATGTATGATAATAACCCGAGAACTTTACAGCAGTTGGAAGACGATATTCGTAATGCAATTCAGAGCATTGGTGCCCCAGAGTTGCGTTGTGTATTTGACAATATGCTAAGGCACGCCCAAAACTGCATTGATGCACAAGGGGATCATTTCCAGCACTTTCTGTAAAGAGTGAGTAAAGATTTTGGCATTTCAAGTTCTTTATTTCTTTACGGAAGGCCGCCAGCAATACTATATTAACGAAAGCTACTTTTTCGTGGGCCACACTGTAGCTGTACAATAAGTATTTTCATAGAAGAAAACGTCCAGCCACTAATTCTCTATCTGATTTAAGGTCTGCGCTTTGACTAGGCCATTTCGGAATATCCACCATGTTGTCCTCAGACCATCACTCTGAGGCTCCAGCTGGATGCTTCAGGACTTCCAGGATAGAAAATGTTCTCTGGCAGATATAAGAAAACTGTCTTACAGGATTTTCTAGATGTTTTTCCTTTCATTTTACCATCTACAGTCAAAACATTACTTCTGAATTATTGATATTATAGTTCAATATTAATTTATTGTTGATATTTGTAGCATTCAATATCAAAAGTCATCTGATTGCTTACAATTTTAACTTATCAATAACATAACCCATACAGTTTAGATAAACTTTTACATGTTTGCAACTTCTTATTATTAGAGCAGTGGTTCTTAACCTGGGTTCGATCGAACCCCAGGGGTTCGATGAGTTGGTCTCAGGGGTTCAGCGGAGCCTCTGCCTCGGAAGTAAAGACACACTTGTGTAAAGTTGTGGTGACGCCCCGCTTTGCCATCACTTACTGCAGAGGATCACGTTACATTGCTTAGCCAATCAGAGCTGCGGAGGAGCCCTGATTGAAGGAGCTACACTCTCAGCATGGATTTGAACTTGTGTATTTATTTACTTCAGCAAAGCTCACAGTTTTTACCAAATTCTGTAGCTTTCGGTGTACTTCTAAATCTGCTCTTTAGTCACATCTTTTCGGGGTTGCTACTGTCTCTAGTGGTGTGGGGGTGGTCACACAACTTATATAATTACATTACTAAATCAGAATACCGCAAAGTCTTTATTATTTATTATAAATTTTTCATTCTCTTAAGAATGTAGAGCAAATTAAATGATCTTAACAAGACCTTATAGTGGTTCCAGTTTCTCTTGAAGGCCAACCTGTTGAAACTGTGGCAAATTTTAAATACCTTGGGTCGTTCCTGGACAGTCAGCTCAACTGTGCTGAAAACACTGACTATATTTTGAAGAACTGTTCTCAGAGACTCTACCTTTAAGAAGACTTGGTGATCATGCCTATGTCTTGAATTTGGGGGGAAAAAAATCATATTTTATTTATCACTACAGAAGGGTTCAGTGAATGCGCATGGGAAGCTGGTGGGTTCGGTACCTCAAAAAAGGTTAAGAACCACTGGATTAGACATATTTTATAAGACAAAACAGCTCAGCACCTCCATGGTTTGTACTAAAGTCTCATGCTGTTGGTTTTAGATGGTAGTTTTAGGTTTACCTTTAAAAGCCCAATCATGAACTGGTTCTACAAACTAACCTTTGTCTAAAAAGGGTTGGAGATAACTGTCTCTGTTAAATCTCTCAGTTTTATGTCACATCACTGCAAATAACTCTAGATGACTAACAATATGCCACCTCTATTTCTGTAGAGGCAGCATATCTTCAACATAGAATAAAATGAATGTTCTTAGATTGTTAATTTCAAACCAACAAAAGTCATGAAAATCCCAAATTGTAATAAAACTATCTAATTGTAAAATCTGGTCTTATTCTTCACATGTCCCCACCCTGGGGTTACATCATCCTAATACACCTATTAGGACGTGAAGAATCTCAATGACTGTTGAAATGATTACTTTTTGCATTAATCTGTAAAGAATAAGACTTTCTGATTATTCACTGAGAAGTCAACACCCAGTCACTATGGAGATTTGCTGCTGTGAAGCACGTGGAGTTCCTCTTTTGGTGATTTAACAATCTGCTCATTTTCACTCAAGACTTGCACACAACAAAATATCTGAATACTTACTCCTGCATTCAAATATTATTTTACTGTTAATTCTTTTATTTAATAATTAAATAAAATCTCAGGTATTTCGACACACCCTGCAAGCATATGTAGTGTATTTTCTGCACTATAAGGCGCACCTAAAAATCTTCAATTTCCTCAAAAGCTGACAGTGCGCCTTATAATCCGGTGCACCTTATATATGGACCAATATTGAGTCACAACAGATCTAG
The DNA here is from genome assembly GCF_904066995.2 of Poecilia reticulata. Taxonomy (NCBI): domain Eukaryota; kingdom Metazoa; phylum Chordata; class Actinopteri; order Cyprinodontiformes; family Poeciliidae; genus Poecilia; species Poecilia reticulata. Next base: position 2,798,641 of record NC_088839.1, read on the forward strand.
CAACTATGGTAAGCAGCCGCCGACTTCATTTTCGCCCGTAGAAGAAGAAGCGCGTGGTGCATGCTGGGATAGTTGTCAGAACGCTGGTTTGTTAATAAAGTTTGACTGACCTATCTACCTACTGACCTGATAATCAGGTCGTCTGCAGGTCATTTAGCACCAGGTTCTCCACCAACATGCTGTGCGCGAACGGAGCAGGGTCACCATCGTCTGGCCACGCCCCGGCCCAGTCATGGAAGGTTCTCCTCGCTGACCGGAGTCGGACTGTTTTGTTGACATTCTTTATGTCAACAAAGTGGCTTTAGATATTCATCCGGCTTTAGACACACATCCTATACATTTAAAGCCAGGGGGTCGGGGGAAAAGAGACAGAGACTGCGGCAGCAGCGTGTCGGTTGGTCTGTGTTACCCAGAAAGCAGTTAGTCACAATATCGCAACACCAACACCGTGAGTGAAACAATGACTGGGGCAGCCTATTATATAAAGTACTCGGGGACCACTTCTTTATTATTACACATCCACATTTGTAGAGTACGGAACAAATCGCCTCCCATATTACGGAACGGGTGACAACCCTAACTGTAGCGTCTATTCTATGCGCCTTATAATGCAATGCGCCTTATATATAAAAAAAGTTTTAAAATAGGCCATTCATTGAAGGTGCGCCTTATAGTGTGGAAAATACGGTAGTTAAAGACAAACATTTTTATTTGAATTTCAATCTTATAAAATGCCATGACAAAAAATATTAACATTTTTCTACTTATTCGTGGAAAGTATCTTTACTGATACTGCAGCTAACAGTGGCAGAAATGCATGTCTGTAGTCTGACTGTCAAAATTCCTTCTGTCACCCACACAGACGTGTATGTTGTTTGATATTTTAAGACTATATCTTTGGTTAGGGCTTCATTTAAGGTTGAAAGGCCTCTCTGCCATCACCCTTAGTCTAACACTCCTTAATTGCAGATTCAAACTGTTCAAACTTTCTCATTCTGTTACTTCCTGTGTTTGTCTCCACTAGACTCCCCCTCTTGGCAATGAACACTAGGGTCGCTAAGAGCCACAGTTTGGCCACAGCGTTTTTTTATGTGTGCGCGTGTGCGTGCATGCGTGTGTGTGTGAGAGAGAGAGAAAGTAAGTGTGTGTGTGTGAAGGGAATTTTGAAAATCAGACTACAGACATGCACATTACTGACTACACACCATATGTGGGCAAACATATTTCACCACCATGCCAACAAAACCATGAAAGCACACACACAATGCATGCAGATGAAAATTAACCTTACCACGAACCCACATATGAGCACGCACAACTACACACATAAACAACGCACACACACAACATACACGCACACACACACTCCTCCCACACTTTTCCTCTTGGGGGAATCAGTTTCATCTGGAGCCTTGCGGTGTGTTTCCGTCTGTCTCCTGCTTTCTGCTCCCCCTGCCCAGTTCTCAGTTGCCTCCAGACTATGTAGAGACCCCTTATTGTCAAACCCCGAGCAGAACTTCTCAGAAGTGGATCACCACAGCAATAAAGACACATACACTCCTGAATATGTACATTGAACAAGTCCTGATCAAAATACTGACTTTATCAAACTTGAAATCTTTGAGAGTTAATATGGAAACCCTCCATATTAACCATATTAACACGTTGAATGCTTTTAATAGCAAGACTTCTCTGAAACATAAAACCTCTCACATACACAGAAGTAACTTCTTTAAAATGCAACTTTGTCAAAAATTACTTTTGATACACACTTCACTAACTTACCACTACCAGACTGGTGTAATATGTTCTCACTTCACAGCCACAAACATGCATTCTCTCATTTTTTTTACAAATAAAATTCTGAAAGTTTTGGCTTTAAGTCTTCCTGAGTGCATCATTTGTAGATGCCCCCTGACAACTGCACCAAGTCATTGGGGGCATACCACTATCTCATAACACTTTGAGATAGTGGAAAAAGACAATGGGTGTTATGTTGTTCAATATTATCTTATAATACCATATTTACAAAAAGGTGTGAACACAAACTGATGATGACAAAAGAAACCAGTCATCAGTCAAGACTGCCAACAACTTGTCCCCGAGAAACAGGTGGGAGATAAGGCACCAAATACCAACAGGTTGATGTCATGTACCTTTTCAAAGAGCATACAAACCAGATAAGGCAATTGATAGCATACGGTTCAATGTTGGAGGTCTGAAAGTGTCACCATGGCTCTCTGTAAAATATTTAAATTTCTTTCTTTCAAGAGAGTTGGGGTCTTAACGTATTTATAACATATTTGGCTCCATTTTGACAGAACAATAATCTATTGTCCATGGAAGAACAGTGTCTATGAGGCTGAGCCTTAAACTATATGACTATTACCAAGTCCAAAATCAAGGTATTTTGTATTGAGTTAAGTTCATGGAAAATATAATAATTTTGAATGTGTTAAACATGTTTGCTTAAATATGTTAAAATTGTTATAAATAATTAACAAAAAACTGTACTTACAGGTACTTGAGGTAATATGGTTTAAGTTAAAAGAATTTGGAAAAATGTACTTAAAACCATTTTATAGAAAAGTAATCATCACCATATTTTATTTTGAAGGGCTCATGGTTGTAAGAGGAAGTGGTGTAGAGCAAAGCAACTTTACTGGTCCGTGGTTGGCTGAGAATCAGGAGGGGATAGGAGAGTGGAGTGGAGAGCAGGAAGTAACATGCAGGGTATAGAAATGAGAAAGGAAAGAGATCAACCGCACTGAAAAAAACGCGGCGGAGTTATTAAGAAACAAGTGTTTTTGTAGATATTTAGGCTTTCAACTCGACAGTCTGTTTATAGATATCAACTTTACACTCTTGTTTACAACTACTGTGATAATTTCAGACCGGAATTCATTGCACAGTAGGTGGAAAGTCATATGTAATGCTCGCTAACGCATTAGCATTCATTAGCACAGTGAATAGACATTGAGTACTGTGAGCTAACTCGGCTAACATAACACTTAACTAAGGTTTCCGTCGTGGGAGTGTTCCAGAGTCAAGCCTAGTGCAGAGAGATGAGCTTACACTGAGAGTTTCTATGACTGTGCTGGAGGACTGTGTCTGCGTTGGACTTTCCTGCTGTTGCCTGAATCCTGTGGACCGAAGGACTGGTGAAGGAGCTGAAGACATCTTCCCAACTGGGACTAAGGACAGGTGAAATTCCAAGAAGGTTCAAGATTTTCTTTGGAGTAAGGTATCACAATTCTATGCTTCATCATCACATCAGGCCTGCAATGTTTTTTTTTTGGAACTATATCTTAGTTAATTATTGCCAGCTTAGCTGGACATTGAAGTGTGGGCCCACATTAGTTAATATAGGTTTTGTGAAACCAAAAGACTGAAACATTTAGCATTTTTGTGAATTTACTATTGTGTTTAATATATGTTCAAAAGTTCTAATCTCATACAGGTGTGTGTGTTTGATTTTTTGATAGAATAGTATTTGGAGTTTATTATTCTTACTCAGAGGTATATTATTGGGTGAGAAGAATAGAAAAGTACTGGTGTATTTTTACTCTAAGGTGAGTGAAACAACATAGGTTTAAACACTAGTGTATTACAGTTATTATTTGTAAGTTAACAAACTCAGGGGCCCTTACCTACTTTAGAGCGGTATAACTGGGCTACATGAACCATGGAAACCTTGTGTCCTGGTGTAACCCAAGTTTGACTCCAGTTCATTTGAGGGTCTCTCTCCTTGATGCCTCCCTCCCACTCCAGCGAACGGCAAAGCCACTTATTGACAGACAGTTTGACTGCAGTCCTTGTCAGTCCACTTTGGGTCAAACTGCAGCATCTGAAAGGCGCAAAATTAAGAGCAACGAAGATAGAGTGTATTCAATACAATTTCTTATTATTTTTTGATTGGCTGACTCGCACAAAGTCATTCAGTAACAGCACACAATTGGTCTGTTTGCTTATAATGGTCAGTGTAAAGTAGCCTGCAAATTCTTTGGTGGGGGGCGGTGAGGGACCTGGATAAAGGCTGGGGGGGCGCTGGGCCAAAAAAGGTTGAGAAACACTGATCTAGATGAAACCAGCTTCTAAATGCTGCTGCTTCAGTCAGCATCTGCTGGGTTTAGGATCACATCTTTGAATCTTTAGGCTGATACTGAATATGGGAAGCACATCCATCACTTCACACACCGAAGGTTTAAGTGGTTTTGGATCTCTGTGGCAGAGACAGGTTTCAAACCACATCCCAGAACCAACCTGGGATGTGGTTGTAGTGTGAAGCACAGCTACTTATAAACAATGTGTGGTAAGCATAAAACAGCCTGAGTTCTTGAAGGAAGTTTATTATAGTCTGCCTATCAGGCATGGATTGTTCAGCTTGTCCTCTGCCTTGTGGTATGCACCTTCCTCTGTGATGAGAATCTCTTATTTAAAGTCAAAGGAGATAGTTGCAGTGTTGTAGCGAAGTTTGTGTAGAAAATGAAGATAGTCAGAAATCTTGCTGGTTGCAGAAAGATGTTTAGAAACTGAGCTCAAACTTCAAACTCTCCCTCCACGCAGGGCTGCAGTAAAGGAAAAATGATGACGATTCTAGGGGCCATGACCAGCAGGGGGCCCTCCACAATTTAATTATTTATATTTTGTTCATAGACATAAAATAAAAAAATCGGGGTCCTGTCAAATACAAAATTAATCATATTGTATTTTCAAAGATTGTTTTTAACAGTAAAAATTGAATGTTGCCACTCCAGACCAAAACACACACATCCGTTGTTGCCCTGAACTCACCTCAATCTGCATGAAATGGTTCGTTCCTGCTTGGAGCGCTTAACAGTAAAGTATGCAGCTACAGTCAGTAGAAGCTGCAGCTGAATACAATGGCGACTGAAGCAGTTACTATGCTGCTAAGAAAAGTTATAAAATCAGGTTTTCAAAAACAAAATAGAGAGAGGGAGAGAGAGAAAAAGGCAAGAGTGTTAATTTATAACCCAGTTTTTCTCCGAGAGAGGTGAGTAGACTGTGTGAGATTATCGTCCATTTAGCATAGTTAGCTTAGCTACAAATTACTGTTTGCCTCCATTTCACTAGCATTTAATGAATTAAGGAAACAAATTACCAACATATTCATATATTTAACTTGTCCTTTGTACCTTTTACCACGTCCCTCCTGACCCATCCTCTCCTGGGTGAAATTGAAGCTACAGTATTAAACTTTTACATAAATATTTTTTTTCACATATTTTTTTTTAAAACTGTCATCATGTTGTGACAGTTTGGTATGAGAGGTAATCTGCCTTCTCCCAGTGCTAGAAACAACCAGTCAGTGGCAGGAGAGTTTTAGTGCTGTCAATCACCATCTCATGTGGTGCTGCTCATCCTTCCTCCCCCTTGATTTGTGCTATGCTGCAGCTAGCATAGCATAGAGCTGTGCAGATTCAAACTGTGAATGCTCAGTTTAGTTAGCATAGCTACCAATGATGGCAGATAAAGAGTTTCTTGTAATGATGTTGTTTCTCCACCATTAGCACATTTAGCAGTGAGTGAATGAGGATGATTGACAGCGCTAAGAGCGTCCTACTAGTTCTGATTGGTTGTTTTGGTCAGAACGATGCATTACTTTAACCAGTAATAGTAATTCAGTAAGGAGGTGGAGGAGATTGATTGTTTTCACAGATTATCTGTCTCATAACAAACTGACAGCTTTAACAAATATGGAGAAAACATTTTTTATTAAAGATATGTACTGCAGCTTGAATAAAATGCAACTACATAGCATTTTTGAGAAGTCTGGATTGCTTCATGTGTGTTTTGCATGTTGCTTTTGACTGTTGTTCATGGGGAGACATTTCAGTATCTAAAACTAATAGAAAAAAATGTAAGCAACCTACTTGCATACTGGATGTGGACTGTTGGATGTTAAATTCATGAGCAGTAAATATTGTGCTAATTATCAGTATTGAACCAAAGAAAGCAAGGCAGATGCAAGCCTTTAAAATTGTGATGCTTTTTATGGGTCAAATAGACTCAAAAAATTGTAACAGCAGCTGCGCGGGGGGCCCAATCAATTTTTTTGTCAAGGGGCCCAAGATTCCTAGCAGCGCCCTTGCTCCATGGACAGAAACCTCCAAGGTTTGGAGCATTGCTCACACCCTCTCCACAGGGTGTGATGTATTTTTTGTTGTGAGTTTTAAATATTCTATTGCAAATAAACAAAACATAAATGTGAGTTCAAGAGAATTTCCCACTTAGGGGTTAAAAGCCAAGTTATGTCTACCTACTAGGGTGAATGGTATTTCCATCTTTTTGAACTTGTAGTGCATGAAGTGTTCAGAATGAAACTCCACTGCGGAACAAGGATTCATATCATGAATGCTAACTATCTCTGAGAGCCTGCTTGGTAGAAGATGTGAGAGCAGCTCAGCATGAATGCATGCAGCGTGTGAAAAGGCAAATCCCCGATGACATCATTATGTGGTCCATACTTCTGGGGAGCCGGGGAATAAAGACTGCTCTGCTCTTCTGTATGCTTTCTTTCTGTAAGCTGCATTTTCCGTATCAAACACAAAGCACTGACCTGAACACAGTAGAATGTTTATACTCCTGTTGGAAGACTGTGTCTGTGAGGTTGGCCAGGATCCTTCTGGTATTCTTCTTTCCGTCGGTGCACTCAGGTTATGTAGTTCACTTCTCCCCTCTGCATCTGGGGTTTCATCGGTTAGAAAGCCAAAAGCTTCTGTGCAGGAAGTGCTTGAATGCTTCCTGTTCTTTTCAGTAAATTGTGTCAAAGTATTGTTCTTCAAGCTGATGATTTGCTTGGTTTCCTCAATGATGCATTATCCCCCATGAATCGTCACACCATGTGCGATCACGTATGGATTTGGGATAAGGTGTGTATTGAGCTCTGCCTTTAAATCCAGGTTACTTCTGCTGAAACTGATCTCAGATGACCACTAGCCACATTTTTCACAAATGGTGCTAGTGGTCATCCTATTTCTGTTTCCTATCTTGATGCCGCTGTCATTTGAGATTGTTGTCTTTGTCACAACTGAACTCCTGTTAATCTTGTCCACCACCATAATGTCCGCCTGCTCAGCCACTGCCTCATTTGGCTGTGGGAGTCCCACAGGAGTTTAAACGTCAGCTGAGCACATTATGCTCACGTAGACCACATGGAGCTCAGGAGGGTTTCTTTGCTGTGGTTGTTAGTTTGGGTTATCTGAGTTGGAGTTTATGCCAAACTGTTTATGGTGTTGGAAACTTTATGCCATGTCTTTATAAACACAGAAAAAGAGGCATTTTTCATGTTTGTGTGTGTGTGTGTGTGTGTGTGTAGAGGGGTAGAAACCAATTTTTACTGGATACATTTTTGTTTCTAAACCTCAGTTTGTTTCCAGTTCCTCTTCCCTGTTTTTCCTTCGGTTTTTCTTCTTTTTGCTCCCTTACAAACTTCCACCCAGCCCGTAACAAAAATAAGAGTGTTTCACATGGTTTGAAAAGTAATACCTTCTCTACTCCACCCCCAGCATTTTGAGAAAACTTAGAACAATAAGGTCCTTTATACTCTGTGTGTGTGTGTGTGTGTGCGTGTGTGTGTGTGTGTTTCTCTCTCATGGCACCACTCAGCCTGAGAATGCCCCCATCCATCACACCACTGTCTAAACAGAGACAGATAGCCTGTTTCAAGTCCAAGGTTTTTTCTGCGTATTTCCTACAACACATGCATTTCTAAGAGCCTCCCCTATTGGTTCATTCAAACTGAATATTTCTAAGGCGGTTATATGCAAATCTTTCTGTAATAATAAAACCAGTAGTCCCAATAAAGCTCCATCTCCATCCAGCTGTTTGGGAGCTGAAACATGTTTGTAGTGTTGTGGAAACAAGACACGTTCTTGAATAACTGCATTTATTTAACGCAGCACATTAAGTACAACTAACCGAACGAGCAAAATGCCATTATCCTTCTCTAACATCCTGTCGCTTACTCTTCCTACCGTTTCTCACCCACATCTGCCAGTGGCTCCACCTAGTGGCATGGAGTAGTATTACACAACACAACAATGTTCATACATGGGACTTGTCCTTCATAACAATTCGTCTAAACATCAGGGTTTGTTTTGACTTGTACGTTTCACATAATTTCCCTTGCTGGGGGGAAAAAAAAAATCAGTTTTTCAATTAAAGTTAGTGGTAGGTGAGGGATGCCCACAGGATTAATGAATCACCACAGATTCCACAGAGTTATGTTTATCATTTAGTGAGGCAGAAATATTACAATGTGAATGAAAGACAAAGATCAAGTTAAGAGCTACCAGTAATTAAAAAACAAAATAAGATCATGAGGAAAGGCATGCTTGAATAAGAACATCCTTACTGCTTTTCAAATGAGTTGAGACTTTAAAGACAACAGAGGAAGATCATTAGATCATTTTCAGAATAAACCAATTTTCAACATTTTCTTCTTTTTTTTTCTTCTTTGTTTTTTTAACCATTTGATTTTGTTTGCTAGACTCCAGAATATTTTCTAGAATCTTTTTGCTGCTTCTATCATGTTGGTGTTTGAAAGGACGTTCACACATGACCTCAGAGAGAGCAGCTGATGGAATGCATCAACTGAAGAATCCAGCAAACTCATTGTGGGGCCAAACTGATTAAAAACAATTTATTTGTAAGAAAAAAAGATGCCAAACTTCATTGCCAAAGTTCAAGTTCACTCTTCAGCAGTGGTGGAGAAAGTACTCAAAAAATGTACTTCAGTAAAAGTTCAAATACACAGACAAAAATGTACTTAAGTAAAAGTACCACATTAACATTTTACTTAAGTAAAAGTAAAAAAGTACTGTCTTTTAAAAATACTTAAGTATTAAAAGTAAAAGAAAACAGAGTAATGAGCATGCTCTGTGTTCTTACGTTGTTTTATTTATTCGACAATTAAATATACATATATATAATTTTTTTTTTTTTAATGAAATAAAATAACAGCTACTGCAGTGTACGCAGAGCATTACAAGAACAAAGAATGGCTCTCAGTGAGGCTTCAGTCCTATCAACTTTAGTAAAGATCCGTCCAGAAGAATCGGTTCATTCCTGAATGTCATTTTACTATATTGCACTTTGGTCACAGCGTTGTCCCATATCTGTCAACACCTCCACACAATAATTCAGCACATGAGCGACAACTTTTTTCATCGCAGATGCAACGTGTTTCTGTACAGCTAGCTGTGCTAGCATCACGTCCACAGATCTTACCTTTCTTTAAGCTTTCCTTCCAAGTGACGTTAAAAATTGGACGAAGTTCCCACCGTCTGTGAAAGCGAAGCGCTGCTGATTTTACATGTCGCCATATCTTATGATTTATGCAGCGCTATTATATTACTGATGATCAGACATCTTCTCCCGCTCAGAGCCGCTCAGAGGAGAGAGGGAGGACGCAGAGCTCCATGTCTTAGAGCTCGAGTAAAGGTGGAGCCGATGGGTGACAACAGACACTAAGTCACGTTATTGCTTGGATTTTACGGCGCCACCTTAAGTCCCTGAACTTCACATTTTAACAGAAAAAAAGCGCAATGCGACTTGGATGTAATGAGTAATGCGACTACATTTATACACTACATTTATACAGTTTTGTATAAACTGTATAAACAAATACAAATACAGTTTTGTATAAATGTAGTGAAGTAGAAAGTACAGATACTTACTGTAAAATGTAGTGGAGTAAAAGTAGAAAGTATCCATTATTAAATCTACTTAAGTACAGTACAGATACACGAAAAATGTACTTAAATACAGTAACAAAGTAATTGTACTTCATTACTTCCCACCACTGCTTTTCAGTTTTCTTAAATGATGAAAAATGTTTGTTTATTTTAATCTATTTTTGTCCTTGTTGCTGAATGAATATTTGACTGATGGGAAGTTGGTATGTCTGTAGCTGTGACCACAGCAGGTGATTTTAATGCAGATGAAATTGTGTTAAATTACATAAATAGACAAACACAATGGTAGAAGTCATTGCACATTTACTAAGGTTGCAGTCACACCGACTTCAGATAGCTGCAAATGGACTGCACAGGACACGGATTTAGTCATTTTGGGAAAGCGGTCATGTATTGATTAGTCTCAGATTTCTGGCAGACTTTTATTCCGTCTTTGAGTCTTTTCCCTCATTCTCTCTCCGAGCTCTCCATGTTTTTTTTTCAGCTCTGCCATCTACGTTTTCTTTCTTTTCCCATCCAGGAGAGACTGTTTCCATCCGCAGTCTTAAATCCTCACATTAAACACACTCTTGGAAAGAGAGAGAGAGAGAAATTTAAAGTTCAGGATTTTTTATGTCAAGTTCAGCAGCAAAACCACACCAGACCTAAAACCCGAGGGATCTCTGTGCTCCAGACATGAAAAGTTAGCAGGAGGATAAAAGTGAAAAGCCTTGTGGAGAAAAGAAAGAGGAGGGAGGAGGGCAGCAGCGGGAAGAGCTCTGGCTCCTCTCAAACTCTCAAATTGCAGCTGTTTTTGGCTTTCTAAAAAACCCACCAGAGAGAGTTTGGGGACTGCAGCTACTCAAATATTGTTTTTAAATGATGTAAGGAACATGCCATTCAGGGGAGTCACAGCTCAGCTCTGGAGACTAAAGCTCAGGAAAGAAAGCATCTGTAGGCACAGAGGCGACCAGCCTCCCAGACACACATGTCAAACTTCAGCTCACATCCATGCAGATACACTTATTTAAATACCAATCTATAACATCTAAATCTGAGGGGGCCCAGAGCCATTTCTGCTGTACTGTACATATGTGTTCTATACATGGAGCAATTGTGGCTCTTAAAAGACATGTTAATCTGTAAAAATTACCATGTCTTTATTCTTATTAAAGAATTAAATTCTTTATTCTTATTTTAATATTTTCTGTTGGCTTTGTGGCAAAAAAACAAAAAATGCATATGAACTTCTAGGTCTTGCCTAGAAGTTGCTAAATATATTAATAAATGTTTCAGATTACCTACATTTAAAAAAGTAAAAAAAAAGTGTAATATTTTGGCACTGAAGCAGTAAAATCATTCTCTAAATCAGTGGTCCCCAACCTTTTTATTACCGCGGAACATTTTGGAAAACCTTGCTGCGGCCCGGGGGGGAGGCGCTGTTGGTGTTCTCGCTAAATCCTGAATATACCCAATTTGGGTTGTCTTCGAGTTTTTATCGCAACTTGTGGGATTTTTCCTGTCTGGGAACGAGAATACGACCTGCTGAATGTGACAGGTAGCCAATCAAAAAGCGCGGTGACGTAAGTACAGAGGGGAATCCCAAACAGCTGATGTGTCGCGCAACTGAGTCCGGTGGATATCAGAGATTATATGTGGAAATGTTTATTATTATATGTAAAGGTCATTATTACGTTTATTCAGTTAAAAATGTTAACTATGAAAAAACATTCACCTCAAAATCATAGTGCAGCAAATAGAGCGGCTGCTCCCGTCGTCTTTTATCCACCGCCTTTTCTTTTTGTTACGTCTTTTATCTCTTAAAATGACTCCACAAACTATCACTACTGCTTCTACATCATCATCCGTGTTTGGTTATTCTAAATTCCCCCTATGTTGGGGGTTTTACTGGATTATCCTCTGGAATCGGGATGTTTGTGACTGGAATTGGTTCGTGTTGCTCCTGCCTTGGACACACGAACCAATCGAACCTGTTGGACTTTTATCAGCTTTGTGGTCACAGAGGTTTGGAGAATCGGCCGATAATTCTTAAATCTTGCCGTCTAAACCAGGCTTAAGACTCACAAGCTCTACTCATCTCCTCTCGACCTCTGCCCAAACGCTGTGACTCTGGTCGCTATGGTAACGTTTACATATCCCTTCAAAATAAGATACAGATGTGCCACAAAAACGAACATTTTACTTTCGTGAAAATTTTAACTCACGATAATGACTAACGGGAGCCCTGAGCTTGTTTCTCTGCAACGAGACGGTTCCATCTGGGAGTGATGGGAGACAATAACACCCGATGTGTTGCTTATATCCACAGCCTGCTTGGTCTCTACGTGGCGAAGCAGCTTGAAGCTTCATTGCCTCATTAGCAGCCGGTCGCCGCATGTTACGCAGAGCGGGTTTGTAATGTGGGACTCACCTACCGGTCCGGGATAAATCCATTCTCCTGTCTCTTCTCTGGGCCTTTTCCCCTTTGCAAAGAAACTTTCCAAAGACATCTGATCTGTTTCTTACTCATTTTGCTGCTTGTGGCCTCAGTGTTGGCGCGCAAGTAACCGAGACAATCCGGTTAAAGTATTTTCAAAATAAAAGATCCCCCAGACTCAAATAATACATAAAAAGGAAATATTTCACTATTTCTTGTGCGGCCCGGTACCAATTGGTCCACGGACCGGGTTTGGGGACCACTGCTCTAAATGACTGAGAACAGGAAAATATTAATCTGGTTTAATGTCAGACAGTGAGAAGAAGAAGTTGCTGTGCTACAGTTTATAAATGTCTAGTTTTACAAGAACTTTTCAAACAGGTTGTGGTGAACACAGAATATAAAAATGATCCATCATGGCTGCCCTGCTGCTGAGAAGCAGGGAGACGTTGAGCTCTGGACAGATTCACCTCTCTGAAGCTTGTCCACATTTTAAACTAGATCAAGCCAAAAGCTGTTAATGTTCTCCAGGAATAGGACATTTTTTTTGTTGTTTTTTTTTTCACTGATTTTGTCTATCTGCTGCCATATCTTGATCCAGTCCAAAAATTGCCATGTTAAATATTAGAGGTGTGCCGATCAATCGGCCACCGATCATAATCGGCCGATTTCCATGAAAAAGTGTATGATCGGTGATCGCCGATCACGGTCTCTTGTTGCCGATCACACAAACTGATCACCTGCATCTCATTTCGCAGCCTGCCTGTGCAGCAACAAATCCTAAGCTATGTCGTGTGAAACTCTAACGCACTGAGTGAATGCAGAAGTTTGATTGTTGCGGCGGGAAATGAAAGCACGTGGGGTGAAGCACGTCAAAATGCATCAACACGACGAATCTGATACGGCATAAAAACAATGCCATACTTGACGGAGTTTGGCTACATCGAGGCTCACTGGAGTAAAAAAGACATATGGAGGATCAGATAGCAGGTAAAGCAGCGCACAGCTACAAACACTCACCCAGATTAGCATGACGGTCAGAAAGCTAAACAAATAACCCGCAAAATTATTTGAGTCTTCGAGCTGCGATGTAAGACGCTGGTTCTGTTCTCGCTGTCGTACCGCTGCTACGCTACAGGTAGTAATATTTCACAGACGGAGCGCCGCTTCTGCTCCATCTGGTAGTGACTCTCACACCGAACCTCTGCTTAAAGCTGCAGCATCAAATTTTTTGGCAATGTTGACAGGTTTTATTTTGACTTTTTGCATTATTTAGCCTCTTCAGAGCCTTCATATGTTTTCAGTCTGTTAAAGATAGTATTACCGATAGCAGTACAATTTGCACAATGCCTGTTTTGTTTTTTTCTTGGAAAAAGTTATTAAAAACAAGTTTTTGTCTAAATTAAGGTGAATTCATGGTCCCTTTTTCCACATAATGTAACTGGTAGTGCTTATGATAAAAAAAATAATAGTTATATGATCGATATTGGTGATCGGTATCAGTGATCGGCCCTCATGGGTGATCGGTATCGGCAGGAAAAAACCTGATCGGCACATCTCGATTAAATATTCATCCTTAAAAGTTTGAAATTCTTGTAGCAGAACCACGTATGTAGTTAGAAATAAGTTTGAAACTACAGACATTGTAGATGTGTCTGGATTTTGTTTACAAGCTTATGAAAAGGTTTATACCACCATTCCTAATTTATTCATATTAATCTGCATCAGATCAGTTTGATTTTATTGAGGTGTTTACATGAGGAATTTCTAATTTGATTGCACAATTAATCTGATTATAACAGATCAAGGTCAAAGCAGCTGAGAACAGATTTGTGCTCAGAAAATGGCTAACCTTCACATGTACACAACATGTTAATAAAAAACATGTTTTTTTTTGTCTTTAAGGAATATAAAGGAACGTTTCATAATTGACCATTTTTAAGATCTAATTTTTAAATGACTTCAAATAATTTGTGTGCATATAGGTGTATTGCATAGAATGAAAAAGTCGTGGATAAAACATGCAGTGATCTAACAGAACAACACTGTGCTGTGGCTGTGCTGTGGCTGTGCTCAGTGAAAACCTGGAGGTTTGGCAGGTTCTCATGGTTTAATGGATGCAGTTCATCAAACCATATTTCAAACGCATTCAGCCCTACTGTACTCAATTGTTTTTGAGTATCAAATGTTAGAACATAAAATGTTTGTTTTCATGAATCTGTATTGTGAGTAAACAACAGTAATTGAGAAAAACAAAAGGAAATGTGACCTTAGGTTCATATATGTTAGCCTGTTTTCTCTCAGTTCCAGTACTAAAGTAGATCCCATCCTTACCTCCAGCCCTTTTTTCCCAGAGGCTAAAGCATAAAGTCTACTAATTTCAAATCTAAGTCAAAGAAAACTATTTTTATTACAAGCCATGGCATCATAATCTTACATCCCCCAAATTCATTACAGCCTTATTAACCCTTAAATATGAAACTTCTGTGTGTCACTATTTTAGCATTTAGTAAACAAATCATTTTGATAATTCTAACTGACCTAAAACAGGAAAATGGTCAATATGATATAACGTCATAGTGAGGGAAGAGGCATTGTGTCTTCTTATGCAGATTAAGTGAAATATTACCGAGGCATAATAGTAGTAGTAGAGGTAGTAATAATAATAATAATAATAATAATAATAATAATAATAAAACTTTGACTTAGAACAGTGAGTCTTGGTTGTGTTGGGAAACAGGACTTAGTTTCTTTTCTTCTTCCTTTCTTTAATGTTTCTTTTCTCTTTTGTTCTCTCCTTATTTCTTCCTTTCTTGTTGCATATGCAGTTTTGCCTGTTTGTTGTTTTAGAAACATTTTTGTCCTCCAGCGAGTCCTGATCCATTCAGCCGGCTATATTTAAAAGGTATAAAAATACTGGGAGTTTCCAAGTAATATTTTGGAATGGCAGAGTAGTTTGTTTGTTTGTTTGTTTGTTTAGCATAAATTGAAGTAAACACATCTACTGACATGAAAATGTAGGGAGACGTTTTGACTGAAAATGTTTTGGGATCAGAAGGATTACAAGCTAAAAGCAGAGAAAGTCAACATTATCTGCAGAGATCTGAAATGCTGCTGTTAGTCAAACGTTTGTTTAAAGCAGAAGGAAGTGAAACCTGGGAGCAGGTCAGATGTTACAGAAGGTCAGATGTGCTGACCTTCTGTAACAAACTCTCATTGCAACCAGAGCTGCTTCAACTAAATATCGGGAAGATTTAGAGTCTTAGTGCATGTTACTGTATTTAGTTAGAATCTTTTAGTTATTGTGTTTAATATGTCACCATCATCATAGAGAAAAAATGCAATAAGGTTAATTTTGTTATTAAATTCTAGTTATGAACAATCTGAATTGCCTCAATCCAAACTTTCATTCCATTATTTTTCTTTTTTCCCCATTTTTTCACTATTCCAAGAGCACATTCTATCATTTGAAGCAGAGATATTCCAGAGTGACCACAGATATTAGCAATCAAAATAAGTTTGAATAAAACTCCTAAAGGTAAGAGCTTTATTCATAAAATAAATGACCTTTTCCTTCTATGAATTAAAAAACCTGATAACTATAAAGTGTAATTTCAGTGAGTGTGATTAATCTCTCTGCCTTTCTCAACTCCCAGGCTGCCGTACAAGTGCTGCTGAAACCACAAAGCAACATGAGGTCAGAGCCTGCAGCCAAGTTCCCACCACCACAGACCCACTGTGTCACAGTGTGTGTGTGTGTGTGTGTGTGGGGGGGGGATGGGGGGGCTGTGGTGAGACAGACGGTTGCTGGAGAGAGCCTGACAGATGCCCTTTTCACCAGCAAGCGCAGGCTGTCTGCCACGGGTCAAAGTGTGGGTCAAAGGTCCCCATGCCGGCTGCATGTATGGGTGGGCCAGAAACCGTCGTCAAATATTAACAGAAGGAAGGCTCAACATGCTAATCAGCAGTCTGAGGTGAATCTTTAGATTAGTACAGGTTTATCCAAATATTTTGTTCTCAGCACTGGATCAATAATTTGACTATAACTACAGTAAAACCTGAAGAAGTCTTTAAAATGCTCTCAACAAAACCTTTAAAATCTGCTATGATGAAACACCACAATGCATATGAATCAAATTTAGTTAATATTATAAAATTAATGTTCTAAACTTTCATCTCCAGTTCAGTTTGGTCAGCTGGTGTGATGTCAGATGAATGTTAGAATAGATCTACACTTCAGTAAACCAAGCTTTTATAAACCTAGTTTGTTTTAGCCTCATGTCTGTCATTTACATGCATTTCAAAACTATTCATATCACTTAAACTTTTCAATTCTTTATACTACATTACATCCAATTATTTATATAGCACCAGTTCATCTTGAATCCCTTAATAAAAAAATCATTTTTGTTACATACATGTACATTCCAATTGATCTTTGTTATCAAACCAAATTTATTATGCTAATTATTTTAAAATGTTTGTATCTAAGAAACAGATTGCATCGAGTCATGTACTTGGAACATTCACTCCTGGACGATCATGTAGCGTCAATCACTTGCGTTATAGACTTTACAGCAGACCCTCATAATGACAATGCATATATTGATGGTGAAGAAGAACTTTCTCAAGAGATACCTCCACCAGAACCAAGCTCAGTACAGTCGGTCGGTCAGTCGGTCGTTCGTGACCATCTGCCATGACCAGCTGGGGGTTTGAGAAGACAGCAGAATGCAACAGAAGAACTGATGTAGGATTATTCTGCTTTTTTAATGTTCAACATCCTGCAACAGAGTCCAGCTCACGCCTCACTGACACAAGTGAAACCCTGGAGTGTCTGAGAGCATGAGGAAGGTCCAGGGAGATGGACTTTGATGTGAACCAATCAGTAAGAAGGCGGTAAAGATGTGTCTGCTATGAAACCAACCTAAGTGGGGTTCCAGAAACACAAACGTATAACATTCAGGTATGTTGAAGACATAAAATCTGAAGGGAAAAATGCTGTTAATACCAAAAGACTAATCTTCTTAAGGGACAAAAAATATTATACATTCTGTGTAATCTAATTATGACTTTTCCAGCTAATAAGAATCAAAAGTTCCGAAGAGATAAAGGAAATGAATGTGGGTCATTTTCGACCAATCTATGGCAGTATGGGCTGGTTACCAAACTATAAGTTTTAAACTGAATAAAAGGTAAGTAAATGTTTTGAATACAATGATATAAATAATATTTATAGGAACAGCTGGAATGTGAAAGACATTGCAAGGAAGTTCCTTGTCTGGGTCAGCGTTGACCCACTTATGCTTCTAAGGGTGGATCAAGCGACAGCATTACGGCAGCACTACCGTATTCAAAGATCTGCATGAAATATAACCGATTTGTACAAGAAGGGAGCGATGTTCCACCCTGAGGCCTCCTCCAACAGGAAACGGAGATGCTTCACATGTGTGTGTATGATGCGCCAGAATGAGTTGGGATGAAGTACTAGCAGAGCATGCCTGCACTCACATTCACAAAGACCTGGAT
This sequence comes from Poecilia reticulata, assembly GCF_904066995.2. NCBI lineage: Eukaryota > Metazoa > Chordata > Actinopteri > Cyprinodontiformes > Poeciliidae > Poecilia > Poecilia reticulata. The sequence continues at coordinate 2,816,305 of NC_088839.1, forward strand.
GTTGGGAGGGGTAAATAATGCAAACTATTTTTAGAGGACTGCTCCAATTTCTGCTTCGCTCCTCTGAACCCAAACAGAGAGAGAGAGCTAATCAGTGCTACCTCCCCACAGCCACAGAGACACAGATCCTCAGCCTGCATGAAAATACCTGCAAAACTCTGGAGATTAGCAAGATGAGGCACAGATTACAGCCTCCATTTTAAAACTCAGGATTTTCACAGCTTTATGTGTTGATCTGTTCAGGAACTGCATTTTTATGATATACTGTATTTTTATATAAACTAACCATTCAAATCTAAAGCACAGTGATGTTTTGTAGAGATGAAATGTGTGGTGTTCCACACAGAAATAATTGAACCTCTAGATTTAAGCTTGTTAGACACTTTTGGTATGATTATGCTCCTATGTGTTGGAGGCTGTTTGGTTGTAAATCTGAAGATAAAGGAAATATAAGAAATTGCCATTGGTGGTGCTCTTGCTGTGCACAAGAGATGTGAGCTGGTCCTGAAAAAGAAGAAGAGGAGTTCCTGCACCCCATTTGAAAAATAAATGTTGTCATGTGCTTCCTCCAGTTATCTGCTTGAATATTATTTTATTTGACCTAGAGTATCATACAGAACAAAATGCACATTAGAAAGTCAGCAATCTTTACACTTCTTGCTCTTTCAGAGAGCAAGTCTTCCTGGCAGAGTAAAAAAGCTAACAGAGGATGTGTTTATGACGATGCTTTTATCAGCCATCACAGGAAAGAACACAGGCTATCACACCTGACTCTTAAACCGTGTGTTAACATGACTTGAAATGAAATGCACACAGAGGTGGCCACACACCTTTATAAATGTATAAATCCTAATTTGCGGAAACTAGAGTGCGGGCTGCAAAGTGGCGCAGTTGGTAGAGCTGTTGCCTTGCAGCAACACTCTGTGTTGCCACCTGTCCAGGGTGACCCCGCCTCTCGCCTGGAACGTTAACTGGAGAGGCACCAGCAACCCTCCTGACGCCACTAAGGAACAAGGGTGTGCAGAGAATGGAAGGATGGATAGAGCGCAGCTGCTGCGCCCTGCCACCAGTGGAGGAGAAAGTACTCAAAAAATGTACTTAACTACCACATTAACATTTTACTTAAGTAAAAGTAAAAACGTACTGGTTTTTAAAAATACTTAAGTGTTAAAAGTAAAAGTACTTGCTGAATGCATCACTAATATCATTAAGTGAACCGATCATATTTAATTTTAATACATTAGAAATGTGCCATTTTAATGAACAATGCCACAGATAAAGCATGTTTTTATTGTGTTTACTCTGAAACATAGTTTAGACTTAGATATGTGATTCTAGGCATCATAATTTCAGGGATGGAAACATCTGGTCTCCTGTCCTAACATAACATGAACTTCACTTTTTTTGCCATTAGTGGCCTTTATTTTGAAAGAAATCCAACAGAAAGGGGATGGAAAGAAGGTGGGTGGGAGAGGACAGGTAACCAAGGAGCCAGTAGCAGTGTTGTAGTCAAGACCACCTAACCCAAGACCAAGTCAAGACCAGCATCCCGTGCTACGTGACACAAAAAAAATAACTTTTACCTATCAAAATTGCTTTATCAAATTGATCTGAAAGATCAACATTCTATGGGAATGTGGATCCCATATCTAGTTCCCGTGCTGCACTAGATATTAAATACTTAGAGCTGAAATAAATTTAATCAGTAAAGATCCGTCCAGAAGAATCAGATCGTTCCTGAATATCATATCACTTTATTGCACTTTGGTCACAGCGTTGTCCCATATATGTGACACCTCAGTCAAAACCTCCACACAGTAATTCAGCACATGAGTGACAACTTTTTTTCATCGCAGATGCAACATGTGTCTCTGTACAGCTAGCTGTGCTAGCAACACGTCCATGGAGCTTAACTTTCTTTAAGCTTTCCTTCCAAGTGACACTAAAAGTTGGATGAAGTCCCACCGTCTGTGAAAGCGAAGCGCTGCTGATTTTACATGTCGCCATATCAATTTATGCAGCGCTATTATATTACTGACATTAGACAGACACGCCTCCCGCTCTCACTGCGCATGTCTGGAGCTCCGCGTGCCAGTAAAGGTGGAGCCGATGGGTGACAACAGACACTAAGTCACGTTATTGCTTGGATTTTACGGCGCCACGTTAAATCCCTGAACTTCACATTTTAACGGACAAAAAGCTCAACGCGACTTGGATGTAACGAGTAACGCGACACTTTTGTATAAATATAGTGAAGTAGAAAGTACAGATACATAAAACTATATTTTTTAGAATATTTGCTTTTCATTTAGCAAGAGCAAACAAACAATTATTAGAAATTAATTACAATGATTTCTAAAGCTTTTACAGGTTTTTCATTAATTTGTGGCATTTTGCTTTGGAGCTGCTTCTTGCTTTAATTTGTCCCTCTGGGCTGCAGATTACAGTCAGTCAGTTCTCTGTCTGGACGTAGTGTCGTTCCTCGTGATGTTTTGGCTTCGCTGGCTCATCTCGATGCTTCCTACCACGCTCCCCAACTGACCCTGACCCTGACCGCCTGCCTCTGTCCTCCCTCACATGCTCTTTATGTGTGTGTGTGTGCGTGTGCGTGGGTGTGTGTGTGTGCGTGTGTGTGTGTGTGTGTGTGCGTGCGTGTGTGTGTGTGTACTGAGGCGCCTAAACTAAACTCGTGTATGGTCAGAGGACAACTGGAAAATAAGCCATACACAACCACTGGAGCACACAGTGGTGCTCACATGTTTTACATTCTTCTCTGTCTGCTTGACTGAAAAACAAAGAAACCAAGACCAGAAAGAAGACGGCAAATATGGTTATGAACTGGTCTCCAAGGAAATTCATATAAATGTTTAGGTTCATTATTTATTTTCTGTATTTGAATTCAATACATCATGAATGTGCTACACAAGCATTTTCAGTTTTCTTCTTTGCTCGGTGTGATTTTAAAACAGACGCTGCTGTACGCAGAGGTCTCAGACCTGGAAAACTCAATAAGTCCTTAGTGCAGAACAATATCTATAAACATCTTTATTAAAAGTTTACTTTTCTAATATTAATCAACAACAATATGAAGCTGCATTTGTACATTTAAAAGAATTAAATTGTGATACAGCAGAGACAATATGTAATTTTCCTCTCATTTGTTTCTGTTTATGGATTTTACCTCCATCATCCTCTGGTTCATTTATGCTGTAAATGACTTTTGAGGAGTTGATCATTTGATTTTGCCAAAATGTTTCAAAAAGCTCATTGTAATAATTTCCAAAAGCCTTTGAAACAGAGATGACCAATAAATAGCATCATCAGACAATGTCCTCCATGAAGCTTACAGTCTGGACTTTAGTATTTCAGACAATTCCTGGTAAGTTTGAAGGACATTACAGGTCAACCAAATTCCAGGGGGAGGACCTGGAAATGGAATGATGATAAAAGAGTTGTGAGAACTGAGAAAACTCCATCTGCTGGTAATGATGACGAATACTGCCAGATGAAAACATGTCAGAAGAAAATAAACATTTCTATGTGATGGAACAAAAGATCATTAGAAAACTTCAACAAGAAAGTGTGTATGCAGGTTTGTATTTCATAGCCTGAAGTGTTGATTTACAGATTTATTGAGAGTCAGTAACCTGTTCTGATGAGTGCAATTAATAACATTCCTTTCATATTATTCTAAGTTTGGACACAGTCCAGTGCTTGAGCATCCAAGTGTTATGTCTGACCCGGCTACAAACTGCAATCCTTCAAGCAGAATGCGGGTGCTTGTGCATGTGTGTGTGTGTGTGTGTGGGGGGGGGGGTGTGCGCACACGTGGGTGTGCAGGCGTGTGTGTGAGCGAGTTCGAGATGTCTGGCTTTAATCCCCTTCAAACAGGAAATGTAACATGTGTTGTAGTAATGCTCTGCCTTATTTTCATGTCTTTCATGGTTTGGAGGAGGTAGAATGTGGGCCTGGTCTCTAAACATTTCTAACTGTAATCAGATGGTTCTGTGTGTGAGTAATCCTAGGAGCACTGGCCGGGTCAACTAAAGAATTTGGTTGGTGTAGCAAAGAGTAGACAATATTCCATAAATACAAACACATTTATATGACAGACCAGGAACTTCCTTGCGTTGTGTTGTGTTCATGTTGGACCTTTTAATGTGCTTCAGATGAAGGCCTTCATGGCCCCTCACAGGAGGAGAGATTGCTGCAAGTGTCGTGGAAAAAAATGACTTTATCAAGAGAGTGGTTGAGAAGCAGTAAGGAATCTGTGTAGTCTGTCATGTCTGCTCTGTTAACAGGTGACTCTGGCTGCCTTCATAGGTTCTGATCAGCAGATCTTGTAACAGCAGGTTGTCAGTGTTTCTGGGTGTTTCCCAAAAAAGAGAAGAGGTACTATAGGTGTGAAGATTTTATTGTAATGCACCAAGGAGCTCGTACAAATGGTCTTGCCATTATTTTGATATGAAAAGTGGGTTGTGTTTGATGCTAAAGGCTAAAGAGGACAGCTGTGATCTTGAAACGTTGTGGATAAGGAAGTAACTCTTAGATAGTCTTGAGCATCAAGGAGCTCTTCCCTGCTGTTGTAGGACACTGTATGTGACAGACTTGGTGACAGCTGATAGGTTTCCTGGTTGGTTGATAACTAGGATCAATGAATGAACTTGACTTAGATTCTGTCTGCATGACTGGACTGACCTGAGTCGACTCGTTATGATGTGATGCTCTATAAACAAACTCAACTGAGCGCCAGCATGCCTATGTGTCTGAAACTCTCCTCAGACTTAGGTTCATATTGACATGATGCATCATGCAGCTCTAATTTGCTGGCGACTGTGGGGGCAGTTGCAACTCATTCCAATATACAAAAGAAACCCCGTTTGAGCTGATTTGAACTCTGTGACATGCTTCATTGTCCTTCTGGAAGAATGATGCAGGATCTAACCGGGAAACATTTAGTTCAATCAGATTTTGTCCAGTTTGGGTGAGCTTGTTTGAATTGGAGCCTCGTCTGCAGACCTTGTTTGTAACAGAGTATTTAGCATGACTATTTTCTCTCCATCACTTCAAATCTGTCTGCCAGCCAAATGTCACTCTGTAAAACCTGAGAGACGGAACGTTGACCTAGCAGGGAGGTCAAGGAGCTGAACCCCCACTGCCACCATGGTCCAGGGGAACCCACCACGCATGGCCTGAATTCTGTATTCATCAGGAAAAACAGCATATATATTTATTCTTTTTAGATATGATACCTTTATATCATTTGTCTTATATAAAACAATTTTCATTTATTATTATTATTATTATTATTATCTGAGAAAAGCTACTTGTCTGGGATAAATCCCAGCTGAATCTCAGCCCTGCTGCTTCATGTAGCCTGGCCGTCTACTTTCATTTCTCTGGGCTTTGACATCAAGTGGCCAAAAAGTTCATTGAGTTGAATTCTCTTCAGTAAAACTCCTTTCTTCTGATGAGCTGATATATTCTCAGTATGACAATCATGATGATAATCCAAAACAAAACAATGAAGTTCATTGTTTTGCTCTCCCCTTTACCATTTTAGGCACATGGATACGTAGACGTCTCATTGAGCGCTGAGACCTGCGTTACGTCACCGCCATCTTGTATGTGGCAGTCGAGCGATCGGAGCTCCTTAAGTCATGAGCTGTGTGGACTTATTTCAACCGTTATACAAAACAAACTGGATTAATTGGCATTACCTTTCATAGGTAAGGATGAAAGAAAATATTAACGTGATTTTTATGATCAGACTTACTTTCCAGCCAGAACCTCACTTCTAAACAACCAAGAAATATTTCCTATGTAGCTAAATTGTCCCGAAGTAACCGCTGATTGTTAGCGTAGCAGCTAACGTTTTCATACTGTGTTTTCTAATGAGAGAGAAACTGGTGCTAGGGGAAGTGGATTAAAGACCAGGGTTGTTTTGAGGAGAGGTCAGTCAGGATCAGAGCTGGAGCTGCTGGTCTTCAGTCTGTTTCCAGCTCAGCTTCACCATGTCGGTATTTAGCTATAAAGATGCTACGAGTCAGAGCCCAACATGCTGAAAATGTCTTTTTCTGAAAGTGTCATGAGGCGGTGGTTTACGGTAAGTGAGAACGCAGGCAGGACCCAGGATGTAGCGAGAATAATAAGTATTTAATGAAATAAACTTAACAACCAGGAACAACGGGGAACAGCACGAGGAAAACTGGCAACACGGAGACAGGTGACATCAATAGACAAGGACCCCACGAAGAACACAGACAACAGGTGAGACTAAATACACACGGGGCAATCACGGGAACGAGACACACCTGGGAGACAATCAACGGGGAAAGACGCAGAGACAGGACTAACAGGGAACAGGATCACACAGAAACTCAAAAATAAACACATAGAAACACGGATCATGACAGTACCCCCTCCTCAAGGGGCGACTACCAGGCGCCCAACAGAAAAAGTCCAACGATCAAAAAACAACCCAACAGGGTGGGCGGAGGGGCGACGGCAGGAGGGCAAGAGTCCAGAAAACAAAAACTAGATCCAAAACGAAACTCCAACACCGCAAAACCCTCCGGGGGCCGACCACGGCACAGGAGGTAGACCTCTCGTGGGAGGTCCGGCGGGCGGCGACGCAGGAGGCGGAGCTTGAGCCGCGGTGGGCGGCGACGCAGGAGGCGGAGCTTGAGCCGCGGTGGGCGGCGACGCAGGAGGCGGAGCTTGAGCCGCGGTGGGCGGCGACGCAGGAGGCGGAGCTTGAGCCGCGGTGGGCGGCGACGCAGGAGGCGGAGCTTGAGCCGCGGTGGGCGGCGACGCAGGAGGCGGAGCTTGAGCCGCGGCGGGCGGCGACGCAGGAGGCGGAGCTTGAGCCGCGGCGGGCCGGTCGGAGCGCCGGCTGCTGCAGGCGCTGGAGACTGGGGTTCAGGCGGAGCAGAGGCCGTGGGCTCGGGCGGAGCAGAGGCCGGGGAACCGGCAGGACGGCCGGCTGGAGTCTCGGGAGGAGCACCGGGGAGCTGCGCACCGGCAGCGGACTCGGGGAGCTCTGAACGAGCGCCGGCTGCTGCGGGCGCTGGGAGCTCGGGCGGAGGGACACTAGGGGACTCTGGGGGGACACTAGGGGACTCTGGAGGGACACGCACACCGGCAGCGGGAAACTCGGGCGGCTGCTCGCCGGCAGCGGGAAACTCGGGCGGCTGCTCGCCGGCAGCGGGAAACTCGGGCGGCTGCACGCCGGCAGCGGACACGGGAAACTCTGGTGGTCGAGGGCGGCGGCGACGTCGATGCCCCGGGGCCGGGACCTCCGGCGGCCCAGAGCGATGGTGACGCCAGCGCCCAGGACCTCCGGCGGCTCAGAGCGCTGGTGACGTCGTGGTCCGACACCTGGTGGGCAGATCGCCATACGAGTCCCCCACCAGGGATTCATTCGGTCGTCTCGGTGCCCCGGGACCGGGACCTCCGGCGGCCCAGAGCGATGGTGACGCCAGCCAGCGGCAGGCTCGGACGGCTGACCGGCAGGACAGCCGACTGAAGGCTCTGACGGAGCAGGCCATGCCACCAGCCGTGCCGCCTGACGACCAGGAGTCAGTCTAGCCCCCTGAAACCCCATCACCACGGGGACTGTGGCGACTGGAGACGGGCAGATCGTGGCGGCTGAAGATGGGCAGACAGTGGGGGTTGGAGTGTGCCGGGTGGAACGGAACGGTGGCGGAGCTGGAACAATTGAGGTGAGTCTTTTCTTTTCAAGGAATTCCTCGTGGAGCTCCCCCACCAGGTCCAGCATGAACGGATCCTCCGAAAACATGCCGAACAAGCAACAGAAATCCTCCTCGAACTCAATGTTATAGATGTCCTTTGATTTTAGGAATGGGTATGGGGCTGTGGGGGTGGTAAATGGGTCCATGTTGGAAGGTAGCGTTCCTCACCGTTAGTGTTCGGGTCCTTCTGTCATGAGGCGGTGGTTTACGGTGAGTGAGAACGCAGGCAGGACCCAGGATGTAGCGAGAATAATAAGTATTTAATGAAATAAACTGAACAACGGGGAACAGCACGAGGAAAACTGGCAACACGGAGACAGGTGACATCAATAGACAAGGACCCCACGAAGAACACAGACAACAGGTGAGACTAAATACACACGGGGCAATCACGGGAACGAGACACACCTGGGAGACAATCAACGGGGAAAGACGCAGAGACAGGACTAACAGGGAACAGGATCACACAGAAACTCAAAAATAAACACATAGAAACACGGATCATGACAGAAAGTGAAGGAAACATACATGTATTTTCTATTACACTTTTGGATAATTTCTCTTTTATTCTTGGCTTTAACCTGTGAACCAGGACGTCTCAGAAGTCATTGAGTTCTCCCAGTGTGACCAGCAGACTGAAGCCCTGCCTGTGACCAGTGTTCCCAGTGTAATAAATAAATGTGTTTTATTCTTTCACTTTTTGTGTATTTTTAAATATCTCAATCTGAAGTATTATTGTATTAATACACACACAGCTTATGTAATGAAATGAAAATAATTTACTCTGTTAGAATTATTTTCACTCTGAAAGTTGACATACTGTATAATAATTGTTTATTTCTGGAAAAAAGTAAGAAAAATTTGTAGTTTAATGTTTGACAATGACTGATTTATCAAAATCAAAAGTCCATCCATCCATTTTCTAGACACCCTTGTCCCTTATTGGGGTCGGGAGGGTTGCTGGTGCCTATCTCCAGCTAACATTCTGGGCGAGAGGCGGGGTCACCCTGGACAGGTCACCAGTCTGTCACAGGGCAACACAGAGACACACAGCCATGCACACACACATTCACACCTAGGGACAATTTGGAGAGGCCAATTAACCTGACAGTCATGTTCTTGGACTGTGGGAGGAAACCGGAGTACCTGGAGAAAACCCACCATGCACAGGGAGAACATGGAGACTCCATGCAGAAAGACCGGGGCCGGGAATCGAACCCAGAACCTTCTTGCTGCAAGGCAACAGCTCTACCAACTGCGCCACTGTGCAACCAAAATCAAAAGTCATTTATCAGTAATATATATATAAAAAATAAATACAAGAAAATTAATTTTTTGTCTTGAAACGTTAAATGTACATCAAATTATTGAATCATGTAAATATGTTCTTTAATAAAACACTGTAAAAGTGTCTGTTCATCAATGTCAATATAAAAAGGATCAGAATCATTTCTATCAAATAAAACATTGTGCTCTTTATTCAGAAATGCCCCAAAACAATTAAATAATCACATCAAAAGTTAGAAACTGTCTTTAGTCATTTCTTTGATTACCAAATATATTAGTGTGGGTGAGAAAATGTGTCAATGACAGGTATTTACTTAGAATACTTTGTAGAACGGCACTTTATGAAGTTTGGTCCATTCCCTTGTATTAGCTTACTGGCACAAAGGCCACATTCGATATGGACGATGCTGTGAGGTATCTCAGCAACGGGCCGACCTGCTCCATGAGGCGTCTATGTATTCCTGTCTATGTTTTTAGGAATCATTTTTAGCCATTTTTCAAACTATTCAGATGCAGCTGAATAAATTGTTAAAATGTGAGCATCAATGATTTATCTCTCTTGGCATTTGTGATTGTGTATTTACGACACTGATTTCTTCCTTCTCGCACTGTGCTGCACCTGTGGATCGGATTTATTGTGAGCAAACTCCCACATATCTCCACGTGTGACATCCACATTAACAGGGAGAGGAACGGCTGCCTGTCTGATAGATAATAGTTTATTTAAATACATGAAGTTTAGACTGTGTAAAATTTGATTTGGGAAGCAGAAAGAAGAAAAATTCTCCTTCACCCCTTGTCTCATTGTTTATGCAAAGTCAGCTGTGGAATAATCTTTTCACTCCGATAACAGAGATGAGATCGCTGCTGCGGATCTGCAGTTTTCTGCCAACATCTGCACTAACTGAGGGTGGTGCACACATACTGGTCCAAAGGCATGTACAGTAATACACACACACACACAAGCACACGCACAGACGCACACACACAGTCTCTATAATCTGATTGTTCCAGAAAAGTGAATGTAAAATTGCAATCAGTGTAGCACAATTATTAGCCTCCTGCAATTCAATCTGCACGTTTCTATGTAATTTATGCACTCAAGTCAGTGGCTAACGTGCTAACATCACGTGAAGTGAAGGTTAGCTGGAAATTAATCAGCATTTCTCTACCATTTGCTCAATTTTCTGCTTGTTCCATGCTTGTGTCAACAAACTGAAATGAGGTGGTCATTGTATTTACAAAAAACATGTTTTAACAAAATAATTGTATCTTTCAAAGGCAAACGTGATAAAATCATGTCAGATAAACATAAAATTTAACAACCTAGCATTAATAAAATTAATTCAAGTTGAGACAACGTGATTCAATTTAGTCAGAGTGATCTCCCGCCGAAGAGGGTCTAGCGAGACCAGGAGATCGCGCGAGATGCTAGCGAGATTACATTGAGCTACAGATGTTGGTGCAAATCTAGGAACGTGCACTCTAAAAGGCAATACCTGTTCTTAAATTATGTTTGTATGCGTCGTGTTGATGCATTTAGACGTACTTCACCCCGAGGTAATTTTCCGCCGCAACACGGAAACTTCCCCATTCATTCAGAGCGTTATAGTTCCACACGACATCTTAGGATTTGTTGCTACGCGTTTCTGCAGTGTGAAGGAAAGAGGAGACCAGCTGCACAGACAGGCTGCGAAATGAGAAGCTGGTGATCGGTTTGTGTGATCGGCAACAAGAGACCGTGATCGGTGATAACCGATCATACATTTTTTCACGGAAATTGGCAGATTATGATCGGTGGCCGATCAATCCACCTCTAAATTTAACACTAAGCTAGTTAACAAGGATAGACTACTAGTCTGGTTATCCATCTTCCGAGCTGGGAAGTAGTGGTTACATTTGCTTGAGTAACATTTTTGACTGCTATGGTCCGAGCTTTGTTTGTTTTGTTTTTCTTTTTCGTTTTTTTTGGTGTGCCTGCTGCTTCCCTCCCCTTCCACCAGGTGCCGCCGGTTGGCTAGGTCCCTGGAGATAAGCGGTCACTGACCCGTCTACTTGGAGAAGGCTGCTATGGAGCATTTAAGAAGCAGCTGGCCGACACTTCAGTGCCTGAGTGTTTGCTTCCTATGGTAAACGTTTCTCTTAGAAGGCCCTCTGAGTATCATCACTGTTGTAACCACTCATTGTGTTCTCCTCGTTCAGGTGATTCCTGTCGTTTTACTGAGAACCCCAGTGACACTATTGCTTCCTGGATTTTCCTGTGTGTCGTCACACTCCAAGCACTCATCCCTCTCAGTCCTACCCCAGAGGATTCCCTTCGAGACGCCACAGGTCTTACCTGTAGGTTGCTAGAAGCTCTGGGATCAAGGTTCCTCCTGGACCCCGTCGGCCAACAGTTCCTCCGTCTCTCTGCGGCAAGTACTTACCTGATCCTCCCTCCAACGTTCCCTGCCTCATCAGCCTTCCGGCACCGGGACCTCCTCATCCTTGACGACAAGTTTAGGCTCTCTGCCTCACCGTCCAGAACGTAAGACGTCTCCCCTTCAGCCTGCATTGAAAATCCCCATGAACCTTGAACCCACCACTAACCACTTTCCCTCTCGTTGACAGTTTGAAGACCTGGTCCCCTTCCCAGAATCCTGATCACCCCTTTTCCTCACTACTTTGAGTTTTCATTAAACTTTATCATTGTTCTAATCCTTCTCCTGATTGTGTTCTTGCATGTCAGTACGAAGTCTAGAACCGAACATGACATTGGGGGGCACTGTTTTTACTTTTATTAATAGTAGCAATAATCAATAATAGCACCTAATAACCTCATAGGTAATGATACTTATACTTGAGTAGATTGACTTTGCATAAAGAAATAGACTTCATTGATTGGAAACATTAGATTCTTAGACTTCTGCAACATATGAGCCAGGGGCGGAGCCAGGTGGGACTGTGGGGGGGGGGGTGGGGGGGGGTGATTTAGTTTCTTCAGAATATGCTTGTGCTTACTTTTATTGTTTTTCCTACTTGTAGACCAAAGATGTTGCCATGAGGCCTGCTACCCTGGGATGTCTCTCAGTTTTCCTCGACAACGATGGAGGAGAGTTCTACAAAGCCTCTTGTATGTATTATAATTCTGTTTGTCAAAGGTTGTGCACAAGAAAATCAAAACTTTCACCTCATTCTTTTTTAAATTTGTACTTTTCTTATTATCCACAGGATTCAGATGCCATGGCAAACTTCATCCAGGTTCCTGTGGGGTTATTGACTGTTATGTTATGCTAAGTATATCATTTTGTTAAAATAAAACGCTGAATCTTGTAAATGTAATATCTGTGCCTGTCTTAGGATGAACTATTTTGAAGTTTCGTGTTACTAATTAAACACTGACATAAAATGTTTTGTTTAAACTATTAATTGAAACTAGCTTAAATGGATGTTCAAATGTGTTGCCATCTGGCAAGAGTTTATACTTTTTGTAGTAAAGTGCCTGCACATGGTAAAGAGAATGGATAACAATTTTGAAAATACAGTTCTGTTGTACCCTTTCTTATTGTTGAGTGTTCTTTCTCCCCGTCACCCAGTGTGGTCTTAAAACACTTAATTTAGTAGCACTTAAAGATATGTCTTTGAATTAACGTAATTCAATCATGGAAAGAATTTCCACACGATTAAATAGCTTTCTTTCTGCATGAAGCATGTTTGTTGAGCTAACTTAATTTTCCTGGGTTGGATCAACTTAATTAAGTAGTGTGAAGGTATCACTGTAAAATAAGTTGGTTTCAACTAAATTTGCATTCATCTTAGTCAAGTAAAGTCAATTATTTGGTCCAAAACATTGCAAATTAGTTGGTCTGCCTCTGTTAAATTACATTGGGTCCAACTAAAGTAAATGAGTTGAATCAACCTCAAAAGTTAAGTTGAACCAACATATTTTCTTTAAATTGGAGTTACATAATTACATAGTGCTGAAACAAAGCAAAGTAATCAGGTGGAAATCCTTTCCATGATTTTTTAATGTTAATCCAAAGAGTTATTTTTTTCAGTGTGCCTGTTGATAAACATGCTGGCTACAAATAATTACAATTGGCTTTCCATAATCATCCATCCAAAAGTTATTGTCTCAGAAAATTAGAATATCACATTGCATCCATCAAAAATGAGTGCTGTAGTTACATATCTCAAACTTCTGAAACGTTTGTACATTTCTATGCAGCCAATACTTGGTTTGGCTCCTGCTGCATGAATTACTGCATCGATGCTCCGTTTCATGGAGGTGACCAGCCTGTGGTTTTGCGTAGGTGTAATGGAAGTCCAGATTGCTTTGACAGCAACCTTCAGGTCATCTGCCTTGTGGGGTCTGGTGTCTCATCTTCCCAGAGGATTTCTAGGGGGTTAAAGGTCAGGGGAGTTTGCTGGCCAATCAGAAACAGGAACACCATGGTTACTGAAGCAGCTTTTGGAACCTCTGGCAGTGTGCGCTGGTACCAAGTCCTGCTGGAAAATCAAAGCAGCATCTCCATCCAGCTGGTCAGCAGAGGAAGTGTGAAGTGTCTAGAATGTGCTGCTAGAAGCTGCATTGACTGTGGACTTCAGAAAACCCAGTGGACCAGAACCAGCAGATGACATGGTGACCTAAACATCACTGATGGGAAACTTCACACTGGACTTCCTGTTCCTCTCCACTCTTCCTCCTGATCCTGGAAACTTGATTTAAAGAATTTATTTTCATCTGATCGCAGAACTCTGGACCAACAATCCGGTTCCTTTCCTCCTCAGCTGGTAAAACAGGCATGCAGACTGTAGGTAAACTACGCTCCATAATGAAGGTAGTTGGTATGGATGGTGATGGTGTAAACACTGTAATAACACCATCTATTCTGCAGGCTGGTTGTCTTCATTCTCCTATTCTGGGTCAGACTCAGATTCCAACATGAAAGGTTGGATAGACAAATCTTCAGTTGTTGACATCTTTAATAGAGTTAGAAATGAAAAGATTTTCTGCTGGTAGATAATCATATTGCTTCTATTAAACTTCAAAAATGACTGAACAGGGTGGAGTGGAGCGCTTTGTGACCTGGAGGGGGCGAGGCGTGAAATGCATCGTTCACATTTAAAAAGACGGCAGCAAAACAAGTTGCTCTAAATGCCTCAAAACATTTCAAAACACCTCAAGACAGGGTAAAGGAGGAGTCTGTGGAGATAATAACCAGGAATTCAGTTATAGACCATAAATAAGTGATTTACGTGTGAAAAAAAAGGATTTAAAAGCATGATAGTTCCACTTTAAATCCGACAGCACTAAGAGAGTTAATAAACAATGGAATTACTTTCAGTTGCTTTTCCAAAATATCATGTCTTTATTTCATACAAAAGTCTTTAATTGAGCACTAAAAACCTGCGCTGGTTACACATTTTTAAATTCTGTCCAAGTCTAACCAAAGTATGACTATAGACTCCATATCCACATTGGATTAGGACTGCACATTACTGTTTCTTTAGGCTCAGTGACTGTTTGACCAGCCAAGTCTAATAGGACATGAAGCACAGCCCTGAATGCTTCACTGCACAGCCAATATTTTGGTCAAATTATTCCATTACTCCTTCATCTGAGCAGTGAGCCAAAGAAAGCAGGCTGTTCTACTATGTGTGTGTGCGTGTGCGTGTGTGTGTGTGTGTGTGTGTGTGTGTGTGTGTGTGTGTGTGTGTGCGTGTGTGTACGTACATCTGAACGGGAACACAGGAACCTGAAAGAGGACCTAATTGAAACCAGCTGTTCCACTGAGACAGAGCTGGAATGAGGCCAGAGCTCCACGTTCGTCTGATTTGGATGGAGCTACAGACACAAAGTTAAAAGAGACTGAAAGAGCAGAGAGAAAGAGAAAAAGAGAGAGGGGTAGAGAAAGAGAGTGAGAGAGAAAGTGGGAAGCTTGTGCAGAGAGGGAGTCTTTTATCTGGCGGGAAGAGAGAGGCTTTGATTGTTTCTCTGCTGAATTTTGTGACAAATTGATGCTTTTTTGTACTCTGAAGAAAAGTCTTGAAGTGGCAGAAAGCTCGCTGACGGGTGGAGCTCACTAAAAATAAAACGATTAGTGGCAGCAACAAGTGAAAAGAAGTCTATTGTTAAAGGGAGACCTGTCTTTTTATATTTATCTTTTCTTTGGTTTGTCTACAACATCCTTCACGGCTTTCAAGCAAGCTGAAAAAGATTTGATCGTGGATTTTGTTCTCACATTCCCCCACAATCATCACAAACTCTGAACATATTTATGTAGCACGTTCCTTTTTCCATATGTATGTTTCCATATCAGAGATCTGGAAGCAAAAGCATGCTGGGGCAGATGTTTCAGGGTAATGGATGTCTGCTGAGGTTCTAAGATCCCTGGAACCAGGTTAGTAGCTGCACTAAGAGTCTTTGGGCCCAGTCAGTTGTGGAATTGACAAGTGAAAGCTGTGGAGTGAGATCTCATCAGATTAGAGTTGGGTAACTATGCTCTGATGCTGAAATGAGCCCAAATATATTGATACCCAGACCCTGAGAAACTCAGTGATTCTCAGTGACTTGAATGTTTACCTCACTGAGGCAGGATGTGACAAATCTGAGTCAGTCCCAACCTACTCTGTTTGGTGACATGCCCTGTAGGACAAATGCTGCATAATATTGATGTTGATATTATCAATATCAATAATGTTGCCTCCACTAAAAAGAAAAGTAATGATAAAAAAAGTAGAATACCTTCTTGAACATAATCTGGTCAGACCAAGTAAAAGTTTCTGGAGTTCCCCTTGTCTCTAAACTCCAGTCTGATGGTTTCCTTTGGTTTTGCACTGATTTTTGCAAGGTAAGTACAATCGCAATACCAGACTTATTTCTATTATCAGGTATGGAAGACTGCATTGACAACATTGGACAAGCTTTATATTAAACAAATGTATACCTACTGAAAGGCTACCAGCAGGTCCCCTTCATCTGCAGAGCCTTAGAGATTTCAGCTTTTGTGATCCCAGGTCGTTTTTTGCTGTACGCTCAAACGGTCTTTGGAATGTGGAATTCACCAGCCACCTTCCAGCGGCTGGCGAGCTGTTGGGTGACATTCCAACACAGCTCTTGGAATGTCATTCAAGTAATGTGTACTTGGATGATGTTGTTATATAGTTGACCTGTAGGCCTGACCATCTTAACACACTAACCAGAGTTTAGCAGATTAGCCTTGGCTTCCTTGACCCCCTAGTTTGACCCCACCTTTTGTTTTGTATGTTGTTTTACGCCCTCTGACACCCTATACTGATCATGTGTAACAAAAAAATTGTAATAACTTGGACTACATTTAAAAAAAAATAAAAATGTAATAATATAATAACAAATGCAGTTTTCAGCAGTTGTTCAGTCTTCTCCACAGCAGAATGTCCCTGATAGTACCACTAATGTTTTTTTAGAACAATTTTCTTGTCATTAGATTGCAAACTTTGTGCTTGTTTTCCATTTCAACAATTGACATTTATCAGGATTGAGGGCAGGAATGGCTCTTGAGACTGCAGATGTTGCAGACTGAATCAGGGAAGCGATGCCACTAATGACACATCATTTCTACCTGACCGCATGTGTAATGACCGAGGTGGTGTGGGAGCCTGAATCAAATCTGATGCTCTTCCATCTCTGACCCACTAAAGACTCACGGCGAATATGGATTTTAATGTTTTGGGGATTGAACTCAAATCAGAAACCAACTTTTCAATCAGCAGACTTAAGTTCTGGGCAGAACTTTGCTCTGTTAAAAAACGCAAGTTTGAGTGAAAGTGAAATATAAAACATGAATAATTTCTACAAAAACTTTGGGGAAAAGAAAAATAAGAGTTACGTTTTGAATAAATGAATACAAAAAACTACTGCAGCATTTCTCCTTTCTTTTGTTCATTTCTCCTGCTTTCTTTTTCCCACTTCTCCTTCCCATCAATTCTTCTTTTTCTAAGTCATGTTGAAGAGATTCTGTCTGTTCAAAGACACCATCAGCTCTCGGTTATAATTCCTCTTTTCTCTATATACCTCCTCTTGTTACTCAGATCCCTTGCTAATGTTTTTGTTCGTCTCTTCTCCTCTTCTCTCTTTCCATTTCCCCTCATCCTCTTTTCTTTCTTCTTGTCACCTCCCTGCCCAGTCACAAAGATGCTTTTTGATCTCCTCTGTTTTGTCATTTGGGTTGACTCTATCTTTCTCCTCCTCTCTCTGAGGCCTTTGCTGCTCTTCCTCTCATTCATCGCAGAGTGCAGGCCTTGTGAGAGACAATCAGGGGGCCATTTTGCTTTCTTTCTTTTTTTTAAAACCATTTTTCAGTCAGACAGCTTCTGATTCATGTGCCCATCATCCCGTCTGCCCGAGGGCTACGGGGCTAGGCACAAAGACGCAAGCAGTCAAACATCTCTTTCTCTTCTCTCTGTAGTCATTTTCATTGCTCTTCTCCAACTTCTGCCTCTTTTTTCTCTCATTTGCCTGTCAAGGCAACAGTCAACTTTTTCTCAGTATCTACACACCAACAGTTCACACCTCACTACTTTTTCTTCTTAATCTCTCCTTTCATGGCCTCTGTTTCTCTTATGGGGCTGGCTCTCAGGCATTCTTGTCTATTCATGTTTGTATAAAATGTATTTAACTGGGTTGCAGTGAAGAAAAACATGGATATTTTCATTCAGAAGTAAACTCAAGAAAACTGGGTTGCCCACCCTCTGCATCATATTAGGACGTTAACCGCAATTCTGTCATCATGGAGCACGTCACATGGCATACCAAGTACCAAACAGTGACTGGAGATCAGCACTTAGAATACAGCACAAACGGTTTCAGACAGTCTGCTCGACGCTCTGCCCCTTGTTCAATTACAAAGGCTGTGGGACGTCTTGCAGTTGTGTACCTGCCCACCAGGGTCTCCTGGTCCTCCTGCAGACTGCAGCTCTGGCTGTTGCCGTCAACTGTGATGATAAAACTTTCATTCAGAAGGTTGTGTCACACATATTAAAGAGCAAGTAGCAGGAACTGTGTTGGTAAAAAACCCCTCAGTGTTTCTTTCAGCTTTGTGAGGATTGGCCTGTTGATAGAGCAACATCAAACTGTCAGGGCAATGAATGAAACATGCTGGTCACCTCCTCAGAGTCATGTTCAATTTATACAAAAAAGCATACAGTTATCTTTTTCAATCAAGATATAAATGCAAAACCCAATAAATAAATAAATAAATAAATAAATAAATAAATAAATACGAATGTTCTATGTCGATATGTCGTTTGATAGTAACTGGAAAGGTAAACCTACAAATGCAGTCAGTGAGTGTAGGCCTCATTGCATCCATGCCTTTCTGAACTGCTTCATTTATTTATTTCTTTTCCTTCTTCTTGCTCTCATTGTAGGTGAACGCTTTTTTCCTTCTCTCTTGCCCGTCTTTCTTCCAATGCTTTTTTGCTCTTGTGTCTAGTCTGGCTATTCTTTTTTGAGCCTCTCTTTCAATATTTTGCAAACTGCAAATTATTGATCTGGTCATTTCGTCTGCATCCATTGCATTTTGTCTCTCAGACGGGGCAACAGGGTCCCGTCGGCGCCCTGTTACCTCGACGGGACTTACAGCTCTGAGAGGGAAAAAAAGAAGAGACCACTGCACTGAACCTCATTGAAAACCTTTTGTTTATTCCAACGTGTTTTCTTTGCGTCATTTGATGTCTGGAAGCACTGAGTCCTTTTCTTGACTTTGACCATTTCTCACTTTCTGCAAATAAAACAAAACTTTTGCTTGGAATTTTGAAGGCATTTTAAAAAGAACAATGTTAATTCACCCAAAAATATACCTATAAAGAGTAAAATCAAACAAAATCATTTTAAATTGTCTCTTAATTTTCCAAAGCTGTATGCATCTGAATACACTCTAGATTCCTGGGTGGAGAGGAAGACAGTGTGTCTGTCCATAAGGTCATTTCTGCTTTTTGGAGTTGGCGGTTACCTGGCATACGGTGAAAGTCGTAAAACGTGGGCAGCTGTTCAGGCCGTTGAAAGGCTACTTGGCTTGTAGGAGGGAATGTGCTGAGAAGTGAGCGCTCAGGTCAATATGCTAACCAGAACCACTAGAACCACAAACCGGACACGATTCTTCCTGACAGTAGCCGGCCAGCTGTGGCTTCTGGAACTCACTGGAAATGACCTTGGAGAAGTTACGGCTGGACTGACCACATATTTGGCTATTTGAAATTCACCATTGAGACCTACCAGTGAGACGCTGATGCAGATAGAAAATTAATGCCGTTCTGACCCAAAACAATCGCTGTTATCTGAAAAAAAATATGTTTTTCCAACGTTTTGAAATTCGGTCTATTACGCTTTTTTGACACAATTTCTCCTGCTGTGGAAAACACCCTCTCACATGGCACAGATGAGACAGATGAGGCCGGAAGAGGTTAGGATAAATTGTCCTGTGGTTTTGCCAGTATGTCATTGGATCCTGACATCTGGCAATATTGCCCTCTGCAAGATATCTGCACCTCCTGGATGGCATCAGCTGTGGCACTTTTGGTCTGCCTCCCTACTTCGGTGTCAAGATGGTGCCAAAGGTTACCTAACAGTGGTGGGAAGTAACGGTACCTAAGTACAGTTTTCATGTATCTGTACTTTACTTAAGTAGATTTAATAATGGATACTTTCTACTTTTACTCCACTACATTTTACAGTAAGTATCTGTACTTTCTACTTCACTACATTTATACAAAAGTGTCGCGTTACTCGTTACATCCAAGTCTCGTTGCTCTTTTTGTCCGTTAAAATGTGAAGTTCAGGGACTTAAGGTGGCGCCGTAAAATCCGAGCAATAACGTGACTTAATGTCTGTTGTCACCCATCGCCTCCACCTTTACTCGCACGCGGAGCTTCAGACATACGCAGTGGTTTCCTCTGAGCGGGAGAAGATGTCTGTCTAATCGTCAGTAATGTAACACTGTGTAGTGATCTAAATCAGTGTCACCATAATATAGGAGGTCGTGGGTGGAGAAAGAGCATACACTGAGAGGGAATAGCGTAGCATGTGTAGACTTTTATTCAACCGTCCAACCGAACAGTCTAACGGTCCAGCCCCCTCCTTAAAGGTTCCCCCGGAAGAACCCAAAAACCCTCGAAGAAGAAGGAAACATATTCTCCCAAAGACACAGCGCCCCCAGTCATCCACGGAACATTCCAACAACCACTTTCACATGAAACCATATTCATTGACAAGGAAAAATAAATCATCTTACATACTTCCCTCTCTTTAAATGAAATGTCCTCATTTCAAAATGAAGTTGTTACATAAAAAAAAATCATTTCACCAAAGCACAATCTGTCCAGACTGTCACATCAGTAACTCATATCACTTGGGGGGGTTGCAAAACCAAGGACACCAACTCACAATAAAACCTTCATAACGAACAACGGTAAACATGTTTGGATTTAACTGAACCAATTTTTCCACCCTCTAATATGAACAACTATAGATCATTTTTTCTCATAACAGCAGTCGTTGTGGCTTCCGCACAGTACGCCCACATCTGGTAAGAACTGCACCCCCATCAGGCGGCAAACTGAGAGGTGGTTGTGCACGCTGCTGGGACATGAGTCCTGTTGGGTTCCTTGGTGAAGATGGCAACGACCTAGCGGTTTCTGATGTCTGGGCTGCCGCTGTCTGGCCAAAAAGCCAGGGCAATGAACCAGACAAAGCAGTATACCTCGGCGGTGTGTCCCTGTTTGGAGGAAACACAGACTGGGATACCTCTGTGGGTAATGTGTCTGTGGAGCTACGGTAAGGTTTTAAACGATCATAGTGAATGACTCTGGTCGCAGCCTGAGGATATTTAACATCCACCAGCTTGTAAAGGAGCCCCTTTTCATCCACAGATACAACCTTATATGGTCCAGTCCAGTTTGGTGAAAGCTTTTGTCGTTGTGTGGTGGGGTCATCTATCCATACCAGATCACCACAAGTATACGGCCTAAACCGTGTGTCTTTGTTGTAGTAGTACTCTCGTTTTTGTTCTAGTTCTTCCCGATGGAGAAGAACACTCTCAAAAGCAGCGTCCATCCGTGTAGCCAGTTCTGAACCATAGTTTTGTGGGCAATCAGAAACCGTTGGCGATGACATATGGACATTAGCAGGTAATCGGGGTTCTCGTCCATGAGCAAGGAAATATGGTGAGTACCCTGTGCTCGAGTGAGAAGTAGAGTTGAAAGAAAGTACTACAGCAGGGAGGTAGTGGTCCCACTCGCCTCCATAGTCCTGAATGAGTCGGGCCAACTGCTCTTTCAAAGTCCGATTAAACCGTTCAACCATACCATTCCCTCTTGGGTGATATGGAGAGGTTCTTTTCTTTGTCATTTGTAGTCTCTGACAAATTGTGTGAATAATTTCAGACTCATATTGTCGTCCCTGATCTGACAACAGTTCCTCAGGAACACCATGTTCAGGTATATACCGTTCACACAGTAACTGTGCTACTGTGGCAGCCTTTTGGTCAGACATAGCATAGGCATTTACATACTTGGTAAAATGGTCCTGTACCACAAGCACATATCTATTACCAAGAGAGGTAACCGGAAGTTCAGTAATGTCCGTACAGACCAACTGAAATGGTCTGTCAGTCTGAATAGATTGCAAAGGGGCTCTGTGCTTTGGTACAGCTTTTCGGAAAGCTTCACATGTCTTACACAGATTACAGAAGTTTTCAATATCAGATCTCATTCCTGGCCAATAACACACTGTCAATGCCTTCTTAAATGTACGCTCAGCACTGTAATGACCAGAACAAGGATTACCATGTAGAAAATGCATTGTTTCTGTAACAAGTGCAGGTGGAATTAACACTTGATAAACCTCAGGTTTCCCCGGTGCACTCTGACCTTTGCGACAAAGCAAATCATTACAGAGTAATAACTTAGGAAACTGCCACCAAAGTTTTTTCTGAACTCTACCTTTTACCTGTCTGAGGTAGGGACGTTTCTTGTTTTTCACCCAGGTATACACTTCAAAGAAAACAGGATCAGAGAGTTGTGCGCATACAATGTCCATATTTTGATTGGATAATGTCTGTTGTAATGTGGCAAACCCCATATTGACATGTGTCCTATCGTTGTCCACACAACACACTTGTGGTGCATTGGTCATCTCTGAATGTTCAGGGCCTGAACATGGCAACTCGGCCAGTGAAACAGATTTTTCTGCATCACAAGGAGAAGAGTGACCATCACGAAGTGCTGAAACTGTCACCTCAGTTGAGTCCTGCTCCAATGGTATCCGTGACATGGCATCGGCATTTGTGTGTTTCTTGCCATCTCTGTGAGTGATTGTCCATTGATATGGGTCCAACTCCAATGCCCAACGACCCCTGCGTCCGGTAGGGTCATGCGTGACGTCCATCTTCCTTAAGCTGAGTAAAGGACGATGATCAGTGATGATTGTAAAAGGATTGCAACTCAGATAATGTTTATAGTGTCTAATTGACCACACAATGGCATACAGTTCTTTGTCATATGTAGACTACTTTCTCTCTGTTTTAGAAAGTACATGACTTGCAAAAGATACAACCCTTTCTTGTCCCTGTTGTATCTGAGACAGTACAGCACCAACTGCAAAATTAGATGCATCTGTACTCAAAATAAATGGTTGATCAAAGTTGGGAAATGCCATTATTGGAGGCGAAGTCAGTGCATCCTTAAGTGCTTGAAAAGCGGCAGAACAGTCATCTGTCCATTCAAACACCACTTGTTTTTGGGTAAGCCTATGCAGAGGCTGAGCAATAAAGGCATATTTAGGTACAAAACGTCTGTAATATGAACACAGCCCCAAAAAGGCACGTACCTCTGTTGGAGAATGTGGAACAGGCCAGTTACTGATGCGTTCACTGTTTACAGGGTCCAATGCCAGTCCATCCCGAGACACAATGTGCCCCATGTACTTCACAGCAGGTTTGCAAAAGTCACATTTCTTAGGGTTTAACTTTAAACCAGCTTGTCGAAAACGAGTGAGAATGTCTGTGAGATTGTCTAGGTGATCTTCAAATGTTTTTCCCACACAAATGATGTCATCCAAATAAATGACACAAGTCGTCCAGTGTAGTCCTCTCAGAACCAGCTCCATGAGCCTTTGGAAGGTCGGAGGTGAATTTTTAAGTCCCATTGGCATGACCTTAAATTGGTACAAGCCGTCACCTGTCGTAAACGCAGTCTTCTGTCTGTCTGCTGGATCCATTTGTACTTGCCAGTACCCGCTAGACATGTCCATAGTAGAAAAGTACTGTGAACCAGAAAGCGCATCTAGACTGTCATCCACTCTCGGTAAGGGGTGAGCGTCAGTAATGGTGACAGAGTTAAGTTTGCGAAAATCTACACAAAACCTGTAAGAGCCATCCTTCTTTTTCACCATAACTACCGGGCTGGCCCAGGGGCTCGAACTCTCCTCTATCAAACCATGTGATTTAAGGGTTTCAACTTGGCGGTGAATTTCTGCCTTCATGGCCGGAGAGGTGCGGTAGGCCCTTTGTGAGATTGGGGTGTCACAGTTTGTAGTGATTTTGTGTGTCACTATGTCAGTCCTGCCAAAGTCATGTGGGTGTTGACTAAAAACATCTGCAAAAGACGTCAAAGTCTCTGTCAGTTGTTTTATCTGCAAAGGCGTCAAATCTGAGTCTGTACTATCTGCCCGAGGGATTATTCTGGGACCGTCAGGTGTCTGAGTATAAATGTTACAGATAGAACTGTCCATAATGGTGAATTCACTCTGGCCCTCTGCTAAGACAGCATAAAAGTGGCCCACCTGTGTACCACTATGTAACATGATGTCACTATGTGAAACATTAGCTACTTGAATACAAATAGAACCTTGTTCTACCTTGGCCACAGTCCATGCAATACCCGCAGAGGACTGGTCGGTATAATGTGGTTCAAACACACCAATGTAGCCACTAGGTATCAACCCTTTCTGGGGTGCATCCAGAGTAGCAGTGATGACCCTCTCCGACATAGCAGGAATGCTAACGGTGGATGATACCAAAACAGCAGTCAGGCAGGGAACATACAGATGTGGACTAATTAGTGGCAGAGCTGTACCTGCTACATTGCACGTCATGGTTCGAGTGTCAACTGTAATACCATTTGCCACCATAAAATCCCAACCTAGAATGACTGGCTTTGTACAGTTTCTGACAACTTGAAGTGTGTGTGTCATGAGCTTATCTGCAATAGTTAGGTTCACATAAATGGAGCCTACAGAGTCAAGGGGGTCACCTGTGACACCAGTGAGAGGAATAAATTGTTTTACAATGGGCTTCCTGTTAAGAGCAGGTGTAGCCCTTCTAAAGTCCTCACTAATGACTGAAACGTCCGCTCCAGTGTCAAGAAAAGCATGTACTACAGTGTCCTCAATAACAACTGACACATATCTCTTCTCTACATCAGCCAAAGTCGTAACGTCACTAACAACTGTGTCGTGGTAGGCGTCATTGCATGTTTGGGCTAGGGAGACATCAGTAGCTGGCAATCTGCCCTCATTGTCAGCTACTCCTAGTTTACCTGATCATGGTTTGAATGTGAAGGAGACCGGAAACGTACTCGCCCCGGGCTGGGAGAGTGATGACGTCGGTCACTTTCATAGCGGTCAGGAGAGCGGCCACTACTAGCGTAGCCTCTGTTTGAAGAGTTGTAGCCCTGCGTGTAGCGTTCAGATGATCCAGATGGGATACGTGAACCCCGTTGGTTGTGTTCATCCTTTCCATATGAACTGGAACTGTGGTGAGGTGTGTTTCGGTCGTTTGGTGAGTCTCTACGTCGTCGGGGAGGAGATCCATAGTAGTCATCTGATGAATATCGGCCACCCCGGCGTTCACCTGGAGTGGGGCTCCGATGACGAAATCCATAGTCTCGCCTGTCCTGGCGATGTGAGTTCTCACGCTGGCGGTCAACTGCCAGCTGCAGTTGTTGAACTCTGTCCGACAGTGTTTCAATAGTCTTTGCCATCGTCTTTAAATCATCTGTAGTAGCTGAGTGGACTCCTAGAGGAGTGGAGGAAGGAACCTGAGTAGGCCACGCAGGTGAAACAGCAGGGTAAACTGATGGTGTGGACAAAGACTGCAAAGGAGGCGTGGTAGAGAACACTCTACTAGCTTGGTGAGCAGTTTCAATCTGCATAGCAAACTTTAGAGCCGTCTCCAGCGTGTCAACCCCCTGCTCGTGACATCGCAGCTGAAGGTATGGGTCAAGTCCAGCAACAAAGCGTCGAAATTTTTCTCCCTGTTTAGCATTATCACCGTAAGTCGGAAAAGCTTCTTCAACCAAACGGCAAATCTCAGCAGCAAACACAGGAAGGGCTTCGCCGGGAAGGCGACTGCGTGCATTAATATAGCTCTGGAAAGTCGACAAATAAGCAGTTTGTCCAAAAACGCTCTTCAGCTTCTCCTTTGTGGTTGAATAGTCAGCTTTTTCTGCATCCGATAGGCTATCCCAGTAACTAAAAGCAGCACCCCCTAAACATGTAGGTATCAGCTTTACCAAACTATCCTCAGTGACATCAGGATCAGCAGCAACAGTCACTTCAAAACGTCTGCACCATTTTGAAAAATCCTCTTTTCCGTCCCCCATGAAAATGTGGCTGTAGTGCGGCCTGGCCCGACTACTTGTAGACTGAAAAGGTAATTGATCCCAAAAACTACTCGCCATAGTTGTGTATTCGTCTCCAGTAGGATGAGAGACAGGGCAAAAAGAAAAAAAAAGTCCGTCTTCAGCAGCCGCTATATACGCCGCTCAGCACGGGCAGCATGAGCTATCTGTGGTTAGCATGCGTAGCATGTGCTCACCTCTCCAATCGCTGAAAGCGTCCACAACCCGCTGCCACCAGTGTAACACTGTGTAGTGATCTAAATCAGTGTCACCATAATATAGGAGGTCGTGGGTGGAGAAAGAGCATACACTGAGAGGGAATAGCGTAGCATGTGTAGACTTTTATTCAACCGTCCAACCGAACAGTCTAACGGTCCAGCCCCCTCCTTAAAGGTTCCCCCGGAAGAACCCAAAAACCCTCGAAGAAGAAGGAAACATATTCTCCCAAAGACACAGCGCCCCCAGTCATCCACGGAACATTCCAACAACCACTTTCACATGAAACCATATTCATTGACAAGGAAAAATAAATCATCTTACAGTAATATAATAGCGCTGCATAAATTATAGATATGGCGACATGTAAAATCAGCAGCGCTTCGCTTTCACAGACGGTGGGACTTCGTCCAATTTTTAACGTCACTTGGAAGGAAAGCTTAAAGAAAGGTAAGATCTGTGGACGTCCACAGCGACACGTTGCATCTGCGATGAAAAAAAGTTGTCACTCATGCGCTGAATTATTGTGTGTTGACTGAGGTGTCGCATATATGGGACAACGCTGTGACCAAAGTCTGCAATATAGTGATATGACATTCAGGAACGATCCGATTCTTCTGGACGGATCTTTACTAAGTCCTAAGGACTGAAGCTTCACTTTGAGCACTTAGAGCCGTTCTTTGTTCTTGTGTACACTGCAGTATATATATATATATATATATATATATATATATATATATATATATATATATATATATATATATATACAAATTTATTTAATCGCCAAATAAGTAAAAGTTGAACGTATGAACACAGAGCATGCTCATTGCTCATTGATTGATTTCATCTCCTGTCATGGTGGCAAACATCGCAGTGGGAGGGAGGGTGAGAACAGTCACGGTGCTCATTCTGCTTGGTTACTTGTTGCGCCGTTGGACAGTGTTCATAGTTGAACGATATTTACTGTTATTTGCAATGTTTAATAGTTTAATGGTGTAGACAGTTGTGGTTTCTGACATGTGCAATATGGGCAACCGCCCAGGACGTTATTTTTCTAGGAATAGCAGGAGACCTCTGCGGATTGTAGCACAGCGATGAAAGCAAAACAGAATGAAGTGAGTTTCAATTGATACTGGTTAAATATATTTCAGCTCTAAGTATTTAATATCTAGGTGTTTTTATGAGAATGTGGATCTTTCAGATCAATCTGAAAACCAATTTTGATAGGTAAACTTAATTGTATTGTGTCATTTAGTGCGGGGCGCTGGTCTTGGTCTCAGGTTCGGTGGTATTGACTACAACTCTGCTACATGGCTCCTTGGTTGCATATCCTCCACCCCGCCCACACCTTCTTTACATCCCCTTTCAGTTGGATTTCTTTCTAAATAAATGTCACTAATGAAGTTCATGCTGTGTTAGGACAGGAGACAAGATGTTTCCATCCCTGAAATAATGATCCATAGAATCACATATGTAAGTCTAAACTGTTACAGAGAATAAACACAATAAGAAAATGTTTAATCTGTGGCATTGTTCATTAAAATGGCACATTTCTAATGTATTAAAATTAAATACGATAGGCACACTTAATGATATTAGCGATTAGGTGATGCATTCAGCAAGTACTTTTACTTTTAATACTTAAGTATTTTTAAAAGCTAGTACTTTTTTACTTTTACATAAGTAAAATGTTAATGTGGTACTTTGACTTTTACTTGAGTACATTTTTGACTGTGTATTTGTACTTTTACTTAAGTACATTTTTTGAGTATTTTCTCGACCACTGTTATCTAAGAACAACAAATTGACATTTTAGTACATCTTGTCCAAACGACAAATAATGTTGAATAACATGCCTGAGTTGGGTGCAGACAGCTGTTGTGAAGATGGTCCCGGCTGGGGCTCATTTGTGTGTCCGATAATAGACGCCCATTCTGACTGCAGTCTACTGATGGCCTCATTGCATTTGGAGGAACTGTGGAACCCAAGTGATTAAAATCTGGGGTCTAGAAGTGTTGCTAGGGTCAACACACTTTTTGACTCCAGATTGGAAGCAGTGTCTGTGACTCGACGCTTCAGGTTTTCATGTAGGTGTATGGCTGGCTGTGTGTGCAAGGTTGATACATTACTCTCCATTGCAAGATGGAGCATTTTCATCATTGGGATGACCTTGGATCCTGACATTCGCCTCTCTTCAGATGACTCCACTGTAGCTTGATGGAAAGGAGCAAGCACAAGAAGTGTTTCTCCTATGATGGTATGCTCATCAGCTGTAAGTGGAGTCAAAACTGCCTTTAGAGAGGCCAGAGATACCCACACTGGTTCCCTCTCACCATGTAGCCTTGACAGCATTTCATATGTACTGGCACCTCATTGATAAGTTTCAGGATTGGTCGTCCCATCTGTTGTTGCACTTGAGCAAGCTTCTCCTTGGCTGTAGTGCTTGATCTGAAGTATGTGACAATGTGCCTAGATTTCTGTCTGATGGATGTAAGTGTGGGGATCTGATCACATGATTTTCTAACTAATAAATTGAGAGTATGTGCAATGCAAATGGAGTTCCGAATTACTAGCTGCCTAGCGGATGTGATCACTTTACTTTATTGGTTATGGCCCTGTCATGGTGGTATTAATCTTTCGAACCCACATGCAAGAACACGACCAGAAGAGACGAAAAATAATACAATAATGATTTATTGAAGTCATGGGAAAGGATGGAGAAGGGGGAGAATACTGGAGTGGAGGACCAGGTCGTCTTACTGCCGATGAGAGGCACAAAGTTAGACACTGTGTGGAGGAAGTATCCGGAAATAATCAGAGAGGGCTTACTTGAGAAAGATGGGGTGATCGGCTTGGGTTAGTGCTTGAACTCGTTGGAGAGCGAACAGTGATAGTCAACGATCGGAGAAGCGGCGTAGGTTCCGGTTCTTGTAATTTCTTTTCTCCGGTGAGGTTCGGACGTGGGTCTCCTGACCCGGAACGCTCCGAAGGGGAATCCACCAGAGAAGGATCCACGAAGAGGGGAAGACGAACACACGAGGAGTGGCGTCTAACCGGTAACACCGGTAGAGTCGGGGAGAGACACAGGAGGTAGGTGATCCACAGCGGGGAGACAGACTCACACAAACTCGGGGTAACTGATCTCTTGGGAACAACGAGGAGACGTCTGGATAATCTGACGAGGGAGACAACAAAGAGTTAGAATCAGCGAAGATCACAGAGGGCCTTTCTCTGGAGCGATCAGTACCGAGGTAAGCAATCACTCAGGCGATGACAAGGAGCGACGCTGCAGCTTATATCCAGGGTCCACGCCCTCTAAACGAGCTGCAGGTGTGCGCCCAGGTTGAACCCCGCCGCTTTCCCGGGGTAGCACATGGGTGACACCTCGTGGGTGTCCGAGGAATAGCGGCTCAGAGACCAGTAATAAAACAAAAACAAAACTAAGGAAAACAAACCAAGAAACAAAAAGGGGAGAAAACACAGACCCTGACAGGCCCAGTCCTCCATTATGTCTCTTGTGACTTGGGCCAAATTGTCAGCAGTGTGACTTTGTGGAAAGTATTGTACTTCTAACACAGATGTACACAACTGCAGATTTTCATTAATGTAGTGACAGATAAGAGCCAAATAAGCCTCCATGTTCACAGATGTCCACATGTCAGCCGTTATACTCACTGCCACAGCTTGCTGTACTTCCATTTTCATTCGTTCCCATTCCTCCTCAAACTTTTTGGCCATCATTTGTTTGATGGTCTGAAAATTATATCAGTGAAACCAAAACAAAATCAATATATTAAAATTAAAGATTAAATATATTTTTTAATTTAAGCTACTACTTTAGATAATTTCCACACAAACCTTTCTGGTTGGCAAACCATATGAAGGTTCAAGGACTTGAACCAGTGCCTTGAACCCTTCACTCTCCACAATGCTGAGAGGCTGGCAATCCTTCACAATGAAATTCAGTAGAGCCTCATCCAGCATTTGCTTCCTAGAAGCTTGATGGTTAAAAATGAAGTAAACAATACATTTAGATTAAATAACTTATTAAAAGCAACTGAGTAATTTGTAAAATGGCTGTATACCTGAAGTTATTCTAGGTGTATCTGGGACTTCATTCTCATTGTTTGGCCCTATAATGCCTCAGCATTGAGGAGGTGGATTTATTTACATAAGACAATTCTGTCAAACTTATGCGACACCTAACCTGCAGAACATAATATGAAAGTAAACTAAGAGTCAATTTCAGCTGAATTTTGGATTCAGATAGATCAAGTAGAAGCTGAAAAGAACCGGATGAAACAACAACAAAATGAAAATAAATACCTTATCTTCCGATGTAAGATCAAAATGGTCCCACACTGCAGAAACCTTTTGTTTGTTTGGAGGCTGTTCCATAGTTGACACTGTACCAAAAAAGATCACAAATTCTTTTGGCAAATGCATCCCGTTGACAGATTCCTGTTCCTGTATTGGTCACGTGACTTGCTGAAACCAATACGTGCACCGACACGGGTGTTGGTCTATAGGCTTGATGCATGCGCTAGCGCGTCAGTGTTGCTGGACCCGTCACTACAAGATACTGAGCAGTCACAGTGAAGGACAGGCGTTTCTCATCCATTTATGAGGCCGTCAGCATCAAAGCCAGCCAAGAATCTTAATGACCTGTGACTCAACACAGACAGTGTCTGACAACACAGACACTGTCTGTGTTGAGACCAAACACACGAAGCTAAGACACACATAGGTTCAAACGATGTACACACAATCCCATGACACTAGCATTCAAGGATCATACAGTGCCCTCATGAGGTACAGAGCAACATGCAGATCGTCAAGAATCCCAGATATCGGTTCACCCATGTTTCCAGTTGTGAAATGTTCATGTTGCAGGTTGGAGCTTCATGTTTTTCTTACTGTGCCTCGAAGATATAAGTGCCAGTTTTAGAAGATCCTTCAGAATTCACCAATATAATTATGCACAGAACACTTAATGAGCATAAGCAATCAGAGTGTTTTGTCAGTCCTTGTTAGCTCCCTTCTCTTTGACACTGGGGAATTTATTGCTCAGGGCTGAGCAGGAGTTTGTTTACTCCTCAGGGTTTAGGATTAGTGCTTGGAGGACTTGAGAGATTAATTTTCTAATCTTTTAATCACTGGTGAATATTTATGATTGTGCATGTGATCTTGCTGTTACACTGAATGTTTCCTGTGCTATAGAGAAGCAAGGGCCAGATTTACCTGTATTTAATTATGCATGAACTTTGTCTGCTGACCTAGTGTTCTACCCGAAGGTAAAAATACAGCAGCCAATAGATTCTTACTATAGGCTGATGTCTTGATGTGTTAACATGAAGTAGCATCAAATAATGCATCAAGTAAAAATGGCAATGATTTGTTTTCTAGGATTGTGCATTAAATCCTAAACAGTTATCTGTAGGCGAGACGATAGGCAGCCTAAAGACAACTTCAACACTTTTGAGTCCTTTTTACCTGTATGCTGTTCCTGATCACTGGGTCTTTGTCAGAAAACACAGTAAAGTCACATTTAAAAAAAAAAAGACTGTGACCTGTTGAGACAAAATCCTTTGTTAATTTGAAGTACAGCAAACCTTTGAACTCGGAGCTTTTGGCTCTGCATCCATCCTGCCTTTTTTATGGAACTAAACTTGGCTTTGCAGACAATGAACAGCCCATTCCTCAAAATAATGATTACAGAAGTTAAGCATAGCCAACTTAGGCTATTTTTGCACAAGACTGCTGTCTGAAAAATGACAGTATTTTCAGATGATGATTGGGGAAAAGTTTTGTATTTGATGGCACCACCAAGACACATTCAATCCGCTGCAGTTGTCATGCCAGACCATTACATGGCACTGTCATTTTAGCCTGTTGTCAAAAACATGCATGTGCTTTTGACCTCTAGCTTTCACCTCACTTAGAAAACAGTGATCAGTCTCAGATGAACTGGGTGCTCATGTAACACATATATTCCATATCAGAGGTCGTTTAACTGAACAGGCTAAGTAATTGAATGGTAGTAGCACACACAATACAATGCTGTGCTGCTGCTATTTTTAATTTTCTTTTTTTTTTTGCTGTGTTTGCTTCCCGCATGTAGGTATGTAGTACCTCCATGTTCCAGAATCAGTCCATCCAGACCTGGTTTCAAAAGTGACAATGTCAGAGACTGCGATCAGCAGCGTTGTGAACGAGCAACTACAGTCATGGCCAAAAGTTTTGAGAATGACACAAATATATTTTCACATGATCTGCTGCCCTCTGGTTTTCATGTGTGTATGTCAGATGCAGTGGCGGCTGGTGCTAAAAAAACTGAGGGGGGCGCACACAAACAGACAAATGAAAAACAAACAAAACAAATCTTAAAAAATAACACTATTTGAACATGAATTTTGCCCTCCTTTCCTTCTGCCCTGCAAATTTCTCAATTACATTCTTGTTAAAGTCAGTCATCTCTTTGACCAGTCTTTTCTCCATTGACAACATGGCCAATGCATTCAGCCTGTCCTGAGTTTCTCAGAAAAGTCTTGATTCTTTTCAGAGTTGAAAAGCACCTTTCAGCTTCTGCTGTGGTCATGGGTGTGGTGATGAGGATCTTCAAGAGCGTGACAGTTTCCAAAAATACTTCTTCTAGATTGTTTTCCATAAACAGCTGGAGTAGGCCCACAGCACCACAACAGGCTTTGAACTCTTCCTTGCTGTAGATGAGAGTAAGCTCTGTCTTCAGTTTACCTCGATTGAGCACTGGATAGGCTTTTAAGGTGTTGCTCAGTGCATCTTCAGGAAATGCTGTGTTGTATTGTTCAAATCTGTCCCCCTGCAGGAGGGTGGCACTAACAAGGTGGTTTGTGAAAGAAAAGCGCTCCCTGGTGTGTCCCAGTATGATATCACAGACCTTAAGAGAGAAGGACAAACATGAAGATTATGATTTTATAATCACATTTTTCATTCTAAATATGAAATGTTATTTTGTCCTTTCTATTAAGTCATAGAAAGAGGGAACACATTTTATTTATAAACTTACTGATTTTAATAACATTTGCTGCCATTTTTTAAGGCTGTGTTATGAAATGTGTTACAGCATTTTTGTGGGACAAGATTATACAAAATTCAGTAACCAAATGTTTTATTCCCCATAAACTTCAGTACAACTTAAATAATAAAATATCTTGCTGACAAACATTACATCAACATACCTACACAGCATAGACACAACTAAAGGCATTTCTAACTACAACGCACATCTTCCTAATATATTAAATAACACTATTATAAACCAGTGTAACAGTGATTTTCCACAATAACTCACCTCTGCAGCAATCCTTTCATGGTCTTCTACACCGAGTGTCCGACGCTTCTTCACTGGCTAACCACTACCTACACTGCTTTGTCCAACCATGGAGTGGAGAGAATTTCTGCCAAAGAGAAATACTTACAATATTTTAATAATGAAGAAGAAGAAGAAAAAGAACAATCAGCTATTTAAACAATTACCTGATCTTTTGAATGTCCTGCTGGAACTGTTGGATGCTCTCCTGGATATAGACTGAATCTATGACCTTCTTCTGGAGTTTGGCATAGAGAAGGTCCACATGAGGCATGATATGGTGGAAAGAACTTAAAATCCTGATCCTCCAGTAGCATGGCAAATGCTCCAGCCTCTCTGACGGTAATGGAGTCAAAGTCACCAGAGTCTTGTATGCTTTCGAAACAGCGGATGAGGTCCTCTCTGTGCTCAAACACAGTATTGATGGCACGGCTGTGAAAGTTCCATCTGACATTGCTGGATGCTGGTAGTCTGTGGGCCACAACTTTATCAAGAACGCTAGTGCGCTTGGATGATCTGGAAAAAAAGCTGGAAAATCCACTGAGGTTAGAAAAAAAAAATTCTAACTTTGGTTATGTGAGAAGTAGCCTGTTGCATTATTAGATTGAGCTGATGAGCATAGCAGTGGATGTAGTGGGCATTTCTTCTATCTTCTTCTATCAGAAGAAGATAGAAGAAGATCTTTCTATCTTCTTCTGAACACCTGCAGTGGCACCTCGCATCACGCTGGCTCCATCATATGCCTGACAGATTATCTTAGCCTTTTGATCCTCAGGAAGAATAGTTGCAAGACGTTCTTTTAGAGCTGTAGCAATGGAATCAGCTGTAGCCGACTGCAGAGGGATAAACTCAAAAAACCTTTCCTGCACAGTGTTTTTGGCATCGATATAGCGTAGTACAAGCACAAGCTGGCACTGCGTAGCAACATCCACAGTCTCGTCTGCCTGGATTGAAAGAAAATCACTGCTCTGTGCTTCTTTGATTATATGCTCCTTCAGAACAGAAACATACAGTCCAGTAGCTCATTCTGCACAGTTTTCGAAGTTCCCTTAAACACAGTAGCATTCTCAAGGTGCTCTTTTAGTACTCCATCAAGAGAATCAACAAAATAAACCAACCCACGAAAGATCCCGGGATTTTCAGAGCTCTTACTTTCGTCATGGCCACGCAAGGCCAGCTCAAAGGCTCCACAAAACTTAACACAGTCTATTATTCTAGAAAGGATGTGCCAATTTTTGTCACCTCTTCATTGTGCCTTCTAACAGCAATCCTGTAGCCTTCATCTAGCTGTTGAGCAAAGCTAAGTTTCCCCCAGAAACTTAGCTTCATTGCATTGTCTAGGTGGCTGCAGCTGTTTTTGTGCCGTTTGCATTTTTCTGAAAGATGTTTTAAGTCTCTTACCCCAGTTGTTGTCCACATTGCCTCCGTGCCAGAACTTTGAAATAGCAAACACGGAAAGCAGTAAAAGGCATTGCTTACATCACAGCCAGCTAGCCAACTCCGCTTGTCATAAGAAGAGCTGGAAAAAGCCCGCGTGCAGGATCGATCGTCCACGATCACTTGCCTGCTGCTGAATTTGTAAATTGGGACGATCCGGTCCAAGCTCCTTTATCCTGTTTTTTTCTTCAAGTGAATGCTTTGTAAAAGCATTATTTTGTAAAGACAAAACAGAATTTTCTCTCATTTTGAAACTACTCCACTTTGCAAACATAAACGGGAATCGACCTAACGAACTGCAGCTGCACTAATGAGTTGAATCGGGGATTATCAATTTTTTTTAAAACACAATGTTTTAAAAAAAATTAGCCAGTACTGACACTCTACCAGTAATGACACAACAGAATGAGTGTGTCCAGGACGCAGAGCGCTGCGCCCTGTGGAAAACCTTAAATAACCAATTAAAAGTCAGCCTCAGATCGCCTGCTTGCCAAAAGTTGATGCGCCTACATACACTCTCATTAGAACGGCGCCATGCACATAGGAAGTGTGCACAATGTGAGCAATTAAATAGAATTATGTATTTACTATTTTAATAAATTCTAACATGTCTATTGAACACACAGTATGAATAAATACATTTCTAAGTATTTTGCAGTTCAGAATTAAATCATTTATTATCTAAACAATTTAAAGGGGGCGGCATCCAAGCGCCCCCTACTGGCCAGCCGCCACTGGTCAGACGCTTACATCACATACAGAAATACAATTGCAATCAATATGATTAACAAAAGCTTTTATTGACAGAACGAGTTAATGCAGCAAGTCAATATTTGCAGTGCTGACCCCTCTTCTTCAGGACCTCTGCAATTCTCCCTGGCATGCTCTCAATCAACTTCTGGACTAAATCCTGACTGATGGCAGTCGATTCTTGCACAATCAATGCTTGCATTTTGTCAGAATTCCTAGGTTTTTGTTTGTCCACCCGTCTCTTGATGATTGACCACAAGTTTTCAATGGATTAAGATCTGGGGAGTTTCCAGGCCATGGACCCAAAATCTCTGTTTTGTTCCCTGAGCCAGTTAGTTATCACCTTTGCTTTATGGCAAGGTGCTCCATCATGCTGGAAAAGGCATTGTTCGGAGGACATTGTGCTACCATTCTTTATTCATGGCTGTGTTTTTAGGCAAGACTGTGAGAGAGCCGACTCCCTTGGCTGAGAAGCAACCCCACACATGAATGGTTTCAGGATGTTTTACAGTTGGCATGAGACAAGACTGGTGGTAGCGCTCACCTCGTCTTCTCCCAACAAGCTGTTTTCCAGATGTCCCAAACAATCGGAAAGGGTATTCATCAGAGAAAATGACTTCACCCCAGTCCTCAGCATTCCACTCCCTGTACCTTTTGCAGAATATCAGTCTGTCGCTGATGTTTTTCCTGGAGAGAAGTGGTTTCTTTGCTGCCCTTGAGACCAGGCCTTGCTCCAAGAGTCTCCGCCTCACAGTGCGTGCAGATGCACTCACACCTGCCTGCTGCCATTCCTGAGCAAGCTCTGCACTGCTGGTACCCCGATCCTGCAGCTGAAACCCTTTTAAGAGACGGTCCTGCCGCTTGCTGGTCTCTCTTGGGCGCCCTGGAGCCTTTTTGGCAACAATGGAACCTCTCTCCTTGAAGTTCTTGATGATGCCATAGATTGTTGACTGAGGTGCAATCTTTCTAGCTGCGATATTCTTCCCTGTTAGGCCATTTTTGTGGAGTGCAATGATGACTGCACGTGTTTCTTTAGAGATAACCATGGTTCACAAAAGAGAAACAATGATGCCAAGCACCAGCCTCTTTTTAAAGTAGAAGTTAACGTGTTAACTTAATTTCAGGAGCAGGGCCACACCCAAACCACACCTATAAATCTTCAAGCGGCCTATTTATACTCTGCTCATCTACTCTACTCAGTCTGTTGTGTTTTGTCAAACGTCAGACCCGTGACCTCCGATACGATTACAAGCCTACAAATTCAACTCACCACTTAAGGCGATGTGGCTATCCAGCTCTTCCCTTCAGTCTCAGACGATGTTCTTCAATACTCCATCCGCTGTGAACATTTCTTCTCCTCTTCCAGCAATTAGCCAAGCTCCAAGTAGCACACGCATGTGCTCTTTCATCTTCCGTCTCGCACCTAATTGGCGCTGTTCCTACATCAGTCCGAGGTTCGTCCTTTACCTCCAACATTCCAATCCAGCGAACGTAGAAGGCCAAGAGACGCCAGACATCAGGCTCATTCTTCCGGGGCACTGCCGCCTTCCAGAGTCATTCAGCCAAACAAGACCAACACTTGCACGCCTCAGCGCTGCATCGCAGGCGCATCAACCCATCTAGGTCTCAATTCCTTGCCTCCAACGCTCTCTACAGGAGAAACGAATCCCTTTCAGCCACCCAGCAAGTTCTTCAACGTCAGTTTCCTCATCTATGATCTCTGGTGACGTCATTTTCGATGCCGGCTCGTAGACCTCCACTGGAGTGCCAGACTCCTCTCGGATCACCGCGAACTTCCAGAGTCTCTCAGCCAAGCAACACAAACATATCCTCATTTCAGCATTCTTCCTCAGAAACTCAACAGTCAACCGCACCACCACCACCAAAGTTCAAACATCCCAGGCTTCCGCTTTCTCCAACAACATCCTTGATGACATCACTTCCGCCTTCACTCACACTGATTTCGGACCTCTACTCTCACCGATAGCTCCCCTAGTGGGAGCCAGGTTGCACAGCATTCTGGCTCAGCCAGAGCCATCCAATTTATTTTAGTCTTCTACAGAACTGAACCAGTCTTTATCAAGCCGTTGAACTTTTAAGTCCCTGATTCTGATGCTGCCGCCCCAGCAGATGACGGCAGAAGAGATGACTCTCTCGAGAATAGAATCGTAGAGGATGTCCACATCTTGCCGCAAACCTTGAAGGAATTTCATATCAAGTATCCAGGTCCGAATTCAATAACCATCTCTCCATCATTCTTCACATGATTCTCCAATTTAGAAGATCAGGCTTCCATCAACATTACATTCTCTTTGCAGCCCAGATAACAGGCCGTTTTCAACCATTTTATTAGGGGTCATACCGGGTTTCTTTTAATCTGAATCGTACATCTGCATTTTGCCACCTGTATGTCTTTCTCGCAGTTTCTGTGATACTTCATCTCATCCAGAAACTACTCGTACAATTACTCTCCCTCTTCATCCTCGTTCCTCCATCAATCCCTCCATCCATCCATCCCCATATTCATCCATTCACATCCATCCCTCCATCCATTCACCCACTCATCGATTTATTCATTCATTTATTCATTCATTCATACACCCATCCTCATATCCATCCATCCATCCATCCATCCATCCATCCATCCATCCATCCATCCATCCATCCATCCATCCATCCATCCATCCATCCATCCATCCATCCATCCATCCATCCATCCATCTCTCTATACGATGAGAAATGGCTATCCCCCACCACATCTCCCCTTCACATCAACCCAAAATTCAGACATCAATCTTTCTCGTAAGTTCATCAATTTCCGAGGGCACCGACAATTGGGCCACGCCGTCCCATCCCTGGGGGCAAGATGATCTGCAATACCTCAACGATCTTGGTAGTTCAGTCTCCAGCTGCAACTGGCTGCCCGCTAATCCATGTCAGCGTCTTTGCAAGGATTTTCCGACTCCTCAGTCCCAGTCCACTCCCAATTTACTAGAACAATTTCTTCACTTCAAATCAAGGCGAACATTATCCTAATGGAGAGTCATAATTTCTCTCTTATGGATTCATCCATGGGTTTCTCTCCCGCATAGATATTCCAAATTCAATCTATTGTTGTCTTCATCTTCAATCGGCTCCTTAAGTCCTAACTCAGTCGACTCACTTTAACCACGGAAGCCAAAAGAAAGATTTGATAAGATCATTAAATTCATTCACTCAGCAAGCCAAGGCAATGGCCTCTCTAAAGCAGATATCACCCGCACATTCAAAGTCCTTTTCATTCACCCAGATTCAGCATGTCTCAGGAAGGAGCTTCCACTTCAGTTTGCCTCGCTTTCGTTCATCATATAACCCCGAAACCACTTCATTCTTCTCAATTGTACCCACAGAAGGATGTTTCTAATAGTTCCATGAACTATGCTATTCGCATCATTCCTCAGAGAAACCCTACATTTTCAGCGCCCCTCTTGTTCAAGGCTCATTCATCCTCAATTACTCTTGCAAGGGCAAGTTTTCTCTTCTACAATGACTTTCTCTTTCAACCTGAAGACATTCAACTCCCTCAGAGGCTTGGTGGCCATTTCAGAAACAATAGCTGAAGCAAAAGGCCTAAGAATTATTTTTTTCTCACATTTTGAACTCATCATTATGGCAGCGAAACTTTGGGGACATGAACGACGTAAGAAGTTTATTCATCTATTCAGACTCATTCAGGTCTCAGTGTGGCATCAGTTTCAGGTCCAAGCAGCTCACATTCCAGTAACTCAGAACATCCTCGATGTTCCATCGTTTCCTTCAAATTCCGACTCTCTGCTTCAGATTCAGAAACTCATTAATCTCCAATTCCACAGTCTTCAATAATATCCAACTGACTCCCCTGTTCCTTTTCTTCAAGCATAATCCTTTATCCACCCATGCTTGTCAGGTTTTCATCGTTATAACATTTAGATATCAGTCTTCAGGGAAGTTAACCGATCAGTTTACTTTCTCTCACCTATTTCATCTCTTTCATCCTCAACCCATATGAGCCCATCTTCACGTTCAGATCAGAAATTCATCAACCATTTCATCTCAAAGTCCACGCCTCACCTCAGCATCCTGTAATGCAGCCACTTAAGTCGGGCTCAAGCTATTTAAGTCAAGTCCAGCATCTCTCTCAAACCTTATTCCGCCTATTCTTTCACGTAGGAGCCGCCTCCATTCAGGCCATCTCCTATAAGACAGTTCAAGTTTTAGTTCGTTGGTCATCACAGGTGTACCTTTCATGCATCCGTATAACCTCAGTGATTTTTCGCAAACTCATTCTTTTCTCATCTCAATTTAAATTAGACACTTTTGGGGCTCCTACGTTGGCTCTGGAATAAATAAGATTAACCGCCTTCCGAAGACATACCCCCACTCAGAGTGTTCACATCCCAAGCCCTCCGTCATTCTCCCAGACGACCAAATCAAGATCCTCCATCCCTTCAGATCCTCCATCCCTTCATCCCTCCATACTTTCATCCCTTTATTCCTCCATCCCTTCATCCCTCTCCCCTTCATACCTAATGCTTTTATAAATAAATCTTTAAACACATAGGTTTGTGGCGTGGTACTTGCTAGTGAAGTGTCCAGTGGTGTCATTCTTACTTAATCATGACAGATTGATCTGCAGCCATGTCCTCATCATCACCCACACCTGTGTTGATGGAGCAATCACTGAAAAGATGTTAGCTGGTCCTTTTAAGGCTGCAATGAAGTTGAAATGTGTTTTGGGGGATAAAGTTCATTTTCTAGGCAAATATTGACTTTGCTATTAATTCCTGTTAAGCTGATCACTCTTTATAACATTCTGGAGTATATGCAATTTACCATTTTCAAAACCGAAGCAGTAGACTTTGTAAATATTAACATTTGAATCATTCTCAAAATTTTTGGCCATGACTGTAGATGGCAACAAAAATGGTCATGTTTTACTGAAAACCGGCTTAGTTTTGAGGATAATACCACTTTTTCAAATAAACAGGCATCAAATTACAACCTTTATGTAGACTCTTTTTATAGCGAACATTGTGTTGCCTTTTCTGAGTCAGGCAGAGAGAATTGCAGAGTAGTTGGGTCTGACTATCAGCTGCCTTCCAGTGGACCAAACCAAGCAGATAATAAAGCAGAACAAGCTCTGTGACCAGCAGCTCAGAAAGCCATCATCAGTCAGGGATCAGTTTGTGTGTTCTGCTAAGCAGCCCGGGATATTAGTATTGGAGTTATCCTGGGGTTGAGAGGAGACACTCAAAAGGAAAGAAACAATATTGATTTTCCTTTGCAAAAACTAACATGGAAAAACTCTGACTGATATCTGCATGGTGGAAGCTGCAGAAACAATTACAATATTAGGATACTGTTCAGTACTTAACCCATTTTTTTTTTTTTTTTTGCATTCCAGCTAATAGAAGGACTCGGTACTGTTTCATAGTGTAAAACAGTTTCCAATAAAGTGTAAATTTTAAAAGTGACAACTTAGCTTTT
Organism: Poecilia reticulata; assembly: GCF_904066995.2. Lineage (NCBI taxonomy): Eukaryota > Metazoa > Chordata > Actinopteri > Cyprinodontiformes > Poeciliidae > Poecilia > Poecilia reticulata. Next base: position 2,857,240 of record NC_088839.1, read on the forward strand.
AAGCAGATAGCCTGCACAAAAAAAGAAAGTAGGATGAAGAATGCAGGGCCCTGGGGTTTACAGTGAATGAAAAATGTTTTGCACTTTTCTTTTCTGAGAAGATAAAATAAAAGCAAAATTGTTGCAAGTTTTGCACAAAAAATGTTAAAAAGTTATACATCTTTTTGTAAAGGAATAAGCTGATGAGTAACCAACGTTAACAGTTTAAAAAAGTTTCATCTTGTTTAGTCTAAAAGTTCACATCTAAATGAATCATTTACATATTTTCTCTTTTGACAATTGCACAATCTGAGTAGCCTAAATTAAATGTTAAAAACTGAGTTAATAAACTGAACGTTTTCTGAAAGATATTAAGGGATAAAACCATAAAATGAGTTGCAGCAACTTCAAATTTAAGTTGTTGCAGCTCATTTACTCAAAATTCATTCAGTCACACGCTGATAGTGGCAAATTACTGGATAGCAGTCAGAGCTGCCCTGGACAGAGGCCAGGCACTGGAGTCACTGGCAGCCTCTGACCACACTGGTGGCCAGGCGAGGGAAATGTCTTACTCAAGGACATAAAGCCTGAGAATCAAACTGACAACTCCTCAATTAAAGGGTGAACTTCTAGCTCCCGAGGTAATCAGTGGAACCTTTAACAGTAGACTGGTGGGCAGGAACATCCTGACTGGCCTGTGATGTGCTGGGTCTTTTGACAACCAATCTGACCTACAGAACACATTTATTGGATGGCACCAGATGGGCCACCCTAACCCCAACAACCCTAACCCTACCACCTTAATGACCTAACACCTTAACTCTGCCCCTATCACACTCTTACTTCCTGGAAGAACTGCAGGCCACAAACTCCTCATCATATGTTATAATTACTTCACCTCTCAGTGGTAATAATGTTATGCCTAATTGGTGTATGTCACCCATATTACTGATTGTGAGCATCCATCAGAGGAGGATGCAGTCTCACTCAGCTCTGACAGACAGGACAGAGTTTCAGAACTTTGGGGTTTTTGATGAAAACTCATCCATATCAGTCTTTCCAGCACTATGCTCACAGTCTGCCAGTAGTTGGGTGCTCTACATTATGAGCAACCAGCAGTGCAACAGAGCCCATATAATCACTGAAGCCATTTCTCAGTGCTTGTGGGCTATTACTGCTCCACTGCTATCAGCCAGTCCCCAAACGGCCCCCTTCAAGCCCCCAGCCCCCTCAAGTGCTTACACAGGCTTCCTAGTCTTGGCAGGATATGACACACCATTAGCTGGCCATTTTTGCTATAACACTTATTTGGAGACATTTGGAGCTGAAAATATTTCATGACTTCTCCCAGGACCTGCGCAGATTAAAAAAATAGGGACCTGGTAAGTTTTAAATACAGAACCGGAGAGAGTGAGGTAGAAGAGAACCGAGGAGAGCGAGAATCCTGTCGAGGAGTCCAATGGTGACAGTACAGCCGTGGCTAATGTGATTCCCCTGCTGTGACTCATAGAGTAGATGTATAAATATCCACACAGCCCCCTGTCACCAACATGCAAACCCTCCCTGACTTTCTATAAATCTATGACACACTGGGAGACAGAATTTAAAACGCAGAAAATTCCTTCTCTTCTCCCTGCTGAACTGTGAAGCTGTGTTTACCTTTCGCTACGGAAGGTATGCATATGTCAAGCAGACAGCTGTGTCATTAAAGAAACAAGATGGAGAAAAACACTGAGGCGGAGTGTAGCCCCAAATTCCAGCTAAGCCTCAGGGGAAGTTTGTTTCTCGGGAGCCTCCACCTGTTAACACAGTAAGCTTCTTGCTGATTGGAGAGAATCAAAGAAACGTTAAGATGGAGATGCTTGGATCTGCAGCTGCTAGGAAAAGCAGACCTTGGACACAAGATATGCTTGGCCTTTAAGCTTTAGGATCAGGAATTTCACCTGTTGCAAATGACTTTAGATTCTGTCTGAAGTTCTAAGCAACTTGTGAGGTCACAGCATTGTGGAAAAGACTCAAAGTCCTTTGAGGATTTCCATTTCCATTTCTGTTTATTGGGCAATGATGCATCCTGAAATTTTTACTAAAAATATCCCTATGGTGGCGGACAGATTTACAGTACGGCACATTGGTGAAGGGAGATGGGCTCACCATGAACATAATGTGGAGAGAATAGAGAGAAACAGTACAGATGGAAACTTCATTAAAAGTCATGGAGTGTTTACACAGACTCACACAGGGGATTCTATTGTAATGCTGAGTTTTCCTTGGTAGACAAAGACTGGAACTGCAAAGAGTACAAGTAATAGATTTCCACATTACAGAGCATTACAGAGTCATCTATTATAGAAGTCCAGACTTTAGATTCATAGAATCTCTATATTCAATTTATATGAGGTTGAACTATGTTGAAAATAAATATGGGCAAAATCTGAATATAAAACAATGCAACATTTAGTTAAATTAGAAAACCACGCGTCATTTTCCTTGACTTTACCCTTTAGCACAACATTATGTTGGGCTGTCAGTTATATTCCCAGCAAAACAAAATGGAGTTTGTAGTGTTGATTTTGAACACCTGTAAAATTTTAATAGCAAATTCCATACAGTTTTATACTTTTTCAGACTGCAAAGAACCCTGGTGAAATCACCAGAAAAAATCTAGTCAATAAATTGAATATTAATAAATGCACATTTAGCAAACCTTTGGAGAAATTCACATTAGACCTTGTGAGTGCCTATATTATATTTCCAGTGGGCTGGGCAGGTGTTATTTCAGTCTGATGCGCTGGGGCATGTTCAGGCTGCGAAAGGAAACACCATCTATATGTTCTCTGAAGCAAACCGTTCTCTAAATAGCACATATTTAACAATACATCCACTGGATCTGGTCTAATTTTAAATGTACAACATGCCCACCACACCCATATTAATGTAGTGTACAAACTACAGATTTAGCAGTCATCTGCTTTAAAGTCTGCATCTGAACATAAAGTCCTTTATAGATGAGGATCAATATTGCTATTGGGTCTTACTTCATCATTTTAGTACTTTGTCTCATATTTTGCAGTAATTTAATGATGCAGTAATGGCAATTGTCTTGTTTTTTTTCTTTTGTATGTTTCTCATTAACGTTTCTTATGGAAGAAAATGAAACTACATTTACATATTTCTTCAAAAAGGACAACCTTGTGAAAAACAGCTTGTGACAAAATTGTGCTGAAGTTACAGTTTGACAAGATTAGCAACAATCTTTGCTTTAACAGCCATGTAATCTACAATATGCAGCATGTTGTCTAATGTCTTCAGACATTAAGTAGTTACAGGGAGCATTACGCAAAGCTATCAGGATGTTTTCAGTCACCATGTGTGCACAGTGCTTTCCCCTGAGTTTAACTTCTGCATGTTGTTTGTTACTCAGCTTGTCTGTAGATTTTTGCCCGTCAGTTTCTCTCACTTTCCCTCAGGCCTCAGGCCTTATGAATATTCATACTTATGATTATACCAGCTTTAATCCAGGAAGTGAGTGGGATGATAAAGAGCCCCTGGAGCACCACTGCCGCTACTTGCACACTAAAATAGGCAAATAATCACTGCATCTTAAAATGGCCTACAAAAACACAAGCACTCTACTTTAGGAGAACTTGGTACTCTTTCCTGACTGCTGGAAGAAAAGCGATTGAATTTATCCATCCATCCATCCATCCATCCATCCATCCATCCATCCATCCATCCATCCATCCATCCATCCATCCATCCATCCATCCATCCATCCATCCATCCATCCATCCATCCATCCATCCATCCATCCATCCATTTTCTTGCACCCTTGTCCCTTAGTGGGGTCAGGAGGGTTGCTGGTGCCCATCTCCAGCTAACGTTTCGGGCGAGAGGCGGGGTACAGCCTGGACAGGTCGCCAGTTTGTCGCAGGGCCGGTTGAGTTTATGGAAGACAACAAACAACACGTGGAGCGGCGCTGCATAGAGAACATACTGTATGTGCAGTTGAAAACAGTTGAACAGAAGTGAATGAGAATTTTATGACCTGGACCAGGATGAAACTAACGTGACTCTCACGAGGGGAAAGATAAGGAAGGTCTCTTTCTTGTAATTGCATCAGCCCTTCGTTAACATTAATTCAATTAAACAAGAGCTCTCTGGAAGGATTGCAGCTAAGAAGAGTTCCCCCCTCTTCTTACCATGCTTCTATTTTCCCACATAAGGCTGTGGTATGTTAATGCCAATTTGATTCTCCTTGTTATCTTCCAGCCACTCTAATCTGATTCTTGGGAAAGTCAAGAACAAGTTTTTAGTTGACGTAAAAAGATGCGCCTGTTGAAAGACAACATCTGCAATAACACTGATAGACTGAGCAATATTGGGAAATGTCACAGCAGTAAAGGACAAAGAAGAGTAAGAGTGTGGTTTTATGTATCTGTCCCATTCCCAGGTGACAATTTACAAGCTTCAGCATGTATCCTAAAGTCAAATCACTGACAACCTGCAGGACCTACTGCATTCAAGGGACAGTGGATTATTCACCAAAACCAACAAAATAAACAACTTTTTAATTTAAAAACAATTTTTGCTGCTTGGTGCCTGGTGCACTTGGCACCAGGACGCCCTAGGCTGCAGTTCGATGATCGATTTTGCCATCGTCTCATCGGATTTGCGGCCATATGTCTTGGACACTCGGGTGAAGAGAGAAATGCGGAGCTGTCCACTGACCACTACCTGGTGGTGAGTTGGCTCAGGTGGTGGGGGAGGAAGCCGGTCAGACCTGGCAGGCCCAAACGTGTAGTGAGGGTCTGCTGGGAACGTCTGGCGGAGTCCCCTGTGAGACGGAGCTTTAACTCCCATCTACGGCAGAACTTTGAACATATTCCGGGGGAGGTGGGGGACATTGAGTCTGAGTGGACCATGTTCCGTACCTCCATTGCCAAGGCGGCCTATCGGAGCTGCGGCCGCAAGGTTGTTGGTGCCTGTCGCGGCGGCAACCCTCGAACCCGTTGGTGGACACCTTCGGTGAGGGATGCTGTCAAGCTGAAGAAGGAGTCCTATCGGGCCTTTTCGGCCTGTGGGACTCCAGACGCAGCTGATGGGTACTGACGGGCAAAGCGGCATGCGGCTCGGGTGGTCGCTGAGGCAAAAACTCGGACATGGGAGGAGTTTGGAGAGGCCATGGAGACAGACTTCCGTACGGCTTCGAGGCGATTCTGGTCCACCATCCGGCATCTCAGGAGGGGGAAGCAGTGCAGCACCAACACTGTTTATAGTGGGGATGGTGCACTGCTGACCTCAACTCGGGACGTTGTGGGCCGGTGGGCGGAATACTTCGAAGACCTCCTCAATCCTACCAACATGCCTTCTGTTGAGGAAGCTGAGCCTGGGGACTCTGGGTTGGGCTCTCCAATCTCTGGGGATGAGGTCGCCAAGGTGGTCAAAAAGCTCCTCGGTGGCAGGGCCCCGGGAGTGGATGAGATCCGCCCGGAGTTCCTTAAGGCTCTGGATGTTGTAGGGTTTTGTTGGCCCACGCGACTCTGCAATATCGCACGGACATCGGGGGCAGTTCCCCTGGATTGGAAGACTGGGGTGGTGGTCCCCCTGTTTAAAAAGGGGGACCGGAGGGTGTGCTCCAATTACAGGGGGGTCACACTCATAAGCCTCCCTGGTAAGGTCTATTCAGGGGTCCTGGAGAGGAAGGTCCATTGGATAGTCGAACCTTGGATTCAGGAAGAGCAGTGTGGTTTTCGTCCTGGTCGTGGAACACTGGACCAGCTCTACACCCTCAGCAGGGTCCTGGAGGGTGCATGGGAGTTCGCCCAACCAGTCTACATGTGTTTTGTGAACTTGGAGAAGGCATTTGACCGTTAGAGAAAGGGTGAGAAGCTCGGTCATGCGGGAGGGACTCAGAGTAGAGCTACTGCTCCTCCACATTGAGAGGAGCCAGTTGAGGTGGCTCGGGCATCTGGTCAGGATGCCTCCTTGACGCCTCCCTGGTGAGGTGTTCCGGGCACGTCCCACCAGGAGGAGGCCTCGGGGAAGACCCAGGACACGCTGGAGGGACTATGTCTCTCGGCTGGCCTGGGAACGTCTTGGGGTTCCCCCGGAGGAGCTGGAAGAAGTGGCTGGGGAGAGGGAAGTCTGAGCCTCCCTTCTGAAGACCCGACCCTGGATGAAGCGGAAGTAAATGGATGGATGGATGGATGGATGGATGGATGGATGGATGGATGGATGGATGGATGGATGGATGGATGGATTTTTGCTGCTAATCTATTGACAGAATAGACATGACTTTGTTGTCTATTGTTGATGTTTACTTGTGAATCAGTTTTATTGGCTTACCAAAAAAAGGATGGCAACAGAATATGAAAAAAAAATCAATTGTGTAAAAAATGTGAATGCAACCTGAATCCTGCTAAGACTAACCCTCAGCTTCAGCCACCATCAACAGCTCTATTTGCACAAAATGAGAAAAATTAGGCTCAACCCATGACAAGTCATTAATTACTAACAAACTAAACACAGAAACAGCATGTTTGTATTCAAATGACACTAATCATAAAGTTTATTCTGGTAAAAGCCCTTCCAGAACCAGATACTGTAAAGGTCGTAAGGACTTTTGAACTCAGGAATTTCTGTGTTACCTGAAAATGATAAAAAGAGTCCCTCAAGACTCTGTGTTAAGAACAGTACTTTTTACAATTTTTATGAATGCGTTAGTTCATATATCAAGTGAGGTTCTGGAAATATGTCAAATCACACTGAGTTTGTTGGAAATTAAATAAGCAATCAGAACGGTGGAAGCAAACAGCCGATCCCTGTTGGGTTTTTTTCTTCTGATTACTCCCCTCAGTATGTATTCTGTCTGGTGTTCTTTGTTCTCTGCTGATTCATTTTTCACACATACACACACCTCACACATTTTCCTCCCACTGGTACTTTGCAGCACCTGTGCATTCTTCACACTGTAATTAGCACATCAATGGTTGACTCAAGGGTATAATATGCGTCTTCTGGCAGCTAAAAAAATAGTTCAGTTGGCAGTAAGTTGCACAGTCTGACCCTTATCAGTAGGTGTGATTCAGGTATACTCTCTCATCCTAAATTGTATCCCAAAAGAGAGACAGACTCCCATGAATGCATCCATCAGGATCACTAAGTCCTCACTGACTACAGCATTAAAGTGTAATTAAGACCCCTAGGAAAACTAAAACAAACCCCTGACACATTTTGAAAAATTCCGTCAAAGTGGGATAAGGCAGAGTGGAGATGAGAGGAAGGGGCAAACAGGGCTGTGCTTAGGAAGGAAGAAGAGATATTGCTTTCTTATAAACGCTGTTGCTATATTTAGTGATTTCCCAGAGACCTCTAGCAATTTTTAAATTAAAAAAACAAGTAACTAAATCTAGTAACCTTTGTCTGTGTGGCTGGAGGGTTTTATGGAGTGAGCCTCTTTCGAGTCCTGCAGTCCCATCAGCACACGGTCAGCCATAGTCAGAGCAGAGCAGACCCATTCCACTGCGTGTCCATAACTCTAACCTTTGTAATGCTAACAATAAACACTCACCACAGCAACACTTGGTTCGCCATTCCAACTCCTTATTCAGCATCTGAGTGAGAGAAATGCTTTTATTCTGCAGTGCTGATTGACAAAAAGCTGTACCAGAACCAGAGCATTTTAAACAATAAAGAGAATCCAACTGCTTAGCTCAACTTAAGGAGGCCAGCACTAAGAATGTTTAGGCAAAAAACACAACGAACTAAACAAATGTACACAAAAATGTCATAAAAACATAAAGAGAGAAACCTTTGAATTAAGCATTGTTCTCCCTTATGTGTATCAGCGATGCCTGTTGATTTGTATTCAACACATCTGAAATTCTTCTTGCTTTCCATTTCTATATTTTGCATGCAGATAGCTGTGATTTATAATATCTACTTGACTTAAATTCTGTCTGACAGAAAACAAAATCATAAATAACTATATTTTTCAGTTTTTTTGTGTAATAAGCCTAGACAGAAGAAGTTAGACTGTACAATTCATTGTACATTCTAAAATTTTGTCTTTCACTCAATCATGATGGAAACCTGCGTTGTGACACGTATACTGAAGCTCCTAATGCTTTAAAGTTTCCAAAAGATTAACTTTCACCAAATGATCTGCTTCTGAGCCAAAGATGAACGATTTCTGCTATTAGATCTTGTGGAAACTAAAACCTCCCAGTTTTAATAATTATCCATCAGTTCCTTCAAAAATATATAAAAATTATTATGGGATAATGTTGTGACAGACTGGCGACCTGTCCAGGGTGAAAATGGATGGATGGATGGATGGATGGATGGATGGATGGATGGATGGATGGATGGATGGATGGATGGATGGATGGATGGATGGATGGATGGATGGATGGATGGATGGATGGATGGATGGATGGATGTCTTGTACAGGCCCCCAAAGCATTTCACACTACAGTCAGTCATTCACACACATGCTGATGACAAGCTACTGGAAAGCAGCCTGACCATATAAAAGGTGAAGTGTCTTGCCCAAGGACACAGAGGCAGATGGAGTGGAGATCGAACTAGCAAACTGCTGATTGCAGGGCAAACTCCTCTTTCCATCACCACCATCATCCACACAACAGGCTGCAATAATGTTACACCTTTTCAATGCCACATAGCGGTCATACACAACCTGGAACTTTAACTGTTACTTTCAAGTATTTTGATTTTGATTCATTTATTACATAGATTTAAATTAGTTAGAATTTGTATTGTGTTACATGAATATGACAACCTCTTGGCTCCCTGGAGGTTTAATTTATGCTCAAAAAAATTATCTGATTGGATGCTGGAAAAGACTATATTTGTGTTCAGACTGTGTTAAAAGGAGTTAGCCGATCAGTGAAGCTATTAAAGCCTAAAATAGCATCTTAGTGCTAAACATGTAGCAGCATCACAGACGTCCCCAACGTTAATGTCACATTTGTAAAGAAGTTCCATGAATGATCAGCAGTTCCTGAAAAACTAGACAGATGAATGGATAGAATAACATTTTTGCCCTGATGATATAAGAACCTAAAAAATGTGATTAAAAACAAAAAATAACTCTGTTGTTGAGCTCTTATGTTTAGTTATTTAATAATTTAGCAGCAAAAGGAGTTTCTGAATTGAGAATGTTGCTTATTTTGTCAATATATTATATTTTGTTTAAAACACGATTAATTGCAATTAATTAATTGGTAATTGATATCAAGATGGAGAACAAAACCAGCAACAACAGGGTCATTGTCCCACATTTTAATTTTTTCTTAAATAAAGAACTTTCCCCTCTACCTCCAAGAACTTTTCTAGAGGGATGCAAAATGAAGAGAGGAGAAACAAAGGACAGACAGTCTGCGTCCTCCGAGGAGGCAGACGTTTGACCTAATTAGTATGCTAATGGTGGGCGGATAGGAGACGGAGTACGGGTGGTGGGTTTTGGTGATTTAAGGCAAGAGAGGAAAAAACTCTTCCTGTCTTTTAATCGTTCATCCTCCTCTTTTGAGCTTAATAGCGCTGCATGTCGGTGGCCTACATTCATCCTGAGACAAGCTTCTGGGTGAGGCGGCTGGAGGACAATGCCGTGCGGATAAGTCCATCCATTCATAAATCAAGACACAGGAAAGTAAAGAAAGCAGGGCACAAAGCTTTACTGTATTGTTTTCGCTTTCTTCTTGATGTAATATGGGAACAAAAGTTGGCAAAAAACGCTTTGTTTGTCAGCGGTGTTTTCAGCTTTTCTTCAGACAAAGAAGCATTTAGTTGAGCATTCAGCTGGTCTTCAGGCTCACAAAGACAATAGACTAAATACCTCCCGACAGCTGAATACATCATTCCCCCTGTATGAGCCAGACAGAGCTGCAGTGAAGATGACGCAAATCTAAAAACAAAGGCGGAGAGGAGAAACTGAATGAGCGTGTTGGCATTTAGTTAGAAGAGCACTGCAGGACCCCTGCTGCTTCATCGCATCTCACATCCCCGACACGCTTCTCCTCATCTCCTATGGCCTTTCGCGGAAAAGACATCTTCTCTAATTGTCTGTGATGATCTCAGTCCTGGATATAGGACAATGGGACAATGAGACAGTGAGGACATAGAGGACGAAGACCAAACATCAGGGTGAATGGGTTGAAGTAGAAGGGAGGGGAAGACGTATAAAAGGGTAATAAGACGAGAAAGAACAAGGAAAGGGCAAAGACAAGAGTAATGTTATTTTTCATGAGGAAAACATAAAACAGAATTGGCTTTAAAAATATGAATCAGGTGCACAAATTCGATTTTGCAGTGTTTCTTTTGTATGACTCAGGTCAGGACTTGGGGAAGTCTTTCTCAGATTGATTCTGTTAGCATCTTTTATCCATTTCAAAACCAGATTTGATAATTGTTTGAAGTTTACTTCCCCGTTGGAAAATCCAACTATTTCCATTTTTCAGACATCTGTTCATCTATGGTGACATTAAAGAATCTCCAGGGAGACCATCTGCTTTGTCCAATGGACCAGTACCACTGGCAGTGATGGTACATGCCTAGTTGGTAAAGTGTTACTTGCTGGTACAACCTCACCATGACTCCCCCAATACAGATTTATTATTGTGGCCGACTAGTTCAGTGTTTGTCCAGTGTGACCATCAAATCCTCCCCAGAAAACATATGACTCCTGTTCATAAGGAAGAATTTCAGTTAAGCTTCAATATGTCCACTGGAGCACCTGCTTCTGTCTTTGTTGGAAGCTCACTTCACATTTGGTAATGTCACTGTTGACCAGCAGAGTACTTCATAACTGACTTGTTATGTTTTGCTTTCTTCAAGAAAATCTCAAAGAATACTTTTCTAAGAGGGTGCATTCACTGTGGCACAGTAACTTTTATACAGTTACTTGAACAGCAGTCTCAGATTTCTGTATTATTATTATTATTATTATTATTATTATTATTATTATTATTATTATTATTATTATTATTTTTATGAGCAATTCTTGAATAATTCCCCAACCTAGATTTGCTACTCTTTCCAAGCATCTTCCCCTTGTGCAAGATATTTAGTCAATTCAATGAACCCAGTGGAGGAACAAATTTTTGTATGCTGGCAATGACAAACTCCAAACTCATGAACACTAACAGGAAGTTAAGAGGACAAGGGAAAAGTTAGGTTAAAACACCTTCTAGAACCTTCAGCACCATGTAGTGAATGTATGACTACATATAAGACTGTATGTAAAGTATGTAAACTACTGGCCCTGTGGGGATTAGAGAAAATCTACACCAACCTCAAATTCATAGGTTAAATAATCAATTAACTTCTGAACAAGATTATTTCAAATAGATAATTAAAAAGTTGACATTAACGACATTCTTAACTATGTTAAGTGTATATCAAATCCTGGCTGAGGAGTTTTCCTTCTTTCCTTTCTTCCAGATTCAGTTTATTTATATCGTACCAATTCACAATAAATGTGATTTATTAAGGAATAGATGCTGATGAACAGCCAGCCAATCACAGATAGGTTTTGCTATTCCACCGTTGCAACAGCAAAATTGCAGTGATGGAATAGTGCAGGGTTACATGCATCCAGGGAAATGTTTACTCAGGATAGAGCTACCCATTAAGGTCATGAGAGTTCACAAGGAAGGGGAGCATTGTGGACAAACTCTTTTCTGCTGTGCTTTGCAGCACTCTGCATCAACACCCTTTGAAAAGACAAGAGCACAGAGAAAGAGGAGAGTGGACATGAAGAGACTGAAAATGACATGTGGCCCTTTTATTTCTCAAAAAGCTATGCTACAATCATCCAACAAAGGACGTCTCCCAGTCTTTTCTTGTCACGGTTCTGAGGCCATCCAGCTCTATAAAATACATTCTCAGCACGCTGCCATCTGAACAAGCTCAAAATGCCACAAAGAAAATAAGAGGCAGAAACAGAACAGAAACACAGCAGCTGAGTCTGATAACTTCACTGTGACCTAAAGCTAACCATCACTGAAGCTAAAGTTCAGCTTCAGTTCTCATGCAGACCAGGATCGACATAATGTGACAGCATCTAAAATATATGCCTTATAAAACCTGTGAATGTCTACTCATCAGCAGCATAGGCATCAACAAAGAACCCCGACTCCACCAAGAGAAAAGGATAACACATTATTCAGATGGAATTGTCAACCTAATGTTGTAATTGGGTTTCCCTCTGGGTTTATTTGTGATATTAGCACAATCCTTCTTTCATTCCTGACAATGAGCAATTGCAAGTATTTTTTTTCCACCTAAACTGTTATTACATTTTGGAGAGAAGGGATAAAATAAGATGCAAAGCCATCACTCTGCGTCTCTGTCAACATTGATTCTCTCTGCACTTAGGAATCTTATCACAGAAGGAGGCATCACAAATGTTTTCTCTCTGGAGCTTTTATCCAACCATCAATTCATATGTGGCCAAATTCCACATCAAATGCAACTGAATGTATGTTATTGTGGCTGTCTAAATATCTGCTATGAAGCAATATGGATATGTTTTACATACTATAAATGAGATCAAACTTCTGTTTTTAAATGTATCAAATGTAAGGATTTGAGGGGGTCTACTTTCATTATACAGTGACTGCATTCTGTTTTTTTAACACTGCTATTGCATCAGGCTGTGAACGCAACATTTCCACCTGTTGCAAACCTTGTGGTTCAAGTTCAGGGTGAAGGTGATAATCCTGTGATGTGTCTGTGGAACTGGAAGGCTGGATGTTTAAAATATGTATTTTAAATATCTGCATTTTTGTGCTCTTATATTGGTGAGACCAGGGTGGACTGGTGAGCGGTCACCAATCCACCCCAGGGGAACACAAAGACACACAGGACAAATTATCATGCACACATTACTATGAACAAGTTTTAAAGACCATTGAATTTGAAATCGAATTTATTTCTTTACAGACACTGCACATTTATCTACATGAGTACATTAAAACAGCCTTAAAAATAGGCCAGTCAAACACAATAAAAAAACAATAAACCTCTCAGTCATGATTCTGGACTGTGAGGAAGCTAGAATACCTGGAGAGATGGAATTCAAACCCAGAGCTACCAACTGCATCACTGTGCAGCCCTGATTTGTAATATATGGAAAATTAGGAGTTAAAATAAATCAACATTTGTTGACTGGCTGCTTATCTGTTGTACTCAAGACATACCTTTATGACGACCTGATTAAAATTGTTTTGGCCCCCCTGGGAATTGACTCCTGAGGGTCTATTGTAGCCCATCTGATGCAAGGGTTTTGGAACAGATCTGTGCTGTATGTTGGTTGTCCTGCACATCCAATACAACATATTGATGAACATTTTCAGGCCTTGTACTCCTCAAACCTTTCTTGAACAATTGTTGCAATGTGGTTGGGTAAAAGTCCACTGTCACCATGTAGTATAGTATCCAAAAGGTGTGAATGGTCTTTAATAATGTTTAGGTATGTGGTATCTGTTAAAGGAATATCCATATGGATAACAGAGTGACATTGTCCGTTGCATCATAAACACCTTTGGCAATTTTTCACATCTCCCTAAACAAACTGAACATTCTAAGCAAGCAAACTAGAGTTTGATTAAAGCATACTGAACAGGGTTGGTTTGAATTCACCCTAAGCTTATTCAATGATCCAGTTGGGATGTTAGCACTTAAGCCCATTGTAAGCACTTGGTGGTGGGCAGTGGTCAGCATGGGCATGCAGCCCCATACCCAACAAGCAGCAATGGCCTAAGTTTGCCCTTACTAATTTTAGCAGTTATGACCTATAACAGCTGGTCTATTGAATCACACCATGTGAACCCTCCTTAACTTCCTACGTTCATTACTGAGCCTTCAGTCCAGGCAGCTCTCCATGACCCTGTCAGTTGCTCACCTCTGTTCCCTCCCTAGAATGTTCCTGATAGATACTGACCACAGCAGAACCAGGACTTCCAAGTGTTACAGATGTGCAGTGCGGCATCACAAAGTGGCCCTAAACAAATTCATATCCTTAAGCTACTTATTCTTTCAGACTTTCACCACATTAACTTTAAGGACAAAACATGCTTTTGCTGCTGGATATATGTCACCAACATATATGTGCCACAATAAAAAACATAACTGGTGTCCATTTCACCAATGTTTTGTCGATCAGCAGGCAGTCATTCTTTACCTAATTTTTTTCCCTTTGCATAGTTTTTCAACTTTGTCATATTTTTAGTGTGGAGTTTTAGATTTCCCTGTGGCCTTGAGAAACGTTCTGTATTTGAATCCTTCTTCTGATACATTGATAAGTTCAGATAATTGTCAGTTATCTAAATTTGGTTATAACCTGAAAAGAAATAATGATGTCTTTACCTTTGAACTTCTTTGTAAATAAAAGCAAATGAGAGTTCTTTATTTACTCTACACACCCTGCACAGTAGGCTTAAACATAAAAAATTATGTAAACTGCACTTTTTCACAACAACATGTAATGTATTCAACATATCCATATAAAAACTCTTATGACTACTTGTTCTTCTGCAGGAATCAAAGCAGTCTGACCCCTCTACTTCAGTGGCTGTTTATTTCTTGATCACTACAGAAATCTGGCAGCAGCAGCAGAATTCCAGCATCATTAACAGCACCAGACATCACGGTCTAGAAGTCAGCAGGTTCTGCTTTTCAACAGAGGAGGACTACATTGAGAGTCTCATGCCAAATAATGTTCCTTGGTCCTGATATCCTGAGGGAAGATTCCACCTTCAGAAATATGCTAATATGAATATATTTCTGCTGCAATTGCAGTTTTCCATATTCATCTGTTTTACATTTCTTTAATGTGCAAATTAATGCAACTAGCTGTCTCACCTACAACACATCCTGTACATGAGCGATGCTTGATTCATTGAATATTTCTGTCAGTGACTCCAGGAACTTACACTGACAACCAGGTTTTATATTTAAGTTTGAGGGAGTATTGAGGCAGTTACTGAATGTTGATATTAAAAATGTAGTCTGGATGATTAAGCCCTAGTTATACAGTAACTTAACAGAAATTAAGTCCAGGATTTGCATAAACATCAGGTGACTCTTTGCCTTCATTACACACCACAAGGGTCAAGAAATTTTAATAGATGTCTTATTGTATCCTGAAAAACAATACATGGAAATATTGATCTAATTTTAATTTGTCATTCGATTAATTGATTTATTGTCTACTGCAACAGGCCTACATGCCATAATGTGTTAGTACAATATCCATGGTGGTGAAACTGATGACTCCCATATCTCTCCAGCTGGTCAATCAGGAATAGCACCACATCTAGAGGATCGGACTGATTTCTCCCTCTGCAGTCCATTCTGTTTAGGATCCTGCTCAGAGTTAGCATACTACTGATGATTTCATCCACAAAGCGCAGCAGCATCAGCAACGTTCCATGTCGTAGACTAAGCATGAAGGAACACTTGATGAAGCCCTGTTAGCCACTGTACAAGTCTTCATTATATATGCACAAAAGACATACTATCGCCACCTTCTAGATTAACGGTTCTCAACGTGGGCGGTACCGCCCCCCAGGTGGCATTCAGAGGACAGCAGGGGGCGCTGGTGGAAAATTTTACAAAAGGAGAGCGCTGGCATATCTTTGGGGGACAACTGTATCGATGGAAGCTCTTCTGCTTCTATTCAGTGATTGTTAGCTTTTGGCGCAGATCCTCTCCTGCTACTAGTAGCTTCACCGCATCAGTTCAGTGTTGCACCGGCTGATGACGTTCTGAGATTCACTTTGTCTGGTATTTTTGTACATATGTTTTGGCAGTTCTGTGATCATGTCAAAGCAGCAACTTAAATTAAAAAGTGTTTTATTTCCATTTGAAAGCTGCCCGCTTCCATGGAAGGACAGCAGAAAATTGCTCTTATAAACATGTAATTACTAAAATCACAATATCCTCACTTTATATCCCTCTGAAAAATGAACCCATTTAAATGAAGAAATCCCTCCATGGGTGATACCTCGATAGAGAGCGTTCATTTTATAGCGTTAGCGGTGCTGTAAGTGGTCCGGTATGAAACGGGTGTGATAGAACAACGGTACCACAGCACTTTAAATTTCAATAATCAGAATACCGAAATTGTTTCCGTTGTTTTAAAATGTTAATGTCAATCTGCCTTTTCCACATCGATACGCCCTGCACCATTAAAAAACAAAACAAAACAAAAAAAAAAACGACGCGCACATTGCGCAAAACTCTGAAACAGGAGAAGCGGGACAAAACGGAGTGACGAACTAGATGTGAATTATGGCATAAAAACATAGAATCCGACGCTGAACAGTGAAAAATCAACACATGATGTGAAACACATGACGATTAAGCGGCGCAGCAGGTGATGAGTGAAGATTACTGATGGTCAATAAACGATAAAATAAATGTAGCAACAGGAAAGAAACTAAAGTGGACATAGCAATAAACCAAGAGAGGATAATACTAATCAAAGGAAACTAAATGGAAATGAATGAAGAACAAAATGCAAGAATAAACTAAGAAACTAAAGTAAACACAGAGGAATAAACTGGTATGACAAAACCTTTCGAGCAATAATTAATACAGAGGACTGTATGGCAAGAATAAACAGACACTATTTCCAGATAAAAGGTAAAATAATATTGTGAACTGTCATGGGTTTGTTGAGACCACATCTAATACTGAGAATAATATCTTACAGACCATAACAGTAAAGAACTTATCACTTATTTATGTTTTTAATTAGATTTGATATATTTATTTCTTCAATATTATTTTTCATGTCAGTGTTAATGTCATGAGGCTGATGACTCCATGACACTTTCAATTTGACTCATTAGGATTTGATTAAGAACCAGATTTGTTCTTTGTAATTTCTGTCCAGTAAAACTATTAATCTATAAATCAATAGACAGGTCTATATAAAGATATAATCCATGTTTCTGTCTCATATTTGTATGGCATTTAAAGGACCTGGAACTTTTGTTTTTCTACTAAAAAACAAAAGTGGGGGGCGGTGAGGGACCTGGATAAAGGCTAGGGGGCGCTGGGACGAAAATGGTTGAGAAACACTGTTCTAGATGAAATTATCACATTTATACTATATAATTACCATGATATGTACAAAAGTAACAGGACTGTTTTCAAAATTGTATTTTCCTCCGTGACACCAATAAGTTTCTGTAATCAGAATCCAGCTGACAACATGAAGTCGGTTAAAAAATCTTGGCATGTTATCCATTCACCGTTGAAACCTTCTTGTTCTTGAAGGGACACAGGCTGGTGCATATATGCTAGGCGAGGAGGCAGATGACACCCTGCAGAGACAAACAGAACAACCAAGATTATTGGATAAAGTTCAAACATTTATTTTCACATGCCTTTGCTGCTTCATATTTTTTGATGGATGAGACAGATAAGAAAATATTTTTTCTTATTTCTTACTCTTTCTTATTTTTTTCTTAACAAACCAACTGACCTCTTGATTCATAAATATTTGTGTTGTATTCTGAGTTGCTACTACATTTGAGTTTACACTTTGTTGAAACAATGTCCATCTCCACCAGGGGCGGATCTACTGGGGTGGCATGGGGTGGCAGTTGCCACCCCAAACGAGAGCCTCGCCACCCCTGTTGCCACCCCAGCTAGCAACAATGAATTCAATAAATAGTTATGGAAAATCGGACATTAAGCGCATGAAACTCTTTTTTCCCCGACAACATTGAATGCAACACAATGTAACCTGACACCCACTGCTAAGTAGCGGGAAGTGTGAGAGAAGGACAGAGCTCGAGGCAGCAGCATTGATAGATGTATATGTTACTGGACTGGACATTACGTGATTTATCATAGTCACACATGCGCCATTTCTGTCCATTGAGTCAGAAATATTGGTGGTCAGGAAAATACTACAATCACGCAAAGAATCAGAACAACGGACACAATGTTTAGTAGTTAATTCAACCATAGATAATGGTAATAAGGGCTTCAGATTTCACAGGTGATGAAAACGTTTTAATTTAAAGAAAAGATTGAACAAGTGAGCAGTGGGTCAGTTATACTAGCCTAACTTTGATAACCTTAACATGTGCTGCGCAGTTCGGTGTGTTTTGGTTCCGTTGGCACTAAAACAGGTCAACCCGCCACCACGTCATCAGTAGAGCAGCTGTTTAATCAACCGCCGCTGTGCTCAGGTGAAAATTTATTAATAATCCAAATATAGACAATAAGCCTGACAGCATAATGTAACAGACTGAATGTTCTGTTTTGGTGTTTTTGCTACTTTTTTGTGTGGGAAATGTTTGTTTTTTGGTGTTGATTCCCCTGATCGGTAATCTCTGCTCTATGTGCTCGTTGAGCTGTTGTCTGTCGGTTGCCATGGCAATGGGTTGTGTGTAATGCTGACATACAGAGCGAGAAAAGGTGGAATAGAAGTTGCTGGAGCTATTTTTTCCTTATTTCTTTGTCCATTTGAATTTTGTTACTTTATTCTTAAATTTCTAATTTTTGTATTATTTACAAAGTTTATTTTTAGGTTGATAATTGTTGATTTTATTTATTTTTTTTTTTTATTATTTTTCTTATATTTTCTAAATTTAGACAGCAAATAATCTGAGTCAGTCCACTTTCTATAAGTGCAGGGGCCTGGAGAAGGACCAGCAGGCATTTGGGTTTGGGCCCCAAACCCAAATGCCTGCTGGGCCCCATGCAACAATGCAGCAATGTACCAAGTTTTGAAAGTTTCAAACTTTCAAAACTTTCATGTAATTGTTTGGTGAAAAAGGAAAATAAATCACCAAGAACAATCAATAAGTTTGGACATTGAACCTTGTTTTGCCCGTGTCTAGAATCATGACCCCAGTGCCTTAGTAGTGGCTTGGTGGAACTTTTATTGGATCTTTGGCTTTGCAGACAGTCAGAAGTGGTTCTGTTTGGTTCTTCACCTGTTTATCAGCTTTATTGTACCTTTATTGTGGCGCAATGCAGCCGCTGCAATTCCTAAAAACAAGCGACAAAAACTGAGCTAATCTCCTGAGTTCTAAAAACATGGTGATATTTATAACAGTTGTCAATCTACGGCTCCTACAGCATATTTAAAATACAACGATTGACCAATATAAGTAGAAATTTGCGCCTTCTTGAATCTTGACAAAACTAGCAGAAACTAAACTGTTTATAGATTTGTATCATGGAGAATTTATCAAACATCAGTTTTTTAATCTTTATTTTATATCTAATAACAAATGATGGCGCTACTAATATTTTCGTGACAGATTTCTCCTTGTCCTGTAAATGGTTTTCAGGACACAATGACCAATAGGCGCTGTCCAGTCCAGTAATACATATCAATTAACTGGAGAATGAAAGATGTAAAAATAATTAACTATACTACATTAAGAAATTGTATTTAAGTCTTGGTGCTACATGAAGCTTATTTTGAAACAATGCAAGTTAAAAACAATAATTCGTATATATATATATATATATATATATATATATACTGCCACCCCTGAAAAAGTCCCTGCCCCCCTCTTGCCACCCCGTAAATATTTTTCTAGATCCGCCCCTGATCTCCACAATAAAGGTAGAACAGCGTAAGGTATAATGTCGTTAATCTAAAGTTGTCTGATTTAAAGGTGTGGCCAGAATTTGTGAGTCAGTGTTGTGATGAGACTCTGCACTCCAGCAAAATTCCTGTTCCCGCTGTTTTTTGAACTGGAATGCTTCAATGGGCTTCATGTTTTTGCTGTGACCAACGATAAACAAACAAAAAAAGCCATCTTCCTGCATGGCTTATTTTATTTAGGAAGCTTAAACTACAGGGAAAAGGCAGAGCAAGTGCTAGAGAAATGGCTTTTGAGAAAAGGAGGCGAGCGAATGCAGGATAACAATGAGAAAGAGAGCGACAGCTAGACGCTTCTGGGAGAGAAAAATGAGGAAAACAAGAGGAGGAGGGAGAGGAGGCAAAAGAATAGACGAAAGAGAAAGAGAATTAAGCCAGATTGAGAGTGTCTGCCTCGGGTGGTACTAGTCACCCTGAATTATAAATGGTCTCTCACTTTCCAAGCCAAAGCACACAACCACAATAAAATACCCATGATGCATTTCCACTGGCAAACCACTCCGCTCTCCCCTGGGTTAACCCTCATGACTAATCTCTGTCCTCTGCTTTCCTTCTCTTCCATCACTCTTCCTTTCTTTCCAATCCCTGGAGTGAAGGATTTCACAAACTTTGCCCTCTTTCTCTCCACCCATCCTCCACACTCTGGTCAGTGTCTGCTTGTTCTGTGTCACTGTATGCTGCAGAAACGTCCCTCATGCCCCCACTTCCCTTTATCGCTTTCCCCCATTTTCTGTAAGAAAGGAATGTATTGCATCGACAATCCCTAAACTCCTTCCACACTCAGCTGGTCCAATTTCCTCTTTCAGACAGCATCACATTTTATTCCTTCCCATTTTGATTGCTGAAACTTTCATCCTTCTAATCATCTTTTCCCCGTGTGTTTGTGCCGTCCTCACCATGAGATCTACTGGCGTTAGCAAAAGGCCAACGTCAGTAGCCTTTTGCCAGCTTGATGGCAAAAGGCTACTGACGCTTGATGAGCGGCTTTCTTCTCTATATGTGATGTGACAAACCAGGATTAAGTCATGCAAACAGAAAACACATGCAACAATGTACTAAACAGTTGGAGGATCAACTATAGTATTGGCTCCCCAGGAGAGTCTTTTGATCTTGTCCAAAGCATCTGTAGTAAGGTTGCTGGGATTGTTATGGTGGTGGAATCCAGCAGAATGCATAGCAGACCTGCAGGAAGGCCTTCCATGAAAACAGGCATAGCAGCAAACCCCTACTTATTCAGAACAGAGACAGCAGCAGCATAATTAATGTGCTCACAGTTAAGAAGATTTTCCAAATAAGCAATGATTTTATGGGTCCTAGAGAGCATAGGATGGTATTTGTACAATGATGAAGTACTTTCTAAAATTTCATGTCCGCCCTTTAGCGAATGAACTTCAGGTTCATCAGAATTCCAACTGCATTAAAGGAAAAATCATTTTCAAGATCAGCTACAGTGGAGCCACAATGTTTGTGGGGATTAGGTAACCATGTTGCCTGAGACTAGCTAAAATTGGCAAATACTTGAGAGTCCCTCTGACACCGCTAATAACTGCCTAATATATCCACTCATCCACCAATATAGCTTAATAAGCATGAATACACCCAGCCTTAGCACTAACACAGAACAACATCTGCAGTGTTCCTTAATTCTGCTCTTTGGGGTTCAGCCAATCACAGCCAAGGAAAATAAATGGTGACTGTGGCAGCCAATAGTGTGTCAACTAGCAATCTGCCCAGATATTTCAGCTTCCCAAGCTACATTTTCTTTTGTCTATTTTGGATATACTCAACAGAAAACTCTGCGAACAGACTGATTTTCTATGAGTAATTTGGAGTTACGTTCCACAAGAAAATTCTAATAGGTGAACTTGCAAACCTGATCAGCGAATATGAGGAGGTCTTCTCTGAAGGGCAGAAATGTCCTGGAAGACACACAGGCCACGAGAACCAGACTGCCTTTCCTGTTTGATATCTGTGACTCTCTTGACTTCTTGCAAGAAAACTTAGTTCAGAACAAACATGGACAGAAGATTTCTGTTAAAAAGTATATTATGGTAACAGATTGTTTTTACACATGATAACTGATAGTTGTGAATAAAAATGAAGAGGTAATTCTCTAAAATTGTATGCATGAAGTGCAGGAAATGTTTTTTATAATTGACACTGTCAAACTATAGTTATCACAAAATTACAAAAAAAACAAGGACAACCAATAAAATTATAAAAAAAATGTATGAAGAAATGTTTACAAATTAATCTTTAATCTTTTTTTCTAGGTCTGGAAAAGAAGCTGATGTAATTCCACTTAAACAAAATTCATGATCATTAAATGAAATATGTCAGCCAAAATTTATTTTTAGCTCACAAAAAGTTCTGTTTGTGGCATTTCCTGATTACAGCAGGTTTCAAACCACCCACAACATCTGGGAGCTGATGCCATGATGTGAAGAGTTTGTCTAACAAACAGCTCATGATGGATGCATGTTCTGGTATTGCTAATTGTAGCATATGCATCGTACTATGAACTGGGGAGTCCTGTGCAGTGATTGAGAATCCTCCACCTGTGTCCAGAGTGAAGTTAACAGAAGGAGACAGAAATTCTAAGCACATCTGTCCCTCTGTTATTACAATCCGTCTGATAATGGACCTTACCAAGCTCCGCCCAGAAACGGCCCTCGAAAGCCTCACATGACTGCATGTCTCACAAGCGAAGCCTCGCGGTGTTTAGTTTCTATGTGTAATTTCGTTTCGACTGACTCTGCAGAGTATTTCTGAGTCGATTAGTGTAGCATTTCTGCCGGATTGTCAAAAAATATCAGCTACGACAATGGACAAGGGAACCAACAAGTTCATGTCATCTTTTTAGGACGACATCAAGGTGTTTGAGCCACGCGATGCCTCCAAGATTGTGTGCGTCACAGCTAAATGCTACCGGTCGATGAGGAAAACAGCAGATCCTCAGATGCTCAGCATAAATATAGCTGTGGACAAGATCAGTGATGGCTATTGTTTTTGCAAGGCTGGGTGAGTCAGACATTCATGGTTTTGAGGGTGATTTCTGTTGGCAAATGTTCGTATGTGCCTAGGCCTGATACACGGTACTCGGAGGCTAACACAATTAGCGTGGCTAACACGATTACAGTTTAGTAAAAAGCCTTTTCAGGTAAAATAAAATCTTTAATGTATGTCAGATATGGTACACATTGCATATTGATCTGTTCAGCTAACGTAAGACTGTAACAGACAGGCTTCAAGGTGGAGAAGTTGTATCGGTACTGCCATTATGCTGTACTTGGCTAAATGGTTTTCATAATGGATGTGTTTATTATTGACTTTCTTTTTTTCATTCACTAAACACAAAGAAAGCAAAGCAATAATACTTACGCCAGCAGACACTCCTTTGTTCTTATTGATCCTACGACAGTTGAGCTGCAAATGTGGTCGTGCACAAGCTTTGATCCAAGCAAGACTTTCCGTTTAAAATTTGGGAAATCTGTAAATTTTAGTTCCACAAATATGATCAGGATACCTGACATCATCTGTGCAGATACCCCACTGACAGTGAAGAACCATTCTTTTTTGAGTCCTGACGCAAAAACTTTCTGCCGGTCTGCTAGTCCACAATGTACATTAGCATGTATTTACTACTGTAGCTTGCGTTTGTGAGACGGTCAAACACATGGTAGCTGCGCTGTGACATGAAATGGGCATTAGCCAATGAAACGCGGCCCCTGTGGTAAGGTCCATTAGATGGATTTCAGATGAGAGGACAGTAACACATGATGCCAGCAAACCACTGGAAAGAGTCAAATGTTTCCTTTAAACAATAATACAGCCATTAAAGTTATTTTAAATTAATTTATATCAAATTGATTATATGAATAGAATAGAATAGAATAGAATAGAATAGAATAGAATAGAAAAGAATAGAATAGAATAGAATAGAATATCCTTTATAATCTCAGATAGGTGAAGTTTAGGTGTCAGAGCAGCAAATTGGCAATACATTGAAACATACATTCACACAGAGACAAAAGTATTACAATATTTTAAAATATACAAACAAATATAAGTAAAAAGTAATATATGACACAATAGAATGAAAAAACTGAAGCTGCAAAAGTTGCTGAACTCATTTTTGTCACTGATAAAGATTTCTGACCACAATTAAAAGGTAAAGAAAATTACAACAACTAGCAATAATTGACTGTTTGAAGGTAAGGTATTATAAGTCTTAAAGATTATTTTATTATTAGACACTCAGTTACTTTATGCGTCTTCTTTACATAACAGATGTGTTTCAAATGAGTGCAATAAAAATTCTTTAAGACTAATGAGTGTCATTAATACATCAAAAAGCTGTTTATTGTGTATAATTAATTATCTAAAGCTGATAATAGAATAAAAGAAAGAATTGCTGTATCTCTTGATATAAATATGAAAATTTCAAGCAAAGTTCTGTATTGATGCAAAGATATGCATTGATGATGCCATGCGGACGACATCATGATGTTCAGAATGTTGGGGTGCAGAGGCAGCAGGCGGACCTTCAGCCTGGGCTTGCAGAGAGGGCTGTGTGTGTGTGTAGGTGTGCGCGTGGGTGTGTGTGTGTGTGTGTGTGTGTGTGTGTGTGTGTGTGTGTGTGTGCGTGTGTGTGTGTGTGTGTGTGTGTGTGGGGAGTGAGGGGGTATGAAATGTGTGTGTGCTGCATGGATCTGCCTCAGTGGAGCCTTTGCTCTCTCCAAATGTCAGAAGAATATTGGACCCCAGGGGTGTGTTGGAGAACAAACAGTGTGAAACACACAGAGTTCACCTCGCCTTTAAATGTGTAGCTTTCACAGCGGAGCATGCTAGGAGCCGTGGCTCATTAGCATCCTTTGCCCGTTGACAACAGCCTAAAGGTGGGAGAGCGTGCCGCACATCTTCTGTGCTTTTGTTCAATCTGAGGGAGCATGCTTGTGTGTTCTTTGGCTGTTTGTTATTGTGGAAGTGACTTCTATTTTCTTCTTGGTCTGGGGGACATGCTCTGTTATTCCATAGCAATAAAATAAACAGTTCTCCTCCCGTGGTTGGTTTGTCAGTAGGCTGCTCTATTACTGTTTTCATTAGGAAACATCTTCCACATGTGTGCTGTGTATTATCAACTCATTCTATCATCTAAAAGTTATAAGCCTTTATTTGTGATTTTAAAATATTGAGCTCTTGCATTTTCCTGTATTTACTAGGAGAATATTATGAAAGTTATATTTTATTGGTGCAAATAACTGAAGCTCTACACGTTTTGCATAAATTACAGTGCTATGGTGTGTGTAAACTAATTGCATTTCATTTTAAATTCAGTTATTGTTTTATAACTGAGAGCTTTGGATGAAACTTTGAGCATGTTCAGAAAAATTGCATCCATGGTTAACTTTCACTGAAACCAAGAGCTGCAGAGAAACAGAAGCTTCTCTAGTTTCTGGATCAAGTCATAATAAGATCAGGGACAACTTTCACAGGTTCATGTACTGTACGTTATCATCCACAGCAACTTTATTATTTAATATTTCCACATGGTTAGGCTCAAAAACATTCTGAAACCTGGCTTAATTTAATTTAAAAATACTTTACTAATCCTACAGAAAAATTAAGAGAAGTTGCAATTCATTCAGTGTTGCTCAAAGAGTTGTGTTTGCTGATGGCTGTAGGCACAAAGGATTTCCTGTAGTGGTCTGTATTACAGCAAATCATCAGAAGCTCTGACTGAAGACACTGTTGTTATGAAGCACTTTCATAAAGAGGATTTTCAAGGTTGTCCATAATGTTCTTTTTTTTAATGAAAAATCCTTCTTTGCACAATCTTATTAATCACTGAACAGTTTAGCACCAAAATACTCAAGATCATTATTACAGATACTTAATAATTTTTATATATTAAAGATCTGCTGTTGTATCGACCTTCCAGCCCTCTCAAGTCTTCTGGTTCTGGTTCTGCTCTGCATCTCCAGCAGCATTTCAGCTTCTATGCTCCTCTGTTTTGGAACAAACTTGCAGAAAATTGCAGAGATGCTGAAACACTGAGTTCCTTTAAATCAAGACTAAAAGCTTACCTGATTAGTGCTGGCTTTGATTAACAGCAACTGCAACATTGATTATTGAAATCCCATTTATTTCAAGATTTTCACCACCAAGTAAAACACAGATGTATGTTTTATTTGTGTTAACTATGATGATTTTCCACTTACAGCTAATGAAAACATGACATTTAAAGAGAGAACATTACTTCAGGTGAATAACATTGAATAACATTTTTTTCTAAAAGCAAAAATGTGATTTTAAAGAAAAGCATTTTTCCTTAAAATCACCTTTAAACCATCAGATTAAAATCTAATGGTTTTAATCTGACAAACATTGTAATGTATATTTTTATTTGCTGAATAAGACTGTAGTTTCAACATTTTTAAAATTTATAACTGATGTATCAATGCTACGAATCTTAAATTACGTAACAAAAAGAGGGTGAACAGGAAATGTGGTAACTTTGAGGGAAATGTTAATCATATTTGAATTTTTTGTTGGATTGAATTGGACATAAATGAACAGTATGAAATCTAATATTAGATGTATAATTTTTGGGTAAGGCAACCACTGACAACTTTTGCTTCAAACAGAATCAAAGATTGTAAATCTAAATTAAAAAAAATTAATAAAAAAATCAAGGCAAAATCTAGATTTCATGTATTATACTTCCAAATTTTAAAACTGCAAAAATAAAGCACGTTCACCTCAAACAACTGAGAATGTCACACACATAACAGAAAACTGCAATATTTGCCAAATGATCCTCGGTGGTGTTTTGGACAGAAATTCCACTTTTCTCCATCACTTCTCCTCTTCTTTGCTCTGCAGATATCTACCATGTTCTACCACATTAAACACATGGTGCAATGTGTTCAGTGGGAGGTAATAACCGAAGTTAACTCCAAAACAGGAATATGCTGAATGGTGTCCTAATTGGAAAATTTGAGCATTTTGGTGTTTCGTCATGTTATGTCAGCATGTGTGTTGTAACAGGGAGCTGATGAAACACCATAAAACAAGGGAAAGTTAGGATTAAGGAACTGCAGAACTCTGTGGCTCATTTTCCTCTGTACGCCAGAGCAGAGCGAGCAAACACACACATACACAGCCAGACTCTGTGTTTAATTATCTTGGAATGAAATGAACTGTGAGAGATGGCTGTTAGAAGTGTGTGTGTGTGTGTGTGTTTGTGCGTGTGTGCGTGTGCGTGGGGGTGTGCGTGTCTGGATATGGGTGCATCTGTGTGCAGTGAACCTTTTCCCTGCATCTGGCTCTGCGTATGTGTTTGTGTGTAATTGTTATTAGAGAACACGAGAGAGCAGTTGGTTATGGGAAAACAGAAGGAGAACTGAGCGGTAATTCCTCTAGTCATGAATCATTTATGAGAATTTGTATTTGTGTGACCTTGCGTGTGTGTGTGCGCGCATGCATGTGAGTGTTTTACAGTCGCCCAGTGAAGGATCTACTCCTGTTCCTACCAGATTACAAGATGTCCCTTTTTCTAGTCACCAACCCTGCTATCTCCTTCTGCCAAATCAAATAGTGATTATAGAAGTCATTTTTAATGTAACCTAACACTTCTCTGCCATAATGCCATGGCACATATCACTCTAACCTTCCAACCATCTTTAAACTGTATCATAAAACTGAAATTACACAGTTAGGTCAGGGACTAGTGTCCATTAGTATAAAACTCACAGAAATGCAGAGTAATTTAAATGGACCCCACCATAATTTAGTCATGTGAACTTCATCTAGTTTGTGGGTTCACTCTTTGAGGCTGCTGGCCCACCACGATTGGTTCCCTGCCCGCATTTAGGTTTTATTTATAGGTGTTGGAGTAAAAGTGGGTGACTGAAAGTGTATGCCAAACTTTCTGAGTTTTATTTTCTCATATAAAAACTACCATGCTATAATCGATCTCTCAGATAAAATCTCAATAAAGTGCTTATGTGTTTTTGTTCGTAATTTGACAAAATGGGATACAGTTAAAAGAATAGGCATACTTTTTCAGAATGTATTTATTTTTATTAAAAATGCAATAACACAAACATGTGAGTCATAAACCGGTCATGTTTATGACTCACATGTTTGTCATAAACATAATGATATCTATGGAAAAATACGTTCATCCATTTTCTTAATCCATTTTACCCTTTAGGGTGGCTGGGAAGAGGGGCTGGTGTCTTTCTCCAGTACTCAAGGGGCAAGAGGTGGGGTACACTTTCGAAAATTCCCACGTTTAACACAGTTGTCATTTTGAGTGCATTCACACCAGCTCTATTTAGTTTACTTTAATCAAACTCTAGTTTGTTTGTTTGTTTGGGAGGTCCGGTTGGTTTCTGGAGTGTGAATGTGTTATCAAACTCTGATGACGACAAAAAAAGTGAACTCTGGTCTGCTTAAAACCCTCAGTCTTAGTTCAGTTGAGGTGAGCTCTGGAGCGGTTTGAATACATATGTGAATGCCGAGCAGACCAGAGACTCCAAAAGCAGGAAGCAGACTACAACTTAGGGCATTCTGGGTAAATGCAGACAAAACAAACCCGTGTGTCTGATGCTAGCAGGAGAAATGACTCATGGTCTTTTACCAAGGAGAAAAGAGAAATCTTCCAACTGCTAAAATCTGAAGCCACTCTATTGTCGTTTACATTTCAAGAAGAATTAAGTTGCGCTCTGTGTCTTCTTCAGAGGTCTTTGTGTTGTTTCCTTCAGTAGCTCTTGGTGCAGCGCCACCACAGGCGAGGAGAGGAACAGGTTTTTCAAAAGTCTTGGTCTGTTTGACACAGTGTACTGTAGTATGAAAATAAACTGCATCAACTCAAAATGGAACAAATGTTGTGATTTTCATCCCTAATTGATCTGAATCCTCCCTAAAATCACCCTTAGCGTCAGCACTTACCAATTCTGTGGGAGGAAGCCACACAGCCTGGTGTCCCATGCAGTATTGAAATCTAGAACCTTCTTGCAAGGTAGTGGTGCAAGCATCTGTTACACTTTGCAGTTCAAGAAAACTCTCTCTGCTAACTCGACGTTCTCATCTTCTGTTGTTGCCTGTGTTATTTTTAGGCTCGATACAGGCGGGTTATTTTTACACCATCATATTACTTCTTTATGAACCAGTAAAGACATGATAAGAACTTCTCAGAGGAACTTTTACTGACAGATCTCTAATCCCAATGGTTTGTATATTATTCAGTAAAGTTCTACTTTTTAAATGATAGTTTGAACAGACACTACTAGTCTGTGTGTGACTGTGCCACTGTGAATCCTTACATCAGAGGGAACAGCTGGGGGTATTAAACAGATGTAGAATAGTTTCACTGTGTTCAAACACTCAGATAGTCACGCTAACAACATGATTTGAAGATTATTTTTTGCACCATGTTTAGATGAGGATTTACTGCCAACAGGCTGTTTGTCTCGGTCTATATTTAACATCTATATCATCTTTGAGCGCCATGGGTGATTCATCTGGAGGTAGTGGTGGCTGGAAGACAGAACATTTTCAATTAACCTACTTTGATCAGCCTCCTAAGTGTTTTCTTTTTGTGCTGGAGGAGATGTGGAGTCCCTCTGAGCAAAACACTGCATGTCTTTTTTAATTTGGCATTCTGTTATCATGCAGGATCATCTCACGCCCACGGCTTCTCACTGTGCTGGGATTAAGACAGCAGATTCCTCACCACTGTCAACCTACACACTCCATTAACAGCAGGAAAAACTCCAGGTATTTGCTGTGGTTTTCTCTTCTCTTGAGTTCCCAGCTCATTTTAAAGCTGACTTCTCCACTAAATGGACAGTTTGGAGGATTAGCCCAGTTTATGGACAAAAATCATCATTTGGCAAGTCGAGCCATCTGTTGGATATCACTGTATGCAACACAGAGCTTTTAATCCTGAACTGACATTTTACAGTCTTGCATAATTATTCACACCCCTTCAACTATCCATATGCTGCCCTATTTTGTGATAGACCAAACAAATCTGTGCAAAAGAAGAAGAAGATACACACTTGGTTTAGATTTTTTTTTAAATCTGTAAAGTGTTGAAAGCATGCCTTGTCAAACGCTCCTAAGTCATTTGTGGCACTTTAAGTCTTTATGTCTACTGGGGTGAGTCTCTTCTAGCTTTCCACATCTAAAGAAAAATGTTTTTACCACTTCTTTTCAAAATTGACCAAACTTAAACACATCAGATGGAAAACATCTGTTGTCAGCAATTTTGATGTCCTGCAACAGATTTTCATTTGGATATCTATCTAAACTTTGACTATGCCATTCCAGCACTTGAATATGTTTTGGCTGTATGTTCGGGTGGTTGTCCTGCTGGAAGATGAACCTCCACCCTCCAGTGTTGATTTCTAAATTAACACCAACAGTAATTCAGTCTGGTGCTGATTTAGAAATCAACATCAGACAGTTCCTCCCACAAGTGTAACATATTTGTGACATCACATCAGGGAAGGAGCAACAGATAGGGTGGAGGTTGCAGCAGGACCCTGGCCTGGACCTACAGGGGGCTCATATCTGAGGCAGAACATACCTTCAGGGATCCGATTTTTCTTTATAACATCTGATGAGAACTGTAAAGGAGAGCCCTCTTGTATTGAAAACAGTATATGATACCCCAGTAGTTTATATAGTAGGGTGCCCCATTGTTGACTCATGGTTGCTAAAATCCTTACCAGACTGACTGATTTTAGTGACATAGTGGGTGTAAAATATTGAATAATATGTTGTGCTACATGACTGGCTTAACTTTATGACACACAAAACTACAAATGAATAATCCTTATTGTCTCCAGCTGCATTCTGGGTAAAACTTGTCACCACGACATCATCAGTCACTTGGAAACAGATGGCAAACTAGCAAGAGCATTTCTCCGGACTACGTTAACATGTTTTGAATTTGTGTTGTTTCATCATTAGTGACCAGTAGCCTGGTGTTTCTGTTCTTCTCTTGGTTTGTTGTACTTCATGTCAGATGGATTTCAGAATCACATAGTTGCTCTCTCTGGTGATGAAACTTGTTAGCTCCGCTGTTGCAGGCATGTCTATGTTGTAAAGTTAAATTATCATGAGCTTTATTATATGGGCCCGGTTATTAGCCCTGCCTCCCGGCCGACGCTGACTTGTTATGCTACTGCGTCACATGTTTGCCTGAGGAGCAGAGGCAGCAGTATGGAGCTTATTGTAACAAGGTAAGTTCCATGTTAAAATGATCATGTTTTTGACTATTTCTTATGGAGGCATTCACTTTCCGTTTATGCAAGAGTATCGATTCATGTACAGTACATAGTTTGCTTAACATAGGTTTATTTGTTTGGATATCACGGTATATATGACTGTTTATTATCTTAACCGAACATTAAAACTGTCAGGAAAATCTGGAGGGTTAACATTTGGGTTAACATTATTTAGCTGCGGAGGTCGTTTTCTTTAAGTCTTTAAGTTTTTGGCTGTAGACTGCAACTGGGGGAGTGGCTGTGCTGGACCTTTGGCTTGATCTATGCCACAGGTGTCAAACTCCAGTCCTGGAGGACCACTGTCCTGCAGCATTTAGATGTGCCGCTGCTGCACCACACCTGAAAAGAATAATTAGGTTATTAGCAGGACTCTGGAGAACTGATCTACACAATGAGGAGGCAATTGAGCCATTTGACTCTGGTGTTTTGTACCTATGGCATATCTAAAAACGGACTAAATGTTTTTTCTTTGTTAGTATGTTTCAACACATTTCTTCAGACAGGTTGGCACAACTTTTAATGCTGTCCAAAAAATTTTTTATAAGCCGACTAATTTCATTAGTAATTATTTCTTACTTTTTAATGCTTTATCTTGTAAACCAGGTGGGCAGAGTAATTTGAATGAATATGATGGTGACACACACAGGTGGGTCTGATTAGTTTTGTTCATACTTCTTTTTAAAATATTTATTCATTATCCTAATGTTTCTGTGGGCCGCACAGTGGCGCGGTTGGTAGAGCTGTTGCCTTGCAGCAAGAAGGTTCTGGGTTCAATTCCCGGCCCCGGTCTTTCTCCATGGAGTTTGCATGTTCTCCCTGTACATGCGTGGGTTTTCTTCCTCCCAAAAACATGACTGTCAGGTTAATTGGCCTCTCCAAATTGTCCCTAGGTGTGAATGTGTGTGTGCGTGGTTGTTTGTCCTGTGTGTCTCTGTGTTGCCTTGCAACAGACTGGTGACTTGTCCAGGGTGACCTCGCCTCTCGCCCAGAACGTTAGCTGGAAATAGGCACCAGCACCCCTCCCAACCCCACTGAGGGACAAGGGTGTCAAGAAAATGGATGGATGTTTCTGCTATATTTCCTGTTTTTCCTTACAGGCTGGAAGTCTTCCTCCTTCATTTTGGCGAAAACAAGAGCAGCACCAAAGAAACTTCACCATCAGTGATCATAAGACCATCCATGGCCGCTTCCAATGAACTTTCAAAGCACACTTCACCTTAAGTGCTAAGTACCATGAATGTATGACCTGGTGTTTTTGTGGCATCTAATGTCTTTTAAAATGAATTTGGGAATTATTGATGGCCAGTAGTTTCTGAAAAAAAAAAGGTTTTAATTGCTCTAGTGGCTTTTATTTCATAGTAAATTGACAAAAGAAAGTGGGTAATGAGAGAAGGGGAAGACTGGGAAGCAAACCCACGACAGCTGCTTTGAAAACTAGAGCCTCCATATGTGGGTTGTGCTTAACCCCTGCACCACCACAGCATACCCTGCCAGTAGTATTTCAAAACTCACATTTCTATGTTAATATATACTTTACACCATTCTGTGTTACATTAACACGTTCATAGTGTTAACTTTTGACAAAATATACTAGTGTTGAGTAAGCCAATACTGATGTGTGTTTAATTTCAACTACTGTGAGTGTGATTCAACTATATCACAAATAACACTTTCAAAAGTGTAATTTCTACACCATCCAGAGTGGACCAATATAGACACTTTCAAAATGTTGAATTCAACTATGAGGGAGTTGATGGAACACTTCCAAATTTGCTGTGTGGACTTAATGTTTGGAAAGGGCCTTGCCATATTGAATCAAAGACACCGCATAGATTTCCCACTAATATAAAGGTAAGTTATTCCTTAAGTGCCTGGACACTGCCAGCAAGGTACTACATGATGATGTATTTCATTTATACAATCAGGGCACAGAGGTGTTACTGTGTCAAACATGGTTTGGCAGCATTTGGTTAGCAGTCAAATGTAAGACTTGATTTACAGAGGCTCTCTGCTTACTGCAAGTGCAATCAATACAAAGTACATCAGTGCCTGAAGCAGAATGAAAGGCCAGCCAAAGGCAGCTTTTTTACCATCAGGCATATTTACTGTAAGGCTATGGCAGACAATTACCTAGCTCCTGACCTTAATCAACTTTAAACCCATTAAGGCTGACTGGCAGGAGACAGACCAAACCAGAGGTCATCAAGCAACTTTTAAATGAGTGCAGTGAGGTGTAATGCAGGAGAGATTCAATGCAGCCTCCTAATGATGAGACGAGGAGTTAGCTTATAACTGGTCGATAAATACTCTGTGGAAGACCATTTCTGTTCTCTATAGAAGGAGACAGTTGAGATAAAATGATGTGGTTAGCCCCCAGTCACAGGAAGAAACTTCAGATCAAATGTCAGAAAATAACAGATGTCATTTAGTTCTAAACTGGACATACTGGACATGTCTTTGCTGGTACTATGTTAGGTTTAGGTTGGGCCTGCTGTTGTGTGTTTCTTCCCTGGGTGGTGTTGCCCACTATTACACCACCTCTAGCATCCTGGGCTGTTGATAGAAGGCAGAATGGATCTATGTATTCTTGATGTTCACACCAAATCATGATGTTGTAGCCGAAATCAACACCCACCAGACCAGGTGATATTTTGGACTGATGTTGCAGAGTTTTATGAGTGTGTGTTGCCAGGTTTCCTATTTTGAACTGACAGCAGTGACCAATCTGGTTTAGAGTTCAGGGTGTTGTCAGTGCAGTAAATACACTTTGGATGGAAAAATTTAGGACTTTTTAGTGGCCTAGTCAAGGTTTGTTCTCACTCAAAATGCCTCTAATATTCAATATGATTTGTTGTTTTTAAGAAGGCTAACATTTCTCCACAGCGAGGCTAATGACTCACTGCCAATTACTGCAAATTATTGATGGCAAAACCAGTTGTAAGGTTAATGTTACAAATGGCTTTTTTGCATAAAGGCAGGTTGGTTTGGATAACTTCATCCTTCACACTTTAAGAAATAATCCTGTAAATTTACAGTAACATACTGGCAGCTGTAGACGCCAGAAGTTTACTGTAAATGCACAGTAGGTGTACCGTAATTAATCCTGACAGTAGATTACTGTCAAAGCAAGTACGATATAAATACTGTGAAAGAACGGTAAACTTCTGACATCTATAGCTGCCAGTAGTTTACCGTTCTTTCGAAAGAATGGTAATCTATCGTTTTTCTGAAAGAACGATAAAAAAAAATACTGGTAGCTACAGACGGCAGGTTTTTTTTTTTTACCGTTCTTTCAGAAAAATGGTAAAAAATGCTGACGTCTGTAGATACCAGTATTTTACTGAACATTTACCTTTTCAATCCTGTAATTACCTTTTAAAGTGGTGTACGGTAAGTAAATACTGTAATGACCTCAACACACCGCAGATGTAGTAACGCCAACAGAGTTTATTAGAAATAAGAGCGAACTGCTATTCCTTAGGCTGCAGCTGCGCCTCTAACAAATCGTTACACTCAACTGAATAGCTTCACTGCCAACACACACTGTACTCCCCGCTCTTCTGGTGTTCTGTCAGATAAGCATCGGTCCTGGTCCTCCCGCTCCCCTGATCCGTCGCCCACATGACAGGTCCATCACATGTGAGTGGAAGTCAGCAGAGTCAGACAGGGGAACCCCATAACACTCTACATCAGTGTTTCTCAACCTTTTTTGGGCCAGCAGGGAAGCATCTGAAAGTTGCAGCTCTCAAGGACTGGACTTGAGCACCTCTGTACTGAACAGTCGTACAGGGGTATCCAAACAAATAAACTTACGTTAAGCATAAGTTGATACTCTTGCACAAACAGAAAGTTAATGCATTCATAAAAAATAATCAAAATCAAAAACATGATGGTCTTAACATGGAACTTATCTTGGGTTTTTTTCTTTGTTTTTTTTAAATAGATCTTTATTGAGATACAGATTACATAACAAACGCAGTATACATTACAAACATTGAGACAATACATCACCATTACTTTACATAAATACATTAAAGAAAGAACATAAAGAGCATGTTTTAATAGCTTTGGGGAACTTACCTTGTTAAGATCCAGACAAGACGCCATACTGCTGTCTCCAGGGCAACACGTGACGTCACAGGTACGTTGCGATTGCCTGAGCAACTTTTTTATCAAACACCATCTTTGTAGGGAAACTGACAAACCTATCTTTGAATTTGACTAAACAAGTGTTTAGTTAACATTGTATTTTTAACATATAACTCCAACACAGGTATTCTAACATTTTTGATTATGTTCTATAGATTTCGATTCATTCCCTAAAATATTTATTATGGAAAGTATTTTATTCTTTCAGTTTAATATTGTCTTTAAATGCTGGTTCTCTAAGATGCAAATACAAGTAAAATGTCTTGCCTAGGAAAAAACTGTATTGTACAATTATTTTGCGGTAGTTTACTGCCAGTCGTCCGTCTTGATTGTGACAAGAGAAGAAGACATCACGTTGACAATATCCTACCGTATTTTGGATTAACAGTATGTTACTGCTGGAATTCCGCAGTAAATTTACAGCCATTTCTAAGAGTGCAGTAAATGAAAAGTGTAATAAAAAAAAAAACTTTAAAAGGAATTTTTTTGTCACTGCAATATACATTATGATATTTATCTCAAATGATAATTTTTATTCATGAATTGACTAAGGAATAAAGCAGAACAAATCCTCCATGTGACTTGCCAAATAACAACCCATTGATTATTGATTTAGAGGAAGCAGATGTTCCATTGCTCTGTTTATGTTGAGGATTTATATGTGTAATTACTGCTGAAAGGGTAAGTTTAGAATTTTTCTCCCAGTCGGGTAAACAGCAGCTCGTCTCCGCTGCATAAATATTCATGCTTGCTGTGTAGCAGTGCTGCCTGGGAATGCGGTTAAATTGGAAGTCACTTGTGATCAACACACCTCAGTAAACATGCTTTACACACTGTTTTTACCTCCACTCTGCGTGCCTTTGGGCCTGTCTCCCCCGCCTCAATCTCGCTCCTCTCCACCTCCCCTCTGCGGCGCTCCCCACCTATCATGGAGGCTCAGTGTCAATTATGACAAACGGTAACACCGCTCCCCCTTCAGCAGGAGAAACAAGAGCTCCTTGTTTTCTTTGAGAGACAAGCCACAAAAGGCTCACTCCCATACACACTGCGGCGCAAAGAGGTTCACACTTAGATAATTGGCTGCCTCAGCAGACGCTCAAAAGTTTGCCTGTTCTCCTCAGATTGAAGGCAATAAACAATACGGCATGAATAAAACATAAAACCCAATTATTCATGTCAGGCATATAAACAAATGATTGCCTTTTGTAAATATTTCATTTGGGGAGTCTTTTTGCTGTGTTGCCTTGTGTGGCCCTGAGTGGGGTTGAAAGGGATCACAGGAAGGGGAGATGATCTTTACCAAGCTCAGACATTTTGTTAAACATTAATGGGGCCAACGATGTACGGAGGAGGCTTTAATCTTCTCAGCGATTGAGCCACTATCTCCTTCTTCCACTTCCCTCTCTCTTCATCTTCGCTTTCCATCCTTGCCACTCACCTCTGCAGACTCCCCGCCCTCCTCATCCTGATCCCTTTCCCTCCTTTCATCTCTTTGCCCTATTCTATCCTCTTTAACCCTCCTTCCCTTGCTTTCAGTGACGGATTGGGCTATCACCTCCCTGTGCTCTGCAGTATATCATCTCAGATCTGGGTTATTCGCTAATCAGGTTAAAATCTCTTCAGCCCTTGCAACCCAGTTAGAACCTATTTGTCATTTTTGGCTTTCTCAGAGTAAAAGAACCATGGTTGCACCAGATCAGTGTGTTGATTGAGGTTTAACAGAATGTTTTATCAACAAGGCTGGTCTGAATCCAGTCCTTATGTAACCAAAGCAGGAGCTCCGCATTCTCAGCACAAAGATGATCCGGTTCCCAGTGGACCGTGGAGTCCAGCGGGACTGGCCCGTGTTTGTGGTGTTCATAAACAGAATCTCAGAGTTTGAGGTGAGAAAGCTCTAGTTTCCTGTCTTTGATATCTGCACAACATGTGCTTCTCTTGGTGTCTTTCAATAATTACCCAGGGTTTCCATTGGAAGCCTCACTAACCCCAGTGGTAGGAGCACCAGGGCAGTCATCCAGCAGCCTAATGTTTTCAGTTAAAAAAGTGATTAAAGTTGACAGGAAATATAAATATATTACTAGGCAGTAATGTATTGTTCTAAAACATTATGAACAATACCTAAACACCAACAACAACGTCTTCAAAAAGCCCCCCAAAAAATATATGTCTGACATAAATAAACAAACAATGATTATCCTGGTCACAAGTAAAGCCTGAC
Organism: Poecilia reticulata; assembly: GCF_904066995.2. Taxonomy (NCBI): domain Eukaryota; kingdom Metazoa; phylum Chordata; class Actinopteri; order Cyprinodontiformes; family Poeciliidae; genus Poecilia; species Poecilia reticulata. The sequence continues at coordinate 2,894,549 of NC_088839.1, forward strand.
GGCCCGCCAGGTTTCCCAGTATATTATCAGCATTTTGAAGGATCACATTAGTAAAAGTTGATGGAAACTGGAAAATTCAAAATAACTTCCTTGTTTTCATAAAGACGTTTTAACCCTCGCTTGCTTGAGGTGGTTTTAGCTTTACTGAAAAAGAGTTAGTGCATTAAAGGGGAGATGGAAACACATTTGTTCTGACATAGTGAACTTTCCCACCCATTGATGGGTCTGTGCCTTAGCAAAGGCGGAAACCCAGATGTAACATCAGCATCCAATGACATTACACTTTGTGAAACCTAGTTAATTGGCTCCAAACCGAGAAAATAGGTTGTATTTACAGAAATCTATGCAAATAAATTGCCTAAAAAGAATCAATTGTTGGAACATATAAAAACAAGTGAAGTCACTTTATGCAATTTAAGTATGGAAAACCTAAAATAATTTGATAAATTTTGCTTCTCGCCATTGATGTCCCATAATGACATTTTTCAATACTTGACATCAAAGCTGTAGCCTTAGTTTACAGCAGAACATCCCTCCAGAGAGCACTGTTATATTGACAACATGACTAATCAGTTTGACTGTCTTATCTGAACACAATGAAACAAGGACTGATATGTTCACTGGCTCAGATATTTCATTTTGAGAGATGAACTAAGAATTCTCAGAAAATAACTGACTTTTGCAGGTAATCTAGGCCTAATTGCTGTTTGTATGAATTGTTTTCAGAAATGCACCTCAGTGATTCTTGAGAATAGGGACAAAACATGTCCTATGGATAAAGCACAAAATTTGAATAAAATATACATAAAATATAATTTTTTCAAATATCTGACTAAACTAACCTGTGTCATGTGAGCACAACAATGTATATTTTCCTGGTGTTTGCTGAATATTTTTTTATTTTAAACATTGTAGTCAGTGGATGATGCCTGTAAAATCCCTTGTCCAGGAGCAGAACTCAATACATTATAATAGTTTATAACAACTAAAGAAATAGTAAAATTATGTATTATGACAATTAAGTATAAGTAGTCATATAAATAATTATAAAAGTATCAATAAATTAAATAAAAATAATAATTTTTATATATTTTCCAACTCCATTGAAATTTGTCCCTAGTTTTTGTAATCACAGTCAGACATATAAAGAATGTAAAAAAATCAGGCATTATTGGGGGCACCAGAACTTCTGAGGACCCCATGACCTCTTCCTTTCTCTTCATTTGCTAAGAGGGCTAGTTAGCTCTGGTTAGCTTATGTTATTCTTTAGATTTTTCTTATTTTTATTCCTAAGCTGCTCGTCACAACCATGATGTGTCAACACCATAACTGATCATTTACAAAACTTTGATAAAATTTTGTGAAATAAAAGCTTCATTTTGGTAAAATGTAAAGATTTCATGGACCTGATGAGCTACAATATGGCCTCCTTCAGAATAACATCATATAAATTGAGGTAGTTTGGCATTTTGTCAACTCCGTCAGAGTTTTTGTGACTTTCAGTGAAATTGTTGTCAAATCTCACTTAAATGTGCAATTAATTCATTTTAATGTTGTGACGGCCCTGGGCCTTGTAGGCTGGTCTTGTTGTCCCTCTTTGTGCTCCTCCCATTTGCAGGTGTGCCTGATCGGGTGATTGGAGTGCAGGATACTTAAAGCTGGCTGTCTCCGTCTTTCAGCGGCGCTGGGTGGCTTGTCGCTGGTCGTTGGTCACTGGTCGTTGGTGGTTTGTCGCCTATGGCCCTCAGCGTCCATCCTGCAGAGGCAATGGTAGTTGCCAGGCCCCACTCCCCGTCTTTGCACTTTTGAGTTTCTTTGTTTTGATAGTGTTTTGTTAATAAACATTTACTTTATTTCACTTTAACCATGGTATGGTTTCTTTTTTTTTTTATGTCATTGAGCCAGTCGTAACAAATGGGGGCTCGTCCAAAGCAAAGAATTCCTACAGTTTGTAAACTTAATGGTTGAAGGCGTGATGTTTTTTCATTCATCTTTTTTCGTGTTTGTAGGAGTGAGCACTGACGTCACCATTTGGGTGTGACACGTTTTTTTTTTGGCCGGCTTGTTTTGGGCAGCTGTGGCGTATTTGGTAGGTTGGTTCAATATGCAGGTGAGTGAAATGTTTTTTGAGCTTGTGCATCAGTGTTGGTTCTATTTTAGTGACTGTGTCTCCTGCTAGGCTAAGAGGTGCTGTCGCTTTAGACTTCACCTGTTATTTTGATAGTGTCGTGGGGGTTGCGGTTAGCGTTCACTGTGCGAGCAGTGATCTCGGGGGCAGTCCGTAAGATTAATTTCTTACTGGTTTGGTGCTTAATAAACCCGCCGCCGATCCACGTGAAAGCCAGGAATCAGTTTATCAGGTGAGTCGTGGCAGGCAGGTAAAGTATAGTGGGGACATGGTTACTTTGGACCCATTGTGCACTTGTTTCAATTTGTTTCACTTCACGCTGTAGTTGGCGCTTAGCTGGCGTTTTTTCTTTCTGTGACGTGATTAATTTTCGTCCTGAAAATGGAGTTTGACCTGGAAAGTTTGTAGCTGATCCTCTTTGGAGAAGTTAATAGTACTACTAAAACGATCTCATAGCCATTGCTGCTCATTTTAACATACCTGTGGTTAAACAAGAGAAAAAGGGGGTTATTAAAGGACGTTTATACGCCGCATTGGTTGAGCAAGAGGTTTGCCACCTCCCGCACCAAACACACAGGGTGAAGTTGGGCCGTTTACCCTGAAGTGCGTAAAATGGAATTGGAATTGGAGATGCGTCGTTTGGAGCTGCAACATCAAGTTGAAATGCGCAAACTGGAATTGGAGGCAGTTGCGAAACGCGACTCGGCGCGCGTTCTGCTGATCAGGACAGCGGTCTGGCAGGGGCCCAGTTTGACATTAATAAATGCATTCGTTTGATTCCACCGTTTTCAGAGTCGGATGTGGACAAGTATTTGTCTTGTTTGAGCGTGTGGCTAAGACACTCAAGTGGCCTAAGGATGTTTGGCCGTTGCTTTGCAGTGCGTATTTACGGGTACAGCACAGGAAGCCTATGCCTCGATGTCACCTGATGACAGTTTAATTATGATAAAGTGAAGAGTGCAGTGGAAAAGGCTTACGAACTTGTACCCGAGGCATATAGACAAAAATTTCGCCGCTTTAAAAAATCCGACAATCAGAGTTACACGGAATTGGGCGTGTAAAAACCGCTTTGTTTGATCGGTGGTGCGCTGCACAGGAGGTAAAAATTTGATCAGCTCCGCGATCTACTCTGCTGGAGGAGTTTAAAAACGGGTTGCCGGAAAACATAGCAACTTACATCAATGAGCAGAAAGCTAAGACCGGTGTCTGAAGCTGCAGTATTGGCAGACGAATACGTTCTGACGCATAAGGATTTCAGATCAGTTGGTTTCAGACAATCTTTTGGGCGAAGCGGGAACCGCATTGATCGGGTTGATGTCGCTGAGCTAAATGAGGCCAGACGATTTAAAAGTCCGTTGTTCGGGATGATCGGGTTGTCATTATTGTCACAAACGCGGACACATTAAGGCGGATTGTTATCAGCTTAAAGCTGAAATGCAAAGGTTGAGACTGCTCCTAAAGGTGTTGGTTTGGCTGCACCGGTGCAGAATCATTTAAAGGACGCGAAGAACGTTCAGCGTCTGAAGTAGGCGTCTCCTATCTGCCGTTATTCGTGATGGGTATGTGTCACTGCCAAACAGCACGGAGAAGGTTCCAGTTAAGATCCTTAGGGATACTGGCGCGTTTGACTCTTTCATTAGAGCTGATGTTTTGCCGTTCTCGGTTGAATCTGAGACAGGTGCCTGTGTTCCGATGCGAGGAATGGGATTAAACGTCTTGTTTGTTCCACTACATAAAGTATATCTCGACTGTGAACTATTTACGGGTGACGCACAGTTGGCTGTTCGCCCTGCTTTGCCGATTGACGGAGTCTCTGTGATTTTAGGTAACGGTTTAGCTGGGACACATTTGTGGGCGGAGACTGTGCAGTTGGATGGACTTGTTAAGTCGGAGACGATTAAACGAGTCATTTCTCAGACTGACGAGAATAACAGGGAATTCCCGGATGTTTTTACCGCATGCGCAGTTACTCGAGCCATGATGCGTGCTCAGAGCGGGAAAGAAGAAAAATGTGTGAAAAAAATGACTCTTCCATTGTCCAGTTTTCCCATGTCTCTGTCTCACAGCGAGTTCGTGGCGGAGCAGCAAGCTGATGCTTCTCTCAAGAATCTCTTCGATCAGGTGCGCCCGCTGAGTGAAATCACGGATGGTGCATGTGGCTACTTCCTGCAGGACTCGTTGTTGGTGAGGAAATGGTTACCCCATGCTGACATTGTGGGTGAGCCAGTATTTCAAATAGTGGTTCCCACTAAACTCCGCTCCGCAGTGTTCAAAGTTGCTCATGACGAGTCTGGCCATTCTGGAGTACGTAAAACGTATGACCGGGTGCTCAGACATTTTTTCTGGCCGCGTATTAAAAAGGACGTATCGTCTTACATTAAGATGTGTCATGTCTGTCAGCTCATTGCTAAACCCAATCAGACTTTGAAACCGTTCCCATTACGCCCAATTGTTGCCGCATCTGAGCCGTTTGAGCATTTAATAATTGATTGCGTTGGCCCGTTACCTCGCTCAAAGGCTGGGTCATTATATCTGCTCACTGTCATATGTCAAACTACACGTTATCCAGCAGCCTATCCATTACGGTCAATAACTGCTAGGTCAGTTGTACGTGCGCTCACTCAGTTTTTTTCGGTGTTTGGCATCCCTAAAGTCATACAATCTGACCAAGGAACGAATTTTTCATCACATTTGTTCATCAGGTTTTGAAGCAGTTACGGATCCGACACAGTAAAGCAACAGCGTATCATCCAGAGAGTCAGGGGGCGTTAGAGCGCTTCCACAGTCTCTGAAGTCTCTCCTGCGAGCTTACTGTACAGAACTGGCGGGCGACTGGGAGGAAGGTTTGCCGTGGCTGATGCTGGCCGCCAGGGAGGTAACCCAGGAAAGCACCGGGTTTAGCCCAAACGAACTGGTTTTTGCGCACAACGTTAAGGGTCCGTTGGCTGTGGTAGCGCACGGGCTTAAAGAATCCGTTCCACCGACAAACTTGTTGGATTATGTAAATGGTTTCAGAAGACGCTTGTATCTGGCGCGGGATCTTGCTAAAGAGAGGCTGACTGAAGCGCAGAGGAAAATTAAAAGTCTGTTTGATCGCCGTGCTGAGGTTCGCTCATTTCTGCCTGGTGATCAAGTGTTAGCTTTGTGTCCAGTCATGACTTCTCCTTTTCAGGCTAAATTTTCTGGTCCATATACGGTCCTGGAGAGGGTTTCCGACCAGAACTATTTAATATCAATGCCAGAGCGGAGAAAGAAAAACCAGTTGTGTCATGTTAACACGTTAAAAGCATATTATGCTCATGACGTTTTATTTCAGCCTCATGGCGTTGCCCCGGTGTGTACCGTAAACAGCCTTGATGGAGGCAGCGAGACCTTCAGCACCACGGATAGCGCAGTGTCACCTGTGAGGAATGACGGCGGTACAGATGAGTTGGACAGCGCTCTGATTCATGGGCGTCTTAACATGGATATTCAATACATTAAAGGGAAAAACAATGTAAAAGCCGATGCGTTATCTCGCGCTCCAGTTTATTAGTTTGTTTTGTGCTCTTTTCTCTTTATTTCCTTTTCTTGTCCTTAAAAGAGCTTCTCAGTGCACCAGTTGCTGGTTTGGAAAGTGGAGTAGGGAGAAGAAAACCTGGGCATTACATATCTACTTTGCTAAGTACGACTGGTGAAAATGGTGGCTGTGTTTGTTTACGCACGGTGAGTTAGGCAGGAGCAGGGTTCCTTGTAGGAACCTGCTTTTATGGGTGGGGGTGTGACGGCCCTGGGCCTTGTAGGCTGGTCTTGTTGTCCCTCTTTGTGCTCCTCCCATTTGCAGGTGTGCCTGATCGGGTGATTGGAGTGCAGGATACTTAAAGCTGGCTGTCTCCGTCTTTCAGCGGCGCTGGGTGGCTTGTCGCTGGTCGTTGGTCACTGGTCGTTGGTGGTTTGTCGCCTATGGCCCTCAGCGTCCATCCTGCAGAGGCAATGGTAGTTGCCAGGCCCCAGCTCCCCGTCTTTTGCACTTTTGAGTTTCTTTTGTTTTGATAGTTGTTTGTGTTAATAAACATTTACTTTATTTCACTTTAACCATGGTATGGTTTCATGTTTTTGTTATGACATTGAGCCAGTCGTAACAAATGTATTTTACACAAATTGCATTACTTCATATGTATCAAGTTTTTCATTTTACTCACTAGTTTGTCACCACCTTCAGTTCTGTGTCAACTCCATCATGTGCTGTCAATTCTGTCAGATGGACTTTTTGTTGTTTTTGTTTTAAATAATATTTCTTTTGTTTCTTGAGAAGCATTTGTCTGTAAAATTAGTAAAAAATATCACTAATAGTGTATTTTAAAAATAATTTTATATTTATTTTTGTCAGATGGTGATGACAAAGTTCTGGGTCAGATTGATTAAAAATGTAATAAAATTGCAACTGGGAGCCTGCACCTTAGCATATTTACATTTCCAAAACATTTTTTGTCATGTTTGCATACATAAGGTTGAGAAATAATTTTAAAAATATATGGAAAAATTGAAACCCATTTTGTCCTGATTCTTGAGAATCACTGACCTACAGTTTGCAAATATCAAAAACGATTTGAGAAATGCGCCAATGTGACCTATTCCTCTGGATTTGATCATTCTCCTGGTTTCAATGTTTCCAATGAGACAAAAGTCATCTCTCTCACACAGGATGAGCAGATATAAGCCCCTGCCACATCACCAGGTAATGCTTTAAAACATGAGATTGGCTGCTCTTCTTCAATATAACCTATTTTCATATTTCAGCATGAACATGTTTTAATTTCCTGTCTTCTCCACACAGTGAATATTTAGACTCTGTTAACGGATTACTGTGTTCCCTTCTGGCAGCCCCCTTAAGTGTCGTTTCTTTTTACATCACTACTCTTCTTCATCTTTTCTGCTCTCCTAAAGTGTCTGAATTTTGTGTTGCATATTTATTCCTGCAGAATTAGCATCACAGATGCTCTTCCTGAGCTCTTTGTTATGCTTCGGGGGGAGGGAAAAAGTAGATTACGCTGTGCATTTCTCTAAGACACACTCAAAGCAGGCTTTCTAGGCTTCCTAAAGCTTTTGAAAAGTTCTTGAAGCTTATGAAGATGAATTCCATATACTTAAGAAAGAAAACAACTTTGGCTTAAAATATTGTTCTTTTTTCCACATTACTGCTAAGCGTTTCTTTTTCCCCTAATTTTTTTTATTCGTCCGCCAACATTTTTTTTTTATCTAGGTTTCCTACTTTCTAAAAACAGGAAAAATCAGTTTAGACTTAATTTTAACTAAACTTAAACTTTTTTGTTACCCCCCGCTGATTTAGGAGATGGGGTCAATTGGTCCCCTTAAGCTTTTTACCCTTTCACCAATACATCACCAGTCAGACAAAGTCAGTAGCATTGGTCAACAGACAAAAAAATTGTCTGGGGTTTCCTGACTATTTTAGGGTCAATTTGCTGTGCTGAATCCAAAAATCACATTGGTTTTGCTCAATCAGGTCAACTTTCTGAACTGTGGAGCAACATGAGCATCACAATGAACGTTGTGATGCTTGTACTCACATCTGGATCAGTTTCCTGAGAATCTGAGATCAATGAGTGATGAGCAGGAGGAGAGATTCCATCAGGACAGAAAAGAGATGGAGATGTAATGTTCAGTGCACATGTACTTACCCTTATCAGAGTTTATTATTCAATTTACAGAAATCCGAGTTTGTAACATTTAATTAATACAGTGTTAGAAAACTTTCTTTTCTCCTAAAACCTTTTTTTGGTGAGAAATATTAACAGAAATGAACTAATAATGTCACAAAAATGTCAATTTAGTCAGAAGATCAGATTTCTCTAAATCAAATTAGAATAAAAACCTGACCTAATCTATCTATCACTATCTATTACATCATCCCAGTCACACGGCCATCTATTTCTGCTGTTTTTTAAAAATTGGTTTTAGTTTTTTTTATTAGTACTGTAGTTTTGAACAATAAAAAACTATTGATTAAGGAAACAATGACTTTAACATGACTGAAATAGGAGAGAGCAGAAGAAAAGGAAAGTGTGACAGAACGGTTTTAGAACTCAAGGTGAACATGACTTTAGGTCGATGTGCAGATCAGGGCCAAGTGAGGATACGGAGACGGGTCTGACGAGGAAGGATGAAGGTATAGTCGGGGCCAGAGATGAGCGCTTGCCAAAGGCACATTGATTAAAAACAGGAGGGAGGTGAATCCTAGGTCTGACACAGCAGGAACAGGCCTGAGGCAATACACCTCCATGTATGTGTGTGGGGGAGTAGATAAATATGTGGACCTTTACATGTGTGTCTATGTGTTTCTTGGAAGAGACGTGACTGACCTGGAGCTGCTGAGCTGTCAGGAGCATTTAGCCTGGATTGGCTGCAAGCTCTGGCCTGTGGTTTTCATTAGACCCATGGGGACAGGCTTCTGCTGGACAGACACGACGGACACCAGCAGAATATCTGCCAATTCTGACAAACGGCTAAGAAAACAGTCAGGTCCAATACATAAAGAAAATCTTTGGACTTCTCTCATTTAGACACTGCTCCACTTTTATAGGAGAACTTTGACTGAACTGATGAGACCTGAATCTGTCCCTGTTGAAGCACAGAGATCCTTATTCTATTATCATGAGAAGTTTTACATACATTTTTACAGAAATTCAGCCATGCTATAGATGCTGCAAAGCTCAAACATTCTAATTCACTGCACTGCTGAGGGTTTTTTGGGTTCATTATATCTTCAGTGTACTTTCAACTGGATAAATCCTGATTGGACTGAATCACAATTGCTCAAAATTAAACCAAACAGGAAAGGATAGAAAGTAATACTGTAAAAACAGAAACTCCAGTCTTCTTAATACACACATGAAAATGATAGACGGACGGACGGACAGTTTTCCTTTGTAAGGCACCTGTTTGTTTGTTTTTTACACTCATAAAATTATTCTGACACTTCCAGAATGTGCCCTCTTCATTAGGTTGGGTCACTGCTCACATGACAAAATTATCTAAAGCAGTGGTTCCCAAACTTTTTCTCATGGGCCCCCACAGTGGTTTCCAAACATTTTCTGGATTCCCCTATGGATTACAAATAGCTGTCTAGTTGAACAGAGGATTCTTAGAGAATCCCTGTCTCTAAGAACTTGGGGGGAAGGGGTTGACTTTTTTGGGGGCAAAATTAATGTACATAGCTGGACATAGACAACAACATCGGTATACAGGCCACTTGTTAAGCTTAAGGTGATGTATTGATATTAGCTAAGGCAAACTTTACCTGCATCCAGTGGCGCAACTACACATTATTCAGGTGGATGCAAAAACATAGATCGCCCCCCCCCCCCCCCCCCCCCCCAGGGAAGGAACGTCAGTCGCTCCTTCACCCTGACGTCCCCCCCCCCACCGAGGCGACGAAACATGAAGGGTAAAACTCGCTACACTTACCTCGTTATGTGCACGAGGTGAAGGACCGTAAGACGCGCTGAAGTGTATGGGAAAACATCATCGGCACGCCGCCCCTCCAGACGGGGTTTTGGTGCCCCCTCTGGTGCTGCGCCCCTATGCGTTGCATACCCTGCATACCCACTTTTTGCGCCACTGCCTGCATCCAACAGCTTTACTCAACTCAGTTGGTTAGTTTTGGGGAAAAACTGTGAAAAATTCTTTGCGTTTTGCTGGTTTGCTGCCATGATTCTAACACACCTGCGTAGTTCTGCACAGCAGCAGCAGGTCTCCTTCACTGCCGCACAGCTGTAAACCCAGCGCGAGCATAAGTAGCGCTCATGTTGTGTTTAAAGGCACCTCGGAAAAACAGGTTACCACATGTTAACAATGGATTAAACAGTTTTAACTGTTGATGAAAGTGACAGAGGACACAGATATGGGAAGTGCGGAAGCCCCTATTGTATCAAATTGGCAGAGGAATAACAGAGACTTGGCCATTCTAAGGTAAAAACCCAGCGCATACAGCGTCAATGTTTTGTTTTTTTTATCCAGATGGCTTCCCGCGCCCCCCCTGCAATGGCACGGTGCGCCACCTAGGGGGCACGCCCCACAGTTTGGGAACCTCTGATCTAAAGGATTGTTTGTAACCAATATGCAAATTACAGAGAGTGAATTATGCTTTTTTGTTTTGAATTATTGGACATTATCGTCAGAGGAGTTCATTCTGTCAGACAAACTAGAGCTTTTTCCCACAATGGTATGTGGGATGACATGACAGAGAAGCCTCACAGTTGTTTGTTTGAAACAATGAACCGGTTGTAGTGCTCCAGACCTGGCAGCTTCAACTATCAACTGTAATTTCCCGTAGGGGGGTTTAATAAAGTTATCTTATCGTATTATAATGTATTGTTTTGTCCTTAATTTGTAGTTTATGGTATTGTAACATGTTTTGGGTGAAAACCGATGCCTACTCCAGCTCACTTCCCTGCTGTTTGGACTACATCCATGACAGAACAGTTTGATCTTTTCTTTACATCTTTGCATGATGCAGGAATAACTGCATATATATTACAGAGTGAGAAAATAACGGCTCGTTAGAACAGCCATGTTGTTGTGGTGTTACAGCTTCAGTCTTTCTGTTGGTTTGGCATTTTAAATTTCACAAATTTGTTGTGATCCATTCAAGACATATCAAATGAAATAATGCCTGAGCACCATGTTAACAATGAGAATAGCGTATGCCACCACATGACATGAAGAAACAGACAGAACCGGCAGCAGAACCAGAGGAGGCAGAAGACAGGGTCAATATTTGTATCCCAAAGATCCTCAGTGGGGTCAAGTGAGTTCCTTTCACCCTTTGTGTGGAAATGTTCTTTTTTCACAATTAAGCATAGCTCGGAGTTCTGCTCTTGTTTTTCTCCGATTTGATTTCACCTAATGTTTATATAATCTCTGATCATGAGCCTTCAAATTTTTTTCTGATCAAATTTCTTGAAGATATTTCCTCACTTTCCTTCCAAATTTTAACAATCCATTGGACAGTTCTTAATTTTAGTAGTTTCTGCAATCTTCTTGTATTTACTCTCTGTTTAATGCATGCCAATGATTTGACCCTTTTTAAAAGAACATATTATTCACAACTGAAAACAATTGTTTAGTATCTAAACACTAACTGAGTGATTTAAAGTTTGAAATAAAGAACCTTTTCATTTCATTTTTGATTCATAAGATGATAAATTATTTGCAAATAGTCTGTGTCTTCTTTGCAGAAAACTTGCAGTTCACAAGGCGTCTCCTTTGCTGGCATTTGCCTGCATTTTGCTTGAAAAACAAATGTGTGTTTTCGTTAGGAGCACATGTAAAAGCTATGGAAAGCAGCTGGCTGTTCGACCATTAACAGAAATGAGACAGCAGAAGAACTGAAAATCAGATATGACACACAAAAAGGCAGGTTTTATTTCCTTAATGTGTAGCTACATAAAAATACACCAGTCACAGTTTCCAGGTTGTTTTGTGTTGTCTTCTTATCAGGTTAATGTACTTGCACATTAATCAGATTTTCAGTTTAAAATGTCATTTAAAATGGCTGGTAGGTTTCATCCAAAAGAACGCCTCTACAGGGTGTTAAAGTTCTTATTTATAATATGACAGTAAACATTCAATAAGTGAACAGTCAGCAGTCTGTGTCTGAACAGGGATATTGTGTTTCTATACAATCTGACTGTGTGGTTGCTTTGAGAGCGTGTACTCTGTAAACAAAGCCAAATCCAAGCAGGGCCTAGGTCTTTGTGTGTATGCAAACACAGAGATGAGAGTCTTAATGTAGCATGAATCCTCTTGGCTTAGCTTCACTTAAGTTACCAAACATAAGGTAAAGTTGTTTTCTTCTCCCATTAAGCATCTTCTATTAAAATCAGACATTTCAGGATGTAAATGAACACTACGAACAACACAACGACACACCAAACCCTCTGGGTCCTCAAATATAGTGAACCTGATTACCAGCAACTGCTAGATTCTTCTCAAATCTTTGGCAGTTCATTTACAATTCTTTTTTCCTCAACACATTTCTTGTGACCCTGTTAACTATTTGCAGCAAAACATCTGATGGTTCTGTGATCACAACCCAATATCAATAGTTCTGCATCCCTCTGAAAGACTTTTTACAATTTTGGACTTTTCAGTCACTTGAGTCTATTTTTTGGCCCATTTTGCCTGAGGAAAAGAACCTGCCTAATAATTATGCACATCTTGATATAGGATGTTGATCTCCTTGGCTCCACCCTCCCTCATTAAATAAATACATATTAGCTGATATATTCAATAAGCATTCAAGTTGGAGTTGGAAAATATGCATAAAAATTATGATATGGTCAAACTGAAATCCAGTCTTTTTGAAACTATACAACAACAAAAACCATTTTATTGAAACACCGATTTTGCTTTCAATGAAAGGCTTAAGAAATTATGTGTGTGTGTTTTTGCGTGTGTAAAGGTTTCCAGGACTGTTTACAATCATGGCATTCAGGAGGAATAGAGAAAAGAAGTTTATCTTCATAGAGCACACTTAACTGATGGCAATCCCAGCACTCTTTCTTACCATCTCCTGCTGTCAGTTACTTTCTCTTCATTTTTCTTCAACTTTTAATCACTTCCTCCTCTCCCTCCCTCTGTGTTCGCTGCATCTCTGTTCGCCTCCCTTCCCTCCCTCTACCTCTAATGAGGTACAGTGGGGGGAAAGCATATGCTCAATTAGCAGTGGAAGCTTCACAGAAGGGAACGAAGTGTTAGCAGCTTCTTGTTTTCTTGGTTTAGAATGACATCAGTACCCGGAAATAAACCCCAAAACCCGGGAGTGATATTTTAAGTCTAGAAAAACAGTCGAAATGCACCTGTGCAGGTGTGTTTTCGAGCATGTTTTGGCACCACAGCACTGAAGGAAAGTTTAGTTTGTAGAGACATTGGCTATTGGTTTTAGCAACTCAGCAGAAAGTGATTTCTGCTGCTTTTAAGCAGAGCAGTAGGAGAGAAAAGCCTTGTGAGATGAGGTGACAGGCCACAGAGAGGAGAGGCAGTGATGTGATAGAGCAGCTCGGTTACCTTACTGCCAACTGAGTCACTCTACAGTTCTGTAGCTGGTGTGGAGGAAAACAAACCTACCTGTGTGCACAATCCCCACAACACAGACCCAAATAATGGAGAAAAAAAAAGCAAAAAGAAAGGAGAAGGTTGACACCATCCTGTGGATCAAATCTATCTGAACAGTACAGAAACTGGACTGTATAATTCTTATTTTCAAAATGTAGATAAATACCACAGACATGTTGCTGTGGTATCTATCTATCTATCTATCTATCTGTCTGTCTGTCTGTCTGTCTGTCTGTCTGTCTGTCTGTCTGTCTGTCTGTCTGTCTGTCTGTCTGTCTGTCTGTCTGTCTGTCTGTCTGTCCGTCCGTCCGTCCGTCCGTCCGTCCGTCCGCCCGCCCGCCTCCCTGCCTGCCTGCCTGCTAGCTAGTTGTACCTCCACGTGAAAAAAAATATTTTTGGATAAGAGATTTTTTTTTAAAATTATTATTATTAGCAAGATAAGGGATTTGAATGATTTTTCTAGATGTTGTGACGTCAACCCCAACAAATTCACCACTTCTACATAAGCATAATGTGTTTTGCAGGCACATAGTGCTATTTTACAGAACAATCGAGGTGCTGTGACCTTCAAGTGATATAAAAATGCTGTACATCAAATACGACTTAAAAGAAATTTGACTTCGCAAGTTAAGGCCTTCAAATTGGACCTCTGTCTGTTTAAAAACTCCGCCTTCAGGAAGTCATCACAACATGGCTCCTTTATTAACCCTTTAACAACGCTGTTATGTAGCTGTGAGCTCATCAGATGTGTAGATCCACCAGGCGTTTGCTGATTGATGTTGGCTAATTTGAAGGGGATAACTAGTGGATTGGAGGGATGATCTTAGAATTTTAGGAGTTGAACAATGCACACTTATAGGACAGATCATGAGGAAAACTAATGCCATTCCTGCTGACAGCTCTCAGTCTTTACATGCTGAGTTCCAGTTTCTGCCTTCTGGCCTCTGGCTCAGACAAACTCTCCTTTACAGCAATTTCTCTTCTTAATGTAGGACACATCTGATTGTTGGTGTATTTCTGTTATATGTAAGGACTTGGGTTTTTCCGTTTATTTTAGATCAGTTTCCCCTGTGAGTCTCTATGGTGTCCTGTCTCCTTCCTCTTAAATGCTTCCCAGGTGTGTCTAGTTCTCCTGATTACTCCCTGTGTATTTAAGTCCACCTGTTGTCATTGTCTGTTGTCGGATCTTGGTCATCTCTACCCAGTCATTTGTTGGTATGTAGTTTTGTCTATTGTCGTCACAGTAGAACTTAGTGATGGGTAAATGAGGCGTCATGAAGCGTTTCGACTCATAGCAACACTGTATTGATACTGTGTCACTGAATACTGACACCTGCTGGACATTAAAAATCCCTACAGGCAATGTAGTTTAATTTGATGACTTAGAATTTTATGACAAGATTTAAGTCATTGGATTTTATTATACATTGTATTATTTCATATCTCAAGTGAAATTTAAAATATTTGTTATTCTTTGATGCAGTCAATAAATAATGTGAATATGTACAATAAAGTGAAAATTTAAGTGAATTTGTTTGGATTGAGGATGCTTGTGGACTGGAGTTTTTTTTCACACATTTTTATAAAAAAAAAAAAAGTTTTTCCAACGTTTTGAAATTCAGTCTATTACGCTATTACGGGGTGGAGTCTTCCAGCCTGAACTTCCGCTAAAGCTCCATTATACAAACCAATACAATACAGGACATCCCTAAAGTTGTCCGTTTATATGCGATATGCAAACCAGGGAATTTAAGAGTTTGGCCTTTTTGCTATGTCAGACCGCAAGGAATGGGAACAAGAGCAACAAATGAGGTTCATTTTGCAAATTCTCACCTACCTCTACTTTTTATCTAATTATCTTTTTTTAAGGAAACTATCAGTTTGCTGCAGTGGTGCGATAGCTCTCATGACCTTTTCAACCTGAGAAGTTTTAGGATCAGCCTTGAACCTTAGAATGTTTCGCAGTGCCCGTGTTTGATATTTTGATTTTGTTTTCCAGGTGATGCAAGATGAAACTTGGCAAAGATCCACCAAAATCTTCTCTTTTTTTGCCATAAGTTTGAAAGGTTTATTTTGCAGCACAAATGTTTTTCTGTATTTTTCTAAAGCTGGTCAGTATTTTATTGCAGCCACATTATCAGCAAATCTGAAGCTCTGAAAGAGTCCAGCTGAAATGACTCCATCAATATGAGCAGACTGACTGCTGTCACATAAGGACAGGTGCGATAGAGAAGTGTGTCAAAATCATGTACATTACAAATATTATGCAAAATAAAATCATTATTTTTAGCTTTATAATAATTTGTATATTATTCCTTCCTCAAAAACATTCCTAATGTGTGGCTTTCATTCTTTCATGCATGTTTGAGAAATCCTTTAATCTCCCTTGGCAACCAGTCAGCTGCACATAAATGCTTACTCTTGTAAAAGCCTTTCTCCACACAGCTCCTCCTCAGAGCTGCCGCCTCCAAGCCCAGCTGTCTGAACCTAGTTCCTGTTTCAGAAAGGAAAGCGGGGTTAACAAACCGAGTCGAAGGCAGATACTATGAATGAACTTGCCTAGTTCTGTGACACTCAGGGTTTTCAGTTACAGAACAGGAGATATCAGCGAGGTGACTCAATTCTAAGTCAAGTTACCCAAGAGTTGAGCGTGAAGAAGCCCTCATCGATGGAACACAGATAATGTAATTCACCATGGCAACAGGAACAGGGATTGAACCCCATTGACACACACCACTCTGGACATGCACATACACTTCTTAAATTAGAAATCTGTCTCCTGTATATTAACAGTTTAAGTGCTACAGTGTCATGTCTGAAAGGGTCCCGTTGGCATTAAAGCAAAGTGCAGCACAAAGAATGTCCTCGTCATATGAGTGAGGTTTTATTCTCGTTACCTGACTTTTACATGAACTCAGCAAATGCAAATCCAAAACCTTTTCCACATGGTGACACGCCTTCCCAGCACTGCAGACATGACTGCACTGATAAAAATCTAATGTTTTCTTCCTGCCTCCTTCTCTTTTCTTCCTGACCACCAGATTATGTTTCCTCTGGAATGTATTTTTTTCTCCTCTTTCTTTTCCCTGCACATATAAAATAAACATGAAACGTGAAGTCTGTTCCAAGCGTGTACATGCGATTTGGATTGCTGAGGAGGTGGAATGGGGTTCGTTTGGCTGTGGGTTTGGAGTTGAGGGGGAAGATAGAGAACAGCTGTGACCTATTTTTTTGCTCTCTCCCCTCTTTCAATGAGCTTCCCCCCTTTTTCCTCGCCTCCTGTAGTTCTTGATGAGCACAAAACTTAGTGAAGGGCTGACCACCTCTTGGCTTTGCTGAGTCGTCACAACCTTCCGCGAAGACATGAAAAGTCCTGCTGAAGTCCTGCAGCCCTAAGCAGAATCCAAATCCACTTTGGGAAACTGATTGTGCGTGTTGCTTTCTGTTCACGAAGCTACTGCAGCCCTGCTGAAAATGGGTTTTCTTCATTTTTCTGACTTTGCATCATTTCAAAGGTCATTAGATTGGTTGTCTGCCTGACTCTGCACCTTATACAGATATTTGCATATTCATCATGTATATATTATGGTCATTATAGAAAATTTGCATAAAACAGTGCTGATGACATTCCTCACAAAAGGAGTCAGAACTCAACCAATTCAAGCACTGAAGAAATGCTTTCAAAGCCTGTCTTTGTCTTCAGCCCACAAACACATCTGGATTTGCTAAAGCCCCACAGTGGAAGGAATTTGCAGTGTGTGTGTGCGTACGTGTGTGTGTGTGTGTGTGTGTGTGTGTGCGCGTGTGTGTGTGTGTGTGCGTGTGTGTGCGTGTGTGTGTGTGTGTGGTCTCTGGAGGTAATTTTCTCAGAATGGTCAATCCACTAGCAGCATGTTCATTCCTGCATTTAGCTTGTCTGAGAGCTGCCCCGACCTTTTCCCAAAGCAGTTTCCTTCGGTTTCAAACACAACAAAAGGACAGCAGTCATTTATCACTCGTTTTCAGTGGAGTCTGAATCCTTATGATTACAGTACATATTTTGTCTTTAAAGCCCTGAACCTGTATGCGTTTTTCATTCCAGACAGGTGCTAAAACATTACATTTACAAGAGGTTTAGAAAATGAGGTATTGAGATCATAGCTATGCAAGCTTTTTCCTCTTTGGACGTAGTTACTTATGGGTGTTACAGTGTATTCATACCAAAATATCAAGTACAGTCCTGTTGGTTTGCTATGAATACAGTGCTGTTTTTGCAACAACACATTAGTATTGTCCTGCTGTGTCCCTCCTGACCAGAGGGGATTTCCTGGCTGTTATGGTGCATCCAAGTGCTCAGGTGCTGGATTATCTAATTATCAATACAACTCCAAAGGTATATATTTTTTACTCTCAGATCTATGAACAGAAATATAAAAAAAAATCCTTAACAACAAAATGATGTACTGACTAGGATTTTTTGGGTGTGCAGTCTTGTGTAGAACGATTTTCAACCCCACAGCGACCCACAAGCACAGAAGAAAAACATAGATCACATAGCAGTGCTCTGTTTACGGACGTAATAATGGATGCTGGTGTAACGCTAATTAAGGTGAGGAGCCTGACTACGGCCAAGTATAATAGGCAGTCAGAAAGGTTCGACTGTGGAGCCCGTGTGTGTGAAGAAAACACCATTAGACAGAAAGTAAGTTCAAGTTATTGTATTCAAGCTTATATTTTTGCATATATTTAAGAAGGTATTCAATAATAATAATATTTATATTAATAGTGTGTTTTTTTTAGTACAGTTTATTTGTTAGGGACAGACACACATCGACATAGACAAACTGAATAAAACAGCAGTCCCATGTTTGCATCATGGTACAATAGCAACAGCTGATTCGCAACACTTGTCCCTAGATGGGCTTTTAAAAAATAACTCTAAAAATTGAAGTGATAAACATTAAAATGGCACAACATAATATAACCAAAAGAAATATGTAAAACATCAAAAATGGGTACGGTCCTGTTTTTGACATAACCAGAGTTGTGTTTGATTTTTGAACATACTAAAACTAGTTACAGACTTTAAATGAACAGGAAGTGAGATCCTCTCACAGACAGAGCACTTTGAGCAAAAGTGGCTCTTTGAAAGGGAACCTTACAATTTCCATCCAAAGCTGCTCTGGTAGATCTGCTGCCGATTATAGAGACTTGCTAATGGTTTGAGTAGTTTGATTAGTCTCAGACCAGACAGGAGCTCCGTAGATAAAATGTGAGGATCAGTGAATTCAAAAACATCTCTGCACAGTGAAGTGTCAAACAATGTCTAATAATTTTAAAACAATTTATATTCGATCTGACAGTTTTGCAGATTTTATCAACATGGCTCCTAAAATTTAACTGAGCATCCAGAATTATTCCTAAATATTTTTCTTGTGATACTTGTTCAATAGGGTCCCCATTGATCTATGAATATAACCAAAAGACACAACAAGAAAAAACAAAACAACAAAACAGTAAGTTTTTTCCTATTATAAGTCCGTTCTTGAATCCAGGGTGTTTAATACTTCATCAATCAATAATACAACTGTTTTTAGTCCATGATCCAAATCAATAGGTCCAGAATGAGTAAAGTAGTTTGGTTCAATTAAGTCCTAGCGCAAAGCTGCAGTGATCCGGTAGCTCGCCATCCTGGGTTGAAACGGGGTGGAAAAAAACCTGACCTAAACAAGGTCATAAATAAAAATAAAAACAAATTAGTGTTCACATTTAAATAGGGTTAAACTGTTATCCAAAATAACTAAACATTCAATAATTACAAAAAAATTAGCTATATTCCATAGAGTATTTCTCAGGAATCATTCAAATGAATTTCAAGTTAAAGATCACATTAATGTTACAGATCCAAATAAAGTTACAGATCAAATTAAAGTGCACTTTCAAGTTGTATCCAAGTTTAATTGACATTAGAGTCAATTAAACTTAATGGACTTCAGTATTGTTTCAATAAACAATTGTTTTTCTTTTTTTTCTTTTTTGTTGTGCAACTCCAAAGAAATTAACCAATTCCAGAGTTCTATATACCGTCAACAAAATCATTGAAAAGTAACTAAAAATATCCTAAAAGGACAAATTTACAAAAATCATAGGGCCTATTTAATATCTTGATGATATATCATCTATTTGGCCACAAAATTAACAATAAGAGAATGACCTTTCAATCAATAAGACCATTTTTGAATCACTAATACATAGATTGAGTTGGCGTGTCGCTACCGCATTTCTATTAAAAAAAAAAAAAAACTAAGTACGTAAAACAAACGACTCACAGTCGAACGGTTGCCAGAAAACACCCAATATAATCCTTCGGCTGTGTTAATAAGGCTCGATCCAGACGTATTTTTTTGTGATTTTGGAAGATGCCAAGACAAGCAGCTATAGCCACAGTGACGGCAGCAACAGCAATAGAGATCTGAATTATTCTTCTTCTTCTTGTTGGTTTTTATTGGCGGTTGGCAACAAACTTTCAGTAGCATTACCATCACTTACTGGTATGGAGTGTGGTTCGTGATGATCTATATACTTTTACTTCATACCTAATCCCTACAATAATTTCTGACTAATCATACACGCACACATACACACCTACTTATATAACCTTACTTGCATATAACTTTATATACCATTCTTAGTTATTCTTTACACATTCACAACCATCTCACTCTACTCAGATTCTATGAAATAACTTTGTTTTTTTAAGAAACTGAATAATTATTTGAATATGTCTACTCCCCAAATCCCTCCTCAAAAAATCTGTTAAATTAAACCTTTCTTTAATACCTTCACACTCTCTCAACATGCATCTTCTCTCATCTTCATATTTATATCACTCTATAATAACATACTCTATTGTTTCAAACTTCTCACAAAATCACACTTTCCAGTTTTATGCTTTTGTATTTTAAAAAGTGAAAAATTAAGCCCTGTATGTCCAAACTTTAACCTTGTTATTATTCTTTCCTCCTTCCTGTTTCTTCTTCCCTTTCTTTTCCTTCCTACAAACTTTTGAATTTTATAAAACCATCTTCCTGTTAAACCTTCATCCCACCTTTTCTGCCATATTTTCATCAGCTCCTCATTGACTTTACTTTTCCCTTCAGATTTACTTGTCCTAACTGTAAAACTAATAGGATTATGTATTGCCTTCTTTGCCATTTTATCAACCCTCTTGTTTCCTACTACCCTTACATGTGCTGGAACCCATACAAAAACAACTACTAACCCCATATTTTGTATTCTAAATAGAGTATGATATATTTCTAATAAGATGTCCATCGTACTATCCGTAGTATTATATTTTATGCTTAACAAAGCCGAGCTTGAATCTGAGCAAATTATTGTTTGCAGTGGTTTTACGTCCTCTATCCATTGTAATGCCAATAGTATTGCTAACATTTCACCTGTATAAATTGATAACTCATCCGTAATTCGCTTCCCTATTTTCAAATTGAATTCTGGGATTGCAAATGCTATTCCTATTTTTCCGGCAATTTTGGAGCATACAACTATGCATATGTAAGATATTTTATTAGTAATTTCTTTCTGCAGGTCTATTTTGTTATAGGAAAGTTTTGCAATATTCAAACCCGCAATTTAGCAAGATATGTAAATCAGAGCTGGACCACCAGACATATTTTGTCTTTACAGAATTACACTATTAAAATATAAACAAGGGCACAATGCAACCTTTTAGTGACTGTAATCTATAAAAGATCTGCCTGTTTGCTGCAGTGGAGATGAAGATGGTCCATTCGGGAAAGCAGAGCTGCATCAAACTTTATCGTGGAACTGCAGAAAAACAAAAAAATACAAAAGCAAAAATGTAATTGTTAATGCATGTCACCATGAGAAAAGCCTACTGAGTTTTTCTTAAAAAAAACGTTTTTTTAAATTAAAATCACACATTTGTGTCTGATGAAGTGATTTTTTTATTTTTTTTAATGCAAAATAAACTTATTGGTGCATGTCAGAAATCTTTTCTTGCTATTCTAAGTTTTTGTTTGACTCAAAGTTTTGCTTGTGATTCTAATATGACATTGTGGGCAGGGCCCAAAATCACAACAAAATATTTCTGATGTATGCAAATAAAAGTTTATGTTTGGCAAATAACTTTCTAAGTTCACAAGACAAAAATTTGTTATTTAATAAAAAAATAGTTTTTTAAACAAAACGATTTGTTTTTTAAAAAAAATGAATCATTACAATTCCAAAAGTTTTGATTACAATTTTATTTTACTTAACTGAGGTTAGTTTTTTTTTTATTGAATAATTGGGAAACAAATGTAGCTTTATACTCTGCGAACCAGACCCTAAACTTTCTTAAAGTCTGGTTTGAGTTTTTTCCCCTTCATTAATGACACACTTTTATTACATACATTATATCTATCATGGTAATTCAGGGTGAGTTATTTTTAATTCTAAATTAATATCCTTGTTGGTCTTTTATTTAAGTGTTATTCTCCTTCAAGATACATTTACCTAATGCTAGAATAAATGCAAAGTACATTATGCAGCAAAGGAAATTAGAAGACATATGTCCATTATGGAGATGATATGTTTTGGAAGGGCGATGAGTCTCGTACACAGGGAAGAAGCTTTTAGTTATCTAGCTTTGCTAGCAAAGTCGTTAGCTATCAGCTAGCTAATAGCACAACAACAGCCTAATGTCTGTGTAATAAAAATACTGAATCGATAGATAAGAACAGTTTCTCCTCACCTGCCTGTCTCCTCCCCTCAGTAGTTCTTCAGAGAAAGGCAGACGCAGAGGCCTGTCAGTGTCTGTTGTATTTCATTACCTCTCTGCTTAAACCGCGACTCCGAGCTGAAGCAGAAACGATACTTCAACGTTTTCCATCATCTGACAAGCAGCAAGTCTACCCCACTTTATTCACCAAAAACGTCTTTTTTAATTCACCAATAACTGTTCTGTAATCTGGAACATTCGCTACGTTGAGCTCCGCAGTTAGCCACCTTATCTCACTGTGCGAGAGGCAATTGCTTCATGCGTCACGGGAAAAAGGTCAAAGGTAACAAGGTGACCGGAGGGCTTATTATGTTGTACAAAAAAAACAACAAAACACAAAATAATTTTAGTACATGTTATTATGTGTCAGAAGAGGGTTTAGAAAATAATAATAATACAAAAAAAAAATAAAAAATTGATCAAAAGGGCACTTTGGGGCAAGGAGCAAAAGGGGCAGGTGCTCAAGCACCCCTAGGCCCCCCCTCTGCACATACCTGTTTAAATGTGATTGCACTGAATATCTATCTACCACATTTGTTTTGTCTTGTTTCTTTACCATCATTGCCATATTGTTTCTGGCAGAATCCAGGGTGGTATAATTGATGAGATCCGAGTTCACCTGTGACCCGGAACTTAAAGTGTGCCGTCAGTTAGACCCTCCAAAATAAAATACGCGTTGATTATTTTGTGCAGGTTACACTGGCATCAATGGATGAATTTTAAAGTTGTTGAGGAATGGGAGCCAACACACAGGAAAAATGGAAGAGTAATTTTTTCAGGCGCAGTTATTTTTTATACATTTTAGACTAAAAATGGATCACAGACTCATTTTATTCATGGTTTACTAGCAACAACAAAAAAACTCAATCTTTATACCAATAATAGTTAATGTTTAAAACTTCTCTTACATTTGTAACTTTTTCTGTTTTGCTTTCCTCACTGCAATACATCTTCTTTTTTATCTATTCTTTTTTCTCCTCAGTTCAAACTTTTTTGTTACTGATGTGTGCCTTGTCATGCATTTTTTTTAAATTTTCAATAAAGACAAAAAAACAAAATAGCCATCATTTCACCTTTTAACTCAAAACGTTACATGCAGCAATGAATTGTGGGTAATACACTTCTGCTAAACCCATATCCAGGCGGACTTCAGCGAAGTGTGGAAATACGACCCAAATTGGGCGGGGAGAAAGACGGAGGTGGGGAACTGGAACACACTCGGCACTCAAACCCTTCAGCATGAAATTGCAGTTGAAGGGCACAACGGTGGAAGTACAAGTATTGGGACCAGGACTCTGAGTATAACGCTTTCATTCTATGGCTGGTCCCAATACTCACACTTCCACCTTTGTTCTGCCCTTGTGTCCTTCAACTGAAGGGTCTGAGTGCCTAGTGTGCCCCAGTTCTCCACAGTGCCCTCTCACCCCGCCCATTTTACGACCTGGATCCACACTTTGGATAAGCCTGCGTCTAGGTGTACTTAGGTTAAGTATGTTATCCACAATTCATTGCTGCTTGTAACATTTTTAAATTAATTGACAAAGTATAACATTTTTGGTCTTTATTGAAAATTCAAAGAAAATAGTTTGACAAGGCATACATGAATAATAAAAAAGCAGTTTTATATGAAAAACAACACAAACTAACAGTGTGAGGAAAGCAAAACAGAAAGTGTTACACACAAATACAAGAGACATTTCAAAACTCAAAACTCATCAGTACCATACAACAGAACTGAACCAACTGCAATGAAAAAGCTGGATATGGGTCACGTTTAGGAAAAGAAACCACATTTGAGTCGCATTTCTCTGCTGTGTGAACGTAACCTAAAAGGAAAGTCCTGCCATTATTTTTATTGAAAGTAATGCCAGAACTAATGACCACTAAAAGATGCATTTCTCCAACGCTGGACTTGCTCTGCCAGACCATTCTAACCTCACATCTATACTCACTCATTGGGGTCAAAAAAGTGAAATTGGGGCAGCATTCTTTGCTTCCCCTCACTGTGGAGGCAGAAAAATATCAACTTAACTTGGGGAATTTTGGTGAAAGAGAAAATCCAACCGCGCTCATCTAATCCCGGGGGGACAGGACACCAACACACACTCACACTCAGCAACACAAGCAAGCCTAGGTGTTTCAGAGCTCGCTCAGTGTTCTTGGTGTCATTTGTATCCCGGTGGGCAGGGGGCTGATGGAGGGTGAGCAGTGAGCAGAAAGTGTTAAACTGAACCAGAAATAAACACAGGAGCTGTTAGAGCTTTATTAGATAGAAATGCCTCTGGCTCACACTTTTCATTCCCAAGGGCCAGGACTGATCCATCTGTAGACTTGTGTGTGTACACAATGTGCTTATGCATTGGTGTGTGTGTGTGTGTGTGTGATTGAACCACTCATACTGGCTGTGAAGTGTGAGAACAGGGTCCAAGGACAAAGCAGAAAGTCTGCCTCTGGGATAGGCAAACAGAGAAAAACCCAGGCCAACCAATCTCCACTAAATGGAGCCAATAGAATTAAAGCAGTTATGTGACCTTCACCGATGACTGTTGCCACTGAAGGGGTTTTCTGTTTTTGTGTGTTTTTGTCCAGAGTCAACATAAAGGTCAGATAGATGGAGGACAGAGGCTCCGACACCATCGGGAACTCTGACAGGGTTCTGTACTGTGGCTGGAGAGACGAGGCCCTCGTTAAACTGGTTTTAGTCTGACACACCTAGGCTGCATGAATCCAGCTGACCAAGTCATGCAATATGTCTGTGAAGCTGCCTTCTATACATGGGTAGTAGTTACATTTACTCAGATACATTTATTTGAGTAACTTTTTGGATAGAAAATACACTCTGCTTTGAATCCAGAGTAACAGTCAGGCTTTCATTGGACAGTCTCATAAAGAGGATTTTCAGGATTGTACATAATGTTCTTGATTTTATGAAGAATCCTTCTTTGCATCGTCATTTTCAGAGGTTCCACAGTCGATCCCAGAACTGAACAGAGCAGAACCAGAACAGAACCAGCCTTCTTTAGGCCGTTGAGTCCTTTTAGGTCCCTGGCTCTGATGTTGCTGAGCCAGGGATCCCAGACAATACTGCCATCTGATGATATATTGTAAGTTGTGAGGTGAGTGCTAAAGGAAACTGTTCACTTTCCTTGGAATATGGGTGACATAAAAAGTCAGAACAAACATTTGTCCTTTCAGAGTTGAGATCTGAACTCAAAACTAAATGTTGTAGCTGCCACAGTTACATGAGCAAATAAACCAAAATTACATGAGTTAACTCTTGACTTATATTTAGACTTGTTTACATGTATACATTGTGTTGACTGGTGTCAGAAATTTGACCAATCAGACAGATAATCGGGCCTGTATGTTCTGCATTTTTACCATTAAACACTGGTATACACTGGTGACTGTGAACATGGCCGGGTGGTGAAAGGCCCCAGGGCCTCTGATCTACTGCTAGCTAGTCTACAAACTGCACACCCAAACTTGGAAGCAAGTAGGTTGTCATATCCCCTGTGAGTTTTGGACATGCTGTAGTTTGCTTTTGATCCTGTATGTAAACAAACTCAAATATTCTTATCAGAGTGATGATGTTTACCCCATTAGAGCAGAGGAGTGGTGAGGATGTGCCTGTTGCTGTCTGCCTGTACAGCTGCCTGTGTGACACACAGACAGCTCCGGCAGCACTGGGAACCTCAAAGCCCAATCCAAGCCTCCGCTGATGAAATCAAACAGATGCTATGATTCCTCTGACACTTGATGAAACAGTTGGAAGTTTTTCAGTGGATCTGGAGATACTTGGCCCTTTAACAACACACCTGCTGTGGACAGTGTGGTAGGCTCAGAGAAGTTCAGATATTCATTGCACAGTGCATGATGCTGTAGAACAATACTCTTTGAAGAGTACTGGCAGCTGGACAACATAGACTTGGATTTCTGACAAACATGCAACAAGTGATGGAAGAAATTCTAGTACTGTCTGATACAACTTTAACTTTATATATTTCTGTTAGCAGCAGTGTTGTGGTCAAGACCACCTAATCTGAGACCAAGACAAGACCAAGACCAGAGTGTATTGAGACCGAGACAAGACCAAGACTTTTAGTGTCCAAGACCGAGGGAAGTCGAGACCAAGACCAGCACCCACGCTACATGATACGATAAAATGTGAAATATGATCAAAATTAATTCTCAAAATGATCTGAAAGATCCACATTCCCATAAAAACACCTAGATATTAAATACTTGATACATTTTACCAGTATTAAAAGCAGAACAAGCTCTTTGTTCTGCTTTGCTTCCATCTCTGTGCTACGATCCGCGGTGGTCTCGTGCCATCCCTAAAAAGATAACGCCCTGGGTGTTTGCCCATATTGCTCATGTCAGAAACCACCGTCTGCACCATTAAACATAGCACTTAAGGTAATGCCCTGACGCTCAACTATTAACACTGACCAAGGAACAACAAGCAAGAAGTAACCAAGCACAAGACGCTCAATGTGACTCTTCTCTCCCTCTCTCCCGCTACATGCAGCCAGGCAGTCTGACACCAGGGCAGACTACCATTACAGCTGCCACTTTGAACGAAAACAATCAAAGAGCAATGTGCATGCTCTGTGTGCTCTTTTGTTCTTGTTTTATTTATTTAATTAAAAAATATCAATGTACATAATTAAATAAAATAATGATAGCTACTGCAGTGTACGCAGACGATTACAAGAACAAAGAAGAGTGTTCTGTCAGGTCAGCATACGCTGTCAGATTGTCATACGCTTAGCACAAACTCATGGCTATATCTGTCAGACACGTCATTACCATATAATTTTTTTAATTAGCAACATAGAATCATGACGTAGATCATAATACACTTTATTAACAGTTGTATGGCATCCTGTCTTAGCGGTTAAGTAGGTTAATGAGTTTTACACAGGCGTGTGTTGTAGTTGACTACAGCTGCAGCCAGACCTTGCTTTAAAAACACTTTAAGACCACTATAACGCATGTATATCTACATAGTTATTATGGAAAACAATTTAATTACTTATTTTTATCATAACTTGTTGCGTATAGTGAACTGACAACTCCTCTGACTGTTGGACTTCTTAATGCGCAGGCATGGTACTCACTGCATGTATGCTATTCTGACAGCATATGGCAATCTAATAGAACGACTCTCAGGACTCCTGTCCTATCTAATAAGTAAAGAGACGAGCAGATGAATTGTACTGCTCCTGAATGTTGCATTAATATATTGCAGACTTTTGGGCACAGCGTTGTCCCATATTAGAAAGGAAGTCAGTCAACATCTCCACACAATAATTCAGTGCAATGAGTGACTTTTTTTCATCACAATGCTTAGGTGTCTCTATACAGCTAGCTTTGCTAACATCACGTCAACGAAGCTTACCTTTCTTTGAGCTTCTTTTCTAAGTGACAAAAAAAGTTAGACGTTGTCCCCACCGTCTGTGAAGGCAAAGCGCTGCTGAGTTAGCTGTGGCCATCGGATTTCTGATGATTTATGCATCGTTATTCTATTACTATTAGACAGACATCTTCAACTGCTCAGAGAAAACCACTGCGCATGTCTTGGAGCGCTGCGTGCGAGTGAAAGGTGGGGGGAGGGGGGGAAACAGAAACACGTAATTGGCAAGTCACGTTATTGGTTGGATTTTAATCGGTGCGTTTTGCATCTACCGAAAACAAAGATGTTAACAAATAAACTGAACAGTATGCTGTACGTTTAGTGATAGTTTCGCAGTTGCGGTCTCGACTGGTCTTGAAATAAAATGCAGAGTCCTCAGCGCCCAAGACCGAGACCAAATGCGGTCGAGTTCGAGACCATCAAAAAATGGTTTCGAGACCAAGACCGATCTCGAGTACTACAACACTGGTTAGCAGATCAACAGGTAGTCCATGAAAATGTTGGGGGTTTTGGCACGAGTCAACAAAGACCACAAGAAGTCCTTATCACACTCATCTGTTTGGATGAAAACATACACAACATCCCCATGTTCTAAGCAACAAGTCCTAAAACCTGTTTTTGTCTTTCACCAAGATGCTTTGAACCCTGATGAACCTTTCCATGAAGATCATTTCCACTTCTTTGATCACAATGTTACAAAGAGTCAAGCTACTTAAAAAATATACTCATTAGCCACTTTATAGCTTGTTCAATTGCTTCTTAAATACATCCATGATAAGCTGAAACAATGGACTGAGAAACATTTATTTCAGAAGCAAATGCAACACAGTAAAAATACTGTAGGCTGATTAGTTTTTACAAATTCAAATGAAATACTGCCACATGGACATTGCCATGATGGTTACGCTGCAATGCACCCTGGTTAGATGACGTATGCTACATGCTAGCTCCATCCAGCTAGAACAGTAATAATTATTGTTTTATCATCCCTCCTTTTTATTTTCAATCTAAGTGACAATTACAACAAATTCCAGACTTTCCAAAGAACATTTCAGTCAGTGAATAAGGCCACATGTCTTTCCAACAGCGGTGATCAGTTTCCATTCATGGAGTCTGTACGTTTCTTCATCAGTTGACCAACTTTGTGCATCAGCCGCCACTCTTACTGGAAATCTAATGTTCTCAGTTGGACTCAGGGCGGGTGAGTGCCATGTCATCAGTTCTTTACCCATGCAGAGGAGTACCTGGATCCATGTCATGCGGCATTGTCCTGCATAACAATCATTGTTATTTTGAAAGATGCAGACTTCTTCCTGAACCACTGCTTGAAAAAAGAAGTGTCTGCTAAACACTGACAGTGGGTTCCGGAGTTGATTTTAAGATCCTCTTTAACCAGAAAAGATCCAACCAGTTCATCTTTAGTTCCAGACCCAGAGCAGTACCTCGATGGTGGCGTCTCCTTGAAGTGGAGCTCTGTGCCCGTTATTGATCCTCTCATGGTCATCTGGTTCACCAAGAATTTATTTCTCTTTTCATCAATAAAACCTTTGATAAATCTGCCTTCAGATATTTCTTGGGCCAGTCTAGATTCTTCAGCTTATGTGTTTTGTTCAGAGATGGTCGGGTTTCAGCATTCCCTAACTCGAACTTACCTCTGAGCTCTGAACATCTGATACTGCAGGTAGGTTGCAGTTATGGAGTAACTGGACAGAACTGGAAGATGACTGGTTCTTGATGGTTTCACATTGGATTATTCTTTAATCAACAGTTTTTTTTTCTTTCAAAATCTTTCTTGTGACTGTTGAGTATTTGCCATAAAACGTTTGATGGTTCTGTGATCACGCCCCAATATCACGTTTCTTGAGCACCTCATCAGTCTGAGTGATCTTTGGTCAATTTTGACTTTTCAGAATCAGTTAAATCTCTGATTTAGCCCAATTTTCCTAAGGAAAATAATCTGTCTAATAATTATACATGCCTTTATACACAATGTTGACCTTCTAAGGCCACACGCCTGCTGATTACATCCGTTAAGCATTTAAGTTTATCCAATTTGGAGATAAAAAATGTGCCTGAAAATGATGCTTTTTGAATAAAAGCACATTTAATACCTGCTTAAAGGTCAGCATTTTCAAAATGTATTCTTGATCTAACAAGTAAGACTCATCAGAATAAATAAAAGTTACTAAAAATTACTATATCTTACAATTTCAAGCAGCAAAGTTATAGTCAAAAACACGTGACAAACCCAGGTATGTTTCTTTCATAAAGCTGAAGCCTGTCCTCCAAAGAATTTTTTTTTTGCTTGAAAAAGTAATATTTAGACTAACAAAGTAGGCAGCTGGTAAATTAAAGGTGATGCTCTGGAAAATTATACATCCATGATTTTTTTCATTTATTTTGCAGCTGAAGAACATGTTGATATCATTCAAGAATCTGAGCAGCTGACCAAATCTCTCAGAACAAACAAGTGTTTATGTCTCTGAGTGGGTAAACATTTGGTTTAAAAATTACAGGCTTGAAAAATTCTGCATAAGGTTTCAGATATATCAGAGACTCAAATAAATGAAGAGCAAAGAAAATGCAGTGTGAATGCCGTAATTTGAGTTTTGGTGGACGTTGTTAGTATTTCTTTAACTTCATTCCAAATGGTCGACATGAAGACTGTTAATGTACTCTGAAAATTTAAAATGAACATATGTTTGAACACTGTACTTTCCATATGCTTGCCTACATTAAAAATAATTGAGAATGGGAAAGACTGAAATGCATATTTAAGGTTCTTTCAAATGGTTGAAAAATATTTTCTGAGATCAAACTGTAAAGCTGTATATGTTAGCTAGTGAATGCTTTAAAGTGTTGAGTCAACAACAACAAAAACTCTTAGAAAAGAAACGTGCAGTTTGTGTGAAGAGAACTGAGCTCAACAGCTGCGCTCTGATTGCTGAGCTCAAGGCGGTTTTATCTGCTCAGGTGTGGTTAAAACTTGTTTATGGCTGTTCAGGCTACAATTGGTCTGGACATGGTGTGAAAAAAGAACAGAAAAGAAATAACAAAATCAGGCTGAAATCCATTGCAGTACCACGATAAAACCGCAGAGGCAGCGAAGAATGCTGATGGGGAGCAGAGACCAAACAAAAGCTTTGACCTGGAAGAGGGTTGGTGGAGAGTTATTCAATTTTCCAGAGGTATGAATATTTTTTTGCCTAATTGTATGTATGATTATTATTTATTATCCATCCATCCATCCATTAATTTTCTTCCGCTTCATCTGGGGTCGGGTCGCGGGGGCAGCAGCTTCAGAAGGGAGGCCCAGACTTCCCTCTCCCCAGGTACTTGTTCCAGCTCCTCTGGGGGAATCCCAAGGCGTTCCCAGGCCAGCCGAGAGACATAGTCCCTCCCGCGTGTCCTGGGTCTTCCCCGGGGCCTCCTCCCAGTGGGACGTGTCCGGAACACCTCACCAGGGAGGCGTCCAGGAGGCATCCTAACTAGATACCTGAGCATCTGATTTAGCCCAAGCATCCCTCCTGGATGACCGAGCTTCTCACCCTATCTCTAGGGAGAGCCCAGCCACTTTGCGGAGGAAACCCATTTCAGCCGCTGGTATTCAGGACCTGATTCTTTCGGTCTTTCGTAGGTCAACCGGTAAATCGAGAGCTTCGCTTTTTGGCTCAGCTCTCTCTTCACCACGAAGGACCGGTACAGCGCCCGCATCACGGCAGACGCTGTGCCAATCCGCCTGTCAATTTCCCGCTCTCTTCTTCCCTCATTTGTGAACAAGATCCCCAGATACTAAAACTCCTCCATTTGATGCAGCGCGACCCTCCAGACCCAGAGAAGGCACTCTACCCTTTTCCGGCTCAAGACCATTGCCTCATATTTGGAGGCATTGATACTCATCCCGGCTGCTTCACACTCTGCTGCGAACCGCTCCAGTGAAAGCTGCAGATCATGACCTGATGAAGCCAATAGGACCATATCATCCGCAAAAAGCAGAGATGCAATCCTAAGGCCACCAAAACGGATCCCCTCAACACCTCGGCTGCGCCTAGAAATTCTGTCCATGAAAGTAATGAACAGAATCGGTGACAAAGGGCAGCCTTGGCGGAGTCCAACTCTCACCGGAAACGAGCCCGACTTACTACCGGTGTTACCGGCACCAGACCTCGGGGAATCTGGTGCCATTATCCAGTGGTGCACAGGCAGATGAATCCTGTGCACCAGATCTGTGGATCACAGAGGGAGCGAGTCGTTACAGTATATCTCTGGCAAGGGCTCGTTTATTCTGATTACAAAAAACAAATAAACAGATCAATAAAATTCAATTACAAAACAATTCAAATTCAATAGACATCCAGAGTTACCACAAAGAAATAAAATAAAACAATATTCACAAATAAAATAACATAGCAAAAAATGAAGAAAATCTAATCCTAAATTAACACAATTAAACTAAAAAACGCTCCTCCTAACACACAGTAAACACCAACGTCCGTCAGTTATAACGGTCACTAAGCATTATCGTCGGGCTGTTATAACCGTTGCAAAGGTTATAAAAAAAAGATCAAGCCCACTACAAATAAGTACATCCTCAAGAGAAACAAAAACACCACAAACTACGAAATACAAACACAACATTGACCAATCAATTCACCATTGACCAATATACCCACAGAACATCTCAAATGGCCCATAAAAAAAGTTGAACTGTCAGATTGTCATGATTCTGGCATTCATTCTGTTTTCGTGTTTGGTTTGAGGATTTAATCTGTTCATCTTGTTCAAAAGGCAATTCATTAACAGGTAGCAGTAGATTCCGATGCAAAACACGGAATGTTTTGTTTCCAGTTTTTGGTTGTAAACGGTAGATGGGCCCATCACCGATCCTGTCAACAACTCGATGAATATTTTTCTCCCAAAAAGCGCGGAGTTTCCCTGGACCACCTCTCTCAGATAGATTTCTCACAAGAACCCGATCTCCAAGTTGTAATGCAACCCCTTTAACATGTCGATCATAATATTGTTTCTCTTTTGCAGAGCATTTTGCACTGTTATCTGAGGCAATTTTATATGCCCCCTGCATCGGTGAAGCCCATTTTTGTGCACACTCATGTCTAGAATGTTGCTTCTCTTTAGATTTCAAATCAAAAAGCAAATCAATTGGCAAATGGGGATCTCTGCCATACAGAAGAAAGAAAGGTGAGTAAACTGTAGACTCGTGTTTAGTACAATTGTATGCATAAACTATGTGGGGCAGGTGGTCTTTCCACTCAGATTTTCTTTCCTCATGCAGGGTGCAGAGCATTTGAAGAAGAGTTTGGTTTAGACCAGGGGTGTCAAACTCCAGTCCTCGAGGGCCGCTGTCCTGCAACTTTTAGAAGTGCCTCTGCTGCACCACACCTGAATAGAATAATTAAGTCATTAGCAAGGCTCTGGAGAACTGAGGAGGTAATTAAGCCATTTGATTCAGGTGTTTTGTACCTGTGGCACATCTAAAAACTGCAGGACAGCGGCCCTTCAGGACTGGAGTTTGACACCCCTGGTTTAGACGCTCAACTGGGTTCCCCTGTGGATGATAAGGAGTTATTCGAGAATGGGTTATTCCTGCTAGTTGTTGGAGTCGGTGGAACAGGTTGTTCTCGAACTTCTTTCCCTGGTGATGATGTAACTTTTCAGGGTAGCCAAAGAGGGGAATAAAGTCATAAAAAATCTTCCCCGCTGCCGTTTTGACTGATTTGTTCTTAGTTGCATAGGCTTGTGCAAAGCGAGTAAAATGATCAACTAGAACCAGCAATACAGAGTTGTATTTTCTGATCTTTCTTTCTGACAGACGACAGGGGAAGAATATGGTGAGGTGGATTTCCTAATCCAATTAAGGTCAAGAAGATTTTGGACATATTCTTTCACCTCCTTGTATAGGGTTTTAGGAATTGCATTATAGGACATCTGGACAGGTGTTTCGTCCTTAAGGAGAATTTTCAACTGCAAAGGTGGAATGCAGCCAATGTCAGAGTTATGCCTAGCAAAGACTTCCGACTCCTCATATAACATATTCCTGACTAATTTCTGTTCAGTCTCCCCCAAGTGAGACAAATCAACAGGAGGAAGCCACTTCAGACATGTCTCATCTTGTGCCTCGCTGCTTTCTGGTATTAACTGTGCTGTGCATGAGTTTACAGGAAGATGAGGGGTTGTCCATGAATCATTTTGGTTGTACTGAACTGGATTCACCTCTGAGACCTCCTCTAAATTTCCTATAACTGTTCTCTTACCAAGGTAGATGTCATGTTTAGTGGGGTTTTGAATGGGTATTTTAACAACAGCTGTTAACCCACTGGGAACCTCAACAAGAGCTGGAAAAAGCTCTAGACCAGTGTTTCTCAACCTTTTTTGGCCCAGTGCCCCCCTAGCCCTTATCCAGGTCCCTCACCGCCCCCCACCAAAAAATTTGTAGGCTACTTTGCACTGACTATTATTTTATTATTAATGTTACTATCATTATTGTAGATGTTTTGAATCGGCGCACCGATTATGTTTTCCTGTACACTTCGCGCCCCTTACGCTCCTTCACCTCGCACACATAACGAGGTAAATGTAGCGAGTTTTGCCCTAAACGTATCGGCGTCTGGAGGAGGGGGGTTGGGGTGGGGGCGAGCGTATGTTTCTACGCTCCTTTGTGGGGTTGTGCCGATTTATGTTTTCGCATCTACCTGAATAATGTGTAGTTGCGCTCCTGCCCATGGCACTTCAACAATATTATTTTACCTTTTATCTGGAAATAGTGTCTGTTTATTTTTGCCATTCAGTCCTCTGTATTAATTATTGCTCGAAAGGTCTTGCCATACCAGTTTATTCCTCCGTATTTACTTTAGTTTCTTAGTTTATTCTTGCATTTTGTTTTTCATTCATTTCCATTTAGTTTCATTTTATTAGTATTATGCTCTCTTGGTTTATTGCTATGTCCACTTTAGTTTCTTTCCTGTTGCTAGATTTATTTTATCGTTTATTGACCATCAGTAATCTTCACTCATCACCTGCCGCGCCGCTTAATCGTCATGTTTTTCACATCATGTGTTGATTTTTCACGGTTCAGCGTCGGATTCTCTGTTTTTATGCCATAATTCACATCTAGTTTGTCGCTACGTTTGCCCGCTTCTCACGTTTCAGAATTTTGCGCAATGTGCTCGGCTTTTTTTTTTAACTCCCTAAGATGCAGGGGGGTCGGGAAACATATCGATGGGGAAAAGGCAGACTGACATAAAACTTTTAAAACAACGGAAACAATTACGGCATTCTGATTATTGAAATTTTAAAGTGCTGTGGTACCGTTGTTCCATCAAACCCGTTTCACGTCGGACCACTTACAGCACCGGTGTTGATGCTATAAAATGAACGCTCTCTATCGTGGTATCAACCATGGAGGGATTTCTTTATTTAAATGGGTTCATTTTTCAGAGGGATACAAAGTGAAGGTATCGTGATTTTAGTAATTAAGAGCGATTTTCTGTTGTCCTTCCATGGAAGCGGGCAGCTTTCAAACAGAAAAAAAACACTTTTTAATATAAATTGCTGCTTTGACATGATCACAGAACTGCCAAAACATATGTAGCCTACATAAATACCAGACAAAGTGAATTACAGCAGCGTCATCAGCCGGTGTAACGCTGAACTGATGCGGAGCGGAGCTGCGCCATGAAGCTAAAACACTGAATAGAAGAAGAGCTGCCATCGTTGCAGCCAAGCATGATTTAATGTTACACAATACATTTTTACCAAGTTGCTCAAAGTCTAAACTGGTATTGTTGTGGATTTAAGGTGTAAAGTTTACCTTCGACCAAACGCCCCCCAAAGGCATCCCAGCGCCCCCCTTTTGTAAAAATGTCCGCCAGCGCCCCCTGCCGGCCTCTGAACGCCCCCTGGGGGGCGGTACCGCCCACGTTGAGAACCGCTACTCTAGACCTTCAGGTCAGTTATTTTCAACACTAGGCTGGAATAGCATTGGACCACCTCTTGGCCATTCCCTGACTCTGCACTCCACTTCACAAATATGGCCTGCTGGAATGATCACACCTTTATTGCCAGTACTAACACTGTGTAAAGAAGGTCTTCATTACTTTGGCTGTACTACACTGAAAATGTGGGTCAAATGATAAAAGAAAGGCATGTTGAATGATAAATTAAACAGATTGAAGTATTTTATTGATTGTGTGTTTTTATGCAGTGGGATCTCAGCTGGAACTGATGGTGACCTGTTAAAATACAAAAAACAAAGGGATAATATAAATATTGTGATTGTTTGAAATGTTTGAAGGTTTTGTGTGGGTGTGGCTTACCTCTGTCTCTTCCTCTGCAGGGTGTTCAGGCTAAAAGATTCCCTGGGGGCCTGAGCACCTTTTAAAGGTTCCAGAAGAGACCAAAGCAGATGGAAGAGGGGGAGCAGTAGAGCTATGCATTTTATAAATTTAATGTTGGATTTATATTTATATTATTAGAAATGGGTTTTCCTCCGCAGGGTGGCTGGGCTCTCCCTTAGAGATAGGGTGAGAAGCTCGGTCATCCGGGAGGGACTCAGAGTAGAGCCACTGCTCCTCCACGTCGAGAGGAGCCAGTTGAGGTGGCTCGGGCATCTGGTAGGGATGCCTCCTGGACGCCTCCCTGGTGAGGTGTTCCGGGCACGTCCCACCGGGAGGAAGCCCCGGGGAAGACCCAGGACACGCTGGAGGGATTACGTCTCTCGGCTGGCCTGGGAACGCCTTGGGATTCCCCCGGAGGAGCTGGAAGAAGTGGCTGGGGAGAGGGAAGTCTGGGCCTCCCTTCTGAAGCTGCTGCCCCCGCGACCCGACCCCAGATAAGCGGAAGAAAATGGATGGATGGATGGATGGGGTTTTTAGAGATGATTAAAATGAATAACATTTGGTAACGTATATTATTCTGAAGATTTTGTTAGTTTGTCAAACTTTGTTGGTGTGTATGTATTTTGTTTTACAGTTTCTTGGTGGGTTTGTAAATTGGAACAGCCAGTTACTATAAAAGGCTGCATGTTGGCCACATTGGTAAGTGTTGCTGCTGAGACCCTAGGCCGCTGTAAGCAGGGTTGTTTGTCTGTTAAATGTTGGTGAATAAACACCCTACGGGATTTGCACTGTTTCTCTGCCTCAAGTCTCCTACTTCCTCCAGCCGCTAAGGGCCATTCTAACACACCGCAATTTGTAGCCTCATCACAGGTTGAAATCTGAAGGGCAGACACCAAAGCCTTGACTGCTCTGTCAGTAACACTTAGAGTCTCTTTGAGTAGTGCTGTGATATCTGCTCCATTTCTTTCTTCTGTGTGGGTTTTAATGATCTCTGCAATTACATTACTGCCTAATCAGAATTGGTCTTGTCTTTTGTTTTCTTTTTTTTTTTTTTACTTTTTCTTAACACACTACACCGGCAATGCAGACCAGACTCTGACACCGGTCATACAGGGACCTGACAGCCCGTATCAAAGGGCTCGGTACCCCATACTCCCAGAGAACCCCACACAGGGCTCCCAGAGGGACACGATCGAACTCCTACTCCAAGTCCACAAAACACATGTAGACTGGTTGGGTGAACTCCCATGCACCCTCCAGGACCCTGCTGAGGGTGTAGAGCTGGTCCAGTGTTCCACGACCAGGACGAAAACCACACTGCTCTTCCTGAAGCTGAGATTCGACTGTCCGACAGACCCTCTTCTCCAGAACCCTGAATAGACCTTACCAGGGAGGCTTAAGAGTGTGACCCCTCTGTAATTGGAGCACACTCTCCAGTCCCCCTTTTTGAACAGGGGGACCATCGCCCCAGTCTGCCAATCCAGGGGAACTGCCCCCGATGTCAATGCGATACTGCAGTCAGCCAACACAACCCTACACCATCCAGAGCCTTAAGAAACTCCGGCCGGATCTCATGCACCCCTGGGGCCCTGTCATATACCTATATATGGAAAGAGCTAGCCGAAATGAGGAACAATATGGAATCTAGATTTGATGCCATGGAATAAAACAGAGCCGCGTGCAGAAAGACTCAAAAGAGAACGACGGCAGTGCAATCCCAAAACTGCGGTAAGACTTTGTGTTTCTAAGATAAAAACACCAAAAGTCGTGGTATGTTCACAGTAAGTTGAAAGACGTAGTGTGATATTAGTGTCTTATTTTTATTTGGTTTCTTCTTATTTGTAGGAGGCAATTCACAGTCTACTCAACACAGATGCGAATAAAACCCGTTACGATCCTCTGCAAGGGTAAGAATCCAAAACAAAGCACGTAATGTCCAATGTGTGGAAGAAAAATTAATGTAAAATGTCCTTACCGTCATTTATGTGCATGCTTATTTCCACAGACTGCAATCGCCATGCAACTTTAGGGTCACATCAGTATTGGCTGCAGCTCTAAAGGCCAGTCCGGATTTTCAAGGGGTGGTCAGTGACGTAAACTGATTTGTTACAAAATCGTCTTTATGCGATAAATAAGAGATAAGTAAATGTTTTCTGTTCATATCGTTTTACCATTTGTAAACAGAAATTGTTTTTATTCAAACTTAAGTGATTAGTTATTCTGCAGAGGCAGACATTAGATTAAGACATCACACTTTTCTCTATGACAACTGCCAAGAAACATTGATTCAAACAATGGTGATTGGAAACTCACTAACAGACACGATGGCGCATCCTTGCCAGTTTTCCTCACCTAGTTTTCCGCGAGGTACTGCATGTATCCGACCGTTTATTTGCCGTGATGTCAGCTCAAAGTGCGACGCTACAGCGAGCTTACCAGAGGATTGTGTTAAAAATAATTATGTAAAACTGGGTTAAAACCGGGTTACCCACAAAGAAAGCTATAGATACTAGTGGAAAGAAAACCAACTCTAGGAATATTATATGATCAGAGGAAGCTAAGTTATAGCTGCCGATT
This sequence comes from Poecilia reticulata, assembly GCF_904066995.2. Classification (NCBI taxonomy): domain Eukaryota; kingdom Metazoa; phylum Chordata; class Actinopteri; order Cyprinodontiformes; family Poeciliidae; genus Poecilia; species Poecilia reticulata. Next base: position 2,932,927 of record NC_088839.1, read on the forward strand.
GTTGATGCGACCGGATTCCTTTGAACGATTAGCGGTAGGAATCGCTCCAGTTAGTGAGAACTGCTCTTTGTTTTTATGACTTTGCTTGGTAATGAATGATGCTCTGCTTTCAGATCAATACCTATTGTTGTTTTTATTTAATTAAAATCTATTAAATTAAATACAATAAATAAATACAATTGCTAGAAATGTGTTAATTATTTTTGTATTTAATGGTGCATAAAAGGATTTTTGTTTCTATTAAAGCAACTCAAGTCTATTTTTCTTTAATTGTGCTTCTAAATCACAAATATCCCTAAATGTTATTAATACACACACAAGACTTGGTAGTGTTAAGGAAGATTCTCTAAATTAGTTAAGTTTGGAAAAAAGTCTGGCTTTCTCTTCCTCTTGGATCCCAGGTTCTCCCGGTGAGCCACGTGTGGCCACAAGGAACACAACAATGCGTGTTGACGTCACAGAATTACAGAGTTTAATCCAGTAGGAGACAACGTATGAAATTACAACAGAAACTGCAGAACAACAGAGACATACATTCATTACCTGAGACAAAGAGGATAGAAAAAAGGCAAAGACTTGTCTTTGGAGAAAGCTGGTGCAAAAAAGCAAAATAAGGCAGCTTATCTGAGTTGGTACTCCTGCACACAAACTTTTTATAGTATAGGCGTGTTTTTCCTCTTTAATATATTCAAATAAGGCGTACCTCTGCTTGACCAACAGGAAGCTATCTTGGACACTCTGAGAAACTTAGAACTTCCCCCAATTTACTGCCAAGATCAAAGGCCATTTGCTCCTTCGTTTAAACAAAAGGAGAGGAGAGCTTGTCCTGGCCTCCTGCAGTTTTAAGGCTATCTGGGCAAAGAGAAACAGAGAAAAGTATTTCACAGATAGCTGTAAAATCTGGAATCTCTCTCGCTTTTCTCCCTACATAGATTCTCAGGAACAAAATTATTTTCTACATTGAATCAGTTAGGAATCAATGTTGACTCAACCATCATCTGAATGTGGATCTGCATGCATATTTGTGTTGATTTTACATTGAATCAATGTTGATTCAACACTCATTTGAACATGGATCTGCATGCATATTTTTGTTTATTCTACATTGAATCAGTTAGGAATCAATGTTGATTCAACCATCATTTGAATGTGGATCTGCATGCGTATTTGGGTTGATTTTATATTGAATTAAAGCTAAGGATTTAGGTACATTTTTAGGTCACATAGGTCTACATTCTAACATACCACAAACAGTTTCTTCACTGGTGTTAAACACACTATATTATTGGCAGATGATGGGTAAACTGTGTACAAAAGGTTAACAATGACAACATAGGTTTGATATAACATTTTATTTAAGAAAAGAGGGACAGATCTTTAAACATTTTTGACTCCTTTTTGACTGCCAGAATAACAGTCTATTGTCCACAGAAGAACAGAGTCCATGAGGTTAAAGTTTGTTCTGTATGAACCATGGAAACAGTACAAGTTGTGGTAACCCCAGTTTGACTCTGGTTGGCGTCACTGTGATTTCTTGCAATGTCGTCCTCTCGTTCTGGCGTGTAATGAAGCCACTTCTTGACAGTTTTACTGCAGTCCTCAAGAGTCAGATTTTGGTCAAACTGCAGAGCAATGGCTGAAAAACACAAAAATAAAAGTGAGGAAGGAGCCAATTCGAAAGATGATAAACATTTGAAAAGTTCTGAAAGACATTGAAAGACTAAACAATGTATTGGTTACAGGTCTGAGTACAAATGCAAACCATATAGTTCCCCATGTACACTCTGTTAAATTAATATGTATCTTAATGTTTACATATACAACTACATTTACCTATGAAGCTGCAGTCTAGTGTTGGATTTATGATGCTGCACTCATGTTAAAATGAGGGAATCAATATTTAAAATAAAGGCTGTTTATTAGAAAACCTAAAGACAAAACTGAAAGAGGATCTGGGTTTATTTAACACACCAGAGACAAATAAATAGAGCAAAAGGTGATTTATACTGTAGTTGGAAAAAGTATTTATACAGAATAAACTTCCATCAAATAGCTGGTTCAATCTTCCATCAACTACAAATATTTCCAAATAAGTTGATTAAATTCCTTAAAAAGTGTCTATATGCTGATAAAGATCCCACACAAGTAATAATAGTCAAGTTCAGTTTAACCAGTTACCAACCCAAGAATCAACATACTGAATCAGTCATTAGCAGGTTTAGTTCAGTGTTTCACCTGCCTTACATGTTTTAAGTGTTTCCCTTCTGTCTCACCTGGATTGAATCTGTGGATGACTAACAACCTTCTGCACTTCTTGATGTCTGCAGAAGGTCAGACGTCATCTAACTCAGCTGTTCTGGAACAGAGGCACATCTAAGCACATTATAATAAATTTTTTTTAAAACAAGTGATTACTATCACAACAATTTAAAACCCACTTGGAGCAGCCAGCCTTACACTTCCTTGTCCACCACATGATCTCCCAGACCAAACAATAGGCCACGCCCTATTTTAAAAACTCAAATCCCACTAAATCTTGCAGGATTTCTTACTTAGGCCTGGAGTGGTGGGTAGGATGAAAATAATACAAAAGGAGACATGACCTCAATTATTAAAAATATCTGTTTTGCCCTAAAATAACCAGGATTACAATAGGCACAAAACAATGCCCTTATTTTTCAATAAACACATTTAAGATCAAAGTAATATTGAAAAACTTACCATAAAACTGCTCAGAGGAGAATTCAATTCAGAAGCTGGTTGCATTCAAGCCAGCAGCAAAGTGGCTGTTTGGTTAGGACAAACCACTAGTGTAAAAATGGGGAGTCGGACTCCTTTTCCTGAAGATATTTAGATATAATACAAACTGTTATCATGAGTATTTTTAAAAGTAACTTTAATATATTTTTTTCTATTTTGTAATTAGATCTTGCATTTCTGTAACTACCCAGCAAGTAAAGCTGCTGCAAAGGCAGCTTTGCTTGCCTTTACATTCTGTTTAACATTTAATATCATATAAATGTACAAATGGATTAATACTTGACCTTTAAAAAAAAAGCTAAAAAGGCTTACCAGAAAGTCATTTCTGTCAATAAAACATAGCAAGTGTATAAAACAGAAACACAAAAAGGTACAAAAACGCAACTTGCTTATATTTTGCAATAAAGTAAAAAATATACCCTTTTAAGCTAACGCTAACAAAAGGCCTTTAATAATATTTAATACTCCAGACTGAGATGTATGCTGAGCTTGTTGACAGAGTTGGTTTTGCCCATGGATATTAAAAAAATGTGTTGCTTCTGGTTTTGGCTCAGATGTATTTAAAAAAAAAGCTGTTTCCTAAATTTCCTGGGGCCGCTGGCAAGCTGACTTCTTCAGAAAGGATCAAGCTCAAGAAAGAGAAAAGGAGTTTGCATCATTCCTTTAGTGTGAATGTTAGTAGGCGGTTTGAAAGCAGGAAAGAAGAGATGGTGGTGTAAGGTGGGGGTAGGGAGGAAGCCAGAGACAAAGAAAAACATAACAGAGGTAAGTTAAAAGGAGGGGAGACAAAGAAGAGAATACCTAAAGAGGAGGCAATGCTTCACAGATGTTAGACTTGCGGAAACAGTAAGAGCATCCATCTTTACTCAGAATACAGATATTCAGAGAACACACCACACACGTCTTTGATCTGTTTTCCTACCTCAACTGAGACAAATGGATTCATCTTTCACTGCTCCTCTTTACTTCTCAATAAACTGAAACAAAGCTGCAGTTTTTATAGGATTCCAATGCCCCAAATGGTATGAGTTTCCCCTCCTCTTCCTCAGTGTCTCCCCCTGCCTTTCTGTCTCTGGGGCAGCAGAATATTGATTCTTACTGTGAAACTCTCAGTTCAGAAACAGAAGACACTGACAGGCTCCAGCAGCGATCAAAACCTTCTGAGTCAAAGTTGATATACAAACATCTTCCGTTCAGCAAGAGACAAAAAGCAGTGAGCCATGTCCACTCTGGTGTTTTGGAGCATTTTGTCAGAGGTGGCTACACATTTACATCTAGTGACGACCACACACGCCAAGTCGCTGGAACGCTTCCAAACATTTGGTGTCGATTCTGCCCGTTGAAGCTAACAGCTTTCATTTTATTAACAATTATTCCTTCAATATACTTTCTTAAAAATCAGCTTTTTTTTCAGAAAAAATCCATTACTGTTGTCTGTAGTTTGGATTTCAAGCAGAAGAATGTGCCACTTGGTTTATCATAATAACAGAATAGAGATTTTATCTCCCCCAAGGCGAACAGGTTTTATTGTATGACTTCAAATAGATCTATATTTATCTGCCATTAACATTAAATACTGAACATGTCACATGTAAATATTACATAATGTTGAAGGGACCAGTTCATACCTTAAACACCTAATTTATACCAAACACTTGTTTTTAGTTAAACATTAAGAAACATAAATCACAAATGTACAATGAATATATAGTTACATTTGTACTCTCATTAATTTAATATAAATTTCTGAGGTCGTTCCTTATTTGAAGACGTATGGCAAGACAAAGCATAAAGTCACACTGTCCCTTGCCTTGACTGTGATATGTTTGATTTATCATTACCTTTTGCTTCTCTGATGTTACCAGCTGATATTTTTAGACTATTACTGAATGTGTGTGTGACTTCTGTCTCCACTGCCGTCAGACATTCTGGCTGGCTCGGTAACAAGTGTTTTCAACACACATTGCAGGTTAAATCAGAGTTTATAAATGAGTGTGGTGACAGTAAGACAGAAGAAATAATGTGTTTTATGGAACTAAGCTGTCTGTCTTTGCTGTGCTTCATCACTCTGCAGAACACAACAAAAGGCAGTTTAGAAAGTGGAGACATCTGTTAGAATATTGTGATATTTTTGGGTTTCCTTATGAATGATCTTCAGTAAACCATAGAAGACTCTTCCTTGCTTAGAGGGATTTCAAAATATCATTGTGTTGTTAGCAGAGGTGTGACCAAGTCACTGTGTTACAAGTCTCAAGTCTCTGTCCTCAAGTCAAGTCAAGTCTCAAGTCAAGACAGGCAAAAGTCGAGTCAAGTCTCAAGTCAGGAACCTTTAATTTCAAGTCATTTCGAGTCGTTTTTATTATTATTTTTTATATATATAATTTGCAAATATATGTAAAATTCAAATAATAGACCATTTGTTCTTTTTAAATCTGTATTTATCTCAAATGATAGAACATGTGCAGCTGAACACAAAGTATAAAAAACATTTTTAAATTGGACCTCTTTATAGCGCAGTTCTGTTAAACTTGATATTCAATAAAAAAAAGTTTTCAAAAAATGAAATAAGTATATATGAAGTTATCACAAGTAAACTCAGGAAGGTCTGGTGCATTTATTTTTCTGCTTTTATTTCTATGTTAGTTTCAGTCCTCCGTAAATATGGGCCAGATATTCTAAACACAACATTTATTTGGGACAGTCACTGTATTTGGTCTGTTTTAACAAATAAACCACATGAAAAAATCTAAATCATTGCAAATAAAGTGGAGTGGTTTTGAATTTGGATGTGATGGTAAAATAAATATCTGTCAGGCCAAGTGGGTTAAATCTACAGCCAATTTCACATCAATATTGATAAAAACATGTTGTGTGAATCAAGCTGGTCAGAATCACTAAACACAAAATAATGAGCTCATTATTTTATGTCTTACTCAGTTAACTATCCCACTTAGTGTTATATTCAGGGTCAGTGAGATTGTACAATTTTCATTTTTACAGAAATTTTTGAAAGATGGCCAAAAAAAACAGTTTTTTTTATTTATTAGTTTTTCCAGCAAAGCTACTTGGAAATGGGTTCTGTGCGACATGTGACAGTCAGTCAGTGCATTAAGTCAAAAACAGTTGACTTAATGCACTGACTGCAGTAAACAATATAATTTCCCAACGTAGATGTCTTCAAATACACCAACCATCCTTAGATGATACTGGACCGGCTCATCATCATGATGGGACAGAGAGACTCTGTTCCCTGAGTTCAGGTCCAGAATCTGCTTTCTGTTCCGGAGCCCCGCTCACCATCCACCGGCTTCCTGAGCTAAACACGGTGCACATTATTTGTGGAGGCATTTGAAGGACCGGATTTATGGTAAATCATCACCAATTTAACCCGGAGTACACATGCTAACACGAAGTTAGCTAAAGTCAACTATCTAACAGCAAAAGAAAAGGGCCACCTACCATCTTTGTGAAGCTTCAAATGCCGGACAAAGTTGGACGTCGGTGCATCTCCATCCGACATTCTCTTCTTGCATGTTTTACAAGTTGCAGTTCGTTTTTTATTCGAAAGTTCATAACCTACGTAGCCAAAAGAAATTACTCGTGGAAGCATATTAGAGCGGTTATTTCGTCTTTCGTTCCCTGAGCTCTGTAGCGTCGCCGCGTTTTTTTAAATGTCCAAATCCTGTTAATTTGGTTGAGCTGCAGCTACGCATACATACATACATAAGGAGAGAGGAAAAACAGAGGGACGGTCTGTTGATACGGAATGAGTTAAATTAATTAATGACGCCACTTTACAAATAATGTGTTTTAAATTTTAAGACTTGAAGTAAAAAATATCAAGTCTTTTTAAGTAAACAGCTTCAAGTCGAGTCAAGTCCCAAGTCAATGGCATGAAAGTCAAAGTCAAGTCCGAGTCTTTGAGCATTTTTTCAAGTCAAGTCTCAAGTCGTGATTTTAACGACTCGAGTCCAAGTCATGTGACTCGAGTCCCCACCTCTGGTTGTTAGATAGTCTTCAAGGGTTTGTAGGATTAGTTAGGGATTTTTGTTTGAAGTCGTAATCAAGCAGATTTCATTGCAAGTGCGTATTAACTGGTGTGAATTTATGCAGTGGTAGAAATTCACACCAAAAAAAAGCTTTTTTGACCAGACGTACCTAATGATTTGTTAGACTTGCCTTGTTCAAGGCTGCAAGATGTTGGATTAGCTCTGTTACTTTCATTCTGATTTTTTCTTTATTCCTCCTTTTCTGGTTGATACATTGTGTTTTGGGACAACTATGCCATCTGGTTTTGGATGCTGTGCAGCTGGACATGTTTTTTTTAGACATGTGGTATGATATTTAACCATAGCAACAAGGTGCTTTGACTGATTAATTTCTAAAAGCTCAATTAATACCTCAGCTACAACTCCAAATGTGACGATCTGTTTTCTGTGTATTTATTTTGAGGTTTTTCTGTGCTTATTAGTCTGTTCCTCTGTGAGTCTCTGTGTCTTCCCTGTTGATTGATCCCAGCTGTGTCTCGTTTCTTTGATTACCCTCCTAGTGTATTTAGTTCCACCTGTTGTCTTTGTCTCTTGTCGTCTGCCAGTTCCTTGTGTTCCCTGTGCTGCCATTGTTGGATTTTATTTCTATTTATCATTAAAACCACCATTCATCATCATCCTGGGTCTGCCTGTGTTCTACCTCACCACCAGATCATGACAGTAGTATCCAACATAAGAGTAGGTGAGAATGCATGATGCGGATTAGACGGTAGTGATGGATAAATGAGGCGTCATGAAGCGTTTCGACTCATAGCAACGCTGTATTGATACTGTGTCACTGAATACTGACACCTGCTGGACATTAAAAATTCCTACAGGCAATGTAGTTAGACCAATTTGATGACTTAGAATTTTATGACAATAAGATTTAAGTCATTGGATTTTATTATACATTGTATTATTTCATATCTTAAGTGAAATTTAAAATATTTGTTATTCTTAGATGCAGTCAATAAATGTGAATGTACAATAAAGTGAAAATTTAAGTGAATTTGTTTGGATTGAGGATGCTTGTGGACTGGAGTTTTTTTTACACGTTTTTATTCAAAAAAATATGTTTTTCCAACGTTTTGAAATTCGGTCTATTACGCTTTTTTGACACAACTTCTCCTGCTGTGGAAAACACCCTCTCACATGGCACAGATGAGACAGATGAGGCCGGAAGAGGTTAGGATAAATTGTCCTGTGGTTTTGCCAGTATGTCATTGGATCCTGACATCTGGCAATATTGCCCTCTGCAAGATATCTGCACCTCCTGGATGGCATCAGCTGTGGCACTTTTGGTCTGCCTGCCTACTTCGGTGTCAAGATGGTGCCAAAGGTTATCTAAGAACAACAAATTGACATTTTAGTACATCTTGTCCAAACAACAAATAATGTTGAATAGCATGCCTGAGTTGGGTGCAGACAGCTGTTGTGAAAATGGTCCCGGCTGGGGCTCATTTGTGTGTCCGATAATAGACGCCCATTCTGACTGCAGTCTACTGATGGCCTCATTGCATTTGGAGGAACTGTGGAACCCAAGTGATTAAAATCTGGGGTCTAGAAGTGTTGCTAGGGTCAACACACTTTTTGACTCCAGATTGGAAGCAGTGTTTGTGACTCGACGCTTCAGGTTTTCATGTAGGTGTATGGCTGGCTGTGTGTGCAAGGTTGATACATTACTCTCCATTGCAAGATGGAGCATTTTCATCATTGGCATGACCTTGGATCCTGACATTCGCCTCTCTTCAGATGACTCCACTGTAGCTTGATGGAAAGGAGCAAGCACAAGAAGTGTTTCTCCTATGGTTTTTGGAAAGTATTGTACTTCTAACACAGATGTACACAACTGCAGATTTTCATTAATGTAGTGACAGATAAGAGCCAAATAAGCCTCCATGTTCACAGTTGTCCACATGTCAGCCGTTATACTCACTGCCACAGCTTGCTGTACTTCCATTTTCATTCGTTCCCATTCCTCCTCAAACTTTTTGGCCATCATTTGTTTGATGGTCTGAAAATTATATCAGTGAAACCAAAACAAAATCAATATATTAAAATTAAAGATTAAATATATTTTTTAATTTAAGCTACTACTTTAGATAATTTCCACACAAACCTTTCTGGTTGGCAAACCATATGAAGGTTCAAGGACTTGAACCAGTGCCTTGAACCCTTCACTCTCCACAATGCTGAGAGGCTGGCAATCCTTCACAATGAAATTCAGTAGAGCCTCATCCAGCATTTGCTTCCTAGAAGCTTGATGGTTAAAAATGAAGTAAACAATACATTTAGATTAAATAACTTATTAAAAGCAACTGAGTAATTTGTAAAATGGCTGTATACCTGAAGTTATTCTAGGTGTATCTGGGACTTCATTCTCATTGTTTGGCCCTATAATGCCTCAGCATTGAGGAGGTGGATTTATTTACATAAGACAATTCTGTCAAACATATGCGACACCTAACCTGCAGAACATAATATGAAAGTAAACTAAGAGTCAATTTCAGCTGAACCTGGATTCAGATAGATCAAGTAGAAGCTGAAAAGAACCGGATGAAACAACAACAAAATGAAAATAAATACCTTATCTTCCGATGTAAGATCAAAATGGTCCCACACTGCAGAAACCTTTTGTTTGTTTGGAGGCTGTTCCATAGTTGACACTGTACCAAAAAAGATCACAAATTCTTTTGGCAAATGCATCCCGTTCCCCGGTGAAAAAAAAGTATGATTTAGTATACTAAATTTTAACATACTTTAGTATACTTTCATCGATGTACTTAAACTGTACTATTTTGGAACAACTAATTTTGTGCATAGTATACTTTAGCAGTACTTAAATTGCATTAAATAACAACTAATAGTATATTTTGGTATACGTACTTTTTTTGGAACAACTTCAAGTGTACTTGGTGTACTTAAAGTATACTTTTTAAATATAATATTTCAGAGCTTTATTATTATATTTTGATATAATTATTATATTTTGAGTAGTAATTCTGTCATAGAATTATATTTAAAATATATATTTAATATACTTCAAATATATTTTAAATATACTATTAATATATTAGTAATGTATTTAAATTACACTTAATTTTTATTTTTGATTTCCTGCTATTGATAAACTACAATTTTAATTACTCGTGAAAGTCTTTATTCCTACGTACCTATTCTGTACATGACATGCATAACTACACTACAGTACTTACATTGTTTTAGGCTAAAATTACATGGGAAGATTAATTACACAAGATGTTCAAGGTAATTCAAATATTTTGTTTTATTACCGACATTTTAAAATTGTCCAGTTTTACTCACGTTATGAACTTGACATAAAATATCAGTTTACACATCAAAAGTGAACACATGAACATGAAAATTTAAGTGTGACAATAAAACATGACGGTGAGGATCAACGACAGAACATTCTCGTTCACTGTACCATACAGAAACCTACAAAAAGAACAATAGAGCAATTAAACAGAGAAAGCATTTGTATTTAAAGAGAACAGAAAAATGGCAAATAAAAAATAAGACTACTTACAATTTTAAGACGTTGTGGTTTCGGCAATGTTTGACATCATAAGAACTGATGATGATTGGGACCAGATGCCTGGGGTGGAAAAACATTTCTGGGTTTCTTCTTTGCCTGTTTATGTTAGAAGTAGAAAAAAATAGTCAGCAATGTCATAGAACCAGCTGATGTTGGCATTAACTATGAAGCTGTTTGAAGTGTGGGCCTAAGGAGACAAACTACCTTAAAATCTTTCCATCCATGATCTGAACACATTGATCCTTGCAGAGTGGTAAGGGGGGCTGGTGGTGCCCATCGCCAGCAGCCATCAGATGAGAGGCAGGGTTCACCCTGGACAGGTCACCAGTCCATCACAAGGCCCTGAAAGTCAACAACAATTAAAAAAAAAAGAAAGATAAATGTTAGATTAACAAGAAGAGGAAAATTCTTTCCAGTTACCTTTAAATCAAATCATGTTTATTAAGCACTTAGTGTTGGTAACACAGCAATTTTTTTTTGTTGAAAATGTAGCTAGCTCCTCATTGAAAAAACAAACTTACATCATGAAGACAATGTGAAGGTTCATCCTCAGAGCTGGTTGGTGATCTGGTGGAGTCGGAGCTTCTTCTGAGACAGAAAGTCTTTAGGTTTTCTAACACCTGATTTCTCTGGCTTCCTCTTTCATCTTCATTTGCTTAGTTAGGCTGCAAACATATGTTGAAGATAAAAACATTGATGAATGAGTTAGAACAACAACCTCACAATATCAAAGTCTCTCTGTCTTATGGAGCTTAATTAAAACCAGGTTAGTCTATAAATTAAAGTATAAGTCGCAACAAACAGCCTCCATGCAGTTATAACATAAAGCTGAATGATTGATATAGTAATAATCATACAAGTCACAATAAAATTGATAAAATAATTATTTAAGAAACCAATGTAAGTTAAATATCTTTACTGCACTGTTTATAATTAAATGAAGATAATTAATTAGCAAACTTACCACCAGCTAGCAACACTTAGCAGCCTTCGTCCCTCTGGGCTCCTTTTGTGACACACATTTCATTTCCATTGGTTGTTGTCCCGTTGTGTTGTCGTCTAACTCGGATTAGGACATCACCAGCTTGAATTTACCAAAATTAGTAATTATTGTCAAGGCCCTCTCTACTTTAAGGCAACTGTAAGAGTTGAAGAAAGATAAATAATAGAAAAGTCAGTGGAGTGCCATCAAATGTAAACATGAAAGATCTGGTTGAGAACTTAAAGGTAAGAAATTCAGAAGCTAAAGGAACAAGAAGACTGACTAGAGGTCAAGTGAAAGCTGAAATGGAATCTGTGCTGGTGGAATTTGAAACAAAAGAAGTGCTAAAGGAGGTTTTATTTGGTTTCATCAGGGTTAGTGTTTGGGAGATTGTACCAAAACCAGAGATTTGTTCCAGTTGTCAGGAAGATGAACGTGTTGCTAAGATATGTAAAGGAAAGAGGAGATGTGCTTGATGTTCTGGAAAAGAGAGTTGAAATATGCAGGAATTGCAGCATGCAACGGAAGAATGAGTTAAAACTACAGTTAAGCACAGAGTGTAAAAAACAGTTGAAATATCAACAAGAAAAGCCAACTCCAAAAGAACAAACAATAAAACTAGAAATAGAGGGGATAAATTGTTGTTGAATGGCTCTTGTTTAAAGAAATAATTGGTTTATGGTAGAACATGTTTTAGTAGCTCAGAACTAGAGAAGAATACTGGGTTTGGAGATGGGTGATAGTAAGGAACTGAGGATGGAAAATGGTTGCTCAGTTAAATCAATTTGATGGGAAATGAAAGATTTCATCTTTTGAAAGATGCTGGACTCATTTAGAGAGTATAGGAAAATAATGACATAGGCAGGAGTGCAACATTTTGGATGCAAGCTGCTGTTACAACCTAAAGAAGAGGAAAACTGATTCCAGAAGTGATGCTGAGTGAATCAGGCCTCTGTTCCTTCTGTTGTCCTGATGCTAACCCCCCGTCTCTCTGCTCAAAGCCCTGAGAGGCTAAAGTCTTGGTTCAGTTCTTCTCCCTGCTCTGGCTGTCTGTGCAGAGCTCTCCATCCTGGAGTCCTCCATCTCACAACACTGCTACAAAAAATGAAGAGTTATCTGTTCAGTCACACTGCTCATGAATCCAGCTTCCACCTGGAAAAAGGTAACATAAGCTATCAAACATCCAGATCCATACACGCATTTTAAAGAGGCAGTATCGGGTCATTTCCAGGCACATAGTGCCATTTTAGAGCACAATCATGTAACTATGTTATCTTCAGTTGCTAAAAGAAATTGTACTTTGCAATTTGACACATTCACATAATTGGGCCTCTGACTCTTTAAGAAGCTCTTACTCTTTCCTACAATAGGAGTATTGTAGTTGGTATGATGAGCTCAGCAGATGCATAGTTCCAGCAGGTGTTTGATAATTGTTGCTACTAGTCTGCAGGAGCTGAATTGGAGGTGAGGGGGAGGTATGCTCTGTGAGACTGAACCTCTAAGGAGGAGCTTTGGGTAAATAGGCGCCGCCTTCTGAGAACAAGCCTCAAGGCACCTCTGAATGGTTGCCATAAGAGATTCAAGGATTTCTCAATCATGAAAGAATCAAGGCAAGACTCCAGGTATGTTTAAGATGAAAAAATAGCATTCTAACATAATGTAAAGCTAAAAGTAATTTTCTCATGATACTGCACCTTTAAAACTTACTTTATGTTTAATTGATGCGTGCTCTAGTGCCAAAACTCAATCATGACAGATTAAGTTTTACATTGAAAGGCATACAACTAAATTAAAATGTTTATTTTATATTCTGCTTTCATTCTCTATGAGAGATGATTTATTGTCTTATCTATTGTGACTGAAAGCTACAGCTTTGTTCTTATTTGTGGTGAAAATGGATATTAGAACTCGGTGAGTGGTAATTGGTGATATTTTACCACAAGTTGAAGGGACAGTGGGCTTCAGTGCGCAAATTTAAAGATGTCCTCTGATGCTGCAGGCCTTGTTATAAGCCTCCAGTGATTCATCCAGTCAATCACTTGATCAGTGTGTTTGACTTTCAACCTGTCAAAGCTGCGGTTGGCAGTGGCCCGGTGAAGCAGACCAGATAAAACCAGTCTCTGCAGACAAGCAGAAAAACACAGCTGTCACTGTAATCATTCCAGCCGTGTGAACTTGGCTTCATCAACTGCAGCCTGGCCACAGGGGCCCAGCGAGATGGGTGTTTGTATGGGAGCAAAGGGGAAGGGGGAAGTTCTGAGAGGAAGTGTTGTGTGCCGTAGGAGATGCCATTCTGTTTGCAGCTGGTGCCCTGGCAAGATTAGACGTAGAGGAAAAGCCACAATGACAGAGAAAGATGGAGGGCATCAAACGCCCATGCAGTCAGCAGCCATTCCTCTCAGGGTAAACGGTTCAATAAGAGCGGTGCCAGAGATAGCTGTGATGCCTGCTATGATGCCAGGCCCAGGGCTCTTCAACCATATGATATTGACTAAACATCCAGCGCATTCTGTGGAGCAGATTTCACAGACATGCTCTGTGATGCTAACCAATGTGAATCCTAACTGTGATTGAGGTTGCAGTAGTTGGAGAACTGAAGTAATGGTTAATATTTTCAGCAACAATTTTATTTTTTTTTTAATTCTGTGGTTCTATGATGTGAGGAAATGAAACACAACAGCAAGTACAGCAAAAGCCTTCCTGGCTAACAGGAAAAACGACAAACTGACTTCAGAAGGTGGAATGAAGCAGCACGGAGGACTCGACACACATCACAGCATGTAATCAGACAAAAAATAAATCAGTTACAGATGATTCCTATTCTCATGCACACCTGTGTTTTGTTTGTTTTCGTTTAGAGGACGGCAGGGGGCGCTGGCGGACATTTTTACAAAAGGGGGGCGCTGGGATGCCTTTGGGGGGCGTTTGGTCGAAGGTAAACTTTACACCTTAAATCCACAACAATGCCAGTTTAGACTTTGAGCAACTTGGTAAAACTGTATTGTGTAACATTAAATCAGGCTTGGCTGCAACGGTATCGATGGCAGCTCTTCTTCTATTCAGTGTTTGTTAGCTTCTGTTAGCTTCTTGGCGAAGCTCCGTTCTCCTGCTACTGGTAGCTAAAATCACGATACCCTCACTGTGTATCCCTCTAAAAAATTAACCCATTTAAATAAAGAAACAATAAATGCCATGTGGGTGAAGTTTTATGGATGATACTCTGATGTCCCATTCTCCTGAAGGCAGCACAGAGCTGCACCACCAGAAACTAACAAACACTGAAGAGAAGAAGAGCTATGATTAATGTAGTTACAGTTCTATCCATGTTTTAATGTTGCAGAGCTCAGTTGTTTTGCAAATAGTTCAAAGTTTAAACTGGCATGTTGAACATCTTTTATCTGCTCATTTTGTGGAACATTTAACAACTAGAAAATGGCAAAGAATAATATTTTTTCCACTCTGATTGGCTGCTGTTAGGCCTACCGATTTTAACTTGAATGTTCATTGCATTTTTCTTAGACACCTGTGAAAAGAATTTCTATTCCCATGACATTTTTGTTCTCTGGGAAATTATTTTTGATGATAAATACAGAAACTAGCATAAAAATCAAAACATCTACAATAGTGATAGTAATATTAATGATAAAATAATGGTCAGTGTAAAGTAGCCTGCAAATTCTTTGGTGGGGGGCGGTGAGGGACCTGGATAAACGCTGGGGGGGTGCTGGCCCAAAAAAGGTTGAAAAACACTGGTCTAGAGTTTGTGTCTCCCCAGATAGCACAGAATGATTGAAACAACATTGAAAGTGGTTGGTGACAATGTCGATTCAATCATCGTCTGAAAGTGGATATGCACACATATTTCTGTTTATTCTACATTAGGAATCAATGTTGATTCAACACTCATTTGACTGTGGATCTGCATGCATATTTGTGTTGATTTTACATTGAATCAGATAGGAATCATCATTGATTGAACCTTCATCTGAATGTGGATCTACATGCAGATTTGGGTTGATTTCATATTGAATGAAAGCTAAGGATTTATGTACATTTTTAGATGTTAAATCAACATTGAAAAATAGTTGATTTTTTCAACTATTTTGAAAAAATAGTTGAGGTAGATGGGCCCCTCACCTGGGCCCATCTACCCCTCAATCTCCTCCCCCTTTGGGTTGTGATTCCTTTATGTACATTTTCTTACTTGTTTGTAAATATTATTACTGACTGTGCATAATGTGTTGACACAAAAACATCTACAAGTCTCTACTAAGAGTTGTACAGTCCGACTCCCCCTTTTTACACTAGTGGTTTGTCCCAACCAAACAGTCATTTTGCTGCTGGTTTGTTTGCAACCGGCTTCTGAATTGAATTCTCCTCTAAGCAGTTTTATGGTAAGTTTTTCAATATTACTTTGATCTCAACTTATCTTATTGAAAAAAAGGGCATTGTTTTGTGCCCAAGGTAATCCTGGTTATTTTGGAGCTGAACAGATATTTTTAATAATTGAGGTCATGTCTCATTTTTTATTATTTTCATCCTGCCCACCGCTCCAGGCCTCTCGCCCGAATGGGTTTACACACATAAGAATAGATGAAAATACTGACTGTGGAATATAACTTTTTTAAAATAAATAAACTAAAACCAGCCCTTGTAGTTAAATGTAGCAAAAATGCATCCTAAATGCCACCTTTAGACCTGCTAATCTGCAGCCTGTGAGGTAGTGTGGAATTTATTGGAATTTAGAGGGCAGGTTTTGCTCATAATTTTATTTTCAGAACATGCATAATAATATTAATGTGGCCCAGTTAGAACCAAACAACCCTTTTGGAATGTAAAACCTGAAGTTACTTTATTCATCCAAAATCTCCTTACTATAGCTACCAGATCTCCATGAACTTAGTGTTTGCATTTGCAAACTTAAAGGCATCATAAAGAGTTTTCTTAATATTTGGAATAATGTGAGGCAGAGCCCTGTCTGGAAGCCATCTATGTGCTGCCCTTTCTGTTGATTAACACAATTTCACAGTTCATGTGAAAGTCATCTAAAACCCAATTAAAAGTGGTTCACGGTACATTCCTCCTCATTTCCACAGATCACAGCAACTGCCAGAAGAATTAAAAGGTAAGATCTTGTAATTACCTCCAAACCAGCCCAGAAAATTCAGATCTATTATGGGATTTCTGCAGCAGGCTTATCAAGGCCTTATCAGACAGCTGCATGATTACTAAGACCAAACTCCTGGGATGGAAAAGGAGGATGAAATAGCCAGTGTAAAATCTAAAATGACAGAAAACAGCAGTGACACGCTGCTGAGGTGATTGTGGAGTTTTGATGAAATGTGCATATTTTGCACACAGATGAAAGGACAAATAGAAGAGTGGTGTGTGTGTGTGTGTGTGTGTGTGTGTGTGTGTGTGTGTGTGTGTGTGTGTGTGTGTGTGTGTGTGTGTGGGTGTGTGTGCGCTTGTGTGTGTGTGGGGGGGGGGGTGTGTGTGCGTGTGTGTGTGTAAGACGTTTAACAAAGAGGACGTTGAGTGAGACACACCAAACCACAGCTATTTCACCTTTACTGTGTTTTGGCATCATTGTCATGTGTCCTGATAGGTGTTGATTAGAGCTGCAGCCATAAGAAATCTCATGTCATTCATTTAGGCCTCGTCCACACATAGCCAGGTCTTTTGTTAAATGATACAGCAGAAATATTTGTTTCTGTAAAATAATCTCATCCACACCTGATCCGTTTAAGGAAAGTGTTCATCCACATGAACCCTCTGAATTACGCCACTGAGCTTTGTTTTAGACATGCCACACCCATAGCGGGCAGTGTACGACTT
Source organism: Poecilia reticulata (assembly GCF_904066995.2). Lineage (NCBI taxonomy): Eukaryota > Metazoa > Chordata > Actinopteri > Cyprinodontiformes > Poeciliidae > Poecilia > Poecilia reticulata. Next base: position 2,950,097 of record NC_088839.1, read on the forward strand.
CCTGTTAGGAAACAAACATGGCGCCAGGAGATTAATTTGTCTGGACAGAGGTTGAACTATTTTTAAATACTGCGTTAGAAAATAAAGTTTATAAAACACAAGACAATGTGGACTGGAATCATATTAAAGTCAGTATGTAGTGGTTGAACACCACTGTGCCTCGATTGGGAGGGACAGCTGGTGCTCTTGGAGCAGCTGACCCCCAAGAGCTCTTTGTCCTTTGCAACTCAACATATTGGAGCAGTTGGGCTTATAAAAATAAACAAGTAAAAAGTTTCTGAACCAACATTAAAATCAGCACCTCTCTAATAGCAGTCATCTTTCCTCCACTGCATGGTCAAATAGGTAACTGTGGCTCTGAGGGAAGAGTAGTCGTCTTGTGATCGGAAGGTTGTAGGTTTGATTCCAGCTTCCTCATGTTGATGTGTCCTTAACCCCAAATTGCCTACCGATCATGTTTGAATAAAACGTGACTGATCTGTGACTGTTTGTATGGGAGAATGTCCCTCTAGTGTAAAGCATTTTGAGTGGTCAAAATGATTGGAAAAACCGTTATATTAGCTCAGTGCATTTTCCATTTTTAAATTAGAGGCGGATGTGACATCAGTGCTGCTTTATTTGCTGCAGACTGTCATGCACTGACCTGTGAATCAACAGTTTCCACACAGAAACACATTGATGAAAGGCCAAATCACCTAAAAGTTTACTTGGTTTATCATATGAGCGGCTACATGTGGACAAAGTCTTAAATTCAAACTCACAACTAATTTCAATTTGAAGCCCAAACATAGTTATTTAGAATATGCAGGCAATTAATTCCAATCCTATCAACTGACTAGAAGTTTATTATTCCAAGTTTAAAAAATAATCTATCCAATCAAACCCAGTCAATTGCAGCTGTTTGGCAGCCATTTTGGTAATAAAAAATATATTGCACATACTGCCTATGAGTTATAGTCCACACCTATTTGGTTCCACAATCCCAGCTACATGCTCTGATATTGGTAGGGAGGTAGACTTAATATGACCACAGTAATGATTTTTCATTATTCTAGTATGCTTTCAATGCCATTATGCAGACAATAAACACTTTTATGTATACACACCAGCAGCAGGTCTTCTGAAGCAGCTGTGGTAGATTAAAATATGTTTAGAGGAAGTAATGAGGTTCTGGTCTACTGAAGAATGGCTGCTGTGTTTCCGTATAGGATCACAAAGTAAAGAAAAGCTTTAGACAGCTTATCAAAGATCACAAGGCATCATTATAGTGGTAATTATGGGAGCAGGGAACAAAAATACCAGCCTGAATCACAGAAATGTAATATAGTGTTAATTGCAAAAGAGTGAAATAAGGACATCCTGGTTTTAAGTTGGTGCTCTAAATTCAGTTTTGCACATTTCTGACATCCTACTGAGAAACTATACCTAGAATAATAATTGAACATAGTGGGTAAAAACATAGTGGGTAAATGGAAAAACACATGAGAAATAAATGATGATTGAAGTGGAAAGTTCTCCTGCAGTTTACCTTTTTTAATATTAGATTCAACCTAATTGATCTCTGTTGGGAAACTGGCTCTGTGCAGCAGGGAATGGACTTCAGGAGGGAGCAGGAGACATAAAGGGAGTCGTAAACATTGTAGAGAGTGAGAAATAAAAATAAATAAGACAGCTAGAGAGAGCGAAGCAAATTCAAGCACAAAAAACAAAAAGAGGAGATGCTTGATTATCCACTACTGCAGGGTTGAATGGTTATTCTGAATCCACACAAAATGAGTCTAAAGAAAGTCTCCTAGTGGCTCTGTTAGAATCCAGTCCAGTACATCACCACAGACGCTCATGTTCATGTTTTATTTTGTTACAGAACCTCCAGTTACAGCAGCGAGCTACAGGCTGAGCAAGTTCTTCTTTACAGGAGTTGTCCTCCACTAATGATCAAGACAAGAACGGAGCCGTGTCTTTACATATCTGCTTCCTGTTTTCCACTAAAATGTTATGGTCATGTGTAAGGCTGCCCTGTCCTTCTACAGCCATCATACAACATCAATTTATTTCTTTTTGGGATTACAAAAATATTTTTGAACTGAATTGGATTAACTTCTATTTGAATATAGCTAACATTTTTTTTAAATAAGTTATTTGATGATAAGTAGAACATTATGAGGGGCCGTTTAGGACAAAATCCATGTTTTGTCTCTCACACACTACAAAAATCTCACGCACACTCAGAAAAAACCTCACGCACACTCAAAATACTAAAATGTCACACGCATACAAATTTAATCTTTCTCGCACACATACACTGTACTAAATCTTTTAGCCAAGTACAGCATAATGGCAGTACCGATACAACTTCTGAAGCCTGTCTGTTACAGTCTTACGTTAGCTGAACAGATCAATATGCAATGTGTACCGTATCTGACATACATTAAAGATTTTATTTCACCTGAAAAGGCTTTTTACTAAACTGTAATCGTGTTAGCCATGCTAGATTTTACTAAACTGTAATCGTGTTAGCCACGCTAGCACAGAGTACCGTGTATAAGTCCTAGGCACATTCAAACCCTCTAAACCATGAATGCCCAACTTACCCAGCCTTGCAAGAACAATAGGCATCAGTGATCTTGTCCACGGCTATATTTATGCTGAGGGTGTGAGAATCTGCTGTTTTTCTCATCGACTGGTAGCATTTAGCTGTGATGCGCACAATGTTAAAGGCATCGCGGCTCAAACACCTTGATGTCGTCCAAAAAAGATGACATGAATTTGTTGGCTCCCTTGTCCATTGTCGTGGCTGAAATTTTGTGAAAATCCGGCAGAAATGCTAAACTAATCGACTCAGAAATACTCTACAGAGAACGAAAAGTCCATGTTTAGACATTGGAGCTAAGCTGTTAATGTGAGACATGAAGTCACATGGGACTTTCAAGGGGCGTTTCTGGGCGGAGCTCGGTAAGGTCCATGGAAGCTGCACGGTGCAAGCAGCGTTTACATCAAGGTTAATCCGATTTATGAACGTTAATTTCGGCCAGGTGTTCTCTACCGTTCCCTCCTCAAGCGCTTGGAGGTTCACCTAGGGCTTATTCCTGTTCTAAGTGCAAAATAATGGGTCTATATTTTATGTGCAATCTTAGTGTTGTGACTAAGATGAAAAAATTGTTTGCGTGTGTGAAATTTTAGTAGTGTATGTGCGCAATTGTAGTAGGCTATTTTGTGTATGCGTGAGAGAAATATCATGCGTGTGTGCACAATTTTAGTATTTTGTGTGTGCACAAAATAGTCAAAAGAGCATTTGTACGAGAATACGAGAAAGATAACATTTGTGTGTGTGTGCGAGATGTTAGAACAGTGTGTGCGAGAAAGATAAAATTTGTATGCGTGTGTGATATTTTAGTAGTGTGTATACGCAATTTGAGTATTTTTTTGAGTGTGCATGAGGTTTTTGTAGTGTGTGAGAGACAAAACATAGATTTTGTCCTAAATGGCCCCTCATAGAACATGACACCGTTGTTATGGTTTGGTCCTGCTCTCTGAAACGCCAGACAAATTCCAGTTTATTGTTCTAAAAGCAAGCAAAGAATATAATTAATGATCAGAACAATTTTCAAAAGTCCTGATACTTAAAAATTACAATTGTCCTTCCCAAAAGCATTAAAATCATGAACTAACTGTTCATAAGTAGTTCCAACTTGCCCACAAAAATATAATAGGACAGCAAAATTCCATGAAGATAATACTGTCCTGTCAAATGTAACAGGCCTCATCATTAATTCTCTTCTCTTTGTTTAAAGAGACATATGTTTGTGTAACTTTCTATATTGTTGTTTTAACTCATAGTTTAATAAATAATGTTGAATAAATGACATTGAATGACAAAAAATTGAGGGTTTTAGCTTGCAGGAATCCGTCAATGAGACAGACGATGAAAAGTTTAAGTGATATTATAATACAGATGTTAGTTCTTAAGTTTTGATTAGAAAAGATTCACTAAAAAACAACTTACATCAGATGTTTTTCTTTCTTTCAACATGAGCTGCAAACAGCAGACCTGCATGTAATCGGGGAGTAAACTGCAGTAAGCAGTGGAATGAGAAACAGTCTTCCAGTCAGGAACGCAAGACAAACACAGCCCTGGAGGGGGCGGGGGGTGCATCTGAAATCAATATCTCAGCTCTCTGGCCCTCACCATGATGGCTCCCAGAGGTATGATGAAGCTTTTTTCTGAGAAAGAGAAAAAAAAAACAAAAAAAAACAAAGCAAGGATGGAGTAGAAAAAAGAGCTCATGTGTCCAACAGCCAGCCTGGTCCAACCTTTGAAAAAACCTCCCTAAATGAAACTGAAATTCAAAACATCTTTTACATGCATAATATGTTCCTGCTGGTTATTGTTAATTCAGCCCCATAAATCACTGACTTCACTGAACAGCAGCTTGGTGAGGTTGGATGCTTTTGAAACTTTTTCACATTTTGTGGGATCCTTGAGTTTTATTTGGTTCTTATGTTACAGGACAATGCTAAGTACTGCATACAGGCACATCAATCTAAAAATAATTGAATTTTGTAAAAAAAAAAAATATATATATATATATTTTGCCACTCATTTGATAAAGATAAAACCACAAATAGAATTATCACACAGAGGGAAATATTTCAAGTCTACATTTGTTGAAAATTTTATGATTATGCCACAAGTAAAGAAAACTAAAAATTCAGTGTCAGAAAATTAAAACATTACATACATTTCTACATACATTACATTTATATGCAGTCAATACTTGGTTGGGCTCCTCTTGCATGAATTACTGCATCAGTGATCTGTGGCATGGAGCATCAGTGCAGGTTATCTGCCTTGTTGGGTCTGGTGTCTCATCCTCCATTTGTCAACAGCCCAGAGGATTTCTATGGGGTTAAAGGTCAGGGGAGTTTGCTGGCCAATCAGAAACAGGCACAACATGGTTACTGAAGCAACTTTTGGTACCTCTGGCAGTACCAAGTCCTGCTGGAAAATCAAAGCAGCATCTCCATCCAGCTGGTCAGCAGAGGAAGTGTGAAGTGTCTAGAATTTTCTGCTAGAAGCTGCATTGACTGTGGACTTCAGAAAACCCAGTGGACCAGAACCAGCAGATGACATGGTGACCCAAACATCACTGACTGGAAACTTCACACTGGACTTCCTGTTCCTCTCCACTCTTCCTCCTGATCCTGGAACCTTAATTCCTTATTTTCATCTGAAAAAAGAACTTATTTTCCTACTTAGCCCATGAAAGACTCCGTGATGTCTGGAGGAATGTGGCATTCGTTGCCCGTATGCAGGATCTGTCTGGTTGTAGTTGCTCTGACTCCAGCCCCGGTTCACTCCTTGTGTATCTCCCCCAAATTCTTAAATGGATTTCACTTGACAATCCTCACAAGGTTGTTCTCCATGTTGCTGGTGCAGTGTTTCCTTCCGCTCTTTACCTTCCACTTCATTTTCTATGAATTTGCTTGATTACAGGACTGTGAACAACCAGCTTCTTCAGCAATGACCTGTTACGGATTTCCCTCTTCGTGGAGAGTGTCAACAAGCGTCTTCTGGACATCTGTCCAGTCAGCAGTCTTACCTATGGTTCTCTAGGCCACAATATTACCGTTGTATAACATCTACACATTGAAAAAGATTAAAACAACAGACTGTTGTGAAATTCTAATTTCAAGACACTGAATTTTGGGTTTTCATTATCTGACTGCCATAACCATCAAACTTACAAGAAACAAAGGCTTGAAATATTTTACTCTGTGCATAATAAATCTAATATATAATGTATAAATTTCACTTTCTGAAACTGGACAAAAATATTGAACTTATGTAGAATAACTTATAATACCTATTTAATAAGCACTTTTCAGAATTCTTAGTAGGAATGTTTTGAAAACCAATCTTGTAGGTGCTACTGTGTGATGATCAATCTGAAGGGAAAGTGTGTAAATGACAGATAATCCTAAAAGGCCTCATTTTTTTCAGACATGTTGTAACTTTTAAGACTGTGTTTTTATACCAGCTAAGGCAAATCATCAGTTTGTATTTCTGTGGCATGCTTACATATTTTTGGCATTTCTGTAGCAAAAGCATTTGTCAGCGGGTGCAGTGCATGCTACAGCAAAGTGTCAGCAGAAGAGAAATGCTTGGAAGTCTCTGGAAACGCTGTAGGCAACAAGTGTAGCTTGATCGCAGCAGAGAAGAGGCCTTCACTTCCACCTCCTGTATGTTCCACAGACATGACAAAAGAAGCCATGTCATCCTGACACACTGGCTGAAAATGGCTATATCATTTTGATGTACTGCATATATACAAACACAGAACCTGTCATCGTGGACACAGGGCCTGGAGAAAGGTCTGACAAATACTATTTTGTACCATCTTCTCTCTAAATTCCGTCAGTCCAGATGGTTGCTCTTGGAACACATTTTGATTGCACTGTTTTGTCATGTTAACAGACAGGGCTGTGAGTAAGCCTACTATAGCAAAGGATGATATCAGGACCTATTACAGCGCAGGACAGAGGACTCAAGCTTTGCACATCTTTGTTTGTACAGAAAAGGATACTTTCTTGACATTCAATGAGCTGGAAGGAAGATTAAAAAGATTCATGCTAGTCTTCTTCTGTCCATCATTGTTCTTCCAACAGATTGTTAGTTTGTCCTAGACTAGCGGTTCTCAACGTGGGCGGTACCGCCCTCCAGGGGGCGTTCAGAGGACAGCAGGGGGCGCTGGCGGACATTTTGCTGTGATGCCTTTGGGGGGCGTTTAGTCGAAGGTAAACTTTACACCTTAAATGCACAACAATGCCAGTTTAGACTTTGAGCAACTTGGTAAAACTGTATTGTGTAACATTAAATCATGCTTGGCTGCAACTGTATCGATGGCAGCTCTTCTTCTATTCAGTGTTTGTAGCTTCTGTTAGCTTCTTGGCGCAGCTCCGTTCTCCTGCTACTGGTAGATAAAATCATGATACCCTCACTGTGTATCCCTCTGAAAAATGAACCCATTTAAATAAAGAAATCCCTTCATGGTGATACCATGATAGAGAACCTTCATTTTATAGCGTTAACACGGTGCTGTAAGTGGTCCGGTATGAAACGGGGGTGATAGAACAACACAGCACTTTTAAATTTCCATAATCATAATGCAAAAATTGTTTCCGTTGTTTTAAAAGGTTTATGTCAGTCTGCCTTTTCCCCATCGATACGTTTCCCGACCGCCCTGCACCTTAAGGGCTTAAAAGAAAAAAAAAGACCTTCACATTGCGCAAAACTCTGATACAGGAGAAGTCGGACATAAAACACAGCGACAAACTAGATGTGAATTATGGCATAAAAACAGAGAATCCAACGCTGAACAGTGAAAAATCAACACATGATGTGAAACACATGACGATTAGGCGGTGCAGCAGGTGATGAGTGAAGATTACTGGTGGTCAATAAACGATAAAATAAATGTAGCAACTGGAAAGAAAGTAAAGTGAACATAGCAATAAACCAAGAGAGGATAAAACTAATCAAATGAAACTAAATGGAAATGAATGAAGAACAAAATGCAAGAATAAACTAAGAAACTAAAATAAATACAGAGGAATAAACTGGTATGGCAAGACCTTTCAAGCAATAATTAATACAGAGACTGTATGGCAAGAATAAACAGACACTATTTTTTATTATTTATGTTTTTAATTAGATTTGATATATTTATTTCTTCAATATTATTTTTCATGTCAGTGTTGATGTCATGAGGTTGATGACTCCATGACACTTTCAATTTGACTCATTAGGATTTGATTAAGAACCAGATTTGTTCTTTGTAATTTCTGTCCAGTAAAACTATTAATCTATAAATCAATAGACATGTCTATATAAAGATATAATCCATGTTTCTGTCTCATATTTGTATGGCATTAAAAGGAACTTTAGTTTTTCCACTGAAAGCTCTGGTTTGCACATTAAATGCCATGTGGGTGAAGTTTTATGGATGATACTCTGATGTCCCATTCTCCTGAAGGCAGCACAGAGCTGCACCACCAGAAACTAACAAACACTGAAGAGAAGAAGAGTTATGATTAATGTAGTTACAGTTCTATCCATGTTTCAATGTTGCAGAGCTCAGTCGTTTAGCAAATAGTTCAAAGTTTAAACTGACATGTTGAACAGTCGTTTTGCAAATAGACATTCCCGCCCGGAATGTTAGCTGGAGATGGGCACCAGCAACCCTCCCGACCCCACTGAGGGACAAGGGTGTAAAGAAAATATATATATATATATATATATATATATATATATATATATATATATATATATATATATATATATATATATATATATATATATATATATATATATATATATATATATATATAATATGCCTAAAGTCTTTTACCCAGACTGTAGAGTTTTATCAGCATCTACTTCATATTTTCCATCTCAGGTTTTAGCCATAAAATCAAAGCATTCCACATGATTTCATAAAGCATGCTGGATTACCTGTGATAATCCAACAGTCTCAGTGTCTGACAGCCATGGTGGAGCTTTGAGGCAGCAGTGTTTCCAGTCTGCTGTAACTGGTCTTTTCATCAGAGAAAATCTTGAAATATATTTTGGCTTGAAAACCACAAAAACAATACAGGTGGATTTGATATAGAAAAATGAAGGATCCCATGCAAATATGTTGGTTCAATAATTTGGTTGCATTGAATACAAAACAACTAATTTTGAAAGATACACTGTAAAAAATCCACTGTTCTTACAGAGAAAAACTGTCAGCTGTGGTTGCCAGAAAAATTCTGTAAACAAGTAAACAGTTTTACTGACCAAACAGTAATTACAACAATTTTAAATTGTAAAATAAACTATTTGACCATTCATTTTGTGCAAATTTTACTGTCATTTTTAAGTGTTTTGTCATAAAGAGTTTTATCAAATAAATTCAACAAGCAATGAATTCACATGTTCAAAGTATCCATAATAATAAAAAACCTTCCCACTTTTATTTCTTAGAATTGAATACTGAATTGAAAATATGTTGTTCAATCATTTCTGAACATGTAGCATGTCAATATTTTCTCAACCACTTTGACTTTGTATTCAGAAACAATAAGATGAGAAAAAAAAGAAAGAAAAACCTTCGGTAATTCTTACATCATATTACAATCAACTTGTATTTTGGAGTACATATTTATAAGAGAATTCAGTTCCAGTAATATTAAACACTGAATGAATTAATCAGATGTGATCAATCAAAAAAATCTTACAAAACAAAGACCTTTAACTTTGTAAGTGACAGAATATTGTTACATATTACTTTTTAGGATGATAACAAATATTGTTACATATTCCATGTCCAGATAAATGCAGAGAGGTATCAACATAAAACCCAAACCAAATGAAATAAGACTGAAGCAAACGGCCTGCGATGAACTGGTGGCCTGTCCAGTCCAGGTTGACCCTGCCTCTCACACACTGACCGCTGGAGATAGGCACCAGCACAACTCACTAAAGATAAGGATGTTACAAAAGGGATGGATGGATGGATGGATGGATGGATGGATGGATGGAGGGATGGATGGATGGATTCATTCGCTGTGGTGACCCCTGAAGGCAAAAGCTTAATGAGAAGAAGATGATGTTGGAATTTAACTATAATTAAAGAGCACTTGGGACATAGTTTATAAACTAAATAAGTTTAAATAGTTTAGTTTGAAAAACATCCACATTTTCAAAAAGTTTATGTCTCTTCTCTGTCTATGCTGCAGCTGAATGTGGATTTGTGGATAAGACATTAAGGCTTAATGCAAATCATGACGTTGAACTCTTTTACATCTGGCAGGAAGAGCTTATTTTCTCTTGTACCTGTCATAAGTTGTTCAGTATAATAAAGGTGTCAGCTGAATGTCTACAATGTAAATGTAGCCTTAAATCAAAAAGTGCTTTATTCTGTGATGCACTTCCCCTTTCACTTTCTTTATCATCAAAAACCATGTCAAGTCAGTGTTGTTATCTTCTTTCACTTCCCTCTCTGCCTCCTCCTTCCTCTCCTGATTCCAGTGAAACAGCAAACCGTGTGAGTGGTGGTGACAGGTGACGCTGTGGATGAAAGCCTCTGACTGCAGCAGCTGTCACGAAACACAGCAGAGGTGAAACAAGCAAATAAGGAAAGAATTTGGTTGGAGGGGAAATGAACTAGGTGGAGATGTTAAGCAAAGCTGTGGACTGTCGCCTCCTCTATACTGTGAGCTTCCAACTGTAGCAGCTGAGGACTGAAACGTTCCTTCTGTGATAGATACACAGAACGAGAAATGCTGCCCACAAAGCCAATCATTCTATCCTTAACACACACTCTTGTTAAGGATCAACCAATCAATCAAGTGTATTTATATTGCACATTTCATCAAGGCAGTTCAAGGTGCTTTACATCATAAAACACAAAAATACAAAGTCATAGAAAACACCGTGCAGCAGAAGTCACACTGGAGTTTTTGTTGTTTGTCATTTTGACTGATGGTGTCAAAAAAAAATCCATCGTATTCTATTTTTACCAGTCAATTTTTAAATGATATTGACACAGGCCTTTCAGTTGCATTTCATTTTTATGTGGTTTAATTAACAGTCAGCCAGCTGAAGCACAGAGTCAGTGTCAGTCAGTGTTTGTTTACCTGATGTGACGAAAACCACTGAGTGAGGCCCCAAAAGCTTATAATAAATCAAATTAAAAGACTCCACTTTAATTATGAGCGCTTCACCTGCTGGGCCCTGAACACATAGCCTCACATCCTGCTGGTCCACATCCAACATCTGTCTGATCCACTCCAACTGATTAACTTTAATTAGAGGTCAGAGACTAAATTAAACCCAAAATATTATTTTAATGATGATTTTACTGCTTTTGTCCACCATTTTAGAAAGCAATGTAACTTATGTTATGGGATTTTGTTCTCCCTCCTGTGGTCTTAAGAGGCGGAGTCCATTGGACCCAGGAACATTTTACCCTGTGCATGGTGTCCAGGTGTGCAGTTTTACAAGTTTTTTTTTTTAAAATAGTTTCCCTTCCCCCTTTGTCAGACTGTGACATGCGCTAATCCGGATCTTTGCACTAAGACCGTGGGAGGGTAATGTCTTCCAGCTCCATTTGATTGCTTGTTGAAACCAGAGGGTGAGTCAAGTGCAAATCTTCTTGGATCACCTCCACCACTGCTGGAGCGGAGCAGGGCGGAGCCACGTGTACATTTAACTAAATGTGCATGTGGCTCCACACAAGCGTACTGTAACAAGCGCACTGCACACTGTTACAGTCTTATTAAATTCTGCACCTTTATCTATTTTCTCCAGATAAACTGCCTGTTCTGCTGTTTAGACTATAAATGAATGAACACAGCACAGCTCTCTTTAGCTTTCTCCATTCTGTATGTACCGCCACATTGGAGACTGGAATTAAACTTGCCACATCAGTCAAAATTTTCCAAAGTGTTCTGTTTGTAACCCGTAATTAGTCAATCAGTCAGACTTTTATTTTTACGGGCCCACTTCCTGTTTTGCCCCCAAACTCTTCAACTTATTTAAAGCCCCGCCTCAGCGCAGTTTAAAACACCACCTGTTCCACTGTGATTGTGACTGGCTGTTGGCGTCTTGCTGATCATCTCTCCTTGGAAAATTCACCCAAATCTCTGAAACTGATTTGAACTATTGGTGAGTTTGCTTGGTTGATAGTATTGTTCAGCATGAAAGTTTTGCTCGATTGCTCATTGGAGCATTTTTTTTATTAGAACTGTGGCAGTTGTTACCTGGGCTGTCACCGGGATTCACAGCTGATCGCAGTCTAGCACTCTCAGCTGAAAGGTAATTGATAGTTTTGTGAAAGATTTCATTACTTTTGTAATGAAATTGATTGAAAATAGGATGTAGCTACATTTAAATTGATATTGCGCAGTATATTTTCTTTTTCCTCACACTGCTTGAGTATTTTGAGTTAATTTATTTTCTCTTGATTGATATTTTGAAAGTGAACTTTGATTTCAACTTTAACCTTAAATGGATTAGTTTGAAATATGATTATTCTTTTTGTTTATCTAAATTATGGTTAAGTTAACCTGACTGAAATGTTTAGTTTAATTATTGAATTTGATATTTATTGTATTTGTGTGTTTGCACATACTTATTGTTGATAAACCGCCTAATGGGTTTTTTTTGGCCTTTTAGGTCGGGTTTTTTTTTGATGGATCAGATTCTCAGATCCTCTTCTGAGCAAAGGATGGCGAGCTAAGGACAAGAACTTTGATCTTTTGAATTTATTTATTTTGAATTAATTTGACCCTCATTGTGTATTTGTAATTGTTTGTTGTTGTTTTTTCCCCCCTATCATCAATACAAAAAACACCAAAACTAAAACGGTGATTGTCTTCATTCACACCTCAGGCTCCTTCAAGAACCATCTTCTGATACTGCTTTTGTAGCCGCAGTTAGCTGCGTAGCCCATAACTGTTACATGTTCACAGCTCATCAATGCACTGTCAGTTTCCTGTCAGCAAGATACATTTTATCAGCGTCCATGTCAGAAATGATATTCAGAAAAAAAAATGTTCTTGATTTATTTTAGTTGCCTCTGCTATGTACTCATGTGCACCAATTAAGGGTGTGAATTATAACCCATCAAAATGGTGAACAGGCTTAAAAATGTTCCACCTTTTTTTTTTAAATAGTCAAATATAGAAAATGTTCCAGTAAGACGATCCCTGCCATTCAGTAAACAGTTACAGAAAAGCAGTAACAAAAATTACATTTTAGTACCATTTACTATGGTTCTAAAGCAGCTCTCAACAGGTGGGTTTTAGTCTACATTTAAAGGAACTCAGTGCTTTGACTGTTTTTCAGTTTTCTTTAAGTATGCAAAACACTTAAAAATCTCAGAAGAGAAACAGAAGTGGAAAATAAACAAGAAATACGGAAATGATTGTTCTTAGATCTTTTTAGAACAGCTAAGAAGCTATTCACACAAGTAACATCCACCATTTGCTTTCATACTGAGCTAGTTATATTTTCACAATTCTTAAAAGTAAAAAGAAAATAATAAAATTTTTTCCTCGTATGATTTTGAGAATTATTTCTGCTTTTAGTTCTGCTCAAAACTGCTCTAATTTCAGAGACAAAACACAGAATCAAAAAGCCTGCACCCATAAATCTGTCCACATATAATTACATGTCGGACACACTTGCAAAATCCCCTGTGATGGTTGGACATATTCCAACATGTTACACATATGCATAACCACAAGGCTACTGTAGTTAGAAAATGGGTGACAGATGGACCAAACGGGGCTCTTAAAGCCTTTTTTTCTAGCAAAGCTCTGCTGGGATTCAAAGCAAAGGACCACTCTGACAAAAACATGTTGGTAATAGCCCGGTCCCATGGAGCTGGGACAGGGCAGCAGCGGGGTTGAGGCAGAGACATTAGGACAGCTAGATGGGATGGATGCGTGAGTGGCTTGATGGAAAAGTAGTTTGGTTTCTGTGACTGGGGAGAGCAGGAGATGTCTGCTCAGATCCCAAGAGGTGTGGTCTTGGCCAGATGGTGTTTGTGACCCAACTGTGGCATCAGAGAAACAAACAAACATGTCTGACTGAAAAAGAAACTTCTATTTGGTCAGAATACCATGTATTTGGATAAGGTTGGATTGGAATAGAACACTGGCTGCTCTGGCATTTTAATAACTAACAGTTTAGACACTTAGATGATGACATTTCAATTAACTAATTACCCAGATTACAATGTCAACAAAAATTGATACATTTTTTTACATACACAAGTTCCGCCAGTAACCTTTATTGACTCGTTTTTTGTACGCCTGTACAAAAGTGTTCATTTGTCTATTTATTAAATAATATAGCAGCCAAAGAGTTTTGGAACTGAAAATGTTACTTATTTTTTTGATTTATGCTTTTTTGTTAAACTAGGATTAATTGTGATTGAATAATTACAGTTCCTGCAGTTAACATGATTAAAGTTTTAATCGAGTCCCACCTCTACACAATCTCTCTCAAAATCTGCTGAATTATGAGGATAAAATCCCCAAATAATAGGTTACAATATTCAGAACCAAACTTGATTGCTTTGATGAAGGTCTGTGGAATCAAACAAAAGATTTATTGAGTCAATTGAATTAACAGAATCTCAGCCTGGTACATCACATGCCAGTAACACTTGATCGGTCTAAAAAGGTATAAAGTTATTTGAGTCCATGCTGAGCTCATCCTGACAGGCACCAGTGCTTTGGCATCACACCTGCTTCATGGCTGCCATGGCAACTCCGGAAACTTTTCATGGAAAAAAAGAAAAACCTGTGGACTCTCACTTTCAGGAGTCACCAGCAAACAGAGCCCCATTACATAGTGCTTCCTTAAAAGTGCTGCTCCATGCTGCTCACAAGCTCTGATAAATAAATCAGTGCTCCACCACACACACTCGCACACACACACGCACACACACGCACACACACACACACACACACGCACACACGCACACCCGCACACCCGCACACACACACACACACGCACACACACACACACACACACACACACACACACACACACACACTGTCAACATCCTTCTTCCATTGCCCTCTGCAGTGATTTCACTCTTGTGAATAATGCATTAACTAAATGCTTATGTTGAATTATTAGGATGTTTTATTCAGGAGTGGGCCAGGGCTACCTCTTCTCTCCACATTAAGGACAGCTTTGGGGTGAGGTTGGTGGGGGTAAGGCGCCTAAGCCAGTGCAGTGGAACATGATTTGGATTAATTAGTAATGATGAGTGTAAGATGCTGGAAATGTTACATTAATGCAGACATGCTGGTTGAGGCCCGTGGAGCTTCCAGTGGTCCCATCTTAACTACAGCAGGAGAACGGGTGTATAGTTCAATCCTCAGGCCACCGGATCAACAAGCAGCTCCTCAGCATCAGACTCCTTCAGATGCACAGCAGACTGACATCCTCTCATTAACCTGGTGTGGATTCCACACTGCTGCAGTGAACCTTGATTACTGCAACGCTGTTTTCACTGGACTACCAAAAACAATCAAAGACAGATTCAGCTTCTTCAGAATGTCAGAGAGTCCTTACTGAAACAAAAAGAGATCAGTTCTCAGGTCCTTCACCAACTTCCTGTTGATCAAAGAAGAGTATTTAAAATCTCACTAATGGTTTACAAAGCATGAACTACAACTCTGATTTTCTCCAACACTATAAACCATTAAGACCTTTAAAGTCATCTGAATCAAACCTGATAATCGTTCCAAGAGTCAGCAGCTTTGTTTTTATGCAGTTCACAGTAACAGTGCTCCCACCCTGAGCTCTTTCACAGTGAGGTTAAGAACATTTTATTTGCTTCTGCTTACTCTTAACCTTAAAAAAGTTATTTTTGTTATGTTAATACAAAGTGCTTCTTTGTATCCACACTTTGGATTGTCTCAGGCTGAAAAGCCAATATAAATAAGCTGTGTTGCCTTAACATTATGAGCATCTGAGTTGTAGAACCTTGGTGTCCACTGAAGCTGCCCCGGAGTGTCCACTGGCCAAGACAGGACACCTCACAGCTGTTCTCCCTCCTGGAATGATCTTACAAACGTAGCTTTATTAATGAATACATCACAACATCCAGCCAACATAACAAGCGGATAGAATACATTACATCTGAATATTAGCCACACCCACTTACTTTGAAAAACTTCATATCTATAAGATGTAAAGTTTTCTTTTGATGCTTTAAAGACATAACTTAATATAATTTGACTATTTATTTTTCCCCTTCCTTCTTGATTATTAACAAAATTGTGTGAAAAAGAGTATTTTGTGTCAAAAGATTCTGTATGTACATCTGTGTGCCTGTGTGTAGAATACACTGACCTCAAGAGGAAAGGTTCACTGTACCAGGTTGTAGCTCTGTTGCTAATTTCCACCTGTACTCCCCGACACTCTGGACCCTTCTTATGGAACCTGAGAAAAAAACTAACAACAGCTGCTGTTAGGTCAATCGGAGTTGAAGCTAACGTCCTGGAAATGAATCTGATGACCATAAACTGTTCGCTCACATGTTACATGGTAAAGAATGTAGAGAATTCACTGCTTTAACTCCTGACTTACACTGTGAAATTGAAGGAAATGTTCAAAGAAGATTTGGTAATTATTGCCACAATATGAAATAGTTAAATGGGGCTACAGGCTACAGACAGCCATGGAAAATAATGAATGTCATTCAACCAAAACGCAGCACGGCGGTGATATGTGAGAGACTCTGTGGTGGATGCTCCTACCACCACCACATCGTGTTAGTATTTTTTTCTTTATTAGTATAGCTTAAAGTCTAAGTTTATTTCATTTAGACATACATTTTCTAATGGGTGCACAGTTTAGTTAATGTCTGTCTGGATGGTTTACTTAAACGTGTTTTTTGTTTGAGGCGCTACTGATATAAACCAACTGGAGGAGGAACCTGGATCAAACCATTTTCTGAAAGACTGAAGGGGGGGAGACTTCAAGTTGATTTTAATTTTGTCACTTAAATATTCACTTATTGTTTGTGCCAAGTTAAAGTTAGTTTGCTTTATTTGTTTCATAGGATGCTTTAGTTAATTTTGTATTTATTTGTTCTTTTGCTATGTCGTGCCTCAGGGCCGTGCAGAGGCCACTAAAGGGGCAGGTGCTCAAAAAAAAGGCCCATCTAACCACATTCTAGGACAGAATATTAACAAAGCCTCTCAGCTTTCAGAGTTTAATAAACAATGATAAATTACAAAATTGTGAGATATACAATCAAAGCTAAGGAAAATCTCTATATAGAGCATACAACTATGCATATGTAAGATATTTTATTAGTCATTTCTTTCTGCAGGTCTATTTTGTTATAGGAAAGTTTTACAATATTCAAACCCTCAATTTAGCAAGATATGTAAATCAGAGCTGGACCACCAGACATATTTTGTCTTTACAGAATTACACTATTAAAATATAAATAAGGGCACAATGCAACCTTTTAGTGACTGTAATCTATAAAAGATCTGCCTGTTTGCTGCAGTGGAGATGAAGACGGTCCATTCAGGAAAGCAGAGCTGCATCAAACTTTATCGTGGAACTGCAGAAAAACTGAAAAAATACAAAAGCAAAAATGTAATTGTTAATGCATGTCACCATGAGAAAAGCCTACTGAGTTTTGCTTAAAAAAACTTGTTTTAAAATTAAAATCACACATTTGTCTCATGAAGTGAATTTTTTATTTTTTATTTTTGCAAAACAAACTTATTGGTGCATGTCAGAAATCTTTTCTTGCTATTCTAAGTTTTTGTTTGACTCAAAGTTTTGCTTGTGATTCTCACATGACATCGTGGGCAGGGCCCAAAATCACAACAAAATATTTCTGATGTATGCAAATAAAAGTTTATGTTTGGCAAATAACTTTCTAAGTTCACAAGACAAAAATTTGTTATTTAATTTTAAAAAAGTTTTTTAAACAAAACGATTTGTTTTTTAAAAAATGAATCATTACAATTCCAAAAGTTTTGATTACAATTTTATTTTATGTAACTGAGGTTAGTTTTTTTCTTCCATTGAATAATTGGGGAAAAAAAATTTAACTTTATACTCTGCAAACCAGACCCTAAACTTTCTTAAAGTCTGGATTGAGTTTTATCCCCTTCATTAATGACACACTTTTATACATACATTATATCTATCATGGTAGTTCAGGGTGAATATTTTTAATTCTAAATGAATATCCTTGTTGGACTTTTATTTAAGTGTTATTCTCCTTCAATATATCTATTAAAGTAGCTTTTTGTTCTTTGTTTGTAGGTCAGTTTTGTTTGTGTTCTGTTAGAGTTCAGTTGACCTCAGTTAATTTGGATCCAAATTTGTTACTTATCCTTTGATTTATTCTTGCTTTAAGTCTTTATGCTTTGTTAATGATTTTCTGTGAAGAATTAAATTGAAACTTTTTTCTACTTTGAACATTTTTGGTCCTCGTTTGAGTCTGGTCCCTCACAGACCCTCAGGGGTCAGTTTCTCAGGTTGCACTACTTTCCCATCAGACTAAAAGCTACAGTTAGCAAAGAGTGTGACCCCACATGAGCTTTCAGACAGGAACACAATCTGCTGAATGTCTGATGGCCCGGAAACACGGCCGCTCCCTGATAAGCAGCGCGGAGCATTGGGACGTCCGACAGATGGTCAGCTGAAGTGGTGCATATGTTCCTCACTGGTTCGTTCACTAAGGACGACTAAAACACACAAACTCTACTTTAGGGTGATTTTACCTGTTTCCTCAGGAACATGACGTAGAAACAGTTTTTCAAAACAAAGAAAGAAGTGGCTTATTAAAATTAAATTTAACAGATGACTGTGGATTTAGATTCAGGACAAACAAGTGGACTGGAATTTGGAATTAAAAGAAAGAATTTATAATCAACACATTATGCTTTCATCAGAATACATT
Organism: Poecilia reticulata; assembly: GCF_904066995.2. Taxonomy (NCBI): domain Eukaryota; kingdom Metazoa; phylum Chordata; class Actinopteri; order Cyprinodontiformes; family Poeciliidae; genus Poecilia; species Poecilia reticulata. The sequence goes on from NC_088839.1 coordinate 2,968,600, forward strand.
TGGATTGAATAAAAACATTATTCTTGCTGGCTTGTTTCTGGTTCAGTGTTGACTGCACTGCTAAATGATTATCACATCACATGACTGTTAAAGGATGTTAAAGTGGGTGCTGGCAAAAACAGTGAGATGAGATCTGGAGGCAAAACATCAAAAGCATTCAAAGCAATACGATGATGTGAAGACAAAGAAACAGCGGCTGCGTTTTCAGGAAATATTTTGTTTGTTTTTTGGAAAGTGGTATTTTACTATATTCATAAGTCATGTTTATGGTTGATCGACTTTTGCCATTAGACTATTTTGGTTTGGTAAGAATAATGTACCACTTAAATAATATTCAATATCAGAATTTTTTGTATGATTTCACACAAACCAAACTCTTTATGATTAGTAAAGATGAAAAACTAACTATGTTAACTTCATATTCACATATGTTTATATATTTTGATACAATAGCTAAAATAAGCCTAAAGTTAAAAGTTAAAATAAAGCAAATAATGTCAAGTTAAAGTAGTAGAAGAATGTAGCAGAGTAAGGAGAACTGGTCATCTTTAGCTTCGTACCGTTGACCTACCCTTCTTGCTTTTGTCATTAGCCAAAAGCTAGGTCATGTATTAAAACTGTAATTCTGTCTCAGAGACTCTTTGTCAGAAACCTGCAGGAGGAGCCAGGTGAACAGTCCAGTGTGGCAGCTCTACTGCTCTGTTGTTATTTGACGCTCCTGTATGGCAGCCTCATACAGACATGTCATACTACAAACACACACGTGTGTTTTCTTTGGAGGTGTTAATGTGTCAGAGGTTGTACACACAGCTCTGCCTGAGAAATGGAGAAGTGAGCTGATTCCAGAGACGACTAGCTTTGTAACATGATGCAAAGATGGGAATCAGAAAGCAACACATGAAGCCCAATGGGAGGCCTGAGGGTGAGACACATGTAGTGATTCATGCTGCCCCAAACAACTGAAGTCATGAAAAAGACAAGTAAAATTCAGAAAATTGCATTTTGATTTTGATGAACATTTATTTCTTTATGCAGTATACACAAGGGGAGACCAGGTCACAGCTCTCAGTCATAATTTCCACCCGTAGTCCCAGTACCAACATTGAAAACCTAAAAGTAAAAAAATTCAGATTGTGTTGCATAAGCTGCAAGTTACATTAGTACATAAAAAATAATACTGTTATTGTATTCAAACAAATAATACTGTAATACAAATAATATTCCCATTGTTATTTGAGTGTTTTGTTAGTTGCTGAATATAAGTTTCTAGCAGCTGTACATCCTGTTCTTCACTGCTTGACACATTTTATGTACATATAAGTCAACTTTATACAGCAGCTTTCACAGATAAAACCAAAACATTTTCTGTAGATTCAAACATAGTTTGCTAATCTAAACCATGAAGTGTATGCACTAAAGCCAGGATTCACATTTTTCAAAAGTGAATCCAAATGTGATCTTGCATTTTCTCCCATTGACTTGGATTTTTCCAGCTGATCAGCGAACAGAAAGAGACATATAATCTATTGTCATTAGCACACTGAGCAGCGAGTACAGGAGGATGATTGACAACACCAAGTCATTTCTCCTGCCTATGGTTCTTGGTGTATTAGTGCTGATCGTTACAGCACTCAGAGGCAGAAGATCTTGATTGTTTTCACTAATGATCTGTCTCATACTACTTGCAGCACAAAAGGACATTTCCATCAAATATTAAAAAAAATAATTTTTTATAAAAGTTACACACTGCAGCTTTAAATGGTGTAAAATGAACAAGTTTCCTAAAAAAAGTTTTTTATTTAAGTTTCCTTGTCCTTTAAGAGATAAAATTAATTAAAGGAGCTCTTACTTCCTGCTGCACTGTTATTTAGAACTTTATGGCTTCTGAACTTTATCAAGCATATGAGATTAGAGCCTCTAGTGTACATCTATCCAAATACAGGCAGGAAATGGTGTTTGATCCCACAAAGCAAAGGGAGGTCGTGTCTTGTTGTAGTTGATTAAAACGGACAGTTACCTGATCATCTTTATTCTGCTGGGGCTAACACTTTGATATTTTCTTGTTCATCATTTTAATTTTTGCTGACATAAGCAGCACTACAAGGACATTGCATCATGTATATCACATGAGCGGAGGGCGAGTGATCATAACACACTCATGGGATACCTCTCTCCTTTCTGGGCTTAACAAGAATGTACACATTTTATGTAACAATTATTCTCATTTAGAGGGAGACATATGTGACTTTGTTCAAACTGAATGTGATGCACCTGCCTGATTATCTGACTTATAAATACTCTTCTCGATTTGAAAGTATCAGCCAAAGCTTTAAGATATACTTACACATATAAATATAAACCAAAAACAAAATTCTAAATTATGCACACCCAACATAATCTTAGAAAAACATCTAAATAATCAAATTCACTGCTGAGACAGGCAGCCCACAGCTGAAACTAGAATACTCCAAAAACACTGCTGGCAAAACAAACAACATTACAGGGAATCAGTGTAGAAAAGAAAGAGGTTTACTCACTAAACCTCATCCATGGAAGTTTGTTCCACAAATGTGGACCTGCTCTGTGCTGTTGAACTCGACTGAACCCAAATGTCCCCTCAGATAATAAGTACTCTGTGGCTGAGGATTTTTCTTTTCAAGTCTTTTTTGTCCAATTCAAGTCTCAGTTTTTCTCCTTTATTTTCAGATGACTGATTTCAATCGAGTCATGTGTCATTCCTTCTTGTGCTCCTTTTCATCCAGTTTTCAAGAGCTCAAGCAGTCACACTTAGAGAAGACACAAACCTGACAGCTAACAGAAAAAGTTAACCTGAGGATGAAAGAAGATGCAATCCAAAATGTTTCATGTTTCTGTGTCAGCTGATTTCCAATCCCTGATTTTGTGAATTTCTTATCTAACAGAGATTGCTCAAATAAATTGGTGATGTAGATTTTTTTCCAATATAATATAATATAATATGAACTATTTCCACTGTTTGTGGTAAAATAAAACAGGGCTTTTTAAAATTATTTTTGATTTGTCAGCAAAAATGTACTTTTTAAAGTGGCGAGGTACTTTGATTTGAACTTGGCTTCTACATGAACCTCTTGACTTCCACCACAGAACCTTCAGGACAGACAACATGTGGGTTCTACCGGCCCTCCATTTTAACCCTGATGTCCAGAATGACCCTTTTTAGAAAGTCTTTTTATTGTCTGTTTAAAAATAAAGATAAATGACAATATGTTGATGTGTGTAGAGAATCCTGCATTGAGCTCAGAATATCTGCTTTTCTTGACCTCTCGATCTGTGCATTGTGCACCAACACAGTGATGTAAATGAGCTTTAGAGCTGAATGGTTTTACTCCATAGGCTGCGTTCTTCTTTCATCCACTGATTCCTCCTTCAGTTTTTCTGTTAGCTGTCAGCCATCTATCCTTTCATGTGTCTGAAAGCCTGTTTGTTTGCTGTGCTGCTGCTGTGTTTGTGTGCATGGTGTTGGTGTCACTGAGGACTCTGAAGAGACCCAAACCTTTCAAGGGCCCACGGCACCTCTGTTCAAAGGTCTCCATTACCTTCTCTCTGAGCTTTGGTTTCTATCGTATGATGTTTTTCTTCTTCCTCCGTCCTTTTCTTTTGTGGCTTCTCTCCTGGGGTCCCGGTGCCCTTTTCCCTCCATCCCTCACCTATCAGCTATACCAAGACTGAACCACAGCTGCCTCCATCTCCCACAGGCATAAACTTCAAGCACATCATGGCTCTGACAGGCTGCAATAAGGTGCTGGCCACCAGCAGAACCTGATTAAATGGACCCGGATCAGACTTGGCTATAAATGAGAGCTGACGGTCCCACTTCGCTGCTCTAGTTCAAGTTAAATTAGATCATCGAATGCTGGTTGTGTGCGAATGTACTACATTTATTTATGTATTTAAATGTTTTAGTTAAACCAGTGTTTCTCAACCTTCTTTGGGCCAGCGCCCCCCTAGCCTTTATCCAGGTCCCTCACCGCCCCCCACCAAAGAATTTATAGGTTACTTTTCTCTGACTATGATTTTATTAATATTACTATCACTATTGTAGATGTTTTGATTTGTATGCTTGTTTCTGTATTTATCATCAAAAATTATTTCCCAGAGATCAAAAAAACCATGTGAATAGAAATTATTTTCACAGGTGTCTACAAAAATGCAATGACTGGACATTCAACTTAAAATTGGTAGGCCTAACAGCAGCCAATCAGAGTGGAAAAAATATTCTTATTCTTTGCCATTTTCTAGTTGTTAAATATTCCACAAAATAACCAGATAAAAGATGTTCAACATGCCAGTTTAAACTTTGAACTATTTGCTAAACAACTGAGCTCTGCAACATTAAAACATGGATAGAACTGTAACTACATTAATCATAACTCTTCTCCTCTTCAGTGTTTGTCAGTTTCTGGTGGTGCAGCTCTGTGCTGCCTTCAGGAGAATGGGACATCAGAGTATCATCCATAAAACTTCACCCACATGGCATTTAATGTGCAAACCAGAGCTTTCAGTGGAAAAACTAAAGTTCCAGGTCCTTTTAATGCCATACAAATATGAGACAGAAACATGGATTATATCTTTATATAGATCTATTGATTTGTAGATTAATAGTTTTACTGGACAGAAATTACAAAGAACAAATTTGGTTCTTAATCAAATCCTAATGAGTCAAATTGAAAGTGTCATGGAGTCATCAGCCTCATGACATTAACACTGACATGAAAAATAATATTGAAAAAATAAATATATCAAATCTAATTAAAAACATAAATAAGTTATAAGTTCTTTACTGTTATGGTCTGTAAGATATATTTATTCTCAGTACTAGATGTGGTCTCAACAAACCATTTCAACAATACTATTTTACCTTGTATGTGGAAATAGTGTCTGTTTATTTTTACCATACAGTCCTCTGTATTAATTATTGCTCAAAAGGTCTTGCCATACCAGTTTATTCCTCTGTATTTACTTTAGTTTCTTAGTTAATTCTTGCATTTTGTTCTTCATTCATTTCCATTTAGTTTCATTTGATTAGTATTATCCTCTCTTGGTTTATTGCTATGTCCACTTTACTTTCTTTCCTGTTGCTACATTTATTTTATCATTTATTGACCACCAGTAATCTTCACTCATCACCTGCTGCACCGCCTAATCGTCATGTGTTTCACATCATGTGTTGATTTTTCACTGTTCAGCGTCAGATTCTCTGTTTTTATGCTATAATTCACATCTAGTTCGTCGCTCCGTTTTATGTCCCGCTTCTCCTGTATCAGAGTTTTGCGCAATGTGCGCTGCGGTTTGTTTTTTTTAACACCCTAAGGTGCAGGGAAACGGGGAAAAGGCAGACTGACAGAAACCTTTTAAAACAACGGAAACAATTTCGGTATTCTGATTACTGAAATTGTAAAGTGTTGTGGTACCGTTGTTCCATCAAACCCGTTTCATGTCGGACCACTTACAGCACCGGTGTTGACGCTATAAAATGAACGCTCTCTATCGTGGTATCACCCATGGAGGGATTTCTTTATTTAAATGGGCTCATTTTTTCAGAGGGATACACAGTGAGGGTATCGTAATTTTAGTAATTACATGTTTATAAGAGCGATTTTCTGTTGTCCTTCCATGGAAGCGGGCAGCTTTCAAACGGAAATAAAACACTTTTTAATATAAGTAGCTGCTTTGACATGATCACAGAACTGCCAAAACATATGTACAAAAATACTAGACAAGGCGAATCACAGCAACGTCATCAGCCGGTGAAACGCTGAACTGATGCGGTGAAGCTACCAGTAGCAGGAGAACAGAGCTACGCCAGGAAGCTACAAACACTGAATAGAAGAAGAGCTGCCATCGATACAGTTGCAGCCAAGCATGGTTTAATGTTACACAATACATTTTTACCAAGTTGCTCAAAGTCTAATCTGGTATTGTGCATTTAAGGTGTAAAGTTTACCTTCGACCAAACGCCCCCCAAAGGCATCCCAGCGCCCCCCTTTTGTAAAATGTTCTGCCAGCGCCCCCTGCCGTCCTCTGAACGCCCCCTGGGGGAGGTACCGGCCACGTTGAGAACCGCTAATTTAAACCCTGGAGTTACTTTTATTATTTGAGGAAAAAAGCAAAACTATTACTGTTTAATATAAAATAGTTGAACATGATTGGTCTGGCATGGATGCTGTCACAGCTTTGGCTTGGCATTGAGCTGAACAAAGCTTGTCTGGTCAAAAGTTACCAGTGTGAACATTTAGTGAATATTTTGTTCAGACAATTCATAAATGAATTTGCAGTGTCTGTTGGTGAAATCTTTCCATCATGCAGTCATGAGTTTAAGTGACTTAAAATTAACTAGGGGATCACAGCACAGTTATGACTAAAATTTGCCAAACTATTGCAGCTTGCCGTTTTACTCTGCTTGAAAGGGAAACTTCATTTATGAAGGTGCTGAGGAAACGGAAAGTAGCAGAGAGAGGGGAGGGAACAGAACGGGGATTTAGAGATGAAGGGGTAAAATCGTGGGGAAGTTTTCTCAATCAGCATCTTTTTCAGTTCTCGAAAACTAGGGCAGAACATTAATTGTCCCAAAATACCCCTAACAACACCCACCTAAACAGACACACACCTACACATCACCCTGAAGGTGCTTTGTAATCTACAGGGACACAATGGATCAAGGGGTGTTGGGTTGTTGGGGGGTTTGGGATTTACACCTCCAGGGATTATGTGAGAATGAACAAAAACCATCTCATCTTTTAGAACTGAGATCCCATTGCATATTGATGATTCTGCAGGAAAGGTTTGGTAAACAAAATTTATTTATGCAACAATTTTTAGACATGTTGGACTTTTGCAGATGCTGTTTTGCACTACAAACCTGATTTCCTGGTTAAAAAGCAGAACCTGATTACATCGTCCCAAATATATATATCGTCCCAAATATATATATATATATATATATATATATATATATATATATATATATATATATATATATATATATATATATATATATATATATATATATATATATATATATATATATATATATATATATATATAAATAGCTGACTGTATAGCTCAATAGGTAAGTCACCAGTCTTCCACCCGGGAGACCCGGGTTCGAGGCCAGGCTGGGGCAAAAAGTTACAACGGTGACATTGAGCTGTCAGTGTGGGTCCTTAGGCAAGACCCTTGGAGCTATATAGCCTACCTCATACCATGAGAGACACAAATAAGCACGACATGCCGGCTCAGACGTCGCCCGGTCAAACAAGACGGAAATGGGCGAGAGGTGAAAACATGGATCTGTTGGAATGCTACTACTCAAGTAATCCTAGTCAGAGGGGCTACATGCAAAGACTGTGGGAGGAATGGTTAGCTCGACATCCCCAGTCAACACTAACTGCCAAACAACTAGTAGCTCAGTGTTCCAACATCCGCAAACGGCAACTGCTGTCACAACTTGAGATTGACGAGGTACGACACAAGTGCTACGGGAAGGAGCCAGGATGCCAGGTCAGAAGGGAGTCAACTACAACTCCCCACCCAGAGACTGGGTATGTAGCCCCAGTAATGAACGAACCATCTGAGCTGAACGAGGCAGCAACTGACCTGAGAGAGAGAATCATGGCCCGAATGAACACCAGACGACCCCGACGCCAATTACAACGGCTGAGTGAAGTACCATCAGAAAGTCTCATTGAAGATGTGAATGCAGCATTGAGAACGATCCCTACCAACACCATAACAGAAACCAATGAGCTGATATACAACTCAGCATCAGTGATCCTTGAGATGCTTGGTTATAAGAGCAACCATGAGACCCAATACCCACCATGGAAAAGACGGTTAGAGGCTAAGATCAAGATCACAAGGAGGGAAGTGAGTCAACAGAGCTCCAAAGGGGTGCAATGAAAAGATCAGTACCCAAGAAGTACAGCCAGATGCCCATACCTGAAGCACTCGAAACTGCCAAACAAAGGCTCCAAGCCTTGGCCAGCCGCCTAAAGAGATACACGAGAGAGAATGAAGCCAGGAGGATTAACCGGCTCTTCGCCACCCAACCAGCCAAAGTGTACTCTCAATGGCAGGGTAATAACAATAGCACAACAGCAATGCACAGTGGCTAACCTCTCTACGAGAGGACCACAGCAACCTCCCGGAACAAGCCCCGGTAACCATCACTGTGGCAGATGTCCAAGACAGAGTCTCGGGTATGAAAAACTGGACAGCACCAGGACCTGACATGATCCATGCCTACTGGCTTAAGAAACTCACTGCCCTCCATGAGCGACTGGCAGCTCAACTGAACCAGCTGCTACAAAATGGGACTCACCCTGAATGGTTAACTGAAGGGCGAACAATCCTGATACAGAAGGAACCCTCGAAGGGTTCAGTCCCATCCAACTATCGGCCAATAACCTGTCTCTCTACAACATGGAAGCTCATGTCAGGCATCATAGCGGCTAAGATAAGCGGGCACATGGATAAATACATGAGCAAGGCACAGAAGGGCATAGGCATAAATAGCAGAGGAGCCAAACACCAACTCCTTGTAGACCACACAGTCGCCCGAGACTGCAAAACCCGACACACCAACCTGTGTACCGCTTGGATTGATTACAAGAAAGCCTATGACTCAATGCCACACTCATCATTGAATGCTTAGAGATGTACAACATCAATAGGACTCTAAGAGCCTTCATTGCAAACTCGATGGGGCTGTGGAAAACCACCCTTGAAGCCAACTGCAAACCACTTGCACAAGTGTCCATCAAATGTGGCATATACCAAGGAGATGCTCTGTCCCCACTGCTGTTCTGCATAGGCCTGAACCCTCTCAGCCAAATCATCAACAAGACTGGCTACGGATACCGACTCAAGAATGGGGCCACGATCAGTCACCTCCTCTACATGGATGACATCAAGCTGTACGCCAAGAGCGAGCGAGACATCGACTCACTGATCCACACCACCAGGATCTACAGCACTGACATTGGGATGTCATTCGGACTAGAGAAGTGTGGTCGAATGGTTACAAAGAGAGGAAGGTCGCCCACACAGAAGGGGTCTCACTCCAGAAGGAACAATAGCAGACATAGAGCACAGCTACAAGTACCTGGGAATACCACAAGCAAATGGCAACCTCAATGAGGTCACAAGGAAAGGAGCCACAGCCAAATACTCCAACGAATAAGGCAAGTCCTGAGAAGCCAGCTCAATGGCAAGAACAAGATCCGTGCAATAAACAGCTATGCCTTACCAGTAATCAGATACCCTGCCGGAATAATTAGCTGGCCAATGGAAGAGATGAAGGCCACGGATGTTAAGACTAGGAAGCTACTAACCATGCATGGAGGATTCCACCCCAAATCCAGCACCCTGAGACTGTACACGAGCCGTAAGGAAGGAGGCAGAGGACTAGTGAGTGTGAGAGCCACTGTCCAGGATGAAACATCCAAGATCCATAAATACATCAAGGACGATGTGCTCAGCGAATGTCTCAGGCAATGGGGAACAGAAGACAAGGTGCTGGAAGTACCATCATGGGAGGACAGCCCCTACATGGGATGTACCACCGACAAATAACTGAAGTGGCTGATGTCAGGAAAACCTACCAATGGCTGGAGAAAGCTGGACTCAAGGACAGCACAGAGGCTCTCATCCTGGCCGCCCAGGAACAGGCCCTAAACACCAGAGCAATAGAGGCTCAGATCTACCACACCAGAGAAGACCCAAGGTGTAGGTTGTGCAAGGAGGCCCCTGAGACAGTCCAGCACATAATAGCAGGGTGCAAGATGCTGGCAGGGAAATCGTACATGGAACGACATAACAAGTGGCAGGCATAGTGTACAGGAACATCTGTGCAGAATATGGACTGGAAGCCCCGAGATCAAAGTGGGAACACCCCAAAAGTGGTGGAGAATGACCGAGCTAAGATCCTGTGGGACTTCCAGATCCAGACAGACAAGATGGTAATGGCGAACCAACCGGACATTGTGGTGGTGGATAAAGAACAGAGGAAAGCCGTTGTGGTGGATGTAGCAATACCAAGTGATTACAACATCAGGAAAAAGGAGCATGAGAAATTGGAGAAGTACCAGGGCCTCAGGGAGGAACTGGAAAAGACCTGGAAGGTGAAGACCACAGTGGTGCCTGTGGTCATCGGGGCCCTCGGGGCAGTCACCCCCAAACTGGAGCAGTGGCTACAACAGATCCCAGGAACAACATCAGACATCTCAGTCCAGAAATGTGCAGTTCTAGGCACAGCCAAGATACTGCGCAGAACCCTCAAGCTCCCAGGCCTCTGGTAGAGGACCCGAGCTCAAAGGATGAAACAGACCACCCGAGGAGGGTGAGAAGGGAATTTTTATATATATATATATATATATATATATATATATATATATATATATATATATATATATATATATATATATATATATTGAATGCCTCACAAAACCTTGATGTGTACAATGTAAATTACAAGATGTTTGCACATAAGATATGTGCTCAAAACATGTAAGTGATAACAGCATGCATACAATTCATATTTGTGGGGTTGAGCTTCGGCAGTGATGTCTCCAGCGCATTGAATGATGGGTTGAGTTATTGCTTGCATCTCTAATGCAATGTCAATATTCAGTTCTACTGACAGAGCTTCCTTCCTTTTGTTGTGAAAAAAATCACTTACAGTGGGAAAAAAAATGTGACTGAACTTTTTTGGATTTGTGACTCTTTAAATCGTATTTTGGTACCAGAAATTGACACTGTGGAGCTACAGAAGGTCTGAAGGTGGGCTATTAAAAAAAACAAAACAACTGTTTTTCCAGTACTCAGTACTCATTCAACTTATATATATTTTACCCTGATTGGCAGAAAGCCATCAATTACAGTAAAATATGTCTGCATGACTTTTTCTCATATACTTCAGGTTCCTTGTTACCAGAGATAAATTTTACGTCATCACATTATCTGACTGATCTAATACACCTTGTTGACTAATTTCCCTTGCAAACACAGCACAACATAGAAAATGGAGGGAGAGGTGGCCGCTCGGTCTCTCACTATTTTGCTCCAGGTGACTTCCTGAATTCCTCTAATGAGATCTGTGTGAGTGTGCGAGGAAGCTGGAGGAAAGGTCATGTCCCCTTTAAGGCCGGCAGAGTAATCAGACTGTTTCCAACAGATAAGAAGCCAATGGCAGTACAGAGGTAGGAACTGCCAGCCGGCATGGACTGAAAACCCCAGAGCTTATCCATGATTGGCGCTTTCAACTGCACAGGTCTATGCCGAACTTCAGTTTGACCATTTTTAGGAATTGTTTGCTTCCTACTAACAGTTAAATTGTTTTTCTAATCTAATTTAAGGCATTTTTAGAGGAGTTTATCAGACTTCATGGTTGCTAAAAGTTTTTTTAGTGCGTGTGCATGTTTATCCTTCAGGAGGATAAACGTTTTTATCGTTTAAGGTTAATCATTGAAAGAAAGATTTTTTTTCTGCGGTCTTTCATGTTACTAATTAAACTTGACCAATGATCAGACTTCTGTGTGAATGGATTCCAGCCCCATAGTGACCCACACGCAGGTGAAGAATGTAGACGGCACACAGCAGCGCTCTGTTTGTGTAAGTAGTAATGGTTGCCACCGTCTATGGATAAATATTAAAGTTAAGACGAAGGAAACTGACAAAAAGAAAAGCACAGCTAACAGCAGCAGCCTTTAGTGGAGCACTGTCTGCAGCTTCTGGACAGAAGACAGTTTGGATGTGGAGTCGGCGCTCAGAGTGGTGGGACTGGGATGTGATGCCATTTTAAATGTTTTCTTTAGCTGTTGGCAGAAAATTGTCACAATTAAACGAAATGAATGTGTTAAAACCTCTTTCTATTGTGTTTTACTAGGTGATGGAGTTATTACAATATTCTAACTTATTGAATTGGTCTGTATGTATATTTGTCAGGAACTTTAATTTCTTTGTTTTGTGAATGTGCTTGCTAAATCGTTATGCAAATAAACTAAATTCAACTGCATTGAACTAAAACCATAAAAATGCATGTGGAAAAACTGTTGACATCTGATTTTATTGTTTTAATCATTTCAGTGAGCTGGGGGCTGGACTATGCTATTTACAGAATTAACTAATTTATTCAGGAGATTCAGTGAATGCTACTTAATGTTGTCTCTGGGTGGTTTGTGTTTAAACTGCTAAATAATTCTAAAAATAGCCTTAAATTCTTGAATGACCTCTGAAGGTGAACTGAGTCAAGTTGTCCTCAGTCCATTTATACTGTCTTCATACACGTGTGTTTAACACCAGCAGAATGAGATCAGATCACCCATGATTGACTCTGAGATAATGTACAGATTATCTCACAGTCAATGACAGCACAATGCTCTGTGCTGTCATTGCACAGAGTATTATGCAATCTTTGTAACGGATATTGATCCATTACAATCAATATGCTGATATTTAGATCAGAATCTGCCAACCAAAGTATTTCTTTGATGAAGCAGAAACTGGAAGGTTATCAGGTTCTGGATTCTTATCGGATTAGACTACACTGTAGACTACACAAATAAGACTATTTGGATATTAATGTTTAACGCAGGGAGTTTTGTTCTAATCTAGAAATGGTAAAACATTTTCTGATTCCACAGACCTTTCTATGAAGCATTTAGAATCTCTAGACTTCACTGCTGTTCATCAAAATTGTCAAGAAGTGGTGGTGAGGCAGAAATGCTGGCAGGATCCAGGTTGTAGAGAAGATGATCAATTTAATGATGAACTCAGCTCAAACAGTCCAAAGAAGTAGGCAGCACAGTGATAGGTAACAGAGCCAACCCTGGTAGCAAATGACTGAAGCACAAGAGCTGACGCAGACACAGGACTTAAGCCAGTTTTACTGTGACAACTAACACACTCAGAACTACACAGTTCAACTGAGATGACTGAACGACCGCAATCTGACTTGCGACCCGACAAGGAACACAGACAACAGGTGGGACTAAATACACAGGGAGGGTAATCACAGGAACGAGACACAGCTAGGAACTAATCAGGGATGAGACAGGACAACACAGAAACTCACAGGAAACACAGATCTAATACAACACAGAAAAACCTAAACTAAGCATACAAAGAACTCAAATCACCACAAAAATCACAAAAACACAATGCTGATGTGGAGTTATGATGGTAAAATTACTCTCACTGCCACACACACATACATGCATAAACACGCATGCAAACAGATAAATGAATAAAATTACAATAAAATGATAGAAAAACATCACTCAAATGTAAAAAGTAAATCATTTATTACAGTAACTGTGCATCGGCTTGTGCACTGAAGGACAGGAAATGCCTGTAATCTGCTGGGTCAGATGAACTGATTAACTCCAAATAGGTCAGGTTTGATGATTTTTAATGTGTACATGAATAGCTGTGCAAATAGTGGAACAATGTCAGCTTTGAGTCTGCTGGAGAACATTGCCAATGGAAGGGTTCAGAGGGAGTGTGTGTTCAGAGATCACATTGATCTGCTGGGAGTGATCGTCCTGGATCTCTGCTCAGAACGAGCCCCTGCTTTAAAGAAGGAGCCGAGTGTAAACGGTGCAGCTGAAGATGCTGACAGATGTCCCTCTGTCCTGTCATGCCACTTTGTGAATGTGTCTTTATGAATAGAAAGTAAATCTGTTGTGTAAATGTGGAACTTATAAAAGTGCTTATTGACTACATAGTGGCACATTGGCCTGGTACAACACATGAAAACTCCATGTGAAATAAACGTCCACATTCCCCACTCACCACAATGTCTGACATGCTGTCTGTCTTTAAACCCCAGCTGAATGCTCTGCTGTTCAACAAGCATGTCCTCTTAGATTAATCAACACTCTCTTTCTTGTTTTCTTTTATTCTAATTGTTGTTGTTTCTATTTATTTTGAGGTGACCTTGTGTTCCCTACCTTTTAAATAAAATATATAAAGTATTATTATAAGAACTACTTAAGCAGGGACCGTTTCCATGGTCATTGGGACGCTTGGTGGCAGCCTTCCAGGTATTTATACTAATATAGATATGTATGTATGGGTGGCGACAGGGCGGACTAGCAGCTGTGCTCTATTTCACTCAGATTGGGTTTTATAAAGGAAAGCTGCGCAGCCACACACCTGCACACGGTTTTATACATCTGAATTTTTGGTAACACTTTATTTGACAAGGTGTGCATAACACCTGCATGAAGATGAAGGAGTTTTCATGAATGTTTACGACTGCTGTCATGAAGTGTCATTTGGTAAATAATGACACTTTCAATGCAACGTTGCATTAAAACTTGTATTAAAAGTTCATGAAAATGGTGACCTTTGCATTATAAGTGTCATTATTTACCGAATGACACTTCATGACAACAGAGGTAATCATTCACAAAGACTCCTTCATCTTCATAACAAGTGTTATGTCATGTTTATGACAGTGTCACGTCTGTCTTATGGATACTGTTGAGGGACAATGACTATTTTTAGTGTTTAACACAGTTTAAACCTTTTAGAACAAATTTCTTAATTTTGAACAGGTTTCTGTTAGTGATTTGAAACTAAAACTATTGCTGGGTAAGTATTGAATAGAAATCTGCAGGAGAGTTTCTGCTCAAACCCCTGGGGTCTTATCATTAAAGACAGGAGGTCATAAATTAACATATGCAGGAAGGTGGTGGACAGCATCACTTGAATTACTGTGAGAAAGGGAACTTTGGTCGGTTCACGTAACCAGGATGAGAAGTCTTCCAAAACTAACATCTGACATGGTGCAAAAACTGAATATAACATAAAATGTTTTAAATCACTAACATTTAATTTGTAAGATACTTTTTATTATTAATAACATGTTTTGACTGAAAATTGTATTATCTTGTTTTAGAATTAATTTAGTAATGATGATGTATTTGAAATGGTATTATTTTTGACTATATTAGAATCAAATGAAAATATTTGTTTAGTATTAGAAAGTACTTAAGTTTATGGTAATGAATGTCTTATTCTATTTTGAATATTAGGTTAGAAACAGGAATTGTACTCCATTATTTCTGTTGATATTATCTTTGCTTTTGTTTGATATCAGGATAAACTTTGGAGATGCTGATGCAGAAGAACAAATTGGGTTTTGGAGATAACTTTTCATTGAATTAAAATGCAGTATTAAAGGTTTGTTCCTGGCAGAGCAGAAGAGAAACCAGAATTTCACAGCTACTTGTGAGGTTCCTGCATCTGTTTCTCTTTGCCCAGATGGCTGTAGAGCAGGATAGTGTTAAGAAAATACATTTAAAATAAGTTAGTTTTAGAATTTATCATGACTTGATTGAAATAACCTAATTATAGTTTTAAAATTTATAACATATTCTGGCCTATTGATCTTTATTTTACGGTAGTTAAAGCAGATTGTTTGTTAAGATCTCTGATCTGCCATTTGTCTGTCTGGGAAACAATCAGTAGGAAGTTCTAGCTTTTCACACTGATCTGTGAAAGCCATAAACCACCATGAATTCGGAGAGTCTGCTTCCACCTTATTTAACAAAAGGAGCAACTGGTGTTTGATCTTGTGAACAAATCGCAGGGATTTTCTAAATTCAAAAAGGGCCAGAGAATGCAGAGATGCATTCCAGTTGGTCAAGTCGAGATACGCCTTATTTGAATACATTAAGAGGAAAAACACGTATAAAAGTTTGTGCACACGGGAAATAATGAAGACAAAGATGATTTTAGTTTTACTTCTGCACCAGCTCTTTCTCCAAGGACGTCCTTGATATTTCTCTGTCTTCTTGTCTCAGGTAACAATGTTTGTATCTGTGTTTCTCCAGTTTCCTGTTCTATCTTATATTTTCTTCTGATTGGATTAAATTCTGTAATTTTGTGACGTCAACACGCATTGTTGTGTTTCTGTCCTCACACGTGGCCATGTGAGAAAACCCGGGATCAACAGGAAGAATCAGAGCCAGATTTTTTTTGCTAAATTTAATTGTGTAAATAATTCTTCCTTAATAATACCCTGACAAATAAAGTGTTACTGATTTTTTTGTGTGCCACAAATTTCTAAATTTGTTAGTACGCCAACTTTTAGTGTGAAAGAAAACCTTGCTTAGCTCTAATTGTGCATAAGCTGGAACTCACCAAGTAGCTGAAGGTGCCCTGGGTGGCATGCATGTTGAGCTTTATTGAAACAAACAGCAGAGCTCTTCATAACATCACATTTTCCTAATTATTTTTACTGTTTTAATTACATGTTTGAAATGCATTAGTGTCAGGATATTTTTTGTTTATCTATGTCTGTGTTAAAATGAAAAGCCAATAAAAACATGTCATACATTTTAAAAGCTTATATTAGCCGAGGTCATAACACAACCAGGCCATATAATGTGCTATAGCAACCAATCTAATTAGACTCTTTCACAGCCTCACAGTTTGGCCTTCACTGTTTTCAGGGAGTGCTCATTCACACTATTATGACTTGTTTGCTTTAGTCTTTCAGACACTAAAGAAATTCAGGAATCATTTTGGAGAGTAGAATATGATACTTGACTATCCATCCATCCATCCATCCATCCATCCATTTTCTTACACCCTTGTCCCTTAGTGGGGTCGGGAGGGTTGCTGGTGCCTATCTCCAGCTAACGTTCCGGGTGAGAGGGAGAGGTGGGATACACCCTGGACAGGTCACCAGTCTGTCACAGGGCAACACAGACGCACAGGACAAACAACCATGCACACACACTCTCACATAGGGACAATTTGAAGAGGCCAATTAACCTGACAGTCATGTTTTTGGACTGTGGGAGGAAACCGGAGTACCCGGAGAAAACCCACGCATGCACAGGGAGAACATGCAAACTCCATGCAGAAATACCGGGGCCGGGAATCGAACCCAGAACCTTCTTGCTGCAAGGCAACAGCTCTACCAACTGCGCCACTGTGCAGCCCCGATACCTGACTAAGTCAAGGAAAAAATGCTTTCATGATTCAGGCGAAGGCGTCTGCGCCCCTGTACATATTGAACTGTAACCCCATCTTTGTAAATGTTAAATAAAAATCCCAGAGTGTGAAAAATACTCTTTTATCAGCAGTGCTCAGTGCCTCTCTTGGGGTCCCAGCTGTTCCACTCCAGTAAAACTGCAGCTGTGTGCAGCCTCTCTGTTTAATCTATGGCAAAGTCAGTGTAGTCAGTCCTCAAATTTATGCTAAGACACATGAAAAGGCTACATTAACCAACTGTCCAGTGTCTGCCAATGAATTAAACACTCACACACACTAACTCAGCACACTGACACAGTCATTTCTGAACTTATCTAAAGCAGTCTCCCTCTATTGTAGAAAATACCATCAATATCTGTTTGTAAACAAACTGAATGAATTTGTGAAGCCATTTATCAGCAAAGAAAGACATTGAATATTGCTGAAGTTATTGACAATCAATGTGCAGATGTCAAATTGGATCGAGCTAGCAGCTTGCTGCCGTTAGTCAGCAAATGTGAATATCAGCTAGGCCTGTCGTGACAAACGATAAATCAATTAATCGCACAATAAATTAAACCTATTGACCTAATTTTAATTATCGGCTTTATCATCTCTTCTTGCCTTTTTTTCTTTCTGTTGATAACACTGAATGAAAAAAGGCTAAACTCCGGTGCTCTCCACTGACCCTCCCTTCCTCATTTCCTTAGTGTAATGTCCAGCGCACATTACACGAGTTGTCGGCCCATTTTCAAAACCTGAGAGACACATTAGCCGACAGAAATCCTAGGTATAACGGTTCGATCGGGTTCAGCCGTGAGGTGTCCAGCCACATGGGCACAAAATAATGGCTACAAGTCCAGTTAACTAATTTTAAAATCAGGCATTAATCAACGCTTTACTAGAATCTACCTGTGATGCATGTGGCTAGAGTCGGCGTAAAATCCTGACTGAATGAAATACCTTTCCACTCTCCTCCCCTCCTCCTTGGGCTCTGGGTGAAACAATTTTAACTTTAGGTGAGGGTTTTAAATTTTCACATTTTATTTTGTTAAAGATTTTTTTGGCTCTAGTGGCCTTTATTTGACAGTTAATTGACAAGAAAGGGGGTAATGAGAAAAGGGGGAAGACATGCAGCGAGGGTTACCAAGGCCGGGAATCGAGCCTGCGATGCCTGCATCGGGGACTGGGGCAGGGGTGGACAACTCCAGGCCTCCAGGGCCGGTCTCCTGCAACTTTTAGATGTGTCTCTACTTCAACACACCTGAGTCAAATAATAAGGTCATTAGCAGGACTCTGGAGAACCTGCCTGAACAGAGGAGGTGATTCAGCTATTGGATCCAGATGTGTTCTACCAGGGAGACATCTAAGAGTTGCAGGACACTGGCCCTCAAGGACGAGGATTGCCCACCCCTGGACTAAGGCCTTCATGTGTGCTATCTGTGCAGTTTGTTGCACCCCTCATCACCTTCTCATCTCCCCCTACTCCCTCCCAAAACTCCCCACACCCACCTGCTCCTCCCAGCCTTCCCCTCTTTACCCCCTCTCATCCCTTCTTCCCTCCACCCATCCTTGAGCTCTGGGTCAGAACATTTTATTACTAAGTGGGGGTTAATCATGTTTCAAATTACGCACTACATGTTGAAAACATTGGGTTGTGATTCCCTTATGTACATTTTCTTTCTTGTCTGTAAATATTATTACTGACTGTGCATAATGTGTTGACACAAAAACATCTACAAGTCTCTACTAGGAGTTGTACAGTCAGACTCCCCCTTTTTACACTACAGCCACTTTGCTGCTGGTTTGTTTCCAACTGGCTTCTGAATTGAATTCTCCTCTGAGCAGTTTTGTGGTAAGTTTTTCAATATTACGTTGATCTTAAATGTGTTTATTGAAAAATAAGGGCATTGTTTTGTGCCCATAGTAATCCTGGTTATTTGGGGGCAGAACAGATATTTTTAATAATTGAGGTCATGTCTCATTTTGTATTATTTTCATCCTGCCCATTGTTCCAAGCCTAAGTATGAAATCCTGTGAGATTTTGTGAGATTTCAGTTTTTAACCATTGGGGCACACCGATCTGTTGGTTCAGTGACCTCCTCAATGATCTCAAGGTTTAACATCCGCTTTAGTTCTTTCTCCACCTTTGGAAGGAGGGGGAAAGGGACTTGGCGTGGAGTATTGACACTGTATGGAATTGCCTCTTCCGTCAGCTCAATTTTAACAGGCACACAGTTCAGTAGTCCTATTTCCCCGAACACGTCACTGGATGACAAATAGTCACCACTGATAGCATTGACTCGTTTGACCAGTCCCATTTGCTTTGCCATTACTCTTCCCAATAGGTTACTGACAAATTGTCCTTTAATAACTGTAATCCAGTACTGGTATCTCTGCCCATTGTGTGTGGTGGTAGCGAGGAACGTACCCACACATCTAACCGTTCCACCTGCATTGTATACTGTTGATCTGGACTTATGCAGTTTTGGTTTTTGCCGTAGAGTTGCCGAACACATCAGCACCAGTGTCAGTTTTAAAATTCACTGGGCTACCGTTCACCAGCAGCTCAATGTCCCAGTTGATGTCTGAATCCAACTCCTCGATGACATTTGACTTTGTTACTGCTCTAAGGAACAGTTCACCAATAAAGAATGAATCCTCATCTGAATCTATAACAGCTTCAGCTCTGACTTGTTTTAGCATTTTAGTTTTACACACAGCCTTGAAATGTCCCATTTTGTTAAACTTTCTGCATCTTTTATTTCGGGCAGGACAGTTTTCCTTTCTGTCATGCATCCTACCGCATCTTTGACAGTTCTGTCTATTCTCGCCGTATTTATGCGCTTGTTTCTGCCATGGTTTCTCATAGTTCCTCTTTGAGTTGCTAAACTGTTTCTGTCTCACCTCATTCACTGTAGTTTCCACGCACTCTGCACTTTGCTGCTTCACTTGTTCACTCTGACGTGCAAGCTGGATGGCTCTCTTCAGAGTCAGGTCCGCTTCAAGTTGAATTTTTTGAGAAACCTCAGTATCCATTATTCCAATAACGATCCGGTCCCGAATCTGTTCGTCTTTCCCCGCGCCAAACTCGCAGTGTTGCGCGAGCTCATATAAGCTCTGCATGAAAGCTTCAACCGTCTCACCGGCCCTTTGGCTCCCTTTGTGAAAACAGGCCTGGTCATGGATAACGTTTCTTTTTGGAACAAAATGTTCGTCAAACTTCTGCATCACTAGGGCGAACTCATACTCTGGATGTGGCATATCCTCAGTTGCAGCGGGAAACACAAAAGAGCCGTAAATAGGTTCGGCGTCTCTCCCCATAGAATACAGGAGCGAATTTACCTGCACCTCACATGTGAAGCTGACACCCCACCCACGTCAAAAAATCCAGCAAATAGTCTGAATGGTTAGTGCTCCGTTTGTGCAGGTTTGTGCCGTTAAAATTTTCGTTTGTGCAGTTTTGGTTTCTGAGATATTAAAAGTTATAATTTTGGCCGATGACGTCACCGTCACCCTATCATGTTCCAAATCAAACCTAAGTGTGGGCTACTTCTTTTAATTCTTCAGATTCTCAGCTGTTGTACAATGTGTACATTTTGTTTTGAACTTCAATAAAGACTTAGAACAAGAAAAAATGTGTCTCATTTCAAGAAATGTTTTAAGATAGCAATGTTTTTTCACGAACGTAGCGTTCTCTCCACAATAATTGAATCCTGCTAATAAAGGACATGCAGCCTGACCCTGACGTAATGTGTATAACCTGTTCAACTGTGCTTTGATTTCGGAGGTGCTCTGAAGAATTATATTCACATTGTTGATGTACTGTCTGCTGATTATGCAGCAAACGTGTAAAAAAATTACATGAGCCTATAACGGCCAATTTGCCGGAGAAGTCTTTATTGAAGTTCAAAACAAAATGTACACATTGTACAACAGCTGAGAATCTGAAGAATTAAAAGAAGTAGCCCACACTTAGGTTTGATTTGGAACATGATAGGGTGACGGTGACGTCATCGGCCAAAATTATAACTTTTAATATCTCAGAAACCAAAACTGCACAAACGAAAATTTTAACGGCACAAACCTGCACAAACGGAGCACTAACGAACTAGCCCACTTTGGTTTGTTTTGGAGCATATGGGGGGATGGTGACGGCATCGGCCAAAATTATAACTTTTAATATCTCAAAGACAGAAGCTGCACAAACGAAAATTTTAACGGCACAAACCTGCACAAACGGAGCACTAACGAATTAGCCCACTTTGGTTTGTTTTGGAGCGATATGGGGGGATGGTGAACTCTAGATGACCTAAAAAATAACTTTTAATATCTCAGAAACCAAAACTGCACAAACGAAAATTTTAACGGCACAAACCTGCACAAACGGAGCACTAACCATTCAGACTATTTGCTGGATTTTTTGACGTGGGTGGGGTGTCAGCTTCACACAGCTGCACCTCACCGCTCTCTCTATCGAGGTTCGATGCGACTCTGAAGCGGGAGAATCTCTGCCGCCAGGTAGGCCACTCCGCTGGCTGGGTAAAATCAAACGTCTCCGGAGGTCCAAACTTTGCCATTGTGCTCTCTCTGTAGGAGTTTAAGTCCTTATTTCTGACACCATGTCATGATATGAGGGAAGACAGGAGAAGCAATCGTCGGTTGGAAAGCCGTACTTCTTTTATTTAGCTAGAGCACAAGGTAACAACATGAACAGCTTCTTGTTCAAACTCCTTTTCCGGTATATCTTTCTAGTGCTCCCCCCAGTGGTCAGGAAACCAAACTACCGTTACACTAGATATACAATAGAAACTAATCTCACAACAGACCGCTCTATTGTTGCTGACGAGATTTAGGGCGGCCATCTTGGAGCGGTACTCCACTCCACTCAGCGTTATTTGTTTAGCAGGCACAATGACGTATCAGCGCATTTAATGGATCATAACACGCTTTTATGTTACTGGAAACCATATTCAAACATCTATCAAAGCTACATTTATAAACAATTGTATTATTTAAGTATGTTTTTAATACATAGTTCAGCATATTTAAATATGCTTAGTGGCTATAACAATAGAATAGGAATGGAATATTCTGATATTGATGTATGATGAGCATATTACAAAGCCCACAGCCGTTCATAATTTATTTAATAATTTATTTAGTAAAATCAATACGTATTCGTATAGCTAAACAAACACAAATAAATAATGATTAATAATGACAAATTAATAATGTTTAATACTGAATAATGTATATTCGATACATGTTTATATGTATGGATGTATATGCAGATATATATCTGTTTACCAGCCGACGAGCTCTAGCTTCAGAGAGATTACGCACCTGAGATTGAGTCCAAAATCCGATCCGAGATTCATCCGTGCTGCAGTGAATCCGTCTCTCTTTAATGATATCTCCCACTTCTTCCTCATATCATGTCTTTATAAAACCTTCAAAACAAAAATGGAAGATTTGGGATATATCTTACTTTTGACATAGTGAGAGAATTACATATAAATAATAGTCTTTACCACCTGTGTAAACTTTGCTGGTGAATGTTATAACACATAATATAAGTTTTATAATGTACATTGTTACATGTATATGTTACATTGTTTCATTTCTAATATAGGCTCTTGTGTCAGATAATCTAAGCCAATGTTAAAGAATAAAATTTTTTTTTTAGATTTACGGAATCTCAATTATTCTTCATAGCGAGGCTGAACCCGTATTACACCAAGCACTGTAGATAATATTAGCTGGTATCTCGCCAGTGGACATAAATACCACTGGCGAGACTGGAAAGTAATATTCCAGTCACAGAATATACACAATAATATGTCCATCTTACTTGTGAAATGTTGTCTGTGGAGCCCTCACATCAATAATCCATCGATCAGAACAACAATATCCCTCAGTGCTGAGGCATCTTCTGTTGTTTTGATTGAGCAAAGTAGGAGGGAGTACCGTTCCAAGATGGCCGCCGTATTTCCTGCGCCGGAGCAGCCAATGCAGGGTCTACTCTTATATTATGTCTATGATAAAAATCTATCCTTGCGCGGACATGTCCGGCGGACGTCCGCTTCGAGTCTCCGCGGAATCCGCGCGGACTTCCATGGACTGATGTACGCCCGAGTATATTGGGGCCTTAAGTCTCTACTTGGAATCTACTCACTTTTGAAAACCCCTTTTGGCAGAGTCGCCTGGCAACCTCTCAGCCAATAGAATGAAAGTGTTGTATGGGGTGCATTTGTTTCCTTCTAGCTGTTATGCCTGTGTGGCTATTATCGATTGTAGCAACCTACGCCACCCACTGGATGTAGGGAGAAACAACAACATCAGCTTTCTGCTCCGTGTTACACTAAACATCGTCAGCAGTGTGCTACTGATAGCTAACAGTAGCTTTTGACAAAAGCTATAACAAAAACCGGAAATGAGGAAGTGGATGAGGAGTGTACCACACTATAGAATGTAATCAGAACCTATAAAAACAACAGATGTGTCTAGTGTGTGTCCACAAATCAGCTTTTAGAGCAGCATGTTCAAGTCATATATCTATAAATTTATAGAGAATTGCATCGTTTTAAATCAGAAAGTCTGCCACGTATTTATCATCAAGCCTGATCGTTCTAAATCGAATCCACTTCTTTCTAAAGGGGTAAATATGACATTTGATCAATTTTCAAAATAATGCAAATTAACCATTAGAATGTTTTAATGGTAAATTAAATGTTAAAAAAAGACAATTGTTTTTAAGTATAAAAAGGATGAAATAAAATGACCAAACATTAATTTGGTCTTTTAGATATGCGGGTTTTTTTTAATATTTTGAGATTTTTGATACCCATCTTGAAAGTGACTAACTCAGTCAGTCATTCCTGATTAAACTTGTTTTATTACATCAGTTCACTTTTTTCCAAAGTACATAAACGAACCTCAGTTATGGCTCCAGGGTGCAATGGTATTCTCACTGGTGACATTTACGCTGGTCTTCACTGCAATGACTGCAGCACAGTTATCAAGATGGTAAAATGTTCACTTATGGAAAGTACAGCTTTATGAATATCTTCATTCAATAAGTTTTTGTTTTTCTTGTGTTAGACATGAACATGTTACATTATCACATCACTGGATGTAATGCTGCCCAGGACTTTGTGAAGCTGCCTGTTGCCTGGCAAAACAGGGATTTTGTACAAAGACCTTCTGACTGGACTCTCCATTGGCTACATCAGTCCCATAAAGGGACTTCACTGTTGCCATACTGTTTTTTTTCTCTCACACAGACAAGAGAGGATGCAAGGGACAGAGAACATGAGTGAAAAGTAAGAGACAGATGAACAGAAAGATGGTGAAGAGAACAAATCACTTGCTTTGGCAGCACGAAGCTATTCATTAAATCTGACATGAATGATTCATTGAACATCTCAATTTCAGCACTACGTAAAAAGAAGTTGGAGAAATTTTCAGGGATGTGACAAAGGTCAAATTAATGCTAGAGAAATCTCTATTAGATACAACCGCAGGTAGGAAGATTCACTATAGAGATTATGTTTTTTGTACTGTAACTAATTAGTAAAAGAATAATACAAAATCAGCCCGCTCTTGATTGGTCTCTAGCATTACAATCATCCTAGAATATTTTCATCTTGATTATTAAAATCATATTTTTTTCACCTCACTACTTTTTAATCACTTCAAAGAAAAACAGGAGCTGACGGTGTTGGTGTCCAGAGGTGATTGGACTGGAGGCGGTGTTCAAAGGTCGCCGGTCCATCACTGAGCCCGAAATATACAAAGCCAAAAATATAAACAAAAACAATCTAGAACACAATATTAATGCGGTTAAATACCAAAATTTCCAAACCATAAGCAGCTACTTTTTTCACATGTTCTCAACATTGCGTTGAGGCTTTTTGCCAACACTTTTCAAAATGTTGGACTTCTGTGAGATGAAGGATGGTACAAGCTCACACAAATTTGCCGCGAGATGTAAGTGACAATTAAATAAAGACTGAGGAAGTGTGTGAATCTGTTTACAACACTAAATAAGAAACTTTAGTGGTTTTAGTATGCAGAAAGATGAAAAGGGCAATCAAGGACTTTTCCTTTTTTAAATCAGTCACGTTACAGACACTGTTTGTAAAAATATTATGGTACATATTTGTATGCCACGGATATTTCATTTAAAGTTAAACATCTGTATACATTTTCTCGTGTTACAATGTAGGGACCTGCAGCTCATAGACAAATGTGGCCTATATATGTATTTTTTTAAGTTGGGGTTGTGGCTTATATTCAGGTGCGCTCAGTAGTCTGAAACTCTGTTAGATAGAAATGGATAAACAACTAGAAACCTAAAAGAGAACAGTTATAAAAGTTCAATTTTACTTTCCAGAGTCAGGTTCTCACATTTCTGAATATAATGTAAATTCAACAAACTGCAACCGTTGATGTTTGGTCCATAAATGACCATTTCACATAGAAAACTACAGGTTAGTGTAGTTTGACTGATGTTGAGACAGTGTAACACATGGAATATGATAATGTACATTAGGTTGAGTTAGGTAGTGCTTTAAACCCAGAGGAAGTTCTGAGGTTCTACTGCTCTCATGCATGCAAACCATCCATAAACCTGGAAAAACAAGGTTGCTGGTTTTAAACTGTAGACAGAGTTAAAAGCTGGAGCTAAATGTCACAACGGAGAAGTTTGTTCTGCCATCCACATGTTCACCTAGGTTTGTTAAAGGCAACTTGGATATTTGTTCCAAACTTAGAAAGTTCATACAGTATAAACGGATAATAATGGTGTATTATCGTAGGACTCCTGTTTCTGATTTCTATTTATATGGGCTTCATCTTTAATAAAGATTTTATGTCTGGATACATGCAAGATACAAATTAAATACAGCTGGCCTATGTATGATTAATCTTCTGATTCTTGTGCATTATTTACCAGTGTGTGGAGAGAGTAACACACAGATGTGCAATATTTTAGCTGCATATGCTTGCATTGCGAATGAAATTATAAGTTTGTTGTTCTACATAAAACATGTAATGTTTGTCCTGTGTTGGTTTACAAGCCATGAGTTTCTAGCAGTTCAGAAAAGAATCAACATCTTTAAAGTGGAAACATTTATTGAAAACTTGAACCTGTGTTGTGATTAGTTTGATCACTGCTAGACAGTGGTGGGAAGTAATGAAGTACAAGTACGTCGTTACTGTACTTAAGTACAATTTCCGTGTATCTGTACTTTACTTAAGTAGATTTAATAATGGATACTTTCTACTTTTACTCCACTACATTTTACAGTAAGTATCTGTACTTTCTACTTCACTACATTTCTACAAAACTGTCGCGTTACTCGTTACATCCAAGTCGCATTGTGTTTTTTTCCGTTAAAATGTGAAGTTCAGGGACTTAAGGTGGCGCCGTAAAATCCAAGCAATAACGTGACTTAGTGTCTGTTGTCACCCATCGGCTCCACCTTTACTCGCACGCGGAGCTCCAAGACATGCGCAGTGGTTTCCTCTGAGCGTCAGTAATATAATAGTACGGAAGCGCTGCATAAATCATAAGATATGGCGACATGTAAAATCAGCAGCGCTTCGCTTTCACAGACGGTGGGGACTTTGTCCAATTTTTAACGTCACTTGGAAGGAAAGCTTAAAGAAAGGTAAGCTCCGTGGACGTGATGCTAGCAAAGCTAGCTGTACAGAGACACATGTTGCATCTGTGATGACTGACATGTCGCAGATATGGGACAACGCTGTGACCAAAGTGCAATATTGTAATATGACATTCATGGACGATCCGATTCTTCTGGACGGATCTTGACCAAGTCCTATAGTGCTGAAGCCTCACTGAGAGCCGTTCTTTGTTCTTGTAATGCTCTGCGTACACTGCAGTAGCTATTTTATTTCATTAAAATATTTTTATATTTAATTGGTGAATAAATAAAACAAGAACGTAAGAACGCAGAGCATGCTCATTGCTCTTTGTTTTCGTCACCTGTCATGGTGGCAGACGTTGCAGCAGGAGGGAGGATGAGAACAGTCACGGTGCTCCTCCTGCTTGGTTACTTCTTGCTTATTGGGCCTTGGACAGTGTTCATAGTTGAGCGTTGTTAATTGCTATGTTTAATGGTGCAGACAATTATTATTTCTGACATTGGCAATATGGGCAGCCGCCCAGGGTGTTATTTCTTTAGGGATGGCAGGAGACCTCTGTGTATTGTGGCACAGAGATGAAAGCAAAACAGAATGAAGAAGAGTTTGAATTGTCACTGGTTAAATTTATTTCAGCTCTAAGTATTTAATATCTATATGGGAAAGTGAATCTTTCAGATCAATTTGAGAAGCAGTTTTGATAGGTGCACTTAATTTTATTGTCATGTAGCACGGGGTGCTGGTTTTGATTTGGTCTTGGGTTCAGTGGTCCAGACTACAACTCTGCTACGAGGCTCCTTGGTTCCATGTCCTCCTCTGCCAGTTGGATTTCTTTCAAAATAAATGTGTGGCAAAAAAAGTGAAGTTCATGTTATGTTAGGACAGGAGACAAGATGTTTCCATCCCTGAAATTATGATGCATAGAATCACATATCTAAGTCTAAACTATGTTACAGAGTAAACTCAATAAAAACATACTTTATCTGTGGCATATGATCATATGATCGGTACACTTAATGATATTAGTGATTAGGCAATGCATAGCAAGTACTTTTACTTTTAATACTTAAGTATTTTTAAAAACCAGTACTTTTTTACTTTTACTTAAGTAAAATGTTAATGTGATACTTTGACTTTTACTTAAGTACATTTTTTGAGTACTTTCTCCACCACTGCTGCTAGAATAATGCATTTTATATCACTGCACGTGACTTCATAAATGTTGATCCTTGTAAGCTCTGCTGCTAACATGCCTGGTCCCTCTAGGAGACAGTAGAGGTCTTTGGTTATTATATCATCCAATAATAATTTTAATAGTGTGTTGCAGATCCCAGAGAAACAGTTATCTTCTTGTATTCTATTTAGTATAATTTAATGTGGAAGTTAACGTGTTAACTTAATTTCAGGAGCATTTCAATATTAAATAATATAGTATTTTCTTCAATAGCTTCCAGGTCATGTGAAGTATTGACTCAAAATCACTCGTAGGCCTCCACCGGAGTGCCAGACTCCCCCCGCAAACTTCCAGAGTCTCTCAGCCAAGCAACACAAACATATCCTCATTTCATCCTAACAGTCATGTTTGTCATAACCTAACAGTCATGTTTTTGGACTGTGGGAGGAAACCGGAGTACCCGGAGAAAACCCACGCATGCACAGGGAGTACATGCAAACTCCATGCAGAAAGACCAGGGCCGGGAATTGAACCCAGAACCTTCTTGCTGCAAGGCAACAGCTCTACCAACTGCGCCACTGTGGAACCTTATTGACATAATTATCTCAAGAGCAAATCTCTATGTATTCTGGTGCCAAGCCATTCAAGGATTCATAAACTATCAGCAGTATTCTTAGTTTATTCCCTAAGTTTCAGGAAGCCAGAGTAGAGACCTTAGAACCGCAGCAATTTGCTCTATATTCTAGGTTTTAGCCAAGCACTAGCAGCAGCATTCTGGCTAAGCCGGAGCCATCCAATTTATTTTAGTCTTCTACAGAACTGAACCAATCTTTATCATGCCGTTGAACTTTTAGGTCCCTGACTCTGATGCTGCCGCCCCAGCAGATGACGGCAGAAGAGATGACTCTCTCGACAATAGAATCGTAGAGGATGTCCACATCTTGCCGCAAACCTTGAAGGAATTTTATATGAAGTATCCAGGTCCGAATTCGATAACCATCTCTCCATCATTCTTCACACGATTCTCCAATTTAGAAGATCAGGCTTCCATCAACATTACATTCTCTTTGCAGCCCAGATAACAGGCCGTTTTTCAACCATTTTATCAGGGGTCATACCGGGTTTCTTTTAATCTGAATCGTACATCTGCATTTTGCCACCTGTATGTCTTTCTCACAGTTTCTGTGATACTTCATCTCATCCAGAAACTACTCGTACAATTACTCTCCCTCTTCATCCTTGTTCCTCCATCCATCCATCTTTATATCCATCCATCCATCCATCCATCCATCCATCCATCCATCCATCCATCCATCCATCCATCCATCCATCCATCCATCCATCCATCCATCCATCCATCCATCCATCCATCCATCCATCCATCCATCCATCCATCCACATTCTATACATCCACCTATCCACATTCATTCATCCATCCCTCTATCCACATCCTTCCATCCATATATCCAGATCCATCCATCCATCCATTCACATCCATCCCTCCCTCCCTCTATCTATCCATTCATTCATCCATCCATCCATCCCTCTCTCTATACGATGAGAAATGGCTATCCCCCACCACATCTACCCTTCACATCAACCCAAAATTCAGACATCAATCTTTCTCGTAAGCTCATCAATTTCCGAGGGCACCGACAATTGGGCCACACTGTCCCATCCCTGGGGGCAAGATGATCTGCAATACCTCAACGATCTTGGTAGTTCAGTCTCCAGCTGCAACTGGCTGCCCGCTAATCCACGTCAGTGTCTTCGCAAGGATTTTCCGACTCATCAGTCCCAGTCCACTCCCAATTTACTAGAACAATTTCTTCACTTCAAATCAAGGCGAACATTATCCTAATGGAGAGTCATAATTTATCTCTTATGGATTCATCCATGGGTTTTCTCTCCCGCATAGATATTCCAAATTCAATCTATTGTTGTCTTCATCTTCAATCGGCTCCTTAAGTCCTAACTCAGTCAACTCACTTGTAGCCAAGGAAGCCAAAGAAAGGTTGCTGAGTGAATGATCATTAAATTCATTCGCTCAGCAAGCCAAGGCAATGGCCTCTCTAAAGCAGATATCACCCGCACATTCAAAGTCCTTTTCATTCACCCAGATTCTGGTGTTTATCAGCATGTCTCAGGAAGGAGCTTCCACTTCAGTTTACCTCACTTTCGTTCTTCATGTAACCCCGAAACCACTTCATTCTTCTCAACTGAAGGACGTTTCTAATAGTTCCATGAACTATGCTATTCGCATCATTCCTCAGAGAAACCCTACATTTTCAGCGCCCCTCTTGTTCAAGGCTCACTCATCCTCAATTACTCTTGCAAGGGCAAGTTTTCTCTTCTACAATGACTTTCTCTTTCAATCCGAAGACATTCAACTCCCTCAGAGGCTTGGTGGCCGTTTCAGAAACAACAGCTGAAGCAAAAGGCCTAAGAATTCTTTTTTTCTCACATTTTGAACTCATCATTACGGCAGCAAAACTTTGGGGACATGAACGGCGTAAGAAGTTTACTCATCTATTCAGACTCATTCAGGTCTCAGTGTGGCATCAATTTCAGGTCCAAGCAGCTCACATTCCAGTAACTCAGAACATCCTCGATGTTCCATCGTTTCCTTCAAATTCCGACTCTCTGCTTCAGATTCAGAAACTCATTAATCTCCAATTCCACAGTCTTCAATAATATCCCACTGACTCCCCTGTTCCTTTTCTTCAAGCATAATCCTTTATCCACCCATGCTTGTCAGGTTTTCATCGTTATAACATTTAGATATCAGTCTTCAGGGAAGTTAACCGATCAGTTTACTTTCTCTCACCTATTTCATCTCTTCCATCCTCAACCCATATGAGCCCATCTTCACGTTCAGATCAGAAATTCAGCAACCATTTCATCTCAAGGTCCACGCCACACTTAAGTCGGGCTCAAGCTATTTAAGTCAAGTCCAGCATCTCTCTCAAACCTTATTCCGCCTATTCTTTCACGTAGGAGCCGCCTCCATTCAGGCCATCTCCTATAAGACAGTTCAAGTTTTAGTTTGTTGGTCATCACAGGTGTACCTTTCATGCATCCGTATAACCTCAGTGATTTTTCGCAAACTCATTCTTTTCTCATCTCAATTTAAATTAGACACTTTTGGGGCTCCTACGTTGGCTCTGGAATAAATAAGATTAACCGCCTTCTGAAGACATACCCCCACTCAGAGTGTTCACATCCCAAGCCCTCCGTCATTCTCCCAGACGACCAAATCAAGATCCTCCATCCCTTCATCCCTGTTCCTTCCTCCCTCTCCCCTTCATCCCTAATGCATTCATAAATAAATCTTTAAACGCATAGGTTTGTGGCGTGGTCCTTGCTAGTGAAATGACAGTAATCTAATTTGTGAAGGTAGCCAGAATGGAGTTGGATGATCACTTTATGAAAACACATCTGCTTCCTTCTGGTCCTGTATGAACCCATAAAGCAGTTTTTGATCATTTCATTTACTACAGACAAAGCTATTCAAACTCACTGGAATTGGAACAGCCACCACCATGTTGGTGGCTACATTGTTTTAGCCACAACATGTTTTTGCATGATGCATTAAAATGTTCCATATTTTTTTCATTTTCTCCCATAATTCTGGGGAAGAACCAAAATAGTTTTGGACATTTGAGACAAATGTTTATGTTCTGTTTGCTCAGTTATTGACCTGGAAACTTTCCTTTGAAGGCCTTTTTTGCCAAGTCTCTCCTTCCCACTGTTAAAGAACGAACACTGAAGTCAGACACGTTGGGCCTGGACTGCTTTAGATGCTCTGGTGCTGCTGTGACCTCTGACCTTGATAGACTGTGGCGGTAATGTTGGTAGGACTTGGTTTAAGGTTGGTCATGATGAAATGAATCATTTCAAATCATTTAACTATTTTAATTAAAATTATAAAATTATAATTTTTTAATTTATCATAAATAACTATGATGCTTCGTAATTGCCTATGAAACATGATAGGGCTATTTATAATCGGAAAATATAATCTTAATTTTTTAAAGGTGGAAAACCTCATTCTTATTCACACAAAACTGACAAATATAATGTTCAATTGCTGTTATTGGCATTATGTTTAAGATATGCTGAGTAATGTTCTGCTGTTTCAGAGGGAAAGCTTTGGCCCTGCCTTCAAGCTTTGTTTGAGAAATACATTTGAAAGAACAAGAAATATGGAAAAATCTTCAGTTTAAGAGCAGAGGAAATCAATATCACCTCCTCTAACACATAAAGATTCAGAAATAACTCAGGAAATTATCTGATATCTTTCTTATACCATAAATTTATGTAACCATGACAACGATAGGTGGAAATATGAGCCAATTGTTGGAGCTGACAGAAGGGAATATGCCCTGCCTTTCATTCGAAATATTGCTTGGGGAATTAGTGGCGTGAGCAATGAACGATGTGAGGATGTTTTCTCTGCTGATATCACTTTCACTTTGTGGCCTGCTGCTTGTTGAACAGGTGTTCTGCTTCACCACTACGTGACACACAAACCAATCTGGTTTCGTTTGTCTGATTGGATTCCTTTCGAGACAAATGCACTGCTGGGGAAACATCAGGCGTGTTATAAAGTTTTGACGTGATTCACTGATTTCAATATGCACCCGATGACTTCTGTCGCCTTTCTCTCCTGAACGCCGCTGAGCAAGGCAAGCTTTCATCTTAGTTTAATTCCTTCCGAAATCAAAGCACACACAGAGAAAAGGATGAGGAACATTATTTCTGATCCTGGGTATGTGGTTTTTTTAGACCTTTTTTACTAGTAAATAAGAAATAAAGAAGCTCCTAGAGTTATGTTTTATTTTTTGAGAAATCTACAAAGGTGCTGATGGGATTTCTTTGCAGATTTGTCCATCCTTTGTTAATTTATTAAAGGTCCTCGGGCTCAGTCTTATTTTTGGGGACTCTTCTCCCACTGTTCATTAGATCTGCCATCACAAAACAGCATTATTCTGTCATTTGTGAATAATGAGCACCTCTAATGTTCTCAATGTTTTTTACACCCATCTCTTATTCTGAATAATGAGTTGCAGCACATTTTATGTAAATTATAGTTGAGAACACACACAAGTTTCTGGCACACCATTCAGTCTCACGGTGCAGTTCAAACATCAGACAAACTGTTGTTTGAACAATGGTTCCCATAAGGCAGCATAAGAGCTGATGAGCCTGAACCGGGAAAAGAAAACACATCGTTGTAGCTTTGCTTACCCGAGGCTAGAAGAAGATGTCCTGCTGTCCTTAGCCGATAACAGTGCCATTCCATTTGCATTGAAAACAAAAGCATGAAAGCCAAAGGGCTATAAATGATATTTTCAGGAGTATTTTCAAAATGTTCTTTATTCAAATTCCCTTTGTGACTTTTCAATGCAGCAAAATCAAAATGATGGATGTTAACTTGCAAGTCTCTGGACCCTGCCATCTTGAAAAGGATTAAGATTTGTCAGGGTGAGTCTTTTATAAACACAGATGAACCGCTAGAGAACTGTGGGGAAAACTGCTACAACAAAAGACTTGCTGTAGACTTGCTTTTCTATGTGAAATAAACCGAAACATTTACTTCAACTTCCTGTCTGTGTAGATGCAGTGGATTGATGATCCAGTCATACAGGAAATAAAACCATAAACCTGTATATGTGTCTTCAGGTTCCTGCAATGAGGTCAGGTCTCATGTCTCTGAGAGAAGTCCTGACTTGTGATTTGCAAAGTTTCCAACAAATCCATAACTTCTATTCCTTCTAAATCTGCAATTAAATTCAGATTGAAAAATATTTTATTGATCTTAAAGGATTCCAAACCTGACAACAGAAGAAGACAATAGAATAATTTCAATGTTTAAAATCAGGAGTTTAAAAATAAAACTCCTGATAAGTTTTATTTTTAATTCAAATTAGTTTGTGGTCTGTTTTTTGTGAGGTTCTTTAAGCTGTTAGTCTGATGAGGCTAAAATTATACAGTGTGAGTTGAACTGCCATTTGCACTGTTGACCTTCTGACTTGCCTTAAATTTGAGGAAATAATTGTCTTTCATGGTCTTTTTACACATCTGATACAAACAAAGAAGCAGATGGAGTGATCAAAACTTGGCCAAACAATATGAAAGCATAGATCCATCCTGTGATGTATCAGCAGTTCTGACCACCGGAGGTGTCATGGTATATTGTCTTGACACACTTTGGGTTTGGGTACCTCAGTATTAAATCAACATCACATCAACACCACAGCCTGGCTGAGTATTTTTACCAACTAGGTCTATGTACCCATTGTCCGATGGTTAGCTTTAGCAAGATAAGGCATCCTGTCACAAAGCTCTGATCATCCCCGACTGGGTTTTTGAACATGCCAATGAGACACTCTGTTGGCCTCCATTTACCAGATCTAAATCCAATACCTTTTGGTATGTGATAGAATATGGATATGCAACCAACTAATCTTCAGTAGCTACATGATGCTTTCTTTTAATATGAACCAGAATCTCTCAGGGAAGTTGTTGACATCTTGTCAAATATGCACCACAAATTAAGGCAACAAGCTCCTAAATCATAACCAGGGAGCGTGCACGACAATGTGTTGATGATGTTTCACAAAATGTGCTTAATTTGTTTCACACTTCAATCAACAAAGAAAGCATTTTAAACACGCTTATAAACATGGCAGATCTCAAATTTTATTGTCCCTCTCTTGTCCCTACAACATCTCACAGGAGGTTGAAATGATTCCCCTCATGCGGTTCCAGGGGAAATTGGATTTTGGGTGCCGAGTAGTAAACCCTTATTTCTAAAACTACAGAAGAATAAATTTAAGGCTTCGCCTGTACAGTAAAATGTGGGCAAAGGAGACTTTATTCTCTTTAGGGAAGATGAATTTCTATCACAGTTAAATTTGGGTACCAGTGGATGTTCTCACTGTCAGCCAAGCAAACCTGTCCCTCCATCCCTCACAGTTTTCATCAATACTTTTTTTACATTAAGAAAATGCAGTGACACAATACTGTATACACACATGCACATTCACACACACACACACACGCACACGCACACACACACACACACACACACACACACACACACACACACACACACACACACACACACACACACACACACACACACACACACACGCGCACACACGCACACACACACATAAATGCCTCCAGAGCGGGCTGTGGTCAGATTGAATTAGTTATTGTCTCATCAGCTATTCTCCCTACCTCACTCCCATACGGGGTGTTACTCACTAAACCTGAGTCACACAGACTCTATGAGCGCTGTGCGTGTGTGTGTGTGTGTGTGACTGCATGAATGTACATACATCAGTCACCTTCTCTGACAGCTGTAGCCTCAGGCCACTCAGCCTCCTCTGCAACACATTTGCATGCAGGAACAAACAGAATCCGAAGCTCTTCAGAATGCACCGAGTCCCTGCTTTAAAGGAAACAACACAGAGGCACACGCACTCTTGTCATTTCCATTTAGGACAAGACTAGCCCTGTGGCCAGACGCCTCTTACCTGGGGGAAGTCGGTCCACTCCCTGCTCCTTACCGGTTACTGGGACGACCGTCTGTCTTCAAGGTCCACCACACACACACGCGCGCGCGCGCACACACACACACACCCACGCCCGCACACGCACACACGCAAATACACACACGCACCATTAATCACAATTTACTGCAGGAACCCCCCCCAACACACACACCCTCCACTCTTCCCCCCAAACTCAGTTGAGTCATAGTTCCAGTGTAACAAAGGGAAAAATATGTATATGAATACAATAACTCTTTATTCTTAGGACGTCTTTGCTAACTTACAGCTCAATAGGACCATTTTGCTTTCTATAAATGTTATTTCTATTAAAGGAACTTTTCTGAAACAAAGTAAGTAAGTGATTAATGAAAATAAAGTCAAAGCTGGTATGAGCCAGACTATAAATGCCTCCTGGCTAGAGAGAATGAATACATTTTGCTAATATAATAGAAAGCAGTCACACATGTAAGAAAGACATTAATTGTGATTCAAAATGGAGGAGGTTCAAAAATATTTCCCACAGCATTGACAAATCCATAGACTGTTCTTGTTGGCTTCCATCCATTACTGAACCTTTGACATTTGTTTTACAAGCACAACAGTCACCAAATGTTTGCTTTAAGTTCAAGCATTCTTTACCAAGTCTCTAACATTACCACTTTATGAAACAGGGTCTCAAAGTGGACATTTCTGGAAGTTTCACAGAGGTGTGAAGTACTCCACAGGTGTGAAAAAGGACATGCTAAGAACCCACAGCTGAAGGTTGGTTCTGCACATGCAAAGGTAGATAATAACAAAAATAACGGTGGGCAGCATTGTACTGTGTGCTACTTAACCTGCTCAGTTTAACAACCTCTGACATGGAGTATATGAGTTACATGAGCACCTGGTTCATCAGAGACAGGTTACTGTTTTCTGAATGAGGTGGAAGCTAAAGGTCAAAGAGCATTCACGTTGCAATCGTATGCTAAAATCAGAGTGCCATCTAGTGCCCTGGCATGACAACTATAGCAGAGTAAGATATCTTGTCTCATCCAAACATGAAACTTTCCCCCATCAACGTCCGGAAATACCAGCAGTTGCTGTTTCCATGAGAGTCACCCTCTGTAAGTCACTTTGATCTCTGAGCGGTGCACCTCCAGTCTAGCAGGTTTTAGATAGATTCTTGGACAGAATTCTCTATGATTTGACACCATGTTTCTTTTGAATGTGATGAAATGATAACACTGATTCTAGGGGTGCTGTGTGCCGAGGCTGTGGTCTTATTATTGGATGTCTTGGGTTCATTTCCCAGTCTCAGACTTTATGCTGCATGTCTTCCCTTTCTCTCTTCACCCTATTTCCTGTTCAATAAAAGCATGTAGTGTTCAAAACTTCTTAAAAATGCCTCCGATTTGATGGGCTGCAGAGTTATTTGACCTGCAGCTGGATGGTGAGAACCCACATAACCACTGATGGCAGTAGACAGACGTTAATGGTCATTAAAGGGGTTTAGTCAAGTGGGAAGACGGTTTCACAGTTTCTGTGACAATGTGTAATCAGGAGCTGAGAAAATGAAAGCATCTTACATTGTTATCCTTCCTGCGTCATGTGCTTGATATAAGAAGAATTCTTGTGTGTTTCTAGTCTGCTGAAAACATGAAAGCAGCAGCAACTTCTGACAGGTTAAAAGCCTGCTCTGCTGAATCTATAAATTACTGGGGTATTGTCTGATGGAGTAAAGCTTCCTGGCAGCAGGGCAACATATTTCCAAAGTGTTACGAGTCACTGACTTTCTGCAAGGTAACCTCTCATTGTGAGATGTGTTTTTCATCATTTCTACGTCCCCATTGATCTGTGCAATAAAAGCTGCCTTCAAATTCTCCCTTTTCCCTTCAAATCATTTGCTGTAACTCAATATTGTCTCTGTTTTGTGTGATCCTCCATGCATTGTTGGAGTGCTTGTGGCAGTTTCTTTCATTGTTTCTAACTAGTCTGCGCTTCAGACCATCGTGAAAGGGGATAAAGCAGCCAACATTTAGGAAGCTCAGCAGCATCCCCATGTGTCTGTACTGTGAACTGCACATGAACGGGTCTCCTCATAAAAATGTGAAATACTGTTTGAGCGAGAGTCTTGCTCTGGTCGTTGTTTTCAGATAACAGTGAAAGGTCAGGCATGCCTGGGGATTGAGGTCCATCCTAAGTCAACTGCAGGAGAAAATAATAGAATGGATGATGACAAAGAAGAATAGATGGAGCAGGGAAGGAGGCTGGAAGAAGGGAAATGAGAAGAGGTGATGAGGAGAGGAGATATTACGAACCCATCCAAGCTGTCAGAGTAAATTAATAAAGCCACAGTAATCTGGGCTGCTTTTTCAGCCAGTGACTCAACAGCTTCCAATAGCTGTAGACAGTTAGGCAATCATTTATTTAATAGTTTATTTATCC
Organism: Poecilia reticulata; assembly: GCF_904066995.2. Classification (NCBI taxonomy): domain Eukaryota; kingdom Metazoa; phylum Chordata; class Actinopteri; order Cyprinodontiformes; family Poeciliidae; genus Poecilia; species Poecilia reticulata. The sequence goes on from NC_088839.1 coordinate 3,006,460, forward strand.
TGAATGAAAAGGGAACATAGACACATGAAAACAATGACAGATTTTACCTTCAGTGTGTTGATCAGTGAGTTTCAAGTCAATAAATCTCGTTTTGATTGCAACAGAAAAGTTTCCCCTATGTTCCTCCAGTCGAGACCGACAGGCAGGGTAAGACGACTGTCCTCTGACAAGCAACATATTTCATCTGTTCTTTAAGTTACAAATCTGAGCAGGAGTAATCAAATCCTTAAAATATTAACTTTTACCGCAAACAAAGTTCTGATATTAACATAAATATTTAATGGTTTCGTTGGCATTGCATTTTCTGGTGACTTTACCTCAGCTAACACTCTGGTGTCTGGTAACACATGGTTTATAACCACAACATGCTGGAAATCAGATGCTTCTGTTTTCATTCCATATATTCTGCCCTTCATGGTCAAACAACAGGAAAACTATACAGACTGAAAAGATAGAATACATTATTTACAAATATATATGATTGAGTGTGTGACTCCCACACAGCCAAGTTGTTTTGACAATAATGGCAGGCTTTTTCCTCATTAACTCTCATATGCTTGGCTGTTAGTCTTCTACATGGGTTGGAAACAAACAGACTATGTCTTCCAGACTCATTAAGAGTCCAGAAAAGTCCAAAATAGCACCCAAAGCACAGAGAGCAGAGAGATTCTCTGAAGAAGATCCAGAAACTAAAACAATATACTGAAACTAGGAAGGGGATGAGAGTCTTGGAAGGAGGGCTGGTTACACCAAAACATGAATCTAACAAATGTACTGTGGGTCGTGGGTTTTCTAGGTCTGATATTCATATTCTCACAAAACTGACAGGATGTCATTGATGATACATAAAAATCACTCATGAAGCAACTCAAACCTTAGATTTTAAATCAGTTAACTGATCACGTCATAGTCAATGTTGACACTTTCATATATTAAATTGAAATGGACTGGATTTGTGTGTATTCCAGAGCAGAGTATGTTATTGTTATCCAGTCTGTGAACAGTAGTGATGGGTAAATGAGGCGTCATGAGGCGTTTCGACTCATAGCAACACTGTATTGATTCTGTGTCGATACTGTGTCACTCAATACTGACACCTGCTGGACATTAAAAATTCCTACAGGCAACGTAGTGATTTGATGATCAAGTCTGTACAATAAGATTTAAGTCTTTGTATTTTATTGAATATTATATGTTGTATTATGTCATATCTTCAGTTACATTTAAAATATATTTGATATACAGTCAATAAAGAATGTGACTTTATGGTACTTTATGGTACCATAAAGTGAAAATGTAAGTGAATGTGTTTGGAATGAGGATGCATGGACTGTTTTTTCCCCCACACATTTTTATAAAAAAAAAGTTTTTACAACCTTTTGAAATTAAGGCTGTTACGCTTTTTGACAAAACTTCTGCTGTAGAAAACAATAAAGTAAACTACATTTACAGCGAACCCTTGTTTTTCTTAGTAGTTGCGTTCCGAAAATAACCCGTGAGGCGAAATCCGTGAAGTAGTTACCTTTATTTTTTACAGTTATTACACAGCATAAATAAATACTCTACATTGAAACCAAAGAACAAAACCTGTTTTCAGGTCAGCGGATGTGCGTGTGCGTCAATCGGGCATTAATGTGATCCGCAGTCATGTCATTACAGCGTCTCCTCCAGATGCTCCGACAGATTCACAGCTGGATCTACGGCAGAGCGACGGATCTCATCAAACGAGCCTCCAGTCAGGTTTTGTTCTGCCTCTGGCCACAGTTTTTTTTTTTTTCCAGCAGACATTGAAAGTTTCAGTTTCCATCTCCTGAGTGGCCAATTAAACACCGTAACGTTATTGGCACTCAGGTAGCGCGGAGACTGTTTTTACCAATCATATGGTCAATTAGGACAAAAAACACTGGAAAAAAAACTGCACAAAAAAATCAGCGAAGCAGCGAAACCGTGAAAAGTGAACCGCGTTACAGCGATGGTTCACTGTATATAAAATAATTTATAATAAGCAACTGAGTAATTTGTAGAATAGCTGCATATCTGAGTTTATAGGTGAATCTGGGACTTCATTCTCATGCCTGGCCTCATAATGCCTCAGCATTGAAAAGGTGGATTTATTTAAATAAGACAGTTTAGTGAAACAAATGCGACACTTAACCTGCAGAACATGATATGAAAGTAAACTAAAAGTCAGTTTCAGCTGAATTTGGGTTCAGATAGATTAAGTAGAAACTGATGAGAACCGGATGAAACGACAAAAATGAAAAAAAATTATTTTCCAATATAAGATCAAAATGGTCCCACAGAGGAAACATTTCCTTTGAAGCTGCTCCATAGATGACAATGTAAAAGATCAAGAATTTGTTTGGAAAATGCTTTTGACAGATTTGCTTCCTTATAAACACAGTTTGGCATCCAGTGTCATTTCAAAACAGTTCCTGTATTGGTCACGTGACTTGCTGAAACCAATACGCGCACCGACACGGGTGTTGGTCTATGGGCTTGACGCATGCGCCGGCGCGTCGGTGTTGCTGGACCCATCACTAGTGAACAGACTGTGCATGATGACTGTCCACGCCTGTAACAGTCTATTCATTTCACTCCTCACATCCCTCACATCACAAAAGTCTCCGTTCACACAAGCAGATAAAAAACACACAGAAGTAAATGGAATCACATTACTGTCTACCATATGAACAGTGTTAATGCTCACCAACCTTCCCAGCCTGTCTCACTGGGTGTGTGTGTGTGTGTGTGTGTGTGTGTGGGTGTGTGTGTGTGTGTGTGTGTGTGTGAGTGTGTTTTATCTTTTAGCCACCAACACACTGTTTTATTTTTCCTGCAAACTAAGCTCTTAATTATCTTCTTGATATTACTGCACCAGCTGGCACTAATCAGACACACAGCAAACATCAAGGTAATGTACTTCCAGAGGTCCCTTCTTTGTTTTCAGTGTAAGCAAACAAAAGTTACTGACTTCATAACATAGACCAAAAATGAATCTGAAGCTCAGATATCACTGTGTGTGTTTTGAAGACGTTGCTCTTGTGTTTTTAATCAGCTTCCTCATTAAGATGTGTTTTGACATTGTACTGTTTTTTTTTTTCTTTTTAATGTCTGGTTTAATACATACTGTACCAGTCGCTATGACTACAGAAGACTACCTGACAAAAGAGTCCCCTTTAAATTTTCCTGAATTTATTGGTATTTTTACACATACAGACAAAGACAAGACAGCACCTTGGAGGTGGATTGATAGTGTTTGGGGAATGTGGCCAAATGTTCAAAACAGCAAATAAAGACTAATCAGACAAAGAAGCCTGATACTTGCTTTGGAGAGTAATTCTCAAGTGTGATGATGTTAGACAAGCACAGGTTGACCCTCACTGCACCTAAGTGCCACCAAGCCACCATCTTCCCCAAAATTCCTGGGAATCCAAGGGACACAATTCCATCTATAGAACTCCAACATCACCAATACAGACTCAACTGTGTCAAACAAAATGGGAGTATGTCTTTCAGGTGGTCTGGGAATGCCTTCGAATTCCCCTGGAGGATCTGATCCAAGTGACTGGGAAAATCAGACTAATGTTGAACCCAGTTTATCTTCTAAAGGAGCTAAAACTTATTGAGTCTACTTCATACCACCTCTGTTATATGTGTGAATGTGCTCTTAAGAATATCTGGTATTATTTTGTATTAAATAATGAAGTGATGCAGTCCTTTTATAGTAGTCTTTTGGAGTTTCAATAAAAGGGAGGAATGCTCCTGTTAGAGCCTGTTTGCATTTTAAGACTTTATTCCTTCAGGTTTTTGTGCTGAGATGTCTTTTTGATGAACATTATATTCAACAAAATTTACTAGCTTTAACCATCTTATGGAATGTTTTAATAAAAGTCTGATGATTTATAGTACTGAGAAATATAAATTAGTCCTCAATTGATAATTTATAGATGCATTTTTGAATGTTGAAGTTTTTAAATTTGTTCATAAGGGTCTCACTAACTACGACGGAGTATTAGAGCCATGCTAAGGAACTCCAAGTTGCATTAAAGGACTGTCTTCCATTCACTTAGCCTTTTTTACATGATTGTCTTCTAATAGCAAACGCCCTGTAATCTTATAAGGCCACATGTGACATAATTGGGTTTAACTAAGAAGTACACAATTTTATACTTTAATCTTTTATTAATTAAAACACTTCCTGCTCATTTAGCAGATTTTCAGACCCACAGTAGAAAAATATTCCCCTGACAACTGGAAGGTTGTGGGTTTTTCTTCCAGTTTCATCGACCACATGTCAAAGTGTCTTTGGTAAACACATGAAACTCCAAGTTGCATTGCAATACTGTGCAGTGAAGAGTGGATGTGTGTTAATTGGTGTATGTGGCTTGAAGACTAAAAACACTCTGACTGATTATTAAGATTAGAAAGTGTCATTTAACATTCAGCTAGACTAATCCAGTAAAAAGGTTGGTGTCTGATTCTTTAAAGAGCTGAAATGTCAGCTGCTGAGTTGGACGGTTCTGAATGTGACAAGGTTTGAAAATATTCCTGTGGTAGGTTTGCCCTTCATTATTGAACCTGATTCAACTGACTTTTAGTAAATGTTACTTTGCCATTTAAAAGTCCAGCGATGGCAGTCCATGAAGCATGGGCGCTGTGGTGAATCTTCATTTGCCTGCAGCGCGTCCAGCTAACTGCCTGCTTCCCACCCAAAGCCTGATGCTGGTTGGGTTTAGGCCAAATTTTCTGTGGCTCAGCACTAAAGTAAAAGCTCCTAGGCATTTTGTCTCCAGCCTGCCATCCTGTCATCAACAGTAAAAGCCCTCCATTTACAGGACACAGAGCAGAGAGGGAATTTATTGTGCCATGGGGCAGCAGTTACACAGATAGATTACCTGCAAATCCCACCCAGGGGGGAACTGAGAGCAAAGACATCAACAGACTACACTCACACACACACACACGCACGCACACGCACACACGCGCACACACCCACACGCGCACGCACACGCGCACGCGCACACACACGCACACACACCCCACACAAATACACACACATAGTTCTCTGGAGTGAGAGCATATGCACAGCAGGGCACATCGGGCCAAATCGCTTCATTCCTGATTCAGGAGGAGGATGGTGGTGCAGATGCAATCTGACTGGCAAATGTGAAATGCAATGGGAGAAAGGGAACATAAGGTCAGGGTGGTGATGGAAAGTCATGATAATGATTGAGTCTAATGGCAAAGGTCCTAATGGTGGAGCTGGACCATCTGCATGCTAACACAGATGGAGAACAGACAGAGACATAGCACCTTTCATACACAAGCTGAATCTGAAAACTAAGTCAGTGTGGTGTGAACATGGTGAAGGAAGTCAGTCTCAGTGACAGTTTCAAAAATTTTACGCATTATGTCTCTCCGTAGAATAAGTCGCATCAGTCAAAAAATACATCATGAAGAGGAAAAAAACATACATAAGTCACATTTATGCATAACTTGTCCAACATGAGGTGGGCTTTGTTCATGTTAAACATATGATCCAATGACATGCTGTGTTCAGTTTCCTGCTTTTCAGCAAATTCACAGAAAATGTCAACTTTGGCTTAAAATCTGTTTGAAGTTTTCGACGAACTAATGTCTGTGCTTTGATAGAGAAGAGTTTGGACTGCAAGAAGCAGGTAACACCAAGAATGCCCGCCTGCAAAGTTATTCATTTTCATCTCCTTGGCAACAAGTCAGGTGTGGAGACGTAGCTGCCCTGTCTCTCCCAGCAGCACGCTCTTCAAGCACCAGTCTAGCTTAGCTCTCCTTGTGGAAGCAGGCAGTAATGTTTCCTCCTTGCTTCACGTCAATCAGTATGAATTCACATTTAAGTCATCAATAAAAAAAAAGCATCGTGAAGTGAAAAAAACCCACATATTAGTCACACCTGACTATAAGTAGCAGGACCAGCCAAACTATGAAAGAGTGCAACGTATAATCCAGAAAATAAGGCAAATGCAAAAAATATTTTAAACAGATATTAACAAAATGTCACAGACACACAACTACACATAGACATGATTTTCAAACTTGTGAATAAAGTTTTCAGAAATGACAGAGAAAATTCTGCATGTTCATACGCTTTTATTGGGAGATATGATGACCAATTGCTTGGAGAAAATTTTCATGTTAAGACATTTATTTTCTGATAAATTGTCAATAAAACTAATAAATAAAAATATGAGTATGTGGTTATTTAGACTTAAAGTTTATATTGCTAATTTCTGAGATAAATCATTCTAAGAAGTACTGTAAAAAACCCATTAGCAATTATTGTGTTTCAGTGCATGGAAGGTCCTATAATATCACATAATTACTGACAAATTTTTACTCTAAACTAAAATATAACACAAAATACAAAATGATAAATGTAAAAACAAACATCTATACAAAGATTTTAACTCAGCCATATTTGACATAAGACGTGTCTTTCATCATTCCTCAGCTGAAACCAAACTGTCCACTATTACTGGTCAGCAGGTACTACCTCCAGGATGATCTGCATCGTTCTGTTGAAGGAATCTGTTGGTACAGAAATAAAACAGCTTACAAATAACTCCTTCCATTTCACAACCAACCAATAATGTTCTGTTCACATTTATAGACAAAACTAATTCTGCAGAGCTCATCAAAGCAATACAGTATATACTTTATTTAACATTTTTGTCAGATCATGTTAATGAATTCTTTCAATGCCTGATGTAGAGATATCTTGGTATCAAGTGACAAAGGACAAAAATATCAAAGTTTAACAGGGGAGAGCTTATCAGTTAGGTGTCTTTAAAGTTTTAAAGGACTGTAGTCCCTGGCATTAACATCTCTCAGGCCATACAGGTCTTGCTTTAGTTCTATGAAGACCAGATAGTTCATGAGAGCATCCCTGCCCTGCATACTCCCTCAGCCCTCACTGGCTCAGGGGAACGCAACCGTAAGATCCAAGAATCACGTGAGCCACACAATCACGACAGACATTCGTTTTGCAAAGAAGCCATCATATGAAATGGATGTTTGTGCCGAGTTACCTAAAGCTTTTTGAAGCCACCTTGGTCTGCTGAAGTAAATAAAAATGTAGTAGGCAGGGATGCCAGTGAGGGACATGGCGAATCCAATCCCTGTGTTAAATGGGTCTGAGTACAGTGACAGGAAGACCATGAAGAAACATGTCAAACAGAACACCACAGGGATGAAGAGCGGCACCTGTGGACGAGACAAGATGGAACTGATGTAATATGATGTATGTTTAAACTGATGTGTGGTTTCAGAGTTCCCACAATCTGCATTTGCAGATCAGAAAAACAATATTTCTTAGAAAATGAACAAAAATACCACAGAAGGGGAACGAGATCTATTCTTGGCACTGACTGTCTCTTTGAATGACTCAAAAAGAGCCTATAGTTTGAAAGTTTTCTAATTATTAGAGTAATACCAATAACCTGTGCTATAAAACCCAAACATTCAAAGGCATATGAACCAACTAAAGGACAGGTAAGGCTGCAGGACTTGGCAATTTAAAATCTTAGCAGTCAGCAAAAGGTCTACTTAAAAAATGCATGAAACTGCACAAAGTTTAACCAACTTTGTGCAACAATAGTTGGTTAAAAATACTGAGACACTGACCTTAAAGGGTCGGGGGAGATCTGGTTTGGTATATCGGAGGTAGATTAAACCCAGAACCACCACACCAATAAACAGCCACCGCAGAAAGCTCATGAAGTTAAGAAGGCTGTAAATGTCCCCCACAAACAGCTGGAGTATGGTCATGGGATACTGCAAATTCAGATACACACAACTTGTTATTAAAACATGAGATGACATACAGGAAATAATGTCAAAATGTCAGTATTGTCTGTTGAAGAAAAAACAAGAACTGAAAGCGCACTGACCAGTATAAGGACAGCAGCCAGTGGAGTGTGTCTGCGGACATGGATCATAGACAGGACCTCAGGAAGCTGCCCTTCACGTGAAGCTACATAGAACATTCTAGATAACACAAACACCAACTCATATAAGCATAGAGAAATGGGAGCAGTTTGACAGTAGAGTTAAGGCTCCCACATACTTGGGAACACTTCACTCTGCAGAGGTCCATGTGTACTGAAAATGTATTCAAAGAGGACTCAATGCAAACTGAGAGTGGACACATCCTTGGGTAACACTTTCACGTCAAACTGATAAGTTTGATTGTCGATGCAGCACCAGTCAATGCTGGTGGGACTATTACAAAGTAATGTAAATGAACAGCCATTGTTAACACCCACAGCTCATCAGGCAGGGACAGAACAACTCTTCTAAATCTTTGAGGCCTGTTTTGTCCACTAACCTTGTTTGCAGAGTGCCAAAAGTTTAAAACGGTAATTTCTTTCTAGTTATTTATTTATTTATTATTATTATTATTTCTATGTGTTTGACATTATTAGAATATTTAGAACCCACTCTTTCAGAACCCTTAAATAACCCAAAGTGGACACTTGTTCCTGGTTTTGTCCTGCCCAGTCACAAATGTGTACAGATGGTTTTATATTGCAGTTTGAACTCAGTCCAGAACCAGGTTGAAATAAATAAAGACAATCTTTACCTTGATAAAGCAAAGTGGCCGCCGTTCATGGAACCAAAACAGGACAAGGCCACAAACACCGGGACAACAACTGAGAAGTTTCCTAAGAGTCTCTCTGCAAATGTCTAAAAAATGTAATTGAGAAAAGGGATACAAATAAGAAAGTAGGACATGTGCTGCTTCAGAGCTGAGGCAGTGATTAAAGTGTAGATAATGACATTAGGTCAAGTGGTTGATGACTTAATTAAAACATATTTCTTATTGTGCTGCTGTACTATGTAAAAAGGTTGTAAGTGTTAAAGTGAAACTACAGGATGTTCCTTCCACCTCGACATGCCCAGGGTAGAAAAACAGCTATTATCTAAAGGTTTTCAAGATTATCCAAAGACTTTTCCAGGTACATAAATGTTGTGCTTTGAGTACTCAGTCATTTTAGATATATTCAAAACATTAATATATCTAAAATGACTAGATATGTGATTAACTAGAGAAATCAACTAAAACAATTCAAATATATTCCACGAGTTTCAAAGGTCACATCAGATTTGTGTGAATTTATGGTCATGACTGAAGACTGTTACTTTTTTTAGTCTTATCTTATTAAATGTGGTTAATTAGACTTAATTTAGAGGATTGAAAGGACTGCTGCCAGTAATTGTCATAAATGGGTCATGCAGAAGTGGGAGACAAAGCTAATTATAATTCATGAATCTATTAAATTTATATTAGCCACAGACATTGCTGGCATGTGCCAATATAGTCAGTAAAGGGGAAAAATCTGAATTAACTAAATACATGTACAGTTGTCATTTTAAACTAAAGTAATGATTCATTTTGAATGGAAAAAAGAGAAATGTTAAATAGTTTGAACACCACCGAGGAGTCCAAACCGAGATGACGTTCATATCTTAAAAGAGTTGATCACTTCCATCTTTTCGATCAGTTCCATCTTCATCGGTGTGGTGCCTGTTGTTCTGTTCAGCATGTTTTCAGAATCTGGTGACTGCTTTATTTAACGTGAGAAGAAACAAATCTAGTAACTTTTCCTGAGGTCATTGGAACTTTGTGGCTCAAACTCTGCTCAACGATCAGCAGATTCTGGTGATACAGCAGCCACAAATGACTAACATGATATTAGTAATTGTGAATACTGACATTGGATTAAAACCACAAATCAACTAAACTTAAAACTAATAACCTTTTTTTTAATGCTAAAGTTTTTTACAGATCAACACAGAATATATTCAGTCAATCATTGTTGCTTCCATATCATCCATTAGACTTCCATTCATTTACAGACAAACAATTATGCTAATTAGCTGACAATGTCAATTAGTGACTCCTGTGACTTTTAAAAGTTTAGAAATATTTTGTTTATAAAACCAGAGAACCACAAACATAGATCATCCAAGGACAGAATGTTCTCTGTTCAAATGTTATTCAGACCAGGGTAATGTTTTGATTAGCATTGGAATCCTCTACAATTTTCTCTGATCGTTAGCTGTAAATATGAAACTTTATTCCTAATGGGTACTTAATGCTTAATTGCGTAAGATGCAAAATTAAAAAGACTTTTAAATAATCCATGTCCTCTCTCTCTTCATTGCTTTCCACACCACATAATACGAGCGCAGATCCTGTTAAGGTCATCTAAAATTACTCATTAGGCAATTCTGCAAGCTTCTTTTACATAAGTCTGACACATGAGTTAAATTTTAAATTAAGTTTTCAATGTAAACTTCTGCCCACTGTCTAATGGAGGAAAAACAGACTGCAATCCTTTTATCATATCAACCTTGTAAGAACACAGAAATGCTCTTAACACCTTTCTTAAGGCGCTCTTAACACTCATTGTGCACAAGGTAATAAAGCTAACCACATTACAAAAAGGCAGGGATCTCTTAGTGGATCTGTGAGCCCTTAAAGCTGAGGAAGACTCAATCACTGACAGCATCCTGCAGCCTAATAAGGAACTGTGGCTGCTATTGGGGAATGTCTGAGATGTGATTAGCATTACCAGGGTTGGGCTGAAGCAATTGCATTAGAGGGGAAGCAAAGTCGTCAGAAATGCTTCACTAATAATGAGATGCTAAGTGCAGGAACTGCAGCGTATAGGTTCAGACCTATCCGTCTGATAGGAGAACAAAGGACTTTCTGCCGACATGTATATCATATTCTATTGTTTTAAAAGACTTTAGTTCATTTCTTGAATTCTTAATATTTTATATTTCATATTTTATTATAGCAAATGATCCAAACCAAAAATTTTTTGTCACCATTTGTGATCGTATTACCACACAATCATGTATCAAAGACAAACTTTCAAATATATTAGCACTCCCTGACTTTCTGGTAAATTTCCACCAGGTTAAATCAGTTTTCATTATTTAAGCCCAAATATCTTCCCTCCTTCAAATCCTCTTCAGAATATTTCCCAAGTAGAGATCACTACAGGAATGATGCTCTGTGCTGACTCCAGAGGTCGAGCTGGCTGCATATGATGTTTATTAATCTTCCTTTTATTTTTAGCATACATGTGCAGTTGATTTGAAGTGATATCTTTCCTTTGATCTCCAGCAGGTAGACATTGATCAGACAGATTTTGATCATAATCTGGCAGGTAAACAGCGACTGGGTTTAATTAGCTGATCCTCAGAGATCTTTCATATCCCCACATAGGCTGGGTTACCAACAGGACAACCATCAGCCCTGTGATTGAAGTCCCAGATCTCTGCAGGCTCTGAATCCCTTTGTTAAACTAACATTACTTTTAGGTCAATAATTCAATAAGTGCAGATTCTTCAGAAAGATATTCCTCTGATTTTATGCTGAAAATCTCCATCACAAATCCCTGAATCTCAGAGTAGCCTCCTGGATTCTCGTTCTTTGGGAAACTACTTTTTATCTACTTTTATTTACTTTCATTTACTTTTTACTTTAAAAATAGTAAACAGATTTTACTGCTTTTACTTTTATGAAATTAATTTTTCATACAAAAAAAAATATTTTACTTTTATGAAAGTAAAATACCACTTTCATAAAAATGTCATACTTAACAGCTGGATATTTTGACTTTGTAACTTAAACATACTTTAACACACTTTTTAACTATTATTGTTAATTATGGAATTATCTTATAATTCACATTTCTACAACAATGATCTGTGGTCATTTAGTGGCCTTCAAAAATTCTGAAGGAGTTGCAGCAGAGTACTTTCACTTTGTGATTCTTTTCTCTTTTTTACCTCTAGATTGGGTGAGTCCATAATTTTTAGTTTATAAAATATAACTCTTCTTGAGTTATATTTTATCATGCCGAAACCTTATTAAATAAAATAGTGCTGTTTGGGTTATATGTGTGATTTTATTCTTCTCCTCTGTACATGTTTTTAATCCATAGCGGAAATGCTAATTTAACTTCTTAATGTAATGGATGGATGTGTGAATGTATGGTTGGTTGGTTGGTTGGTTGGTTGGTTGGTTGGTTGGTTGGTTGGTTGGTTGGTTGGATGGACGAACGGATGGATGGATGATGGTCTTACCACAGCAACAGCCTCTGAGGCTAGGAGTTCCTCTGCTGACATCACAGTGTAGTACGCAACGTTGGTCAACACATAGCAGGCGGTCACAATTGCCATGGAGATACAAATGGCCAGTGGAACGGTCCTGAAAGCAGAGACATGATTATGATGAGCATCTCTCTGACCTGCTCCTCTCTCCTGTCTCTGTTTTTAGTAATGAGCTGGTAACACAAAGTCGAAAGGGACTTTATCATATAAATTAGACATTTTCAGTCTAATATTACGTCATGTTAATATTATGTTATTATATACACAATTATATATGCAATCAAGAATTTCCAGTCTATGAACAACTATTTTATAAGTACGTTTTTATAAGTACATTTAAATAAAAAAATTATGGTGGTTCAAAAAGATTTCAGTTGTATTTACAAACAAAATTACAAATATTTTGTAATTTAAGAAATTACAAAATATTCCTAGATTTATTAATTTAACTAAAGTAGTGTTGACTAAAATTGCACACATTGTTGTTAATTAATCAGTTAATTAATTAAAAACTTCATTTTTGAGGCAATGAGTTTGAATTTTTGAAGTAAGGAGAAGTAATTTGATGAAACTTTTCTTTTTAAGAGCTATGACTCAATGGTTTCGATAAATACGACCAGCTGGGTCAGACTGAACAGAACTTGAGCAGATAACTGATCCTTTTACCTGCCTTTGGCTCCAGTCACCTGAAGGCCACAGAGAAGTCGGCTCCCTCTGAGCTGATTGTTCTGAACAGCGCCCAGACGAGGCATACTGATAATGAAGTGTGTCAGTGGAGTATTTAGAACACCCACCAAGTGTGTTATACTATGGATTATGTGTATCTATTTAGGGAAGGAAGTAACTGTGGAACTAACGAACCATGTCTGTCTTGTTTGACTTCATTCTACGGTAACTAAGACCTGATTAAAACATTATCTTGTTTGAGCATCCCAGGTGAAAAGAAAGTATACTTAAATATATTTCAAACATCCTTACATTTGTGAAAGTACGCTTTAAGTATACTAAGCAGGCGTGGAGCTATAGGGGGGGCAGAGAGAGCGGCTGCCCCACGGCCTGGGCGGGTGCCAGGGAGGGAGGAATGGTTTCAAGTCGCTTTAATATCTGATTACAGACGGAGAAAGTGCACCCTCGCCTGTTCAGAAAGGTGTATGTAATGTTAAAGTTACTGTCTCTCAATGGAACATATAGTAGTCAGTCCCAGTGACTGTTTGACTCAAGGTTTAGCCAATGTGCTTCATGGGTAAAAATGAAACGAGAAACGCGGCCCAAACCCCCCACTCCCCGCACAACAGTTTCCAGCAGCGCAGGTGATACACGTGAGGTCATTGGCCCCGCCCGCCGGCCCGACGCTGACATGTTCCGCTAGTGATACTAAGTTTTAAGTGTACTACCTATAAATATACTAAAAGTATGCTTGTACCAATTTCAAAATTATAACTTTAAACACACTTAAATATAATTGTACCAAAATACAGTTTTTAATATATTAAATAAAAGTATACTTTAAGTGAACAAAATATATATTTGCCCAAGTGTAAATATATACTTGCTCAAGTATATTTAAAATATATTTTGTGTATATTTTAAAATATATGCTCGAAACAGATTTTTTTAAATTCACTTAAGACTACTTAAAATTAGTAATTTCACTATGTTTTAAATTACATTTAAATTTTAGGCGAATAAAGTATGTCTTTTTTTTTTACTTTCTTTATTTAACCAGGTAAACCCTATTGAGATCCACATCTCATTTTCAAGAGGGACCTGGGCAGAAGTCTGCAACACGCAGCAACCGGTTAAAAAATAATAAAGTATGTTAAGATTTAGTATACTAAAGTATACTTTTTTTTCACCTGGGTGGACATAGCAATAAACCCAGAGAAGATAATACTAATCAAAGGAAACTAAATGGAAATGAATGAAGAACAAAATGCAAGAATAAACTGAGAAACTAAAGTAAATACAGAGGAATAAACTGGTATGGCAAAACCTTTCGAGCAATAATTAATACAGAGGACTGTATGGCAAAAATAAACAAACAATAATTCCAGATAAAAGATAAAAATAATATTGTTGAAATGTCATGGGTTTGTTGAGACCACATCTAGTACTGAGAATAAATATATCTTACAGACCATAACAGTAAAGAACTGATCACTTATTTATGTTTTTAATTAGATTTGATATATTTATTTCTTCAATATTATTTTTCATGTCAGTGTTAATGTCATGAGGCTGATGACTCCATGACACTTTCAATTTGACTCATTAGGATTTGATTATGAACCAGATTTGTTCTTTGTAATTCTGTCCAGTAAAACTGTTAATCTATAAATCAATAGACAGGTCTATATAAAGATATAATCCATGTTTCTGTCTCATATTTGTATGGCATTAAAAGGACCTGGAACTTTTTTTTTTTCCACTGAAAGCTCTGGTTTGCACAATAAATGCAGTGAAGTTTTATGGAGGATACTCTGATGTCCCATTCTCCTGAAGGCAGCACAGAGCTGCACCACCAGAAACTGACAGAAACACTGAAGAGAAGAAGAGCTATGATTAATGTAGTTACAGTTCTATCCATGTTTTAATGTTGCAGAGCTCAGTTGTTTTGCAAATAGTTCAAAGTTTAAACTGGCATGTTGAACATCTTGTATCTGGTTATTTGTGTAATATTTAACAACTAGAAAATGGCAAAGAATAAGAATATTTTTTCCACTGATTGGCTGCTGTTACCGATTCTAATTTGAATGTTCATTGCATTTTTCTTAGACACCTGTGAAAATTATTTCTATTCCCATGACTTTTTTGTTCTCTGGGAAATAATTTTTGATGATAAATACAAAAACAAGCATACAAATTAAAACATTTACAATAGTGATAGTAATATTAATGATAAAATAATGGTCAGTGCAAAGTAGCCTATAAATTCTTTGGTGGGGACGGTGAGGGACCTGGATATGGGATGGGGGGGCGCTGGGCCAAAAAAGGCTGAGAAACACTGGGTTAGATGAATGTTCTCAGAATACACTGACACAGTTTCACTAAAATGGAAAACACACTGTGCAGTCCCTTCAGTGGTTAACGGTCTGTTTTCAAGTTCTCCGTGTGTTTCTTTCTTCTTTCATGTTGCTCTGTTGCTGTTGAGTGTTTATTCAATGATAAGTCTTTTACCTTTATTTTCTCTTTGCGAGGTAATGAAGCGGAAGCAAATATGTTCATCATATTTGATGCAGTTGATGCAGAAGTGTTTGTGTGGCATTTTGTGGTTTTCTGACGGTTCCATACTATTTTCGAGCTAGATAAGATTACATTTGGATTCATTCAAATGACTTTTTTCTTCTCTCATCCCAATGATTCCTCTGCCAGCGCCTCTGTGGTCAGTGGCTTCTCTCTGTCTGTATTTTATTGATCACAGATAGTTTATCTCAGCTGTTTCACTGAGCACAGCCTGCTGTGGCAGCTGTTGCAGGAAAATCAAACTGCAGAAACTGAACTACAGGTGACTAAAGTTCAAATGCACCAAATTCTGAGGGAGAAGTGCAGAGAGCATCAGACACTAGTTCTTCACATTATATTTATCCTTCTAACCATCTTTGCATGTCACTTTGTCAGTTTACCTAAACCTTTTCCTCTGGGTTTCTACTAGTGTTTTAGTTCTCACTACCACTTTTTGATGGTATCATCTCATACTAGATCACATTGTACTTGCTCTTGTCTCGGTCTGAAACACTGACGACTTGGGATTTTATTTCAAGAGCAGTCAAGACCACAACTGTAAATATCACTAAGTTGTCCAATTTATTTAATATTGTTGCTTCCACTGGACATAAAACATCCTGATTCAAATGCAAGCAATAATGTGACTCATGACTAATCAAGTATTTTTGTACTGCTCCCACTCATCCCCAGCCACTTTCACTCACACTCCAAAAAAGTGAGCAGTGGTTTTCTGGGAGGAGGAGGGGGTGTTGGTAAAATGTTCAGTAACAGTATTTGGGTACATTAATCATAAAAAAATATTATAAAACAACATCAACAACCTCCAGAAGAAAGCATAGAGCAAATTATAAATTCTGCAGTACATCGCTGTGAGAAATGGTGGCCACAACATCGAACTCTTATCGTCACTCAGGAAGGAAGCACAACGTTCTGTTTAAGTCAGTGTTTCTCCACCCTGGTCCTCAGTCCTCCTGCTCTGCATGTTTTAGATGTGCCTCTTTTCCAGAACAGCTGATTCAAATGATTGCATGAAGTACTGCAGAAGCCTGTTAATCACCCAGAGATACAATTCAGGTGTGGCAGAAGGGGAAAACCTAAAACATGCAGGACAGGGGTGCGGTGAGGACCAGGGTTGAGAAACACTGGCGTAAGTGATGTTAGCCAAGCTAGCTAGCTAATGTTAGCAATCTGCCTCTGTACCAAAATGATTAACCCTGCCCTCACATACAGAGATTTGGTGAATATTAGTGATAATGTTTAAGTTACCCACCTGTGTAGAGTAAATACTGTGTGTTTCATGGCATAGTTTGTATTTCCTGTCAGCTCCTTGCCTCCTCTGCACAAGTTAAGCTAATGTCACCTAATATAGTCAACATATTGAAGGAAGTAATCAAATGCAAATTGAGAGATTAAGGGAACAGGTCTTGCAGTGACAACTTCTTCTAAGTTTAATTTTTTTCTTATGATAATCATAAGACAAGCCAGGATGATTTAATATTAAGTTACACCAACTTGAGCTAGTGCTGCATAAAGCTTCTGACAATAAAGTTATGGGCTGAAATAACTATATTTACTTCAGCTCTGAGATTTTTAATATTCAGGTGTTTTTATGAAAATGTGAATCTTTCAAATGAATTTGAGAAGCTGTTGGTCTTGTTTCACATTTTACTAAGTCATGTTGGTCCTGTTTCGGTCTCGATACACTCTGGTCTTAATCTCGACTTGGTCTTAGTTAGGTGGTCTTGACTATTATGCTAGCATGAAGTTCATCACATTAACCAGAGTGTCATGACAGATCAGCCAGCATATGGAACTTACTTCTCTGGGTTGTCAACCTCCTCTGTCACAAAGTTGAGATAAAACCTGGAAAAACACAGAGAAGAAACAGCTTTAAAGGAGAATACAAGCAGCAACAGACACAAGATCCAAGCACTTCCTGTACTGATATGAAAAAATGACTCACACAATTCCAATACAACCATTTACAATGGTTTTATTTCATCAATCATATTTTTATGTTGATCATTTAAGTGGAAATTAAGCATTAATTATGCAATTTAAAAATTATATTTTCCAGGGCCATAATTTAATATCATATCTATACATGACTGTTAGTCTGGTTTAATTCTCTGCTACGTCTCTCTTCATAGACCTGAAAAAAATCTTAAGATAAAATATTTAAACCACATTGATGTCAAGAGTGTTAGCCATTTTCATTACATGATATAATTCTACACAAATGGCTGAAAATTGAAAGGAGCACAAACTAAAGCGTGTAAATATGCAAAATTACAAGAAGTCACTAACAAAATCTATGATTCTCAGTCTGAGAGCAAACAGTAAATATGAAGATATTTGTCTTGTTCTGGAAGCAGAAAACAACATGTAGCTTAATCTAACATGTTATTAGAACATGGGAGTGTTCAGGCTGTTCCAGTACAACAAGATGCCTTCTGGAAATCATGTTAATGTTTAAACAGTGTTAAAAGCTAATTTATAAAAGCCAAATGGAAACTGTTCAGCATGAATTATAATTCTTACCCAGAACTGCCCACACATCACTGCTCTGGCACTTATAACAAGATCGATCCGTCTGACCCTGAACACCATTTAATTATTCTTGCCAATCTTGGCTGTTAATAAAAGTCTATTAGATGTCAACTATTTTGGCAGAACTGCTAAAGATGCGTAAAACCTTCAAATAAATTCAGCGTTTACTACTGCCGCCTAATCACACACTGGGAAATTCAGAAAGAAATGGGGACAGATTTTCTTGTCAAGAAATACATGTTTTTAACAGAATCAGTGGTGGTAAAAATTAAATTAATTTTTTTATTTATTACATTCTTAGGTTTATCAGATTGTTAGGGAGCAACAGTATAGAGGGGTCTGTGGGGTCACCACATCTCCATAGCAACCATTAGATACAATCTACAAGCCAATCATGTATAAAAATAAAAAACAGAAATCTTTTTGCCCTACCATTACAAAAGTAAGCGAGTGGAGTTCACCTGCTGGTACTTTACCTGAAGTGGTGTGTGTTGAGGAGGCCAGATGAAGTTTGAACTGTTCAGCCTCACTTTCAGATGAGCTTAGAGTAAAACAGAGGATGAACATGTGCTGTAGATGTGACTCTGGTCCAACCCAGCTGAACCACCTCCTAAGTCTGTAAGCTAATTGTTCAAAACCTTGCTAATGACCAAGACATTTGACTCAGCTGTGTTGAAGCACAAACTCATCTAAAAGGCTCTCATAATGCCAGAAGGGGGTTGTTTGATGTAATACTCCAATTGTCCATAAGTGTGACACCAGAAATTTAGTAATAAAATAACATCCATCTACATGGGTCTTGTAAAACCTCAGGTGTTTAGTAAATGTCAAACTAACTTTTGACATTTACTTTGACATTTACAAACTTTGTTTTGTTTCCCTCCTCGGTTTGGTTCCTTCGTGTGAACACAGCAACAGCAACCTGGTACAGACCTAAACTAACCGTATTGGGACCTTTTGGAGGAGGTGGTTTCAGTGTGGTTCCACCGTAGAGCAGGACATTTGCTCTGTGAACGTGAGCCGACCTCAGTCCGACTCAGCAACCAGCTTTAGCCAACCGCCTTCCCTTAGCAGGTTTTCATTGCAATGTGAGATGTGGCTGAGAAACTAAGCTAATAAACAATGCACATCTCTTCCATAAAGCATTAAACCTCATGCAACTTTCAAAACATCTCAAAATAATTGTTTTCAGATAATTTTGCCTGATATGGTCAAAATTAATGAGATGATTAAATGATGTGTTCCCCAGCTCAGAGTGCAGAATCTGCTTCCTGTATTTACATTTGGTTCTCTCTTCTCATATCTGACCAGTAATCAGACTGAACGTTGTTATGTGGTCAGCAGTGAAAGGTTAGGCTTTGTTGGAGTTTTTTATGTGTGAAAAGAAACTAATCCAACAGAAGAACAGCAAGTTAACAAACTCGTCAACAGATTTGGATCAGAGTAAATGAACCATATTTACCCCATATTTACTGTATAGTTATACAGTACATAGAGAGAGAATGAAAGAATGTTCCCTATATGTGCTTCTATATTTTCCATGAGAAATTATTTTATTGTCATAAAGGTTAAATTCATTTGAAGGCTTTTAACACATCTTCACTGGTTGTGCTAAAAATTCTGGCTGCCACTCTAGATGAGTGTCTGTTGAGCATCTGTTCACTGGAGGTCTAGTCACTCCAGTAGTATTAATAATTCTTTTATGTTAGGCAAAAATCTAACGATTCCAAATTTTATCTGCTGATTGATAGGATTAAAATATGTCGTCTGCTATTGAGAAAACACTGACCGTCTGTCTTTGTTTTGTGAATTTTGCCTGAATGTGTCGGCCTGTTTGTGTGGATCATACCTACCAACCAGCATATGCATACATCCCAGAGTAGAAAGCCAGGGGCATTCCAGACAGCTGCAGCTCGCTCAAATCAAAGGCATTCTCAAAGTTTTTGGTCTCACCTGCACACACACAAAGACACACACATATATTCCAAAAGGACATGCATTACCTACTTTAGGTGTTCTGAAACACCTTCATTGTTTTAAAGTGAAGAGTGAGTGCTGTAGTCACATAATGATACATGTATACAGTTGAAACCAGAAGTTTAAGTACAGCAAATTAAAAATCACATACATTTTTTCTCACTGTCTGAAGTTAAATAGGACTAAATTCTTTAGTTTTCAGTCAGTTAAAATGACAACAAATATGACTATTAACTAAATGCCAGAAAACTGAGAAGACTTTTTAGAATTTTTTGTAACTTTCTTCAAAATCAAAAGTTTACATACATGTCCTACTTGTTAGCATTGCCTTTAAACTGTGTGACTTGGGTCAAACCTTTTTAGTTTCCTTCCACAAGCTTCTCATAATAGTTTGCTGCAGTTCTGGTCCGTTCATCTTGACAGAGCTGGTGGAACTGAGTCAGGTCTGCAGGCCTCCTCGCTCACACACACATTTCAGATCTACTCACAATTTCTCCATAGGACTGAGGTCAGGGCTTTGTGATGGCCACACCAAAACACTGAGTGTGTTTCCTATGAGTCACTCTGTAACCTCTGTGGCTGAATGCTGATTAAAATCTGTCCCCAACATTTTATTTCCTAAATTTATGCTTCAATAATTCTACATAATGTTCTTTCCTCATGTTGTCGTCTATTTTATGAAGTGCACCAGTTCCTCCTGCAGTAAAACAGTCCCACAACATGATGCTGCCACCACCGTACTCCACACTTAGGATGGCACAACCTTCCCCATGCTTTCTCCAAATGTACTGATGGTCATTATGTCCAAACAGTTCCACTTCTTTTTCATCAAACCACATTACATGTTTGCCATGGTCTGAGTGTCCTTTCAGCTCATGTCGGTACTGGACAGTTTCACTATGGATAATGACTCTGTCTTATCAGCTTCAGCTGCATCTTCACCAGGTCTCTGCCTTTTGTTCTGGAGACAACCCAGTTTGAACCAGAACCCGTCTCCTTCCTGAGCACTATGATAGCTGGACATTCCCATCATGACTATACTTGTGTGTAATTGTTTGAACAGATGACTGCAGCACCTTCAAGCATTGGTACATTGTTCCTCAGGATAACCCAGACTGGATCTGCTCTATTATTCTCCTTCCTGACATCTTGGCTAATTTATGCTGACTTTCCCATCGTGTCAAACAATGAGGTTGTGTGTTCCTGGTGAGTCTCAAGTTAACTCAAATGTGACAGTGAACCTATCAGAGGTTTATGGAAGGAAACTCAAAAGGTTTTACTCAAGTCATACAATTTAAAGACAGTTTTTCCTCATACTCACAAAATGAATATAAACTTCTGAATTCAAAGACAGAAAAACAAATCTCTTTAAAAAATTTTGCACTACATTTTCTGGGATTTAGCAAATAGAAATAATTTTGATCATTCTGACTGACCTAAAACATGAGAGGTTTGTTTCTTTTTATTTAGTGTATGTAAATTTCTGGTTTGGACTGTAGCTGCAGTTGCACACAAGAACAGGAGCATCCTATTTATTAACAATAATAATAAAATCAGCCATAAAGTGAATGAGTGGAGGAACAATTTTCTCATTTAGATTGGAGAGAAAGAGTTCTGCCAACAAAGGTTGAAAAATAGCCCTCAAGTGGGATCAACGTTAAGCTGTGAATGAGCAAATGCTGCCCACAATATAATTCATCTACATTGTTTAATTGCATTGCTAAGAATCATAAAGTCTGTGTATTGATAAGCAGGAAAGAACAAAAGTAATGTGAAATCTACCAGCTGTAGTAGGTATTCTACAGAACAGGCCAAGCTAACCCTGTTAGTTTATTTATTTTACATTAGTTTGTTACCTATGAGGTGAGTTTTCAGAGCAACTTCATTTAATAAATGGTTTTCCACACTGACTGACATTAGACCAAACACAACACATGTACAGCTTTTATTACTTGAGTTCAAACATTCAGAATTATGAAGTTAAAATGGTTTCATTAAAATGTGTTCATTCCAGGCTAAAATCTGATTCTGTAGTAGTGAAGTCACAGTGCCGCAGGTTTAACAGATACACTCTGGTATTTAAAGGAGTAATTAATCAACTTAAATTAATTAATTTCTTTTGATTAATAACTTGTTCACAGTTGGATAGTGTGCTGTGATAAATAGCTAAAACTCCAAGGACGGCTGCTGCTCTCCTATTGGAAGGCCAGGAAATCCTAGCTAATGGGGAAAGAAATCAGATGGTTTTGTTTATGAATTCTATAAAATCTAATATGATCATTAGCCAAGTTTAGGTATTAGCTTTTTGTGTCATAATAGTAAAGAGGAACTAAATTCCTGCTGTACATCTGATCTTCCATGTTTTGGAAGGATATTATTTATGTGCTCTTATCCTCCTCGTACATTAAGGCCACAGGACACTTTCCTCTCAAAGGTACTCCATGACTCTGGATTTGAGCAGTGCCAGAAATACTTGGTGTTGCTGCTGCAACACAAAGACTCTCCTGTTTTTCCAACCACTAATGCTGGTTGACGGGGGCATCAACCTAAATACGAAGGTTAGTTTTTTGTTGTGTACTTACTACTTGCTTAAGAAAGTTTATTTAAAAACAGAGAAAACATGAGGAGAGGAAACAGATCTGCTGCGTAAACCACCTTCACCTACAAATAAGAGCATTAATTTATGCTCTTATTTGACTGTAAGAATTTTCAAC
Organism: Poecilia reticulata; assembly: GCF_904066995.2. Taxonomy (NCBI): domain Eukaryota; kingdom Metazoa; phylum Chordata; class Actinopteri; order Cyprinodontiformes; family Poeciliidae; genus Poecilia; species Poecilia reticulata. The sequence goes on from NC_088839.1 coordinate 3,029,094, forward strand.
AGTCGATTACCAAATCTTCAACACGGATGTCAAACTTTATTTAACTAAAGTTTACAAAATATCTAAGTAAATCAGAACTTTAGAATTTATCCCACAATTAATTTAGGGGAAACTAAGAGTGTTCATCAGAGTTAGCAAAAAACACAGTTTATGGTTATCATGTTAATTAAATATATATTTGTATTTTATCCTCCAACAGATAGCATTCATTTATGTTACTTAGTACAATTATGTCATATTTTTGTAGGTTCTTATGTGAAATAGCCAACAGTTTCAATCCACTTAACAATTCTTAACAAGAATTGAATGATGCATTACTGCTGGCCAGAAGCACAAGATTAATAAAGTGAGGTCATTTAGTTGAGTCAGTCAGAATTTATGTAAAAGTTCTTGTTTTTTTTTTTCTTTTAACTGTGAAATCAAAGCAACTTTGTGTCATATCCTGTAAATGATTATATTAATCATTTAGAGTAAATAACCATATTTAAAATGGAGGTCAAAAACTGGGAGAGCAGCAGCTCCTCTGAACACCTGCTTCCTTTCAGGACATTGTGAAATGTTGTGCTTGCTGCTTGCTGCGTACAGCTGTGCGTCACAGCCTGCGAGTCTCTAAGCTGGTATTTACAGTGCATGCTTGAGCATGATACTAAGGAAGCTTTGATGGTTGTTGTGGCTGAGTGCTCAGTGTGAGCCCTGAAGGGTTTTTCAACAACACTTAATGGAAGCAGATGGAGTACTGCAAGTGTTCCGCACTCAAAAAATAACTTATTCAATTTACTTAATACAGTTATGTCAACAATTTCTACAAACTGACTTATGTTTAGTATATAAATAAAACCTAACTGTATTTAGTAAAACCAATCAAAAATACTTTGCAGCTCCTAATTAATGACTTTTAGTTAAGAGTGGTGATCATTGAATTTTGCTTTACTAAGTTAGTTTTAATTTCCTATAACAGTTGTAGTTTTAGTTTGACTTACTAAAAGATAAACAATTTCCACAGTAAATAAACTTTTGTCATGTTGAACAAACATTCATTACCAATAAAACATCCTTCCATTCCGTCCTGTCAGGCGACGGGGCCTGAATGATACCCGTGTTAAACGGACGGCGGAGTCCGGCGACGACAGGCGCTTAAATTCCGTAACAAAAATATGTTATCTTTTTTTTTTTTAATCTCTTTCTCTTTCTTACTTTTTATTCAATGTCACATGCTGTTTTTATTTTTTCCTTTCATTATGTAAAGCACATTGAAATGCCTTGCTGCTGAAATGTGCTATACAAATAAAATTTGATTGATTGATTGATTGATCCATCATCATACACGCTGATCCCTTCTGGGGTCATGAGGGGGGCTACTGCCCATCTCCAGCAGTCAACGGGTGAGAGGCGGGGTCACACTGGACAGGTCAGTCCATCACAGGGCAACACAGAGACAAACAGTCATTCACACACATACACTCAATCACACCTAAGGAGAATTTAGAGAGACCAATCAACCTGACAGTCATGTTTTTGGACTGTGGGAGGAGAGAACCCACCATGCAAACTCCACACAGAGAGACCTCCAGCCAGGATTTGAACCCAGTACCTTCTTGCTCCAAGGCAACAGTGCTACCAACTGCACTACTGTGTAGCCCCAGAGGTCGGGTTAACGGAATATTTTCTGTTATGTTTTTAAACAACGGGAAAATTTAAAGCCCGTTGGTCATTTGACAGGTTACAATTAACACCCTTGACTGGCGCACATGGAGACATTATAGACTTTACGCAAAGAGTTCATCGCAGAGGAAACTAAAATCAATCAATAAAAGAATCCTTTCTGAATATCATCTCACGGACACTGAACTAAATGCGTCTCTCTGACCGGGAGCTGACAGCGTGTTGAAGAGTTATGGACCGGAGGCTTTGGAGCGTTAGGAAGCCCATTCAAAACCTTTGGTAGAAATGGCGTGTTTAGTTTCAGTCTCCATTACATACAGAACAGAGAAAACTAAAGAGAATGTAATGTTGAATGAATTTAGAGTCTAAACAGAGGAGCCGGCAGTTTATCTCGAGTAAATAAATAAAGGTGTAGAACAGGGCCGTGCAGAGACCACTTAAGGGCTCAAAAAAAGAAAAGGGCACATCTAACCGCATTTTAGGACAGAATATTAACAAAGCCACTCAGCTTTCAGAGTTTAATAGACAATGATAAATTACAAAATTGTGAGATATACAATCAAAGCTAAGTAAAATCTCTATATAGAGCATACAACTATGCATATGTAAGATATTTTATTAGTAATTTATTTTTGCTGGTCTATTTTGTTATAGGAAAGTATTGCAATATTCAAACCCGCAATTTTGCAAGATACGTAAATCAGAGATAGACCACCAGACATATTTTGTCTTTACATAATTACATTATTAAAAATATAAACAAGAGCACAATGCAACCTTTTAGTGTACAGTAATCTATAAAACAAAGATCTGCCTGTTTGCTACACTTGCAGTGGAGATGAAGATGGTCCATTCAGGAAAGCAGAGCTGCATCAAATGTGGAACTGCAGAAAAACGGAAAAATACAAAAGCAAAAATTGATTTGTTAATGCATGTCACCATGAGAAAAGTCTACTGAGTTTTGCTTAAAAAAACTTTTTTAAACATTTAAATCACATTTGTCTCATGAAGTGATTTTTTTTTTTTTTTGCAAAACAAACTTATTGGTGCATGTCAGAAATCTTTTCTTGCTATTCTAAGTTTTTGTTTGACTCAAAGTTTTGCTTGTGATTCTAACATGACATTGTGGGCAGGGCCCAAAATCACAACAAAATATTTCTGATGTATGCAAATAAATGTTTATGTTTGGCAAATAACTTTCTAAGTTCACAAGACAAAAATTAGTTATTTAATTTAAAAAAAAAGTTTTTTAAACAAAACGATTTGTTTTTTAAAAAAAGAAATCATTACAATTCCAAAAGTTTTGATTACAATTTTATTTTACTTAACTGAGGTTAGTTTTTTTTTTTCCATTAAATAATTGAGAAAATGTAACTTCATACTCTGCAAACCAGACCCTAAACTTAAAGTCTGGATTGAGTTTTTTCCCCTTCATTAATGTCACTTTTATTACATACATTATATCTATCATGGTAATTCAGGGTGAGTTATTTTTAATTCTAAATGAATATCCTTGTTTGACTTTTATTTAAGTGTTATTCTCCTTCAAGATACATTTACCTAACGCCAGAATAAATGCAATGTACATTATGCAGGAAAGGAAATTGGAAGACATATCCATGGACCTTACCACAGGGGCCGCGTTTCATTGGCTAATGCCCATTTTACGTTTGTTGTCTTGGGCCTTTGATCGCAGCCTGTAGGGTGTTCCCTGTCTGGGAACGAGAATAAAACCTCTTCTTCGCAAATAAACTTTCCAAAGACATCTGATCTGTTTCTTACTCATTTTGTTTGTGGCCTCAGTGTTGGTGCGCAAGTAACCGAGAGAATCTGGTTAAAGGATTTTCAAAATAAAAGTTCCTCCAGACTCAAATAATACATAAAACGGAAATATTTAATTATTTCTTGCGCGGACCGGTACCGGTCCGTGGGGACCACTGCTCTAAATCATGAATGCCCGACTTACCCAGCCTTGCAAGAACAATAGGTGTCAAGTGATCTTGTCCACAGCTATATTTATGCTGAGGGTGTGAGGATCTGCTGTTTTCCTCATCGACAGGTAGCTTTTCGCTGTGACGCGCACAATGTTGGAGGCATCGCGGCTCAAACACCTTGATGTCGTCCAAAAAAAGATGACATGGACTTGTTGGTTCCCCTGTCCATTGCCGTGGCTGATATTTTGTAAAAATCCGGCAGAAATGCTAAACTAATCGACTCAGAAATACTCTGCAGAGAGTCAGTCGAAATGAAAAAATGCCATGTTTACACATAGAAGCTAAGCACCGCGGGGCTTTGCTTGTGAGACATGTAGTCATGTGGGACTTTCGAGGGGCGTTTCTGGGCGGAGCTTGGTAAGGTCCATTAGGGAGATGATATGTTTTAGACGGGCGATGTGCCTCGTACACAGGGAAGAAGCTTTTAGTTATCTTGCTTTGCTAGCAAAGTTGTTAGCTAGCAGCTAGCTAATAGCACAACAGCAGCAGCCTAATGTCTGTATGATAAAAATACTGAATCGATAGATAAGAACAGTTTTTCCTCACCTGCCTGTTTCCTCCCGCTCAGTAGTTCTTCAGAGAAAGGCAGACGCAGAGGCCTGTCAGTGTCTGTTGTATTTTATTACCTCTCTGCTTAAACCGCGACTCCGAGCTGAAGCAGAAACGATACGTTAAACGTTTTCCATCATCTGACAAGCAGCAAGTCTACCCCACTTTATTCACAAAAAACGTTTTTTTATTCACCAAAAACTGTTCTGTAATCTGGAACGTTTGCTACGTTAAGCTCCAGTTAGCCGCCTTAACTCACTGTGCGAGAGGCAACTGCGTCATGCGTCTCGGGCAAAAGGTCAAAGGTAACAAGGCGACCGGAGGGCTTATTATGTTGTACAAAAAATAATAATAATAATAATTTTATCACATGTTATGTGTCAGAAGAGGGCTTAGAAAATAATAATACCAAAAAAATAAATAAAAAATGAATGAGCAGCCGCAGTTTAATTCTTCGCTGCTGCGACGAATTAAACTTAACTCATCCTGCGATTTTAACAAATGGAGCTGAAGACGTTACCGTCCCGAACCCAGAAGGAGAGCGGCACTCAGAAGCGCTGCAGAGGTAACATCCGTCAGTTTTGGGGAAGAGAAACCATGCAAAAAAAATTCAATAAAAATCCTCGTAAAAGCGCACGTTTTCACGGAGTAAAAAGAATAATAAAATAAAAATAAAATAAAAAGTTCAATAGATCGGTTTCTCTGGAAATGTGAACAGGAGGGATTTGTGAAGCTGTGTGTTCAGACCCCAGCAGCTGAAGTGATGTAATCGTTTAATTTAGTTTATTATAATTTATTGGGGCCAGTCAGTGGTTTTTGTCACTATGGAGAAAAAGTTACATGCATTTATCTGCTTTATGTGTGATGGGATCTGGATTCACGGTAAATAATAACTGAACTGCATAAAAATGTGGTTAAATAGCCGATGTTAATGTGATTTTAATTTGACGGGTAAAAATAGTAAATGACCGATTTTTTAAAATCCTTTCGGTCAAGATGACAGAGAACAAAAAAGGCTAGCGCGACCTCTGTGTACCCCTACCCATAAAACAGCATAACAAATATCAAACTAGCTGGTAAAGTGCTGCATCATATCACCTTACAGCTAAAGATAAAGAAAGTACACCCATTGATGTAATGCAACAATCCTCCATCAGTCATAAGTTATTTTTTTCCGTCACAGGTATGCAAATTTGTTTTAGGTCATTTGGGGCAAAATTAAGTGCAAGATTTCTTTAAAAGTTGGACTCAAAGAATACAACTTGTGTTTTGTACACAAACTGTATTGAAGATTTGTAACTGCTGATTTGTATTTCTGAAAAATCTATAGTTACAAAACTATTCAAGGATTTTTCTCCACAACTTCTCAATTACAAACCACAAACACTTTTTCATCAAAAATTCCTTCATAAAAATGTTTCATTATAGATAAACCACGTAATTTCAACTCCCTCCATCCATTTTCTTACACCCTTGTCCCTCAGTGGGTTCAGGAGGGTTGCTGGTGCCCATCTCCAGCTAACGTTCTGGGCGAGGGGGGGGGGTCACCCTGGACAGGTCACCAGTCTGTCGCAGGGCAACACAGAGACCCACAGGACAAACAACCATGCACACACACACTCACACCTAGGGACAATTTGGAAAGGCCAATTAACTTGACAGTCATGTTTTTGGACTGTGGGAGGAAACCGGAGTACCTGGAGAAAACCCACCATGCACAGGGAGAACATGCAAACTCCATGCAGAAAGACCCCAGGCCAGGAATCAAACCCAGAACCTTCTTGCTGCAAGGCAACAGCTCTACCAACTGCGCCACTGTGCAACCCCTAATTTCAACTCATTTATATTAATTAATTTGGACATAGCTCAATTTATTTAGTTCAACAATTCACTGAGTTTTTTTTTTTTTGAGTATGGAATGAGGAAGTCTCATTGTTTGTGGAGATTTATATAGCTCATTATGACAGAGTATTACCTTTGAAGAGCTGGAACATCCCAGGAAGTATGATGGTGGTGATGGCCACTAACTTGCTGATGGTGAGGAGGATCTGGATCCTTGCTGTCCAGGTGACGCTCATACTGTTCAGATAAACAACAGAAGCTGCAGGGAAACAGCAGTCAGTGGCCGCTTACCTTCTCATACTGACACAGCTTGATGACACACATATACTGTGAGAGTCTGCTTTAAGCCTAAAGGCAACTATGATAACCAATGGCTATATTGTGTAGTAGGAGAAGAAACATTCTTTCCTCTCATTGCAGTCATCCACAAAGAAATAATTTCTGGCTTCCTCACAGGATGCAGCTGATGTGTTTGAAATTATAATTAAACAGGCTTAAATCTGAGTACATTTTGCCTAAAAACTAACTTTCCAAAGACTCTACATGTGCAATAGACATTTAATGACATCTATCAGGAACAAGTCTCTTGTCTTCTCTTATGAAGACAAGAGAAATATGTCCAGATGCATTTGAATTATTCTGGCTTTCTGGCCTTCAGGAATTATTTATTGACTTTGAGCTTCTCACAAATTTGCTCTGGTCTGAGTTGGGTTTATAGATAAGATACTAAGGGCTTAACTGTTTGAGCTACAGGCAGTCTAAATTTCGATGGAAATATTTACATCCAGTTTAAATGAAAGCTGCATGTAGCCTCCAAAATGGGACTTTGTGTATTGATCAGTGGGATGAATTATGTGCATCTGTACAGTCAGTGTTTACATAGAAGGCCACAACAGGCCAAAAAGATTATAGAGTAATCTGACACATAGACAGCGAAAGGTAAAAAAGCAATAGCTGTCATATTTACTTATGCCGATGGCTGTGGCCAGTTTCACAGCCATGGGGGGGATACTGCAGGGCATGAAGAGCGGCTCCAGGATGTACCGCCCAAAGGCCAGAGAAATGACCGCCAGCGCTGCAGGCCTGTAGGATACAATACATTCATATCAGATTACACTGTGAGACTAAATTACTTTTACAGCTGAAAAACCCTCAGATTTTCCACTATCTGTGTTTGGACTTTGATAACCACGCTGTGTGTTTGGGTTGTTATACAGATCCAACACTTTCACTGACAGTGACATTGTCAGCTCAGTTTGTAGTTTTGGTTCCATCCACATTCACATGCTTTCAGCTTCACATACTTAAATCTAAAGGTCTACGTTTACCAAATAGATTTTATTTTCCCCAAATAGCCTTCTATTCCACTGATTCCAACATACAGATTTGTTGCAAATCTGTTAAGAATGAGACAAGAATAGAAACATTAATGTTTGTCTGGAGTTGATCCTCAGTGGCCTTTTAAAAGTACACACACCCTGGACATTTTCCAAATGTTGCAACCACAAAGTTTTTTGTTTTTTACTGGTATGTTATGTAACACACACAAATATTTGGACTATTGTAAAGTGCAAGCAAAATAATGCATGATATTTTTGGAATTATTTAAAGATTTTTGTGTCCAGTCCTCTTTACTCTTGTAACCCAGCGTAAAGCAATTCCTATCAGACGTCAGTGAGGTGAGCATACGCTAAAAAAATACAGCACAATTTAATTTACAAACAGAGTCTACCTGTTTGTATTTTAAATCCAGTAGTTCTGTAAAAGCTTCAATAGTTTAGAGAACATTAGTGAAGAACAGTGGTAGAGAAAGTACTCAAAATATTTACTTAAGTAAAAGTACAAATACACAGACAAAACTGTATTTAAGTAAAAGTCAAAGTACCACATTAACATTTTACTTAAGTAAAAGTAAAAAAGTACTGGCTTTTAAAAATACTTAAGTATTAAAAGTAAAAGTACTTGCTGAATGCATTACCTAATCGCTAATATCATTAAGTGTACCAATCATATTTAATTTTAGTACATCAGAAATGTGCCATTTTAATGAACAATGCCACAGATAAAGTGTGTTGTGTTTACTCTCTGTAACATAGTTTAGACTTAGATATGTGATTCTATGCATCATAATTTCAGGGATGGAAACATCTGGTCTCCTGTCCTAACATAACATGAACTGAAGTTCAGAGAGACCGTAAGCAGGGAGTCATAAAATCTGCCAACTATCCACCATGCAGCCTGATTAAGTCAAACTCCAGACATAGACCCAAACTGTGGTCTGTGATAATACTCAAGAATGATGTTTGTCTGAGTTTGAGCTGAAATGAAAAGAACTGTCAACAAATTCAGTCCACATACGCACAAGACAGGTAGAAAAATGGCCCCAAAGTTTCCGGCAGTCTCTCTTTGCAGGACGCACAGGGAGCAATGGACAGTGAAGCTTTTCTATTACTTGGGGTGAATCAAACACACAGGGTGTGATACCAATGACAGTGCCAAAAGTTGAACGTTTCTCAGCTTTGTTTTGTTGCTATCCTGTATGTGCATGTCTGCATGTTTAAGCTCAAAATTTCAGTTTTAAGGAAAGGCGCCTTTCTTTACATACTAAACACTTCAGCAAACTAACTGGACTTTCCAGGGAACTAAAGCAGACTAAATCTGGTGTGAGTGCACCTTTAATCACCTATTCATCTAATCCAGGTGTGCAACATAAGGGGAACAGACAAAACATGCAGGACAGAGGGCACAGAGGGCACAGGGGACCGGGGCTGGGAGCCTCTGCTATAGAACAAATTGGGAAACATTCAAGCAGTGTGAATACCTTTGTAAAGTCATGTATGTTGCATAAGGAATGAGTGATGACCTTTAAGTCTTAGTTGCCTTAGGATCAATACAACATGAAACAAATGTAACTGTGATAATGTTAAGGCAGTTTTAATTGCTAGGACCTCTGCTGAATTAAGCTCGGGGTTTTGCTGGGTTTTATTGGGTCAGTGTGTGTCAGATACAGCTTCCTCTGTTTCCAGAACCCTGTGGTCACCGAGTGAAGCGACCGTAGCACAGAGCTTCTGAGTTTGGCTGCTTCCACAGACTGATCCATGGCTCAGCAGAACACCCTGTTCATTCCCCGGAGCAACTGCTGAGGCGCTGCAGCTGACAAAATCTCCTTTTGTTCTCTGCGTCTGACCCTCGTCTCTTCCCATGGTTTTCATGCAATCCTACTTGCCGGGGGCCAGTATAAAACTGGTCAGGCCAGGATAACCACTAGACTGTTTGCACAGCTTTGGCTTGGCAGTGTACACATATAGGGCTTCTCTCTCCTCTCTGCTCTTATCTGGATATCCCAAAGGTTGCAGGCAGACAAAGCCTCAGAGTTCCTCACATTATCTGCTAGGTCCTAAATAGGTACACAGCATACAGAGCAAATTCAAAAGTGTTAGATTTAGATTTCCGGTGTAAGTGTTGTATGTTAAAAATACAGTGTTAATTCAACACTTGTTTAGTCTAACACCAACAGTAACTCAGTCTGGTGCTGATTTAGAAATAATTATAGAACAGTTCATCCCACAGTTGTAACATATTTGAGACATTGCTTCAGGGGAGGAGTTGGGGATAGGGTGGGGGGTGCAGCAGGTCCCTGGCCTGAACCCACAGGGGGCCCAGATGGGAGGCAGAATATGCCTTAAGAGATTAAATTTAATTCTATCACATCTGACAAGAGTTGTAAAAGAAGTGTTGTCTCCTGTTGAAAATAGTGTACAGGTTACATAGTAGGGTGCCCCATTGTTGACTCACGGTTGCTAAAATCCTTACCGGACTGATTTTAGTGACATAGTGGGTGTAAAATATTGAATAAAATGTTGTGCTACATGACTGGCTTTATTTTCACTCTTACATTTAAATTTATGACACAAAACTACAAATGAATCATCCTTATTGTCTCCAGGTGCATTCTGGGTAAAGCTCGTCACCGACGTCATCAGTCACTTGGAAACAGATGGCAAACTAGCAAGAGCATTTCTCCGGACTACGTTAACATGTTTTGAATTTGTGTTGTTTCATCATTAGTGACCAGTAGCCTGGTGTTTCTGTTCTTCTCTTGGTTTGTTGTACTTCATGTCAGATGGATTTCAGAATCACATAGTTGCTCTCTCTGGTGATGAAACTTGTTAGTGTGACCTGCAGGTGTAGATCTTTTTTTTTTTTTTTTATGGTGACAAGATGCACCCGCACACAGACTTAGCAGTGCACAATATTTTATTAAAAACAATCTTTTAAAAATGAGGCTTCGGTCCTAATACTCAGTCCCTGGAACAAAAGGAACACATAAGGAAAAGGACAGACAAGTTCAATTATTCCAAACGAAATGAACAAACATGCAAAAGAAATTAGGAAAACAAAAAGAACCCATGAAATGCAAAAGAAATTAATAAATCAAACAAAAAGAAAACAAATTAGTACTTCAACAACAAAAAAACGGTAAAAGAAAATACTTCAAACGAATAGTTGTCGTCATCAAAGTTCCAAATGTCCTTTGACGGGGCCAGAGGAGTAACGCCCCACCCACACAGCAACAGGTTTAGTTGAGAGCAGCCCAAACAAACAACGGTAAGACAAGATAAGACAGCAGAGCGTCCTAAGCGCAGCAGCTCCAAACACAATCAGGTGACCGAAACAGAAAAACCCATTAACAGTGGATCCAGATAAAAGAAATCAAAAGCTAAATAGCAGTTAGCTTACCCAGGGGTGAAAACACAGCCTAACCCGGGAGGAAGCGGGTCAGCAGGTGATGACCAGACGGAAGTCACACGCACTGCACTCCCAAGACACTAAAACATCAAATGTCTTTATGGTCAAATAAGTCTGACATAAAAGAAAACCCAACACAACCACTGACGTTCAACATAAACCAGGATTAGATTGGCTACAAATCATTTTAATAATTAAAACATATGACAATTAAATATGGTTTCATTGATTCTCCTGTTACTAAATATGAGTTTGATAAAAAACTTTGTGACAATATTGCATTTAGTAATTTTTGGAAGTATGATCCAACTGAGTGAAAAGGCTGTTAGTTTCACCAGCAGATGTCACTAGTGAGTCATGAATGAAGCATCGAGTAACGAACCTTTTTGCAAAGCAAAGGGCTGGAAAGGTTCATTGCTTCATGAGGCTTCATTTTCCCATCACTACCACTTACGATCGCAGACGAGTCGACCAAACCCACAAGCCGACGTAGCTGCCGACCGTAGCAACAGTGGGAGAAACAAAGACGCATGCACCCTGCAGCGGCCCGCCCAACTATAAAGGCATTCGCCCCCCCCCCCCCCCACCAATCAACGGTGCACATAGTGGGGGAGGGTGGAACGCCATCCCACCACATTCGCTCCGCTGTTGCAGGCATGTCTATGTTGTAAAGTTAAAATTTCATGAGCTTTATTATTTGGGCCTGGTGTCTATATTGGTCCACTCTGGATGGACCCAACCCATATGTGGGTTGTCCATATGCACAACCCACATATGGAGGATCTAGTTTTCAATGCGGCTGTCGTGGGTTTGCTTCCCAGTCTTCCCCTTCTCTCATTAACCACTTTTTTTGTCAATTTACTACCAAATAAAAGCCACTAGAGCAATTAAAACCTTTTCCCCCAGAAACTACTGGCCATCAATAATCCCCAAATTCATTTTAAAAGACATTAGATGCTACTTGAGTCTACAAACACACCAGCACCAGTTGCAGTATATAATTACTTTTATTTCAAAACATCAAACAGCACTGACAGCAATATACAACAAAGGTCATTCATTCATGGTACTTTGCACTGTGTGCTTTGAAAGTTCATTGGAAGCAGCCATGGATGGTCTTGTGATGGTCTTTGGTGCTGCTCTTGTTTTCGCCAACATGAATGAGGAAGACTTCCAGGCTGGAAGGAAAAACAGGAAATATAGCAGAAACATTAGGATAATGAACAAATATTTTAAAAAGAAGTATGAACAAAACTAATCAGACCCACCTGTGTGTGTCACCATCATATTCATTCAAATTACTCTGCCCACCTGGTTTACAAGATAAAGCATTAAAAAGTAAGAAATAATTACTAATGAAATTAGTCGGCTTATAAAAATTTTTTTGGACAGCATTAAAAGTTGTGCCAACCTGTCTGAAGAAATGTGTTGAAACATACTAACAAAGAAAAAACATTTAGTCCGTTTTTAGATATGCCATAGGTACAAAACACCAGAGTCAAATGGCTCAATTGCCTCCTCATTGTGTAGATCAGTTCTCCAGAGTCCTGCTAATAACCTAATTATTCTTTTCAGGTGTGGTGCAGCAGCGGCACATCTAAATGCTGCAGGACAGTGGTCCTCCAGGACTGGAGTTTGACACCTGTGGCATAGATCAAGCCAAAGGTCCAGCACAGCCACTCCCCCAGTTGCAGTCTACAGCCAAAAACTTAAAGACTTAAAGAAAACGACCTCCGCAGCTAAATAATGTTAACCCAAATGTTAACCCTCCAGATTTTCCTGACAGTTTTAATGTTCGGTTAAGATAATAAACAGTCATATATACCGTGATATCCAAACAAATAAACCTATGTTAAGCAAACTATGTACTGTACATGAATCGATACTCTTGCATAAACAGAAAGTGAATGCCTCCATAAGAAATAGTCAAAAACATGATCATTTTAACATGGAACTTACCTTGTTACAATAAGCTCCATACTGCTGCCTCTGCTCCTCAGGCAAACATGTGACGCAGTAGCATAACAAGTCAGCGTCGGCCGGGAGGCGGGGCTAATAACCGGGCCCATATAATAAAGCTCATGATAATTTAACTTTACAACATAGACATGCCTGCAACAGCGGAGCTAACAAGTTTCATCACCAGAGAGAGCAACTATGTGATTCTGAAATCCATCTGACATGAAGTACAACAAACCAAGAGAAGAACAGAAACACCAGGCTACTGGTCACTAATGATGAAACAACACAAATTCAAAACATGTTAACGTAGTCCGGAGAAATGCTCTTGCTAGTTTGTCATCTGTTTCCAAGTGACTGATGATGTCGTTGGTGACAAGTTTTACCCAGAATGCAGCTGGAGACAATAAGGACGATTCATTTGTAGTTTTGTGTGTCATAAAGTCAAATGTAAGAGTGAAAATAAAGCCAGTCGTGTAGCACAACATATTATTCAATATTTTACACCCACTATGTCACTAAAATCAGTCAGTCTGCTAAGGATTTTAGCAACTGTGAGTCAACAATGGGGCACGGCACCCTACTATATAAGCTACTTGGGTATCATACACAATTTTCAACAGGAGAGAGCACTTCTTTTACAACTTTTGTCAGATGTGATAAAAAATAATTGAATCTCTTAATGAATATTCTGCCTTCCATCTGGGCCCCCTCTAGTCCTGGGCCAGGGGCTTGCTGGACCCCCAACCATACCTGTAGCTCCTCCCCTGAAGTGATGTCACAAATATGTTGGAACTGTGGGATGAACTGATATTGATTTTTAAATCAACACCAGACTGAGTTAGTGTTGGTGTTAATTTAGAAATCAACACTGGACAGTAATCCTGTCCAGTGTTGATTGGTCAGCAATACTTGGAACTCTTTAGGGAAACTAACACTCATGTGGCTGAATTAGACTAAACAAGTGTTGAATTAACACTGTATTTTTTAACATACAACACTTACACTGGAAATTTAACACTTTTGAATTTGCTGTGCAGAAAGCATGGAACAGATGAGATTAAGTAAATCAGCTCCATAAATATTTGTTCACATTCTCCTACTACTCTCCAATTTTGCAGTCTGAGCTTTTTAACTTTGTGACGTTTTTTTTTTTTCTTTTCATAGAAGCTACATTGGGTCTGGCATTCTATTCTGTTCTTACACCTTTCTTGAGGGGAGTGGAGGCTTTCTTCTTCTTGTGTCTCTGCTTTGTCTTCTCTGTTGGAGATTACTTCCTGTGAAAGGAAAGTTTTTCTTTCCACTGTTACAGCATGCATGGTCAGCATGAGGGATTTCTGCAGTTCAATGCAATCAATTTTCTACTGTCACTGTGCATTCGCACAGGAGTGGATGCTGAAAGTCAATGACTTGGTGCAATCTGGTGGGTTTACTGAGAAAACGTTTTAAACCAATATAAAGAACAAACTGATCTTTTTCTATAATCAGGAGCAGAAAATGTTCCTTAGCATTTGTAAACTATAGCTATAGCTGTCCTACAGCTTTGGGTCACTTTTCATTTAAGATCAGACTTCTGAACATATGTGCTGTTTCAAGGACCAAAGCCCATTAAAAGAAACCAGAAGATGAACCGAGAATGAAAATGTCAAATTTAGCATGGTTGAATAAAAAATGAAAACCTGCACGTGGCACAAATTTATTAAAATAACTTTTTTTAAGTGACTTTAAAATGTCAAGGTTAAATTAAAATGCTTATGAAAGGCTGAACGTGGTGACATTCCAACAGAATGGCATTTTATTTTTGTTTTGAGCACATAGTTTTAATTTGGTCAGAGATACATTTATTAATTTATTTCAGACTGTAGGAGACAGAATAAAGGCATTTGCTGGAAATAAGGCTTTTAGGACATATTCCGGTATGGACCGTTGGCTTGAATCCTATTTTCCATTGTTACCTCTCTACCTACCAGCAGCCCGGGGGAAGTTTTTTAAAGTCATGGGATCTTTTTTGAAGAATAATTCAAAATAATTGGAAACATTTAGGATGTAAATGACTGGATATATATGTGTGATGTATACTGAAGTGGGATAGGTCCCCCCCTGGTGGTCGGTGCAGGGTGACATCCTGCACATACCGACGTGCTGAAACCACAGCACTGCATGTTGACTGTTTGGCTTTGGGTGAAATGTGTGGGAACTTCGAGCATGAAAGAAGGACAGGGCACCATTTGTCACTTAGTGTTAAACCATTGGTCACTGTCTGTTTTATTTACAGATTGGGCTGACAAGATTTGCTATACATCACCTTATTGCAATGAGATCAGCCCAAAGTCTGATAAAAGCCATCTGAGGTCCAAATGCTTCCATTATATATGTGTAATGTCCTCCAGACTTCTTGATGCAAGTCCCCAGCTCAGCATAGCACAGTGCTCCTGCAGTGACAAAGGTAACATATTAGTTTTGGTTGAATATCAAGAAGACATACTGTATACAGATACAGAAACTGTCACATTTACAGAATAATACTCTCTAGACCCAGAAGTCCCTACAGGATATGATGCTAGGAGGCTTTCCAGAACTGAGGCAGCTTTAGGAAGGGACTTCTGCAGAGTTGAATTTTAATTAGAGTTTGGAGCAAGAGAAATAAAGAGAGTAAAGAAGAGGCTGAAGTATAATATTTAAGGATAATATGCTTGGAGTTTTCATTACAGCATGAAAACTGAAGGATTTAGGGATTCAACAACACAATATAATAAAGCCATGCTACTGTACAGCACTGGGCAGAGTTACTTAAGGACTGAGAGCTGGTGGAGCAATCAGCCTGACGTGACTCAATGTTAACTCAGTTATCAACTGCTAATTAATTATCAATTGAGTCAAAGCATCATATAGACTCAGTATATAGATGGGAGCAATGTTGAACATGACTGGATTTAATCCTCTGTGTAAATCTGCAAAGGAACACATGCTGGTAAAGGTGGGAAGGAAACTTAGCAATAATGTGGAGAAGAACCAACAAGCTGTTTGTTGGCACATGTCAGGTTGGGTCATTTATTTCTCTTCTCTGTGAGGAAGAATTTAACCCCAGACAAAAACCTGAGTAAGTACAAAAGCCCGTTATAAAATTAAAATTTCATCTCCAAAGAAGTAAAAAGTTATCCAATCTAACTTGGTCTATTATGAAAAATATGAATTATCTGTGTTCTATTTTACCAGTCAGATCCAAGACTGATTACGGTCAGACCTGTACAATCAGCGAGTCACTAGAACCTGCCTGACAACATGAAGTGGGCTAAAACATCTCAGAAACAAGCATCATGATCGGGGCACAATGTGATGCCTTTTGGACTTATCTGATGGGTTCTGTGTAAATTATTTCAGACAGTAATCTGAGTAATCTTTTCTAGTAATGGCTAGAAAAATTAAATCAACAAATGTGACTGATCACATAAATGAATTAACAAGCAAGCTTTTATTTTTAGTTAGGTCCAGATTAGGCTGGACAGCTTTTTTCAAACTGTCTGTTCAATGTCATCCATCCATCCATCCATCCATCCATCCATCCATCCATCCATCCATCCATCCATCCATCCATCCATCCATCCATCCATCCATCCATCCATCCATCCATCCATCCATCCATCCATCCATCCATCCATCCATCCATCCATCCATCCATCTTCTTTACACCCTTGTCCCTCAGTGGGGTTGGGAGGGAGGGTTGCTGGTGCCTCTCCAGCTAACGTTCCGGGCGAGAGGCGGGGTCACCCTGGACAGGTCGCCAGTCTGTCGCAGGGCAACACAGAGACACACAGGACAAACAACCATGCACACACACAGTCACACCTAGGGACAATTTAGAGAGGCCAATTAACCTGACAGTCATGTTTTTGGACTGTGGGAGGAAACCGGAGTACCCGGAGAAAACCCACCATGCACAGGGAGAACATGCAAACTCCATGCAGAAAGACCGGGGCCGGGAATCGAACCCAGAACCTTCTTGCTGCAAGGCAACAGCTCTGTTCAATGTCCTCTATCTTTTAATCACTTAAAAAACCCAAAACAAAACAAACAAAAAAAACTTCTCTTCTCCCACCACTTCTCTTTTCTACCTGCATTTGAGTCCAACTAGAAACCAACCAAGACATTTTTGTATTTCATCATTTGGACAAAAAACTGATCAAATGATCTGAAAGCAATTTACTGAGTATTTGTGAACCTTTCAGTCCTCAGGGCATCTCATGACCTTTCACATGAGCAACAAAGGCTTTAATCACAAATTTAGCAAAGGAGGAACAAATATGGACCGCCTTGAGATGCATTATCTCTTTTAGACTTCAGCTAACTCTACAGAGGAAACAATGGATTCTGTTATCATCGGTACGACAAAGTTAAGTGTGACTATGTTGAATATGGACATAATATTTTGTTAAAGATATGAAGGGTCAGCTCAGCTTCTTTGGCTCATGAACGGGTTCCTGGAGTTCCTGGTGCTTTGTGATCCAAAACGGTGTTAATTAAAAGTAAAAACCTCCTTTCAGTATTTCAAACTAACTTTTATGGCTGAGCTGCTTGCCTCTTCCTACAGTGTTGCCAGTGAAAGTAAGCACAGCTAATAAAAATGAGACTTTGATAAAGACTGATCCAGGTCAAAGAATAAAACGTGTCACAACACAAACAGGTTTTGTTAAGGCTGTTAGCTTTGGACCTGAAAACAGTTCAGCCCATCATGATCCATGCTTTCTGCTTGGATTAATTTGCTATTGGAATAGTTGAAGCTTAAAACATCAAGTCCTTGCAAGTCAAACAGACACCAGATATATTATAACTTACATTACAATCTTGTGAAACCAGATTTGGAACAAGAATCCAATGAGAACTGATTTAAGCAACACCTGTGTACAAGCCTAAGGCTAAAAGATAACACTAGTGTGTTTAGGACATGTTACATCATGCGTTTCAATGTGGTGAATTTAAAAACAGAACAAATCATAGTTAATGTTTGTTTTTAACTGATGGTACAGTGCTTCATCCAGTCCTCCTTTACAGCTTCAGCAGAAGGTGTTCTGCTCTTGTTCCCCTCTAGGTTTTATCTGTCCTCTGAACATGACCAGGTCTTGAACCCATTCCTCTGAAGCCACCCACGAATCAGAAATGTAACTCACCAAAAAGTGACAGGACACCACAGGCAATCCACACAGTCAGGGACATTCCCACACTGCCAGAATGTTTCAGGATTCCCTTAGGTGATATGAAGATTCCAGCTCCAATGATGGTCCCAACAATGATGGAGATTCCTCGCAGCAGGGTCACTTTTTTGCCCAGTTCCACCTTCTTTCCACCACCTTCCTGGAGTTTTCCTCCAAGATCTTTTCCATTTTGGGAAAACGTTTGTCCATTTGAAGCTGTTTCCCCATCTTTGTTATTAGACATAGATCTCCTCATCTTCTTAAACACTACCTGGCGCACAGTCTCTGTTTCTGTTTGGGTTGGATATGTCCCTCTGGTGGGGCCTATGAGGGTACGACTAGTCCAGGGAGGAAAAAGTTCCTCACTGTTACAGTCCACACTATAAGTAGACTTTCATGCTCCTTCCTTAAATCTGCTACTCCACATTCAACTCTCTGACATCACCCAACTTTTTTTGTCTGTGTTCATCTGTCTCCCTGACTTCTGTCTTTTTGTCTTGCCCCATGATTTTGTTGCTTGTACTCCCTCCCCTTTCTGAGCCATGCCTCCTCTCTAAAACTAGCAGTGGCTCACAGAGGGGAGGTGTTGTGCTGACTTGGTGAAAGGTAATCATGACATGGCAACTTGTTTAGAGGGAGTGCATGTCCTCTCCTCGGCTTTCTAGATTCTCCCTCTATTTAAACCTGCTCACTGCATTTGCTTTTAACTCAGTCTGTCCCAAGATCCAATTTCTATAACTTGGTGAGAAACTGCAATATTCTAGATATCAAGAAGAACTTGCTTTAATATGACGGTAGGGGCTGACAACACATGGAAAACTCGACTAAGTTAACTTATCTGATCAGCCCCAACCAGGTTTGGCGTTATGCTTAGGTATTTCTTTTTTGCATGAAACTTTTTCTATTTGTCTTAATAGGTGCACTCTACATATACATTGAAAATGTATTCATTTTACACATTTGAAACCCCTCCTGCATCTACATGTTACATCGATACTGTTCGGGTCAATTTGACCCAGCAGTCAAGTTGAAGGGTAAAAAATATTTCTAAAAAAATGTCAAATTTTTTAAAAATTGCACACACACACCTACACACACCCGCGCACACACAAGCCCACTTTCTCCCTACTCTCTTTACTTCACTAGGAAACTGCAAGAAAGCAGGTGTTCATACAATTTTTGACGGGAACTGATAGGTAATTTCCTAGAACCTACATAAAAGAACCACAGACAACGTATATGAATTTCATGACAAACTTTGCAAAGGAGAAGACTCTATCAATTGCTCCTCCGAGCTGTTCATAGAGCGTTCTGAAAACCTTCAGTTTGTTTGTCTCTTTTATTAGCAGGGGAGAGAAAGGTGTGAACAGGAATGGAGGGGGTGAAACCCACATCCTATCTTCACAGTAGGATGTGAATTCAGACAGACAGAGGGGAGACACAGAAACTAAATTAACACATAGATAGGTTTTACAGCTCAGGACTTTCCCAGGAAGATCTAAGTCACCATCTGTACAAACATGCTTGATTAAGGAAGATTTAATTTTGTCTCCCAAGTTTCAACAAGTTTGAACACTAAACCTCTAAATATATAAATATAAGAATGATAACAAACATAATAACTCTAACAGGAACCTTTTCTGTTCCCGTGGGCAAACTCCACCCACACTGAGTGACACTCAGAGGAAGTGAAGGGAAAACATAAATACTCTCTGCATGACTCATTTGTCTTGATTTTAATCAACGCGTCAATTTGACTCTGAACAGTATACGTGTCTCAAGTTCAATTATAAAAATCACCCCTTGAAAAAAAAAAAATCAAATGTAATATAAAAAACTTTACAAAAGATCAATTTCAAGGAAATTATTGTTTTTTTGTGTCTAAGTTTTTTTCAGTGGACATAAAAAATGTAAATTCCATTTTTTATGTCCAAATGAGTAAATAAGTACATTGTCGTCATTGATCCTTTATTTGTGAGAAATAAAAAAAACATCATTGCACAAATATTGATTGAAATGGTTAGTATTGGAGTTAATAATCAGATACAAAAATGTTTTGGAATAATTTTTTGGTTTCTGACACTATTGCATGATAAAACACTTCATGGGTCAAATTGACCCACGAACATTATTGCTGTACCCAGTGAGGGGAAAGTGATGACAATTCTAGGGGCCCTGACCAACAGGGGGCCCTCCACAATTTAATAATTTATGTTTTGCTCATAGAAATAAAAAAAAATCAGGGGCCTGTCAATTACAAAATTAATCATATTGTATTTTCTAAGACTGTTTTTAGCAGTAAAAATTTAATGTTCCCACTCCCAGACCAAAAAACACACATCCGTTTTTGCCCTGAACTCACCTCAATCTGCATGAAATGGTTCGTTCCTGCTTGGAGCGCTTGAGAATGACGCTGTTAGCAGCAGACAGTAGGAAACACAAACAACTGTGGCAGTTACTATGCTGCTAAGAAAAGTGATAAAATCTGGTTTTCAAAAATAAAAATTGAGAGGGAGAGAAAGAAAAAGGCAAGAGTGTTAATTTATAACCCAGTTTTTCTCCAAGAGAGGTGAGTAGACTGTGTGAGATTATCAACCATTTAGCATAGTTAGCTTAGCAACAAATTACTGTTTGCCTCCATTTCACTAGCATTTAATGAATTAAGGAAAAGAATTACTAACATATTCATATATTTAACTTGTCCTTTGTACCTTTTACCACTTAACAACAGTTGAGTCAGTCAGTAGCAGCTCTAACCCACATCCTCCTGAGCCGTCCTCTCCTGAGTGAAATTAAAGCTACAGTACTTTTATAAATTTTTTTTGTTTTGTTTTTTACATATTTGTTAAAACTGTCAGTATGTTGTGACAGTATGGTATGAGAGTTAATCTGTAAAAAATCTATTTCCTCTGCCTTCTCCCAGTGCTAGAAACAACCAGTCAGTGGCAGGAGAGTTTTAGTGCTGTCAATCACCATCTCATGTGGTGCTGGCAGATAAAGAGTTTCTTGTAATGATGTTGTTTCTCCACCATTAGCACATTTAGCAGTGAGTGAATGAGGATGATTGACAGCGCTAAGAGTGTCCTACTAGTTCTGATTGGTTGTTTTGGTCAGAATGGTGCATTACTTTAACCAGTAATAGTAATTCAGGAAGGAGGTGGAGGAGATTGATTGTTTTCACAGATTATCTGTCTCATAACAAACTGCTACGACATCGTGACAGCTAAAGTGCTATAAAATGGTGAAAAGATGGGAATATAACATTTTCTCATGTCTCCTTTGACGATACTGACCTGATTCTCTCATTTTTTATATACATTCATAGGGAAACCTGAATACATTTATCCTACTTTAATAGCTTTTAGAAAGGAAATAACTGCTGGATTTTAATGTATTTAGTAAC
This sequence comes from Poecilia reticulata, assembly GCF_904066995.2. Classification (NCBI taxonomy): domain Eukaryota; kingdom Metazoa; phylum Chordata; class Actinopteri; order Cyprinodontiformes; family Poeciliidae; genus Poecilia; species Poecilia reticulata. The sequence continues at coordinate 3,050,441 of NC_088839.1, forward strand.
ATCATCAGTGAAAGGATTATAATGAAAGATACAAAAATCTTTACTGAGGTGGACAGATATCAGTACTGATATTAGAAAAGTAACAATTGTTGGTTATTAATCTGAAGAATATTATAATGACATTTATAGTTTCTTTATTGCCATTCTGACCAAAAGTGTACTCAGGGGAAGAAAACGTTTGAGAAAGCAGCCAGTCATCCCCATGGTGACTCAGTAAATTCATCTCAGATAAGAGTTACAGTGCTCAGAAAAACTGCAAAAAAAAATTTATGAGTGCAAGTTCACATGTTAAAAGTTAAAGTTCATTACTTATTAACGAAGCAAACCAAAGTATTTTCTCCAGTCTAATGATGAACCTATAGACCCAAAGGCATATCTGCTCCATAGAGCGAACAGAGTCCCATATTTCAAACAGCTCATAGGCATTTAGGGGAAAGTGAAGACAAACTAAAGCTGTTTTTGCAATCTGTGTTTATTTCTACACTTTTGAATCAGTAAATATTAAGAAGAAAGAGAGTCAGAATCTACGATTTACTCTTAATTCTGATTAAAAATCTTCTATTAATAAAGGTTCATCACCACTCATAATTTCTCACGATGGTAGGTTATCCAAGACAAAAGTGTTTAAAGTCAGGTTTAGCTTTACATTTGACTATGTGGCTGTGTTAACGTTTTGTTAATGTATTGTATTTGTCAGAGGCAGAGAGACAAGAACTGTGGGATGAACCTCATCTTCAGCAACCTGTGAAATCCTTTCGTTCAATCAGAGGGGTACAAAGCACTTACAGAACATAACATTTTATGTTAATCAGAAAAGGTTGGCTCATTTGAGGCATGCACACACACATGCACGCACACACACACAGAAGTATAAACACCATTTCTTACGTTCACATGGTGAGCAAGTTTCCAGGGCGCTGTGGGAAACTCACTTACCTTTAATTAGAGAAACATAATTGGCTCAGCGTGTATGTAGCTGTAGGGCAAGCACACACACGCCTTCCACATTCCTTTCCCCTGAAGTACCAGAAGCCCTGTTTGGTTTGGTAACAAACAGGGTACTGGGGGAATTCAAGGCCAAATCCTCACTGTTGCGCAAAGTGGAGAATTTGGGACACCCAAAGAATGATTAAGGTTCAGATCGTTTCCAAGACAGCGCCAGCAACTTCTTAGAAATAACACTGCAACACTGGAGTTCCAGGCTGAATCATGCATATGGAGAAGCAGTCTCCTCCTCCACTGTGGTGGATAAAGGCCACAATAATAAGTCTGATTTTGTCAAGTTCACTTTGACACGCTGGAGCTTGCCTCTTTTGCACAATCATTTCCAAAAAGCACATGCATTAACAACCATACTGACATGGAAGAGCAGTTGGTGGTAACTAACTAACATACAGCATTATGTTTTCTAGTTAATTCATAGCATTAAAAGAAATGGAGTCGAACCACCAGAAGGGTAGTCTGTTTCTATAGTTTCCCTCTGCATGATGTGAGGCCAAAACATTTTAAAAACCTTTCTTAAACAGGTCTAAAGTCCAAACTATATTGGCATACAACACTAGGTGGTCTTTGATGGTTTTAAATATCCCCGTATGTCTGATGCATCCTACATCTGACCAAGATGGCAGATCAACACTACATTAGGTTGTGCCTCAGATTATCTCATTATCTCTCTGCCTTGGCAGTTTATCATCATGTAACTCTTCATGATCTAAGAGTCACTTTCGGTTGTTCTGATAAAAATGTGGCTCCATTTACTGGAGACAAAGCAAGATAACATATAAAACAAATTCTGGACAGATTTAGCTTGTTTAATAATTAACACAGTTACAGAGCATTTGAACTGAAGGGGGCGTTCTAATTTCTATGTACTTCTCAGCCTGGCAGCTCCCTGTGTTCTTAAAGGGGGATGAGAGGAGAGAGGTATGTATGTTCCAGGCACATAGTGCCATTTTATATCACAATACAGTAGCTATGTTTCCTTCAGTTGTTATGAAAATGCTGTATCTGATAACGTGAAATAACCTACCCTTCCAACACTCCCCCTTCAGCACATCATCACAACAATGCTTCTCCATGATGCCATCTATTGATTTAAAGTCATTCTTAGAGCTCAACAGACGCTCAGATCCACTGGATGTTTGCTAATTGCTGCTGCCGCTAGTCTAGAGGAGTTGAGTGGGTAAGGTTGCACCTGCTCTGTGGGCAGGTGCTCACCTGAGGTTAAGCTTTGAGTAAATAGATGGTGCATTATATAAGCAGGATTTAAAACACCCCGAATGGTTGCCATGGGAGATTCAAGGATTTCTTACATGCATGAAAGATTCAAAGCAACTCACCAGGTATGTTTTAGATAAGGGAATAACATTACAATATGATATGCAAAATATATAATTTTTGAGCTTTATAATACCCCTCCTTTAAGCTGAAGATGTTCTAATCTGCTGAATTAAGAGAAGACAACTCACTCCACCATGGCCACCTGTTCCCTCTCGCCCAGGCATACAGCTGTATAGATGGTCCTGACTCACAATAATCTGTCAACACTGTTTACATTTCTTTTTTCCAGTTATTAAAATATGCCAACTAAAGTGAAATATTCTGCAAACCTTCCTGCACATGACTGGACTTATAAAATTTATTCTGCAAGGACTTCTAGCTTTACTGGCCACCTTCCACTTCACATTAGAGCATAAACTGGTTTACAGTTTTGGTAAAATGCGGATCCATATTTTAATATTAAAAAGGTAAAATCCACACTGATTGCTTTAGCATCAAACTATTCTCTCTAATGTTTATTTTTAACTGAAATTGTATTGATTGTGGGGGTGGATAGATGTTGGAATTAGGCTTTTTTTTATTGAAATTGTATACAAACATGTCAATGATAAATCAATCAATCAAAATTTATCTGTATAGCACATTTCAGCATCAAGGCATTTCAAAGTGCTTTACATAATTAAAATAAAAACAGCATGTGACATTAAATAAACAGTGAGAAAGAGATTAAAAAAAAAAAACATTACAACCTGCACCCCTTTAGGACTTCAGTTAAACGCCGTTGGATAATGAAGTCCTAAAATACTTTTCTGTTCAAAATAAGTGCTGAACCTGCGCTGTGTGTATCTAATGTGTCACTAACAGATCTCCTCAGAGGAGCCATCAGAGAACAACTGCCTCTGGTGACAAACAGCATAAAGGGAGGTTGGAGGAATAAAAAGCCTTTTTTGTCTTTTGTACTCTTTGTGTGGGATGAAAAATATCCTCTGCGCATGCAGATAAATAAAGTTGAGAGGACAAGTGTTTAAATGGGAAAACAAAAGATTCAAAAAAAGAACAAGCAGAAACTGAGAACATCCTCCACATTTACCCAGGCTGAATGAGATGAAAGAACAAGACAAGGACAAGCAGCCGAGCTCCAAGAAATACTGTTTGGTATGCAGGCCACGTCCATCTTGAACTATTGAACACAAAAATACCTTTTTAACTTTGCCCTTTGCATAATGTACTAATGAATCTTAAGTGTTCAGGCAGAGGGGTCTCTTCTTTTATACTGAGCTCCAGCACATATCTGGATCTCTGCATCCACAGAGGTTTTTGCAGAATGGCAGTTGTACTAAACAAAGATTTCACAGAATTTAAGATGATTTGGAAGTTTTAAGATAGTATATCATGCGAAGGCGTTCAGTGACACTCAGTAGCACCTGTGTTGGTTCTCAGCAGTGATGGGAAGTAAGTACATTTTTTGTGTATCTGTACTTTACTTAAGTAGATTTAATAATGGATACTTTCTACTTTTACTCCACTACATTTTACAGTAAGTATCTATACTTTCTACTTCACTACATTTTTACAAAACTGTCGCGTTACTCGTTACATCCAAGTCGCTTCGCTTTCACAGACGGTAGAAACTTTGTCCAACTTTTAGCGTCACTTGGAAAGAAAGCTTAAAGAAAGGTAAGCGCTGTGGATGTGATGCTAGCAAAGTTTGCTGTACAGAGACACATGTTGCATCCGCGATAAAAAAAATTGTCACTCATGTGCTGAATTATTGTGTGTTGACTGAGGTGTCGCATGGGACAACGCTGTTACCAAAGTCTGCAATATAGTGATATAACATTCAGGAACGATCCGATTCTTCTGGACGGATCTTTACTAAGTCCTAAGGACTGAAGCCTCACTGAGAGCCGTTCTTTGTTCTTGTGTACACTGCAGTAGCTATATATATATATATATATATATACACACAAACACAAATTTATTTAATCGCCGAATAAGTAAAAGTTGAACGTATGAACACAGAGCATGCTCATTGCTCATTGATTGATTTCATCTCCTGTCATGGTGGCAAACATCGCAGCAGGAGGGAGGGTGAGAACAGTCACGGTGCTCATTCTGCTTGGTTACTTGTTGCGCCGTTGGACAGTGTTCATAGTTGAACGATATTTACCGTTAATTGCAATGTTTCTGTTGTGGTTTCTGACATGGGCAATATGGGCAACCGCCCAGGATGTTATTTTTCTAGGAATAGCAGGAGACATCTGCGGATTGTAGCACAGCGATGAAAGCAAAACAGAATGAAGTAAGTTTTAATTGATACTGGTTAAATATATTTCAGCTCTAAGTATTTAATATCTAGGTGTTTTTATGAGAATGTGGATCTTTCAGATCAATCTGAAAACCAATTTTGATTGGTAAACTTAATTTTATTGTGTCATGTAGCACAGGGTGCTGGTCTTGGTCTCGGGTTCGGTGGTCTTGACTACAACTCTGCTACATGGCTCCTTGGTTGCATGTCCTCCACCCCGCCCACACCTTCTTTACATCCCCTTTCAGTTGGATTTCTTTCTATATAAATGTCATTAATGAAGTTTATGTTATGTTAGGACAGGAGACAAGATGTTTCCATCCCTGAAATTATAATCCATAGAATCACATATCTAAGTCTAAACTGTTACAGAGAATAAACACAATAAGAACACGTTTAATCTGTGGTAGTGTTCATTAAAATGGCACATTTCTGATGTATTAAAATTAAATACGATCGGCACACTTAATGATATTAGCGATTAGGTGATGCATTCAGCGAGTACTTTTACTTTTAATACTTAAGTATTTTTAAAAGCCAGGACTTTTTTACTTTTACTTAAGTAAAATGTTAATGTGGTACTTTGACTTGCTATCAGTATTTTCTTTTTCATTTCCCCTAAACATGCGTTTTTGTCAAGAAAAGTAAATATTTTATTTTGTCTTTTCCTTATAAAAGCCTTCGTTCTTTTGTCATTGCCTCCTCTCCTGTTTTTACTTTTCCGTGTGCATGAGGAGATCTGCCTTCTATGTCCAGCTCCTCTACTATTGGCCAACAGAGCTTTGGAACCAACGTCACTGCGTCAGACGTTGTGGGGCGTTTACGTCTCGCGCAGTCGCTCAGTCGCTCAGTGCCATCTTTACAGGCCACAGTCCAAAACAAACTTTATCCCAGTGGTTTTACTGTGTTACCGACTGCAGTGAAGTTAGTTTCGAGTTGGATATTGGAATATCCAATATCCGCCGAGCAAGCGGCGCTTAGCTCAAGGTTGATTTGATTTATGAACGTTAAATCGTTCATAAATCAAATCAACAATTTATGAACATTCTCAAGCACTCGGAGGTTCACTTAGGGTAGCGGTTCTCAACGTGGGCGGTACCGCCCCCCAGGGGGTGTTCAGAGGACAGCCGGGGGCGCTGGCGGACATTTTTACAAAAGGGGAGCGCTGGGATGCCTTTGAGGGGCGTTTGGTTGAAGGTAAACTTTACACCTTAAATGCACAACAATACCAGTTTAGACTTTGAGCAACTTGGTAAAACTGTATTGTGTAACATTAAACCATGCTTGGCTGCAACTGTATCGATGGCAGCTCTTCTTCTATTCAGTGTTTGTTAGCTTCTGTTAGCTTCTTGGCGCAGCTCCATTCTCCTGCTACTGGTAGCTAAAATCACGATACCCTCACTGTGTATCCCTCTGAAAAATGAACCCATTTAAATAAAGAAATCCCTCCATGGTGATACCACAATAGAGAGTGTTCATTTTATAGCGTTAACACCGGTGCTGTAAGTGGTCCGACATGAAACGGGGGTGATGGAACAACACAGCACTTTTAAATTTCATAATGCAAAAATTGTTTCCGTTGTTTTAAAAGGTTTATGTCAGTCTGCCTTTTCCCCATCGATACTCTTCCCAGCTGCCCTGCACCTTAGGGGCTTAAAAAAAAAAAAAGAGACGCGCACATTGCGCAAAACTCTGAAACAGGAGAAGCGGGACATAGAACTGAGCGACGAACTAGATGGGAATTATGGCATAAAAACAGAGAATCCGACGCTGAACAGTGAAAAAATCAACACATGATGTGAAACACATCATGACGATGTGATGAGTGAAGATTATTTGTCTTATATTATTTGTTTTATAATGGATAAATGATAAAATAAATGTAGCAACAGGAAAGAAAGTAAAGTGGACATAGCAATAAACCAAGAGAGAATAATATTAATCAAATGAAACTAAATGGAAATGAATGAAGAACAAAATGCAAGAATAAACTAAGAAACTAAAGTAAATACAGAGGAATAAACTGGTATGACAAGACCTTTTGAGCAATAATTAATACAGAGGACTGTATGGCAAGAATAAACAGACACTATTTCCAGATAAAAGGCAAAAAAATATTGTTGAAATGTCATGGGTTTGTTGAGACCACATCTAGTACTGAGAATAAATATATCTTACAGACCATAACAGTAAAGAACTTATCACTTATTTATGTTTTCAATTAGATTTGATATATTTATTTCTTCAATATTATTTTTCATGTCAGTGTTGATGTCATGAGGCTGATGACTCCATGACACTTTCAATTTGACTCATTAGGATTTGATTAAGAACCAGATTTGTTCTTTGTAATTCTGTCCAGTAAAACTATTAATCTATAAATCAATAGATCTATATAAAGATATAATCCATGTTTCTGTCTCATATTTGTGTGGCATTAAAAGGATCTGGAACATTTGTTTTTCCACTGAAAGCTCTGGTTTGCACAATAAATGCCATGTGGGTGAAATTTTATGGATGATACTCTGATGTCCCATTCTCCTGAAGGCAGCACAGAGCTGCACCACCAGAAACTGACAAACACTGAAGAGAAGAAGAGCTATGATTAATGTAGTTACAGTTCTATCCATGTTTTAATGTTGCAGAGCTCAGTTGTTTTGCAAATACTTCAAAGTTTAAACTGACATGTTGAACATCTTTTATCTGCTCATTTTGTGGAACATTTAACAACTAGAAAATGGCAAAGAATAAGAATATTTTTTCCACTCTGTTAGGCCTACCAATTTTAACTTGAATGTTCATTGCATTTTTCGTAGACGTCTGTAAATGGTCAGTGCAAAGTAGCCTGCAAATTTTTTGGTGGGTGGCGGTGAGGGACCTGGATAAAGGCTGGGGGGCGCTGGCCCAAAGAAGGTTGAGAAACACTGACTTAGGGCTGTCAACAAATTTCCGAACTGAACACTCATGTCAAACAAATGTTAATAAATGCCTTACCTTGTGACCAACTAGCAAAAAAGTGGTAATCCATGCTTTTACATAACCCTCTACTAAAATGTCAAGTCATATTCAATATTTTAAATAATTTTAATATTAAATAATATGTTTTCTTCAATAGTTTCCATATTGTGTTCCACATTGACTAGAAATCAGTGTGTAATTGTTGTACTAACTAAACTGTAAATATTAGGCACATCCATTTTTCTTCCATTTTAACTAAATTTTTATTTTTGTTACCTATTTCTTTAGTTTAAATTTAGTATTTCTCTTCAATAGCTTCTAGGTCATGTGACCAACTGAGTCAAAATAGGTGTGAAATTGTTCTAACTTGACGGAAACTCATGTGTAAGGACAAGGAAAAGTTAAATATATATTTATGCTTTTATTTCTTATTATGTCAGTTTTGGTCCTCCATACAGCACTACTTGCCTTTTGCTCACCTGTGCTGCCTGGACTTCTGTTCTCGTCATTACCATTATTAAAACCTTCATTTTCACCATAACCTACCTCCTCATCCTCATCAACAACAAACCACGACTCATGACAGGGATATAGTCAGGACATAAGAAACTCAGACCCCATCAAACTAGCCTCCCATCCATGCGTATATCAGAGTATTTTCATTTAATAGCGCTTTGAGGATATCTGCACAGGTCATTAAATACTATACATAGTCTTTTTTTAATATTCTCTCATATTAAAACTCAGCAAAAAATATTTTCGTACTTTTGCTGCAAAGAACTCACCCCCGTCTAACCTCAGTGTGCGGGCTTAGAGCTCTTGTTGTTAGAGCGTATGTTTGACTGGAATGTGGAGGAAATAAGTGGAAATAAAAACAACGTCATGATCAGTTAGCTAGAGAACCGACATGTAAGCACAGACTTTTGTTTTGCTCCTATACTTCCCCCACACCACTACGCTGTGTTGATGTTACAAGGCTATAACAGAGAAAACATTCCTAATCTACTTCTTCTGACAAAAACTACTTTCACTCATGTAATTAAAGGTAGACAATATATTGGCCTATAACCTATTACATACAGTAATGAAATATTACCTCTTAAAGGTAATATTTTACCTTTAAAGCCACCGTTAAATAATAAAATCGTCTGTAACCGTTACAAGTCATCATTGCTTCCTATAAACTGTGAGGCCAATACTTTTACACAGACTGCTCTACACCAGTAAGGTCTAGGAAAAGAATGCAAAAGTAAAAAGTGTGGAAATATACAGAATGATTGTTGGAGTTTCACCACATGACCAAGCAGGTTAGGACCACAACGTCGTCATGTTTGAGTTGATGAGTCAAAAAAACAAATGACTTCACTCTGCCACATTTAAAAAATAATAACTATAAGCAGATGTTATCTACTGTGATGGACTCATGATCTGTCCAGGTGTGTCCTTCCTTTCATATTTTGACAAATTATCTTTGATGATGAGCTTCAAATCTTTAATGTTTTGAAGGCCACCTTGCCATCAACTTAATGTTTACTTTACAGAATCTCTATCATGTTAGAGCTCTGGCTGGACCAGTTGGTAACATTATATATACTTCCAGGCAAAATAAATATGATGGTAAAACGAACGGACTATGTTACACCTTATTCTGCCAGATCAATGAGTATTATTGGTTTCACCTGTGAATTCTGATAGATTTTAAGATTCTTTGTCTTACAATTTAACCCAGTAATAGTGGCCCAAGCTCCACCTTATATCAGAGATGTGGAGTTATCATGTAGAGTTTCAAAGAATGGTGATAAGAATAAAGGCCTTCCAAACTTTGGGGCCCTGGGTCAGCAAAGGGCAGGTAACCCTGACTCCTGTAGGCTGCAGCAGCTCCAGCAAACAACATAGCCTCAGGCATTTTGCTGCAGAGGTAGGTGGTCCGTGGAGCAAAGGTACTGTAGCTCATCAGTAGAGCAACAGCCTCAGGTCAAAGAGGCATAGGGAGGGACGCAGAGCATCAAACACCTGACCTAGCACTGCTGCCACGTCCCTCAGTTCAGGCCACGCTTGGACCCCCGCAGCCAATCAGGTAACATTCCTTTATTGCTAAAGCTTATGGATACAGTGAAGGTGCTGACGGGGGACAACCAGTGCCAGTGGTAGAGGGGCCCATTACAGGGTTCTTCAACCATCACATTAGGATCAAGAATACTGTTATCAAAATAGGAAACTTAAACTACCTTTAAGTTTATCTTCTCCAAACTTTTTTTATATATTGTTTGATTTTCTAATTGTTCTTGACTAATGGTCCAAAATACACCCATGCCAACTCATCTACAAAGGTTTTGAATAATGTCGTCAACTCAGGTGAGCTCAGCTTTATTTTTTAATTACCATATTTTCTGCACTATAAGGCGCACCGGATTATAAGGTGCATAGAATAGATGCTACAGTAGAGGCTTGAGTTACGTTATGCATCCACTAGATGGAGCTGCACTACAGGGAATGTCAACTAAACAGTCCGACTCCAGTCGGCGAGGAGAACCTTCCGTGACTGGGCCGGGGCGTGGCCAGACGTGGACGAACATGCCGTTCGTGCACAGCATGTTCGTGGAGAACCTGGTGCTAAATGACCTGCAGACGACCTGATTATCAGGTCGGTAGGTAGATAGGTCAGTCAAACTTTATTAATAGATTACAAACCAGCGTTCTGACAACTATCCCAGCATGCACCACGCGCTTCTTCTTCTACGGGCGAAAATAAAGTCGGCGGCTGCTTACCGTAGTTGCTAGACCTGTTGTGGCTCAATATTGGTCCATATATAAGGCGCACCGGATTATAAGGCGCACTGTCGGCTTTTGAGGAAATCGAAGGTTTTTAGGTGCGCCTTAAAGTGCGGAAAATACGGTACTACTTCTTTATTTGTTCCACTGTAGGACGATTAAGTTTAAAGTATGAAATCTGATTTGTGTCTATGTGAAGTCTGATACTGTGTAGTGAACCTGGGAGGGTCGTGAGACAGTGACTGATGGTCATTTTAGATTTTTTCCTCCTCCTAACAACACACCTGAACACATCACCTTCCAGCATGTGGCTTGGAGCTCATTCAAACTGTGCAAATATACTGTTTACCTCTAATGTACCATGGCATTCTATGTTGATGGAGAAGGTGAAAGGGAGGAAACTGACTAAGTGGAGATATTTTTCAAACACATATCAAGTTTATATGAAGAAAATCTGTATTGGTTGATGGGTAATGTGTAATGTGTGCTACATACACATAACCAATCAGTGAGACATAGTCAGTTATTTAAATTCTCTTTTAGACGTCAAGTTGGAGGAATCAGCAGCCCAACATTTGTTGCATTGACAGCTGTGGGTTATGCTGTTTTCTTTTTTTAAATAGATCCTATAAATCACAGGCTCCCGACAGCAGCTTCTTCTTCTCGCAGTGGATTTCTCCTGAATCCAACAGTGGCTTCATGACTCACTGAAGCAAACAATTTCAATAAGCCAAAATGAGCTTCTCTGAAAATATCAAGATAATGAGAAATTCAAATAAACACAGTGAGGAAAAAGTCAATACTCTGAGAGTGTGAGGGAGTGGGAGAGAGTCACACATGCATTAACTCCGAGGTCATTTATTAGGCCCTCAGCTGTGCAACAGCATTCAGAGGGAAACTGCAAATCTAATTTTCTACACATCTCATAAGTGGCGGAACAGCCACACTCACTTATCATTCTCTGTTGTGCTTTCTTCCTGTTTTCATTCTTTCCCAACTTGTTTCAGTAATTGCCAAAGCTTCTACCCTGGAGGGTATTAGGACATCAACTGGAGCTCTTGGGGTTCTTTGTGTGATTTTGTGCTTTTAACATGGTTTGGATCTTGATACTAGAAAATAGTATGTGTGCAAAGACAGGAAGGTGGTGGGGGTCAGTTATGGTTATTAATCAGTACTTTAAGCCAAAATCCAATAATGAAGCAATTCTAAGTGTCAAACTGATCAGAAATAATTGTTTTGGAAATGCCTTTGATGTCAGTGTGACCAGATACTTCAAACTTATTTGTGGTCTCAGTAGAAAATAGCAGTTCATATGTACATTTGGCAAAATTAGAATTTTACATCTATAATTTCTCCTATTTTAACTTTTGATAACAATTCTTGATGCATCACAACATGAAGATCCTGGGACTTTTATGTGTGGCATTTACACGCTTTCCCTGTGCATGTGAGGTACTCCACAATCTTCACACAGTTCAAACACATATGTTAGTTAAGTGAAAGAGGCACCTCAGTCCACCAGCCCAGGACAAACTAAATGTGCATACAGAAAAATAAGCTAGTAAGCAAAGCGGCGCTGTTCTGCACTGAAAAGGCTGAAACACATTCATCAAGTATTACATTCTTGATGAACTCACTGCTTGGATGACACTTTAATGTCTACTTGTTCATCTTAAAATCTTAAAGGTTGACTCAAGTCATACATTTTAAAAGACCAAATGTATGTAAACTTTTGAATGAAAGGAAAATTACAAATATTTTTGAAAATAACAATTTTTTTTTACATTTGCATTTGTATTTGCATTTAGCAGTTAGAAATAATTGTGTTAATTATAACCGAAGTAAAACAAGAAAAGCTTGGTTTGATTTAACTTCAGACAGTGAGAAAAATCTGCTTAAGTCTTTTTATTCAGTGCATGTGAATATCTGGTTTCAACTGTATATACCTAAAATCTGGAATATGAATATCACTGAATATTATTAATTATTGATGGAAAAGCAATATTCTTTTTAAATTACATGTATATTAGTTACTGCCTCAATTGTCACAATAAACAATTTTATTTAGTAGAAGCTAATAACAAAAGTATCCTATGTCTATGCTGCAATTTTGTTGTTTATAGTAGTAAATTAAGAAAAAACTTGTCATAATCCTTTTTATCAATTAATTGAAGTCAAATCACCAAATTAGTTATTATTATATGATAATTACCTTTTTTAAAAGAAGTTTTGTGATCTATATTGTTATTGACAATTCCAGCTCTGTATTTATTTGGTATTGGATTAGCACCAAAATCATACAGTGGCAAATCATTACTGTTTAAACTTTACCTTTAATAACATAAAGCTACCTCATTTTTAAAGTGCAATCAGTAATACGTTTATAACAAATTTATATCAGTAATGATTTCTTGGTTAATGTCAAGTTGTCATAACAAAGACATTTTGAATAATGTCAACTTTGTATTAAAAGTATCATAATTTACCGAATGACACTTTATGACAAGTCATAAATATTCATGAAGACTCATTCATGTTCATGACAGGTGTTATGTCATGTTTATGACAGTGTCATGTCAGTCTTATTCAGCCCCCTTCAAATAAAGTGTTACCGGATATTGTTTTGCTGCGATTAGTTGTAATTATTTTTTGTGGATTAAAAAATATAATCCTTTTATCTTGGTTTGAAAGTACCTGATGTATTCAGCAGAATTTATCAAAATTTTAAAGGTGTTTGCACTTTTTGACATGTGTCTTATCTGTTGCTCTCAAACACAACTAGGAATACAACTATTTCACTTTGTGTTTGGTTAGTTGGTTGAAGACTTGTCATTTTAACCTTCCCATAGCCTTAAAAGAAGGGGTCATTTAGGCCCCACAGATTTCTTACACTCTGTGCGCTCCGGCAGGGTCCCTCTGACCCTGTGTGCGCTTTTATGAGATTTTTTTTGCATGTGTGGTTTCGGAAACTGACGGTCTGATGAGACAAACTCCCATTCCCCACCCCACTGTCCGACTGTGACATTTGGAGTTCTCCTCCTGAGCTTTGCACCAAGAATGGAGGATAGTTAAAATAATGTGTGAAATTCAGTTTAAGTTAGTTTATTTGTAGAGCACTAATTCATGTCCAATTACCTTTAACAGCTCCAATTATAGTTGAATAATAACAGAAACAAACATTTAACTACTGCTGTGGACTCACAGTAATAGATTTGCCATCCTCCAAGGTGAGTCCATTTCCCACCATGGAGAAATAGACTCCGTTTCTCTCCTTCATGGACTGATGATGTTCTGTAAATGGCTCCTTTCCACTGCCTGACAGCTTCCTCAGTCCAGGTCTGCTGTTGCTCTCCTAAACCAAACATGGTCAGTCCTAGATGGGTCCTGTGTTCCCTTTCTGAGCCATTAAATAATTTACCAAAACATTTTAAAAGCCAACCAGAAGTCTTACTCCATAGTCTTTCCTAAATCCTGTCCCGTCCTTCTTAATTATGGCCCATTCACATTACACATCCCTTACCTTCCTGGTATATGACAGAAACTACCTTGGAAGGATGAGTTGAAAGACTCCTGTACAGAATCTGCATGAGAAATTCAATGACTCTTTGAGGTATAGCAGGTTTGTCCAGAAGCTTCCACTGAATCCAACCATTAATCAGGTGGTGATCAGTTGGCATCTTGATGTTGGAGTTATAATTAGCAGATCTGATGATATGATTACAAAACCATTCATCTACCTTTTGTCCAAAGTGACCTGGCAGCAAATATACGTCTGAATCATCTTGGACTCGAACACATTGGTTGTTATTAGTCCACAGTGCCTTGCACAGAACTCGAACAAGACAACACAGCTGGGACTCAGATCAGGAAAGCCATTCCTTTCACTCACAGCCCTTCAGGTAAGTTGATCATTACCCACATTGGTGTTGAAGTATCTCAGGAGCATAATGAAGGCATTCCTTGTAGAACACCGTACCATGACTCCCAGAATGCCAGGTAATCTGAACGACCAATAACAGACATTCCATCTTATTACTTGAAGCTGCATTAAAGTTAATGAAATGTGTAACACATAATTTACAGAGGAACTGCAAAGACATTAAGAAGCTAAAGCAGATTCACCAACTGGTGTCACATCACTATTCTTCAGCTTTTTGAAATGAAACCAAAAGAGCCTGTCTGCTGGAAAAAGATACTGCAGCGATTCATGATCTAATTGAGAACCTGCCCAGATTAGCACAAAAACATATTGAACCAATAATCAGAGCTGAATGAAACTGAAATTGTAAAAAATCATGGCCTCATCAGTCTCAGCTGACCCCAGGTTTACCTTCAAAACAGACACACTCACGCACACGAGCACATCCAGGATTTATGGAGGAAACAGACACGCTGACAAAGCTGAGGTAATATTCGACTGCACAAATGGCAGGCAGAAAGAGCACATCTATATGAGATGATGAAACAATAAAGAGCTGTGTGTTTCCAGCACAGACATCACAGGTACATGCCACCATATCCTTGCACACAAATAACAAGAAGATCAAGTTTGTTTTGCTGAGTTTCTTTATTAAATCCAGCCAGGGAGCAGGGTGACATCCTGGTATCTCTGTCCCTATAGAGGAATGCGTCTTCTCTCTGCTACAGATATTAAGAGAGCCACAGACTGATCTTACTAACCCATCCCTCAGGGGCTTTCTCGACTCTTGTATGATCCAGGTGTGACCATGTCTGCTAGAATCTTTTAATAGCAATGGATTTTTTTTACATATATAAATATTGCTCAGGGATGGGTCAGCCTCTGAAACAAACCCAAAGCTAGGGTGTCATGAAGCAAGGCGGGGGGTCAGTTACCATGTTGGTTGTTAGTTTTTGACTCAATACTTCATCAAACTGATCCCTTGGTTTATCTCTGATTGATTAAGAGGACAGTGTCACATTACCCAATCAACAGGTAAGTTACCTGCATGTTCAAATGATGTAAACATGTCAAATGTTCAATGAAGATTTGAAGGACTTTTAGAGAGCTTGCAAACCAACAGATCATGACCCATTCAAACAATTATACCACTGATAAATTGTTTTGAAGTAAATTGTGATTCAATATGATACAGTACAGGGCTGAAACTCACAGACTTTTATGAATGCACCTTTAGAACTCACTGTTTCTATGTACAGCAAAGTTGGCCTATATGACTGTTAATTATAACGATTATATAGTAGCTAAGGTTGCATATTGAAGGAGTAAACATACAAAACACACAACAAACATACAAAGAGCAAATTCATCTATGGGGTTCATGTGATATCTATACACTGAGCAAGTGTCACTTAAGTTTACATGGAAAACCTGCACATTCAGGAACAACCAATCTGAAGTGAAATGAAATGAAATAGTGCAAGAAGAAGCAGAGAAAATTTGTTATTTCCTCTCAGATTTAATCTAAAAAACAAAAATTGTTTTGTTCATCTATTCATCAAAATATACTAGAACCAATCTATTTTATACCACAATTTAAAACTATTTATTCTGCTGTGACATGTTTACCTTTTCTCTGAGCTCTTATCCGCAGTGCACATGATGTATTGAGGATTCCTCTGAGGAAGCTAGCAGTTGGACTACAGGCCTAGTAATTATTTATGTATACAAATGCACCTATCAGTTTGTGTGAGGCAGCCAGCTCTGACATGGGAGTAAATGAATGTGCTGGGAGCTTTAATAGATGGCTCTAATAGGAAGACGGCCATGCATGGAAGATCAAGTATTCAGCTTCCTCACTCTCAGAAACATTCTGTCTTGCCTGTGACAGTGAACCTGCTCAGGGATTTTACTATGTGTTGTTTCACTAGGAAAAATGTCTCTTCAGTGTCTTACATTTATACTTATTTCCAGGTTTATTGTTGTTTTTTTTAGTCCTAGTTTTATGCTTTGCTGCTATGCCTTTTTTTAACACTTTGTACAGAAAATGCATTTTACAGCCAACTCATTCAGTATTATGGAATGTCAGAATAAGATCACCTGTACATTAAGTTTTCAGTAAGAAGTAAGAGAGTGAATTTAACTGAACTCCAGTTGAAGTTATTAGAGAAAAAGGAGCTTCCTCACCATCTAATACCTCAAAATTCAATATGGCTGACAATAGGAAAATGTACACTGCCTGTTCAAAAAAGTCACTACGAAAAAGAAAGATCACACACTCTAACATTTGGTGCATGCTACAATGTGTAAGAACAAACAGGCAATAACTCATAGAACAATAGTAATTTTATACTGCACGTTTACTGAAAGACTAAACTTAATATTTAGGAAATTTGGTACTGAGGCCAGATTATAAAATTAATTAAGATTAAACTAAGAACAATTTAATATGTGTTCAAATAAGTGCTTCAAAATGCAAAGCAGGAGTGAAGATGAAAACATTATTTTGATAAGTTGATATAATGAGCATCTGAGAAACTGAAATTGCAGTTAATCTTAACTGTAGAATTATTGCTGATGTTTTAAATCATCTCTTATTTTCCTAGCAGTGGTTAACTTGAGATCTGTAGTTACCATCAACGTCATCTGATGGAAGGAAAGTCTGGCTGAATTGCACTTTGGCAATTATCAGTTTAAACTCTTCATGAGCCAGTAAACCCAGAACGCTTCTCACTCACCCTGGAGTTGGGATTAGAGCTGGGAGAAGGACACAAAGCCCCAAATCATGTTCCGACATATCAACACCAGACTGTTTGGAAACTAAAGGAAGAACCAGCTTTATCAAGCTACATCTTAATGGCAGTGTGTACCTTTGTCAAAGAAAATCCCTGGCATTACACTGGAGGATTAAGTTGTGTTTAGAATACTGATTAGAAAGTAATGTGACAGCCTGTTGGTGTGGTGAGGACAGCCACAGAGAGGCTTGTAAAAAATAAAAATCACCTTTAGTGTTTTGCACACACCAGCGCACAGTAATCACTGCACAATCACCGACACATTTTGACCGTGTGAAAGCGTGTTTTCACACCTGGTAGTCCGGCAGACTCTGTTCAACAGACCAACATTGCAACATTGGTTACATTTTCAGCTGGTGCTGTTCTTCTTCACTCTGCACTGTGCCAAATGAACCAAACCCTTTGAAGAACCTGTTCATCTCATCACCTGTGGGGGCACTGCACCAAGAACCACTGAAAGAATCGACACATAAACCTCTGAACAAGACTCTGACCACAACTTCCTTCTTCTTGAGATGTTAATAAAAATAGACAATAATGAACCAATATTGCTGGCTCAGCACTATCACTTTTTAATTGAGATGACACTCAAAGCTTGAGTGCAGAGGAGTTCATCCTAATCTTACGTGGAACTTCCTGTTATCTGTAAACCCTCTGAGCTCCAGGAGGATGAAGACACAATAAGTCTCACATGAATCTAACTGTTGCTGCAATTAGGAAGTAAATATTATTTAAAAAGCTATTTTCTAAAATTCTGTTTGTCAAGTTCTTTTTAAACTGCAAATTCCCCACTTGAAAAGGGATGGATGACCCCATGCAGACTCTTAATGACAGGGATTTACTCGAAGGACCAAACAGTTTTTCTTGCTTTTACTTCCATTTATTTCACAGTGTATGGACACGTTCACCGTTGATCCAGAAGGTGCAGGTAAAAACCTTTAAACAAACCCAAAAAATAATAATTACTAATCTGTATAAATTAATTTCACTCAATTACAAAGGAAATGGTAAATTATATATATAATACCAAGCAACCCATTACGAATTAAACATACAAAGTAATCAAAATTAAATACACAAGTAACTAAACTTATGAGTTAAGTTTAGTTACTTTAGACTACGTCTAAACTTAACTTTAAAGTGCATTTCAAATTAATTTATGTTTACATTTCATACATTTCTTAACATACAAACCAGTGTTTTAGTACTCGAGATCGGTCTTGGTCTCGAGACCATTATTTGATGGTCTCGGTCTGGTCTCGGACTCGACCGCAGTTGGTCTCAGTCTTGTCGCTGAGGACTCAGCATTTTATTTCAAAACCAGTCGAGACCACAACTGTCAAAATATCACTGAACATGCAGCATACTATCCAGTTTATTTGTTAACATCTTTGTTTTCAGTGGATGCAAAACACACCGATTAAAATCCAAGCAATTACGTGACTTGCCAATTATGTGTTTATGTTACTCCCATCCCTCCCCCTGCCCCCCTCACCTGCACGCGGCGCTCCAAGACATGCGCAGTGGTTTCCTCTCAGCGGCAGAAGATCTGTCTAATAATCAGTAATAGAATAGCGCTGCATAAATCATCAGAAATCCGATGGCCACAGCTAACTCAGCAGCGCTTCGCTTTCACAGATGGTGGGGACAACGTCTAACTTTTTTCGTCACTTAGAAAAGTATCTCAAAGAAGATAAGCTCTGTTGATGTGATGTTAGCAAAGCTAGCTGTACAGAGACACATAAGCATTGTGATGAAAAAAACTTGTCACTCACTGCTCTGAATTATTGTGCGGAGATGTTGACTGACTTGTCGCACATATGGGACAACGCTGTGTCCAAAAGTCTGCAATGTAGTGATGCGACATTCAGGAGCAGTACGATTCTTCTGCACAGGTCTTTACTTATTAGATAGAACTGGAGTGTCACTGAGAGCCGTTGTTCTATCAGATTACCATACTCTGTCAGAATAGCATCAGAGGTTCCCAAACTGTGGCGCCGTGCCATTGCAGGGGGGCGCAGGAAGCCGTTTGGATGAAAAAGAAAAACAAAAAAACATGAATGCTGTATGCGCTGGGTTTTTACCTTAGAATGGCCAACTCTCTGTTATTCCTATGTCAATTTGATACAGTAGGGGCCTTCCACACTTCCTATATCTGT
Organism: Poecilia reticulata; assembly: GCF_904066995.2. Classification (NCBI taxonomy): domain Eukaryota; kingdom Metazoa; phylum Chordata; class Actinopteri; order Cyprinodontiformes; family Poeciliidae; genus Poecilia; species Poecilia reticulata. The sequence continues at coordinate 3,069,632 of NC_088839.1, forward strand.
GTCCTCTGTCACTTTTATCAGCAGTTAAAACAGTGTAATCCGTTGTCAACATGTGGTAATCTGTTTTTCCGAGCCGCCTTTAAACGGAACATGAGTGCTACGACGCATTACACCTGTGCGGCAGTGAAGGAGACCTGCTGCTGCTGTGCGGAGCTGCACAGGTGTGTTAGAATCATGGCAGCAAATCAGCAAAATGCAAAGAACCTTTCACAGTTTTCCTCCCAAACTAACAGACTGTTTAGTAAAGCTGTTTGATGTAGGTAAAGTTAGCTAAAAGATGACTAGCTAGCTAATATCAATACATCACCTTAAGCTTGTTGACAAGTAGCTTATAGGCTAAGTTGTTGTCTATGTTCAGCTACATAGATTCATTTTGCCCCCCAAAAAGTCAATCCCCCCCCCCCTCAAAAACACATCGTTCAACCACACAGCTATTTGTAGGGGGGGCAGAAAATGTTTGGAAACCACTGGGGGGCGCAGGACAAAAAGAACTACTGGCATACATGTATCTACTTCTTGCTTGTTCCTCCTTGGTCAGTGTTCATAGTTGAGCGTCAGGGCATTGCCTCAATTGCTATGTTTAATGGTGCAGACGGTAGTTTCTGACATGAGCAACATGGGCAAACACCCAGGGCGTTATCTTTTTAGGGATGGCATGAGACCACCGCGGATTGTAGCACAGAGATGGAAGCAAAGCAGAACAAAGAGTTTGTTAAATTTAACATTGGTTAAATTTGTTATTTAATATCAATGTGTTTTTATGGGAATATGGATCTTTCAGATCAATTTGAGAAGTAATTTTGATCATATTTCACACTTTATCATATCATGTAGAGCGCGGCGCTGGTCTTGGTCTTGACTTGGTCTCGGACCCTAAAAGTCTTGGTCTTGTCTTGGTCTCGGGTTAGGTGGTCTTGACCACAACACTGATACAAACATCCGCTTCTCAACATTAATAATAAATATTATAAATATAGGTTTAAATTATTCTTTCAAGTAGATGATAAATTAATTAACAATTGAACTCGGTAACCAAATCCATTTCATCAATACAATAATCAATTCAATCATAAAAGTCCGTCAATCAACGATAGGCAAACGTCACTGCCACTTCAGTTCAGCTGTCACTATTAGGTGTTAATGATCCGGTCGGCCAAACTGGAAACCTGGCTGGAGGAACGTAGACAACCTTTCGGTCCGATCTCATAATAATACAGCTCCTGTCTTAATGTCTTACCGGCTGCCTCTCTGCTCATCTACAAGATTATCCAGTTTTACACAGGTTGACTAGGATCTGTGATTCAAAAAGTCCGCAAACTCCTGTCCTCTTTGTTTGGCGGCTTTCTCTTCCGTCTTCTTTTTTGTTTTCTTGTCCGTCCCTCTTTTAGGTCCGTGTGGAAGCACATGACTTTTTTTCTTTTTTTTTTTCTCCTTTACCCTTTTTTTCTGAGTTGACTTCACACCTCCCACTCGATCTGTCCACGAATCACTGGGAAGATCGCAGTTCTGTTGTCATATTTTGGTACATCTGGAGTTTTTTACTCTCTGTTTTGACTCTCCATTTGTTCCTCTACAGGTATTAAGACAATGAGCCTCCTCACATTCCTGTGAAGAATGGTGGTCTTGATTTTGTCTTTCTTTGGTGGATGAGTTAGTTTTGCTTGACATGTCTTGTTATAGGGGTGCAATAACTTGGGACAACCTGGACATTTATGTCCTTCACAACACCCTTCTTGTCAGGACTTGCACTTACAACTTTGCCCAGCATGAACTGTCCTCTAAGAGCATTTTGGCCACACAACCAGACGATGTCCCCAACAGCCACATTTCTCTGAGAAGTGTGCCACTTACTCCTCACAAAAAGGTTGGGACCAGCCAGTTGTCTCCAACTTTTCCAGAACTTGGTAACCTCATTTTGGATAGCTCCAAGTTGTTTGAATGAATAGCTGGAAAAATCAAACATTTTCACGTCACCACTCTGAGATGCCCGTCCGAGCAAAAGACTGTTAGGTGTTATGTACTGAATACAACCCTCTCGACTCTGTATTCTTGCATCAACTGGGCGGTCATTTGCAAGATTGGCAGAGTTGTACAGAATTGTATGAAATTCACTGAAAGTCAGTGCAAATTCTTGACCAAGACTCTGGAAAGCTTTTTTCACAATGCCAACAGCAGCTTCAGCAGCTCCATTTCTGTGAGGTGAGTCTGCGGGAAGGATTTTCCACACACACTCAATCCCGTTCTTTGCTGCTGCTTCTTCCAAATCTGATATATTTTGGGTGTTCAGGTATCTGTACAGTTCCTCCAAAACTGGTTTGGCTCCAACAAAATTGGTGCCTGCATCAGACCAGATGTATTGTGGGTGACCTCGGATTGCAGTAAACCTCTGATAAGCCATCAGAAAACTTTGAGTGGAAAACGAGTTTGCTAATTCAGTGTAAGTAGCAACAAAAGCCGACTCCCCAGACCTTAATCATCACTCTTTTTTTGACGTCATCTCTGACATGATAAGGCCCGAAGAGATTGACTGAAGTGAATTTAAAAGGAGGAGCAGGCTCAGCTCTCTCAGGTGGCAAATCACCCATCACTTGCTGACACTTCAGAGCTCGAGCTTTCCTGCAGATCATACAGCTGTTAACAACCTTTTGGGCTATACTTCTTCCTGTTACAACCCAGGCTTTTTTTCTCATTCTCAGTGGGGTTCCAGCGATTCCATCATGTGCAGCATTGTGAGAAACAATGTTGATACACAGCAAATCCAGGAGACCCAGATTAACACTGTCAGATATGATTTCAACATTTTTAAAGTGTATATGGGTCCACACCAGAAAGTGTTAACTTTTTTGGAGAGTTGGTACCTGAACTCTTGTGTCAGATATCAAATCTGCTGGAGTTAATAATTTAACACTTACTAACACTAATTCAGGGTTAGATCTTAATATTAACTCTCACAGAGTACTTCTTCAACTTCTTAAGAGTTATTTGTAATTAATATTAAATAGGTACTTTATTATTTCGAACTTTTAAAAATTCTTTGGAAAATAAACATTTAATAAAGAGGCAATGATTTTCTCAAATGCATTTATTTCAAAATGTGCACCATAATTACAAAACATATTACAATGTGGAATAATGTGCATGTTTCACTTGTCACTTTCATTCACATATTGCTTATTAAAAAGTCTGACATATCAGCTATGCAATACAAAATGCAGTATGCTTAATACATTTTTCTTCAATATCATATGCATAAAATTATTCAAAGTAAAAGGTGGAGAAAGTAAAGCAAGCAGTTCATGTAATATGATAGAGTACATTTTCTTTTAACAAGTAGATTACAGTACATAACAGACCAACCTGATATTCAGATCCATCATTTCTTATCCAGTTTATGTTTCTGTTGATAAGAGACACTTCCTCTCTGACTCCACCAGAGAGATGTCCACTCACTAACAGATTGTCTTCAGGTTGTTGGGCTGTTAGTGACGTTTGGTCGGAGACACCAACAAGCTCCTCTACTGCATCAGACAGTCTTCAGTCTGAGTAGGACAGCCAGTGTCAGTCTCTGGATCATAACAAACAAAAAACATAACAATGAGGAATGGAGCGAAGGAATACATTTTTACTACAACATAACAACAAGCCTCAATTACTGAAATGTAGAGTTTCAGAGATATTAACACTTACATAATCATTTTTGGAGCTTGAATCGTCGAAGAATCCATGGAGGGATCAGGAGGGGGAGGTTAGGCTGACGACTGGAGATTCATCCTCAACCAGACTGGTTCTAATATATACAAAAAGGCAATAAAAGGATTAAAACATGCTGTGAAACGTATATAAGAAGACACAACTGTGGGAATAATGCTCTCAACGTAAAAAAGCCTTTTACATTTTTTCAAAGAAAAAAAATCGATCAGAAAAGTTGATAAATCTGACCAATATGCATGTAAACATTCAACATCATGAAAAAACATACTCCAGATTATTTCGTATCTGTTCAAGTTAGCCAATAATTTGATTGAATGTTCACCGGGTCGTTTTTTTTTCTAACACGTCATTTGGCATGCTAAGCTAAATATGCTAACACCGAGCCGTGTGGGAGTCTGTCATACAGGTTGAGCTAAACTCAAAATAATAGTTACAAACCATCTCAGAAAAAAATAACTTACCAAGCGCAGTAAATAACTCAGAAATGTGGAAAGTAAATAGTCCTGAAATGACTGCTTCTGTCGCTTCAGGAATCTGTGATTCTGGGGCGAAGTCAGTGAATTAACTCCTTCAATGTTAGAGCCGCTGGTAGAGTTCAGAGTTAAGAAGTAAAGAGTTATTGATTCTATTTTAACACCTCTACATTTGATACGCAAACACTTTGTTTTAACACTGGATTTTAACTACTAATAATATATACCCCAGAATTACATAAACAGAATGTGACTCTCTAAGTGTAAAATTAACTCTGCTTTTGCACAAAGTCTACTAACACCAAAACATTTAACACTTTTGAATTTGCTGTGGACCCAGGCATCCTGGGGTATTATGGGAACTGCAACTTAATCTTCTCTGAAGATCTGTATTCTGCCACCACAGACAACTACTTGACTCAATAAACCAACAACCTATCTGTGGTCTTGTTGGGAAAGTTGGCACCCATCTGAGCAGTAAGGAAGATGTCCTTGAAAACATCTTTCTCTTACAGAGATTACTCCTGTTGAGCAGACTGCCTCCCACTTTGGCTTCCTTACAGCTTGATTTTTTCTGATGAATCTTTTTGCCACTCTCCAAACCCAGGCAATTGTCTTGACCAGTCGTGTTAAACTGCTAAAGCGGTTAACATCTACAAGGTTTTGTACGGGTATTGATGGTCACTGCTTCTTTGCCAGGACCTCCATCTGATCGTGAGGCAACTCTTGTTTGAGCTCCGAGTCCTTGTGGTTACAGCAATGAATGACTTCTTTTGCAACTTGGTGATGCTTCCTTTTGCATTAATGACAAGTTGTTTGGATGATTTAATTGGCCACTTTTCATCTGGAAATCTTAGAAATGCTGGGCCTTGTTGCCACTTAGAGCAGTGTTTCTCAACCTTTTTCGGCCCAGCGCCCCCCTAGCCTTTATCCAGGTCTCTCACTGCCCCCCACCAAAGAATTTGTAGGCTACTTTGCACTGACTATTATTTTATTATTAATGTTACTATCATTATTGTAGATGTTTTGAATTGGCTCACCGATTATGTTTTCCCGTACACTTCAGCGCCCCTTACACTCCTTCACCTCGCGCACATAACGGGGTAAATGTAGCGAGTTTTGCCCTAAACGTATCGCCGTCTGGAGGAGGGGGTGGGGGGAGAGGCGAGCGTATGTTTCTACGCTCCTTCGTAGGGGGCGCCAATTTATGTTTTCGCATCCACCTGAATAATGTGTAGTTGCGCTCCTGCTCTGAATTTCTTCAATTCTATTTGCAAAGAATGTTTGAAACCCATAGCTCTCTCTTTGAATTACTTCAAGAACTGTTTGACTATCAATGAGATGATACCATCACTCAATTTTGATTTGGCTGTGCATCTCAAAGTACTTCTTTTCTCGTGATGCGAACACTGCTCCACATATCTCTGCTTTAACAGCCTCACCTTTTTGATCCAATGGAGTTAGCTTAGCCTTGGATTCTACCAGCCTGATGATTGGGTCTTGAACTAATCCCCACCTCAGATACAACACAGCTCCATAAGCATTCTCACTTCCATCTGAAAATGTAATTGCTGCTGTTCTGAAAAGGAGTTAATTCTCTGTCAAACTGGATCTTACTAAGCTGAGTGTACTCTTCAAAGAGCTTTATTGTATCTTCTCCAAAATCTTTTGAGAGTGCTAAATCCCAGGTGTCTTTTATTTGGTTACTCACATTCTTTGCCTCTTGGAAAGCTTTCCACAACAGGATTGCACCTTTCTGTTTTGCAGGAGTTACCAAGCCAGCTGCATCATACAGACCAGACACCTGACTGAGGAGCTCTCGCCTTGTCAAAGGGTTTGGTGTTTGACTTCTGATTTGGTCCAACTGGAGGTTTTGCCCAAGCCGCATCTTTTTTTTCCTTTTTGAAAAATGTATTCTGACCATGACATGGAGTGTATCCTCCTCTACAATATACCCCAGACCGAGTGCTTTATTGTCCTCATCCGGCATTTGGTTTGGTAGAACCATGGTTTTTGATTTCACTTCGTCCTGCTTGTTGCAATCTTAACTCCCACTTTGCCCAGAAAACACCCAAGATTCGAGTTTGAAACCTCCAGCTTTGAGAATGCGCTCCACATTTTCTGTGATTTCCTTTAACCTGTCTGGGTCATTGTGGGACGTCAGAATGTTCTCAACATAGCTGTTATTCAGAAGGACTTGCCTCTCTTCTTCAAGATGAATAAATGCACAACAATAAGTGCAGTTTCTCGCATTACCAACTGTGCAATGCATCGTGCTGGTTTGTCTCCAATGTTCACTCTTGTAATTGCATAATCTCCAACTTTTTCATCCTCAGAATTACGCCAAATAAATCTGTGCAGGTGAACTTCTCTTTCTTCCAGCCAAACAGAGTTGTACATTTTCTTTATATCTCCTAACGCAGCGTAAGCTCCCTCTTGGATCTTTAATAGGACAGCACGGATCTGGTTTAGGACATCTAGGCCTGTCATCAGCAGGTCATTCATACTTATCCCCTTACATTTTTTACTGCTATTCCACACAAGCCTTACATGAGTTGTCACTGAGTGTGGATTTGGAGAAATTGGGTGGCTTACATACCCCACTGGGCCATTCCATTTGTTGATTTCTGCCTCAGATAATTTGATTGCAGCTCCACGCTGAAGCATGTCATGCACCTGTTCAGTGTAAGCAGTTTTCCAGGCAGGTTCTTTAGCCAGCTGCTTTTCTGTTCTAAAAAATGTGGCTTCAAATGCATTTTTGTTGTCTGGTAAAGATGCTGGATCTTCTAACCATGGGTACCTTGCATGCCAGTGAGGTTCGTCTGTGTGGCTGTCTCTTTCGTTGTAGGTGAGGCATTACTTCACTATTTCAAGTTCCCTTTCTTCAGCAAGCATCATTTCCTTTCCTGTGCCAATACTGTCCCATCTCCACCACTGCAAGAAATCTCGGCTTGTAGTTGCAGTCTTTGATGACTTGAGTTGGATGGAGACCTGGTGATTTAATAATGGACCTTGTGGGATTTCATGAATGAATTCCTCATATTTCACAGCAGCTGCCCTCATTGACCTTGCGAAATGTGTTTTGGTTGTATGAGCCATCATGGCAAGTTCCTCAAACAGTTCTGGATGAGTTCCTCCAACCACTTTTCCTAAGGGGCCATCCCACAGTACAAGGTCCCCCACGACTAATTCTTTGTGGTGTCAACTGACCTTCCCTGTGGCTTATGAGTAAGCTTATTTCTCTTGCTCTTACAAGTTCATCCAGTGGTACACCTGGAAAAAATGGTTGGAATAAGAAGGGTTCTGTGAATGCGCATATGCAACTGGGGGGTTTGGTACCTCAAAAAAGGTTAAGAACCACTGCTCTAGATGCAGTATTTGAAAATACATCTCTACAATGTTTGGCCAACTCAGGTGGCAATTTCTTAAGAAATTCTTCTTGATCTGTGTACTTTCTGCTATTTTTGTCTTCTTCTAAACTGGTTTGGGTTCTCCTCTGAACTGTGTTGCTTTTCTTAGCATTAGCACTTGGGCATCGAAAATAGTGATGTGGATTATCTCCGCTGCAGCTTTGATCTTTGCACCAAAACCCAGGTTTTCAGTATGATTTATCATCATGTGTTTCCAAACACTTGGTGCATGCTCCCACCTTCTTGACAGCTTAACTCTATTCTCAGTTAATGTTAATGTTCGGAATTGTTTGCAGAAGTAGAGTCTTTTTCTGTGCTTTCCATCGCCGCAGACAACACAGCTTGCAAAGTCATCACCTGCTTTAACTGACTTAGTTTTGGCGTGTCTTTGATCCATTCGGGTCTCCCGTCTACTTGACTCACCCTCTTTCAGTTGCTCTAGTTGCTCATAAATATTTTCTTGATCATTCAGAAATGCAAGGAGATGATCAAACCGATTCTCTGGTACCACAGCATTCCTTTTATCAGCTGCATAAACGAGCCACTCCTTCTTCAAAGCTTCAGGAAGCTTAGTCTCAACTGACTTTGTCACCAGAGGGTTTTTAATGGCGCCAGTATTTCCAAGGTCACTTAAATCCTTAAGAGCTTTTTCAATAGCTTGAATCAACTCCACGATTCTTCTTGGCTGGTGACCTCTAACTGCAGGAATTCTCTGTAGCTCCTCCACAATTTCAATTGCAATGGCTGTCTGATTTCCATAGCGGTTCTCAAGGACTTGAAAAATATCTTCTGCAGTGCTGTAGGAGGTTAAGCAAAGGTCTCTCGTGATTTTCTCATCTAGACTGTCCAGTAATTGCACTTTTTTCACCTCCTGTGAAAAAAGTTTTTGAAGTGCTTCTCAGGCCCTTTTCTATCTGTAAAAATCATGTTTATTTCCATAAAACTTTGGGAGAGATGTTGGTTTTAACTTGATGGTGGGTAAGGAATAATTTTGGGACATTACAATTTGCTCCTTTTTTTCTTCACCCTTTTTTAATCTTGCATTAATGAACTCTGCTGTCCTGGAGACCAGCTTGGGGTCACTAAGTTCCAATCCTCTCAGGCCCCGTTTACACGACAACGATTTCGGGGGAAAACGGAAGAGTTTTGTTGCGTTTGTAGTGTGCATTTACACGAAACCACCGAATGTTTTCCCTAACAACGGCACAGATTGAAAACGGGCTCCAGAGTGCGATGTTTCTGAAACATATCGTTTTCCGTTGTCGTGTAGAAAACGGATCTTTTCTTCCAGAGAATCCCGAGCTCATGCATAGTATGACGCAAAACATAGCTGCTTCCTACAATCCACAGATGAAGAAACTACTCACAATGCTGGTGTTACTGTTTCCCCGTCAGATTCGGTTCCCTCAGCGTCTCTTCACCGCTCCGCACAGCCAAGGTGGCAAAATACATGGCTGCTTGATCAGCGCTCTTATGTAGAGAACTACAGACCAGGATATGGGAATAAAAGACTGTTGGCCATTCCAAGGTAAAAACAATAAACAGCTTCCAGTCCGGGGCTCGCTACAGACACCGTGAAAGCTCAAACAAGGTGTCTCAGCAAAGTTATCCCACTTTTTCCAACTAACGCACACAATGCGTGTTTTCTCACGCAAATCCACATGCCTTCAAGTACAACTTTTTTTTTAAAACATGCGCACTTTCAAAGTTTCAAAGAATCTAGCACCAACTACGCACAGCGAGAGCATTACACGTTTTCGATGTGTACCGTTACTGTGTAAACACAGATCGTAATTAGAACGTTATCGTGTAAATGATCCAACAAAAACGGAACAAAAGTGCCATTTTTGTTGGATCGTTGTCATGTAAACGCCCCCTCAGCCGATCTTGAATTTCATCTCGATAGCCATGAGGGATCCATCTTTTCCAGCGACAATGAGCTTCTTTTGCAGCCTTTAAAAGTTCCTTCAGATGACTGAGGGTGAAGTCATATGCCTTTTTTCCACTCCTGGTGTAATAGTGGCAACATGTTCACATTCTGATTCTGCTACTTGATGTGCAATTCACAGTTCAGTTTTTCCAAAAGTTCTCCACAGGGTGTCGTGGATTAAACTTTTGACTTCTTTCACTTTTGCTTCACATTCATTTGCAGTTTTATCCATGTCAGATTTCTGCTGCTCAGTCAATGTAGCTTCTTCACCTTCACCCAATTTGGAGTCCATTTCTGCAATGAGACTTGCTTCCAGATCATCATTCGCTGCCATTACTCTTTCAGCCTCTTTGTTGAGCTTGTGCAAACTGTCCTTCAAATACTCTTCAGTCATGTCTTCATGCGTCCGAGTTATGTTATTGATTAGTCGACTCTTCGCTGTCGTTCTCTCCATCTTTAGTTGTTCAATAGTCTTGACATCAGCTGGTTCTGCCATCTTTGAATCGGTCTCAGTTGTTCACAGGCACGAAGCAAACAGATGATCAGCAACTGTCTCTTTTTTATCAAGATCCTTCAATTAATCAATCAATCAAATTTTATTTGTATAACACATTTCAGCAGCAAGGCATTTCAAAGTGCTTTACATAATTAAAGTAAAAATAAAAACATTTAAAGCATCAATCAACGTGAGGACTTGCCCTTATGGGGTCTCCTCGAACAGAGTTTTAGCAAAGCGACATCTTACAAGGATTCTCAAACTTAAGACATTAAAACCCGCAATTTAACCATAAGCAACTCTAAACAGGTGGGTTTTAAGTTGAGATTTAAAGGCACCCAGTGTTTCAGCTGTTTTACAGTTTTCTGGAAGTTTGTTCCAAATTTGTGGTACGTAGAAGCTGAATGCTGCTTCTCCTCGTTTGGTTCTGGTTCTGGTTCTGCTCTGCGGTTGCTACAGCAATAACAGATCTTTAATGTATTGTGGTGCTAAACCGTTCAGTGATTTATAAACTAACATCAGTATTTTAAAGACTATTCTTTGAGTTACAAGGAGCCAGTGTAGGGACTTTAAAACTGGTGTTATGTCTCTATCTTCCTGGTTTTAGTGAGAACCCGAGCAGCAGCTTCTGGATCAGCTGCAGCTGTTTGATTGATTTGTTAGTCAGACCTGTGAAGACGCTGTTGCAGTAATCAATGCGGCTAAAGATAAACGCATGGATGAGTTTCTCTAGATCGTGCTGAGACATCAGTCCTCTAATCCTGGAGATGTTCTTCAGGTGGTAGAAGGCCGACTTTATGACTGTCTTAATGTGGCTCTGAAGGTTCAGGTCAGAGTCCATCACTACTCCCAGATTTCGGCCTGATCGCTGGTTTTTAGTTGTAATAACTGAAGCTGTGCATTGATTCTAGTTTGCTTCTCTTTAGGTCCAAAGATAATAACTTCAGTTTTGTTTCTGTTCAGCTGGAGAAAGTTTTGGCACATCCACACATTTATCTGTTCTAAATTATTGGATGGGTTCAGAGTCACCTGGTGACATCGTGATGTAGAGCTGTGTATCATCCGCATAATTGTGGTAGCTAATCCCATGTCCTGTTATAACCTTAGCCAGTGGGAGCATATAAATATTGAAGAGAAGGGGTCCTAGGATTGAACCTTGAGGTACCCCACATGTGACCTTTGACTTCTCTGATGAGAAATTTCCGATTGAAACAAAGAAATCCCTGTTCTTTATGTAAGATTCAAACCAGAGGAGCACTGGACCGGAGAGTCCGACCCAACTCTCCAGTCGATTCAGTAAAATGTCGTGGTCAACAGTGTCAAAAGCTGCACTGAGGTTAATTTATTCCTTCGTCAGTTTCCGGGTTTTACTGCCAGTTTTTACTGTTAAGTTATTTTTAAACTGTGCAAATTCCCCACTTGAAAAGGGATGGATGACCCCATGCAGACTCTTAATGACAGGGATTTACTCGAAGGACCAAACAGCTTTTCTTGCTTTTACTTCCATTTATTTCACAGTGTATGGACACGTTCACCGATGATCCAGAAGATGCAGGTAAAACCTTTAAACAAACCCAAAAAATAATAATTACTAATCTGTATAAATTAATTTCACTCAATTACAAAGGAAATGATAAATTATATAGATAATACCAAGCAACCCATTACGAATTAAACATACAAAGTAATCAAAATTAAATACACAAGTAACTAAACTTATGTTAACTTTAAACTTAACTTTAAAGTGCATTTCAAATTAATTTATATTTACATTTCATACATTTCTTAACATTCAAACGTCTGCTTCTCAACATTAACAATAAATATTTATTATGAATTTAGCTTTAAATTATTCTTACAAGTAGATGATAAATTAATTAACAATTGAACTCGGTACCTAAATCCATTTCATCAATTCAATAATCGATTCACTAAACGTCCCACCATGAGGTTCTTGATTATCCAGAAACTTTATTTTTGGACAGTCAATTTTTTGCTGAAGTTCTTAACAACTTCTTCTGTGTTGATGATGGGAAATTAATGACATAAAATTATTTGCCAAGGAAAATGTAAAAGAGGTTTTTGAAATACAACTTTAGGCAAATCGTTTGCAAAACACACATTTGTGTCACTGCCAAAACTCTTTAATATTGTTAGAGATTTTTTGGTATTATCATTTTGTTGTTACTTTAGTTCATATTCAGTCTAATGTTAGAGCAGATTAAAATGTTCTCTTCTTTAGTGTGTGTATTAACTGACCTGGGGGGTCACAGCTGCCTGTTCATCTTCAGGTGAAACAGTTTGACCAAGATTTGAACCGGGCTCAGGCCGTAAATCAGATATCGCATCTGGAACTGGGTTGCTAGTTGTTTAGGTAAATTGTTTTACGACCTTTGCTGTGTTTAGGTAAAATGTTTTACGACCTTTGCTGTTTTTTCTCTGCTGTCTATCTTGCCTATCCTCCCTCTTTGAAGTTTGAAAATAAAAGACAAGCTTTACCCAAAGATTTTCAGAACGCTCTATGAACAGCTCGGAGGAGCAATTGATAGAGTTTGTTCTCCTTTGCAAAGTTTGTCATAAAATTCATATACGTTGTCTGTGGTTCTTTTATGTAGGTTCTAGGAAAATACCTATCAAATATGATCGTAGACCCAATGTGTGTTGCTTCTCTGGGCTTGGGAACTTTTTGAGTCCTGAATGATTCAAAGGTTAGAGTTGAAGGGCTTAACAAACAAGCAACATATTTCTAAAAACGTAATGCACTGGACAAAAAATAAAAAATAAGTGTAGTGAAGAAGCAAGTGCAGCTCCCCAAATAAACATTTTAAAGACCTTCAGAAAACTTGGAAAATAATTGCTTGTAATCTCTTTAAAGGCTCTCAAACAGCTTTGATTCTTGCAAGTAAACACCAGAAAAATTGTATTTGATTGTGTTAAAAAAAATTATATTCATCCTTGGGAGGATATCTGGTTCCTATGTGAACACAAGATTACAGTGATGTGGCTCAGCCCAGGTCCCTGCTGACTGTCACACTGCTAGCACCTCCAATATTCATCACTGACACCCTGGATTACTGTTGACAGCTGGAGAAGTGGACTGAACTGCCCACATAAAATATATATTTTATTGTGTGCATGTGTGTGTGCGTGTGTCAGTGTGTGTGGATTTGCCCATCAGAGTAAAGGTATTGATTTTAGTGCAGGTGCTGGCTGGTTAAAAGCACTGGTCTTTACATCTCAATCCTCGGTGCGTACCACTAGCTGACAGCGCCTTTTTATTTGTTTATGCCAGAAGCATCGCAGCTCTTATCCCTCTGCAGCCTTTTCCACACAAATCAATGGGAGCGTGTCAACTTGGATTTTAGTTTGCTCTGACAACACTTACACTTAGACAACTCACAGACACAGTGCTGCTCACATGTGAAAGTGCACTCAAACTTGAGGACAGAACAATGCTTGATCTTTTTCTGGAAGTCTCTTTGGTATCTTGCACAGCAACATGCAGCATCTCTGCTGAAGGCAAGTGAGTCAGCCTTTCATTTCAATGCATAAGTATTGTCTTGAATGACCATGCTGTCAATCAACCCCCGAATATCGATTCTATAACCATGGTGAAATGTTTTACTTATCATTATTTAATAAATTAAATAATCATTTGAAATATATATATATATATATATATATATATATATATATATATATATATATATATATATATATATATATTTGCTAAAGGCATCTTTCTCTGATGTTGACATTGGTTTAAATATTTGAAAGATTGAAATGCTAAAAGAAAAAACTGAAGAAATTCATTAATTGTTTACTGTATTTACAATATTGATGTGGTGGCTTTCAATATTCTATATTCAACTTGCTGTTTTGTTTTGTATGACACATCATCTGCTCATCTGCGTATGATGTCATTTTGTTTTTGTTTGCTTTTCCAAATGATGACTCTAACACAGTGTTTCTTAACCTTTTTCGGCCAGCGCCCCCCAGCCCTTATCCAGGTCCCTCACCGCCCCCCACCAAAGAATTTGTAGGCTACTTGCACTGACAATTATTTTATTATTAATGTTATTATCATTATTGTAGATCAGTGGTCCCCAAGCTACGGCCCGCGTTCCGGATCCGGCCCGCCGCAGCATTTGGTCCGGCCCCCTGAACAAGACCAGAGAGCATTCAGATTTCTTTTCATATATTGTATTTTCCAGGTTTATGTGTGGATTTTTCTTCAACCACCAGGGCCCCCCACCAGAGAAGGGAAAAGTTATGTGGCCCTCACAGGAAAAAGTTTGGGGACCACTGTTGTAGATGTTTTGAATCGGCGCACCGATTATGTTTTCCCGTACACATCAGAGCGCCTTACGCTCCTTCACCTCGCGCACATAACGGGGTAAATGTAGCGAGTTTTTCCCTAAACGTATCGACATCTCGGGGGTTGTGGGGGGGAGGCGAGCGTATGTTTCTACGCTCCTTCGTGGGGGGAGGGGTACCGATTTATGTTTTCGCATCCACCTGAATAATGTGTAGTTGCGCCCCTGCCCATGGCACTTCAACAATATTATTTTACCTTTTATCTGGAAATAGTGTCTGTTTATTCTTGCCATACAGTCTCTGTATTAATTATTGCTCGAAAGGTCTTGCCATACCAGTTTATTCCTTTGTTTACTTTAGTTTCTTAGTTTATTCTTGCATTTTGTTCTTCATTCATTTCCATTTAGTTTCCTTTGATTAGTATTATCCTCTCTTGGTTTATTGCTATGTCCACTTTAGTTTCTTTCCAGTTGCTAGATTTATTTTATCGTTTATTGACCATCAGTAATCTTCACTCATCACCTGCTGCGCCTCCTAATCGTCATGTGTTTCACATCATGTGTTGATTTTTTACTGTTCAGCGTTGGATTCTCTGTTTTTATGCCATAATTCAACACAATCTATTTCGTCGCTCCGTTTTATGTCCCTCTTCTCCTGTTTCAGAGTTTTGCGCAATGTGCGCGCCGTTTTTTTATTTTTTATTTTAGCTCCCTAAGGAGCAGGGCGGCCACGTTGAGAACCGCTACTCTAATGACAGATTGTCACCTTCTGCCGAACACGGACCCCAAAACCTTTTAAGCCTTTACGCTTCAGAAAATTGGGAAGGATGAATAAATATGTGCTGATAAAATCTCTGAGAAACATCTGTGACAGCTATTTATTGGGAGTAGCAACTGTAATTAGTTGTCTATATACCAGGCATAAGCTGTCAACGTGTGTTTTACCTGTGGAGTCAAACTTCATATTGCTTATCTGTGAAATACAAGAGAACATCCCAGATTTTAAGCCATCGGTTTTTTTCTAATAATCAGCATGTTTCCTTTTCTGTTACTATTTCTATTCTTTTATTGGAAGCCAGCAAGTCCAGATGTTTGAGCATCATGTCCACATTTATCAGTGTCCTAAATTGAATTATCTGCATCACTGCCATGATACTGACTCAGACATTTTAACTGGTCTGTTTGGTTTCCTATTGAAAGATAAGCAGATTTGTTGAGGTCTCAGACGGTTACTGGGGCCAGAAGGCTGGACTGACTGCTGTTTACTCTCTGCCATCCCATCATGTTCATAGTCAGTTTTAGATGGAGACTACGGCCATCTTGGTCCAGTCCTCACTTTCAGAGGGAATATCTCTTAATGACATGCTTAGAAATTATGGACAAAAATAAACACTCAAAAAGATAAAGGTATGAAAATTGACAAAAAATGATCATAAACTTAAGCTCAGATCAGTAAGAAAATAATGTTGCACTTGCTGAGCAGTTAGTTCCTTCACTATTTACAACCCATAGGTTAACAATTTGCTAAGTGTTGTTTGTACCGTTGTAATATTTTACATTTAACATAAAACCTAATGACTGATTTAAAGCTCTTGCATTTAAGAACAATCCTACCTTGAAGGCTTTTCAAATGGGACTAATTTTCCCTTCCATACCCTAGGCTGTTGTATAAATAATATTTTCTTTACTCCCCCCTGCAGGTCTTTGCTGCTGCTCCTGTTATGTGGTAAGTTAAAATGTGAAAACTATGAGCCCAGACCTTCAAACTGTCAAAAAATACTAAAGACTGATGCAGGAGGAGCAGAGTGCATCAGAAAGACAGTGAGCTATCCAAAGTGTTTTTATTGTTATGTTGGAATGAACATATCCTATGGGCAATGTTTTTCATATTTCTGTTCTCTATAACTTCAGCTGACACCGTACAGACTAACAGAAGAAAGTCAGCCGACATGATGGCCACAAAGAGGAGGATGGAGATGAAGGTGGCTGACATGCTGTCTTCATCACTACATAACATGTTTTCTTTGATTCTTTTTAAAATAAATGTAATATTTAATATTACATTAAAATAAATGTAATATTTATTTTAAAAAGTGTTTTCTACATGTTTGTTAAAACTCTTCTGCCTTCTCTCAGAGTTCCTGTGCTCACTGCAGAAATACACAACTTTATCAGAAACAACCAATCCGAGCCAGGAGGAAGGTCTCAGTGCTGTCCATCTCCCTCGTGTACACGCCGCTCACAGCCTCCTAATTTCTCTCTGCCACACTACAGCTGGTTCACCACAAAGCAGAACATGAAAGCTAAGGCTAGTTAGCGTGGCAAATAAACAGTTTTCCTGGAACAGTAAGTTGTATATCTACTATTAGCACATTGAGAAAAGTGTACACAAGCTTGACAGCACTAAGCCCCTCCTCCTGGCTGCGATTGGTTGTTTTTGGTGAGGAGTGATGCATTTCTTCAGACAGCAATCGTAGCTCAGAGAGGAGATGGAGGAGATTCAACATAACAAACTATCAGGCCATGGTGGCAGTTTTAGTAAATATGTGAAAACTATATTTTCTGTAAATGTTACACACTGCAGCTTTAAACTACATCTTCATCGTCCTCTACACTAAGACTCAACACCTCCACCAGACACAAACTATACGAAATAAAAAAGGAATAAGTGATAGATCTAACTATTATTGGCTCAAATGAGCACAATCTGATGTGCATGCATGTGTGGAGGTGTGTGTAAGAGACACAGCAGAATCGAGTGCTTCGGCTGTTTCCTGGTGTGTATTGAGTGACAGATGACACACTCGGGTCAAGCCAGTTCTCCTGAAAAATCAGTCATCTGGAAGTGTGAGAGTGTGTCCACCTCCGAAGTACAAACAAGCTTTTATGTTCCACCAACTAAATCAGACAGTTTTTCATTTTAAGATGTGAAATCTTTCCACATTTCTTGGTATTCGTGCTCATCGCTGTTTTTGCTGCTTTCTGAATGAACATTAGCACAACTGCTCACATAAAACCCACTGGTTCCAGTTGAGACAAAAGGAATATGTGGACTGATTGTCCACTCAGTAGCGGGCTGTTTGCTTTCCTTCCTGTTTCTGGAGTTAGAGCGCCTCCAACTGGCTGAACTCAGAACTGTGTCGGACAAGGACCTCAATCAAACCCACACAATGCTGCTGAGACTTTCAGTGTGTGCGTGTGTTTGTGTGTGAACACAGACACATGTTCATTACTTAGCATCACTTACATGGACACACACTCACATATGCTCGCCACCCCACAGTAAGCTAAATGTCAACATATTTCACCAACAGGTCAATAAATAACTGCAGCACTATAGGAGCCGTGTAATTCAGCAGCATCTCACACTGCAGCACTCCCCGCCTCACCGTGTGTGCTCCCTTTTGTTTGACTTAAATTATTTCCATTGTGCCGGGCGGCCGAGATCAATCTTTACGCAGAAAGCGAGAGCATTTCAGCCTATCAATCACTCAGCCGGGTCAACAGTATTTCAGTCTCATTTATTTACAAATCAAACTGATGGTCCTCCATTATACAGCAGCTGTAGCAAACAGGACGCCACACAGGATGAGACCAGTGCTCTGGAGAACACAGCCATTGATTTTTTCTCAGGTGATGCCCATTCTATTTTTGACATTTCATGCTGCTTGGGCTCCAAGCTGGAGATCAGAAAGAAAAAGTGTTTGTTTTTTTTGGCATTTGCTTTCCTAGTGGGATTGTGTTATTTTATTTTATTTTTTGGAAGGAAAGCTGCTTGCATGTAAATGTCAGTTTTATCCTCTGCAGAGGAACTGTTGATGTGCAAAACCGATTTTGGATATTTAATGTTGCTTAAGGTAAAAAAAAAAGAAAAAAAAAGTTTCCTGGTAGAAAATGATTGAGATAAACACACATTTTCTTGCATCAACAGGCAAAACTTGCTTGGAAGATTTGATTTTGATTGGTTCTCCCTCTGCCCAGATTTCAGGAAAAGAAAACATTTTTGGAATCAGTTTTGTGATAGTAATTCTTTTTTTTTTTTTTGTAAGAAGTTATATTCAAAGGCTATAAAATAGGCCACCAATTACAGGGGGAGTTGAGGATGACATTTGCTGTTCCTCTGTAATTTGACTGACTTTCTAGACAGAATATTAATCATGGGAAAATTGCAGGATGTGCTGCGTGACAGACAAGAATACTGAAGCAGAAAGACATAGTTAGTGCAGCAGGAGCAGAAGAGCAGAAAGGAAGCTTGGAGGGAAGAACTTCAAAGACAGTAACATGCATGCTACATGCAAGTCTAAAACTAAACTGCTTCAGAGAGGCAGAACCTAGATGTTGATTATACAAGAGTTGAAGTAATAATGGTACAATTCAGTCAACACATTTACGTTGTGATCAACCCCAACATTGCCTGTCCATATGAAAACAAAATGCTGATTTGCTATTTTAATAACTACAGTTATATTTAAAATTATTCAAGGTCACATGCAAATTAGATTTACAGGCAAAATTTCAGATTGTTCCAGTGTTTGCAATTAACAAATTACAAAACACAGTTTAAATACATAAATATAACTAACAGAAAAAAGATTGTACCCAGGTTCATAAGTATAGTGTATTTTCAATAACGATTGCAGTCTCAAAATTATCCAACCTATTGAGAGAATAAAGGTAAGTTAAAATAAGATAAGATAACCGTACTAAAAAAGCACATCTGAAATAAAGGACAATAAAAATGCTCCAAAGAGTAAATCACATCATATCACAACTTAATTGATTATGTATATATGTAATATAAAACAATTAAACTATAACTATTAAAATTCAATAAAAATAAGCATAGAAATATAAGATATATAGTTAAAATGAAACTTAACATTTCCACCAAAATGACCAAATAGTAATCAGAAATATTCATAAAACCCAGGCACCCATCAGGGGTTTTACTAGTGGTTTCAGGTCCGGTATGTTTGACAGATAGAACATCTCCAATACCTGGTCTGCTGATGATTTTGTTTCATTGCCAAGTCAAGAGACTTGACCAAAAAGTTCAGAGAAGAGTTCAAAAGTTTAGATACCTAGAAAGAGGAAACTATCAATAGCTGCTAGCAGTTTCCTCATCAAAATAATAATAGGCTACCACAAAATAAAAATCTGCAGCAGGATTTGATGGCAGTAGCCTCTCAGGTTTCAGTTTCCACAGTGAAGGACAAAATAAAAGCTACAGAGCTACATGCCTGAACTCCAAGGCAAAGTTTTCAACTAGTTCTATCGGACCAGAAAAGCCACGTCCAATTTATTCATAACTTGATAAATAAATCAAAGAGGTTTTGGAATTCTGATTAGTGACGCACTGAAACAGAACTGGACTTGTTTGGGTCTGTGGATCAGTGTGGTATGTCTAAATGAAGCATACACTGAAAATACAGAGGAGCATGGTGGGGTCTCTGATCCTCTGGTACTGCTTTGGTTTTTCTGGTACAGGAAACTTGCAGCTTGTACAGAGGGAGATGGATTCAGAAAACCCTGTGAGGGAAGAGGGAAGGCCTGAAGGCCACCATCACACCTTCATCCAGAAAAGGATTCCTTTTACTTTTTATTGATTTACTTTCTCTAAGTTGGTTGTTTGGTTAAGGCTACATTCTGGTAAATAGAGGTTATAATAACCCGTCATCTTACACATCCACTCCTTATTATCACTTCTTATTTATATGCTAATAAGTTAATTTAATTGTTTTGCTGTAGAAGGTGGTTAAGTTTAGATGTACTGTTGCAAAATCATTAAATACGTTTTTTTTTTATCTTTTTTTTTAATAATTTCAGAACTAGTCTGTCTAAGAAATACATCCAGTATAATCCATCCAAAGACTCCCTAAAATAGCTTCTTACAAAAAGGACTACTGCACTCAGTGTCTTCTAACATGGGCTGATGCCTCATGTTTGTTTGTTTTTTTGTTGTTTTTTTTATGTTCACCTTTTCAAAGAATATTTCATTTTGAGCTGTTAATAATAAGAGGATGAAACATGGACAGCCTTTCCAGCTAAACAAACTGTTTTCTATCAGTTTAATGATGTTGCTGTGGACGGGTTTTAAATTGCAGGAGCAACAGGCAGCAACAAGACGTCTACATGAAAGAAGGACAGACTCCACAGAGGCACCACAGATTGGGTGTCTGCTCTTTATTCTGGCACATTTGTTAAAAGGATGCGAGGACCATTAGAGTCTGTAGGAGTTTTAAGAAAACACTTTCTCCCTGTTTCACCAAAGGAAAGGTTTAGTTTTTAATTTTTTGCTCCCGGTTTCTTGACCGTCTTCCCCTGAAAGGCCGGGGTTCCTCTAAACACTAAGAACTTTCTTCTTCTCTTGGTTGAAGTTATTCCATGAATGTAAAATAATTTGACCCAGATCACAGATAGTGCAACATAACAACAGAATATCAGCTGTTTGATGAGAAAAGACAAAACTTGATGTGCTTTCAATTGTTTGTTTTTGGTATGACTCAGAAAACAGTTGACTTCCTTCTATTAGCTGTCGTTATGAAAGTATTCTGACTCATAAAAATTATTATTCTTCAACAAACAGTATTTCTTAGCTCAAGAATCTCTATGGAGTAATATTCAGTACCTATAAAAAGTATTCACCCCCTCGAGAGTTTAACCCCTTAATTGCTTTAACAAACTGATCAGCTTTTTGACAAAAAAAAATCCATGTCAAAGTGAAAACAAAATATTTATAATTAAATAAAAATATTTAACCTAGAATAAGAGATTGCATTAATACTCACCGCTTTCCAGTCAGCATTTAGTAAATGAACCCCAGGCAGAAATCTCATCTGTGTTTTCATTACAAATGTTTACAATTTTTTGTCAATATTCCACTGATGCCCAAAATACACAATTTCACAATTTCAGTGTTTCCATTAAATAAAAACACATGAAAACGTTGCTTAATCTGTTGATATAAAGTTTTTGATTAAAATTTGATTAATTGCGAGCAATAATCACAGACCCTCCAATTAACTTGATTAAAAAATGTAATCAACTCCTCCCCACTTGTTAAAATGTATATTAAATATTAATATATGTCCACATACTTTAGAAAAACACACTTAGTGTTGTTGGATGTCCTACTTTATTCTCAAGACTGTTTGCTGCCAAAAAATGAAAAGGAGTCAACAGCCAGCAGCTACTGTAATTTAGCTGTGCTACGTTATTACACATCATACTTAAGCACCTCCTAAAGCAGTGTGTAGTTAATCTAAATATAGTTCAACCTGCCAAGTAATAGATGCCTGTTGGATATGCAGCCGGGTCTAATGAAGACTGCTGCGGCCCTGGCTTATTGATGCTAATGTGAATGGAAGCGTGATGGGAGTGGCTCTAAAAGCATGGAGGTGTCATGACCCTTATTAAAACTTGTAGCAGAGTGCTTGTGACACGGCTCCACGGGCTCCATTGATCCGACCCGTGCTCCCGGACTGAGGGATGGACAGACAATTGATCCAGAGAAATTTCATCATCTAAGTTTCCGTCACGCCTCCCTTCCTCATCTCTCGCTCTCTATATTTCTCACTCTCTGACACGCCAGTCATTCATCTCCTTTAAGTCAATAACAACAAATCTTCAGTATCCAGCTGAGCAGACACACTAATCAAAACACACATGGTTCTAGGGAATAGATTGATTTTTAATAGGACCATTAAATACCTAGCATTTTTTAATAATGGCTCCAAGGTCTCCAAGAAGAATTACATTTCAATACTAATTACAAGGAAATGGAAACAAAGTCAGGAGGTTAATGTCTTGTCTGGTTTAAATCCAATTACTGCAATCATCAGGGATATCAATGATCTTTTGAAAGCAAAAAGTGGCTTGATTTAAAAGTTTAGAATAAAATGTATTTTGTATTACGACTTTTAAAAGAAATAACTATGTCATCATGTAGAGCACCGCCTTGTTTTATTGCCTCTTGATATGTAGCCAAAGTTAGAGCTCAAGCAATTATGGTATCACATTTTCACCAGCTCTATTTTCAAACTGGGTGATATGTGAGCAATATGCTGACATCATTCACACCAGTCAAGGTAGGGTGTCCTAAATACCGTACGCTCTGTTGGGAAATCCTCTCCTGGGAAAACTTGCATGCTTGCATTTCTGAGGTCCCGTCAGGTATTCCCGAGACAGTTGTAGGTCCCGAACAAAACTGCCTGAGGGTGGTGTGATGAACATGACGGACTCCGGGTGTTCCCCATACCTGTAAACTCACACACAATCACTCTGACGGTCTTAAGTGGGAGCAAATCTAATCCATCTTCCCACCAGCAGGACTTTAAATAAAATGTACTGTTCAAATACCAGGCTTCCCAGGAACCCTGGAATATGATAGATTGATGCTGCATTTGTAGCAAAGAATATACAATTCGACTCTACTTTACTTTTTTGGTGGTTTTCCATTACAACTGAGGAACTTCTGTAGTGTGTGGGGTCTTCATATCCATGACGACCTCACAGGCTGAAAAGTTGAACATTCTTCTCAGTCTGTGGCTTTCTGTTGACACTATTCTGTTTTCAGCTGTATACTTGGAACCCCAGTTAAATAGATTCTAAAAAAGGGTCTGATACCATCTGACTGCTAACCCCGGAAAAGTTAGTGGCGTCACTAGAGCAAAAAAGCCATAAAAACTCAGCTGACTGTCTTGTTTTGCTTTCCAGCTAATTTTTTTTATGATGTTGACTTCAACAGCTTCTGTCTCTGATTGTTGAAAAAATGTAGCACACTGTAATGATGGTGTCAAACCAGAGTCCTTCAAAAGGCATAGACAATATTCTGCGTGTTTGAGAAATGCATCAGGCCAATACAGATGTCTTAGCTACATGCAGAGCTACAACTGTCATCAGAGCTTAAGCTAAAAACTGAACTCCTTACTGGTTTCACTGATCATTTTTGGAAATCTCCACAAACATGGCTAACATGAATTCCTCCTTCACCCAACAAGCTTTTGTTAATCTTGATTGTGAATTGTTCACACATGGTGATGTGTTTCACCAGCCGCTCCTGGACCGGATCAAAGGAGTGTGGAGTCATGTTCTGCTCATCTCATCCTGTGAAACCTTCCTGTAGGAGGGCATCGGCTCACACAATCCTGCCAACAGCTAATCCCTCTCCCTTCCCTGCTACTCACTTGTTACTTTTCATGAACATACAGTAGAAAGTTCTCCTGCATCAGTTCATCTGTTTCTCCTCTGTCTTCTCTAACCTCCAGTCATCTGTGGAAGATGACTGCTTGCACCGAGCCAGGTTCTGGTTCTGCTGGAGGTTTCTTCCTGTTTAATGGGAGTTTTTCCTCTCCACTGTCACTACATGCATGCTCAGTATGATGGATTGCTGTGAAGTCAAATACAACACTGAGCTTAATGTGCTGTTTTGTAATGAGGATCAGTTGGAGTGTGTGTGACTGAACTGAAAGGACTTTTTCGTAAAGTACCTCGAGATGACATTTGTTTTAAATTGGTGCTGTTAACATTGAACTGAAATAGATGGAAGTTGCCTGCTATCCAGTGAGCCTCCCCAAGCAATGAAACAGCAGCTTTGGACAAAGTCTGTCTCCTCTTCTCACCTTCAACCATATGAAGCTGGGTTGCCTGGCAGAACCAAGCGTCTGGTTCTTCTATTTCTTTATTGCCAACAGGTGCTGCTGATATTTGGAAGAAGTATTTTAAATGCTCCAGAACAGTTTTAATTATCTCTTATTCAGATGAATGATGAATGAGATAAATCAGGGGTCCCAAACTTTTTCCTGTGAGGGCCACATAACTTTTTCCTTCTCTGGTGGGGGCCGAAGTCAGTTTGTAACAGAAAAGGTGACGATTGTAGGAGTGCCTAAATGTAAAAATTTATTTTTTTCCAGAAGGCAATCAAATAACCCTCTCTGGGTTCTTCACTGAACAAAAGTCTGGAAATAAATAATAACACTATTAATGAAATAAATAATAACAAAATAATCCTCTCTGGGTTCTTCAAAGAAAAAATCCAGGAAGGATTATAGTCCGTATTTTCCAAACTATGAGCCGCACCGGACTATAAGCCACAACCTCAAAGTTTTTTTGTTTTTTTTAAACCAGTAAACATACATATATAAGCCTCAGATATCTCTGCCACTCCAGGTTTTCCACAGCGATGCAGCAGCAGAGGGGGGCGGACACCCAAATTTGAGTAATTACAGGTCAATTTAATATCACATTTATTATGGTTGAAAAAGTTGCCAAGTTTAGATTTAACAGAACTGATTACGGTAGTTTCCAAACGGTAACTGTAACAGTAAAAGTGCTGATCCTTTGTGTTGCTACTAGCATGTGCTAAATGAAAATGGGCGCTTTGTTCTTCTTCTTCTTTAGATTTCAACAGCAGCTTGCATCCATTATTGTTGCACTACTGCCATCTACTGGATCCTAATATCTATACCTCAAATTCTCATAATAATCCCAGGATTATTTTAAAAAAGCGAAAAATCGTCTTTCCCTCCTCAATGCTATTTAACTGATCAACAACATTCTCAAATTTCAGTTCCCTATTAAAATCTAATTCCGTCTTAATGGGCGCGTTCTTCTTTTATTTCCAATTTTGACTTCCAATGATTCACTTCCTGCTGCGTGTGAGGAACTTGGCTGGAGTCTCTGTTTGGACAGATAACAAATTGACTAATGTCTCTGAGGGAGCAGATTTAACTTCCACGAGGTCAAACCCAGAATTCTCGGAACTTCCAACACACACTCATGGCTCAAATGGAGCCACAAGCGAGTCTGTAAGGCCAATAGAAGACAAGACATTTTGGATTCTGAGACGATGAAAATAAGATGATGAAAATGTAATATGTGATTCCGCAGATGTGCATTAAATGTCTTCCTGTTTGCCTGTGAGCCGGAGAGAATGGAGTTTTGTGTATCGTCTCTTAATTCATGAGTTCAGCACCTTTCAATTCCTCCATACTTATAGTCCGGAAAATACGGTATAAATACGTATTTACGGAAAAAAGAATCTGAATGCTCTCTGGTATTGTTCAGGGGGCCGGACCAAATGTGGAGGCGGGCCGGATCCGGCCCGCAGCCCGTAGTTTGGGGACCACTGTGATAAATGAATCAGCAATCATTCCTTGCATTTTCGGTTTGTCAGTCAATCAGCGGTCAAAGGGTAGGAGCTAAGGTAGATAGTGACTGCAGATTGCTAGTCACATTTCAGAAATGCTCAAATTTAGATTACATTAACAAATCAGTTTAAAAAATGTGACACATCCTGAAGTACAAATCTATTTAAATTCCAATGGAAAGATTGAAACTGTCAGTTTTGATTATTTCTGTAACCTGACAGTAAAACACTGAGTCCTGACTTTCCACTGACTTCCACAACGGTGAGAATCTTTCTGAGAGCCAACAACCAGGGTCACTTTGCATCAGTAGGGCCAAAGTGGAAATACAGTGCAATACATTTGCAAGTAAAAGGTCTCATTTTCAGATCATTCTCCTGCTGCCTGAAATTCATTGAAACTGAATTGTAGCTTGGTGTGTAATACGCCCCAGCACACAAAACTCACACACACTGTGCAGAACACACACACATTGGGTCTAATTTTGTTGAGAGAATGAGTGACAGACTCCATCATCAGCCTGATGGGACCCTGACAGCATGTCACACACAGCTAAAATGACCCACCCTGGGAAAATGATAATATGCTAAAAACAGCATTCCAAAATAGGTAACAATTTAAAAGACAAAATAGGGGCAAAAGCACAAGACAACAGCCAGAGCCGCCCTCTGCTCAGCCATGTTTCTCTTCAAAATTTTATAGGAATGAAACTTGAAATCCAGTTTCTGTGGCTGAGTTGAGGTTATTATGTTTTACATAGTATTTAATTCTTCTTATCACCATGTTGTAATGTTGTAATGAGAAAATGAGATGCAATTGATTAGTCAGATGGTAGGTCAGGGTGTGACTGTCATCCAACACCAGACTCATGTTTCTGAACTATAAATCAGAGTGTCCTGCCATAGCTAAAGCAAAAAATACATCTAACAAAACTAGTTTGGTTCCTTTTTTCATCTAATTCCATTAAGGACAATAAGTCTTATTCATCTGCTTCATTTTAGGTCATATCCTTATTGAAAAATAGTTTTTCAAGCTGTAAGCTACTTTTCAAGAAGCCATTTTGGAGGATGAAGAGAGATTTTCTTCTACATGTTAACATAATGTCATTATGCTGAATTGGAGTTGAGGTCCTGAGTTTCATGTCATTTTTAAAAGGATTTGCTCTATTAAAAAAAGGAATGCCTTTAAAAAAAACTAAAACATATGCTTCTATGAACAACACATATTGTTTATTTATTTTTCGTGTGTCTGAAAAATAAAATAAATGTTCCGATGGGGCCTTCATGGACATGCACTTATGGCAGTTTGCCATAATGATACATTTTACTTCTGATATGAGTCAGAAATGATTAAACAATTCTGTTCTGGTTGCTAAAAACCTTACCAGACCGACTGATTTTAGTGACATAGTGGGTGTAAAATATTGAATAAAATGTTGTGCTACATGTCTGGCTTTATTTTTACTCTTACATTTGACTTTATGACACACAAAGTTACAAGTGGATCGTCCATATTGTCTCCAAGTGTATTCTGGGTAAAGCTTGTCACCAGCCGTCCACCAACGTCATCATCAGTCACTTGGCAACAGATGACAAACTATCGAGAGCATTTTTACGGACTAAGTTAACATGAGTGGAGCTTCATGGAGCGCAAAGTGAAAAGGATGGAAAAAAGAGAGCAAGGAAAAGTCAAAAACTGAATGCATATTTTCTTCCTTGTCTTGGAGATGAACCGTACTTTTTTGTTGGCAGACCCGGCAAAACTGGCGGCGGGAGCCCCGAAGGAGCCGGACTAGTTACAAGTAGCAACTCTGACATTATTCACAAAGTGAGAGTTAGCTGTAGACTGATAGTAAACTTTATCAGCCCAGCCGCCGAGCTTACATCCCCTTTTCTCTGCGTACCCGATTCTGCTGAGTAGCTTATTGTTGCTCGTTTTAACGCGTCAACAATAAACCTAGCTTTAGCAGTTGCTAGCTGCTCCAGGCTCTGAGTTGAAATTGATAAAAGTGTCAAAATGATCCGAATCCATCCGTGGTTCTGAACTGAATTTGTGTCGTTTCATCATTAGTGACCATTAGTCTGATGTTTCTGTTGTTCTCTTGGTGGTTTGTTGTACATCATGTTAGATGGTGCTGACATTATGAATGTTTTTTTGCTCTCATTTGTTGTTGTTTTTATCTTTATTGGATTATTGTGTGTCACATCACGTGACCTGTCTAATTTAACACTCGTGTACAATAAAGGGTGTGTCCTTCAAACAAAGGAGGAAGGCTTTGGATTGGTGGCACCTGTGAGACGCAGAAACTGGAGAGTTGTTTGTTGGAGCGACGCGAAAAAAAATCAAAAACAGAAACATCGCTTTTGGAAAAGGCGGATTTGGCATAAACTGGTATGTGAATGGTTTGGATGGAAATGGAGATATAAAATGAGAAAGATGGAGATTTTGAAGGGTGGACGTTAGTGGGAAGAGGAAGGGAGAGAGGTTGTGGAAGAAATAAAATAGATGAAGGAAAGGGAATTGGTGATAGCCAAGGCAGTAAACGGGAACTGGAAGGAAGTAGCTCAGAAGAAGAAAGGATAGTGAGGAAGAAAGTTGTGAGGGAGGAATTTAATATTAAAACTTAAAAACGAGGAAGAACAGGATAAAATCAGCCCCATTGTGGTGTCAAGAGAAATTAAAAAGAAAATTGGAGATGTTGAAATGGTAAAGATTTTGAGAGACGGAAACCTATTGGTAATATGTAAAGGTATAGAACAAAAGAATAAGGCTTTGAATGTGGATAATATTTGCAAAAAGATCTGTGCTGGAGAAAAAAATCATGGGAGAAAATAAAAATATTAGAGGAGTGATTTATGGGATCCCTCTAGATGAAGATCTTGATAAAATTAAGAGAAGTGTTGTAGGTGCAAAAGTGAATAACTTGATAAGATTGTCAAAAACAGTGGATGGAGAAAGAGTTGGAAGTTTGTCAATCCTTATTGAGTTTGAAGAAAAAGAGTTGCCAAAAAATATCAAAATAGGATACCTCAATAATCAGGTCAGACCCTCTGTACCTCCACCACTTCGGTGCTTCAAATGCCAAAGGTATGGACACATAGCAGCAGTTTGTAAAGGGAAGCAGAGATGTCCAAAATGTGGAGAAGATCACAAATTAGAAGAATGTAAAGAAGAAGCGCAAGAAAAATGTTGTAACTGTGGAGGGAAACATAGAGTTACGTATGGAGGATGTGAAGTAAGGAAGAGGACAAAAGAAATCATACAGATTAAAACAACTAAAAACATAAGCTATGCAGAAGCAGTTAAAAATGTGAAAGAACAGAAAACAAGAGAGATTGAACAAACAGTGAGTCAAACTACACAGCAAAGCAAAGTACAGACAGAAGAAAAAGTCACAATACCAGCAGAAAAACTAATATTATTCATAGCATATGTTATCAACTGCACTGACCAAGCCAAACACAAAACTGAGAAGATTAAAATAATAGTGAGAGGAGCTGAAAAGTTTTTGGGCTTTAAAGAAGGATCATGGGAGAACATAAATAAAACGTTGGAGGAAGATGGGAGACCAGGACCATCAGTATGGAGAGCCATTTCAGCCAAAATTAAATAAATAAATAAATGGGTGAAATAAATAAAAAATGAGTAAAATAAATCAAAAAATGAAGAAAATGAGTGAAATAAATAAATAATTTGTTAAATAAATAATTTAGCTTTTTCATTAACCCATTTTTTCATTTATTTATTTTTCATATTATCAATTTCTCAATTTCCCTTTTTTCATTAATCTATTTTTCATTTACCCACTTTTCATTAATCTATTTTTCATTTAGCCATTTTTTAATTTAGCTTTTTCATTAATCCCATTTTTCATTTCTTTATTTTTCATATTATCAATTTCCCAATTTCTCTTTTTCATTAATCTATTTTTTATTTATCCCTTTATCCATTTACCCATTTTTCATTAATTTATTTTTCAATTAACCACTTTTCAATTTCCCTTTTTTATTAACCCAATTTTTTCATTTATTTATTTTTCAGATTATCAATTTCTCTATTTCTCTTTTTCATTAATTTATTTTTCATTAATCAATTTTTAATTTGTCCATTTTTCATTTAGCCCTTTATCTATTTACCCATTTTTCATTAATCTATTTTTTAATTTAAACATTTTTTTATTTCCTTTTTCCTTTAACCCGATTTTCTATTTCCCAGTTTCATTAATCAATTTATCATATATCCCTTTTTTATTTACCCAATTTCTTTTATCTATTTTCATTCAACATTTGTTTGAAAAATCTTTACTTTTCCCATTTTCCAATTCCCCTTATTCATTTAGTATTTCCTTATTTTCTTATTTATCACATTCTATTTCCCCGCAAAACTTAGGAAAAAAATAAATGCAAATGAGGAGAGGCACGTCATCAGGCTACAACTTCCCCAATTGGTTGGTTAGCGTCACACCCATACTTTGCTTCAAGAAAGATGGCGACCTACTAACGGGTTATCAATAAGCTGAAGCTCATTAACTTCATTAGAAAATAGTGTTATTACTCCTGACTTTAGTTCTCGTGTGGCCGCTCAGACAGAACGTGTTTCAGTTGGCGGCTCTCATGGACTCAGAGCTTCACCGTCGGGAGTTTTTATAGTTTGAACGAAGCGGCCGCTGAAGTTGGCTTACGATTGAAGGTTCGGGACACCTTCGTAGCTACCAGCTGTGATCCAACTATAAGGAGCAACTTTACTGTACATCGTAAGTGAACTGCAATATCCAGAGGCAGCTACGGAGCATCGGGCTGAAAGAATGAGAGTGGAGAGCCTTGGAGATCTGCATCCTCCGGTTGCCCAGACGTTACACGGTAAGCTACTAACGCTGATGTTTATTTTCCAACTACAGTCATATTTAATCAATAGGCCTCAATTACGATCGTGGAAGGGTTTGAGTTGATCTCGGCAATAGGTGACAAACTGAACGCCTCCAGGATGTTGAGACCAGCACGTCCTCTGATCCAATACATCTTATTAAGGATAAAATCAACAAAACGTGTTCAAATTAATGGTCCAACAGGTGATTAAAGACAGTAAAAAGGTAGGAGTGGTTTCGAGTCGATCGCCTTGTTTTACCTTTGTAAACAGACAACCTGAATACAGTGACCTTTAGTGAGGGTACAGAATGGATAATGGATAAAAGCTGAACTCCTGCTACAATCTTTGCCTCTCTTGGTTACATCCCTGAGGTGTGCCAAGTGTGGCCCACATGCATATAAAGTAAATATGACTATTAATTTAAGTATTTCTTTGTATGTATAACTTGCCCACCTTAGTTTCCCTGTTTTTGGTCAACATGTGCCTCAACATGTGGTTACTGTTCCTTAGAGGTGGACAGAGGACCCACAATTTATACTCCAGGAATAACAGTAGCACTTCAACATGTTTTTACTCAAAGTAAATCGTAGCTGAATAAGAAATTAAACAAGAGTAAAGAAGCATTTGGTAAAAAGTTGATCAGTACTGAGTAACTGATCAAGTTATCAATTATTTCATATCTAAAAAAAATTACACAATTAGAAGGCCCAAAATATTAAGTTCAGTGGAAATGTTGGTATTTTAAAGACAAAATGAAAAATTAGTTTAAATAATAGTGATGCCTCATAATAAAATGACTTGAGTAAAAGTAAAAAGTTCAGCATAGTAAGAGTATTCCTAAAAGTTCATTTGAGTTTCAAAAAGTTACTCAACTATATTTAAGTAAATGTAATTAGTCACTCTTAAACTCTGCCCTTCTGAAAGGTGAAGGTCTCTGGTCATCCTGAAGCTGTGAGCCCACTGGGAGTCTGAAGGGAAACACTGAGACCAGAGGCCTGCAGGATGGTCTGCATCTGAAAACATACATGATGGAAACATTAATAAATGTACTGCGCCAAAAAGCTGTACTTTTGACCTGGTGGCGATGGAACCAGTTATGGTAGATCTGAACTTTGGTTTGATGACCTAAATATGAGAAGCTTCAGACTGACAGGAGTTAGGTTAAAGCCACATCTTGTGAAGTTGGGATATTTTTCCTCCAACAGGATCCAGAGGAATCGCAACAAACCAGAAGTTGGACTAGAATTTATTTCAATGTCATTTGTGAATGTCAGCTTCTCATTTTCAACAGTGCATATGCATGTGGGCCACACTTGGCACACCTCAGGGATGTAACCAAGAGAGGCAAAGATTGTAGCAGGAGTTCAGCTTTTATCCATTCTCCATTCTGTACCCTCACTAAAGGTCACTGTATTCAGGTTGTCTGTTTACAAAGGTAAAACAAGGCGATCGACTCGAAACCACTCCTACCTTTTTACTGTCTTTAATCAACCTGTTGGACCATTAATTTGAACACGTTTTGTTGATTTTATCCTTAATAAGATGTATTGGATCAGAGGACGTGCTGGTCTCAACATCCTGGAGGCGTTCAGTTTGTCACCTATTGCCGAGATCAACTCAAACCCTTCCACGATCGTAATTGAGCCCTATTGATTAAATATGACTGTAGTTGGAAAATAAACATCAGCGTTAGTAGCTTACCGTGTAACGTCTGGGCAACCGGAGGATGCAGATCTCCAAGGCTCTCCACTCTCATTCTTTCAGCCCGATGCTCCGTAGCTGCCTCTGGATATTGCAGTTCACTTACGATGTACAGTAAAGTTGCTCCTTATAGTTGGATCACAGCTGGTAGCTACGAAGGTGTCCCGAACCTTCAATCGTAAGCCAACTTCAGCGGCCGCTTCGTTCAAACTATAAAAACTCCCGACGGTGAAGCTCTGAGTCCATGAGAGCCGCCAACTGAAACACGTTCTGTCTGAGCGGCCACACGAGAACTAAAGTCAGGAGTAATAACACTATTTTCTAATGAAGTTAATGAGCTTCAGCTTATTGATAACCCGTTAGTACGTCGCCATCTTTCTTGAAGCAAAGTATGGGTGTGACGCTAACCAACCAATTGGGGAAGTTGTAGCCTGATGACGTGCCTCTCCTCATTTGCATTTATTTTTTTCCTAAGTTTTGCGGGGAAATAGAATGTGATAAATAAGAAAATAAGGAAATACTAAATGAATAAGGGGAATTGGAAAATGGGAAAAGTAAAGATTTTTCAAACAAATGTTGAATGAAAAATAGATAAAAGAAAATTGGGTAAATAAAAAAGGGATATATGATAAATTGATTAATGAAACTGGGAAATAGAAAATCGGGTTAAAGGAAAAAGGAAATAAAAAAATGTTTAAATTAAAAAATAGATTAATGAAAAATGGGTAAATAGATAAAGGGCTAAATGAAAAATGGACAAATGAAAAATAGATTAATGAAAAACAGATTAATGAAAAAGAGAAATAGAGAAATTGATAATCTGAAAAATAAATAAATGAAAAAATTGGGTTAATAAAAAAGGGAAATTGAAAAGTGGTTAATTGAAAAATAAATTAATGAAAAATGGGTAAATGGATAAAGGGATAAATAAAAAATAGATTAATGAAAAAGAGAAATTGGGAAATTGATAATATGAAAAATAAAGAAATGAAAAATGGGGTTAATGAAAAAGCTAAATTAAAAAATGGCTAAATGAAAAATAGATTAATGAAAAGTGGGTAAATGAAAAATAGATTAATGAAAAAAGGGAAATTGAGAAATTGATAATATGAAAAATAAATAAATGAAAAAATGGGTTAATGAAAAAGCTAAATTATTTATTTAACAAATTATTCATTTATTTCACTCTTTTTCTTCATTTTTTGATTTATTTTACTCATTTTTTATTTATTTCACCCATTTATTTATTTATTTAATTTTGGCTGAAATGGCTCTCCATACATCAGGTGAATATGGTTGATGTTAATATAACAATGGATGCTAGAAGTTTAATCGCTAACGGACATGAACTTAAAGGTTATATTGATGAGCTTGAAGAACAACCGGAAATTATTTGTGTTCAGGAAACATGGTTAAAAACAACATTAGATTTTGTGATTAAATGATATGATAGTGTAAGAAGAGATCAACCAGAAGGAGGTGGAGGAGGATGTGGAATATTTATTAAACAAGGGATACAATATCAGGTATTAGGAAAAGGGAAAGAACTAGAATATGTGGTAATTGAGATATGGGAAGAAAAGGTAAATTCAAAATAATACATTTTTATAATGCATGTAAAACATTATCGATTGAAATAATGGAGGAGGTAACTGAATATTTGACGGGAAAGTAATTTGGTGTGGAGATTTTAATGCAAATAGTACTTTGTGGGGTAAATGTAACGATGAAAACGGACAAGTTATAGAAGAATTAATGGAAATGAAAAATCTAGTATGTGTTAATGTTGGAAGGGGAACAAGAATCAATATAAGAACGGGGATGGAATCAGTTATTGATTTAACAATGGTTTCAAATGTTTTAGCTGGCATTTGTGAATGGTTCATTGATACAAAATCTACAATAGGCAGTGATCATTACCCCATAACAGTAAGAGTAGGGCTAAATTTAAATAATAAGAATATAAAGCTTGGGAAAAAGTTACATTTTAATAAGGCAGACTAGATTAAATTTAGATATTTGAGTCAAATAAACTTAGAAAAAGTAGATATGAGTATGGATATAAATGATGCAAGTTTAATAATTTGTAAGATAATAATGGAAGCAGCAGATAATTCTATAAAGAAATCAGGGACT
This sequence comes from Poecilia reticulata, assembly GCF_904066995.2. Lineage (NCBI taxonomy): Eukaryota > Metazoa > Chordata > Actinopteri > Cyprinodontiformes > Poeciliidae > Poecilia > Poecilia reticulata. The sequence continues at coordinate 3,103,815 of NC_088839.1, forward strand.
AAGAATGATAAGAAAATGTTGCCATGGTGGAGAAAATGAGTGCAAAGAAGCAATAAAGTTAAGAAATAAAGCATTTAAGGTAATAAAACATAATCCAATTTGTAAGAATTTAATTGATTATAAAAGAAAACAAGCAATAGTAAGAAGAACTATAAAAAATGCAAAAAGAGAATATTGGAGAAATTTTTGTAATACGATAGGGAAAGTAACAAAAATTGAGAAAATTTGGAAAGTAATCAAAATAACGAATGGTATAAAAAGAGAGTTTGAATATCCTATACTAAAAATAGATGACACAAATATAAGAGCTGAAGACAAAGTTGAAATATTGTCAAGAACGTTTAGTAAAAACCTCTCCTTGGGCTGCCACCTTATCGTGGTGGAGGGGTTTGAGTGTCCCAATGATCCTAGGAGCTATTCTGTCTGGGGCTTTATGCCCCTAGTAGGGTCACCCAAGGCAGACAGGTCCTAGGTGAGGAACCAGACAAAGTGCAGCCCGAAGACCCCTATGATGAATACGAACTTTGGACTGCGTTTTCCCTCGCCCGGACGCGGGTCACCGGGGCCCCACTCTGGAGCCAGGCCTGGAGGTGGGGCACGATGGCGAGCGCCTGGTGGCCGGGCTTTTACCCACAGAGCCCGGCTGGGCTCAGCCCGAAGAGGAGACGTGGGTCCCCCTTCCGATGGGCTCACCACCTGTCCGAGGGGCCAAAGGGGTCGGGTGCATTGTGCTATGGGCGGCAGCCAAGGGAGGGGACCCTGGCGGTCTGATCCTCGGCTGCAGAAGCTGGCTCTTGGGACGTGGAACGTCACCTCTCTGGTGGGGAAGGAGCCGGAGCTAGTGTGCGAGGCTGAGAGGTTCCGGCTAGAAATAGTCGGCCTCACCTCGACGCATGGCTCTGGTTCTGGAACCAGTCTCCTTGAGAGGGGCTGGACGTACTTCCACTCTGGAGTTGCCCACGGTGAGAGGCGCCGGGCTGGAGTGGGCATACTTGTTGCCCCCCATTTGGGCGCCTGTACGTTGGGGTTCACCCCGGTGAACGAGAGGGTAGCCTCCCTCCGCCTACGGGTGGGGGGACGGGTTCTGACTATTGTTTGTGCTTACGGGCCGAACGGCAGTTCAGATTACCCACCCTTCTTGGAGTCCTTAGAGGGGGTACTGGAGAGTGCCCCTCCTGGGGACTCCCTTGTTCTACTGGGGAACTTCAACGCTCACGTGGGCAATGACAGTGAGACCTGGAGAGGCGTGGTTGGGAGGAACGGCCCCCCCGATCTGAACCCAAGCGGTGTTCTGTTGTTGGACTTCTGTGCTCGTCACGGATTGTCCATCACGAACACCATGTTCAGGCATAAGGGCGTCCATATGTGCACTTGGCACCAGGACGCCCTAGGCCGCAGTTCGATGATTGACTTTGTCATCGTCTCATCGGATTTGCGGCCGTATGTCTTGGACACTCGGGTGAAGAGAGGTGCGGAGCTGTCCACTGACCACTACCTGGTGACGAGTTGGCTCCGGTGGTGGGGGAGGAAGCCGGTCAGACCTGGCAGGCCCAAACGTGTAGTGAGGGTCTGCTGGGAACGTCTGGCGGAGTCCCCTGTGAGACGGAGCTTCAACTCTCATCTCCGGCAGAACTTTGAACACGTTCCGGGGGAGGTAGGGGACATTGAGTCTGAGTGGACCATGTTCCGTACCTCCATTGCCGAGGCGGCCTATCGGAGCTGCGGCCGCAAGGTTGTTGGTGCCTGTCGCGGCGGCAACCCTCGAACCCGTTGGTGGACACCTTCGGTGAGGGATGCTGTCAAGCTGAAGAAGGAGTCCTACCGGGCCTTTTTGGCCTGTGGGACTCCAGAAGCAGCTGATGGGTACCGGCGGGCGAAACGGCATGCGGCTCGGGTTGTCGCTGAGGCAAAAACTCGGGTGTGGGAGGAGTTTGGAGAGGCCATGGAGACAGACTTCCGTACGGCTTCGAGGCGATTCTGGTCCACCATCCGGCGTCTCAGGAGGGGGAAGCAGTGCAGCACCAACACTGTTTATAGTGGGGATGGTGCGCTGCTGACCTCAACTCGGGACGTTGTGGGCCGGTGGGCGGAATACTTCGAAGACCTCCTCAATCCCACCAACATGCCTTCTGTTGAGGAAGCTGAGCATGGGGACTCTGGGCTGGGCTCTCCAATCTCTGGGGATGAGGTCGCCGAGGTGGTCAAAAAGCTCCTCGGTGGCAGGGCCCCGGGGGTGGATGAGATCCGCCCGGAGTTCCTTAAGGCTCTGGATGTTGCGGGGTTGTGTTGGCTAACGCGACTCTGCAATATCGCATGGACATCGGGGGCAGTTCCCCTGGACTGGCAGACTGGGGTGGTGGTCCCCCTGTTTAAAAAGGGGGACCGGAGGGTGTGCTCCAATTACAGGGGGATCACACTCTTAAGCCTCCCTGGTAAGGTCTATTCAGGGGTCCTGGAGAGGAGGGTCCGTCGGATAGTCGAACCTCGGATTCAGGAAGAGCAGTGTGGTTTTCGTCCTGGTCATGGAACACTGGACCAGCTCTACACCCTCAGCGGGGTCCTGGAGGGTGCATGGGAGTTCGCCCAACCAGTCTACATGTGTTTTGTGGACTTGGAGAAGGCGTTCGACCGTGTCCCTCGGGGGGCCCTGTGGGGGGTACTCCGGGAGTATGGGGTACCGGGCCCTTTGATACGGGCTGTCAGGTCCCTGTATGACCGGTGTCAGAGTCTGGTCCGCATTGCCGGCAGTAAGTCGGGCACGTTTCCGGTGAGAGTTGGACTCCGCCAAGGCTGCCCTTTGTCACCGATTCTGTTCATTACTTTTATGGACAGAATTTCTAGGCGCAGCCGAGGTGTTGAGGGGATCCGTTTTGGTGGCCTTAGGATCGCATCTCTGCTTTTTGCGGATGATGTGGTCCTGTTGGCTTCATCGGAACGTGATCTGCAGCTCTCACTGGAGCGGTTCGCAGCCGAGTGTGAAGCGGCCGGGATGAGGCTCAGTGCCTCCAAATCCGAGGCCATGGTCTTGAGCCGGAAAAGGGTAGAGTGCCTTCTCCGGGTCAGGGGGTCGTCCTGCCTCAAGTGGAGGAGTTTAAGTATCTGGGGATCTTGTTCACGAATGAGGGAAGAAGGGAACGGGAGATCGACAGGCGGATTGGGGCAGCGTCTACTGTGAAGCGGGCGCTGTACCGGTCCGTCGTGGTGAAGAGAGAGCTGAGCCAAAAAGCGAAGCTCTTGATTTACCGGTCGATCTACGTTCCCACCCTCATCTATGGTCATGAGCTTTGGGTCATGACCGAAAGAACGAGATCACGGGTACAAGCGGCCGAAATGGGTTTCCTCCGCAGGGTGGCTGGGCTCTCCCTTAGAGATAGGGTGAGAAGCTCGGTCATCCGGGAGGGACTCAGAGTAGAGCCGCTGCTCCTCCACGTCGAGAGGAGCCAGTTGAGGTGGCTCGGGCATCTGGTAAGGATACCTCCTGGACGCCTCCCTGGTGAGGTGTTCCGGGCACGTCCCACCGGGAGGAGGCCTCGGGGAAGACCCAGGACACGCTGGAGGGATTACGTCTCTCGGCTGGCCTGGGAACGCCTTGGGATTCCCCCGGAGGAGCTGGAAGAAGTGGCTGGGGAGAGGGAAGTCTGGGCCTCCCTTCTGAAGCTGCTGCCCCCGCGACCCGACCCCGGATAAGCGGAAGAAAATGGATGGATGGATGGACGTTTAGTAAAATTCATAGTTCAATAATGGGGAAGAAAAGGAAGAGAACATACAAAAATTATATAAAGATTTATTACAGAGTGTTGAAGAAACAAATAATTTGTTGAATGTTGAGTTTACAAAAACGGAATTGAATAATGCACTTAAGAAGACAAAAAACACGACACCAGGTAAAGATCAAATCTGGTATAGAATGATAAGGCAACTCAGTGAAAAATCTAAAAATATATTATTACAATTATATAATAAAATTTGGGAGGAGGGAAAATTACCGTTGAACTGGAAGGAATAGATTATAATACCAATAGCTAAACCAGGAAAAGATAATTCAAACCCAGAAAATTACAGACCAATAGCTTTAGCATCAAATCTATGTAAAATAATGGAAAAAATGATTAATAATAGACTAGTATATTTAAAGAATATATGTCAAAATATCAAAATGGTTTTCGAAAAGGGAGGAGTACTAATTATCCAACTCTATGTTTAGAGCATGACATTAGAAGAGCACAAGTAAATAAAGACAGTGTAGTCTCAGTATTTTTTGATATAGAAAAGGCATATGACATGATGTGGGTGGAGGGATTATTAATTAAATTATACAAATTGGGTATTAAAGGGAGAATATTTAAAAGGATTAAAGACTTTTTAACAAATAGGAAAATACAAGTTTTAGGAGAAGTGATCTCAGGAAAATATATAGTAGAAACTGGAACTTCACAGGGGAGTATTATAAGTCCATTAATGTTTTCAATTATGATAAATGACGTATTTAAAGAAATTGGAAAAGAAATTGGTTGTTCACTTTTTGCAGATGATGGAGCTGTTTGGAAAAGAAGAAAAAACATTTATTTTATTGTTAAAAAATTACAAGAGGTTATTATTGAAATAGAGAAATGGGCGTTTTTAGGACATCTTCGATTGCAAGGGCTGAAACAGACCATTTTGACAAGCCCTACCGATGATGACAATGAAGAGAAAGACGCGAAGAAAAACGCTGAGGCGTATGCAGAGCTCATTCAGTTTTTGGATGACAAGAGTCTATCACTTATCATGCATGACGCGGCAGACAACGGACATGCGGCGCTTGGAATCCTGCGGGCCCATTACGCCGGCAAAGGAAAGCCCAGAGTGATTAACCTGTATACTGAGCTGACTTCACTGCAGAAATCACCCAGTGAGTCGGTTACCGAGTACATCATCAGAGCTGAGACCGCAATCACCGCTTTAAGAAGTGCAGGTGAGGAGCTGAGTGACGGACTTCTGATCGTCATGGTCCTGAAAGGACTTCCAGAGACATTTAAGCCATTTGCTCTTTATATCACTCAAAGCGAAGATGGTGATAAGCTGACTTTTGCAGAGTTTAAGACTAAACTCAGAAGCTTTGAAGACATTGAAAATATGTGTGCCACAGTATCTGAGGGCAATGTGATGAAAGCTAAAGCACATTCTGGCACGAAATGCGCACCAAGAGGTGCAAATGATCCCGGAGCAGGAAGTTCTGAGGTCGTGTGCTTTAAATGTGGAATGAAAGGCCACATAAGCAGAACCTGCCAGTGGAAGCAGTGGTGCAATTACTGTAAGAATAACAGTCACAGCAACGGAGAAAACAACGGGACAATGCACAGAAAGTAGCCGAAGAGACGGGCGGCGACAAAGAGTATGCTTTCCGGGTGAGCGTCGCTGATACGTGAGTGGATGACATCAAGAGGAGAGGTCCGATGGTGGACGCTGGTGCGATGTCGCACATAATCACCGACATCAGGAAGTTTCGGAAGGTTGATGAAAGTTTCCAGGGCGAGACGCACTGCGTGGAATTGGCTGATGGATCCAGGTATTTTGGGGTTGCTAAGCAACAAGGAGACGCGGAAGTGTGTTTGATCGACAGCAGAGGTCGACGTCTTAAAACAGTGCTGAGGAATGCATTGTATATCACTTCATATCCGCAAGACATCTTCTCAGTGAAAGCTGCAACATCCAGTGGAGCAACGGTGATTTTCAAAGAAGGAAAGAACGTTCTTCTCAGAGACTATACCAAGTTCCCCATTCACGTATGTAACAAATTATATTACTCACAAACGATGGACGATGAATGTGGTGATCAGTGTAAAAAATGGTATGACTTACAAAGTTGGCATGAGATTCTTGGACATTGCAATTACAGAGATGTACTGAAGATAGAAAATATTGTTCATGGCATGGAAATTAAAGGGAGAGGTGAGCCAATGCCATATTGTGAAGTCTGCACAAAAGAAAAATTTGTTCAAACTAGGAACAAGGAGCCAGATGCAAGAGCTAAAGAACCACTAGCAATGGTCCACACAGATTTAGCAGGACCTATAGACCCAACGTCCAAAGATGGTCACAGATATGCATTATCCTTCACAGATGATTATTCTAGTGCAGTCTTTGTATACTTTTTGAAAAACAAGAGTGACACAGTACAAGCTACTGAAAAGTTTATTGCTGACATGGCTCCACATGGAAAGATTAAATGTCTGAGGTCAGACAATGGTACAGAATTAACAGGAAAAGAGTATCAGACATTACTGAGCAGAAATGGTATCAGACACGAGACCTCAGCACCATATTCTCCACATCAAAATTGTATGGCAGAACGAAACTGGAGAATTTTATTTGACATGGATAGATGGGTGTTAATCGATGGTGAGTTACCAAAAATGTTATGGCCATATGCAGTTCAGACAGCTGCTGTAGTGCGAAACAGATGTTTTAATAATCGCACAAAGCAAATGCCTTATTCATGTTGACAGACAAACAGCCCAACATTTCTAGGATGCACAAGTTTGGATGTGTTTGTTACACTAACAAACGAGAGAAAGGGAAGCTGGATTCAAGGTGTGAAAAAGGCATTTTTATAGGGTATGACAAGAATAGTCCAGCCTATATGGTCTACTATCCAAATAGCAAGAAAATCCTGAAACACAGGCTTGTGGAATTTGTATCCAGAGAGAAAAATGAGACGGATGTAACTTTGGATGATGATGATATGATTAGAATTAGTCCCAGAGCAACCAAAACTTCAGATGCTGATCCAGTAAATGTTTCTGACCATAAACTGAGCACAGAAGAAGAACCAAGGCGAGTACCAGTCACACAACAAAACATGAAGAACCTGTGAGGAGATACCCTGTCAGAGACAGAAAGAAACCAGGTTATTTAGATGACTATGCATGTAGCATTGATGGTGAAGAGCAGATAGCTAACATTGATTATTGTTACAGACTGATAAGTGGAGTACCTCAAACCTACAAAGAAGCTGTAACATCTGTAAATGCAAAAGAGTGGGTTACAGCAATGGATGAGGAAATGCAGTCATTAAAGGACAATGTCACTTTTTCCCTGACCAACTTACATGATGGTAAAGCTGTAGTGGGGGGTAAATGGGTGTATTCAATCAAAAAGAATAGTGATGGATCAGACAAATATAAGGCTAGATATGTTGCTAAAGGATTCAGTCAAAAGAAAGGTGTGAACTATGATGAAACCTTTTCACCAACTGCTAGCATGACAAGCATCAGTGTTGATGCAAAAGGTGGCACAGGAGAACATGTTTGTTCACCAGATGGATGTAAAGACAGCATATTTACATGCCCCAATCGAATGTGAACTTTATATTGAACAACCAGAGGGCTACAAGAAGGAATCTCAAGAAAATGAAAGACTTGTGTATAAACTTCAAAAATCTCTTTATGGACTGAACAGTCGGGCAGAAACTGGAACAAAATGTTGCATGACTACCTATGTGACATCAAGTTTGTTCCAAACCCTGCTGATCATTGTGTTGACACAAAGATTACTGATACTAAAACTGTGTTTATCATTATATGGGTCGATGATTTGATTATTGCTGCCAGTGATACGACTATCCTTAGAGATGTAAAAGAGAAACTTGCATCCAAATTTAGGATGAAGGACTTAGGAAAGTTGACACATTTTCTTGGCATTGACTTAGAGAAAGATGCTGACAGTATTAAAATGTCAGTCGAAGTATGTAAGAAAAATATTGGAAAAGTTCGATATGCAGAACTGTAAGCCACAAACTACCCCTTGTGAGCAGAAACTTAACTATGCTGATAATGCTGAAGTAATGAGTGATGTCAGAAAATACAGGGAGGAAGTAGGAAGCTTAATCTATTTGTCAACATGTACAAGACCTGATTTAAGCTATGTAATAAGTAAACTGGCACAGTACTTTGCAAGCCCAACCACAGAGCAGTGGAATACTGTAAAGCAGTGGTCCCCAAACCCGGTCCGTGGACCAATTGGTACCGGGCCGCGCAAGAAATAGTGAAATATTTCCGTTTTATGTATCATTTGAGTCTGGAGGATCTTTTATTTTGAAAATCCTTTAACCGGATTCTCGGTTTCTTGCGCGCCAACACTGAGGCCACAAGCAGCAAAATGAGTAAGAAACAGATCAGATGTCTTTTGAAAGTTTCTTTGCGAAGGGGAAAGGCCCAGAGAAGAGACAGGAGAATGGATTTATCCCGGACCGGTAGGTGAGTCCCACATTACAAACCCGCTCTGCGTAACATGCGGCGACCGGCTGCTAATGAGGCAATGAAGCTTCAAGCTGCTTCGCCACGTAGAGACCAAGCAGGCTGTGGATATAAGCAACACATCGGGTGTTATTGTCTCCCATCACTCCCAGATGGAACCGTCTCGTTGCAGAGAAACAAGCTCAGGGCTCCCGTTAGTCATTATCGTGAGTTAAAATTTTCACGAAAGTAAAATGTTCGTTTTTGTGGCACATTTGTATCTTATTTTGAAGGGATATATAAACGTTACCATAGCGACCACAGTCAGAGCATTTGGGCAGAGGTCGAGAGGAGATGAGTAGAGCTTGTGAGTCTTAAGTCTGGTTTAGACGGAAAGATTAAAGAATTGTCGGCTGATTCTCCAAACCTCTGTGACCACAGAGCTGATAAAAGAACAACAGATTCGATCGGTTCGTGTGTCCAAGGCAGGAGCAACACGAACCGATTCCAGTCACGAACATCGCGATTCCAGAGGATAATCCAGTAAAACCCCGCAACATAGCGGGAATTTAGAATAACCAAACACGGATGACGATGTAGAAGCAATAGTGATAGTTTGTGGAGTCATTTTAAGAGATAAAAGACGTAACAAAAAGAAAAGGCGGTGGATAAAAGACGACGGTAGCAGCCGCTCTATTTGCTGCACTATGATTTTGAGGTGAATATGTTTTTTCAGTTAACATTTTTAACTGAACAAACATAATAATGACCTTTAGATTTAATACTAAACATTTCCACATATCATCTCCAATTTCCACCGGATTCAGTTGCGCGATATGCCAGCTGTTTGGGATTCCCCTCAGTTCTGACGTCACCGCGCTTTTTGATTGGCTACCTGTCACATTCAGCAGGTCGTATTCTCGTTCCCAGACAGGAAAAACCCCACAAGTTGCGATAAAAACTCCAAGACAATCCAAATTGGGTATGTTCAGGATTAAATATTAAATATCATTTTGTCAGATCAGTTGTAAATGAAGGAAAAGTCTTTCTAGAGTACTGTCCAACTAATGAAATGGTTGCAGATGTACTAACTAAACCAGCAACAAAGATTAAGTTAAAGAAGTATGAAATGTTTATGTTTGGTGTATTATGAATGTATTTTGGCTGAAATATTAAGAGTCGGAGGAAGCTACCCAAATGTGAGCAAGTGGGGGTGTTGACATTATGAATGTTTTTGTGCTCTCATTTGTTGTTGTTTTTATCTTTATTGGATTATTGTGTGTCACATCACGTGACCTGTCTAATTTAACACACTCGTGTACAATGAAGGGTGTGTCCTTCAAACAAAGGAGGAACAACAGGAAAGCCAAACCGAGTGAGTCTCATGTTGTCACGTTGAACGCTGTGCCGAAAAGTGTAACCTGTTGCCGTCTGTGGCTCTCTGTGGCTCTCTGTGGTGGTGAAACTTGTTAGCTCTGCTGTTGCGGGCATGTCTATGTTGTAAAGTTAAATTATCATGAGCTTTATTATTTGGGTATAAAGGGCCCGGTACTGTATATATATACACAGTAGCGGAACAAGTCAGTGTCGGCTAATATGCGTGTGTGTGTGTGCGTGTGTGTGTGTACAGGCAGCTGTAGATGCTGCCAACTCATCATTAACACTGACTTTGGACTTGAACCTTGAGTAAAGTTACAGTTATATAAAGTCATGCATCAGCAAGCAAATACATTATAAGCCCAAAGAGAATAAAAATGTGATAAAAAAAAGACCAAAGAAAAAGTGAAAAACAGTTGATCAAGCAAGAAAAGAAAAACAAAAGCATGGTTGGACAACAGACTAAAATGGAAGAAAAGGAGGCAAAATAAACAGGATGGAGGAAGAGAGTGTATTTTATCACCCCAGAGGCAGCAGCTTTCCATGATAAGAGACAGAAAATAGGCAGCAACTGGTAATTGTTACGCACAAGCAAGTCCCTAAGGCTTCATGGCAAGAAATCAGCATAAAAACATAATTAAAAAGTTACTGTGAATGGCTGATCCACTCAGCCTGCTTATTTGTGTGATAAGAATAGTTTGAAAGGAACTAAGATTGAGGGGGAGAGAAACTGGCAATGACGCTGTAGGCTAAACATATGGAAGCTGAGCTACTCACAGCCCCTCAGCCAAATGACACAGGATGTCAAATATGAAGATCCAGAGCGGATGGCAGAACGGCCACATCTTACAGAATTTCTGGAGTTAAGCACATCAATCTGTTCATGTACTCATCTAAAGACATTCTCATAAACACACTAAATATAGTAACTCAACTGTTTCTGTGGAAAAGCTGGTTTGTATGCGTCCGAGAACATGTTTAGACTAAAGAAGGAAAGACCTCTGAGGTACACCATGGCTCTACATATAGATTTTCTATCTGGACAAACCCAGGTAGGACTATAGAAAAAAACTTGTTTCCCCTTATTTATCCCATATGGGGCCCAGCAAGGCATGCTGGATGGGTATATAAAAACTTTTGACACAATTGTGGGTCATCAGTAGTTCCAGGATTTTTTATTGTCATACCAGTTTGCATTTGCTTGCTTGTGGTACAAAATTCAGACTTTGGTTCAATGCTTATTTAAATGGTTCAATGCTTATTTAAACGTTTAGGTTAGATCCTGTTTTAGGTGTGTAATAGGTGGCCTTGAAAAATACACAAAAAATGTTTCTCTGAAAATAATCGATTAGATAAAAAAAATGAGTGAGGTAGATAATCAACAGAAAAATAAACCTGTTTGAGAAGGTTGATAAGTATGTTGGCCTATTCTTTAATACCCTTTATTTCACCATAAACACAAATAGCCAAGCTGAAACCACTAACAGGGTTTTGCCTTGAGTTTATATTACATAATTACATAGTAGAAATAACTAAATGTGTAAATGTGGAGAGGAAGTGGGAATGGGAAACGAATGAATGAGCAGCATCAGATGTGGATGTGTGTGCCTTTACTGTTTTTGCTGGAGAATTGCAGCTCCTTTCCTTCAGTGTCATCTAATATTCCAAGTGATACTCAGTGCTGCCCTTTGTCTTTGTGCTGGTTGAGATATCGTCTACAGCAGGGGTGTTCAAACTTTTTGCAAAGGGGGCCAGATTTGGCCCCCTTTGGCCCCCTTGGGGGTTAGGCTAACCTAACCCCCAAGGTTAGGGGGCTAACCTTGGCAGATGTTCTTTACATAGAACAGAAATATATTTAAACACATTTCAGCAGGCCATTCTGTGTTTTACATTAGCTTTTTTATTTTAATTTCAGCGATCTTAAGCATGTCTTTTAGTTCATTTAAAACATGCATGTCATATGCAATTGAATATTCACTTAACTTCACTTTTTTAACACTAACTTTTTTCTAACGGTTAAACAGAAGTTTAACCGTCTTGTGTGCAAATTACATTTGAAACAAAAAAAAATATCTCACTATGGCAGTTCAATATTTACAGAATTTTTAAATAAAACAACAGAAAAAATAGCAAGTAACAGTCATATCAACAAGTGCAGGGCTCATTTGAAATATGACATATTAGTAAATGTTGATTTTTAAAAGTTTATTATTCTGGAGTGAAAACTGAAAACTTGTCTGAATTTATGATCTTAAAAAACAAAAACAAAATTTATTCAGAGACTTAATGACAAATGACTTGCCTGCATTAATGTGATACTGAGATCTGGACTGCAGCACATACTGTAGGTCAGCTCAAAGGCAGTGGTATCGATGCGCAAGATGTTATTTAAGTTCACAACCGAGAATGTCTTCTCACACAAATATGTCGACTAGGGTTGCAACCCGTCCCGTAAAATATGGAACCATGCCGTATTTGGCTGTTAAATGTAGCGTCCCGTATTGAACCGAAACGGGACGCGATTTGTTCCGTATTCTACAAATATGTACATGTAATAAGAAAGAGAAAGCTGCTGGTGCCGACCGCGGCTCACTGCGTCACTCTGCAGCTCAATGCGCTCCAGCTACAAATGGTCTGAGTCACACGGGCTGCTGCCCTCTAGTGGGTAAATAAGGAACAGCATTTAGTGTGTAAGCTACGCCCTATGCAGGTAACAGTACTGCTGCCCAACGTATTAATTCTACGTCCGGGCCAGACGTTATTGATTTTATGACAGAGGCTGGCGGGCCGGATGAAATTTGACCACGGGCCGCATTTGGCCCCCGGGCTGGACTTTGGACATGCCTGGTCTACAGGAACAGCCGTTGCAAACCACTATAGATAACTGAATATGTTGCTGCACTAGGCTGGGATAAAATGGTGTCCGGTGAACTATAAAGCCTTAGTGCCACTTCACTTTGTTTTATCTGAAAATAAAATGAAGAAAAGTCAGCTGCTATCGTCAACATAAACCATCTTCATACACCAAACTGAGGACCCGGGAGGGTGTGGAGGGGGGATCATGCCCTGAACAAACCTGTCGGTCCTTCAATGCTCCATCTCACTCCACAACCACACAGCTAGATGACCCAGAACCCTCATTCCTCCCGCATCTCTTCTCCACCTGCCACCAGTGAGCTCCTTCTGCCTCCATTACCACAGCTTCTTGACCCCAGCACCATCTGCACTCCTCCCTCACAGGGCACTACAGTCATAAAACCCTGAGAAGCCCAAACCAACCCATCTACACATTCCCTTCATGCTCCCTGACTATACTGTCATGTTGACCCACATACAGAATCACTAGAACACAATGGAAAAAGGATGGAGGTTTATGTCCAACATTTACATCTAATCAAAATGTGTATATGATAAACTGATTCTACTCCTGTCTGGAGAGAGGAGAGACAAGTTAGGCGGAGATCACAGAGGAGGTGGAGTAGCTGACTGGTGCAAGGAGAGCTTACAGCCATCTAGAGTTGGTGTCTGGAGGTTTGATGTGTGGCTGGTTCTGAGTCCTGAATGGTCTTGATCTGCATCTGGAGATCGGGAGGCAGGTGAGAGCTGAGAGCAGAGTAACTACAAGCTGAGAGAATATTTCCTCAGGTGAATAGTGAAGACTACAGAGGCAGCAGGGTGAAACACAGGAGATAGGATGACTGGAGATGGTCACTAACACTTTCACAGCGTATTCCCCAGGGCTGGAGAGAGGCTGGAGTCTACCGTCCTACCGGCAGAGCGCCCAGCAAAGATCTTCTCTGAAAAAGATCTTCCACTAACAACTTTATCAGTTTGGTTAAGTGAAAAAGCTGGAATAGTATTTTTCACATAACCAAACCACAACTATACAGCAGCTGTTAGTCAATAACAGTTTCACTGTTGGGGGATTTGGGGCAAACCGTATTGATGTCTAGGGCACCATGATGGCTAAAGCTGGATCTGCCTCAAAGTGTTTCTGTTAGACGGCAGCCTTTGAGCTCAATAAACCACAACTTGTTTGGAATTAAAGCAGTGTTTTAGAAAGGTTCAGCTCTACCAATGTAAATAACAAAACCCTCAGTAATTCATCTCAAGAAAGGCAGAGGTTTGTACAGATGAATTCAGAAAAAATATATATTTTGGACAGTAGTTGGGTGAAGAGTGTTATAAAGGTGAGTTAGACAGCAGTACTGGTACGGAGCAGCTGAATGAACAGACCTTGAAGAAACAGTGACGGACAGGAACTGGACCAAAGGGTCGGGTAGGAATCATAAAGGCTTGGCTTCACTAAAAGCTCTTTTTGTGGTTGTCTTTCTGTCCTGTCTTAAACCAAATCCAGTCAACCATGGCAACAGTTTCTGAAAAGTAAGGAATAACTGCACTCTGAAGAGAAGACAAAAGCACAAAGCTTTCCTTTTTTTTCTTTAAATGACATTAATTGCATTTAATTCCAAAGAAAGTAGCTCTATGCTTAAAGTCAAAAAACAGGTCATTACAATTTCATTTCTGGAGGTGAACATCAAATTGCTGGAAGTGCAGACATGTTTTGAGTAGGAGCGATCTGACGGTGTAGTTCCTGAAGTGTTAGAGACAAACAGAAATCCAGTTCAAAGCAGCTTTTAAAAATTTTTTGGGGGGCATTTCGTTTTTCAGTCTATTCTGCTCTCTCACTAGCTGATGCTGGATTAAGAGACCAATATGTTCAAAGCTTTGCAACGCTCACTGCTTTGGATTAATACGCAATGACACACACACATGCACGCACACACACATTTACACAAAGTATTTTCATTCAGCAGCAGCTCTTCCATCCCTGTCAGTCCTCTGACACTGCAGCGTTCCACATAGCAGACCAAAGCACAGCCAACAAATGCAAATGTAGGGCTCACTTGAAACACATGCTCTCTGTCTAGCTCTCACTCAGAGATCTGTACTGTATGTTACAGCACGTTTCTGAGCTTACACTGAAAATACCTTCAGCCTGGTCTGACACTAAGAAAACATCCATCTGATTTCAGCCAATTTACAAGCAGTCACATGTAGAATAAAGTGCATAATTCCTCACCATTTCACATCCTGAGCTCGACTTTTATTACCGTTTCCTTCAAATAAACTCAGTGCACCTCTGGAATATGCCATCAGGTAATCCATAACACTGACGAGCAGTCTCATTGGACTTTATTCCACTTTCATCTTGTGAAAAAGAAAACAGACGTGAATCAGTGTTACAAAGCCTTGAAAGTGTGTCGAACCATAATTGGTTTTAAGATTATGCTTCATGTGATCCAACAAAAGTATCAGTCATATAAAAACAAAGAGATTTCATATAACCCATTTAAAAATTCAGTATGGCATTATGTATGATGTTTTATTTTAAGGCAGAATTGCCTGTTTGATCTATGATGTTTTTGGTCAAATCACAAACTAATGTATAAAAGAACTCTGAGCTTGATTTTTACTGGACTGAAGGAAGAATGAGTATTGTCCAATATAAGATATTTCTTAGCTATTTTCACAGATATCATTTAATCAGAAAATTGAAATATATTGTCAGCTCACATGACAAGGAGTCATTACCAAATATAAAATTCATGACAGCACACCAAGCAGCCCTGGCATGTCTGTTCTTGCTTCAGTTGGGACATCGCTTTATTGATCAGATCCGTACCGCGTTTGGACAGATGAAGAACTGATGGCTCCCAGGTCTCCTGTCCTGTAACCTGAACATTGTGGCATTTTTCACTTGGTCAAACAAACAGATGGAACAAAGAAATCTCCAGAGTTGTAAAAAACTTATCTAAACAGTTCTGTAGATATCCTGGAACGGTGACATTCCTAATGGCCCCTCATTTTTTCCCACTGTCACGCTGAGACTAACATTTTCCCATGGATGGTTTTAATGTTAGTCTCCTCTAAAGCTGGGTATGCTGACAAGTCAATTATATTTCAAGTTATTGAAGCAGCAATTCTCTTAGTGTCCTGTCAGCTCTGATCCAAGGGCAGGCTGTGCTTGATAAACAGGCTTGTGTAATGGTTCTGACATCCAAAGTGAAACTCATCACACCTCCAAGCTGCAGTCTGAAGCCACACTGAGGAAAAGCAGGTAAAAACATTTTCATGTGCATGAAAATGTGCAACACATCTTCATCTGGAGCCCAAACTTTTGAGGACTTGGAAACTAGGAAATGTCAATTGCTAATGCATGACTCCAATTGGAGAACCTCTGACTGAATAGGAACTTTTTGAAAACATTGTTGATGAAATAGAAAAAGCAACCGAATGAACAAAAAAAATCCCTGTTAGATTGTGTATAGCTGCTTTTAAAGAAAGACAAGCCGGCCCATAGAGGAATGAACCTGTGCTTCTGGATGCCAGTTTCCACAGTCGCATCCGAAAAAACTACAAGTCCATCATCCTCCATGATGATGGACTTCCTCCATGAGGAAAGAGATGGAGGTCAGCCTTTCCTCCAAGGCAGAGCCAGAAAATAATAATGGTACTTAATACCAAGAGAAAATACATCCAATAGAATATCAATCATTTCATTCGACTCTGATCCACAGTGGCATTGTGGGAGATGTAGTCAGGGAAAAGGCTTTAGCCACTCGACCTCTCATTTTGTTTATTGATCAGCACTGATTTAATGTGTAAAAATGATTAGAAAAGCAATTTTGTTTATTATATCTACTTTTTTTTATCTCAATCTAAACGTACAATTTGCTTTATGTTTTCTATTTATTTCACTGTTCTTATTGGTTTTAGTTTAAAAAGGCTCCATTGGATATAAAACTAAATACTACTCACTGTGTGAATGCAGCTGTGTGGTACAAGTCATGGATGCGTCTCAATAGCAGGAAGTGAAGATCACAATATAGCCACTTCCAAAACCTAAGCACTGCTATAAAGCTCATCAGTCGTTGCTCATTTTTTTCTCCTCTTCTTTGTTGTTGGTAGATTAGAACCAAGGTTTTCTCTGACTGCCTGGCAGCGGCACCCTGCATTCAGATTGTGGTTTGAAAAACACCACTTTCACGTCTCCAAGCAACCAGAATTAAGGCTGAGTGTAAATTAGAGGTGGGCACCTCAGCCTCCTCCTGAACGGAGAAAGTGTCCCTACATGTCCAGAGAAAAAACCCACTAGTAGCAAAGAAACTTGTAAAAGTGCAGAATAAAATACGTACTCTGGACCCCTGTCTGTTTGCTGTTCAGTATGGACAGATTTTTCTGTGGAATGTAGATCCAAGTTATTCATAAAAAATACACCTAGTCATATATTTTTTTTCATAGAGCACATAAAAAATATTCAAAAGTGGAAGCCGATTGGGAAGCTGACATGCCTAAAGCAGTGCTACTCAACACACTACTGGTTGGTGTTTGTAAAGCAATTGATCCATGTGTCTGAGTCCTGGTTAGCTGTTGATGAAGACCGAGTATGCTAGCTTCCAGGATGGTTTCCACTGTGCATATTAATGCATGTTTAGGTTTATTTGGTATTTGGTATTTGGTAGTGATGGGTCCAGCATCAACGACGCGCCGGCGCATGCATCAAGCCCATAGACCAGTGTTTCTCAACCTCTTTCGGGCCAGCACCCCCCTAGCCTCTATCCAGGTCCCTCACCGCCCCCCACCAAAGAATTTGTAGGCTACTTTGCACTGACTATTATTTTATTATTAATATTACTATCACTATTGTAGATGTTTTGATTGTTATGCTTGTTTCTGTATTTATCATCAAAAATAATTTCCCAGAGAACAAAAAAGTCATGGGAATAAAAATTATTTTCACAGGCGTCTGAAAAATGCAATGAACATTCAAGTTAAAATTGGTAGGCCAACAGCAGCCAATCAGAGTGGAAAAAATGTTCTTATTCTGTGTCATTTTCTAGTTGTTAAATGTTGCACAAAATAACCAGATAAAAGATGTTCAACATGCCAGTTTAAACTTTGAACTATTTGCAAAACAACTGAGCTCTGCAACATTAAAACATGGATAGAACTGTAACTACATTAATCATAGCTTTTCTTCTATTCAGTGTTTGTCGGTTTCTGGTGGTGCAGCTCTGTGCTGCCTTCAGGAGAATGGGACATCAGAGTATCATCCATAAAACTTCACTGCATTTATTGTGCAAACCAGAGGTTTCAGTGGAAAAACAAAAGTTCCAGATCCTTTTAATGCCATACAAATATGAGACAGAAACATGGATTATATCTTTATATAGATCTATTGATTTGTATTAATAGTTTTACTGGACAGAATTACAAAGAACAAATCTGGTTCTTAATCAAATCCTAATGAGTCAAATTGAAAGTGTCATGGAGTCATCAGCCTCATGACATTAACACTGACATGAAAAATATTATTGAAGAAATAAATATATCAAATCTAATTAAAAACATAAATAAGTGATCAGTTCTTTACTGTTATGGTCTGTAAGATATATTTATTCTTAGTACTAGATGTGGTCTCAACAAACCCATGGCACTTCAATAATATTATTTTGCCTTTTATCTGGAAATAGTGTCTGTTTATTCTTGCCATACAGTCCTCTGTATTAATTATTGCTCAAAAGGTCTTGTCATACCAGTTTATTCCTTTGTATTTACTTTAGTTTCTTAGTTTATTCTTGCATTTTGTTCTTCATTCATTTCCATTTAGTTTCCTTTGATTAGTATTATCCTCTCTTGGTTTATTGCTATGTCCACTTTAGTTTCTTTCCTGTTGCTACATTTATTTTATCGTTTATTGACCACCAGTAATCTTCACTCATCACCTGCTGCGCCGCTTAATCGTCATGTGTTGATTTTTCATTGTTCAGCATCGGATTCTCTGTTTTTATGCCATAATTCACATTTAGTTTATTGCTCCGTTTTATGTCCCGCTTCTCCTGTTTCAAGTTTTGCGCAATGTGCGCGTCTTTTCTTTTTCTTTTTTTTTTAAAGCCCCTAAGGTGCAGGGCGGTCGGGAAGCGCATCGATGGGGAAAAGGCAGTCTGACATAAACCTTTTAAAACAACGGAAACAATTTCGGTATTTTGATTATTGAAATTTAAAAGTGTTGTGGTACCGTTGTTCTATCACACCTGTTTCATGCCGGACCACTTACAGCACCGGTGTTAATGCTATAAAATGAACGCTCTCTATTGTGGTATCACCCAGGGAGGGATTTCCTTATTTAAATAGGTTCATTTTTCAGAGGGATACACAGTGAGGGTATCGTGATTTTAGTAATTACATGTTTATGAAAGCGATTTTCTGTTGTCCTTCCATGGAAGCAGGCAGCTTTCAAACGGAAATAAAACACTTTTTAATATAAGTTGCTGCTTAACATGATCACAGAACTGCCAAAACATATGTACAAAAATACCAGACAAAGTGAATCACAGCAGCGTCATCAGCCGGTGAAACGCTGAACTGATGCGGAGCGGAGCTGCGCCAAAGCACAACACGATAGAAGAGCTGCCATCGATACCTTGCAGCCAAGAATGGTTTAATGTTACACAATACAGTTTTACCAAGTTGCTCAAAGTATAAACTGGCATTGTTGTGCATTTAAGGTGTAAAGTTTACCTTCGAGCAAACGCCCCCCAAAGGCATCCCAGCGCCCCCTTTTGTAAAAATGTCCGCCAGCGCCCCTTGCTGTCCTCTGAACGCCCCACGTTGAGAACCGCTACCATAGACCAACACCTGTGTCGGTGCACGTATTGGTTTCAGCAAGTCACATGACCGATACAGGAACTGTTTCGAAATGACGCTGGATGCCAAACTGTGTTTAAAAGGAAGCGACTCTGTCAATGGGATGCATTTGCCAAAAGAATTGTGATCTTTTTTGGTACAGTGTCAACTATGGAACAGCCTCCAAACAAACGAGAGGTATTTATTTTCATTTTGTTGTTGTTTCATCCGGTTCTTTTCAGCTTCTACTTGATCTATCTGAATCCAAATTCAGCTGAAATTGACTCTTAGTTTACTTTCATATTATGTTCTGCAGGTTAGGTGTCGCATATGTATGACAGAATTGTCTTATGTAAATAAATTCACCTCCTCAATGCTGAGGCATTATAGGGCCAAACAATGAGAATGAAGTCCCAGATACACCTAGAATAACTTCAGGTATACAGCCATTTTACAAATTACTCAGTTGCTTTTAATAAGTTATTTAATCTAAATGTATTGTTTACTTCATTTTTAACCATCAAGCTTCTAGGAAACAAATGCTGGATGAGGCTCTACTGAATTTCATTGTGAAGGATTGCCAGCCTCTCAGCATTGTGGAGAGTGAAGGGTTCAAGGCACTGGTTCAAGTCCTTGAACCTTCATATGGTTTGCCAACCAGAAAGGTTTGTGTGGAAATTATCTAAAGTAGTAGCTTAAATTTAAAAAAATATTTAATCTTTAATTTTAATATATTGATTTTGTTTTGGTTTCACTGATATGATCACTAAGCAATAGTGATAACCAAAGCATGGATATTTCTTTAAGAACTGTATTTTTATGTTCATAAGATTGTAGAAATCACTGAGTTAAACCCAGTTTATGTAGCTGTAAACTAAGTCTTCAAGTTTTATTTTTGTTAGGATTCGGGTCAGTGTGAGTGGTCTTTTCTATAGAGGATCTCGGAGGAGAGCTCTGACAGGCTGATGCACCGGCAGCCGATTCCAGATGATTGACTGGCAGATCTTTAAGAAGCGGAGGAACAGTCACTTATCGCTCGATGGGCCCAATTGTTGGTCAGAGTCAACCCTGAAACCATGCTTTGGATGTTTTTGAGAGGACTCTAGTAATTTTGTGTCTGCTATCAGGAAACGGCGAGCTGTCAGGAACAAGCCGAGAACTGCGCCTGGACATTAAGATCCCTCCTGCCAAGACCAAACATCTCCTGGATCCTAGCCCTCCCCTCCGAGCAACGGCCACTCGAAAGACAGTAAGCCCGATAAGTCAAACCCGTCAAGATCCCTCGACTCCGGGCCTACTAACCTCTCCCCCTCTCCAACAGAACCCAAGCAGAACCCCTACCGTCCTGTGGAACATAATCCATACGAACAATCTACAAAATAAAAAAACCTTTTCACTGAACAGTGCTCTCCGGTCTTGTGAGAACTTGCATGTGGGTCAAGAAACTTAAATCCAACATGACAATTCCTGTGTTAGTGAAACTATATATTGACTTTGAAGGTTTATTTTTTTACCAGTTCTCTGAGGAGTGGTTTTGTGTTATTCATTTTGAATGTTTGAATATACTGGAAATATATGTGGTTTGAGGCATAGTGGTGCCTTTAAATAAAAATTATGTTCTGACGGTTACTTATCGCATCCTCTTCTGTGTTATGGAATTCGGTTAATGCAGATTATGCATTTTAGAACTGCACCAATTATAGCACTTCTAAGAAGCTTGCACTGGCTTAGGTATTAATGTTCTATCGCAAAACTACGACTGTACTTTAAAAAGTAGGATTACAGTTTTCTTGGCAGTAGCTTACTCATAAAGTGAATGCAGTAGTAAAACTAAATTCACAGTAAAAATACTGGAATGCCAGTATTGGAAGGTATATTTACTTCCACCACTGTATTTTACGGTGGCCAACGGGTACAAACACCCAGCAAAGACGAGAAAAACACATGCAACAAAAAAGAGATGCCAACAAAAAATGCTGAAAACCGAAGTGATCCAGACCACTAGGGGGAGTCGAACAAAGAACAGCTGTGTCCAAAGTCAAGTTTTGCATCTTTGGGTCCTCGACGACCAGAAGAGAAGCTGTAGCTTTCAGCTAGCTTCTTAGCCTCTACCGTGGCGTTATGTTGCTTAACAACCATGACGTGTATCACACAGCGGCGAAGGAAAAAAAAACAGGCTCGGAGTATGTTTTTCTTTTATTTCTCCTGATTTCTCTATTACTCTTCACCTTTTGTAATAAAGGCTGTTGCATATTTTAAAAAATCTGTTAGTTTGATTCTAACAGACAAACAGATTTTTAAACTTTTAAACACGTATAGCACATTTACACAATGAATGTAAGCAAAGTATCCCTTTTGAAATACTCTCCAAATCTCAGGTAAGACAATACAATTTAATAAAACTATTGTGTTTTAGGCTTAACTTTAATCAGTCAAACCGATTTGCTCAGGAATAAATGAAATATTTTAGTGAACCAAAATATTTCAACTAGATAACTACTACCCTAACTTAATATCTGTGTTTAACCAACTGTCATTTGGGAAAGCCTAAATGAGTCAGGTGTTCGTTCTCCCTTGGTATGCTAAACCTGGACCAGCTGGCAGCAGGTGAGGGGAGCTGCGTGTTAATACAGCGGGAGCAGACGTCACCGAAAACGTCGGACAGATATTGCAATTAGGTGATGCACTGATGAACCGAGCAGAAATGTGAGATTTATGCATCTACATTCTCACCTACAAACATTGTTTAAATCATGTTGTGTCCATGATTTAAACAATGTTTAAATCATGTTGTGTCCACCTCAGTGTTGCTGCTAAGCAACAACACTGAGGTGGAGGCTAGGCAGCTGAAGGCCACAGCTTCTCTGCAATGTTCTCTGCCTTCACAGGACCCCTCTTCCGTTGACCGGGTTGATTCTCAAGTCCATGAAAGAATGAGCTTGAAAAGATGCAGACCCTGAATTGGAACACAAAGCTCTAGTGGTCTGGAACACTTATTTTTATATATATTTTTTTGCATCTCTTTTTTTATTTGCGTCTTGTCTTTGTTTGCTGCGCATTAGCACCGGTCGACCACCGTAGTATTTTAACGATTCTGTATTTTAGTTCTACTGGGGTCCATATGGTTATGTGTATTTGTTACAAGTTGCATTGTGATCACTGTTATGTGTCGAGTGTTATGGGGTTCCCCTGTCTGACTCTGCTGACTTCCACTCACATGTGATGAACCTGTCATGTGGGTGAGGGATCCGGGGAGCGAGATCTGACAGAATACCGGAAGAGCGGAGAGTTCAGTATGTGTTAGGAGTGAAGCTGTTACTCCAGTCCACAAGAATCCTCAATCCAAACAAATTCACTTAAATTTTCACTTTATTGTACATATTCACATTATTTATTGACTGCATCTAAGAATAACAAATATTTTAAATTTCACTTAAGATATGAAATAATACAATGTATAATGAAATCCAATGACTTAAATCTTATTGTCATAAAATTCTAAGTCATCAAATTAGTCCAACTACATTGCCTGTAGGGATTTTTAATGTCCAGCAGGTGTCAGTATTCAGTGACACAGTATCGACACAGTATCAATACCGTGTTGCTATGAGTCAAAATGCTTTATGACGCCTTATTTGCCCATCACTAGTATTTGGACAAGGATAGGCAGCTATAAGAGTTTTCACAGAGGGTCTCAAGGTTTAACAGATTTCAGTTATTCATGAGCAGTTTTGATCTGTAAATCTCAACAGTTTACTGTAAATGACTTCAAGCTAACGTATACAGTACGTCATAAGTCTAACATAGCGGTTCTCAACGTGGGCGGTACCGCCCCCCAGGGGGCGCTCAGAGGACGGCAGGGGGCGCTGGCGGACATTTTTACAAGAGGGGGGCGCTGGGATGCCTTTGGGGGGTGTTTGGTTGAAGGTAAACTTTACACCTTAAATCCACAACAATACCAGTTTAGACTTTGAGCAACTTGGTAAAACTGTATTGTGTAACATTAAACCATGCTTGGCTGCAACTGTATTGATGGCAGCTCTTCTATATTCAGTGTTTGTAGCTTCGCTCCGCATCAGTTCAGCGTTACACCGGCTGATGACGCTGCTGTGATTCACTTTGTCTGGTATTTATGTAGGCTACATATGTTTTGGCAGTTCTGTGATCATATCAAAGCAGCAATTTATATTAAAAAATGTTTTATTTCTGTTTGAAAGCTGCACGCTTCCATGGAAGGACAACATAAAATCACTCTTATAAACATGTAATTACTAAAATCACGATACCCTCACTGTGTATCCCTCTGAAAAATGAACCCATATAAATAAAGAAATCCCTCCATGGGTTATACCACGATGGAGAGCGTTCATTTAATAGCGTTAACACGGTGCTACAAGTGGTCCGACATGAAATGGGTTTGATAGAACAACGGTACCACAGCACTTTTAAATTTCAATAATCAGAATACAGAAATTGTTTCCGTTGTTTTAAAAGGTTTATGTCAGTCTGCCTTTTCCCCATTGATATGTTTCCCGACCGCCCTGCACCTTAGGGGCTTAAAAAAAAAAAAAAAAACGCCGCGCACATTGCGCAAAACTCTGAAACATGAGAAGTGGGCAAAACAGAGCGAGGAACTAGATGTGACTTATTGCAAAAAACAGAGAATCCGACGCTGAACAGTGGAAAAATTAACACATGATGTGAAACACATGATAATTAGGAGGCGCAGCAGGTGATGAGTGAAGATTACTGGTGGTGAATAAATGATAAAATAAATCTAGCAACAGGAAAGAAACTAAAGTGGACATAGCAATAAACCAAGAGAAGATAATACTAATCAAATGAAACTAAATGGAAATGAATGAAGAACAAAATGCAAGAATAAACTAAGAAACTAAAGTAAATACGGAGGAATAAACTGGTATGGCAAGACCTTTTGAGCAATAATTCCAGATAAAAGGTGAAATAATATTGTTGAAATGTCATGGGCAGGAGCGCAACTACACATTATTCAGGTGGATGCGAAAACATAAATTGGTGCCCCCCACGAAGGAGCGTAGAAACATACTCTCGCCTCCCCCCCACCTCCCTCTTCCAGACGCCAAAACTCGCTACATTTACCCCGTTATGTGCGTGAGGTGAAAGAGCGTAAGGCGCGCTGAAGTGTACGGGAAAACATAATCGGTGCGCCGATTCAAAACATCTACAATAATGATAGTAACATTAATAATAAAATAATAGTCAGTGCAAAGTAGCCTACAAATTCTTCGGTGGGGGGCGGTGAGGGACCTGGATAAAGGCTGGGGGGCGCTGGGCCAAAAATGCTTGAGAAACACTGGTCTAACAAGTGTTCCTATGCAACCTCTGATTTGGGGGTTATTTTTTTGTTAAATATAGTAAAGGTGTTTTATTTTATTTATTTTGTATTGGTCATCTGAGAATAAATATAATAAATGAATTACTTAACCTTTCAGCCGTTGCTTGTCCTATTGCTCCTCTGTGTCTTCTCCTTCTTGTGCTCATTATTTTCCACCGGACCTTTCAGTTCACATAACATCTGAGGATTCTGCTGAAACTGGTAAACAGGAGGAGGTATGGCAAATACTAGGAAGTCTCACCTTTAATAAACATTTTGTCTATTGTGAAGACTTGTCCATATTTTCTAATCCATTATTCATAGTGAAAGCTTTCTGTTCTTTCACAGAATTCATATATTTTTCTATCTTACACCCCGTGGAACTTCTTTCTCCTTTCTCCTCAGTCTGATTACCTCTGATCCTTGATTTTGTCCACAGTGTCTTATCATGGAAGATTTCTTTTTTAAAAAGCCAAGCTCTGACACTTTACTGTGTAAGCATTTAGTTTCATCCTGTTCTTTTTCTTTAAAGCCGGGTTGAGACATGCCCTGTTTTAAATATGTAATAATGCTAATCTATTCAGTGGAGATGGCGGCTTAAACACTCATAAATGCACTTATGGAAGGAAGCAAAAATCATTCTCTACAATACACAGAAGGTTTGGCGATAAGAGCGTCTGCACTACAGCCTCCACCAACATGAGTATCAGCCAGGAGATTTATTCACTGAGAACGTCTGTTAGCATTAAAGCTGGAGCTGCAGCTGCAGGTAGGAAATGTTATTTAAAGTTCAGCTGCAATGCCGTTTCCAATCTAATTTCTATCACTTCTGAAATACATTGTTGGTGATACGCCTTAGATGAGACTTAACTTTGATTTACTGTATGAAACTTTTTCCGCAGCAGACACTGACACGTTTTATAGCAGAATAACCATAGAGCAAATTTATGTCATTATAAAAATATCCTATGTTACAGTGGCTGGGGAGAGGGAAGTCTGGGCATCCCTTCTTAGGCTGCTTAGACATACACATACTTGGAGAGAAAGAAAATGTTTTGCCTTCTCAGGTTTGGCTATTGTGTGAACCTGTCATGATCTTTGCCCACCATAAAGAAGAAGAGGAGAAGAAGGACAGAGCTGAGGCTCATGTTGGGTCATCATCTGAGTTTGAGTTCAGCTTTACACCTGAACAGCTCCATGTTTACCTCAGACTTTGAAGATCAAACAGTGCTGTTACATCTCTTATGCTTCAAAAATGATTTACTTCGAACAGCAGTTTTACAGTCTGCTAAATGGAAGCAATATTTAACTTAATATAAAGAAGCTCTGCAGACTTGAAGGATTTTTTTTACATTTTAAAAAGCTCCTAGTGAATCTTCGTCAGGAAAACAAAAGTTGTCATGATTCTGTGTGTCAGTTTCCTCTGTGTCGGATCTCGGTTGCTTTTAGAGGTTTGAATCAAACAAATACATGTGAAAACGGCACCAAAGTTTTGTTGTAACTGCACTTCATACACAGCAAATCTAGGAGGCCCAAATGAACACTGTCAGATTTGATTTCAACACTTTTAAAGTGTCTATATGGGTCCACACCAGAAAGTGTTCATTTAACTCCTTTTGAAGAGTTAGTACCTTAACTCTTATAAAGTGTCAAATATCAAATCTGCTGGAGTAACTAATTTAACACTTACTAACACTAATTCAGTTAGATCTTAATATTAAATCTCACACAGTACTTCTTTAACTTCTTAAGAGTTAATTGTCATTAATATTAAATAGGTACTTTATTGTTTTGAACTTTTAAAAATTCTTTGGAAAATAAAGAAATCTCTTTTGAATATCTTGGAATCGAGGTAAAAGGCCACAAACAAACGTTGACACTAACTTTATACAAAACCCCAACATTTGAAGAAGGTTTCTTTACAGACTTGAATGAGCTTCTATCTCTCATATGTATTGATTATGATTGCTTAATAATTGTCGGTGATTTCAATATTCATGTTTACAACCCCCAAGACAGAGGGGCAAAAAAGCTCTTTAATATATTAGAGAGTTTTGGTTTAACACAACATGTCAAACAAGCAATGCACACTCAGGGACACACACTGGACCTGGTTATCAGTAAGGATGTGAATATTTCCAATGTCTCTGTAACTGATGTCGTACTTTCGGATCACGTTGCCGTTATCCTTGACAGTAGCTGTTTGTCCAAGTGGGTTAACAGATAAAGAACTATCACAAAACGTACTTTCACAGAAAACGCAGCAGAAACATTTAATCAAATCTACTTTTCTTCCTCACCCTTAAGCTGTAATGACGTAGATAAGTTGGTAAATGATTTTCAGTGTAAACTTTCAGATATCATTGATTACATTGCCCCCATTAAAGTGAAGGTTGTGACTGTGCATTTCTCCATGGAGATTTCTTCCTACCAAACAGTTCAATCTGCAAGACAACTCTGCCGCAGGGCCGAATGGAAATGGCGTAAAGCTCAACTGCACGTTTATTATGACATCTACAAGGAAAGACTACGTAACTATCACACAACACTAAAACATGCAAGAGAGGCTTTCTTTGCAGATGTCATAAACAAAAACATTAACAATGCTCGAGCTTTATTTGCTACTGTTGACAGGCTCACAAATCCTCCGATGACGTTGCCACCTGAACTTCAATCTAATGCCGCCTGCAACAAGTTTTCAAGTTTCTTTTCAGAGAAAATTCAAAAGATCAGAGGATTAATCTGCACATCCACTCCAAAGACGATACCAATGCTGTGCCCAAACAAAACAAATGCAGGAAAAATGACCCAATTTCTACTACTAAATTATAAAACCCTAGAAGAAATTATAAGTCAATTAAGCTCCAGTTCCTGCTGTCTGGATGTCCTACCCACACATTTCTTTAAGAAAGTCCTGCCTGTTGTTGCTAATGATCTGATCCAAATAGTAACTCATCTCTCTCTTCAGGTGTTTTCCCCCAGGCTTTGAAAACAGCAGTTATCAAACCACTTATAAAAAAAAACAGATAAAAAAGAACAATCTGGACAAATCCCTACTGCAGAATTACAGGCTGATCTCCAACCTCCCATTCATCAGCAAAATTATTGAAAAAGCTGTTTTTAAACAATTAAATAACTTCCTAACAATAATGAATCGCTTTGACTCCTTCCAGGCTGGTTTTCATGCTCACCACAGCACGGAGACGGCCTAGTCAAAGTGTTCAATGACATCCATATAAATACAGACTGTGGGAGAACCACAGTGCTGGTTCTGTTGGAAATCAGTGCAGCTTTCGACACTGTTGACCACGACATTTTACTGAATCAACTGGAGAGTTGGGTCGGACTCTCCGGTCCAGTGCTCAACTGGTTTGAATCCTACATAAAGAACAGGGATTTCTTTGTTTCAATCGAAAACTTCTCATCAAAGAGGTCAAAGATCACATGTGGGGTACCCCAAGGTTCAATCCTAGGACCCCTTCTCTTCAATATTTATATGCTCCCACTGGCTAAGGTTATAACAGGACATAGGATTAGCTACCACAATTATGTGGATGATACACAGCTCTACATCACGATGTCACCAGGTGACTCTGAACCCATTTAATCATTGAACAGATAAATGTGTGGATGAGCCAAAACTTTCTCCAGCTGAACAGAAACAAAACTAAAGTTATTAGCTTTGGTCCTAAAGAGGCGCGATCTAGAGTCAATGATCAGCTTCAATTATTACAACTAAAAACCAATGATCAGGCCGAAACCTGGGAGTAGTGATGGACTCTGACCTGAACCTTCAGAGCCACATTAAGACAGTCACAAAGTCGGCCTTCTATCACCTGAAGAACATCTCCAGGATTAGAGGACTGATGTCTCAGCGCGATCTAGAGAAACTCATCCATGCGTTTATCTTTAGCCGCATTGATTACTGCAACAGCGTCTTCACAGGTCTGACTAATAAATCAATCAAACAGCTGCAGCTGATCCAGATGCTGCTGCTCGGGTTCTCACTAAAACCAGGAAGATAGAGACATAACACCAGTTTAAATGCCCTACACTGGCTCCCTGTAGCTCAGAGAATAGACTTTAAAATACTGTTAGTTTATAAATCACTGAACGATTTAGCACCACAATACATTAAAGATCTGTTATTACTGTACCAACCGTCTAGACCCCTCAGATCTTCTGGTTCTGCTCTTCATCCCCAGAACCAGAACCAAACGAGGAGAAGCAGCATTCAGTTTCTACGTACCACAAATTTGGAACAAACTTTCAGAAAACTGTAAAACAGCTGAAACACTAGGTGCCTTTAAATCTCAACTTTAAACCCACCTGTTTAGAGTTGCTTATGGCTAAATTAGGGTTAGAGTGCGGGTTTTGATGTCTTCCATGTTTTTATGTCTTTAATGTTTTTAATTTCTTTTAATTTCTTTTCTCACTGTCTACGTTTTTAATTATGTATAGCCCCCCTGGAAAACGTCCCAGTTAAACGT
The DNA here is from genome assembly GCF_904066995.2 of Poecilia reticulata. Lineage (NCBI taxonomy): Eukaryota > Metazoa > Chordata > Actinopteri > Cyprinodontiformes > Poeciliidae > Poecilia > Poecilia reticulata. The sequence continues at coordinate 3,132,944 of NC_088839.1, forward strand.
TTAACTAAAGTCCTACGGGGTTTCCCAGTTGACGGCGTTTCAACTAACGCTGTTTTAGAGGTTTGAGAATCCTTGTAAGACGCTGCTCTGCTAAAACTCTGTTCGAGGAGACCCCATAAGGGAAAATCCTTACGCCTTGTCAAACAGTGTTTTTGAATAAATTCACAGAGGGTTAGAGTCCCAGTTAAACAGTGTTTAACTGCAGTCATAAAAGCGGTGCGGGTTTTAATGTTTTTATCCTTTTTAATCTTTTTTTTCTTTTTCTTTTTTAAAAATATCTTTCTCTTTCTCACTCTTCATTCAATTCTCTCACTTTTCATTCAATGTCACATGCTGTTTTATTTTGATTATGTAAAGCACTTTGAAATGCCTTGCTGCTGAAATGTGCTATACAAATAAAATTTGATTGATTGATTGATTGATCATCTCTCAGGGAACCAGGAGGCTCAGAAGAACCAGGACAGGAGGACTCAAAGGCCCCAACAAGAGTTGTTAGTCACACGCACACTCATACACACACCCCCACACACACACTCACAGAGAGAACATGGTGGAGAAGAAAGTTTTCTAGTTATAAATCTATTAAATATTTTTCGAACCAAAGTCAATTATCACAGTCACACAAATTAAATCTATCTATTACAGGCTGGCATTATTTAAAGTACTAAAGATCATTACAGTTCATTTTCCAGTGACCAATTCTGTTTCGATCTGAATCACATGATGTACAACTTAAAACACACTCCCAGGGCTGAATGTCAGCTTAGTGCTTCATGTTCCATGTTTCTTGATCAAAGGTCAGAAGGTTCTGCTACTGTCATTGATTTACTCTGGGTCAAGTCTCTGCTGACTCAGTCACATCGACTACTGATTACAGGAAATAGACATTTTATACATTAGATGTTACAAATAGGAAAACCCTCTGCAGGCAGGCCTCCCACTGACTACTGAAAGCCACGTTCTCAGCTGCTGCTGCAGTTTACTGATGAGAAGCCAGTTTTGCTGAATCAAAGTAACAATAGAATAAATTTAACTTTATCTGTGTTTTCATTATGAAATGCTTGCTGAGAAAGAGTCATGAAGCAAACTTTTGTCCATCTGCTTGGTCACATTTTAACACTTGAGAACTTCAGTCAACTTTTCCAGAAATCCTTGCCTAATAACGTAAAAAAACAAAAACAAAAAAAAAACAATGTTCACACACATGTGTTTCTGGAGGAATGGTGTGTGTGAAGTCAGGAAGAAACACAGCTCTGTTCCTCCCAGCACGCACACAGGTCTGCTCTCTGATTACCTCAACCACCCGCACCTTCCTGTCTCCAAGCTAACCAATCAACTGACAGCAATCAGCCCAAAGGGTTAATGAGTAATGTTAACCATGGTGACTCAGATGCCTCTGGGGTTACCGTAGCAACTACAGCCCAAGTATGTGTCATCTACAAGCACCAGAGATTTCAGTCATCCCAGATGCTAGTAGGGCAAAGAGCAGTTGCTGCTCCTCTTCTCACATGTGTGTGTGTGTGTGTGTGTGTGTGTGTGTGTGTGTGTGTGTGTGTGTGTGGTGTGTGCGTGTGTGTGTGGGTGTGTGTGTGCGTGTGTGCGTGTGTTGGCACAGGTGAATTAACAGGACATTTCGCCTGTATACACGCAACACTAACGGGACATTTGAATTAGTGGGACAGTGCCGATGTCCTCATAATTCTTGCAACGTAAAATGATTGGAGGGGGTTTTAATGGATGCCAAAGGGTTAAATTCCAAAAATCAGGCAAAGTCCCAATAATTCACATTTACATGACATTTGTGTATAACCTGTGTATCGATATGGCGCCCCGGGTGGTAACTTTGGGTATTGCACTTGCTCATGAATAATTCACACATGTGTATTTTTTTAGACACGCTGATTGGCTAGCACATGGGAGTCCCTGTAATGAAGGTTTTTGTGGGGAAAATGTGTGTTAGATAACAATTCTCCTTAAAATATGCTACTTTATTGAATGCAAATCTGGCTAAATTAAAACACTGATTATTTTAGAGGTACTAAATCTGTAGCTTGCTGTTGGGTGATTCATTTCAGCAAAGTTAATCTTTAATCTATGGTTTTATAGTATACTGAAGGATGTAAGAGGATTAATAATATCGAGACTAAAAATGTCAGTGGCCTAATAATATGGTATTACTGACCATAGCATATTTTTGCATAGTAAATTAAATGTTGAATGATTAAAAGATAGCTGTTAATAAATATTGGTAGATTTGTAGATAATTATAACATGCAAATGTAATTGTTTAGGTGTAGGGACAAACCTTACCCAACTAATCCTAATCTACAGTGATGCAACTCACTAGAGGTTGGAGATTTGATGAGAAAATTTTAATTTTACTAAGAAGAGACTTAGACTTGTCAGAGGTTGTGTGAACATTTCTGGATAACACCTTTTTATCCATATATACAGTGAATCTGGAAAGTATTCACAACGTTTCACTTTTTCATGTTTGGTTGTTATAACTTTTTCCAAATTGTATTAATCCCTTTCCTCAAGATTGATAACACAAATGTCCTATTATGACACGATGTGTGAAAAAGTGTGTGATTTTTGCAAACTAACTAAAAACAGAATTACTAACAAATTACATTTAAATACATAAGTATTCACAGCCTTTATCATGAAGCTCAAAATAGAGCTATTTTTACTGATAATTGCAGAGATTAAGTTCTACAACTTAAATAGAGTCCACTTGTAATGAATTCTGTTAATTTGATTAGATCTGGAAAGGCACACACCTGTCTTTATAAAGTCCCAAAATGGACAATGTTTGTATGCAAACACCAAGCATGAAATCAAATACATTGTCTGTAGACCTCAGAGACAGCATTGTTTTGAGGCAAACATCTGGGGAAGGATATTAAAAATTATGTTGCTTTGAAGTCCCCAATGAGCTCAGTGGCCTCCTTCATTCATAAATGGAATCAGTTTGGAACAACTAGGGCTCTCTATAGAGCTTGTTGGTTGTCTAAATTGAGTGATCAGGAGATAAGGGCCTTAGTCAGGAAGGTAACCAATGTTCCTCTTTTGATAGAGGAGAACCAAGAATCTGACCCCTGGCTACAGAAGCTGGCTCTTGGGATGTGGAATGTCACCTCTTTGGTGGGGAAGAAGCCTGAGCAGGTGTGCAAGGTTGAGAGGTTCATCTTGAAATAGTCTGTCTTACCTGCTTATTGCCATGGAGTTGGAATTGATGATGCCATCATACACCTGCTTTATCAAACCCACTGTCATCTGGACAAAGCAGGCAGCACTTTGATGATCATGTTCTTTGATTTCTCAAGTGCATTTAACACAATTCAGCCTGATCTGCTCTGTGAGAAACTCCAGAAGACACAGATGGAGCCCCCAACAATCAACTGGATCTATGACTACCTCACAAACAGACCACAGTTTGTGAGACTGAAGGACTGTGTGTCTAACCAGGTGGTCAGCAACACAGGAGCTCCACAGGGCACTGTACTCTCACCATTCCTTTTCACTCAGTACACGTCATGCTTCCAGCATAAGTCTGACTTCTGTCACCTATGAAACTACTCGAATGACTCTGCAGTTGGGGGATGTATCAGAGATGGACAAGAGGCTGTGGCTGGGGATGACTGAAGATGATTATCCACAAAGGGATTTTGCATAAAATCAAAAAAGATGTTTTAGACAATGCTGACCATCCCATTATTTCAAATCCGAATCTCTTCAGCCAGATGTTTCTTCAGATTGGTTGTAAAACGGACTGCTACAGGAGATCTTTCTTGGCCACAATCTATCATAACTCCTTAATTAGTTACATCAACATTTAATTTCCTTTTGAATAAGCAAACTATTTTTAAATTTAATTGAATAAAGACCCAATGAGATCAAGATATACACCAGAGGTCACTAATAGGCGGACCCTGGTCTGCATCTAGACTAAAATTATGTCTTATGCAAACCCAAACTGAACCAAAACAAAAATAGCAACCTAAAATCTTGTTGAGCACTGTCTGATTTACTGGCACAGCTTTTACAATCTAAGCAGATTTATCCCTGAAGGAACAATCTGTAAGGACTGATCCTTACACGTTCTGGCTCCAAAGGGCTACTATTCTCAAAGCTTTCACAGCTCTGAGGTAAGTAGCCCTGCAAATCTTAATTATATTTGGTTCCACACACAACTGTGAGCCAGCTTTCTCCACAATGAATATTATAAAAACCAAATATTGTTCCTGGCTCACCAATGAGCACATCCACACATGCATGAGACTGGTTCTGACATCATTCTAGCACAGGTTAAAATTCTGGCATGACAAGCAAGCACTCACTTCTGTCACTGAAAGCAAAATAAGTGATCTAAGTCTAAAAATGTTCAGTTATAAAATATGTTCATTTTTAAATAGTTTAAGTCCAGATGGTAACAAAAATATAAATCAAGCTTTCTTCTATTAGTTTTTTTCTGAGGTCATTCACTTGTGAACATGCAGTTTTCTTGTTTACTTAGGTTCTTCTTTTGACTTGACATCCTACTTTTACTCAGTGAATGAGAGAACATCAAACATGAGAAATCAGACATACATATTCAGCTCCCTGTTTCATGACAATAAATATTGTCAAAAAGTACTTGAATATGACAGAATCCATTCAATTTGAAAAGCAAATCAAGGCATACAGACACTGAAAAAACTGCCCAGCTACTAAATTTTAAGTTGTATATATTTATTTTCTCTTCAGACCTTGGCATTATGAAATATTGCTAAGATATCATGAATTGAATACCCCTGATATACACAATTGCACATACTATATAACTTTGGTCACTATGGAAATGACACCTGTAATAATTTTGGAAATCACTTTCATAAAGGTCTACGGTAGTGGATAAATAATAAATCTATCACAAAACCTAGTGAATGATTTGTTCATCAAAGAACACCTAATTGGAGAGAGGAAAAGGGGTGGAGCTTTAACCCCTCCCCTCTGTCATTTCCGCCCAAGACTGATGTTGCGCTCTCTGTGAGGAATGAACAATTCTGCGCTGCAACTTGGACGGATGTGGAGAAGTATGTAGGTAAGTCTTTCTTAAAGTAATTTGAACACAAGCAAGGTTGGCAAAGTTTTACTGATATTTGCAATGTGACCGACATATATTTTCATGCAGCACTTCCTAATTAAGGCACCGCTAATGAGCAAAAGCTAGCTTGTGTTGAGAACAGGTGACCACTTAGAACAAGGTTTAAACACGCCATGTGTTAAATGGAATGACCATTTAAAAACAGGAATTAGAATGTTACATTTGTCTTAAAATTGAGTCAATGCCAACTAGAAACAAAAATGGCAACATGGGCTAATGGCTGCTCACTTCAGTTATGATGTTAGCATGTGCAGCTAACCTTGTTACTGTTTTACATATTCATTTTATAAATGTTCAAGAATAATTTCATTATAGAACACAATAATTCACAGTGCATAGCTCATAATCCATATCTCTTTTTTGCAATTTATGGTGCAGTTAATGTAAAAATAAATAAATAAATATTACCAGAAGTTTTTTCATAAGAAAGTTTAAATAGCCAGATCATTCAACAGTTTCACATGGTGTGATTTAAACCTTTTTGATGTTTTCCTTATTAACTAGTGCTTTCAAAATATTTTGTAGGCTATTTTGTTGGGTAAGTTAAACAAATATGAAAATATGAAACCAGCTGCAACTGAGGTTAAGAGAAGTGCAGTCCTATGTTAATTTCCACGATTGTTTAAGAACACTTTGGAGCTATTTATTCTTTATTTTCCTTATTCATTGAACTGTTGCCGTCTACTCCTAAGGTGTGTGCTTGACACAGTCCCAGCAATGGTTATTCCTGACAAGGCACAGAAA